>NW_026870970.1:0-1200000 GCF_033118175.1 Dama dama
CTGCAAGGTGCTGGAGCTCAGAGGGCCTCGTCAGAGGGAAAGGACCAGCAAAGGGCTGGATGCCCAAGACCTCTTTGACCCAGCAGCCTCAGGGCAGCAGGGAGAGCAAGAGGCCCAACTTGCCCCTAGGTCGGCTCTACCCCGTCCCACACAGGCAGCCAGCCCAGCAGCAGCCTGGCAGTCTCTGGCTCCCCCGAACACTCTGCCGGTGTAGGGGGCAGGAACAGACGTGTGCATGTCGTTCTGCCTTGACCTGGGAGTGTGTTCCCCCTGCCTGTCCCCCAGGCTCAGGGGCAAGGGCCCGGAGAGAGCACCACCCCGAAGCGCTTTTCTCCCGGGCTTGGGAGCATTGTGCGTGCCTGGCGGGAACAGCGGGCGGGAGTGCTTGCAAACCGGCCTTTGGAGGCAGCCGGGGAGGTCTTCCAGCGGGAGAGTGCCGGTTGTGCTCAGACGCCCCACAGGCCAGGGGCAGGACCCAGCAGTGTCCCTGCCCCTGGCAGCCTTGCCCAGACCCTCCTGGCCTCCGGGGGTACTGCCCCACCAAGGGGCAGGCTGCGGGGACTGGGTCCAGACATGGCCGGGCGCCTCCCCAGGCTCATCCCCGCTGGTGCCTTTCCCCTGGGCCTAGGCCTTGGTTGAGGCCTCCTTGGAGAGGAGGTTGCTGGCAGGGGCTGTCTCCACACTGCAAGGTGCTGGAGCTCAGAGGGCCTCGTCAGAGGGAAGGGACCAGCAAGGGACTGGATGCCCAAGACCTCTTTGGCCCAGCAGCCTCAGGGCAGCAGGGAGAGGAAGAGGCCCAACTTGCCCCTAGGTCGGCTCTGCCCCTTCCCACACAGGCGGCCAGCCCAGCAGCTGCCTGACAGACTCTGGCTCCCCCGAGCTCTCTGCCGGTGCAGGGGTCAGGAAAAGACGTGTGCATGTGGTTCTGCGTTGGTCTGGGAGTGTGGACCCACTGCCTCGCCCCCACGCTCAGGGGTAAGGGCCCGGAGAGAGCAACACCCCGAAGCGCTTTTCTCCCGGGCTTGGGAGCATTGTGCGTGCCTGGCGGGAACAGCGGGCGGGAGTGTTGGCAAACCGGCCTTTGGAGGCAGCCGGGGAAGTCTTCCAGTGGGAGAGGGCCGGTTGTGCTCAGAGGCCACACAGGCCAGGGGCAGGACCCAGCAGGGCCCCTGCCCGTGGCCAGCCTTGCCCAGACCTTCCTGGCCTCCGGGGGTACTGCCCCACCAAGGGGCAGGCTGCGGGGACTGGGTCCAGACATGCCCGGGCGCCTCCCCAGGCTCATCCCCGCTGGTGCCTTTCCCCTGGTCCTAGGCCTCGGTTGAGGCCTCCTTGGAGAGGAGGTTGCTGGCAGGGGCTGTCTCCACACTGCAAGGTGCTGGAGCTCAGAGGGCCTCGTCAGAGGGAAGGGACAAGCAAGGGGCTGGATGCCCAAGATCTCTTTGGTCCCAGCAGCCTCAGGGCAGCAGGGAGAGCAAGAGGCCCAACTTGCCCCTAGGTCGGCTCTGCCCCTTCCCACACAGGCGGCCAGCCCAGCAGCTGCCTGACAGACTCTGGCTCCCCCGAGCTCTCTGCCGGTGCATGGGGCAGGAACAGACGTGTGCATGACGTTCTGCCTTGGCCTGGGATTGTGGACCCCCTGCCTAGCCCCCAGGCTCAGGGGAAAGGGCGCGGAGAGAGCACCACCCCGAGGTGATTTTCTCCCGGGCTTGGGAGCGTTGTGCGCCCTTGGTTGGAACAGTGGGCGGGAGTGCTTGCAAACCGGCCTTTGGAGGCAGCCGGGGAGGTCTTCCAGTGGGAGAGGGCCGGTTGTGCTCAGAGGCCCCACAGGCCAGGGGCAGGACCCAGCAGGGCCCCTGCCCCTGGCCAGCCTTGCCCAGACCTTCCTGCCTCCGGGGTTACAGCCCCACAAAGGGGTAGGCTGCGGGGAATGGGTCCAGACATGCCCGGGCGCCTCCCCAGGCTCATCCCCGCTGGTGCCTTTCCCCTGGGCCTAGGCCTCGGTTGAGACCTCCTTGGAGAGGAGGTTGCTGGCAGGGATTGTCTCCACACTGCAAGGTGCTGGAGCTCAGAGGGCCTCGTCAGAGGGAAGGGACCAGCAACGGGATGGATGCCCAAGACCTCTTTGGCCCAGCAGCCTCAGGGCAGCAGGGAGAGGAAGAGGCCCAACTTGCCCCTAGGTCGGCTCTGCCCCTTCCCACACAGGCGGCCAGCCCAGCAGCTGCCTGACAGACTCTGGCTCCCCCGAGCTCTCTGCCGGTGCAGGGGGCAGGAACAGACGTGTGCATGTGGTTCTGACTTGGCCTGGGAGTGTGGACACCGTGCCTTGACCCCAGGCTCAGGGGCAAGGGCCCGGAGAGAGCACCACCCTGAAGCGCTTTTCTCCCGGGCTTGGGAGCATTGTGCACGCCTGCTGGGAACAGTGGGCGGGAGCGCTTGCAAACCGGCCTTTGGAGGCAGCCGGGGAGGTCTTCCAGTGGGAGAGGGCCGGTTGTGCTCAGAGGCCCCACAGGCCAGGGGCAGGACGCAGCAGGGCCCCTGCCCCTGGCCAGCCTTGCCCAGACCTTCCTGGCCTCCAGGGGTACTGCCCCACCAAGGGGCAGGCTGCGGGGACTGGGTCCAGACATGCTCGGGCGCCTCCCCTGGCTCATCCCCGCTGGTGCCTTTCCCCTGGGCCTAGGCCTCGGTTGAGGCCTCCTTGGAGAGGAGGTTGCTGGCAGGGGCTGTCTCCACACTGCAAGGTGCTGGAGCTCAGAGGGCCTCGTCAGAGGGAAGGGACCAGTAAGGGGCTGGATGCCCAAGACGTCTTTGGCCCAGCAGCCTCAGGGCAGCAGGGAGAGCAAGAGGCCCAACTTGCCCCTAGGGCGGCTCTGCCCCTTCCCACACAGGCGGCCAACCCAGCAGCTGCCTGCCAGACTCTGGCTCCCCCAAGCTCTCTGCCGGTGCAGGGGACAGGAACAGACGTGGGCATGTGGTTCTGCCTTGGCCAGGGAGTGTGTTCCCCGTGCCTTGCCCCCAGGCTCAGGGGCAAGGGCCCGGAGAGAGAACCACCCCAATGCGCTTTTCTCCCGGGCTTGGGAGCATTGTGCGAGCCTGGCGTGAACAGCGGGCGGGAGTGTTTGCAAACAGGACTTTGGAGGCAGCCGGGGAGGTCTTCCAGTGGGAGAGGGCCGGTTGTGCTCAGAGGCCCCACAGGCCAGGGGCAGGACCCAGCAGGGCCCCTGACCCTGGCCAGCCTTGCCCAGACCTTCCTGGCCTCCGGGGGTACTGCCCCACCAAGGAGCAGGCTGCGGGGACTGGGTCCAGACATGCCCGGGCGCCTCCCCAGGCTCATCACCGCTGGTGCCTTTCCCCTGGGCCTAGGCCTCGGTTGAGGCCTCCTTGGAGAGGAGGTTGCTGGCAGGGGCTGTCTCCACACTGCAAGGTGCTGGAGCTCAGAGGGCCTCGTCAGAGGGAAGGGACCAGCAAGGGGCTGGATGCCCAAGACCTCTTTGGCCCAGCAGCCTCAGGGCAGCAGGGAGAGCAAGAGGCCCAACTTGCCCCTAGGTCGGCTCTGCCACTTCCCACACAGGCGGCCAGCCCAGCAGCTGCCTGACAGACTCTGGCTCGCCCGAGCTCTCTGCCGGTGCAGGGGGCAGGTCAGACGTGTGCATGTCGATCTGCCTTGGCCTGGGAGTGTGGACACCCTGCCTTGCCCCCAGGCTCAGGGGCAAGGGCCCAGAGAGAGCACCACCCTGAATCGCTTTTCTTCCGGGCTTAGGAGCATTGTGCCCGCCTGCTGGTAACAGTGGCCGGGAGCGCTTGCAAACCGGCCTTTGGAGGCAGCCGGGGAGGTCTTCCAGTGGGAGAGGGCCGGTTGTGCTCAGAGGCCCCACAGGCCAGGGGCAGGACCCAGCAGGGCCCCTGCCACTGGCCAGCCTTACCCAGACCTTCCTGGCCTCCGGGGGTACTGCCCCACCAAGGGGCAGGCTGCGGGGACTGGGTCCAGACATGCTCGGGCGCCTCCCCTGGCTCATCCCCGCTGGTGCCTTTCCCCTGGGCCTAGGCCTCGGTTGAGGCCTCCTTGGAGAGGAGGTTGCTGGCAGGGGCTGTCTCCACACTGCAAGGTGCTGGAGCTCAGAGGGCCTCGTCAGAGGGAAGGGACCAGTAAGGGGCTGGATGCCCAAGACGTCTTTGGCCCAGCAGCCTCAGGGCAGCAGGGAGAGCAAGAGGCCCAACTTGCCCCTAGGGCGGCTCTGCCCCTTCCCACACAGGCGGCCAACCCAGCAGCTGCCTGACAGACTCTGGCTCCCCCAAGCTCTCTGCCGGTGCAGGGGACAGGAACAGACGTGGGCATGTGGTTCTGCCTTGGCCTGGGTGTGTGTTCCCCCTGCCTTGCCCCCAGGCTCAGGGGCAAGGGCCCGGAGAGAGCACCACACCGAAGCGCTTTTCTCCTGGCCTTGGGATCGTTGTGCGTGCCTGGCGGGAACAGCGGGCGGGAGTGTTGGCAAACCCGCCTTTGGAGTCAGCCGGGGAGGTCTTCCAGTGGGAGAGGGCCGGTTGTGCTCAGAGGCCCCACAGGCCAGGAGCAGGACCCAGCAGGGACCCTGCCCCTGGCCAGCCTTGCCCAGACCTTCCTGGCCTCCGGGGGTACTGCCCCACCAAGGGGCAGGCTGCGGGGACTGGGTCCTGATATGCCCGTGCGCCTCCACTGGCTCATCCCCGCTGGTGCCTTTCCCCTGTGCCTAGGCCTCGGTTGAGGCCTCCTTGGAGAGGAGGTTGCTGGCAGGGGCTGTCTCCACACTGCAAGGTGCTGGAGCTCAGAGGGCCTCGTCAGAGGGAAGGGACCAGCAAGGGGCTGGATGCCCAAGACCTCTTTGACCCAGCAGCCTCAGGGCAGCAGGGAGAGCAAGAGGCACAACTTGCCCCTAGGTCGGCTCTGCCCCTTCCCACACAGGCGGCCAGCCCAGCAGCTGCCTGACAGACTCTGGCTCCCCCCAGCTCTCTGCCGGTGGAGGGGGCAGGAACAGACGTGTGCATGTTGTTGTGCCTTGGCCTGGGACTGTGGATCCCCTGCCTGGCCCCCAGGCTCAGGGGCAAGGGCCCGGAGAGACCACCACCCCGAAGCGCTTTTCTCCCGGGCTTGGGAGCATTGTGCGCGCCTGGCGGGAACAGTGGGCGGGAGTGCTTGCAAACCGGCCTTTGGAGGCAGCCGGGGAGGTCTTCCAGTGGGAGAGGGCCGGTTGTGCTCAGAGGCCCCACAGGCCAGGGGCAGGACCCAGCAGGGCCCCTGCCCCTGGCCAGCCTTGCCCAGACCTTCCTGGCCTCCGGGGGTACTGCCCCACCAAGGGGCAGGCTGCGGGGACAGGGTCCAGACATGCCCGGGCGCCTCCCCTGGCTCAACCCCGCTGGTGCCTTTCCCCTGGGCCTAGGCCTCGGTTGAGGCCTCCTTGGAGAGGAGATTGCTGGCAGGGGCTGTCTCCACACTGCAAGGTGCTGGAGCTCAGAGGGCCTCGTCAGAGGGAAGGGACCAGTAAGGGGCTGGATGCCCAAGACGTCTTTGGCCCTGCAGCCTCAGGGCAGCAGGGAGAGCAAGAGGCCCAACTTGCCCCTAGGTCGGCTCTGCTCCTTCCCACACAGGCGGCCAGCCCAGCACCTGCCTGAGAGACTCTGGCTCCCCCGAGCTCTCTGCCGGTGCAGGGGACAGGACCAGACGTGTGCATGTTTTTCTGCCTTGGTCTGGGAGTGTGTTCCCCTTGCCTTGCCCACAGGCTCAGGGGCAAGGGCCCGGAGAGAGCACCACCCCGAAGCGCTTTTCTCCCGGGCTTGGGAGCATTGTGCGTGCCTGGCGGGAGGAGCGGGCAGGAGTGTTGGCAAACTGGCCTTTGGAGGCAGCCGGGGAGGTCTTCCAGTGGGAGAGGGCCGGTTGTGCTCAGAGGCCCCACAGGCCATGGGGAGGACCCAGCAGGGCCCCTGCCCCTGGCCAGCCTTGCCCAGACCTTCCTGGCCTCCGGGGGTACTGCCCCACCAAGGGGCAGGCTGCGGGGACTGGGTCCAGACATACCCGGCCGCCTCCCCAGGCTCATCCCCGCTGGTGCCTTTCCCCTGGGCCTAGGCCTCGGTTGAGGCCTCCTTGGAGAGGATGTTGCTGGCAGGGGCTGTCTCCACACTGCAAGGTGCTGGAGCTCAGAGGGCCTCGTCAGAGGGAAGGGACCAGCAAGGGGCTGGATGCCCAAGAACTCTTTGGCCCAGCAGCCTCAGGGCAGCAGGGAGAGCAAGAGGCCCAACTTGCCCCTAGGTCGGCTCTGCCCCTTCCCACACAGGCGGCCAGCCCAGCAGCTGCCTGACAGACTCTGGCTCCCCCGAGCTCTCTGCCGGTGTAGGGGTCAGGAACAGACGTGTGCATGTGGTTCTGCCTTGGTCTGGGAGTGTGGACCAACTGCCTGGCCCCCAGGCTCAGGGGCAAGGGCCCGAGGAGAGCACCACCCCGAAGCGCTTTTCTCCCGGGCTTGGGAGCATTGTGCTTGCCTGGCGGGAACAGCGGGCGGGAGTGTTGGCAAACTGGCCTTTGGAGGCAGCCGGGGAGTTCTTCCAGTGGGAGAGGGCCGGTTGTGCTCAGAGGCCCCACAGGCCAGGGGCAGGACCCAGCAGGGCCCCTGCCCCTGGCCAGCCTTGCCCAGACCTTCCTGGCCTCCGGGGGTACTGCCCCACCAAGGGGCAGGCTGCGGGGACTGGGTCCAGACATGCCCGGGCGCCTCCCCAGGCTCATCCCCGCTGGTGCCTTTCCCCTGGGCCTAGGCCTCGGTTGAGGCCTCCTTGGAGAGGAGGTTGCTGGCAGGGGCTGTCTCCACACTGCAAGGTGCTGGAGCTCAGAGGGCCTCGTCAGAGGGAAGGGACCAGCAAGGGGCTGGATGCCCAAGACCTCTTTGGCCCAGCAGCCTCAGGGCAGCAGGGAGACCAAGAGGCCCAACTTGCCCCTAGGTCGGCTCTGCCACTTCCCACACAGGCGGCCAGCCCAGCAGCTGCCTGACAGACTCTGGCTCCCCCGAGCTCTCTGCCGGTGCAGGGGGCAGATCAGACGTGTGCATGTGGTTCTGCCTTGGCCTGGGAGTGTGGACACCCTGCATTGCCCCCAGGCTCAGGGGCAAGGGCCCAGAGAGAGCACCACCCTGAAGCGCTTTTCTTCCGGGCTTAGTAGCATTGTGCCGGCCTGCTGGTAACAGTGGCCGGGAGCGCTTGCAAACCGGCCTTTGGAGGCAGCCGGGGAGGTCTTCCAGTGGGAGAGGGCCGGTTGTGCTCAGAGGCCCCACAGGCCAGGGGCAGGACCCAGCAGGGCCCCTGCCCCTGGCCAGCCTTACCCAGACCTTCCTGGCCTCCGGGGGTACTGCCCCACCAAGGGGCAGGCTGCGGGGACTGGGTCCAGACATGCTCGGGCGCCTCCCCTGGCTCATCCCCGCTGGTGCCTTTCCCCTGGGCCTAGGCCTCGGTTGAGGCCTCCTTGGAGAGGAGGTTGCTGGCAGGGGCTGTCTCCACACTGCAAGGTGCTGGAGCTCAGAGGGCCTCGTCAGAGGGAAGGGACCAGTAAGGGGCTGGATGCCCAAGACGTCTTTGGACCAGCAGCCTCAGGGCAGCAGGGAGAGCAAGAGGCCCAACTTGCCGCTAGGGCGGCTCTGCCCCTTCCCACACAGGCGGCCAACCCAGCAGCTGCCTGACAGACTCTGGCACCCCAAGCTCTCTGCCGGTGCAGGGGACAGGAACAGACGTGGGCATATGGTTCTGCCTTGGCCTGGGAGTGTGTTCCCCATGCCTTGCCCCCAGGCTCAGGGGCAAGGGCCCGGAGAGAGCACCACCCCGAAGCGCTTTTCTCCCGGGCTTGGGAGCATTGTGCAAGTCTGGCGTGAACAGCGGTGGGAGTGTTGGCAAACAGGACTTTGGAGGCAGCCGGGGAGGTCTTCCAGTTGGAGAGGGCCGGTTGTGCTCAGAGGCCCCACAGGCCAGGGGCAGGACCCAGCAGGTCCCCTGCCCCTGGCCAGCCTTTCCCAGACCTTCCTGGCCTCCGGGGGTACTGCCCCACCAAGGGGCAGGCTGCGGGGACTGGGTCCAGACATGCCCGGGCGCCTCCCCAGGCTCATCCCCGCTGGTGCCTTTCCCCTGGTCATAGGTCTCGGTTGAGTCCTCCTTGGAGAGGAGGTTGCTGGCAGGGGCTGTCTCCACACTGCAAGGTGCTGGAGCTCAGAGGGCCTCGTCAGAGGGAAGGGACAAGCAAAGGGCTGGATGCCCAAGACCTCTTTGGCCCAGCAGCCTCAGGGCAGCAGGGAGAGCAAGAGGCCCAACTTGCCCCTAGGTCGGCTCTGCCCGTTCCCACAAAGGCGGCCAGCCCAGCAGCTGCCTGACAGACTCTGGCTCCCCCGAGCTCTCTGCCGGTGCAGGGGTCAGGAACAGACGTGTGCATGTGGTTCTGCCTTGGCCTGGGAGTGTGGACCCCCTGCCTGGCCCCCAGGCTCAGGGGCAAGGGCCCGGAGAGAGCACCACCCCGAAGCGCTTTTCTCCCGGGCTTGGGAGCATTGTGCGCGCTTGGTGGGAACAGTGGGCGGGAGTGCGTGCAAAACGGCCTTTGGAGGCAGCCGGGGAGGTCTTCCAGTGGGAGAGGGCCGGTTGTGCTCAGAGGCCCCACAGGCCAGGGGCAGGACCCAGCAGGTCCCCTGCCCCTGGTCAGCCTTGCCCAGACCTTCCTGGCCTCCAGGGGTACTGCCCCACCAAGGGGCAGGCTGCGGGGACTGGGTCCAGACATGCCCGTGCGCCTCCCCAGGCTCATCCCCGCTGGTGCCTTTCCCCTGGGCCTAGGCCTCGGTTGAGACCTCCTTGGAGAGGAGGTTGCTGGCAGGGATTGTCTCCACACTGCAAGGTGCTGGAGCTCAGAGGGCCTCGTCAGAGGGAAGGGACCAGCAACGGGATGGATGCCCAAGACCTCTTTGGCCCAGCAGCCTCAGGGCAGCAGGGAGAGGAAGAGGCCCAACTTGCCCCTAGGTCGGCTCTGCCCCTTCCCACACAGGCGGCCAGCCCAGCAGCTGCCTGACAGACTCTGGCTCCCCCGAGCTCTCTGCCGGTGCAGTGGGCAGGAACAGACGTGTGCATGTGGTTCTGACTTGGCCTGGGAGTGTGGACACCGTGCCTTGACCCCAGGCTCAGGGGCAAGGGCCCGGAGAGAGCACCACCCTGAAGCGCTTTTCTCCCGGGCTTGGGAGCATTGTGCACGCCTGCTGGGAACAGTGGGCGGGAGCGCTTGCAAACCGGCCTTTGGAGGCAGCCGGGGAGGTCTTCCAGTGGGAGAGGGCCGGTTGTGCTCAGAGGCCCCACAGGCCAGGGGCAGGACGCAGCAGGGCCCCTGACCCTGGCCAGCCTTGCCCAGACCTTCCTGGCCTCCAGGGATACTGCGCCACCAAGGGGCAGGCTGCGGGGACTGGGTCCAGACATGCTCGGGCGCCTCCCCTGGCTCATCCCCGCTGGTGCCTTTCCCCTGGGCCTAGGCCTCGGTTGAGGCCTCCTTGGAGAGGAGGTTGCTGGCAGGGGCTGTCTCCACACTGCAAGGTGCTGGAGCTCAGAGGGCCTCGTCAGAGGGAAGGGACCAGTAAGGGGCTGGATGCCCAAGACGTCTTTGGCCCAGCAGCCTCAGGGCAGCAGGGAGAGCAAGAGGCCCAACTTGCCCCTAGGGCGGCTCTGCCCCTTCCCACACAGGCGGCCAACCCAGCAGCTGCCTGCCAGACTCTGGCTCCCCCAAGCTCTCTGCCGGTGCAGGGGACAGGAACAGACGTGGGCATGTGGTTCTGCCTTGGCCAGGGAGTGTGTTCCCCGTGCCTTGCCCCCAGGCTCAGGGGCAAGGGCCCGGAGAGAGAACCACCCCAATGCGCTTTTCTCCCGGGCTTGGGAGCATTGTGCGAGCCTGGCGTGAACAGCGGGCGGGAGTGTTTGCAAACAGGACTTTGGAGGCAGCCGGGGAGGTCTTCCAGTGGGAGAGGGCCGGTTGTGCTCAGAGGCCCCACAGGCCAGGGGCAGGACCCAGCAGGGCCCCTGACCCTGGCCAGCCTTGCCCAGACCTTCCTGGCCTCCGGGGGTACTGCCCCACCAAGGGGCAGGCTGCGGGGACTGGGTCCAGACATGCCCGGGCGCCTCCCCAGGCTCATCACCGCTGGTGCCTTTCCCCTGGACCTAGGCCTCGGTTGAGGCCTCCTTGGAGAGGAGGTTGCTGGCAGGGGCTGTCTCCACACTGCAAGGTGCTGGAGCTCAGAGGGCCTCGTCAGAGGGAAGGGACCAGCAAGGGGCTGGATGCCCAAGACGTCTTTGGCCCAGCAGCCTCAGGGCAGCAGGGAGAGCAAGAGGCCCAACTTGCCCCTAGGTCGGCTCTGCCACTTCCCACACAGGCGGCCAGCCCAGCAGCTGCCTGACAGACTCTGGCTCCCCCGAGCTCTCTGCCGGTGCAGGGGGCAGGTCAGACGTGTGCATGTGGATCTGCCTTGGCCTGGGAGTGTGGACACCCTGCCTTGCCCCCAGGCTCAGGGGCAAGGGCCCAGAGAGAGCACCACCCTGAATCGCTTTTCTTCCGGGCTTAGGAGCATTGTGCCCGCCTGCTGGTAACAGTGGCCGGGAGCGCTTGCAAACCGGCCTTTGGAGGCAGCCGGGGAGGTCTTCCAGTGGGAGAGGGCCGGTTGTGCTCAGAGGCCCCACAGGCCAGGGGCAGGACCCAGCAGGGCCCCTGCCACTGGCCAGCCTTACCCAGACCTTCCTGGCCTCCGGGGGTACTGCCCCACCAAGGGGCAGGCTGCGGGGACTGGGTCCAGACATGCTCGGGCGCCTCCCCTGGCTCATCCCCGCTGGTGCCTTTCCCCTGGGCCTAGGCCTCGGTTGAGGCCTCCTTGGAGAGGAGGTTGCTGGCAGGGGCTGTCTCCACACTGCAAGGTGCTGGAGCTCAGAGGGCCTCGTCAGAGGGAAGGGACCAGTAAGGGGCTGGATGCCCAAGACGTCTTTGGCCCAGCAGCCTCAGGGCAGCAGGGAGAGCAAGAGGCCCAACTTGCCCCTAGGGCGGCTCTGCCCCTTCCCACACAGGCGGCCAACCCAGCAGCTGCCTGACAGACTCTGGCTCCCCCAAGCTCTCTTCCGGTGCAGGGGACAGGAACAGACGTGGGCATGTGGTTCTGCCTTGGCCTGGGTGTGTGTTCCCCCTGCCTTGCCCCCAGGCTCAGGGGCAAGGGCCCGGAGAGAGCACCACACCGAAGCGCTTTTCTCCTGGCCTTGGGAGCGTTGTGCGTGCCTGGCGGGAACAGCGGGCGGGAGTGTTGGCAAACCCGCCTTTGGAGGCAGCCGGGGAGGTCTTCCAGTGGGAGAGGGCCGGTTGTGCTCAGAGGCCCCACAGGCCAGGGGCAGGACCCAGCAGGTCCCCTGCCCCTGGCCAGCCTTTCCCAGACCTTCCTGGCCTCCGGGGGTACTGCCCCACCAAGGGGCAGGCTGCGGGGACTGGGTCCAGACATGCCCGGGCGCCTCCCCAGGCTCATCCCCGCTGGTGCCTTTCCCCTGGGCCTAGGCCTCGGTTGAGGCCTCATTGGAGAGGAGGTTGCTGGCAGGGGCTGTCTCCACACTGCAAGGTGCTGGAGCTCAGAGGGCCTCGGCAGAGGGAAGGGACCAGCAAGGGGCTGGATGCCCAAGACCTCTTTGGCCCAGCAGCCTCAGGGCAGCAGGGAGAGCAAGAGGCCCAACTTGCCCCTAGGTCGGCTCTGCCCCTTCCCACACAGGCGGCCAGCCCAGCAGCTGCCTGACAGACTCTGGCTCCCCCAGCTCTCTGCCGGTGCAGGGGGCAGATCAGTCGTGTGCATGTGGTTCTGCCTTGGCCTGGGAGTGTGGACACCCTGCCTTGCCCCCAGGCTCAGGGGCAAGGGCCCGGAGAGAGCACCACCCCGAAGCGCTTTTCTCCCGGGCTTAGGAGCATTGTGCACGCCTGCTGGGAACAGTGGGCGGGAGCGCTTGCAAACCGGCCTTTGGAGGCAGCCGGGGAGGTCTTCCAGTGGGAGAGGGCCGGTTGTGCTCAGAGGCCCCACAGGCCAAGGACAGGACGCAGCAGGGCCCCTGCCCCTGGCCAGCCTTGCCCAGACCTTCCTGGCCTCCGGGGGTACTGCCCCACCAAGGGGCAGGCTGCGGGGACTGGGTCCAGACATGCTCGGGCGCCTCCCCTGGCTCATCCCCGCTGGTGCCTTTCCCCTGGGCCTAGGCCTCGGTTGAGGCCTCCTTGGAGAGGAGGTTGCTGGCAGGGGCTGTCTCCACACTGCAAGGTGCTGCAGCTCAGACAGCCTCGTCAGAGAGAAGGGACCAGTAAAGGGCTGGATGCCCAAGACATCTTTGGCCCAGCAGCCTCAGGGCAGCAGGGAGAGCAAGACGCCCAACTTGCCCCTAGGGCGGCTCTGCCCCTTCCCACACAGGCGGCCAACCCAGCAGCTGCCTGACAGACTCTGGCTCCCCCAAGCTCTCTGCCGGTGCAGGGGACAGGAACAGATGTGGGCATGTGGTTCTGCCTTGGCCTGGGAGTGTGTTCTCCCTGCCTTGCCCCCAGGCTCATGGGCAAGGGCCCGGAGAGAGCACCACACCGAAGCGCTTTTCTCCCCGGCTTGGGACCTTTGTGCATTCCTGACGTGAACAGCGGTCGGGAGTGTTGCAAACAGGACTTTGGAGGCAGCCGGGGAGGTCTTCCAGTGGGAGAGGGCCGGTTGGGCTCAGAGGCCCCACAGGCCAGGGTCAGGACCCAGCAGGGCCCCTGCCCCTGGCCAGACTTGCCCAGACCTTCCTGGCCTCCGGGGGTACTGCCCCACCAAGGGGCAGGCTGAGGAGACTGGGTCCAGACATGTCTGTGCGCCTCCCCAGGATCATCCCCGCTGGTGCCTTTCCCCTGGGCCTAGGCCTCGGTTGAGGACTCTTTGGAGAGGAGGTTGCTGGCAGGGGCTGTCTCCACACTGCAAGGTGCTGGAGCTCAGAGGGCCTCGTCAGAGGGAAGGGACCAGCAAGGGGCTGGATGCCCAAGACCTCTTTGGCCCAGCAGCCTCAGGGCAGCAGGGAGAGGAAGAGGCCCAACTTGCCCCTAGGTCGGCTCTGCCCCTTCCCACACAGGCGGCCAGCCCAGCAGCTGCCTGACAGACTCTGGCTCCCCCCAGCTCTCTGCCGGTAGAGGGGGCAGGAACAGACGTGTGCATGTGGTTCTGCCTTGGCCTGGGACTGTGGATCCCCTGCCTGACCCCCAGGCTCAGGGGCAGGGGCCCGGAGAGACCACCACCCCGAAGCGCTTTTCTCCTGGGCTTGGGAGCATTGTGCGTGCCTGGCAGGAACAGCGGGCAGGAGTGTTGGCAAACTGGCCTTTGGAGGCAGCCGGGGAGGTCTTCCAGCGGGAGAGGGCCGGTTGTGCTCAGAGGCCCTACAGGCCAGGGGCAGGACCCAGCAGGGCCCCTGCCCCTGGCCAGCCTTGCCCAGACCTTCCTGGCCTCCGGGGGTACTGCCCCATCAAGGGGCAGGCTGCGGGGACTGGGTCCAGACATGCCCGGGCGCCTCCCCAGGCTCATCCCCGCTGGTGCCTTTCCCCTGGGCCTAGGCCTCGGTTGAGGCCTCCTTGGAGAGGAGGTTGCTGGCAGGGGCTGTCTCCACACTGCAAGGTGCTGGAGCTCAGAGGGCCTCGTCAGAGGGAAGGGACCAGCAAGGGGCTGGATGCCCAAGACCTCTTTGGCCCAGCAGCCTCAGGGCAGCAGGGAGAGCAAGAGGCCCAACTTGCCCCTAGGTCGGCTCTGCCCCATCCCAGACAGGCAGCCAGCCCAGCAGCAGCCTGGCAGTCTCTGGCTCCCCCGAGCTCTCTGCCGGTGTAGGGGGCAGGAACAGACGTGTGCATGTCGTTCTGCCTTGGCCTGGGAGTGTGTTCCCCCTGCCTGGCCCCCAGGCTCAGGGGCAAGGGCCCGGAGAGAGCACCACCCCGAAGCGCTTTTCTCCCGGGCTTGGTAGCATTGTGCGTGCCTGGCGGGAACAGCGGGCGGGAGTGCTTGCAAACCGGCCTTTGGAGGCAGCCAGGGAGGTCTTCCAGCGGGAGAGTGCCGGTTGTGCTCAGACGCCCCAGAGGCCAGGGGCAGGACCCAGCAGTGTCCCTGCCCCTGGCAGCCTTGCCCAGACCCTCCTGGCCTCCGGGGTTACTACCCCACCAAGGGGCAGGCTGCGGGGACTGGGTCCACACATGCCCGGGCGCCTCCCCAGGCTCATCCCCGCTGGTGCCTTTCCCCTGGGCCTAGGCCTCGGTTGAGGCCTCCTTGGAGAGGAGGTTGCTGGCAGGGGCTGTCTCCACACTGGAAGGTGCTGGAGCTCAGAGGGCCTCGGCAGCGGGAAGGGACCAGCAAGGGGCTGGATACCCAAGACCTCTTTGGCCCAGCAGCCTCAGGGCAGCAGGGAGAGGAAGAGGCCCAACTTCCCCTAGGTCGGCTCTGCCCCTTCCCACACAGCCAGCCAACCCAGCAGCTGCCTGACAGACTGTGGCTCCCCCGAGCGCTCTGCCGGTGCAGGGGTTAGGAACAGACGTGTGCATGTGGTTCTGCCTTGGTCTGGGAGTGTGGACACACTGCCTGGACCCCAGGCTCATGGGCAAGGGCCCGGAGAGAGCAACACCCCGAAGCGCTTTTCTCCCGGGCTTGGGAGCATTGTGCGTGCCTGGCGGGAACAGCGGGAGGGAGTGTTGGCAAACCGGCCTTTGGAGGCAGCCGGGGAGGTCTTCCAGTGGGAGAGGGCCGGTTGAGCTCAGAGGCCCCACAGGCCAGGGGCAGGACCCAGCAGGGCCCCTGCCCCTGGCCAGCCTTGCCCAGACCTTCCTGGCCTCCGGGGGTACTGCCCCACCAAGGGGCAGGCTGCGGGGACTGGGTCCAGACATGCCCGTGCGCCTCCACTGGCTCATCCCCGCTGGTGCCTTTCCCCTGGGCCTAGGCCTCGGTTGAGGCCTCCTTGGAGAGGAGGTTGCTGGCAGGGGCTGTCTCCACACTGCAAGGTGCTGGAGCTCAGAGGGCCTCGTCAGAGGGAAGGGACCAGCAAGGGGCTGGATGCCCAAGACCTCTTTGGCCCAGCAGCCTCAGGGCAGCAGGGAGAGCAAGAGGCCCAACTTGCCCCTAGGTCGGCTCTGCCCCTTCCCACACAGGCGGCCAGCCCAGCAGCTGCCTGACAGACTCTGGCTCCCCCCAGCTCTCTGCCGGTAGAGGGGGCAGGAACAGACGTGTGCATGTGGTTCTGCCTTAGCCTGGGACTGTGGATCCCCTGCCTGACCCCCAGGTTCAGGGGCAGGGGCCCGGAGAGACCACCACCCCGAAGCGCTTTTCTCCTGGGCTTGGGAGCATTGTGCGTGCCTGGCAGGAACAGCGGGCAGGAGTGTTGGCAAACTGGCCTTTGGAGGCAGCCGGGGAGGTCTTCCAGCGGGAGAGGGCCGGTTGTGCTCAGAGGCCCTACAGGCCAGGGGCAGGACCCAGCAGGGCCCCTGCCCCTGGCCAGCCTTGCCCAGACCTTCCTGGCCTCCGGGGGTACTGCCCCACCAAGGGGCAGGCTGCGGGGACTGGGTCCAGACATGCCCGGGCGCCTCCCCAGGCTCATCCCCGCTGGTGCCTTTCCCCTGGGCCTAGGCCTCGGTTGAGGCCTCCTTGGAGAGGAGGTTGCTGGCAGGGGCTGTCTCCACACTGCAAGGTGCTGGAGCTCAGAGGGCCTCGTCAGAGGGAAGGGACCAGCAAGGGGCTGGATGCCCAAGACCTCTTTGGCCCAGCAGCCTCAGGGCAGCAGGGAGAGCAAGAGGCCCAACTTGCCCCTAGGTCGGCTCTGCCCCTTCCCACACAGGCGGCCAGCCCAGCAGCTGCCTGACAGACTCTGGCTCCCCCGAGCTCTCTGCCGGTGCAGGGGGCAGATCAGTCGTGTGCATGTGGTTCTGCCTTGGCCTGGGAGTGTGGACACCCTGCCTTGCCCCCAGGCTCAGGGGCAAGGGCCCGGAGAGAGCACCACCCCGAAGCGCTTTTCTCCCGGGCTTAGGAGCATTGTGCACGCCTGCTGGGAACAGTGGGCGGGAGCGCTTGCAAACCGGCCTTTGGAGGCAGCCGGGGAGGTCTTCCAGTGGGAGAGGGCCGGTTGTGCTCAGAGGCCCCACAGGCCAAGGGCAGGACGCAGCAGGGCCCCTGCCCCTGGCCAGCCTTGCCCAGACCTTCCTGGCCTCCGGGGGTACTGCCCCACCAAGGGGCAGGCTGCGGGAACTGGGTCCAGACATGCTCGGGCGCCTCCCCTGGCTCATCCCCGCTGGTGCCTTTCCCCTGGGCCTAGGCCTCGGTTGAGGCCTCCTTGGAGAGGAGGTTGCTGGCAGGGGCTGTCTCCACACTGCAAGGTGCTGCAGCTCAGACAGCCTCGTCAGAGAGAAGGGACCAGTAAAGGGCTGGTTGCCCAAGACGTCTTTGGCCCAGCAGCCTCAGGGCAGCAGGGAGAGCAAGAGGCCCAACTTGCCCCTAGGGCGGCTCTGCCCCTTCCCACACAGGCGGCCAACCCAGCAGCTGCCTGACAGACTCTGGCTCCCCCAAGCTCTCTGCCGGTGCAGGGGACAGGAACAGATGTGGGCATGTGGTTCTGCCTTGGCCTGGGAGTGTGTTCTCCCTGCCTTGCCCCCAGGCTCATGGGCAAGGGCCCGGAGAGAGCACCACACCGAAGCGCTTTTCTCCCCGGCTTGGGAGCTTTGTGCATTCCTGACGTGAACAGCGGGCGGGAGTGTTGCAAACAGGACTTTGGAGGCAGCCGGGGAGGTCTTCCAGTGGGAGAGGGCCGGTTGTGCTCAGAGGCCCCACAGGCCAGGGTCAGGACCCAGCAGGGCCCCTGCCCCTGGCCAGACTTGCCCAGACCTTCCTGGCCTCCGGGGGTACTGCCCCACCAAGGGGCAGGCTGAGGAGACTGGTCCAGACATGTCTGTGCGCCTCCCCAGGATCATCCCCGCTGGTGCCTTTCCCCTGGTTGTAGGCCTCGGTTGAGGACTCTTTGGAGAGGAGGTTGCTGACAGGGGCTGTCTCCACACTGCAAGGTGCTGGAGCTCAGAGGGCCTCGTCAGAGGGAAGGCACCAGCAAAGCGCTGGATGCCCAAGACCTCTTTGACCCAGCAGCCTCAGGGCAGCAGGGAGAGCAAGAGGCCCAACATGCCCCTAGGTCGGCTCTGCCCCGTACCACACAGGCAGCCAGCCCAGTAGCAGCCTGGCAGTCTCTGGCTCCCCCGAGCTCTCTGCCGGTGTAGAGGGCAGGAACACACGTGTGCATGTGGTTCTGCCTTGGTCTGGGAGTGTGGACCCACTGCCTGGACCCCAGGCTCAGGGGCAAGGGCCCGGAGAGAGCAACACCCCGAAGCGCTTTTCTCCCGGGCTTGGGAGCATTGTGCGTGCTTTGTGGGAACAGTGGGCGGGAGTGCTTGCAAACCGGCCTTTGGAGGCAGCCGGGGAGGTCTTCCATTGGGAGAGGGCCGGTTGTGCTCTGAGGCCCCACAGGCCAGGGGCAGGACCCAGCAGGTCCCCTGCCCCTGGCCAGCCTTTCCCAGACCTTCCTGGCCTCAGGGGTACTGCCCCACCAAGGGGCAGGCTGCGGGGACTGGGTCCAGACATGCCCGGGCGCTTCCCCAGGCTCATCCCCACTGGTGCCTTTCCCCTGGGCCTAGGCCTCGGTTTAGGCCTCTTGGAGAGGAGGTTGCTGGCAGGGGCTGTCTCCACACTGCAAGGTGCTGGAGCTCAGAGGGCCTCGTCAGAGGGAAGGGACCAGCAAGGGGCTGGACGCCCAAGACCTCTTTGGCCCAGCAGCCTCAGGGCAGCAGGGAGAGCAAGAGGCACAACATGCCCCTAGGTCGGCTCTGCCCCTTCCCACACAGGCGGCTAGCCCAGCAGCTGCCTGACATACTCTGGCTCCCCCGAGCTCTTTGCCGGTGCAGGGGGCAGATCAGAGGTGTGCATGTGGTTCTGACTTGGCCTGGGATTGTGGACACCGTGCCTTGCCCCCAGGCTCAGGAGCAAGGGCCCGGAGAGAGCACCACCCCGAAGCGCTTTTCTCCCGGGCTTGGGAGCATTGTACACGCCTGCTGGGAACAGTGGGCGGGAGCGCTTGCAAACCGGCCTTTGGAGGCAGCCGGGGAGGTCTTCCAGTGGGAGAGTGCCGGTTGTGCTCAGAGGCCTCACAGGCCAGGGGAAGGGCCCAGCAGGGCCCCTGCCCCTGGCCAGCCTTTCCCAGACCTTCCTGCCTCCGGGGTTACAGCCCCACCAAGGGGCAGGCTGCGGGGACTGGGTCCAGACATGCCCGGGCGCCTCCCCAGGCTCATCCCTGCTGGTGCCTTTCCCCTGGGCCTAGGCCTCGGTTGAGGCCTCCTTGGAGAGGAGGTTGCTGGCAGGGGCTGTCTCCACACTGCAAGGTGCTGGAGCTCAGAGGGCCTCGTCAGAGGGAAGGGACCAGCAAGGTGCTGGATGCCGAAGACCTCTTTGGCCCAGCAGCCTCAGGGCAGCAGGGAGAGGAAGAGGCCCAACTTGCCCCTAGGTCGGCTCTGCCCCTTCCCACACAGGCGGCCAGCCCAGCAGCTGCCTGACAGACTCTGGCTCCTCCAAGCTCTCTGCCGGTGCAAGGGACAGGAACAGACGTGGGCATGTGGTTCTGCCTTGGTCTGGGAGTGTGGACCCACTGCCTTGCCCCCACGCTCAGGGGCAAGGGCCCGGAGAGAGCAACACCCAAAAGCGCTTTTCTCCCGGGCTTGGGAGCATTGTGCGTGCCTGGCGGGAACAGCGGGCGGGAGTGTTGGCAAACCGGCCTTTGGAGGCAGCCGGGGAGGTCTTCCAGTGGGAGAGGGCCGGTTGTGCTCAGAGGCCCCACAGGCCAGGGGCAGGGCCCAGCAGGGCCCCTGCCCCTGGCCAGCCTAGCCCAGACCTTCCTGGCCTCCGGGGGTACTGCCCCACCAAGGGGCAGGCTGCGGGGACTGGGTCCAGACATGCCCGGGCGCCTCCCCAGGCTCTTCCCCGCTGGTGCCTTTCCCCTGGGGCTAGGCCTCGGTTTAGGCCTCCTTGGAGAGGAGGTTGCTGGCAGGGGCTGTCTCCACACTGCAAGGTGCTGGAGCTCAGAGGGCCTCGTCAGAGGGAAGGGACCAGCAAGGGGCTGGATGCCCAAGACCTCTTTGGCCCAGCAGCCTCAGGGCAGCAGGGAGAGCAGAGGCCCAACATGCCCCTAGGTCGGCTCTGCCACTTCCCACACAGGCGGCCAGCCCAGCAGCTGCCTGAGAGACTCTGGCTCCCCCGAGCTCTCTGCCGGTGTAGGGGGCAGGAACAGACGTGTGCATGTCGTTCTCCCTTGGCCTGGGAGTGTGTTCCACCTGCCTGGCCCCCAGGCTCAGGGGCAAGGGCCCGAGGAGAGCACCACCCCGAAGCACTTTTCTCCCGGGCTTGGGAGCATTGTGCGTGCCTGGCGGGAATAGCGGGTGGGAGTGCTTGCAAACAGGCCTTTGGAGGCAGACGGGAAGGTCTTCCAGCGGGAGGGTGCTGGTTGTCCTCAGACGCCCCACAGGCCAGGGGCAGGACCCAGCAGTGTCCCTGCCCCTGGCAGCCTTGCCTAGACCTTCCTGGCCTCCGGGGGTACTGCCCCACCAAGGGACAGGCTGCGGGGACTGGGTCCAGACATGCCCGGGCGCCTCCCCAGGCTCATCCCCGCTGGTGCCTTTCCCCTGGGCCTAGGCCTCGGTTGAGGCCTCCTTGGAGAGGAGGTTGCTGGCAGGGGCTGTCTCCACACTGCAAGGTGCTGGAGCTCAGAGGGCCTCGTCAGAGGGAAGGGACCAGCAAGGGGCTGGATGCCCAAGACCTCTTTGGCCCAGCAGCCTCAGGGCAGCAGGGAGAGCAAGAGGCCCAACTTGCCCCTAGGTCGGCTCTGCCCCTTCCCACACAGGCGGCCAGCCCAGCAGCTGCCTGACAGACTCTGGCTCCCCCCAGCTCTCTGCCGGTAGAGGGGGCAGGAACAGACGTGTGCATGTGGTTCTGCCTTGGCCTGGGACTGTGGATCCCCTGCCTGACCCCCAGGCTCAGGGGCAGGGGCCCGGAGAGACCACCACCCCGAAGCGCTTTTCTCCTGGGCTTGGGAGCATTGTGCGTGCCTGGCAGGAACAGCGGGCAGGAGTGTTGGCAAAGTGGCCTTTGGAGGCAGCCGGGGAGGTCTTCCAGCGGGAGAGGGCCGGTTGTGCTCAGAGGCCCTACAGGCCAGGGGCAGGACCCAGCAGGGCCCCTGCCCCTGGCCAGCCTTGCCCAGACCTTCCTGGCCTCCGGGGGTACTGCCCCACCAAGGGGCAGGCTGCGGGGACTGGGTCCAGACATGCCCGGGCGCCTCTCCAGGCTCATCCCCGCTGGTGCCTTTCCCCTGGGCCTAGGCCTCGGTTGAGGCCTCCTTGGAGAGGAGGTTGCTGGCAGGGGCTGTCTCCACACTGCAAGGTGCTGGAGCTCAGAGGGCCTCGTCAGAGGGAAGGGACCAGCAAGGGGCTGGATGCCCAAGACCTCTTTGGCCCAGCAGCCTCAGGGCAGCAGGGAGAGCAAGAGGCCCAACTTGCCCCTAGGTCGGCTCTGCCCCTTCCCACACAGGCGGCCAGCCCAGCAGCTGCCTGACAGACTCTGGCTCCCCCGAGCTCTCTGCCGGTGCAGGGGGCAGATCAGTCGTGTGCATGTGGTTCTGCCTTGGCCTGGGAGTGTGGACACCCTGCCTTGCCCCCAGGCTCAGGGGCAAGGGCCCGGAGAGAGCACCACCCCGAAGCGCTTTTCTCCCGGGCTTAGGAGCATTGTGCACGCCTGCTGGGAACAGTGGGCGGGAGCGCTTGCAAACCGGCCTTTGGAGGCAGCCGGGGAGGTCTTCCAGTGGGAGAGGGCCGGTTGTGCTCAGAGGCCCCACAGGCCAAGGGCAGGACGCAGCAGGGCCCCTGCCCCTGGCCAGCCTTGCCCAGACCTTCCTGGCCTCCGGGGGTACTGCCCCACCAAGGGGCAGGCTGCGGGAACTGGGTCCAGACATGCTCGGGCGCCTCCCCTGGCTCATCCCCGCTGGTGCCTTTCCCCTGGGCCTAGGCCTCGGTTGAGGCCTCCTTGGAGAGGAGGTTGCTGGCAGGGGCTGTCTCCACACTGCAAGGTGCTGCAGCTCAGACAGCCTCGTCAGAGAGAAGGGACCAGTAAAGGGCTGGTTGCCCAAGACGTCTTTGGCCCAGCAGCCTCAGGGCAGCAGGGAGAGCAAGAGGCCCAACTTGCCCCTAGGGCGGCTCTGCCCCTTCCCACACAGGCGGCCAACCCAGCAGCTGCCTGACAGACTCTGGCTCCCCCAAGCTCTCTGCCGGTGCAGGGGACAGGAACAGATGTGGGCATGTGGTTCTGCCTTGGCCTGGGAGTGTGTTCTCCCTGCCTTGCCCCCAGGCTCATGGGCAAGGGCCCGGAGAGAGCACCACACCGAAGCGCTTTTCTCCCCGGCTTGGGAGCTTTGTGCATTCCTGACGTGAACAGCGGGCGGGAGTGTTGCAAACAGGACTTTGGAGGCAGCCGGGGAGGTCTTCCAGTGGGAGAGGGCCGGTTGTGCTCAGAGGCCCCACAGGCCAGGGTCAGGACCCAGCAGGGCCCCTGCCCCTGGCCAGACTTGCCCAGACCTTCCTGGCCTCCGGGGGTACTGCCCCACCAAGGGGCAGGCTGAGGAGACTGGGTCCAGACATGTCTGTGCGCCTCCCCAGGATCATCCCCGCTGGTGCCTTTCCCCTGGTTGTAGGCCTCGGTTGAGGACTCTTTGGAGAGGAGGTTGCTGACAGGGGCTGTCTCCACACTGCAAGGTGCTGGAGCTCAGAGGGCCTCGTCAGAGGGAAGGCACCAGCAAAGCGCTGGATGCCCAAGACCTCTTTGACCCAGCAGCCTCAGGGCAGCAGGGAGAGCAAGAGGCCCAACATGCCCCTAGGTCGGCTCTGCCCCGTACCACACAGGCAGCCAGCCCAGTAGCAGCCTGGCAGTCTCTGGCTCCCCCGAGCTCTCTGCCGGTGTAGAGGGCAAGAACACACGTGTGCATGTGGTTCTGCCTTGGTCTGGGAGTGTGGACCCACTGCCTGGACCCCAGGCTCAGGGGCAAGGGCCCGGAGAGAGCAACACCCCGAAGCGCTTTTCTCCCGGGCTTGGGAGCATTGTGCGTGCTTTGTGGGAACAGTGGGCGGGAGTGCTTGCAAACAGGCCTTTGGAGGCAGCCCGGGAGGTCTTCCAAGGGCCCGGACTGATCACCACCCCAAAATGCTTTTCTCCCGGGCTTGGGAGCATTGTGCGCGGCTGTCGGGAACAGCGGACATGAGTGCTTGCAAACCGGCCTTTGGAGGCAGCCCGGGAGGTCTTCCAATGGCCCGGAGAGAGCACTACCCCAAAATGCTTTTCTTCCGGGCTTGGGAGCATTGTGCGCGCGTGGCGGGAACAGCAGGCAGGAGTGCTTGCAAACCGGCCTTTGGAGGCAGCCGGGGAGGTCTTCCAAGGGCCTGGAGAGAGCACCACCTCGAAGCGCTTTTCTCTCGGGTTTTGGAGCATTGTGTGCGGCTGGTGGGACAGCGGGAGGGAATTCTTGCAAACCGGCCTTTGGCGGCAGCCAGAGAAGTCTTCCAAGGGCGCGGAGAGAGCACCACCCCGAAGCGCTTTTCTCCGGGGTTTTGGAACATTGTGTGTGCCTGGCGGGAACAGCGAGTGGGAATGCTTGCAAACCGGCCTTTGGGGGCAGCCGGGGAGGTCCTCCATGGTCCCTGAGAGAACACCACCCCGAAGCGCTTTTCTCACGGTCTTGGGAGCATTGTGCGCGGCTGGCGGGAACAGCGGGCATGAGTGCTTGCAAACTGTCCTTTGGAGGCAGCCGGGGAGGTCTTCCAAGGGCCGGACTGATCACCACCCCAAAATGCTTTTCTCTCGGGCTTGGGAGCATTGTGCGCGGCTGTCGGGAACAACGGACATGAATGCTTGCAAACCGGCCTTTGGAGGCAGCCCGGGAGGTCTTCCAAGGGCCCGGAGAGAGCACCACCCCAAAATGCTTTTCTCCCGGGCTTGGGAGCATTGTGCGTGGCTGGCGGAAGCGGCGGGAATGAGTACTTACAAACCGGCCTTTGGAGGCAGCCGGGGAGGTCTTGAAAGTGCCCGGAGAGAGCACCACCCCGAAGCGCTTTTCTCCCGGGCTTGGGAACATTGTGCGCGGCTGGCGGGAACAGCAGGCAGGACTGCTTGCAAACTGGCCTTTGGAGGCAGCCGGGGAGGTCTTCCAGGGCCCGGTGTGAGCACCACCCCAAAATGCTTTTCTCCCGGGCTTGGGAGCATTGTGCGCGGCTGGCGGGAACAGCGGGCATGAGTGCTTGCAAACCGGCCTTTGGAGACAAACGGGGAGGTCTTCCAAGGGCCCGTAGAGAGCACCACCCCGAAGCGCTTTTCTCCCGTGATTGGGAGCATTGTGTGCAGCTGGCGGGACAGCGGGAGGGAGTACTTGAAATCCAGCCTTTGGAGGCAGCCGGGGAGGTCTTCCAAGGGCCGGGAGAGAGCACCACCCTGAAGGGCTTTTCTCCTGGGCTTGGAGCATTTGCACGGATGGTGGGAACAGCGAGTGGGAGTGCTTGCAAACCGGCATTTGGGGGCAGCCCGGGAGGTCTTTCTTGGGCCCAGAGAGAACACCACCCCGAAACGCTTTTCTCCCGGGCTTGGGAGCATTGTGCGCGGGTGGCGGGAACAGCAGGCAGGACTGCTTGCAAACTGGCCTTTGGAGGCAGCCGGGGAGGTCTTCCAAGGGCCCGGAGTGAGCACCACCCCAAAATGCTTTTCTCCCGGGCTTGGGAGCATTGTGCGCGGCTGGTGGGAACAACGGGCATGAGTGCTTGCAAACCGGCCTTTGGAGGCAGCCGGGGACGTCTTCCAAGGGCCCGGAGAGAGCACCACCCCGAAGCGCTCTTCTCCCGGGCTTGGGAGCATTGTGCGCGGCTGGCGGGAACAGCAGGCAGGACTGCTTGCAAACTGGCCTTTGGAGGCAGCCGGGGAGGTCTTCCAAGGGCCCGGAGTGAGCACCACCCCAAAATGCTTTTCTCCCGGGCTTGGGAGCATTGTGCGCGGCTGGTGGGAACAACGGGCATGAGTGCTTGCAAACCGGCCTTTGGAGGCAGCCGGGGACGACTTCCAAGGGCCCGGAGAGATCACCACCCCGAAGCACTTCTCTCCCGGGCTTGGGAGCATTGTGCGTGGCTGGCGGGAACAGCAGGAAGGAGTCCTTGCAAACCGGCCTTTGGAGGCAGCGGGGGAGGTCTTCCAAGGGCCTGTAGAGAGCACCACCCCGAAGCGCTTTTCTCCCGGGCTTGGGAGTATTGTGCGCGGGTGGCAGGAACAGCAGGCAGGAGTGCTTGAAAACCGGCCTTTGCAGGCAGCCGGGGAGGTCTTCCAGGGCCCGGTGTGAGCACCACCCCAAAAAGCTTTTCTCCCGGGCTTGGGAGCATTGTGCGCGGCTGGTGGGAACAGCGGGCATGAGTGCTTGCAAACTGGCCACTGGAGGCAGCCGGGGAGGTCTTCCAAGGGCCTGTAGAGAGCACCACCCCAAAAAGCTTTTCTCCCGGGCTTGGGAGCATTGTGCGTGGCTAGCGGGAACAGCAGGAAGGAGTCCTTGCAAACCGGCCTTTGGAGGCAGCCGGGGAGGTCTTCCAAGGGCCTGTAGAGAGCACCACCCCGAAGCGCTTTTCTCCCGGGCTTGGGAGCATTGTGCGCAGGTGGCGGGAACAGCAGGCAGGAGTGCTTGAAAACTGGCCTTTGGAGGCAGCCGGGGAGGTCTTCCAGGGCCCGGTGTGAGCACCACCCCAAAAAGCTTTTCTCCCGGGCTTGGGAGCATTGTGCGCGGCTGGTGGGAACAGCGGACATGAGTGCTTGCAAACTGGCCATTGGAGGCAGCCGGGGAGGTCTTCCAAGGGCCCGGAGTGAGCACCACCCCAAAATGCTTTTCTCCCGGGCTTGGGAGCATTGTGCGTGGCTGGCGGGAACAGCAGGAAGGAGGCCTTGCAAACCGGCCTTTGGAGGCAGCCGGGGAGGTCTTCCAAGGGCCTGTAGAGAGCACCACCCCGAAGCGCTTTTCTCCCGCGCTTGGGAGCATTCTGCGCGGGTGGCGGGAACAGCAGGCAGGAGTGCTTGAAAACCGTCCTTTGGAGGCAGCCGGGGAGGTTTTCCAGGGCCCGGTGTGAGCACCACCCCAAAATGCTTTTCTCCCGGGCTTGGGAGCATTGTGCGTGGCTGGCGGGAACAGCAGGAAGGAGTCCTTGCAAACCGTCCTTTGGAGGCAGCCGGGGAGGTCTTCCAAGGGCCTGTAGAGAGCACCACCCCGAAGCGCTTTTCTCCCGGGCTTGGGAGCATTGTGCGCGGGTGGCGGGAACAGCAGGCAGGAGTGCTTGAAAACCGTCCTTTGGAGGCAGCCGGGGAGGTCTTCCAGGGCCCGGTGTGAGCACCACCCCAAAATGCTTTTCTCCCGGGCTTGGGAGCATTGTGCACGGATGGCGGGAACAGCAGGAAGGAGTCCTTGCAAACCGGCCTTTGGAGGCAGCCGGGGAGGTCTTCCAAGGGCCTGTAGAGAGCACCACCCCGAAGCGCTTTTCTCCCGGGCTTGGGATTATTGTGCGCGGGTGGCGGGAACAGCAGGCAGGAGTGCTTGAAAACCGTCCTTTGGAGGCAGCCGGGGAGGTCTTCCAGGGCCCGGTGTGAGCACCACCCCAAAATGCTTTTCTCCCGGGCTTGGGAGCATTGTGCGCGGATGGCGGGAACAGCGAGTGGGAGTGCTTGCAAACCGGCCTTTGGGGGCACCCCGGGAGGTCTTCCATGGGCACGGAGAGAACACCACCCCGAAGCGCTTTTCTCCGGGGTTTTGGAGGATTGTGCGTGGCTGGCGGGAACAGCGAGTGGGAGTGCTTGCAAACCGGCCTTTGGGGGCAGCCAGGGAGGTCCTCCATTGGCACGGAGAGAACACCACCCCGAAGCACTTTTCTCCCGGGCTTGGGAGCATTGTGCGAGGCTGGCGGGAACAGCGGGCGGGAGTGCTTGCAAACCGGCCTTTAGAGGCAGCTTGGGAGGTCTTCCAAGGGCCCGGAGAGAGCACCATCCCGAAGCACTTTTCTCACGGAATTGGGAGCATTGTTCGCGGCTGTCGGGAACAGAGGACATGAGTGCTTGCAAACCGGCCTTTAGAGGCAGCCGGGGAGTCTTCCAAGGGCCCGGAGAGAGACCACCTCAAAATGCTTTTCTCCCGGGCTTGGGAGCATTGTGTGCGGCTGGCGGGTCAGCGGGAGGGAGTTCTTGAAAACCAGCCTTTGGAGGCAGCCGGGGAGGTCTTCCAAGGGCCAGGAGAGAGCACCACCCCGAAGCGCTTTTCTCCCGGGCTTGGGAGCATTGTGCGCGGCTGGCGGGAACAGCGGGATTGAGTGCTTGCAAACCGGCCTTTGGAGGCAGCCGGGGAGGTCTTCCAAGGGCCGGGAGAGAGCACCACCCCGAAGCGCTTTTCTCCTAGGCTTGGGAGCATTGTGCGCGGCTGGCGGGAACAGCGGGCATGAGTGCTTGCAAACCGGCCTTTGGAGACAAACGGGGAGGTCTTCCAAGGGCCCGTAGAGAGCACCACCCCGAAGCGTTTTTCTCCCGTGATTGGGAGCATTGTGTGCGGCTGGCGGGACAGCGGGAGGGAGTACTTGAAATCCAGCCTTTGGAGGCAGCCGGGGAGGTCTTCCAAGGGCCGGGAGAGAGCACCACCCTGAAGGGCTTTTCTCCTGGGCTTGGAGCATTTGCACGGATGGCGGGAACAGTGAGTGGGAGTGCTTGCAAACCGACATTTGGGGGCAGCCCGGGAGGTCTTTCTTGGGTCCAGAGAGAACACCACCCCGATACGCTTTTCTCCCGGGCTTGGGAGCATTGTGCGTGGATGGCGGGAACAGCAGGAAGGAGTCCTTGCAAACCGGCCTTTGGAGGCAGCCGGGGAGGTCTTCCAAGGGCCTGTAGAGAGCACCACCCCGAAGCGCTTTTCTCCCGGGCTTGGGATTATTGTGCGCGGGTGGCGGGAACAGCAGGCAGGAGTGCTTGAAAACCGTCCTTTGGAGGCAGCCGGGGAGGTCTTCCAGGGCCCGGTGTGAGCACCACCCCAAAATGCTTTTCTCCCGGGCTTGGGAGCATTGTGCGCGGATGGCGGGAACAGCGAGTGGGAGTGCTTGCAAACCGGCCTTTGGGGGCACCCCGGGAGGTCTTCCATGGGCACAGAGAGAACACCACCCCGAAGCGCTTTTCTCCGGGGTTTTGGAGGATTGTGCGTGGCTGGCGGGAACAGCGAGTGGGAGTGCTTGCAAACCGGCCTTTGGGGGCAGCCAGGGAGGTCCTCCATTGGCACGGAGAGAACACCACCCCGAAGCGCTTTTCTCCCGGGCTTGGGAGCATTGTGCGAGGCTGGCGGGAACAGCGGGCGGGAGTGCTTGCAAACCGGCCTTTGGAGGCAGCTTGGGAGGTCTTCCAAGG
Organism: Dama dama; assembly: GCF_033118175.1. Classification (NCBI taxonomy): domain Eukaryota; kingdom Metazoa; phylum Chordata; class Mammalia; order Artiodactyla; family Cervidae; genus Dama; species Dama dama. The sequence continues at coordinate 27,534 of NW_026870970.1, forward strand.
GCCCGGAGAGAGCACCATCCCGAAGCACTTTTCTCACGGAATTGGGAGCATTGTTCGCGGCTGTCGGGAACAGAGGACATGAGTGCTTGCAAACCGGCCTTTAGAGGCAGCCGGGGAGTCTTCCAAGGGCCCGGAGAGAGACCACCTCAAAATGCTTTTCTCCCGGGCTTGGGAGCATTGTGTGCGGCTGGCGGGTCAGCGGGAGGGAGTTCTTGAAAACCAGCCTTTGGAGGCAGCCGGGGAGGTCTTCCAAGGGCCGGGAGAGAGCACCACCCCGAAGCGCTTTTCTCCCGGGCTTGGGAGCATTGTGCGCGGCTGGCGGGAACAGCGGGATTGAGTGCTTGCAAACCGGCCTTTGGAGGCAGCCGGGGAGGTCTTCCAAGGGCCGGGAGAGAGCACCACCCCGAAGCGCTTTTCTCCTAGGCTTGGGAGCATTGTGCGCGGCTGGCGGGAACAGCGGGTATGAGTGCTTGCAAACCGGCCTTTGGAGACAAACGGGGAGGTCTTCCAAGGGCCCGTAGAGAGCACCACCCCGAAGCGCTTTTCTCCCGTGATTGGGAGCATTGTGTGCGGCTGGCGGGACAGCGGGAGGGAGTACTTGAAATCCAGCCTTTGGAGGCAGCCGGGGAGGTCTTCCAAGGGCCGGGAGAGAGCACCACCCTGAAGGGCTTTTCTCCTGGGCTTGGAGCATTTGCACGGATGGCGGGAACAGTGAGTGGGAGTGCTTGCAAACCGGCATTTGGGGGCAGCCCGGGAGGTCTTTCTTGGGTCCAGAGAGAACACCACCCCGAAACGCTTTTCTCCCGGGCTTGGGAGCATTGTGCGCGGGTGGCGGGAACAGCAGGCAGAAGTGCTTGCAAACCGGCCTTGGAGGCAGCCGGGGAGGTCTTCCAAAGCCCGGAGTGAGCACCACCCCAAAATGCTTTTCTCCCGGGCTTGGGAGCATTGTGCGCAGCTGGCGTGAACAGCGGGATTGAGTGCTTGCAAACCAGCCTTTGGAGGCAGCCGGGGAGGTCTTCCAGCGGGAGAGTGCCAGTTGTTCTCAGAGGCCCCACAGGCCAGGGGCAGGACCCAGCAGTGTCCCTGCCTCTGGCAGCCTTGCCCAGACCTTCCTGGCCTCCGGGGGTACTACCCCACCAAGGGGCAGGCTGCGGGGACTGGGTCCAGACATGCCCGGGCGCCTCCCCAGGCTCATCCCCGCTGGTGCCTTTCCCCTGGGCCTAGGCCTCGGTTGAGGCCTCCTTGGAGAGGAGGTTGCCGGCAGGGGCTGTCTGCACACTGCAAGGTGCTGGAGCTCAGAGGGCCTCGTCAGAGGGAAAGGACCAGCAAAGGGCTGGATGCCCAAGACCTCTTTGACCCAGCAGCCTCAGGGCAGCAGGGAGAGCAAGAGGCCCAATTTGCCCCTAGGTCGGCTGTACCCCGTCCCACACAGGCAGCCAGCCCAGCAGCAGCCTGGCTGTCTCTGGCTCCCCCGAACTCTCTGCCGGTGTAGGGGGCAGGAACAGACGTGTGCATGTCGTTCTGCCTTGGCCTGGGAGTGTGTTCCCCCTGCCTGTCCCCCAGGCTCAGGGGCAAGGGCCCGGAGAGAGCACCACCCCGAAGCGCTTTTCTCCCGGGCTTGGGAGCATTGTGCGTGCCTGGCGGGAACAGCGGGCGGGAGTGCTTGCAAACCGGCCTTTGGAGGCAGCCGGTGAGGTCTTCCAGCGGGAGCTTGCCGGTTGTGCTCAGACGCCCCACAGGCCAGGGGCAGGACCCAGCAGTGTCCCTGCCCCTGGCAGCCTTGCCCAGACCCTCCTGGCCTCCGGGAGTACTGCCCCACCAAGGGGCAGGCTGCGGGGACTGGGTCCAGACATGCCCGGGCGCCTCCCCAGGCTCATCCCCGCTGGTGCCTTTCCCCTGGGCCTAGGCCTCGGTTGAGGCCTCCTTGGAGAGGAGGTTGCTGGCAGGGGCTGTCTCCACACTGCAAGGTGCTGGAGCTCAGAGGGCCTCGTCAGAGGGAAGGGACCAGCAAGGGGCTGGATGCCCAAGACCTCTTTGGCCCAGCAGCCTCAGGGCAGCAGGGAGAGCAAGAGGCCCAACTTGCCCCTAGGTCGGCTCTGCCCCTTCCCACACAGGCGGCCAGCCCAGCAGCTGCCTGACAGACTCTGGCTCCCCCGAGCTCTCTGCCGGTGCAGGGGGCAGATCAGACGTGTGCATGTGGTTCTGCCTTGTCCTGGGAGTGTGGACACCCTGCCTTGCCCCCAGGCTCAGGGGCAAGGGCCCGGAAAGAGCACCACCCTGAAGCGATTTTCTCCCGGGCTTGGGAGCATTGTGCACGCCTGCTGGGAACAGTGGGCGGGAGCGCTTGCAAACCGGCCTTTGGAGGCAGCCGGGGAGGTCTTCCAGTGGGAGAGGGCCGGTTGTGCTCAGAGGCCCCACAGGCCAGGGGCAGGACGCAGCAGGGCCCCTGCCCCTGGCCAGCCTTGCCCAGACCTTCCTGGCCTCCGGGGGTACTGCCCCACCAAGGGGCAGGCTGCGGGGCCTGGGTCCAGACATGCCCGGGCGCCTCCCCAGGCTCATCCCCGCTGGTGCCTTTCCCCTGGGCCTAGGCCTCGGTTGAGGCCTCCTTGGAGAGGAGGTTGCTGGCAGGGGCTGTCTCCACACTGCAAGGTGCTGGAGCTCAGAGGGCCTCGTCAGAGGGAAGGGACCAGTAAGGGGCTGGATGCCCAAGACGTCTTTGGCCCAGCAGCCTCAGGGCAGCAGGGAGAGCAAGAGGCCCAACTTGCCCCTAGGGCGGCTCTGCCCCTTCCCACACAGGCGGCCAACTCAGCAGCTGCCTGACAGACTCTGGCTCCCCCAAGCTCTCTGCCGGTGCAGGGGACAGGAACAGACGTGGGCATGTGGTTCTGCCTTGGCCTGGGAGTGTGTTCCCCGTGCCTTGCCCCCAGGCTCAGGGGCAAGGGCCCGGAGAGAGCACCACCCCGAAGCGCTTTTCTCCCGGGCTTGGGAGCATTGTGCGAGCCTGCTGGGAACAGTGGGCGGGAGTGTTTGCAAACAGGACTTTGGAGGCAGACGGGGAGGTCTTCCAGCGGGAGAGTGCCGGTTGTGCTCAGACGTCCCACAGGCCAGGGGCAGGACCCAGCGCTGTCCCTGCCCCTGGCAGCCTTGCACAGACCTTCCTGGCCTCCGGGGGTACTGCCCCACCAAGGGGCAGGCTGCGGGGACTGGGTCCAGACATGCCCGGGCGCCTCCCCAGGCTCATCCCCGCTGGTGCCTTTCCCCTGGGCCTAGGCCTCGGTTGAGGCCTCATTGGAGAGGAGGTTGCTGGCAGGGGCTGTCTCCACACTGCAAGGTGCTGGAGCTCAGAGGGCCTCGTCAGAGGGAAGGGACCAGCAAGGGGCTGGATGCCCAAGACCTCTTTGGCCCAGCAGCCTCAGGGCAGCAGGGAGAGCAAGAGGCCCTACTTGCCCCTAGGTCGGCTCTGCCCCTTCCCACACAGGCGGCCAGCCCAGCACCTGCCTGACAGACTCTGGCTCCCCAGAGCTCTCTGCCGGTGCAGGGGTCAGGAACAGACGTGTGCATGTGGTTCTGCCTTGGTCTGGGAGTGTGGACCCACTGCCTGGCCCCCAGGCTCAGGGGCAAGGGCCCGGAGAGAGCACCACCCCGAAGCGCTTTTCTCCCGGGCTTGGGAGCATTGTGCGAGCCTGGCGTGAACAGCGGGCGGGAGTGTTTGCAAACAGGACTTTGGAGGCAGCCGTGGAGGTCTTCCAGTGGGAGAGGGCCGGTTGTGCTCAGAGGCCTCACAGGCCAGGGTCAGGACCCAGCAGGTCCCCCGCCCCTGGCCAGCCTTGCCCAGACCTTCCTGGCCTCCGGGGGTACTGCCCCACCAAGGGGCAGGCTGCGGGGACTGGGTCCAGACATGCCTGGGCGCCTCCCCAGGCTCATCCCCGCTGGTGCCTTTCCCCTGGGCATAGGCCTCGGTTGATGCCTCCTTGGAGAGGAGGTTGCTGGCAGGGGCTGTCTCCACACTGCAAGGTGCTGGAGCTCAGAGGGCCTCGTCAGCGGGAAGGGACCAGCAAGGGGCTGGATGCCCAAGACCTCTTTGGCCCAGCAGCCTCAGGGCAGCAGGGAGAGCAAGAGGCCCAACTTGCCCCTAGGTCGGCTCTGCCCCTTCCCACACAGGCAGCCAACCCAGCAGCTGCCTGATAGACTCTGGCTCCCCCGAGCTCTCTGCCGGTTCAGGGGTCAGGAACAGACGTGTGCATGTGGTTCTGCCTTGGTCTGGGAGTGTGGACCCACTGCCTGGACCCCAGGCTCAGGGGCAAGGGCCCGGAGAGAGCAACACCCCGAAGCGCTTTTCTCCTGGCCTTGGGAGCGTTGTGCGTGCCTGGCGGGAACAGCGGGCGGGAGTGTTGGCAAACCCGCCTTTGAAGGCAGCCGGGGAGGTCTTCCAGTGGGAGAGGGCCGGTTGTGCTCAGAGGCCCCACAGGCCAGGGGCAGGACCCAGCAGGGACCCTGCCCCTGGCCAGCCTTGCCCAGACCTTCCTGGCCTCCGGGGGTACTGCCCCACCAAGGGGCAGGCTGCGGGGACTGGGTCCTGATATGCCCGTGCGCCTCCACTGGCTCATCCCCGCTGGTGCCTTTCCCCTGGGCCTAGGCCTCGGTTGAGGCCTCTTTGGAGAGGAGGTTGCTGGCAGGGTCTGTCTCCACACTGCAAGGTGCTGGAGCTCAGAGGGCCTCGTCAGAGGGAAGGGACCAGCAAGGGGCTGGATGCCCAAGACCTCTTTGGCACAGCAGCCTCAGGGCAGCAGGGAGAGCAAGAGGCCCAACTTGCCCCTAGGTCGGCTCTGCCCCTTCCCACACAGGCGGCCAGCCCAGCAGCTGCCTGACAGACTCTGGCTCCCCCCAGCTCTCTGCCGGTGGAGGGGGCAGGAACAGACGTGTGCATGTTGTTGTGCCTTGGCCTGGGACTGTGGATCCCCTGCCTGGCCCCCAGGCTCAGGGGCAAGGGCCCGGAGAGACCACCACCCCGAAGCGCTTTTCTCCCGGGCTTGGGAGCATTGGGCGCGCCTGGCGGGAACAGTGGGCGGGAGTGCTTGCAAACCGGCCTTTGGAGGCAGCCGGGGAGGTCTTCCAGTGGGAGAGGGCCGGTTGTGCTCAGAGGCCCCACAGGCCAGGGGCAGGACCCAGCAGGGCCCCTGCCCCTGGCCAGCCTTGCCCAGACCTTCCTGGCCTCCGGGGGTACTGCCCCACCAAGGGGCAGGCTGCGGGGACAGGGTCCAGACATGCCCGGGCGCCTCCCCTGGCTCAACCCCGCTGGTACCTTTCCCCTGGGCCTAGGCCTCGGTTGAGGCCTCCTTGGAGAGGATGTTGCTGGCAGGGGCTGTCTCCACACTGCAAGGTGCTGGAGCTCAGAGGGCCTCGTCAGAGGGAAGGGACCAGCAAGGGGCTGGATGCCGAAGACCTCTTTGGCCCAGCAGCCTCAGGGCAGCAGGGAGAGGAAGAGGCCCAACTTGCCCCTAGGTCGGCTCTGCCCCTTCCCACACAGGCGGCCAGCCCAGCAGCTGCCTGACAGACTCTGGCTCCCCCGAACTCTCTGCCGGTGCAGGGGTCAGGAACAGACGTGTGCATGTGGTTCTGCCTTGGTCTGGGAGTGTGGACCAACTGCCTGGACCCCAGGCTCAGGGGCAAGGGCCCGAGGAGAGCACCACCCCGAAGCGCTTTTCTCCCGGGCTTGGGAGCATTGTGCGTGCCTGGCGGGAACAGCGGGCGGGAGTGTTGGCAAACTGGCCTTTGGAGGGAGCCGGGGAGTTCTTCCAGTGGGAGAGGGCCGGTTATGCTCAGAGGCCCCACAGGCCAGGGGCAGGACCCAGCAGGGCCCCTGCCCCTGGCCAGCCTTGTCCAGACCTTCCTGGCCTCCGGGGGTACTGCCCCACCAAGGGGCAGGCTGCGGGGACTGGGTCCAGACATGCCCGGGCGCCTCCCCAGGCTCATCCCCGCTGGTGCCTTTCCCCAGGGCCTAGGCCTCGGTTGAGGCCTCCTTGGAGAGGAGGTTGCTGGCAGGGGCTGTCTCCACACTGCAAGGTGCTGGAGCTCAGAGGGCCTCGTCAGAGGGAAGGGACCAGCAAGGGGCTGGATGCCCAAGACCTCTATGGCCCAGCAGCCTCAGGGCAGCAGGGAGAGCAAGAGGCCCAACTTGCCCCTAGGTCGGCTCTGCCACTTCCCACACAGGCGGCCAGCCCAGCAGCTGCCTGACAGACTCTGGCTTCCCCGAGCTCTCTGCCGGTGCAGGGGGCAGATCAGACGTGTGCATGTGGTTCTGCCTTGGCCTGGGAGTGTGGACACCCTGCCTTGCCCCAGGCTCAGGGGCAAGGGCCCAGAGAGAGCACCACCCTGAAGCGCTTTTCTTCCGGGCTTAGGAGCATTGTGCCGCCTGCTGGTAACAGTGGCCGGGAGCGCTTGCAAACCGGCCTTTGGAGGCAGCCGGGGAGGTCTTCCAGTGGGAGAGGGCCGGTTGTGCTCAGAGGCCCCACAGGCCAGGGGCAGGACCCAGCAGGGCCCCTGCCCCTGGCCAGCCTTACCCAGACCTTCCTGGCCTCCGGGGGTACTGCCCCACCAAGGGGCAGGCTGCGGGGACTGGGTCCAGACATGCTCGGGCGCCTCCCCTGGCTCATCCCCGCTGGTGCCTTTCCCCTGGGCCTAGGCCTCGGTTGAGGCCTCCTTGGAGAGGAGGTTGCTGGCAGGGGCTGTCTCCACACTGCAAGGTGCTGGAGCTCAGAGGGCCTCGTCAGAGGGAAGGGACCAGTAAGGGGCTGGATGCCCAAGACGTCTTTGGCCCAGCAGCCTCAGGGCAGCAGGGAGAGCAAGAGGCCCAACTTGCCCCTAGGGCGGCTCTGCCCCTTCCCACACAGGCGGCCAACCCAGCAGCTGCCTGACAGACTCTGGCTCCCCCAAGCTCTCTGCCGGTGCAGGGGACAGGAACAGACGTGGGCATGTGGTTCTGCCTTGGCCTGGGAGTGTGTTCCCCATGCATTGCCCCCAGGCTCAGGGGCAAGGGCCCGGAGAGACCACCACCCTGAAGCGCTTTTCTCCCGGGCTTGGGAGCATTGTGCAAGTCTGGCGTGAACAGCGGGTGGGAGTGTTGGCAAACAGGACTTTGGAGGCAGCCGGGGAGGTCTTCCAGTGAGAGAGGGCCGGTTGTGCTCAGAGGCCCCACAGGCCAGGGGCAGGACCCAGCAGGTCCCCTGCCCCTGGCCAGCCTTTCCCAGACCTTCCTGGCCTCCGGGGGTACTGCCCCACCAAGGGGCAGGCTGCGGGGACTGGGTCCAGACATGCCCGGGCGCCTCCCAAGGCTCATCCCCGCTGGTGCCTTTCCCCTGGTCCTAGGTCTCGGTTGAGGCCTCCTTGGAGAGGAGGTTGCTGGCAGGGGCTGTCTCCACACTGCAAGGTGCTGGAGCTCAGAGGGCCTCGTCAGAGGGAAGGGACAAGCAAAGGGCTGGATGCCCAAGACCTCTTTGGCCCAGCAGCCTCAGGGCAGCAGGGAGAGCAAGAGGCCCAACTTGCCCCTAGGTCGGCTCTGCCCCTTCCCACAAAGGCGGCCAGCCCAGCAGCTGCCTGACAGACTCTGGCTCCCCCGAGCTCTCTGCCGGTGCAGGGGTCAGGAACAGACGTGTGCATGTGGTTCTGCCTTGGCCTGGGAGTGTGGACCCCCTGCCTGGCCCCCAGGCTCAGGGGCAAGGGCCCGGAGAGAGCACCACCCCGAAGCGCTTTTCTCCCGGGCTTGGGAGCATTGTGCGCACCTGTTGGGAACAGTGGGCGGGAGTGCGTGCAAAACGGCCTTTGGAGGCAGCCGGGGAGGTCTTCCAGTGGGAGAGGGCCGGTTGTGCTCAGAGGCCCCACAGGCCAGGGGCAGGACCCAGCAGGTCCCCTGCCCCTGGTCAGCCTTGCCCAGACCTTCCTGGCCTCCAGGGGTACTGCCCCACCAAGGGGCAGGCTGCGGGGACTGGGTCCAGACATGCCCGGGCGCCTCCCCAGGCTCATCCCCGCTGGTGCCTTTCCCCTGGGCCTAGGTCTCGGTTGAGGCCTCCTTGGAGAGGAGATTGCTGGCAGGTGCTGTCTCCACACTGCAAGGTGCTGGAGTTCAGAGGGCCTCGTCAGAGGGAAGGGACCAGCAAAGGGCTGGATGCCCAAGACGTCTTTGGCCCAGCAGCCTCAGGGCAGCAGGGGGAGCAAGAGGCCCAACTTGCCCCTAGGTCGGCTCTGCCCCTTCCCACACAGGCGGCCAGCCCAGCACCTGCCTGAGAGACTCTGGCTCCCCCGAGCTCTCTGCCGGTGTAGGGGGCAGGAACAGACGTGTGCATGTCGTTCTGCATTGGCCTGGGAGTGTGTTCCAACTGCCTGGCCCCCAGGCTCAGGGGCAAGGGCCCGGAGAGAGCACCACCCCGAAGCACTTTTCTCCCTGAGTTGGGAGCATTGTGCGTGCCTGGCAGGAACAGCGGGTGGGAGTGCTTGCAAACCGGCCTTTGGAGGCAGACGGGGAGGTCTTCCAGCGGGAGAGTGCCGGTTGTGCTCAGACGCCCCACAGGCCAGGGGCACGACCCAGCAGGGCCCCTGCCCCTCACAGCCTTGCCCAGACCTTCCTGGCCTCCGGGGATACTGCCCCACCAAGGGGCAGGCTGCGGGGACTGGGTCCAGACATGCCCGGGCGCCTCCACTGGCTCATCTCCGCTGGTGCCTTTCCCCTGGGCCTAGGCCTCGGTTGAGGCCTCCTTGGAGAGGAGGTTGCTGGCAGGGGCTGTCTCCACACTGCAAGGTGCTGGAGCTCAGAGGGCCTCGTCAGAGGGAAGGGACCAGCAAGGGGCTGGATGCCCAAGACCTCTTTGGCCCAGCAGCCTCAGGGCAGCAGGGAGAGCAAGAGGCCCAACTTGCCCCTAGGTCGGCTCTGCCCCTTCCCACACAGGCGGCCAGCCCAGCAGCTGCCTGACAGACTCTGGCTCCCCCCAGCTCTCTGCCGGTGGAGGGGGCAGGAACAGACGTGTGCATGTGGTTCTGCCTTGGCCTGGGACTGTGGATCCCCTGCCTGGCCCCCAGGCTCAGGGGCAGGGGCCCGGAGAGACCACCACCCCGAAGCGCTTTTCTCCGGGGTTTTGGAACATTGTGTGTGCCTGGCGGGAACAGCGAGTGGGAATGCTTGCAAACCGGCCTTTGGGGGCAGCCGGGGAGGTCCTCCATGGTCCCTGAGAGAACACCACCCCGAAGCGCTTTTCTCACGGTCTTGGGAGCATTGTGCGCGGCTGGCGGGAACAGCAGGCATGAGTGCTTGCAAACTGTCCTTTGGAGGCAGCCGGGGAGGTCTTCCAAGGGCCGGACTGATCACCACCCCAAAATGCTTTTCTCTCGGGCTTGGGAGCATTGTGCGCGGCTGTCGGGAACAACGGACATGAATGCTTGCAAACCGGCCTTTGGAGGCAGCCCGGGAGGTCTTCCAAGGGCCCGGAGAGAGCACCACCCCAAAATGCTTTTCTCCCGGGCTTGGGAGCATTGTGCGTGGCTGGCGGATGCAGCGGGAATGAGTACTTACAAACCGGCCTTTGGAGGCAGCCGGGGAGGTCTTGAAAGTGCCCGGAGAGAGCACCACCCCGAAGCGCTTTTCTCCCGGGCTTGGGAACATTGTGCGCGGCTGGCGGGAACAGCAGGCAGGACTGCTTGCAAACTGGCCTTTGGAGGCAGCCGGGGAGGTCTTCCAAGGGCCCGGAGTGAGCACCACCCCAAAATGCTTTTCTCCCGGGCTTGGGAGCATTGTGCGCGGCTGGTGGGAACAACGGGCATGAGTGCTTGCAAACCGGCCTTTGGAGGCAGCCGGGGACGTCTTCCAAGGGCCCGGAGAGAGCACCACCCCGAAGCGCTTTTCTCCCGGGCTTGGGAACATTGTGCGCGGCTGGCGGGAACAGCAGGCAGGACTGCTTGCAAACTGGCCTTTGGAGGCAGCCGGGGAGGTCTTCCAAGGGCCCGGAGTGAGCACCACCCCAAAATGCTTTTCTCCCGGGCTTGGGAGCATTGTGCGCGGCTGGTGGGAACAACGGGCATGAGTGCTTGCAAACCGGCCTTTGGAGGCAGCCGGGGACGACTTCCAAGGGCCCGGAGAGATCACCACCCCGAAGCACTTTTCTCCCGGGCTTGGGAGCATGGTGCGTGGCTGGCGGGAACAGCAGGAAGGAGTCCTTGCAAACCGGCCTTTGGAGGCAGCGGGGGAGGTCTTCCAATGGCCTGTAGAGAGCACCACCCCGAAGCGCTTTTCTCCCGGGCTTGGGAGTATTGTGCGCGGGTGGCAGGAACAGCAGGCAGGAGTGCTTGAAAACCGGCCTTTGCAGGCAGCCGGGGAGGTCTTCCAGGGCCCGGTGTGAGCACCACCCCAAAAAGCTTTTCTCCCGGGCTTGGGAGCATTGTGCGCGGCTGGTGGGAACAGCGGGCATGAGTGCTTGCAAACTGGCCACTGGAGGCAGCCGGGGAGGTCTTCCAAGGGCCTGTAGAGAGCACCACCCCAAAATGCTTCTCTCCCGGGCTTGGGAGCATTGTGCGTGGCTGGCGGGAACAGCAGGAAGGAGTCCTTGCAAACCGGCCTTTGGAGGCAGCCGGGGAGGTCTTCCAAGGGCCTGTAGAGAGCACCACCCCGAAGCGCTTTTCTCCCGGGCTTGGGAGCATTGTGCGCAGGTGGCGGGAACAGCAGGCAGGAGTGCTTGAAAACTGGCCTTTGGAGGCAGCCGGGGAGGTCTTCCAGGGCCCGGTGTGAGCACCACCCCAAAAAGCTTTTCTCCCGGGCTTGGGAGCATTGTGCGCGGCTGGTGGGAACAGCGGACATGAGTGCTTGCAAACTGGCCATTGGAGGCAGCCGGGGAGGTCTTCCAAGGGCCCGGAGTGAGCACCACCCCAAAATGCTTTTCTCCCGGGCTTGGGAGCATTGTGCGTGGCTGGCGGGAACAGCAGGAAGGAGTCCTTGCAAACCGGCCTTTGGAGGCAGCCGGGGAGGTCTTCCAAGGGCCTGTAGAGAGCACCACCCCGAAGCGCTTTTCTCCCGCGCTTGGGAGCATTCTGCGCGGGTGGCGGGAACAGCAGGCAGGAGTGCTTGAAAACCGTCCTTTGGAGGCAGCCGGGGAGGTCTTCCAGGGCCCGGTGTGAGCACCACCCCAAAAAGCTTTTCTCCCGGGCTTGGGAGCATTGTGCGTGGCTGGCGGGAACAGCAGGAAGGAGTCCTTGCAAACCGGCCTTTGGAGGCAGCCGGGGAGGTCTTCCAAGGGCCTGTAGAGAGCACCACCCCGAAGCGCTTTTCTCCCGGGCTTGGGAGCATTGTGCGCGGGTGGCGGGAACAGCAGGCAGGAGTGCTTGAAAACCGTCCTTTGGAGGCAGCCGGGGAGGTCTTCCAGGGCCCGGTGTGAGCACCACCCCAAAATGCTTTTCTCCCGGGCTTGGGAGCATTGTGCGTGGATGGCGGGAACAGCAGGAAGGAGTCCTTGCAAACCGGCCTTTGGAGGCAGCCGGGGAGGTCTTCCAAGGGCCTGTAGAGAGCACCACCCCGAAGCGCTTTTCTCCCGGGCTTGGGAGCATTGTGCGCGGGTGGCGGGAACAGCAGGCAGGAGTGCTTGAAAACCGTCCTTTGGAGGCAGCCGGGGAGGTCTTCCAGGGCCCGGTGTGAGCACCACCCCAAAATGCTTTTCTCCCGGGCTTGGGAGCATTGTGCGCGGATGGCGGGAACAGCGAGTGGGAGTGCTTCCAAACCGGCCTTTGGGGGCACCCCGGGAGGTCTTCCATGGGCACGGAGAGAACACCACCCCGAAGCGCTTTTCTCCGGGGTTTTGGAGGATTGTGCGTGGCTGGCGGGAACAGCGAGTGGGAGTGCTTGCAAACCGGCCTTTGGGGGCAGCCAGGGAGGTCCTCCATTGGCACGGAGAGAACACCACCCCGAAGCGCTTTTCTCCCGGGCTTGGGAGCATTGTGCGAGGCTGGCGGGAACAGCGGGCGGGAGTGCTTGCAAACCGGCCTTTGGAGGCAGCTTGGGAGGTCTTCCAAGGGCCCGGAGAGAGCACCATCCCGAAGCACTTTTCTCACGGAATTGGGAGCATTGTTCGCGGCTGTCGGGAACAGAGGACATGAGTGCTTGCAAACCGGCATTTAGAGGCAGCCGGGGAGTCTTCCAAGGGCCCGGAGAGAGACCACCTCAAAATGCTTTTCTCCCGGGCTTGGGAGCATTGTGTGCGGCTGGCGGGTCAGCGGGAGGGAGTTCTTGAAAACCAGCCTTTGGAGGCAGCCGGGGAGGTCTTCCAAGGGCCGGGAGAGAGCACCACCCCGAAGCGCTTTTCTCCCGGGCTTGGGAGCATTGTGCGCGGCTGGCGGGAACAGCGGGATTGAGTGCTTGCAAACCGGCCTTTGGAGGCAGCCGGGGAGGTCTTCCAAGGGCCGGGAGAGAGCACCACCCCGAAGCGCTTTTCTCCTAGGCTTGGGAGCATTGTGCGCGGCTGGCGGGAACAGCGGGCATGAGTGCTTGCAAACCGGCCTTTGGAGACAAACGGGGAGGTCTTCCAAGGGCCCGTAGAGAGCACCACCCCGAAGCGCTTTTCTCCCGTGATTGGGAGCATTGTGTGCGGCTGGCGGGACAGCGGGAGGGAGTACTTGAAATCCAGCCTTTGGAGGCAGCCGGGGAGGTCTTCCAAGGGCCGGGAGAGAGCACCACCCTGAAGGGCTTTTCTCCTGGGCTTGGAACATTTGCACGGATGGCGGGAACAGTGAGTGGGAGTGCTTGCAAACCGGCATTTGGGGGCAGCCCGGGAGGTCTTTCTTGGGTCCAGAGAGAACACCACCCCGAAACGCTTTTCTCCCGGGCTTGGGAGCATTGTGCGCGGGTGGCGGGAACAGCAGGCAGAAGTGCTTGCAAACCGGCCTTGGAGGCAGCCGGGGAGGTCTTCCAAAGCCCGGAGTGAGCACCACCCCAAAATGCTTTTCTCCCGGGCTTGGGAGCATTGTGCGCAGCTGGCGTGAACAGCGGGATTGAGTGCTTGCAAACCAGCCTTTGGAGGCAGCCGGGGAGGTCTTCCAGCGGGAGAGTGCCAGTTGTTCTCAGAGGCCCCACAGGCCAGGGGCAGGACCCAGCAGTGTCCCTGCCTCTGGCAGCCTTGCCCAGACCTTCCTGGCCTCCGGGGGTACTACCCCACCAAGGGGCAGGCTGCGGGGCCTGGGTCCAGACATGCCCGGGCGCCTCCCCAGGCTCATCCCTGCTGGTGCCTTTCCCCTGGGCCTAGGCCTCGGTTGAGGCCTCCTTGGAGAGGAGGTTGCCGGCAGGGGCTGTCTGCACACTGCAAGGTGCTGGAGCTCAGAGGGCCTCGTCAGAGGGAAAGGACCAGCAAAGGGCTGGATGCCCAAGACCTCTTTGACCCAGCAGCCTCAGGGCAGCAGGGAGAGCAAGAGGCCCAACTTGCCCCTAGGTCGGCTCTACCCCGTCCCACACAGGCAGCCAGCCCAGCAGCAGCCTGGCAGTCTCTGGCTCCCCCGAACTCTCTGCCGGTGTAGGGGGCAGGAACAGACGTGTGCATGTCGTTCTGCCTTGGCCTGGGAGTGTGTTCCCCCTGCCTGGCCCCCAGGCTCAGGGGCAAGGGCCCGGAGAGAGCACCACCCCGAAGCGCTTTTCTCCCGGGCTTGGGAGCATTGTGCGTGCCTGGCGGGAACAGTGGGCGGGAGTGCTTGCAAACCGGCCTTTGGAGGCAGCCGGGGAGGTCTTCCAGCGGGAGAGGGCCGGTTGTGCTCAGACGCCCCACAGGCCAGGGGCAGGACCCAGCAGTGTCCCTGCCCCTGGCAGCCTTGCCCAGACCCTCCTGGCCTCCGGGGGTACTGCCCCACCAAGGGGCAGGCTGCGGGGACTGGGTCCAGACATGGCCGGGCGCCTCCCCAGGCTCATCCCCGCTGGTGCCTTTCCCCTGGGCCTAGGCCTCGGTTGAGGCCTCCTTGGAGAGGAGGTTGCTGGCAGGGGCTGTCTCCACACTGCAAGGTGCTGGAGCTCAGAGGGCCTCGTCAGAGGGAAGGGACCAGCAAGGGGCTGGATGCCCAAGACCTCTTTGGCCCAGCAGCCTCAGGGCAGCCGGGAGAGGAAGAGGCCCAACTTGCCCCTAGGTCGGCTCTGCCCCTTCCCACACAGGCGGCCAGCCCAGCAGCTGCCTGACAGACTCTGGCTCCCCCGAGCTCTCTGCGGTGCAGGGGTCAGGAACAGACGTGTGCATGTGGTTCTGCGTTGGTCTGGGAGTGTAGACCCACTGCCTCGCCCCCACGCTCAAGGGCAAGGGCCCGGAGAGAGCAACACCCCGAAGCGCTTTTCTCCCGGGCTTGGGAGAATAGTGCGTGCCTGGCGGGAACAGCGGGCGGGAGTGTTGGCAAACCGGCCTTTGGAGGCAGCCGGGGAAGTCTTCCAGTGGGAGAGGGCCGGTTGTGCTCAGAGGCCCCACAGGCCAGGGGCAGGACCCAGCAGGGCCCCTGCCCGTGGCCAGCCTTGCCCAGACCTTCCTGGCCTTTGGGGTTACTGTCCCACCAAGGGGCAGGCTGCGGGGACTGGGTCCAGACATACCCGGGCGCCTCCCCTGGCTCATCCCCGCTGGTGCCTTTCCCCTGGGCCTAGGCCTCGGTTGAGGCCTCCTTGGAGAGGAGGTTGATGGCAGGGGCTGTCTCCACACTGCAAGGTGCTGGAGCTCAGAGGGCCTCGTCAGAGGGAAGGGACCAGCAAGGGGCTGGATGCCCAAGACCTCTTTGGCCCAGCAGCCTCAGGGCAGCAGGGAGAGCAAGAGGCCCAACATGCCCCTAGGTCGGCTATGCCCCTTCCCACACAGGCGGCCAGCCCAGCAGCTGCCTGACAGACTCTGTCTCCCGTGAGCTCTCTGCTGGTGCAGGGGGCAGGAACAGACGTGTGCATGTGGTTCTGCCTTGGCCTGGGAGTGTGGACCCACTGCCTGGCCCCCAGGCTCAGGGGCAAGGGCCCGGAGAGAGCACCACACCGAAGCGCTTTTCTCCCGGGCTTGGGAGCATTGTGCGTGCCTGGTGGGAACAGTGGGCAGGAGTGCTTGCAAACCGGCCTTTGGAGTCAGCCGGGGAGGTCTTCCAGTGGGAGAGGGCCGGTTGTGCTCAGAGGCCCCACAGGCCAGGTGCAGGTCCTGCCCCTGGCCAGCCTTGCCCAGACCTTCTTGGCCTCCGGGGGTACTGCCCCACCAAGGGGCAGGCTGCGGGGACTGGGTCCAGACATGCCCGGGCGCCTCCCCTGGCTCATCCCCGCTGGTGCCTTTCCCCTGGGCCTAGGCCTCGGTTGAGGCCTCCTTGGAGAGGAGGTTGCTGGCAGGGGCTGTCTCCACACTGCAAGGTGCTGGAGCTCAGAGGGCCTCGTCAGAGGGAAGGGACCAGCAAGGGGCTGGATGCCCAAGACCTCTTTGGCCCAGCAGCCTCAGGGCAGCAGGGAGAGCAAGAGGCTCAACTTGCCCCTAGGTCGGCTCTGCCCCTTCCCATACAGGCAGGCAGCCCAGCAGCTGCCTGACAGACTCTGGCTCCCGTGAGCTCTCTCCTGGTGCAGGGGGCAGGAACAGACGTGTGCATGTGGTTCTGCCTTGGCCTGGGAGTGTAGACCCCCTGCCTGGTCCCCAGGCTCAGGGGCAAGGGCCCGGAGAGAGCACCACCCCGAAGCGCTTTTCTCCCGGGCTTGGGAGCATTGTGCGCGCCTGCTGGGAACAGTGGGCGGGAGTGCTTGCAAACTGGCCTTTGGAGGCAGCCAGGGAGGTCTTCCAGTGGGAGAGTGCCGGTTGTGCTCAGAGGCCCCACAGGCCAGGGGTAGGACCCAGCAGGGCCCCTGCCCCTGGCCAGCCTTGCCCAGACTTTCCTGGCCTCCGGGGTACTGCCCCACCAAGGGGCAGGCTGCGGGGACTGGGTCCAGACATGCCCGGCAGCCTCCCCAGGCTCATCCCCGCTGGTGCCTTTCCCCTGGGCCTAGGCCTCGGTTGAGGCCTCCTTGGAGAGGAGGTTGATGGCAGGGGCTGTCTCCACACTGCAAGGTGCTGGAGCTCAGAGGGCCTCGTCAGAGGGAAGGGACCAGCAAGGGGCTGGATGCCCAAGACCTCTTTGGCCCAGCAGCCTCAGGGCAGCAGGGAGAGCAAGAGGCCCAACTTGCCCCTAGGTCGGCTCTGCCCCTTCCCAAACAGGCCGCCAGCCCAGCATCTGCCTGACAGATTCTGGCTCCCCCGAGCTCTCTGCCGGTGCAGGGGGGCAGTAACAGACGTGTGCATGTGGTTCTGCCTTGGCCTGGGAGTGTGTTCCCCCTGCATTGCCCCCAGGCTCAGGGGCAAGGGCCCGGTGAGAGCACCACCCCAAAGCGCTTTTCTCCCGGGCTTGGGAGCATTGTGCGTGCCTGGCGGGAACAGCGGGCGGGAGTGTTGGCAAATCGGCCTTTGGAGGCAGCCGGGGAGGTCTTCCAGTGGGAGAGGGCCGGTTGTGCTCAGAGGCCCCACAGGCCAGGGGAAGGACCCAGCAGGGCCCCTGCCCCTGGCCAGCCTTGCCCAGACCTTCCTGGCCTCCTGGGGTACTGCCCCACCAAGGGGCAGGCGGCGGGGACTGGGTCCAGACATGCCTGGGCGCCTCCCCAGGCTCATCCCCGCTGGTGCCTTTCCCCTAGGCCTAGGCCTCGGTTGAGGCCTCCTTGGAGAGGAGGTTGCTGGCAGGGGCTGTCTCCACACTGCAAGGTGCTGGAGCTCAGAGGGCCTCGTCAGAGGGAAGGGACCAGCAAGGGGCTGGATGCCCAAGACCTCTTTGGCCCAGCAGCCTCAGGGCAGCAGGGAGAGCAAGAAGCCCAACTTGCCCCTAGGTCGGCTCTGCCCCTTCCCATACAGGCAGCCAGCCCAGCAGCTGCCTGACAGACTCTGGCTCCCGTGAGCTCTGTGCTGGTGCAGGGGGCAGGAACAGACGTGTGCATGTGGTTCTGCCTTGGCCTGGGAGTGTAGACCCCCTGCCTGGAACCCAGGCTCAGGGGCAAGGGCCCGGAGAGAGCACCACCCTGAAGCGCTTTTCTCCCGGGCTTGGGAGCATTGAGCGCGCCTGTTGGGAACAGTGGGCCGGAGTGCTTGCAAACCGGCCTTTGGAGGCAGCCAGGGAGGTCTTCCAGTGGGAGAGGGCCGGTTGTGCTCAGAGGCCCCACAGGCCAGGGACAGGACCCAGCAGGGCCCCTGCCCCTGGCCAGCCTTGCCCAGACTTTCCTGGCCTCCGGGGTACTGCCCCACCAAGGGGCAGGCTGCGGGGACTGGGTCCAGACATGCCCGGGCGCCTCCCCAGGCTCATCCCCGCTGGTGCCTTTCCCCTGGGCCTAGGCCTCGGTTGAGGCCTCCTTGGAGAGGAGGTTGCTGGCAGGGGCTGTCTCCACACTGCAAGGTGCTCGAGCTCAGAGGGCCTCGTCAGAGGGAAGGGACCAGCAAGGGGCTGGATGCCCAAGACCTCTTTGGCCCAGCAGCCTCAGGGCACCAGGGAGAGCAAGAGGCCCAACTTGCCCCTAGGTCGGCTCTGCCCCTTCCCACACAGGCCGCCAGCCCAGCAGCTGCCTGACAGACTCTGGCTCCCCCGAGCTCTCTGCCGGTGCAGGGGGCAGGAACAGACGTGTGCATGTGGTTCTGCCTTGGCCTGGGAGTGTGGAACCCCTGCCTGGCCCCCAGGCTCAGGGGCAAGGGCCCGGAGAGAGCACCACCCCGAAGCGCTTTTCTCCCGGGCTTGGGAGCATTGTGCGTGCCTGGTGGGAACAGTGGGCAGGAGTGCTTGCAAATCGTCCTTTGGAGTCAGCCGGGGAGGTCTTCCAGTGGGAGAGGGCCGGTTGTGCTCAGAGGACCCAAGGCCAGGGGCAGGACCCAGCAGGGAACCTGCCCCTGGCCAGCCTTGCCCAGACCTTCCTGGCGTCCGGGGGTACTGCCCCACCAAGGGGCAGGCTGCGGGGCCTAGGTCCAGACATGCCCAGGTGCCTCCCCAGTCTTATCCCCGCTGGTGCCTTTCCCCTGGGCCTAGGCCTCGGTTGAGGCTTCCTTGGAAAGGAAGTTGCTGGCAGGGGCTGTCTCCACACTGCAAGGTGCTGGAGCTCAGAGGGCCTCGTCAGAGGGAAGGGACCAGCAAGGGGCTGGATGCCCAAGACATCTTTGGCCCAGCAGCCTCAGGGCAGCAGGGAGAGCAAGAGGCCCAAATTGCCCCTAGGTCGGCTCTGCCCCTTCCCACACAGGCCGCCAGCCCAGCAGCTGCCTGACAGACTCTGGCTTCCCCGAGCTCTCTGCCGATGCAGGGGGAAGGAACAGACGTGTGCATGTGGTTCTGCCTTGGCCTGGGAATGTGTTCCCTCTGCATTGCCCCCAGGCTCATGGGCAAGGGCCCGGTGAGAGCACAACCCCGAAGCGCTTTTCTCCCGGGTTTGGGAGCACTGTGCGTGCCTGGCGTGAACAGCGGGTGGGAGTGTTTGCAAACCGGCCTTTGGAGGCAGCCGGGGAGGTCTTCCAGTGGGAGAGGGCCGGTTGTGCTCAGAGGCCCCACAGGCCAGGGGCAGGACCCAGCAGGGCCCCTGCCCCTGGCCAGCCTTGCCCAACCATCCTGGCCTCCGGGGGTACTGCCCCACCAAGAGGCAGGCTGCGGGGACAGGGTCCAGACATGCCCAGGCGCCTCCCCAGGCTCATCCCCGCTGGTGCCCTTCCCCTGGGCCTAGGCCTCGGTTTAGGCCTCCTTGGAGAGGAGGTTGCTGGCAGGGGCTGTCTCCACACTGCAAGGTACTGGAGCTCAGAGGGCCTCGTCAGAGGGAAGGGACCAGCAAGGGGCTGGATGCCCAAGACCTCTTTGGCCCAGCAGCCTCAGGGCAGCAGGGAGAGCAAGAGGCCCAACTTGCCCCTAGGTCGGCTCTGCCCCTTCCCACACAGGCGGCCAGCCTAGCAGCAGCCTGACAGACTCTGGCTCGCGCGAGCTCTCTGCCGGTGCAGGGGGCAGGAACAGACGTGTGCATGTGGTTTTGCCTTGGCCTGGGAGTGTGGATCACCTGCCTGGCCCCAGGCTCAGGGGCAAGGGCCCGGATAGAGCACCACCCCGAAGCGCTTTTCTCCCGGGCTTGGGAGCATTGTGCGTGCCTGGCGGGAACAGCGGGCGGGAGTGTTGGCAAACCGGGCTTTGGAGTCAGCCGGGGAGGTCTTCCAGCGGGAGAGGGCCGGTTGTGCTCAGAGGACACACAGGCCATGGGCAGGACCCAGCACGGTCCCTGCCCCTGGCCAGCCTTGCCCAACCATCCTGGCCTCCGGGGGTACTGCCCCATCAAGAGGCAGGCTGCGGGGACAGGGTCCAGACATGCCCGGGCGCCTCCCCAGGCTCATCCCCGCTGGTGCCTTTCCCCTGGGCCTAGGCCTCGGTTTAGGCCTCCTTGGAGAGGAGGTTGCTGGCAGGGGCTTTCTCCACACTGAAAGGTGCGGGAGCTCAGAGGGCCTCGTCAGAGGGAAGGGACCAGCAAGGGGCTGGATGCCCAAGACCTCTTTGGCCCAGCAGCCTCAGGGCAGCAGGGAGAGCAAGAGGCCCAACTTGCCCCTAGGTCGGCTCTGCCCCTTCCCACACAGGCCGCCAGCCCAGCAGCTGCCTGACAGACTCTGGCTCCCCCGAGCTCTCTGCCGGTGCAGGGGGCAGAACAGACGTGTGCATGTGGTTCTGCCTTGGCCTGGGAGTGTGGAACCCCTGCCTGGCCCCCAGGCTCAGGGGAAAGGGCATGGAGATAGCACCACCCCGAAGCGCTTTTCTCCCGGGCTTAGGAGCATTCTGCGCGCCTAGTGGGAACAGTGGGCGGGAGTGCTTGCAAACCGTCCTTTGGAGGCAGCCGGGGAGGTCTTCCAGTGGGAGAGGGACGGTTGTGCTCAGAGGCCCCACAGGCCAGGGGCAGGACCCAGCAGGGCCCCTTCCCCTGGCCAGCCTTGCCCAACCTTCCTGGCCTCCGGGGGTACTGCGCCACCAAGGGGCAGGCTGCGGGGCTGGGTCCAGACATGCCCGGGCGCCTCCCCTGGCTCATCCCCGCTGGTGCCTTTCCCCTGGGCCTAGGTCTCGGTTGAGGCCTCCTTGGAGAGGAGGTTGCTGGCAGGGGCTGTCTCCACACTGCAAGGTGCTGGAGCTCAGAGGGCCTCGTCAGAGGGAAGGGACCAGCAAGGGGCTGGATGCCCAAGTCCTCTTTGGCCCAGCAGCCTCAGGGCAGCAGGGAGAGCAAGAGGCCCAACTTGCCCCTAGGTCGGCTCTGCCCCTGCTCACAAGGCCGCCAGACAAGCAGCTGCCTGACAGACTCTGGCTCCCCCGAGCTCTCTCCCGGTGCAGTGGACAGGAACAGACTTGTGCATGTGGTTCTGCCTTGGCCTGGGAGTGTGTTCCCCCTGCCTGGCCCCCAGGCTCAGGGGCAAGGGCCCGGAGAGAGCACCACCCCGAAGCGCTTTTCTCCCGGGATTGGGAGCATTGTGCGCGCGTGGCGGGAACAGCGGGCGGGAGTGTTTGCAAACCGGCCTTTGGAGGCAGCCGGGGAGGTCGTCCAGTGGGAGAGGGCCGGTTGTCCTCAGAGGCCCCACAGGCCAGGGGCAGGACCCAGCAGGGCCCCTGCCCCTGGCCAGCCTTGCCCAGATCTTCCTGGCCTCCGGGGGTACTGCCCCACCAAGGGGCAGGCTGCGGGGACTGGGTCCAGACATGCCCGCGCGCCTCCCCAGGCTCATACCCGCTGGTGCCTCTCCCCTGGGCCTAGGCCTCGGTTGAGGCCTCCTTGGAGAGGAGGTTGCTGGCAGGGGCTGTCTCCACACTGCAAGGTGCTGGAGCTCAGAGGGCCTCGTCAGAGGGAAGGGACCAGCAAGGGGCTGGATGCCCAAGACGTCTTTGGCCCAGTAGCCTCAGGGCAGCAGGGAGAGCAAGAGGCCCAACTTGCCCCTAGGTCGGCTCTGCCCCTTCCCACACAGGTGGCCAACCCAGCAGCTGCCTGACAGACTCTGGCTCCCCCGAGCTCTCTGCCTGTGCAGGGTGCAGGAACAGACGTGTGCATGTGGTTCTGCCTTCGCCTGGGAGTGTGGACCCCATGCCTGGCCCCCAGGCTCAGGGGCAAGGGCCGGGAGAGAGCACCACCCCGAAGCGCTTTTCTCCCGGGCTTGGGAACATTTTGCGTGCTTGGTGGAAACAGTGGGCGGGAGTGCTTGCAAACCGGACTTTGGAGGCAGCCGGGGAGGTCTTCCAGTGGGAGATGGCCGGTTGTGCTCAGAGGCCCCACAGGCCAGGGGCAGGACCCAGCAGGTCCCCAGCCCCTGGCCAGCCTTGCCCAGACCTTCCTGCCTCCGGGGTTACAGCCCCACCAAGGGGCAGGCTGCGGGGACTGGGTCCAGACATGCCCGGGCGCCTCCCCAGGCTCATCCCCGCTGGTGCCTTTCCCCTGGGCCTAGGCCTCGGTTGAGGCCTCCTTGGAGAGGAGGTTGCTGGCAGGGGCTGTCTCCACACTGCAAGGTGCTAGATCTCAGAGGGCCTCGTCAGAGGGAAGGGACCAGTAAGGGGCTGGATGCCCAAGACGTCTTTGGCCCAGCAGCCTCAGGGCAGCAGGGAGAGCAAGAGGCCAAACTTGCCCCTAGGGAGGCTCTGCCCCTTCCCACACAGGCGGCCAACCCAGCAGCTGCCTGACAGACTCTGGCTCCCGCAAGCTCTCTGCCGGTGCAGGGGACAGGAACAGACGTGGGCATGTGGTTCTGCCTTGGCCTGGGAGTGTGTTCCCCCTGCCTTGCCCCCAGGCTCAGGGGCAAGGGCCCGGAGAGAGCATCACTCCAAAGCGCTTTTCTCCCGAGCTTGGGAGCATTGTGCGAGCCTGGCGTGAACAGCGGATGGGAGTGTTTGCAAACAGGACTTTGGAGGCAGCCAGGGAGGTCTTCCAGTGGGAGAGGGCCGGTTGTGCTCAGAGGCCCCACAGGCCAGGGTCAGGACCCAGCAGGGCCCCTGCCCCTGGCCAGCCTTGCCCAGACCTTCCTGGCCTCCGGGGGTACTGCCCCACCAAGGGGCAGGTTGGGGGGACTGGGTCCAGACATGGCCGGGCGCCTCCCCAGGCTCATCCCCGCTGGTGCCTTTCCCCTGGGCCTAGGCCTCGGTTGAGGCCTCCTTGGAGAGGAGGTTGCTGGCAGGGGCTGTCTCCACACTGCAAGGTGCTGGAGCTCAGAGGGCCTCATCAGAGGGAAGGGACCAGCAAGGGGCTGGATGCCCAAGACCTCTTTGGCCCAGCAGCCTCAGGGCAGCAGGGAGAGCAAGAGGCCCAACTTGCCCCTAGGTCGGCTCTGCCCCTTCCCACACAGGCCGCCGGCCCAGCAGCTGCCTGGCAGATTCTGGCTCCCCCGAGCTCTCTGCCGGTGCAGGGGGCAGGAACAGACGTGTGCATGTCGTTCTGCCTTGGCCTGGGAGTGTGGACCCCCTGCCTGGCCCCCAGGCCCAGGGGCAAGGGCCCGGAGAGAGCACCACCCCGAAGCGCTTTTCTCCCGGGCTTGGGAGCATTGTGCGCGCCTGGTGGGAACAGTGGGCGGGAGGGCTTGCAAACCAGCCTTGGAGGCAGCCGGGGAGGTCTTCCAGTGGGAGAGGGCCGGTCGTGCTCAGAGGCCCCACAGGCCAGGGGCAGGACCCAGCAGGGCCCCTGCCCCTGGCCAGCCTTGCCCAGACCTTCCTGGCCTCCGGGAGTACTGCCCCACCAAGGGGCAGCCTGCGGGGACTGGGTCCAGACATGCCCGGGCGCCTCCCCAGGCTCATTCCCGCTGGTGCCTTTCCCCTCGGCCTAGGCCTCGGTTGAGGCCTCCTTGGAGAGGAGGTTGCTGGCAGGGGCTGTCTCCACACTGCGAGATGCTGGAGCTCAGAGGGCCTCGTCAGAGGGAAGGGACCAGCAAGGGGCTGGATGCCCAAGACCTCTTTGGCCCAGCAACCTCAGGGCAGCAGGGAGAGCAAGAGGCCACAACTTGCCCCTAGGTCGGCTCTGCCCCTTCCCACACAGGCAGCCAGCCCAGCAGCTGCCTGGCAGACTCTGGCTCCCCCGAGCTCTCTGCCGGTGCAGGGGGCAGGAACAAACGTGTGCATGTGGTTCTGACTTGGCCTGGGAGTGTGGACCCCCTGCCTGGCCCCCAGGCACAGGGGCAAGGGCCCGGAGAGAGCACCACCCCAAAATGCTTTTCCCCCCGGCTTGGGAGCATTTGCATGGCTGGCGGGAACAGCTAGTGGGAATGCTTGCAAACCGGCCTTTGGGGGCAGCTGGGGAGGTCCTCCATGGGCCCGGAGAGAACACCACCCCGATGCGCTTTTCTCCCGGGCTTGGGAGCAGTGTGCGCGGGTGGCGGGAACAGCAGGCAGGAGTGCTTGCAAACCGGCCTTTGGAGGCAGGCGCCGAGGTCTTCCAAGGGCAAGGAGTGAGCACCACCCCAAAATGCTTTTCTCCCGTGCTTGGGAGCATTGTACACGGCTGGTGGGAACAGCGGGCATGAGTGCTTGCATACCGGCCATTGGAGGCAGCCGGGGAGGTCTTCAAAGGGCCCTGAGAGAGCACCACCCCGAAGCGCTTTTCTCCCGTGATTGGGAGCATTGTGTGCGGCTGGCGGGAACAGCAGGCAGGAGTGCTTGCAAACCGGCCTTTGGAGGCAGCCGGGGAAGTCTTCCAAGGGCCGGGAGAGAGCACCACCCCAAAGCGCTTCTCTCCCGTGTTTTGGAGCATGTGCGTGGCTGGCCGGAACAGTGAGTGGGAGTGATTGCAAACCGGCCTTTGGGGGCAGCCAGGGAGGTCCTCCATGGGCACGGAGAGAACACCACCCCGAAGCGCTTTTCTCCCGGTCTTGGGAGCATTGTGCGCGGCTGGCGGGAACAGCGGGCATGAGTTCTTGCAAACCGGACTTTGGAGGCAGCCGGGCAGGTCTTTCAAGGGCCCGGAGTGAGCACCACCCCAAAATGCTTTTCTCCCGGGCTAGGGAGCATTGTACGCGGCTGGCGGGAACAGCGGGCCTGAGTGCTTGCAAACCGGCCTTTGGAGGCAGCCGGGGAGGTCTTCCAAAGGCCCGGAGAGAGCACCACCCCGAAGCTCTTTTCTCCCGGGCTTGGGTGCATTGTGCGCGTGTGGCGGGAACAGCAGGCAGGAGTGCTTGCAAACCGGCCTTTGGAGGCAGCCGGGGAGGTCTTCCAAGGGCCCGGAGAGAACACCACCTCGAAGCGCTTTTCTCTCGGGTTTTGGAGCATTGTGTGCGGCTGGTGGAACAGCGGGAGGGAATTCTTGCAAACCGGCCTTTGGAGGCAGCCAGAGAAGTCTTCCAAGGGCCCGGAGAGAGCACCACCCCGAAGCGCTTTTCTCCGGGGTTTTGGAACATTGTGTGTGGCTGGCGGGAACAGCGAGTGGGAGTGCTTGCAAAGCGGCCTTTGGGGGCAGCCGGGGACGTCCTCCATGGTCCCGGAGAGAAAACCACCCCGAAGCGCTTTTCTCACGGTCTTGGGAGCATTGTGCTCGGCTGGCGGGAACAGCGGGCATGAGTGCTTGCAAACTGTCCTTTGGAGGCAGCCGGGGAGGTCTTCCAAGGGCCCGGACTGATCACGACCCCAAAATTCTTTTCTCCCGGGCTTGGGAGCATTGTGTGCGGCTGTCGGGAACAGCGGACATGAGTGCTTACAAACCGGCCTTTGCAGGCAGCCCGGGAGGTCTTCCAAGGGCCCGGAGAGAGCATCACCCCAAAATGCTTTTCTCCCGGGATTGGGAGCATTGTTCGTGGCTGGCGGAAGCAGCGGGAATGAGTACTTACAAACATGCCTTTGGAGGCAGCCGGGGAGGTCTTGAAAGTGCCCGGAGAGAGCACCACCCCGAAGCGCTTTTCTCCCGGGCTTGGGAGCATTGTGCGCGGCTGGCGGGAACAGCAGGCAGGAGTGCTTGCAAACTGGCCTTTGGAGGCAGCCGGGGAGGTCTTCAAGGGCCCGGAGTGAGCACCACCCCAAAATGCTTTTCTCCCCGGCTTGGGAGCATTGTGCGCGGCTGGTGGGAACAACGGGCATGAGTGCTTGCAAACCGGCCTTTGGAGGGAGCCGGGGACGTCTTCCAAGGGCCCGGAGAGAGCACCACCCCGAAGCACTTTTCTCCCGGGTTTGGGAGCATTGTGCGTGCCTGGCGGGAACAGCGGGCGGGAGTGTTGGCAAATCGGCCTTTGGAGGCAGCCGGGGAGGTCTTCTAGCGGGAGAGGGCCGGTTGTGCTCAGAGGCCCCACAGGCCAGGGGAAGGACCCAGCAGGGACCCTGCCCCTGGCCAGCCTTGCCCAGACCTTCCTGGCCTCCGGGGGTACTGCCCCACCAAGGGGCAGGCGGCGGGTACTGGGTCCAGACATGCCTGGGCGCCTCCCCAGGCTCATCCCCGCTGGTGCCTTTCCCCTAGGCCTAGGCCTCGGTTGAAGCCTCCTTGGAGAGGAGGTTGCTGGCAGGGGCTGTCTCCACACTGCAAGGTGCTGGAGCTCAGAGGGCCTCGTCAGAGGGAAGGGACCAGCAAGGGGCTGGATGCCCAAGACCTCTTTGGCCCAGCAGCCTCAGGGCAGCAGGGAGAGCAAGAGGCCCAACTTGCCCCTAGGTCGGCTCTGCCCCTTCCCACACCGGTGGCCAGAACAGCAGCTGCCTGGCAGACTCTGGCTCCCCCGAGCTCTCTGCCGGTGCAGGGGACAGGAGCAGACGTGGGCATGTGGTTCTGCCTTGGCCTGGGAGTGTGTTCCCCCTGCCTTGCCCCCAGGCTCAGGGGCAAGGGCCCGGAGAGAGCACCACCCCGAAGCGCTTTTCTCCCGGGCTTGGGAGCATTGTGCGTGCCTGGTGGGAACTGTGGGCAAGAGTGCTGGCAAACCGGCCTTTGGAGTCAGCCGGGGAGGTCTTCCAGTGGGAGAGGGCCGGTTGTGCTCAGAGGCCCCACAGGCCAGGGGCAGGTCCTGCCCCTGGCCAGCCTTGCCCAGACCTTCCTGGCCTCCGGGGGTACTGCCCCACATAGGGGCAGGCTGCGGGGACTGGGTCCACACATGCCCGGGCGCCTCCTCAGGCTCATCCCCGCTGGTGCCTTTCCCCTGGGCCTAGGCCTCGGTTGAGGCCTCCTTGGAGAGGAGGTTGCTGGCAGGGGCTGTCTCCACACTGCAAGGTGCTGGAGCTCAGAGGGCCTCGTCAGAGGGAAGGGACCAGCAAGGGGCTGGATGCCCAAGACCTCTTTGGCCCAGCAGCCTCAAACAGCAGGGAGAGCAAGAGGCCCAACTTGCCCCTAGGTCGGCTCTGCCCCTTCCCACACAGGCCGCCAGCCCAGCAGCTGCCTGACAGACTCTGGCTCCCCCGAGCTATCTGCCGGTGCAGGGGGCAGGAACAGACGTGTGCATGTGGTTCTGCCTTGGCCTGGGAGTGTGGAACCCCTGCCTGGCCCCTAGGCTCAGGGGCAAGAGCCGGGTGAGAGCACCACCCCGAAGCGCTTTTCTCCCGGGCTTGGGAGCATTGTGCGCGCCTGGTGGGAACATTGGGCAGGAGTGCTTGGAAACCGGCCTTTGGAGGCAGCCGGGGAGGTCTTCCAGTGAGAGAGGGCCGGTTCTGCTCAGAGGCCCCACAGTCCTGGGGCAGGACCCAGCAGGGCACCTGCCCCTGGCCAGCCTTGCCCAGACCTTCCTGGCCTCCGGGGGTACTGCCCCACCAAGGGGCAGGCTTCGGGGACTGTGTCCAGACATGCCCGGGCGCCTCCCCTGGCTCATCCCCGCTGGTGCCTTTCCCCTCGGCCTAGGCCTCGGTTTAGGCCTCCTTGGAGAGGAGGTTGCTGGCAGAGGCTGTCTCCACACTGCAAGGTGCTGGAGCTCAGACGGCTTCGTCAGATGGAAGGGACCAGCAAGGGGCTGGATGCCCAAGACCTCTTTGGCCCAGCAGCCTCAGGGCAGCAGGCAGAGCAAGAGGCCCAACTAGCCCCTAGGTCGGCTCTGCCCCTTCCCACACAGGTCGCCAGCACAGCAGTTGCCTGACAGACTCTGGCTCCCCCGAGCTCTCTGCCGGTGCAGGGGACAGGAACAGACGTGGGCATGTGGTTCTGCATTGGCCTGGGAGTGTTTTCCCCCTGCCTTGCCCCAGGCTCAGGGGCAAGGGCCCGGAGAGAGCACCACCCCGAAGCGCTTTTCTCCCGGGCTTGGGAGCATTGTGCGTGCCTGGCGTGAACAGCGGGTGGGAGTGTTTGCAAACCGGCCTTTGGAGGCAGCCGGGGAGGTCTTCCAGTGGGAGAGGGCCGGTTGTGCTCAGAGGCCCCACAGGCCAGGGGCAGGACCCAGCAGGGCCCCTGCCCCTGGCCAGCCTTGCCCAACCATCCTGGCCTCCGGGGGTACTGCCCCACCAAGAGGCAGGCTGCGGGGACAGGGTCCAGACATGCCCAGGCGCCTCCCCAGGCTCATCCCCGCTGGTGCCCTTCCCCTGGGCCTAGGCCTCGGTTGAGGCCTCCTTGGAGAGGAGGTTGCTGGCAGGGGCTGTCTCCACACTGCAAGGTACTGGAGCTCAGAGGGCCTCGTCAGAGGGAAGGGACCAGCAAGGGGCTGGATGCCCAAGACCTCTTTGGCCCAGCAGCCTCAGGGCAGCAGGGAGAGCAAGAGGCCCAACTTGCCCCTAGGTCGGCTCTGCCCCTTCCCACACAGGCGGCCAGCCTAGCAGCAGCCTGACAGACTCTGGCTCCCGCGAGCTCTCTGCCGGTGCAGGGGGCAGGAACAGACGTGTGCATGTGGTTCTGCCTTGGCCTGGGAGTGTGGATCACCTGCCTGGCCCCAGGCTCAGGGGCAAGGGCCCGGAGAGAGCACCACCCCGAAGCGCTTTTCTCCCGGGCTTGGGAGCATTGTGCGTGCCTGGCGGGAACAGCGGGCGGGAGTGTTGGCAAACCGGGCTTTGGAGTCAGCCGGGGAGGTCTTCCAGCGGGAGAGGGCCGGTTGTGCTCAGAGGACACACAGGCCATGGGCAGGACCCAGCAGGGTCCCTGCCCCTGGCCAGCCTTGCCCAACCATCCTGGCCTCCGGGGGTACTGCCCCACCAAGAGGCAGGCTGCGGGGACAGGGTACAGACATGCCCGGGCGCCTCCCCAGGCTCATCCCCGCTGGTGCCTTTCCCCTGGGCCTAGGCCTCGGTTTAGGCCTCCTTGGAGAGGAGGTTGCTGGCAGGGGCTGTCTCCACACTGCAAGGTGCTGGAGCTCAGAGGGCCTCGTCCGAGGGAAGGGACCAGCAAGGGGCTGGATGCCCAAGACCTCTTTGGCCCAGCAGCCTCAGGGCAGCAGGGAGATCAAGAGGCCCAACTTGACCCTAGGTCGGCTCTGCCCCTTCCCACACAGGCCGCCAGCCCAGCAGCTGCCTGACAGACTCTGGCTCCCCCGAGCTCTCTGCCGGTGCAGGGGGCAGGAACAGACGTGTGCATGTGGTTCTGCCTTGGCCTGGGAGTGTGGAACCCCTGCCTGGCCCCCAGGCTCAGGGGAAAGGGCATGGAGATAGCACCACCCCGAAGCGCTTTTCTCCCGGGCTTAGGAGCATTCTGCGCGCCTAGTGGGAACAGTGGGCGGGAGTGCTTGCAAACCGTCCTTTGGAGGCAGCCGGGGAGGTCTTCCAGTGGGAGAGGGACGGTTGTGCTCAGAGGCCCCGTAGGCCAGGGGCAGGACCCAGCAGGGCCCCTGCCCCTGGCCAGCCTTTCCCAGACCTTCCTGGCCTCCGGGGATACTGCGCCACCAAGGGGCAGGCTGCGGGGCTGGGTCCAGACATGCCCGGGCGCCTCCCCTGGCTCATCCCCGCTGGTGCCTTTCCCCTGGGCCTAGGTCTCGGTTGAGGCCTCCTTGGAGAGGAGGTTGCTGGCAGGGGCTGTCTCCACACTGCAAGGTGCTGGAGCTCAGAGGGCCTCGTCAGAGGGAAGGGACCAGCAAGGGGCTGGATGCCCAAGTCCTCTTTGGCCCAGCAGCCTCAGGGCAGCAGGGAGAGCAAGAGGCCCAACTTGCCCCTAGGTCGGCTCTGCCCCTGCTCACAAGGCCGCCAGACAAGCAGCTGCCTGACAGACTCTGGCTCCCCCGAGCTCTCTGCCGGTGCAGTGGACAGGAACAGACTTGTGCATGTGGTTCTGCCTTGGCCTGGGAGTGTGTTCCCCCTGCCTGGCCCCCAGGCTCAGGGGCAAGGGCCCGGAGAGAGCACCACCCCGAAGCGCTTTTCTCCCGGGATTGGGAGCATTGTGCGCGCGTGGCGGGAACAGCGGGCGGGAGTGTTTGCAAACCGGCCTTTGGAGGCAGCCGGGGAGGTCGTCCAGTGGGAGAGGGCCGGTTGTGCTCAGAGGCCCCACAGGCCAGGGTCAGGACCCAGCAGGGCCCCTGCCCCTGGCCAGCCTTGCCCAGATCTTCCTGGCCTCCGGGGGTACTGCCCCACCAAGGGGCAGGCTGCGGGGACTGGGTCCAGACATGCCCGCGCGCCTCCCCAGGCTCATACCCGCTGGTGCCTCTCCCCTGGGCCTAGGCCTCGGTTGAGGCCTCCTTGGAGAGGAGGTTGCTGGCAGGGGCTGTCTCCACACTGCAAGGTGCTGGAGCTCAGAGGGCCTCGTCAGAGGGAAGGGACCAGCAAGGGGCTGGATGCCCAAGACCTCTTTGGCCCAGCAGCCTCAGGGCAGCAGGGAGAGCAAGAGGCCCAACTTGCCCCTAGGTCGGCTCTGCCCCTTCCCACACAAGCGGCCAGCCCAGCAGCTGCCTGACAGACTCTGGCTTCCCCGAGCTCTCTGCCTGTGCAAGGGGCAGGAACAGACGTGTGCATGTGGTTCTGCCTTGGCCTGGGAGTGTGGACCCCATGCCTGTCCCCCAGGCTCAGGGGCAAGGGCCCGGAGAGAGCACCACCCCGAAGCGCTTTTCTCCCGGGCTTGGGAACATTGTGCGTGCCTGGCGGGAACAGCGGGTGGGAGTGCTTGCAAACCGGCCTTTGGAGGCACCCCGGGAGGTCTTCCATGGGCACGGAGAGAACAGCACCCCGAAATGCTTTTCTCCCGGGCTTGGGAGCATTGTGCGCGTGTGGCGGGAGAAGCAGGCAGAAGTGCTTGCAAACCGGCCTTGGAGGCAGCCAGGGAGGTCTTCCAAGGGCCCGGTGTGAGCACCACCCAAAAATGCTTTTCTCCCGGGCTAGGGAGCATTGTGCGCAGCTGGTGGGAACAGCGGGCATGAGGGCTTGCAAACCGGCCATTGGAGGCAGCCGGGGAGGTCTTCCAACGAGAGAGGGCCGGTTGTGCTCAGAGGCCCCACAGGACAGGGGCAGGACCCAGCAGGGCCCCTGCCCCTGGCAGCCTTGCCCAGACCTTCCTGGCCTCCGGGGCTACTGCGCCACCAAGCGGCAGACTGCCGGGACTGGGTCCAGACATGCCCGGGCGCATCCCCAGGCTCATCCCCGCTGGTGCCTTTCCCCTGGGCCTAGGCCTCGGTTGAGGCCACCTTGGAGAGGAGGTTGCTGGCAGGGGCTGTCTCCACACTGCGAGGTGCTGGAACTCAGAGGGCCTCGTCAGAGGGAAGGGACCAGCAAGGGGCTGGATGCCCAAGACCTCTTTGGCCCAGCAGCCTCAGGGCAGCAGGGAGAGCAAGAGGCCCAACTTGCCCCTAGGGCGGCTCTGCCCCTTCCCACACAGGCAGCCAACCCAGCAGCTGCCTGACAGACTCTGGCTCCCCTGAGCTCTCTGCCGGTGCAGGGGGCAGGAACAGACGTGTGCATGTGGTTATGCTTTGGCTTGAGAGTGTGTTCCCCCTGCATTGCCCCCAGGCTCAGGGGCAAGGGCCCGGTGAGAGCACCACCCCGAAGCGCTTTTCTCCCGGGCTTGGGAGCATTGTGCGAGCCTGCTGGGAACAGTGGGTAGGAGTGTTGGCAAACCGGCCTTTGGAGGCAGCCGGGGAGGTCTTCCAGCGGGAGAGGGCCGGATGTGCTCAGAGGCCCCACAGGCCAGGCGCAGGACCCAGCAGGTCCCCTGCCCCTGGCCAGCCTTGCCCAGACCTTCCTGGCCTTCGGGGGTACAGCCCCACCAAGGGGCAGGCTGCGGGAACTGGTTCCAGACATGCCCGGGCGCATCCCCAGGCTCATCCCCGCTGGTGCCTTTCCCCTGGGCCTAGGCCTCGGTTGAGGCCTCCTTGGAGAGGAGGTTGCTGGCAGGGGCTGTCTCCACACTGCAAGGTGCTGGAGCTCAGAGGGCCTCGTCAGAGGGAAGGGACCAGCAAGGGGCTGGATGCCCAAGACCTCTTTGGCCCAGCAGCCTCAGGGCAGCAGGGAGAGCAAGAGGCCCAACTTGCCCCTAGGTCGGCTCTGCCCCTTCCCACACAGGCGGCCAGCCCAGCAGCTGCCTGACAGACTCTGGCTCCCCCGAGCTCTCTGCCGGTGCTCGGGGCAGGAACAGACGTGTGCATGTGGTTCTGCCTTGGCCTGGGATTGTGTTCCCCCTGCCTGTCCCCCAGGCTCAGGGGCAAGGGCCTGGAGAGAGCACCACCCCGAAGCGCTTTTCTCCCGGGCTTGGGAGCATTTTGCGTGCTTGGTGGGAACAGTGGGCGGGAGTGCTTGCAAACCGGCCTTTGGAGGCAGCCGGGGAGGTCTTCCAGTGGGAGAGGGCCGGTTGTGCTCAGAGGCCCCACAGGCCAGGGGCAGGACCCAGCAGGGCCCCTGCCCCTGGCCAGCCTTGCCCAGACCTTCCTGGCCTCTGGGGGTACAGCCCCACCAAGGGGCAGGCTGCGGGGACTGGGTCCAGACATGCTCGGGCGCCTCCCCTGGCTCATCCCCGCTGGTGCCTTTCCCCTGGGCCTAGGCCTCGGTTGAGGCCTCCTTGGAGAGGAGGTTGCTGGCAGGGGCTGTCTCCACACTGCAAGGTGCTGGAGCTCAGAGGGCCTCGTCAGAGGGAAGGGACCAGTAAGGGGCTGGATGCCCAAGACGTCTTTGGCCCAGTAGCCTCAGGGCAGCAGGGAGAGCAAGAGGCCCAACTTGCCCCTAGGTCGGCTCTGCCCCTTCCCACACAGGCGGCCAGCCCAGCAGCTGCCTGACAGACTCTGGGTCCCCCGCGCTCTCTGCCGGTGCAGGGGTCAGGAACAGACGTGTGCATGTGGTTCTGCCTTGGTCTGGGAGTGTGGACCCACTGCCTGGCCCCCAGGCTCAGGGGCAAGGGCCCGGAGAGAGCAACACCCCGAAGTGCTTTTCTCCCGGGCTTGGGAGCATTGTGCGTGCCTGGCGGGAACAGCGGGCGGGAGTGCTTGCAAACCGGCCTTTGGAGGCAGCCGGGGAGGTCTTCCAGCGGGAGAGGGCCGGATGTGCTCAGAGGCCCCACAGGCCAGGGGCAGGACCCAGCAGGTCCCCTGCCCCTGGCCAGCCTTTCCCAAAGCTTCCTGGTCTCCGGGGGTACTGCCCCACCAAGGGGCAGGCTGCGGGGACTGGGTCCAGACATGCCCGGGCGCCTACCCAGGCTCATCCCCGCTGGTGCCTTTACCCTGGGCCTAGGCCTCGGTTGAGGACTCCTTGGAGAGGAGGTTGCTGGCAGGGGCTGTCTCCACACTGCAAGGTGCTGGAGCTCACAGGGCCTCGTCAGCGGGAAGGGACCAGCAAGGGGCTGGATGCCCAAGACCTCTTTGGCCCAGCAGCCTCAGGGCAGCAGGGAGAGCAAGAGGCCCAATTGCCCCTAGGTCGGCTCTGCCCCTTCCCACACAGGCAGCCAGCCCAGCAGCTGCCTGACAGACTCTGGCTCCCCTGAGCTCTCTGACAGTGCAGGGGGCAGGAACAGACGTGTGCATGTGGTTCTGCCTTGGCCTGGGAGTGTGTTCCCTCTGCATTGCCCCCAGGCTCAGGGGCAAGGGCCCGGTGAGAGCACCACCCCGAAGCGCTTTTCTCCTGGGCTTGAGAGCATTGTGCGTGCCTGGTGGAAACAGTGGGCGTGAGTGTTGGCAAACCGGCCTTTGGAGGCAGCCGGGGAGGTCTTCCAGCGGGAGAGGGCCGGATGTGCTCAGAGGCCCCACAGGCCAGGGGCAGGACCCAGCAGGTCCCCTGCCCCTGGCCAGCCTTTCCCAGACGTTCCTGGCCTCCGGGGGTACTGCCCCACCAAGGGGCAGGCTGCGGGGACTGGGTCCAGACATGCCCGGGCGCCTCTCCAGGCTCATCCCCGCTGGTGCCTTTCCCCTGGGCCTAGGCCTCGGTTTAGGCATCCTTGGAGAGGAGGTTGCTGGCAGGGGCTGTCTCCACACTGCAAGGTGCTGGAGCTCAGAGGGCCTCGTCAGAGGGAAGGGACCAGCAAGGGGCTGGATGCCCAAGACGTCTTTGGCCCAGCAGCCTCAGGGCAGCAGGGAGAGCAAGAGGCCCAACATGCCCCTAGGTCGTCTCTGCCCCTTCCCACACAGGCGGCCAACCCAGCAGCTGCCTGACAGACTCTGGCTCCCCGAAGCTCTCTGCCGGTGCAGGGGACAGGAACAGACTTGGGCATGTGGTTCTGCCTTGTCCTGGGAGTGTGTTCCCCCTGCCTGGCCCCCAGGCTCAGGGGCAAGGGCCCGGAGAGAGCACCACCCCGAAGCGCTTTTCTCCCGGGCTTGGGAGCATTTTGCGTGCTTGGTGGGAACAGCGGGTGGGAGTGCTTGCAAACGTCCTTTGGAGGCAGCCGGGGAGGTCTTCCAGCGGGAGAGTGCCGGTTGTGCTCACACGCCCCACAGGCCAGGGGCAGGACCCAGAAGGGCCCCTGCCCCTGGCCAGCCTTGCCCAGACTTGCTTGTTCTCCGGGGGTACTGCCCCACCAAGTGTCAGGCTGCGGGGACTGGGTCCAGACATGCCCGGGCGCCTCCCCAGGCTCATCCCCGCTGGTGCCTTTCCCCTGGGCCTAGGCCTCGGTTTAGGCCTCGTTGGAGAGGAGGTTGCTGGCAGGGGCTTTATCCACACTGCAAGGTGCGGGAGCTCAGAGGGCCTCGTCAGAGGGAAGGGACAGGCAAGTGGCTGGATGCCCAAGACATCTTTGGCCCAGCAGCCTCAGGGCAGCAGGGAGAGCAAGAGGCCCAACTTGCCCCTAGGGCGGCTCTGCCCCTTCCCACACAGGCGGCCAGCCCACCAGCTCCCTGGCAGACTCTGGTTCCCCCGAGCTCTCTGCCGGTGCAGGGGGCAGGAACAGACGTGTGCATGTAGTTCTGCCTTGGCCTGGGAGTGTGGACCCCTGCCTGGCCCCCAGTCTCAGAGGCAAGGGCCCGGAGAGAGCACCACCCCGAAGCGCTTTTCTCCCGGGCTTGGGAGCATTGTGCGCGCCTGGCGGGAACAGTGGGCGGGAGTGCTTGCAAACCGGCCTTTGGAGGCAGCCGGGGAGGTCTTCCAGTGGGAGAGGGCCGGTTGTGCTCAGAGGCCCCACAGGCCAGGGGCAGGACGCAGCAGGGCCCGTGCCCCTGGACAGCCTTGCCCAGACCTTCCTGGCCTCCGGGGGTACTGCCCCACCAAGGGGCAGGCTGCGGTGACTGAGTCCAGACATGCTCGTGCGCCTCCCCTGGATCATCCCCGCTGGTGCCTTTCCCCTGGGCCTAGGCCTCGGTTGAGGCCTCCTTGGAGAGGAGGTTGCTGGCAGGGGCTGTCTCCACACTGCAAGGTGCTGGAGCTCAGAGGGCCTCGTCAGCGGGAAGGGACCAGTAAGGGGCTGGATGCCCAAGACGACTTTGGCCCAGCAGCCTCAGGGAAGCAGGGAGAACAAGAGGCCCAACTTGCCCCTAGGTCGGCTCTGCCCCGTCCCACACAGGCAGCCAGCCCAGCAGCAGCCTGGCAGTCTCTGGCTCCCCCGAGCTCTCTGCCGGTGTAGGGGGCAGGAACAGACGTGTGCATGTCGTTCTGCCTTGGCCTGGGAGTGTGTTCCCCCTGCCTGGCCCCCAGGCTCAGGGGCAAGGGCCCGGAGAGAGCACCACCCCGAAGCGCTTTTCTCCCGGGCTTGGGAGCATTGTGCGGGCCTGGCGGGAACAGCGTGCTGGAGTGCTTGCAAACCGGCCTTTGGAGGCAGACGGGGAGGTCTTCCAGCGGGAGAGTGCCGGTTGTGCTCAGAGGCCCCACAGGCCAGGGGCAGGACCCAGCAGTGTCCCTACCCCTGGCAGCCTTGCCCAGACCTTCCTGGCCTCAGGGGGTACAGCCCCACCAAGGGGCAGGCTGCGGGGACTGGGTCCAGACATGGCCGGGCGCCTCCCCAGGCTCATCCCCGCTGGTGCCTTTCCCCTGGGCCTAGGCCTCGGTTGAGGCCTCCTTGGAGAGGAGGTTGCTGGCAGGGGCTGTCTCCACACTGCAAGGCGCTGGAGCTCAGAGGGCCTCGTCAGCGGGAAGGGACCAGCAAGGGGCTGGATGCCCAAGACGTCTTTGGCCCAGTAGCCTCAGGGCAGCAGGGAGAGCAAGAGGCCCAACTTGCCCCTAGGTCGGCTCTGCCCCTTCCCACACAGGCGGCCAGCCCAGCAGCTGCCTGACAGACTCTGGGTCCCCCGCGCTCTCTGCCGGTGCAGGGGTCAGGAACAGACGTGTGCATGTGGTTCTGCCTTGGTCTGGGAGTGTGGACCCACTGCCTGGCCCCCAGGCTCAGGGGCAAGGGCCCGGAGAGAGCAACACCCCGAAGTGCTTTTCTCCCGGGCTTGGGAGCATTGTGCGTGCCTGGCGGGAACAGCGGGCGGGAGTGCTTGCAAACCGGCCTTTGGAGGCAGCCGGGGAGGTCTTCCAGCGGGAGAGGGCCGGATGTGCTCAGAGGCCCCACAGCCCAGGGGCAGGACCCAGCAGGTCCCCTGCCCCTGGCCAGCCTTTCCCAAACCTTCCTGGTCTCCGGGGGTACTGCCCCACCAAGGGGCAGGCTGCGGGGACTGGGTCCAGACATGCCCGGGCGCCTACCCAGGCTCATCCCCGCTGGTGCCTTTCCCCTGGGCCTAGGCCTGGGTTGAGGACTCCTTGGAGAGGAGTTTGCTGGCAGGGGCTGTCTCCACACTGCAAGGTGCTGGAGCTCAGAGGGCCTCGTCAGAGGGAAGGGACCAGCAAAGGGCTGGATGCCCAAGACCACTTTGGCCCAGCAGCCTCAGGGCAGCAGGGAGAGCAAGAGGCCCAACTTGCCCCTAGGTCGGCTCTGCCCCGGCCCACACAGGCAGCCAGCCCAGCAGCAGCCTGGCAGTCTCTGGCTCCCCCGAGCTCTCTGCCGCTGTAGGGGGCAGGAACAGACGTGTGCATGTAGTTCTGCATTGGCCTGGGAGTGTGTTCCCCCTGCCTGGCCCCCAGGCTCATGGGCAAGGGCCCAGAGAGAGCACCACCCCGAAGCGCTTTTTTCCCGGGCTTGGGAGCATTTTGCGTGCTTGGTGGGAACAGTGGGCGGGAGTGCTTGCAAACCGGCCTTTGGAGGCAGCCGGGGAGGTCTTCCAGTGGGAGAGGGCCGGTTGTGCTCTGAGGCCCCACAGGCCAGGGGCAGGACCCTGCAGGGCCCCTGCCCCTGGCCAGCCTTGCCCAGACCTTCCTGGCCTCCGGGGGTACAGCCCCACCAAGGGGCAGGCTGCGGGGACTGGGTCCAGACATGCTCGGGCGCCTCCCCTGGCTCATCCCCGCTGGTGCCTTTCCCCTGGGCCTAGGCCTCGGTTGAGGCCTCCTTGGAGAGGAGGTTGCTGGCAGGGGCTGTCTCCACACTGCAAGGTGCTGGAGCTCAGAGGGCCTCGTCAGAGGGAAGGGACCAGCAAGGGGCTGGATGCCCAAGACGTCTTTGGCCCAGTAGCCTCAGGGCAGCAGGGAGAGCAAGAGGCCCAACTTGCCCCTAGGTCGGCTCTGCCCCTTCCCACACAGGTGGCCAACCCAGCAGCTGCCTGACAGACTCTGGCTCCCCCGAGCTCTCTGCCTGTGCAGGGTGCAGGAACAGACGTGTGCATGTGGTTCTGCCTTCGCCTGGGAGTGTGGACCCCATGCCTGGGCCCCAGGCTCAGGGGCAAGGGCCGGGAGAGAGCACCACCCCGAAGCGCTTTTCTCCCGGGCTTGGGAGCATTTTGCGTGCTTGGTGGGAACAGTGGGCGGGAGTGCTTGCAAACCGGACTTTGGAGGCAGCCGGGGAGGTCTTCCAGTGGGAGATGGCCGGTTGTGCTCAGAGGCCCCACAGGCCAGGGGCAGGACCCAGCAGGTCCCCAGCCCCTGGCCAGCCTTGCCCAGACCTTCCTGCCTCCGGGGTTACAGCCCCACCAAGGGGCAGGCTGCGGGGACTGGGTCCAGACATGCCCGGGCGCCTCCCCAGGCTCATCCCCGCTGGTGCCTTTCCCCTGGGCCTAGGCCTCGGTTGAGGCCTCCTTGGAGAGGAGGTTGCTGGCAGGGGCTGTCTCCACACTGCAAGGTGCTAGATCTCAGAGGGCCTCGTCAGAGGGAAGGGACCAGTAAGGGGCTGGATGCCCAAGACGTCTTTGGCCCAGCAGCCTCAGGGCAGCAGGGAGAGCAAGAGGCCCAACTTGCCCCTAGGGCGGCTCTGCCCCTTCCCACACAGGCGGCCAACCCAGCAGCTGCCTGACAGACTCTGGCTCCCGCAAGCTCTCTGCCGGTGCAGGGGACAGGAACAGACGTGGGCATGTGGTTCTGCCTTGGCCTGGGAGTGTGTTCCCCCTGCCTTGCCCCCAGGCTCAGGGGCAAGGGCCCGGAGAGAGCATCACTCCAAAGCGCTTTTCTCCCGAGCTTGGGAGCATTGTGCGAGCCTGGCGTGAACAGCGGATGGGAGTGTTTGCAAACAGGACTTTGGAGGCAGCCAGGGAGGTCTTCCAGTGGGAGAGGGCCGGTTGTGCTCAGAGGCCCCACAGGCCAGGGTCAGGACCCAGCAGGGCCCCTGCCCCTGGCCAGCCTTGCCCAGACCTTCCTGGCCTCCGGGGGTACTGCCCCACCAAGGGGCAGGTTGGGGGGACTGGGTCCAGACATGGCCGGGCGCCTCCCCAGGCTCATCCCCGCTGGTGCCTTTCCCCTGGGCCTAGGCCTCGGTTGAGGCCTCCTTGGAGAGGAGGTTGCTGGCAGGGGCTGTCTCCACACTGCAAGGTGCTGGAGCTCAGAGGGCCTCATCAGAGGGAAGGGACCAGCAAGGGGCTGGATGCCCAAGACCTCTTTGGCCCAGCAGCCTCAGGGCAGCAGGGAGAGCAAGAGGCCCAACTTGCCCCTAGGTCGGCTCTGCCCCTTCCCACACAGGCCGCCGGCCCAGCAGCTGCCTGGCAGATTCTGGCTCCCCCGAGCTCTCTGCCGGTGCAGGGGGCAGGAACAGACGTGTGCATGTCGTTCTGCCTTGGCCTGGGAGTGTGGACCCCCTGCCTGGCCCCCAGGCCCAGGGGCAAGGGCCCGGAGAGAGCACCACCCCGAAGCG
This sequence comes from Dama dama, assembly GCF_033118175.1. Classification (NCBI taxonomy): domain Eukaryota; kingdom Metazoa; phylum Chordata; class Mammalia; order Artiodactyla; family Cervidae; genus Dama; species Dama dama. The sequence continues at coordinate 65,860 of NW_026870970.1, forward strand.
CTTTTCTCCCGGGCTTGGGAGCATTGTGCGCGCCTGGTGGGAACAGTGGGCGGGAGGGCTTGCAAACCAGCCTTGGAGGCAGCCGGGGAGGTCTTCCAGTGGGAGAGGGCCGGTCGTGCTCAGAGGCCCCACAGGCCAGGGGCAGGACCCAGCAGGGCCCCTGCCCCTGGCCAGCCTTGCCCAGACCTTCCTTGCCTCCGGGAGTACTGCCCCACCAAGGGGCAGCCTGCGGGGACTGGGTCCAGACATGCCCGGGCGCCTCCCCAGGCTCATTCCCGCTGGTGCCTTTCCCCTCGGCCTAGGCCTCGGTTGAGGCCTCCTTGGAGAGGAGGTTGCTGGCAGGGGCTGTCTCCACACTGCGAGATGCTGGAGCTCAGAGGGCCTCGTCAGAGGGAAGGGACCAGCAAGGGGCTGGATGCCCAAGACCTCTTTGGCCCAGCAACCTCAGGGCAGCAGGGAGAGCAAGAGGCCACAACTTGCCCCTAGGTCGGCTCTGCCCCTTCCCACACAGGCAGCCAGCCCAGCAGCTGCCTGGCAGACTCTGGCTCCCCCGAGCTCTCTGCCGGTGCAGGGGGCAGGAACAAACGTGTGCATGTGGTTCTGACTTGGCCTGGGAGTGAGGACCCCCTGCCTGGCCCCCAGGCACAGGGGCAAGGGCCCGGAGAGAGCACCACCCCAAAATGCTTTTCCCCCCGGCTTGGGAGCATTTGCATGGCTGGCGGGAACAGCTAGTGGGAATGCTTGCAAACCGGCCTTTGGGGGCAGCTGGGGAGGTCCTCCATGGGCCCGGAGAGAACACCACCCCGATGCGCTTTTCTCCCGGGCTTGGGAGCAGTGTGCGCGGGTGGCGGGAACAGCAGGCAGGAGTGCTTGCAAACCGGCCTTTGGAGGCAGGCGCCGAGGTCTTCCAAGGGCAAGGAGTGAGCACCACCCCAAAATGCTTTTCTCCCGTGCTTGGGAGCATTGTACACGGCTGGTGGGAACAGCGGGCATGAGTGCTTGCATACCGGCCATTGGAGGCAGCCGGGGAGGTCTTCAAAGGGCCCTGAGAGAGCACCACCCCGAAGCGCTTTTCTCCCGTGATTGGGAGCATTGTGTGCGGCTGGCGGGAACAGCAGGCAGGAGTGCTTGCAAACCGGCCTTTGGAGGCAGCCGGGGAAGTCTTCCAAGGGCCGGGAGAGAGCACCACCCCAAAGCGCTTCTCTCCCGTGTTTTGGAGCATGTGCGTGGCTGGCCGGAACAGTGAGTGGGAGTGATTGCAAACCGGCCTTTGGGGGCAGCCAGGGAGGTCCTCCATGGGCACGGAGAGAACACCACCCCGAAGCGCTTTTCTCCCGGTCTTGGGAGCATTGTGTGCGGCTGGCGGGAACAGCGGGCATGAGTTCTTGCAAACCGGACTTTGGAGGCAGCCGGGCAGGTCTTTCAAGGGCCCGGAGTGAGCACCACCCCAAAATGCTTTTCTCCCGGGCTAGGGAGCATTGTACGCGGCTGGCGGGAACAGCGGGCCTGAGTGCTTGCAAACCGGCCTTTGGAGGCAGCCGGGGAGGTCTTCCAAAGGCCCGGAGAGAGCACCACCCCGAAGCTCTTTTCTCCCGGGCTTGGGTGCATTGTGCGCGTGTGGCGGGAACAGCAGGCAGGAGTGCTTGCAAACCGGCCTTTGGAGGCAGCCGGGGAGGTCTTCCAAGGGCCCGGAGAGAACACCACCTCGAAGCGCTTTTCTCTCGGGTTTTGGAGCATTGTGTGCGGCTGGTGGAACAGCGGGAGGGAATTCTTGCAAACCGGCCTTTGGAGGCAGCCAGAGAAGTCTTCCAAGGGCCCGGAGAGAGCACCACCCCGAAGCGCTTTTCTCCGGGGTTTTGGAACATTGTGTGTGGCTGGCGGGAACAGCGAGTGGGAGTGCTTGCAAAGCGGCCTTTGGGGGCAGCCGGGGACGTCCTCCATGGTCCCGGAGAGAAAACCACCCCGAAGCGCTTTTCTCACGGTCTTGGGAGCATTGTGCTCGGCTGGCGGGAACAGCGGGCATGAGTGCTTGCAAACTGTCCTTTGGAGGCAGCCGGGGAGGTCTTCCAAGGGCCCGGACTGATCACGACCCCAAAATTCTTTTCTCCCGGGCTTGGGAGCATTGTGTGCGGCTGTCGGGAACAGCGGACATGAGTGCTTACAAACCGGCCTTTGCAGGCAGCCCGGGAGGTCTTCCAAGGGCCCGGAGAGAGCATCACCCCAAAATGCTTTTCTCCCGGGATTGGGAGCATTGTTCGTGGCTGGCGGAAGCAGCGGGAATGAGTACTTACAAACATGCCTTTGGAGGCAGCCGGGGAGGTCTTGAAAGTGCCCGGAGAGAGCACCACCCCGAAGCGCTTTTCTCCCGGGCTTGGGAGCATTGTGCGCGGCTGGCGGGAACAGCAGGCAGGAGTGCTTGCAAACTGGCCTTTGGAGGCAGCCGGGGAGGTCTTCAAGGGCCCGGAGTGAGCACCACCCCAAAATGCTTTTCTCCCCGGCTTGGGAGCATTGTGCGCGGCTGGTGGGAACAACGGGCATGAGTGCTTGCAAACCGGCCTTTGGAGGGAGCCGGGGACGTCTTCCAAGGGCCCGGAGAGAGCACCACCCCGAAGCACTTTTCTCCCGTGCTTGGGAGCATTGTGCGAGGCTGGCGGGAACAGCAGGAAGGAGTCCTTGCAAACCGGCCTTTGGAGGCAGCCGGGGAGGTCTTCCAAGGGCCTGTAGAGAGCACCACCCCGAAGCGCTTTTCTCCCGGGCTTGGGAGCATTGTGCGCGGGTGGCGGGAACAGCAGGCAGGAGTGCTTGAAAACCGGCCTTTGGAGGCAGCCGGGGAGGTCTTCCAGGGCCCGGTGTGAGCACCACCCCAAAAAGCTTTTCTCCCGGGCTTGGGAGCATTGTGTGCGGCTGGTGGGAGCAGCGGGCATGAGTGCTTGCAAACTGGCCATTGGAGGCAGACGGGGAGGTCTTCCAAGGGCCCGGAGAGAGCACCACCCCGAAGCGCTTTTCTCCCGTGATTGGGAGCATTGTGCGCGGCTGGCAGGAACAGCGGGCGGGAGTGCTTGCAAACCGGCCTTTGGAGGCAGCCGGGGAGGTCTTCCAAGGGGCAGGAGAGAGCACCACCCCGAAGCGCTTTTCTCCCGGGCTTGGAACATTTGCGCGAATGGCGGGAACAGCGAGTGGGAGTGCTTCCAAACCGGCCTTTGGGGGCACCCCGGGAGGTCTTCCATGGGCACGAAGAGAACACCACCCCGAAGCGCTTTTTTCCGGGGTTTTAGAGGATTTTGCGTGGCTGGCGGGAACAGCGAGTGGGAGTGCTTGCAAACCGGCCTTTGGGGACAGCCTGGGAGGTCTTCCAAGGGCCCGGAGAGAGCACCACCCCGAAGCACTTTTCTCCTGGTCTTGGGAGCATTGTGCGAGGCTGGCGGGAACAGCGGGCGGGAGTGCTTGCAAACCGGCCTTTGGAGGCAGCCGGGGAGGTCTTCCAAGGGCCCGGAGAGAGCACCATCCCGAAGCACTTTTCTCCCGGAATTGGGAGCATTGTGCGCGGCTGTCGGGAACAGGGGACATGAGTGCTTGCAAACCTGCCTTTGTAGGCAGCCGGGGAGGTCTTCCAAGGGCCCGGAGAGAACACCACCCCAAAATGCTTTTCTCCCGGGCTTGGGAGCATTGTGTGCGGCTGGCGGGTCAGCGGGAGGGAATTCTTGAAAACCAGCCTTTGGAGGCAGCCGGGGAGGTCTTCCAAGGGCCTGGAGAGAGCACCACCCCGAAGCGCTTTTCTCCCGTGATTGGGAGCATTGTGTGCGGCTGGCGGGACAGCGGGTGGGAGTTCTTGAAAACCAGCCTTTGGAGGCAGCCGGGGAGGTCTTCCAAGGGCCGGGAGAGAGCACCACCCCGAAGCGCTTTTCTCCTGGGCTTGGAGCATTTGCACGGATGGCGGGAACAGCGAGTGGGAGTGCTTGCAAACCGGCCTTTGGGGGCAGCCCAGGAGGTCTTTCTTGGGCCCAGAAAGAACACCACCCCGAAACGCTTTTCTCCCGGGCTTGGGAGCATTGTGCGCGTGTGGCGGGAGAAGCAGGCAGAAGTGCTTGCAAACCGGCCTTGGAGGCAGCCAGGGAGGTCTTCCAAGGGCCCGGAGTGAGCACCACCCAAAAATGCTTTTCTAACGGGCTAGGGAGCATTGTGCGCGGCTGGTGGGAACAGCGGGCATGAGGGCTTGCAAACCGGCCATTGGAGGCAGCCGGGGAGGTCTTCCAACGAGAGAGGGCCGGTTGTGCTCAGAGGCCCCACAGGCCAGGGGCAGGACCCAGCAGGGACCCTGCCCCTGGCCAGCCTTGCCCAGATCTTCCTGGCCTCCGCGGGTACTGCCCCACCAAGGGGCAGGCTGCGGGGACTGGGTCCAGACATGCCCGAGCGCCTCCCCTGGCTCATCCCCGCTGGTGCCTTTCCCCTGGGCCTAGGCCTCGGTTTAGGCCTCCTTGGAGAGGAGGTTGCTGGCAGGGGCTGTCTCCACACTGCAAGGTGCTGGAGCTCAGAGGGCCTCGTCAGAGGGAAGGGACCAGCAAGGGGCTGGATGCCCAAGACCTCTTTGGCCCAGCAGCCTCAGGGCAGCAGGGAGAGCAAGAGGCCCAACTTGCCCCTAGGTCGGCTCTGCCCCTTCCCACACAGGCGGCCAGCACAGCAGCTGCTTGACAGACTCTGGCTCCCCCGAGCTCTCTGCCTGTGCAGGGGGCAGGAACATACGTGTGCATGTGGTTCTGCCTTGGTCTGGGAGTGTGGACCCCCTGCCTGGCCCCCAGGCTCAGGGGCAAGGGCCTGGAGAGAGCACCACCCCGAAGCGCTTTTCTCCCGGGCTTGGGCACATTGTGCGTGCCTGGCGGGAACAGAGGGTGGGAGTGCTTGCAAACCGGCCTTTGGAGGCAGCCGGGGAGGTCTTCCAGCGGGAGAGTGCCGGTTGTGCTCAGAGGCCCCACAGGCCAGGGGCAGGACCCAGCAGTGTCCCTGCCCCTGGCAGCCTTGCCCAGACCTTCCTGGCCTCCGGGGGTACTGCGCCACCAAGCGGCAGACTGCCGGGACTGGGTCCAGACATGCCCGGGCGCATCCCCAGGCTCATCCCCGCTGGTGCCTTTCCCCTGGGCCTAGGCCTCGGTTGAGGCCACCTTGGAGAGGAGGTTGCTGGCAGGGGCTGTCTCCACACTGCAAGGTGCTGGAGCTCAGAGGGCCTCGTCAGAGGGAAGGGACCAGCAAGGGGCTGGATGCCCAAGACCTCTTTGGCCCAGCAGCCTCAGGGCAGCAGGGAGAGCAAGAGGCCCAACTTGCCCCTAGGTCGGCTCTGCCCCTTCCCACACAGGCGGCCAGCCCAGCAGCTGCCTGACAGACTCTGGCTCCCCCGAGCTCTCTGCCGGTGCTCGGGGCAGGAACAGACGTGTGCATGTGGTTCTGCCTTGGCCTGGGATTGTGTTCCCCCTGCCTGTCCCCCAGGCTCAGGGGCAAGGGCCCGGAGAGAGCACCACCCCGAAGCGCTTTTCTCCCGGGCTTGGGAGCATTGTGCGTGCCTGGCGGGAACAGAGGGCGGGAGTGTTTGCAAACCGGCCTTTGGAGGCAGCCGGGGAGGTCTTCCAGTGGGAGAGGGCCGTTTGTGCTCAGAGGCCCCACAGGCCAGGGGCAGGACCCAGCAGGGCCCCTGCCCCTGGCCAGCCTTGCCCAGACCTTCCTGGCCTCCGGGGTACTTCCCCACCAAGGGGCAGGCTGGGGGACTGGGTCCAGACATGCCCGGGCGCCTCCACTGGCTCATCCCCGCTGGTGCCTTTCCCCTAGGCCTAGGCCTCGGTTGAGGCCTCCTTGGAGAGGAGGTTGCTGGCAGGGGCTGTCTCCACACTGCAAGGTGCTGGAGCTCAGAGGGCCTCATCAGAGGGAAGGGACCAGCAAGGGGCTGGATGCCCAAGACCTCTTTGGCCCAGCAGCCTCAGGGCAGCAGGGAGAGCAAGAGGCCCAACTTGCCCCTAGGTCGGCTCTGCCCCTTCCCACACAGGCCGCCAGCCCAGCAGCTGCCTGGCAGACTCTGGCTCCCCCGAGCTCTCTGCCGGTGCAGGGGGCAGGAACAGACGTGTGCATGTCGTTCTGCCTTGGCCTGGGAGTGTGGACCCCATGCCTGGCCCCCAGGCTCAGGGGCAAGAGGCGGGAGAGAGCACCACCCCGAAGCGCTTTTCTCCCGGGCTTGGGAGCATTGTGCGTGCCTGGCGGGAACAGCAGGCGCGAGTGTTGGCAAACCGGCGTTTGGAGGCAGGCGGGGAGGTCTTCCAGTGGGAGAGGGCCGGTTGTGCTCAGAGGGCCCACAGGCCAGGGGCAGGACCCAGCAGGGCCCCTGCCCCTGGCCAGCCTTGCCCAGACTTTCTTGTCCTCCGGGGGTACTGCCCCACCAAGGGTCAGGCTGCGGGGACTGGGTCCAGACATGCCCGGGCCCCTCCCCAGGCTCATCCCCGCTGGTGCCTTTCCCCTGGGCCTAGGCCTCGGTTTAGGCCTCCTTGGAGAGGAGGTTGCTGGCAGAGGCTTTCTCCACACTGCAAGGTGCGGGAGCTCAGAGGGCCTCGTCAGAGGGAAGGGACCAGCAAGTGGCTGGATGCCCAAGACATCTTTGGCCCAGCAGCCTCAGGGCAGGAGGGAGAGCAAGAGGCCCAACTTGCCCCTAGGTCGGCTCTGCCCCTTCCCACACAAGCGGCCAGCCCAGCAGCTGCCTGACAGACTCAGGCTCCCCCGAGCTCTCTGCTGGTGCAAGGGGCAGGAACAGATGTGTGCATGTGGTTCTGCCTTGGCCTGGGAGTGTGGACCCCATGCCTGGCCCCCAGTCTCAGGGGCAAGGGCCGGGAGAGAGCACCACCCCGAAGCGCTTTTCTCCCGGGCTTGGGAGCATTGTGCGTGCCTGGCGGGAACAGCGTGTGGGAGTGCTTGCAAACCGTCCTTTGGAGGCAGCCGGGGAGGTCTTCCAGTGGGAGAGGGCCGGTTGTGCTCAGAGGCCCCACAGGCCAGGGGCAGGACCCAGCAGTGTCCCTGCCCCTGGCAGCCTTGCCCAGACCTTCCTGGCCTCCGGGGGTACTGCGCCACCAAGGGGCAGACTGCCGGGACTGGGTCCAGACATGCCCGGGCGCCTCCCCTGTCTCATCCCCACTGGTGCCTTTCCCCTGGGCCTAGGCCTCGGTTGAGGCCTCCTTGGAGAGGAGGTTGCTGGCAGGGGCTGTCTCCACACTGTGAGGTGCTAGAACTCAGAGGGCCTCGTCAGAGGGAAGGGACCAGCAAAGGGCTGGATGCCCAAGACCTCTTTGGCCCAGCAGCCTCAGGGCAGCAGGGAGAGCAAGAGGCCCAACTTGCCCCTAGGTCGGCTCTGCCCCTTCCCACACAGGCAGACAGCCCAGCAGCTGCCTGGCAGACTCTGGCTCCCCCGAGCTCTCTGCCGGTGCAGGGGGCAGCAAAAGACGTGTGCATGTGGTTCTGACTTGGCCTGGGAGTGTGGAACCCCTGCCTGGCCCCCAGGCTCAGGGGCAAGGGCCCGGAGAGAGCACCACCCCGAAGCGGTTTTCTCCTGGGCTTGGGTGCATTGTGCGTGCCTGGCGGGAACAGCGGGCGGGAGTGCTTGCAAACCGGCCTTTGGAGGCAGCCGGGGAGGTCTTCCAGCGGGAGACGGCCGGTTGTGCTCAGAGGCCCCACAGGACAGGGGCAGGACCCAGCAGTGTCCCTGCCCCTGGCCTGCCTTGCTCAGACCTTCCTGGCCTCCGGGGGTACTGCCCCACCAAGGGGCAGGCTGGGGGACTGGGTCCAGACATGCCCGGGCGCCTCCACTGGCTCATCCCCGCTGGTGCCTTTCCCCTGGGCCTAGGCGTCGGTTGAGGACTCCTTGGAGAGGAGGTTGCTGGCAGGGGCTGTCTCCACACTGCAAGGTGCTGGAGCTCAGAGGGCCTCGTCAGAGGGAAGGGACCAGCAAGGGGCTGGATGCCCAAGACCTCTTTGGCCCAGCAGCCTCAGGGCAGCAGGGAGAGCAAGAGGCCCAACTTGCCCCTAGGTCGGCTCTGCCCCGTCCCACACAGGCAGCCAGCCCAGCAGCAGCCTGGCAGTCTCTGGCTCCCCCGAGCTCTATGCCATTGTAGGGGGCAGGAACAGACGTGTGCATGTGGTTCTGCCTTGGCCTGGGAGTGTGTTCCCCCTGCATTGCCCCCAGGCTCAGGGGCAAGGGCCCGGTGAGAGCACCACCCCAAAGTGCTTTTCTCCCGGGCTTGGGAGCATTGTGCGCGCCTGCTGGGAACAGTGGGCGGGAGCGCTTGCAAACCGGCCTTTGGAGACAGCCGGGGAGGTCTTCCAGTGGGAGATGGCCGGTTGTGCTCAGAGGCCCCACAGGCCAGGGGCAGGACCCAGCAGGGCCCCTGCCCCTGGCCAGCCTTGCCCAGACCTTCCTGGCCTCCGGGGGTACTGCCCCACCAAGGGGCAGGCTGCGGGGACTGGGTCCAGACATGCTCGGGCGCCTCCCCTGGCTCATCCCCGCTGGTGCCTTTCCCATGGGCCTAGGCCTCGGTTGAGGCCTCCTTGGAGAGGAGGTTGCTGGCAGGGGCTGTCTCCACACTGCAAGGTGCTGGAGCTCAGAGGGCCTCGTCAGTGGGAAGGGACCAGTAAGGGGCTGGATGCCCAAGACGTCTTTGGCCCAGCAGCCTCAGGGCAGCAGGGAGAGCAAGAGGCCCAACTTGCCCCTAGGGCTGCTCTGCCCCTTCCCACACAGGCGGCCAACCCAGCAGCTGCCTGACAGACTCTGGCTCCCCCAAGCTCTCTGCCGGTGCAGGGGACAGGAACAGACGTGGGCATGTGGTTCTGCCTTGGCGTGGGAGTGTGTTCCCCCTGCCTTGCCCCCTGGCTCAGGGGCAAGGGCTCGGAGAGAGCACCACCCCGAAGCGGTTTTCTCCCGGGCTTGGGAGCATTTTGCGTGCTTGGTGGGAACAGTGGGCGGGAGTGCTTGCAAACCGGAATTTGGAGGAAGCCGGGGAGGTCTTCCAGTGGGAGAGGGCCGGTTGTGCTCAGAGGCCCCACAGGCCAGGGGCAGGACCCAGCAGGGCCCCTGCCCCTGGCCAGCCTTGCCCAGACCTTCCTGCCTCCGGGGTTACAGCCCCACCAAGGGTCAGGCTGCGGGGACTGGGTCCAGACATGCCCGGGCGCCTCCCCAGTCTCATCCCCGCTGGTGCCTTTCCCCTGGGCCTAGGCCTCGGTTGAGGCCTCCTTGGAGAAGTGGTTGCTGGCAGGGGCTGTCTCCACACTGCAAGGTGCTGGAGCTCAGAGTGCCTCGTCAGAGGGAAGGGACCAGCAAGGGGCTGGATGCCCAAGACCTCTTTGGCCCAGCAGCCTCAGGGCAGCAGGGAGAGCAAGAGGCCCAACTTGCCCCTAGGGCGGCTCTGCCCCTTCCCACACAGGCGGCCAACCCAGCAGCTGCCTGACAGACTCTGGCTCCCCCAAGCTCTCTGCCGGTGCAGGGGACAGGAACAGACGTGGGCATGTGGTTCTGCCTTGGCCTGGGAGTGTGTTCCCCCTGCCTTGCCCCCTGGCTCAGGGGCAAGGGCCCGCAGAGAGCATCACTCCAAAGCGCTTTTCTCCCGGGCTTGGGAGCATTGTGCGAGCCTGGCGTGAACAGCGGGCGGGAGTGTTTGCAAACAGGACTTTGGAGGCAGCCGGGGAGGTCTTCCAGTGGGAGAGGGCCGGTTGTGCTGAGAGGCCCCACAGGACAGGGGCAGGACCCAGCAGGTCCCCTGCCCCTGGCCAGCCTTGCCCAGACCTTCCTGGCCTCCGGGGGTACTGCCCCACCAAGGGGCAGGCTGCGGGGACTGGGTCCAGGCATGTCCGTGCGCCTCCCCAGGATCATCCCCGCTGGTGCCTTTCCCCTGGGCGTAGGCCTCGGTTTAGGCCTCTTTGGAGAGGAGGTTGCTGGCAGGGGCTGTCTCCACACTGCAAGGTGCTGGAGCTCAGAGGGCCTCGTCAGAGGGAAGGGACCAGCAAAGGGCTGGATGCCCAAGACCTCTTTGACCCAGCAGCCTCAGGGCAGCAGGGAGAGCAAGAGGCCCAACTTGCCCCTAGGTCGGCTCTGCCCCGTCCCACACAGGCAGCCAGCCCAGCAGCAGCCTGGCAGTCTCTGTCTCCCTCGAGCTCTCTGCCGGTGTAGGGGTCAGGAACAGACGTGTGCATGTCGTTCTGCCTTGGCTTGGGAGTGTGTTCCCCCTGCCTGGCCCCCAGGCTCAGGGGCAAGGGCCCGGAGAGAGCACCAGCCCGAAGCGCTTTTCTCCCGGGCTTGGGAGCATTGTGCGTGCCTGGTGGGAACAGCGGGTGGGAATGCTTGCAAACCGTCCTTTGGAGGCAGACGGGGAGGTCTTCCAGCGGGAGAGTGCCAGTTGTGCTCAGACGCCCCACAGGCCAGGGGCAGGACCCAGCAGTGTCCCTGCCCCTGGCAGCCTTGCCCAGACCTTCCTGGCCTCCGGGGGTACTGCCCCACCAAGGGGCAGGTTGGGGGGACTGGGTCCAGACATGGCCGGGCGCCTCCCCAGGCTCATCCCCGCTGGTGCCTTTCCCCTGGGCCTAGGCCTCGGTTGAGGCCTCCTTGGAGAGGAGGTTGCTGGCAGGGGCTGTCTCCACACTGCAAGGTGCTGGAGCTCAGAGGGCCTCATCAGAGGGAAGGGACCAGCAAGGGGCTGGATGCCCAAGACCTCTTTGGCCCAGCAGCCTCAGGGCAGCAGGGAGAGCAAGAGGCCCAACTTGCCCCTAGGTCGGCTCTGCCCCTTCCCACACAGGCCGCCAGCCCAGCAGCTGCCTGGCAGACTCTGGCTCCCCCGAGCTCTCTGCCGGTGCAGGGGGCAGGAACAGACGTGTGCATGTGGTTCTGCCTTGGCCTGGGAGTGTGGACCCCATGCCTGGCCCCCAGGCTCAGGGGCAAGAGCCGGGAGAGAGCACCACCCCGAAGCGCTTTTCTCCCGGGCTTGGGAGCATTGTGCTTGCCTGGCGGGAACAGCAGGCCCGAGTGTTGGCAAACGGGCGTTTGGAGGCAGGCGGGGAGGTCTTCCAGTGGGAGAGGGCCGGTTGTGCTCAGACGGCCCACAGGCCATGGGCAGGACCCAGAAGGGCCCCTGCCCCTGGCCAGCCTTGACCAGACTTTCTTGTCCTCCGGGGGTACTGCCCCACCAAGGGTCAGGCTGCGGGGACTGGGTCCAGACATGCCCGGGCCCCTCCCCAGGCTCATCCCCGCTGGTGCCTTTCCCCTGGGCCTAGGCCTCGGTTTAGGCCTCCTTGGAGAGGAGGTTACTGGCAGGGGCTTTCTCCACACTGCAAGGTGCGGGAGCTCAGAGGGCCTCGTCAGAGGGAAGGGACCAGCAAGTGGCTGGATGCCCAAGACATCTTTGGCCCAGCAGCCTCAGGGCAGAAGGGAGAGCAAGAGGCCCAAATTGACCCTAGGTCGGCTCTGCCCCTTCCCACACAGGCGGCCAGCCCAGCAGCTGCCTGACAGACTCTGGCTCTGCCGAGCTCTCTGCCGGTGCAGGGGGCAGATCAGACGTGTGCATGTGGTTCTGCCTTCGCCTGGGAGTGTGGACACCCTGCCTTGCCCCCAGGCTCAGGGGCAAGGGCCGGGAGAGAGCACCACCCTGAAGCGCTTTTCTCCCGGGATTGGGAGCATTGTACACGCCTGCTGGGAACAGCGGGCGGGAGTGTTGGCAAACCGGCCTTTGGAGGCAGCCGGGGAGGTCTTCCAGTGGGAGAGGGCCGGTTGTGCTCAGAGGCCCCACAGGCCAGGGGCAGGACCCAGCAGGGCCCCAGCCCCTGGCCAGCCTTGCCCAGACCTTCCTGGCCTCCGGGGGTACTGCCCCACCAAGGGGCAGGCTGAGGGGACTAGGTCCAGACATGCCCGGGCGCCTCCCCAGGCTCATCCCCGCTGGTGCCTTTCCCCTGGGCCTAGGCCTCGGTTGAGGCCTCCTTGGAGAGGAGGTTGCTGGCAGGGGCTGTCTCCACACTGCAAGGTGCTGGAGCTCAGAGGACCTCGTCAGAGGGAATGGACCAGCTAGGGGCTGGATGCCCAAGACCTCTTTGGCCCAGCATCCTCAGGGCAGCAAGGAGAGCAAGAGGCCCAACTTGCCCCTAGGTCGGCTCTGCCCCTTCCCACACAGGCGGCCAGCCCAGCAGCTGCCTGACAGACTCTGGCTCCCCTGAGCTCTCTGCCAGTGCAGGGGGCAGGAACAGACGTGTGCATGTGGTTCTGCCTTGGCCTGGGAGTGTGTTCCCCCTGCATTTCCCCCAGGCTCAGGTGCAAGGGCCCGGAGAGAGCACCACCCCGAAGCGCTTTTCTCCCGGGCTTGGGAGCATTGTGCGTGCCTGGCGGGAACAGCGGGCGCGAGTGTGGCAAACCGGCCTTTGGAGGCAGCCGGGGAGGTCTTCCAGTGGGAGAGGGCCGGTTGTGCTCAGAGGCCCCACAGGCCAGGGGCAGGACCCAGCAGGGCCCCTGCCCCTGGCCAGCCTTGCCCAGACCTTCCTGGCCTCCGGGGGTACTGCCCCACCAAGGGGCAAGCTGCGGGGACTGGGTCTAGACATTCCCGGGCGCCTCCCCAGGTTCATCCCCGCTGGTGCCTTTCCCTGGGACTAGTCCTCGGTTGAGGCCTCCTTGGAGAGGAGGTTGCTGGCAGGGGCTGTCTCCACACTGCAAGGTGCTGGAGCTCAGAGGGCCTCGTCAGATGGAAGGGACCAGCAAGGGGCTGGATGCCCAAGACCTCTTTGGCCCAGCAGCCTCAGGGCAGCAGGGAGAGCAAGAGGCCCAACTTGCCCCTAGGTCAGCTCTGCCGCTTCCCACACAGGCGGCGAGCCCAGCAGCTGCCTGACAGACTCTGGCTCCCGCGAGCTCTCTGCCGGTGCAGGGGGCAGGAACAGACGTGTGCATGTGGTTCTGCATTGGCCTGGGAGTGTGGATCACCTGCCTGGCCCCCAGGCTCAGGGGCAAGGGCCCGGAGAGAGCACCACCCCGAAGTGCTTTTCTCCCGGGCTTGGGAGCATTGTGCGCGCCTGGTGGGAACAGTGGGCGGGAGTGCTTGCAAAGCGGCCTTAGGAGGCAGCCGGGGAGGTCTTCCAGTGGGAGAGGGCCGGTTGTGCTCAGAGGCCCCACAGGCCAGGGGCAGGAACCAGCAGGGCCCCTGCCCCTGGCCAGCCTTGCCCAGACCTTCCTGCCGCCGGGGGTACAGCCCCACCAAGGGGCAGGCTGCGGGGACTGGGTCCAGACATGCCCGGTCGCCTCCCCAGGCTCATCCCCGCTGGTGCCTTTCCCCTGGGCCTAGGCCTCGGTTGAGACCTCGTTGCAGAGGAGGTTGCTGGCAGGGGCTGTCTCCACACTGCAAGGTGCTGGAGCTCAGAGGGCCTCGTCAGAGGGAAGGGACCAGCAAGGGGCTGGATGCCCAAGACCTCTTTGGCCCAGCAGCCTCAGGGCAGCAGGGAGAGCAAGAGGCCCAACTTGCCCCTAGGGCGGCTCTGCCCCTTCCCACACAGGCGGCCAACCCAGCAGCTGCCTGACAGACTCTGGCTCCCCCAAGCTCTCTGCCGGTGCAGGGAGCGGGAATAGACGTGGGCATGTGGTTCTGCCTTGGCCTGGGAGTGTGTTCCCCCTGCCTTTCCCCCAGACTCACGGGCAAGGGCCCGGATAGAGCGCCACCCCGAAGCGCTTTTCTCCCGGGCTTGGGAGCATTGTGCGAGCCTGGCGTGAACAGCGGGTTGGAGTGTTTGCAAACAGGACTTTGGAGGCAGCCGGGGAGGTCTTCCAGTGGGAGAGGGCCGGTTGTGCTCAGAGGCCCCACAGGCCAGGGGCAGGACCCAGCAGTGCCCCTGCCCCTGGCCAGCCTTGCCCAGACCTTCCTGGCCTCCGGGGGTACTGCCCCACCAAGGGGCAGGCTGCCGGGACTGGGTCCAGACATGTCCGTGCGCCTCCCCAGGATCATCCCCGCTGGTGCCTTTCCCTGGGACTAGGCCTCGGTTGAGGCCTCCTTGGAGAGGAGGTTGCTGGCAGGGGCTGTCTCCACACTGCAAGGTGCTGGAGCTCAGAGGGCCTCGTCAGATGGAAGGGACCAGCAAGGGGCTGGATGCCCAAGACCTCTTTGGCCCAGCAGCCTCAGGGCAGCAGGGAGAGCAAGAGGCCCATCTTGCCCCTAGGTCAGCTCTGCCGCTTCCCACACAGGCGGCCAGCCCACCAGCTGCCTGACAGACTCTGGCTCCCGCGAGCTCTCTGCCGGTGCAGGGGGCAGGAACAGACGTGTGCATGTGGTTCTGCCTTGGCCTGGGAGTGTGGATCACCTGCCTGGCCCCCAGGCTCAGGGGCAAGGGCCCGGAGAGAGCAGCACCCCGAAGCGCTTTTCTCCCAGGCTTGGGAGCATTGTGCGCGCCTGGTGGGAACAGTGGGCGGGAGTGCTTGCAAACCGGCCTTTGGAGGCAGCCGGGGAGGTCTTCCAGTGGGAGAGGGCCGGTTGTGCTCAGAGGCCCCACAGGGCAGGGGTAGGACCCAGCAGGGCCCCTGCCCCTGGCCAGGCTTGCGCAGACTTTCCTGCCTCCGGGGGTACAGCCCCACCAAGGGGCAGGCTGCGGGGACTGGGTCCAGACATGCCCGGGCGCCTCCCCAGGCTCATCCCCGCTGGTGCCTCTCCCCTGGGCCTAGGCCTCGGTTGAGACCTCGTTGCAGAGGAGGTTGCTGGCAGGGGCTGTCTCCACACTGCAAGGTGCTGGAGCTCAGAGGGCCTCGTCAGAGGGAAGGGACCAGCAAGGGGCTGGATGCCCAAGACATCTTTGCCCCAGCAGCCTCAGGGCAGCAGGGAGAGCAAGAGGCCCAACTTGCCCCTAGGTCGGCTCTGCCCCTTCCCACACAAGCGGCCAGCCCAGCAGCTGCCTGACAGACTCTGGCTCCCCCGAGCTCTCTGCTGGTGCAAGGGGCAGGAACAGACGTGTGCATGTGGTTCTGCCTTGACCTGGGAGTGTGGACCCCATGCCTGGCCCCCAGGCTCAGGGGCAAGGGCCCGGAGAGAGCACCACCCCGAAGCGCTTTTCTCCCGGGGTTGGGAACATTGTGCGTGCCTGGCGGGAACAGCGGGTGGGAGTGCTTGCAAACCGGCCTTTGGAGGCAGCCGGGGAGGTCTTCCAACGAGAGAGGGCCGGTTGTGCTCAGAGGCCCCACAGGCCAGGGGCAGGACCCAGCAGTGTCCCTGCCCCTGGCAGCCTTGCCCAGACCTTCCTGGCCTCCGGGGGTACTGCGCCACCAAGCGGCAGACTGCCGGGACTGGGTCCAGACATGCCCGGGCGCATCCCCAGGCTCATCCCCGCTGGTGCCTTTCTCCTGGGCCTAGGCCTCGGTTGAGGCCACCTTGGAGAGGAGGTTGCTGGCAGGGGCTGTCTCCACACTGCAAGGTGCTGGAACTCAGAGGGCCTCGTCAGAGGGAAGGGACCAGCAAGGGGCTGGATGCCCAAGACCTCTTTGGCCCAGCAGCCTCAGGGCAGCAGGGAGAGCAAGAGGCCCAACTTGCCCCTAGGGCGGCTCTGCCCCTTCCCACACAGGCAGACAACCCAGCAGCTGCCTGACAGACTCTGGCTCCCCTGAGCTCTCTGCCGGTGCAGGGGGCAGGAACAGACGTGTGCATGTGGTTCTGCATTGGCCTGGGAGTGTGGACCCCATGCCTGGCCCCCAGGCTCAGGGGCAAGAGGCTGGAGAGAGCACCACCCCGAAGCGCTTTTCTCCCGGGCTTGGGAGCATTGTGCGTGCCTGGCGGGAACAGCAGGCGCGAGTGTTGGCAAACCGGCGTTTGGAGGCAGGCGGGGAGGTCTTCCAGTGGGAGAGGGCCGGTTGTGCTCAGAGGGCCCACAGGCCAGGGGCAGGACCCAGCAGGGCCCCTGCCCCTGGCCAGCCTTGCCCAGACTTTCTTGTCCTCCGGGGGTACTGCCCCACCAAGGGTCAGGCTGCGGGGACTGGGTCCAGACATGCCCGGGCCCCTCCCCAGGCTCATCCCCGCTGGTGCCTTTCCCCTGGGCCTAGGCCTCGGTTTAGGCCTCCTTGGAGAGGAGGTTGCTGGCAGCGGCTTTCTCCACACTGCAAGGTGCGGGAGCTCAGAGGGCCTCGTCAGAGGGAAGGGACCAGCAAGTGGCTGGATGCCCAAGACATCTTTGGCCCAGCAGCCTCAGGGCAGCAGGGAGAGCAAGAGGCCCAACTTGCCCCTAGGTCGGCTCTGCCCCTTCCCACACAGGCGGCCAGCCCAGCAGCTGCCTGACAGACTCTGGCTCCCCTGAGCTCTCTGCCGGTGCAGGGGGCAGGAACAGACGTGTGCATGTGGTTCTGCCTTGGCCTGGGAGTGTGTTCCCCCTGCATTGCCCCCAGGCTCAGGGGCAAGGGCCCGGTGAGAGCACCACCCCGAAGTGCTTTTCTCCCGGGCTTGGGAGCATTGTGCGCGCCTGCTGGGAACAGTGGGGGGGAGCGCTTGCAAACCGGCCTTTGGAGACAGCCGGGGAGGTCTTCCAGTGGGAGATGGCCGGTTGTGCTCAGAGGCCCCACAGGCCAGGTGCAGGACCCAGCAGGGCCCCTGCCCCTGGCCAGCCTTGCCCAGACCTTCCTGGCCTCCGGGGGTATTGCCCCACCAAGGGGCAGGCTGCGGGGACTGGGTCCAGACATGCTCGGGCGCCTCCCCTGGCTCATCCCCGCTGGTGCCTTTCCCCTGGGCCTAGGCCTCGGTTGAGGCCTCCTTGGAGAGGAGGTTGCTGGCAGGGGCTGTCTCCACACTGCAAGGTGCTGGAGCTCAGAGGGCCTCGTCAGTGGGAAGGGACCAGTAAGGGGCTGGATGCCCAAGACGTCTTTGGCCCAGCAGCCTCAGGGCAGCAGGGAGAGCAAGAGGCCCAACTTGCCCCTAGGGCTGCTCTGCCCCTTCCCACACAGGCGGCCAACCCAGCAGCTGCCTGACAGACTCTGGCTCCCCCAAGCTCTCTGCCGGTGCAGGGGACAGGAACAGACGTGGGCATGTGGTTCTGCCTTGGCGTGGGAGTGTGTTCCCCCTGCCTTGCCCCCTGGCTCAGGGGCAAGGGCTCGGAGAGAGCACCACCCCGAAGCGGTTTTCTCCCGGGCTTGGGAGCATTGTGCGTGCCTGGCGGGAACAGCGGGCGCGAGTGCTTGCAAACCGGCCTTTGGAGGCAGCCGGGGAGGTCTTCCAGTGGGAGAGGGCCGGTTGTGCTCAGAGGCCCCACAGGCCAGGGTCAGGACCCAGCAGGTCCCCTGCCCCTGGCCAGCCTTGCCCAGACCTTCCTGGCCTCCGGGGGTACTGCCCCACCAAGGGGCAGGCTGCGGGGACTGGGTCCAGACATGTCCGTGCGCCTCCCCAGGATCATCCCCGCTGGTGCCTTTCCCCTGGGCCTAGGCCTCGGTTGAGGCCTCTTTGGAGAGGAGGTTGCTGGCAGGGGCTGTCTCCACACTGCAAGGTGCTGGAGCTCAGAGGGCCTCGGCAGAGGGAAGGGACCAGCAAAGGGCTGGATGCCCAAGACCTCTTTGACCCAGCAGCCTCAGGGCAGCAGGGAGAGCAAGAGGCCCAACTTGCCCCTAGGCCGGCTCTGCCCCGTCCCACACAGGCAGCCAGCCCAGCAGCAGCCTTGCAGTCTCTGTCTCCCTCGCGCTCTCTGCCGGTGTAGGGGGCAGGAACAGACGTGTGCATGTCGTTCTGCCTTGGCTTGGGAGTGTGTTCCCCCTGCCTGGCCCCCAGGCTCAGGGGCAAGGGCTCGGAGAGAGCACCACCCCGAAGCGGTTTTCCCCCGGGTTTGGGAGCATTGTGCGTGCCTGGCGGGAACAGCGGGCGCGAGTGCTTGCAAACCGGCCTTTGGAGGCAGCCGGGGAGGTCTTCCAGCGGGAGACATCCGGTTGTGCTCAGAGGCCCCACAGGACAGGGGCAGGACCCAGCAGGGCCCCTGCCCCTGGCCAGCCTTGCTCAGACCTTCCTGGCCTCCGGGGGTACTGCCCCACCAAGGGGCAGGCTGCGGGGACTGGGTCCAGACAGGCCCGGGTGCCTCCCCAGTCTCATCCCCGCTGGTGCCTTTCCCCTGGGCCTAGGCCTCGGTTAAGGCCTCCTTCGAGAGGAGGTTGCTGGCAGGGGCTGTCTCCACACTGCAAGGTGCTGGAGCTCAGAGGGCCTCGTCAGCGGGAAGGGACCAGCAAGGGGCTGGATGCCCAAGACCTCTTTGGCCCAGCAGCCTCAGGGCAGCAGGGAGAGGAAGAGGCCCAACTTGCCCCTAGGTCGGCTCTGCCCCTTCCCACACAGGCGGCCAGCCCAGCAGCTGCCTGACAGACTCTGGCTCTGCCGAGCTCTCTGCCGGTGCAGGGGGCAGATCAGACGTGTGCATGTGGTTCTGCCTTGGCCTGGGAGTGTGGACACCCTGCCTTGACCCCAGGATCAGGGGCAAGGGCCCGGAGAGAGCACCACCCTGAAGCGCTTTTCTCCCGGGCTTGGGAGCATTGTACACGCCTGCTGGGAACAGTGGGAGGGAGCGCTTGCAAACCGGCCTTTGGAGGCAACCGGGGAGGTCTTCCAGTGGGAGAGGGCCGGTTGTGCTCAGAGGCCCCACAGGCCAGGGGCAGGACCCAGCAGGGCTCCAGCCCCTGGCCAGCCTTGCCCAGACCGTCCTGCCTCCGAGGTTACAGCCCCACCAAGGGGCAGGCTGCGGGGACTGGGTCCAGACATGCCCGGGCGCCTCCCCAGGCTCATCCCCGCTGGTGCCTTTCCCCTGGGCCTAGGCCTCGGTTGAGGCCTCCTTGGAGAGGAGGTTGCTGGCAGGGGCTGTCTCCACACTGCAAGGTGCTGGAGCTCAGAGGGCCTCGTCAGAGGGAAGGGACCAGCAAGGGGCTGGATGCCCAAGACCTCTTTGGCCCAGCAGCCTCAGGGCAGCAGGGAGAGCAAGAGGCCCAACTTGCCCCTAGGTCGGCTCTGCCCCTTCCCACACAGGTGGCCAGCCCAGCAGCTGCTTGACAGACTCTGTCTCCCCCGAGCTCTCTGCCTGTGCAGGGGGCAGGAACAGACGTGTGCATGTGGTTCTGCCTTGGTCTGGGAGTGTGGACCCCCTGCCTGGCCCCAGGCTCAGGGGCAAGGGCCCGGAGAGAGCACCACCCCGAAGCGCTTTTCTCTCGGGCTTGGGAGCATTGTGCGCGCCTGGTGGGAACAGTAGGCGAGAGTGCTTGCAAACCGGCCTTTGGAGGCACCCGGGGAGGTCTTCCAGTGGGAGAGGGCCCGTTGTGCTCAGAGGCCCCACAGGCCAGGGGCAGGACCCAGGAGGGCCCCTGCCGCTGGCCAGCCTTGCCCAGACCGTCCTGCCTCCGGGGTTACAGCCCCACCAAGGGGCAGGCTGCGGTTACTGGGTCCAGACATGCCCGGGCGCCTCTCCTGGCTCATCCCCGCTGGTGCCTTTCCCCTGGGCCTAGGCCTCGGTTGAGGCCTCCTTGGAGAGGTGGTTGCTGGCAGGGGCTGTCTCCACACTGCAAGGTGCTGGAGCTCAGAGGGCCTCGTCAGAGGGAAGGGACCAGCAAGGGGCTGGATGCCCAAGACGTCTTTGGCCAGCAGCCTCAGGGCAGCAGGGAGAGCAAGAGGCCCAAATTGCCCCTAGGTCGGCTCTGCCCCTTCCCACACAGGCAGCCAGCCCAGCAGCTGCCTGACAGACTCTGGCTCCCACGAGCTCTCTGCCGGTGCAGGGGGCAGGAACAGACGTGTGCATGTGGTTCTGCCTTGGCCTGGGAGTGTGTTCCCCCTGCATTGCCCCCAGGATCAGGGGCAAGGGCCCGGTGAGAGCACCAACCTGAAGCGCTTTTCTCCCGGGCTTGGGAGCATTGTGCGCGCCTGGTGGGAACAGTGGGCGTGAGTGTTGGCAAACCGGCCTTTGGAGGCAGCCGGGGAGGTCTTCCAGTGGGAGAGGGCCGGATATGCTCAGAGGCCCCACAGGCCAGGGGCAGGACCCAGCAGGTCCCCTGCCCCTGGCCAGCCTTTCCCAGACCTTCCTGGCCTCCGGGGGTACTGCCCCACCAAGGGGCAGGCTGCGGGGACTGAGTCCAGACATGCCCGGGCGCCTCCCCAGGCTCATCCCCGCTGGTGCCTTTCCCCTGGGCCTAGGCCTCGGGTGAGGCCTCCTTGGAGAGGAGGTTGCTGGCAGGGGCTGTCTCCACACTGCAAGGTGCTGGAGCTCAGAGGGCCTCGTCAGAGGGAAGGGACCAGCAAAGGGCTGGATGCCCAAGACCTCTTTGGCCCAGCAGCCTCAGGGCAGCAGGGAGAGCAAGAGGCCCAACTTGCCCCTAGGGCGGCTCTGCCCCTTCCCACACAGGCGGCCAACCCAGCAGCTGCCTGACAGACTCTGGCTCCCCCAAGCTCTCTGCCGGTGCAGGGGACAGGAACAGACGTGGGCATGTGGTTCTGCCTTGGCCTGGGAGTGTGTTCCCCTTGCCTTGCCCCCTGGCTCAGGGGCAAGGGCCCGCAGAGAGCATCACTCCAAAGCGCTTTTCTCCCGGGCTTGGGAGCATTGTGCGAGCCTGGCGTGAACAGCGGGCGGGAGTGTTTGCAAACAGGACTTTGGAGGCAGCCGGGGAGGTCTTCCAGTGGGAGAGGGCCGGTTGTGCTGAGAGGCCCCACAGGCCAGGGTCAGGACCCAGCAGGTCCCCTGCCCCTGGCCAGCCTTGCCCAGACCTTCCTGGCCTCCGGGGGTACTGCCCCACCAAGGGGCAGGCTGCGGGGACTGGGTCCAGGCATGTCCGTGCGCCTCCCCAGGATCATCCCCGCTGGTGCCTTTCCCCTGGGCGTAGGCCTCGGTTTAGGCCTCTTTGGAGAGGAGGTTGCTGGCAGGGGCTGTCTCCACACTGCAAGGTGCTGGAGCTCAGAGGGCCTCGTCAGAGGGAAGGGACCAGCAAAGGGCTGGATGCCCAAGACCTCTTTGACCCAGCAGCCTCAGGGCAGCAGGGAGAGCAAGAGGCCCAACTTGCCCCTAGGTCGGCTCTGCCCCGTCCCACACAGGCAGCCAGCCCAGCAGCAGCCTGGTAGTCTCTGTCTCCCTCGAGCTCTCTGCCGGTGTAGGGGTCAGGAACAGACGTGTGCATGTCGTTCTGCCTTGGCTTGGGAGTGTGTTCCCCCTGCCTGGCCCCCAGGCTCAGGGGCAAGGGCCCGGAGAGAGCACCACCCCGAAGCGCTTTTCTCCCGGGCTTGGGAGCATTGTGCGTGCCTGGTGGGAACAGCGGGTGGGAATGCTTGCAAACCGTCCTTTGGAGGCAGACGGGGAGGTCTTCCAGCGGGAGAGTGCCGGTTGTGCTCAGACGCCCCACAGGCCAGGGGCAGGACCCAGCAGTGTCCCTGCCCCTGGCAGCCTTGCCCAGACCTTCCTGGCCTCCGGGGGTACTGCCCCACCAAGGGGCAGGTTGGGGGGACTGGGTCCAGACATGGCCGGGCGCCTCCCCAGGCTCATCCCCGCTGGTGCCTTTCCCCTAGGCCTAGGCCTCGGTTGAGGCCTCCTTGGAGAGGAGGTTGCTGGCAGGGGCTGTCTCCACACTGCAAGGTGCTGGAGCTCAGAGGGCCTCATCAGAGGGAAGGGACCAGCAAGGGGCTGGATGCCCAAGACCTCTTTGTCCCAGCAGCCTCAGGGCAGCAGGGAGAGCAAGAGGCCCAACTTGCCCCTAGGTCGGCTCTGCCCCTTCCCACACAGGCCGCCAGCCCAGCAGCTGCCTGGCAGACTCTGGCTCCCCCGAGCTCTCTGCCGGTGCAGGGGGCAGGAACAGACGTGTGCATGTGGTTCTGCCTTGGCCTGTGAGTGTGGACCCCATGCCTGGCCCCCAGGCTCAGGGGCAAGAGCCGGGAGAGAGCACCACCCCGAAGCGCTTTTCTCCCGGGCTTGGGAGCATTGTGCGTGCCTGGCGGGAACAGCAGGCACGAGTGTTGGCAAACCGGCGTTTGGAGGCAGGCGGGGAGGTCTTCCAGTGGGAGAGGGCCGGTTGTGCTCAGACGGCCCACAGGCCATGGGCAGGACCCAGAAGGGCCCCTGCCCCTGGCCAGCCTTGACCAGACTTTCTTGTCCTCCGGGGGTACTGCCCCACCAAGGGTCAGGCTGCGGGGACTGGGTCCAGACATGCCCGGGCCCCTCCCCAGGCTCATCCCCGCTGGTGCCTTTCCCCTGGGCCTAGGCCTCGGTTTAGGCCTCCTTGGAGAGGAGGTTACTGGCAGGGGCTTTCTCCACACTGCAAGGTGCGGGAGCTCAGAGGGCCTCGTCAGAGGGAAGGGACCAGCAAGTGGCTGGATGCCCAAGACATCTTTGGCCCAGCAGCCTCAGGGCAGCAGGGAGAGCAAGAGGCCCAACTTGCCCCTAGGTCGGCTCTGCCCCTTCCCACACAGGCGGCCAGCCCAGCAGCTGCCTGACAGACTCTGGCTCTGCCGAGCTCTCTGCCGGTGCAGGGGGCAGATCAGACGTGTGCATGTGGTTCTGCCTTGGCCTGGGAGTGTGGACACCCTGCCTTGCCCCCAGGCTCAGGGGCAAGGGCCCGGAGAGAGCACCACCCTGAAGCGCTTTTCTCCCGGGCTTGGGAGCATTGTACACGCCTGCTGGGAACAGTGGGAGGGAGCGCTTGCAAACCGGCCTTTGGAGGCAGCCGGGGAGGTCTTCCAGTGGGAGAGGGCCGGTTGTGCTCAGAGGCCCCACAGGCCAGGGGCAGGACCCAGCAGGGCCCCAGCCCCTGGCCAGCCTTGCCCAGACCTTCCTGGCCTCCGGGGGTACTGCCCCACCAAGGGGCAGGCTGAGGGGACTAGGTCCAGACATGCCCGGGCGCCTCCCCAGGCTCATCCCCGCTGGTGCCTTTCCCCTGGGCCTAGGCCTCGGTTGAGGCCTCCTTGGAGAGGAGGTTGCTGGCAGGGGCTGTCTCCACACTGCAAGGTGCTGGAGCTCAGAGGACCTCGTCAGAGGGAATGGACCAGCTAGGGGCTGGATGCCCAAGACCTCTTTGGCCCAGCATCCTCAGGGCAGCAAGGAGAGCAAGAGGCCCAACTTGCCCCTAGGTCGGCTCTGCCCCTTCCCACACAGGCGGCCAGCCCAGCAGCTGCCTGACAGACTCTGGCTCCCCTGAGCTCTCTGCCAGTGCAGGGGGCAGGAACAGACGTGTGCATGTGGTTCTGCCTTGGCCTGGGAGTGTGTTCCCCCTGCATTGCCCCCAGGCTCAGGGGCAAGGGCCCGGAGAGAGCACCACCCCGAAGCGCTTTTCTCCCGGGCTTGGGAGCATTGTGCGTGCCTGGCGGGAACAGCGGGCGCGAGTGTGGCAAACCGGCCTTTGGAGGCAGTCGGGGAGGTCTCCAGCGGGAGAGGGCCGGTCATGCTCAGAGGCCCCACAGGCCAGGGGCAGGACCCAGCAGGGCCCCTGCCCCTGGCCAGCCTTGCCCAGACCTTCCTGGCCTCCGGGGGTACTGCCCCACCAAGGGGCAAGCTGCGGGGACTGGGTCTAGACATTCCCGGGCGCCTCCCCAGGTTCATCCCCGCTGGTGCCTTTCCCTGGGACTAGGCCTCGGTTGAGGCCTCCTTGGAGAGGAGGTTGCTGGCAGGGGCTGTCTCCACACTGCAAGGTGCTGGAGCTCAGAGGGCCTCGTCAGATGGAAGGGACCAGCAAGGGGCTGGATGCCCAAGACCTCTTTGGCCCAGCAGCCTCAGGGCAGCAGGGAGAGCAAGAGGCCCAACTTGCCCCTAGGTCAGCTCTGCCGCTTCCCACACAGGCGGCCAGCCCAGCAGCTGCCTGACAGACTCTGGCTCCCGCGAGCTCTCTGCCGGTACAGGGGGCAGGAACAGACGTGTGCATGTCGTTCTGCCTTGGCCTGGGAGTGTGGATCACCTGCCTGGCCCCCAGGCTCAGGGGCAAGGGCCCGGAGAGAGCACCACCCCGAAGCGCTTTTCTCCCGGGCTTGGGAGCATTGTGCGCGCCTGGTGGGAACAGTGGGCGGCAGTGCTTGCAAAGCGGCCTTAGGAGGCAGCCGGGGAGGTCTTCCAGTGGGAGAGGGCCGGTTGTGCTCAGAGGCCCCACAGGCCAGGGGCAGGACCCAGCAGGGCCCCTGCCCCTGGCCAGCCTTGCCCAGACCTTCCTGGCCTCCGGGGGTACTGCCCCACCAAGGGGCAGGCTGCCGGGACTGGGTCCAGACATGTCCGTGCGCCTCCCCAGGATCATCCCCGCTGGTGCCTTTCCCTGGGACTAGGCCTCGGTTGAGGCCTCCTTGGAGAGGAGGTTGCTGGCAGGGGCTGTCTCCACACTGCAAGGTGCTGGAGCTCAGAGGGTCTCGTCAGATGGAAGGGACCAGCAAGGGGCTGGATGCCCAAGACCTCTTTGGCCCAGCAGCCTCAGGGCAGCAGGGAGAGCAAGAGGCCCATCTTGCCCCTAGGTCAGCTCTGCCGCTTCCCACACAGGCGGCCAGCCCACCAGCTGCCTGACAGACTCTGGCTCCCGCGAGCTCTCTGCCGGTGCAGGGGGCAGGAACAGACGTGTGCATGTGGTTCTGCCTTGGCCTGGGAGTGTGGATCACCTGCCTGGCCCCCAGGCTCAGGGGCAAGGGCCCGGAGAGAGCACCACCCCGAAGTGCTTTTCTCCCGGGCTTGGGAGCATTGTGCGCGCCTGGTGGGAACAGTGGGCGGGAGTGCTTGCAAACCGGCCTTTGGAGGCAGCCGGGGAGGTCTTCCAGTGGGAGAGGGCCGGTTGTGCTCAGAGGCCCCACAGGCCAGGGGCAGGACCCAGCAGGGCCCCTGCCCCTGGCCAGCCTTGCCCAGACCTTCCTGCCTCCGGGGTTACAGCCCCACCAAGTGGCAGGCTGCGGGGACTGGGTCCAGACATGCCCGGGCGCCTCCCCAGTCTCATCCCCGCTGGTGCCTTTCCCCTGGGCCTAGGCCTCGGTTGAGGCCTCCTTGGAGAAGTGGTTGCTGGCAGAGGCTGTCTCTACACTGCAATGTGCTGGAGCTCAGAGGGCCTCGTCAGAGGGATGGGACCAGCAAGGGGCTGGATGCCCAAGACCTCTTTGACCCAGCAGCCTCAGGGCAGCAGGGAGAGCAAGAGGCACAACTTGCCCCTAGGTCGGCTCTGCCCCTTCCCACACAGGCGGCCAGCCCAGCAGCTGCGTGACAGACTCTGGCTCCCCTGAGCTCTCTGCCGGTGCAGGGGGCAGGAACAGACGTGTGCATGTGGTTCTGCCTTGGCCTGGGAGTGTGTTCCCCCTGCATTGCCCCCAGGCTCAGGGGCAAGGGCCCGGTGAGAGCACCACCCCGAAGTGCTTTTCTCCCGGGCTTGGGAGCATTGTGCGCGCCTGCTGGGAACAGTGGGCGGGAGCGCTTGCAAACCGGCCTTTGGAGACAGCCGGGGAGGTCTTCCAGTGGGAGATGGCCGGTTGTGCTCAGAGGCCCCACAGGCCAGGGGCAGGACCCAGCAGGGCCCCTGCCCCTGGCCAGCCTTGCCCAGACCTTCCTGGCCTCCGGGGGTATTGCCCCACCAAGGGGCAGGCTGCGGGGACTGGGTCCAGACATGCTCGGGCGCCTCCCCTGGCTCATCCCCGCTGGTGCCTTTCCCCTGGGCCTAGGCCTCGGTTGAGGCCTCCTTGGAGAGGAGGTTGCTGGCAGGGGCTGTCTCCACACTGCAAGGTGCTGGAGCTCAGAGGGCCTCGTCAGTGGGAAGGGACCAGTAAGGGGCTGGATGCCCAAGACGTCTTTGGCCCAGCAGCCTCAGGGCAGCAGGGAGAGCAAGAGGCCCAACTTGCCCCTAGGGCTGCTCTGCCCCTTCCCACACAGGCGGCCAACCCAGCAGATGCCTGACAGACTCTGGCTCCCCCAAGCTCTCTGCCGGTGCAGGGGACAGGAACAGACGTGGGCATGTGGTTCTGCCTTGGCGTGGGAGTGTGTTCCCCCTGCCTTGCCCCCTGGCTCAGGGGCAAGGGCTCGGAGAGAGCACCACCCCGAAGCGGTTTTCTCCCGGGCTTGGGAGCATTGTGCGTGCCTGGCGGGAACAGCGGGTGCAAGTGCTTGCAAACCGGCCTTTGGAGGCAGCCGGGGAGGTCGTCCAGTGGGAGAGTGCCGGTTGTGCTCAGAGGCCCCACAGGCCAGGGGCAGGACCCAGCAGTGTCCCTGCCCCTGGCAGCCTTGCCCAGACCTTCCTGGCCTCTGGGGGTACTGCGCCACCAAGGGGCAGACTGCCGGGACTGGGTCCAGACATGCCCGGGCGCCTCCCCTGTCTCATCGCCACTGGTGCCTTTCCCCTGGGCCTAGGCCTCGGTTGAGGCCTCCTTGGAGAGGAGGTTGCTGGCAGGGGCTTTCTCCACACTGCGAGGTGCTAGAACTCAGAGGGCCTCGTCAGAGGGAAGGGAGCAGCAAAGGGCTGGATGCCCAAGACCTCTTTGGCCCAGCAGCCTCAGGGCAGCAGGGAGAGCAAGAGGCCCAGCTTGCCCCTAGGTCGGCTCTGCCCCTTCCCACACAGGCAGACAGCCCAGCAGCTGCCTGGCAGACTCTGGCTCCCCCGAGCTCTCTGCCGGTGCAGGGGCAGCAACAGACGTGTGCATGTGGTTCTGACTTGGCCTGGGAGTGTGGAACCCCTGCCTGGCCCCCAGGCTCAGGGGCAAGGGCCCGGAGAGAGCAACACCCCGAAGCGCTTTTCTCCCGGGCTTGGGAGCATTGTGCGTGCCTGGCGGGAACAGCGGGCGCGAGTGTTGGCAAACCGGCCTTTGGAGGCAGCCGGGGAGGTCTTCCAGTGGGAGAGGGCCGGTTGTGCTCAGAGGCCCCACAGGCCAGGGGCAGGACCCAGCAGGGCCCCTGCCCCTGGCCAGCCTTGCCCAGACCTTCCTGGCCTCCGGGGGTACTGCCCCACCAAGGGGCAGGCTGGGGGACTGGGTCCAGACATGCCCAGGCGCCTCCACTGGCTCATCCCCGCTGGTGCCTTTCCCCTGGGCCTATGCCTCGGTTGAGGACTCCTTGGAGAGGAGGTTGCTGGCAGGGGCTGTCTCCACACTGCAAGGTGCTGGAGCTCAGAGGGCCTCGTCAGAGGGAAGGGACCAGCAAGGGGCTAGATGCCCAAGACCTCTTTGGCCCAGCAGCCTCAGGGCAGCAGGGAGAGCAAGAGGCCCAACTTGCCCCTAGGTCGGTTCTGCCCCTTCCCACACAGGCGGCCAGCCCAGCAGCTGCCTGACAGACTCTGGCTCCCCCAGCTCTCTGCCGGTGGAGGGGGCAGGAACAGACGTGTGCATGTCGTTCTGCCTTGGCCTGGGAGTGTGGATCCGCTGCCTGGCCCCCAGGCTCAGGGGCAAGGGCCCGGAGAGAGCACCACCCCGAAGCGCTTTTCTCCCGGGCTTGGAAGCATTGTGCGCCCCTGGTGGGAACAGTGGGCGGGAGTGCTTGCAAACCGGCCTTTGGAGGCAGCCGGGGAGGTCTTCCAGTGGGAGAGGGCCGGTTGTGCTCAGAGGCCCCACAGGCCAGGGGCAGGACCCAGCAGGGACCTGCCCCTGACCAGCCTTGCCCAGACCTTCCTGCCTCCGGGGGTACAGCCCCACCAAGGGGCAGGCTGCAGGGACTGGGTCCAGACATGACCGGGAGCCTCCCCAGGCTCATCCCTGCTGGTGAATTTCCCCTGGGCCTAGGCCTCGGTTGAAGCCTCGTTGCAGAGGAGGTTGCTGGCAGGGGCTGTCTCCACACTGCAAGGTGCTGGAGCTCAGAGGGCCTCGTCAGAGGAAAGGGACCAGCAAGGGGCTGGATGCCCAAGACCTCTTTGGCCCAGCAGCCTCAGGGCAGCAGGGAGAGCAAGAGGCCCAACTTGCCCCTAGGTCGGCTCTGCCCCTTCCCACACAGGCGGCCAGCCCAGCAGCTGCCTGACAGACTCTGGCTCTGCCGAGCTCTCTGCCGGTGCAGGGGGCAGATCAGACGTGTGCATGTGGTTCTGCCTTGGCCTGGGAGTGTGGACACCCTGCCTTGCCCCCAGGCTCAGGGGCAAGGGCCCGGAGAAAGCACCACCCTGAAGCGCTTTTCTCCCGGGCTTGGGAGCATTGTACACGCCTGCTGGGAACAGTGGGAGGGAGCGCTTGCAAACCGGCCTTTGGAGGCAGCCGGGGAGGTCTTCCAGTGGGAGAGGGCCGGTTGTGCTCAGAGGCCCCACAGGCCAGGGGCAGGACCCAGCAGGGCCCCAGCCCCTGGCCAGCCTTGCCCAGACCTTCCTGGCCTCCGGGGGGTACTGCCCCACCAAGGGGCAGGCTGAGGGGACTAGGTCCAGACATGCCCGGGCGCCTCCCCAGGCTCATCCCCGCTGGTGCCTTTCCCCTGGGCCTAGGCCTCGGTTGAGGCCTCCTTGGAGAGGAGGTTGCTGGCAGGGGCTGTCTCCACACTGCAAGGTGCTGGAGCTCAGAGGGCCTCGTCAGAGGGAAGGGACCAGCAAAGGGCTGGATGCCCAAGACCTCTTTGACCCCGCAGCCTCAGGGCAGCAGGGAGAGCAAGAGGCCCAACTTACCCCTAGGTCGGCTCTGCCCCGTCCCACACAGGCAGCCAGCCCAGCAGCAGCCTGCCAGTCTCTGGCTCCCCCGAGCTCTCTGCCGGTGTAGGGGGCAGGAACAGACGTCTGCATGTCGTTCTGCCTTGGCCTGGGAGTGTGTTCCCCCTGCCTGGCCCCCAGGCTCAGGGGCAAGGGCCCGGAGAGAGCACCAGCCCGAAGCGCTTTTCTCCCGGGCTTGGGAGCATTGTGCGGGCCTGGCGGGAACAGCAGGCGCGAGTGTTGGCAAACCGGCCTTTGGAGGCAGTCGGGGAGGTCTCCAGCGGGGAGGGCCGGTCATGCTCAGAGGCCCCACAGGCCAGGGGCAGGACCCAGCAGGGCCCCTGCCCCTGGCCAGCCTTGCCCAAACCTTCCTGCCTCCGGGGTTACAGCCCCACAAAGGGGCAGGCTGCGGGGACTGGGTCCAGACATGCCCGGGCGCCTCCCCAGGCTCATCCCCGCTGGTGCCTTTCCCCTGGGCCTAGGCCTCGGTTGAGGCCTCCTTGGAGAGGAGGTTGCTGTCAGGGGCTGTCTCCACACTGCAAGGTGCTGGAGCTCAGAGGGCCTCGTCAGAGGGAAGGGACCAGCAAAGGGCTGGATGCCCAAGACCTCTTTGACCCAGCAGCCTCAGGGCAGCAGGGAGAGCAAGAGGCCCAACTTGCCCCTAGGTCGGCTCTGCCCCGTCCCACACAGGCAGCCAGCCCAGCAGCAGCCTGGCAGTCTCTGGCTCCCCCGAGCTCTCTGCCGGTGTATGGGGCAGGAACAGACGTGTGCATGTCGTTCTGCCTTGGCCTGGGAGTGTGTTCCCCCTGCCTGGCCCCCAGGCTCAGGGGCAAGGGCCCGGAGAGAGCACCACCCCGAAGCGCTTTTCTCCCGGGCTTGGGAGCATTGTGCGTGCTTGGTGGGAACACTGGGCGGGAGTGCTTGCAAACCGGCCTTTGGAAGCAGCCGGGGAGGTCTTCCAGTGGGAGAGGGCCGGTTGTGCTCAGAGGCCCCACAGGCCAGGGGCAGGACCCAGCAGGGCCCCAGCCCCTGGCCAGCCTTGCCCAGACTTTCCTGCCTCCGGGGTTACAGCCCCACCAAGGGGCAGGCTGCGGGGACTGGGTCCAGACATGCCCGGGCGCCTCCCCAGGCTCATCCCCGCTGGTGCCTTTCCCCTGGGCCTAGGCCTCGGTTGAGGCCCCCTCGGAGAGGAGGTTGCTGGCAGGGGCTGTCTCCACACTGCAAGGTGCTGGAGCTCAGAGGGCCTCGTCAGAGGGAAGGGACCAGCAAAGGGCTGGATGCCCAAGACCTCTTTGACCCCGCAGCCTCAGGGCAGCAGGGAGAGCAAGAGGCCCAACTTGCCCCTAGGTCGGCTCTGCCCCGTCCCACACAGGCAGCCAGCCCAGCAGCAGCCTGGCAGTCTCTGGCTCCCCCGAGCTCTCTGCCGGTGTAGGGGGCAGGAACAGACGTCTGCATGTCGTTCTGCCTTGGCCTGGGAGTGTGTTCCCCCTGCCTGGCCCCCAGGCTCAGGGGCAAGGGCCCGGAGAGAGCACCAGCCCGAAGCGCTTTTCTCCCGGGCTTGGGAGCATTGTGCGGGCCTGGCGGGAACAGCGGGCGCGAGTGTTGGCAAACCGGCCTTTGGAGGCAGTCGGGGAGGTCTCCAGCGGGAGAGGGCCGGTCATGCTCAGAGGCCCCACAGGCCAGGGGCAGGACCCAGCAGGGCCCCTGCCCCTGGCCAGCCTTGCCCAAACCTTCCTGCCTCCGGGGTTACAGCCCCACCAAGGGGCAGGCTGCGGGGACTGGGTCCAGACATGCCCGGGCGCCTCCCCAGGCTCATCCCCGCTGGTGCCTTTCCCCTGGGCCTAGGCCTCGGTTGAGGCCTCCTTGGAGAGGAGGTTGCTGGCAGGGGCTGTCTCCACACTGCAAGGTGCTGGAGCTCAGAGGGCCTCGTCAGAGGGAAGGGACCAGCAAGGGGCTGGATGCCCAAGACCTCTTTGGCCCAGCAGCCTCAGGGCAGCAGGGAGAGCAAGAGGCCCAACTTGCCCCTAGGTCGGCTCTGCCCCTTCCCACACAGGCGGCCAGCCCAGCAGCTGCCTGACAGACTCTGGCTCCCCTGAGCTCTCTGCCAGTGCAGGGGGCAGGAACAGACGTGTGCATGTGGTTCTGCCTTGGCCTGGGAGTGTGTTCCCCCTGCATTGCCCCCAGGCTCAGGGGCAAGGGCCCGGAGAGAGCACCACCCCGAAGTGCTTTTCTCCCGGGCTTGGGAGCATTGTGCGCGGCTGGCAGGAACAGCGGGCGGGAGTGCTTGCAAACCGGCCTTTGGAGGCAGCCGGGGAGGTCTTCCAAGGGCCAGGAGAGAGCACCACCCCGAAGCGCTTTTCTCCTGGGCTTGGAACATTTGCGCGAATGGCGGGAACAGCGAGTGGGAGTGCTTCCAAACCGGCCTTTGGGGGCACCCCGGGAGGTCTTCCATGGGCACGGAGAGAACACCACCCCGAAGCGCTTTTCTCCGGGGTTTTAGAGGATTTTGCGTGGCTGGCGGGAACAGCGAGTGGGAGTGCTTACAAATCGGCCTTTGGGGACAGCCTGGGAGGTCTTCCAAGGGCCCGGAGAGAGCACCACCCCGAAGCACTTTTCTCCCGGTCTTGGGAGCATTGTGCGAGGCTGGCGGGAACAGCGGGCGGGAGTGCTTGCAAACCGGCCTTTGGAGGCAGCCGGGGAGGTCTTCCAAGGGCCCGGAGAGAGCACCATCCCGAAGCACTTTTCTCCCGGAATTGGGAGCATTGTGCGCGGCTGTCGGGAACAGGGGACATGAGTGCTTGCAAACCTGCCTTTGTAGGCAGCCGGGGAGGTCTTCCAAGGGCCCGGAGAGAGCACCACCCCAAAATGCTTTTCTCCCGGGCTTGGGAGCATTGTGTGCGGCTGGCGGGTCAGCGGGAGGGAATTCTTGAAAACCAGCCTTTGGAGGCAGCCGGGGAGGTCTTCCAAGGGCCTGGAGAGAGCACCACCCCGAAGCACTTTTCTCCCGGTCTTGGGAGCATTGTGCGAGGCTGGCGGGAACAGCGGGCGGGAGTGCTTGCAAACCGGCCTTTGGAGGCAGCCGGGGAGGTCTTCCAAGGGCCCGGAGAGAGCACCATCCCGAAGCACTTTTCTCCCGGAATTGGGAGCATTGTGCGCGGCTGTCTGGAACAGCGGACATGAGTGCTTGCAAACCGGCCTTTGTAGGCAGCCGGGGAGGTCTTCCAAGGGCCCGGAGAGAGCACCACCCCAAAATGCTTTTCTCCCGGGCTTGGGAGCATTGTGTGCGGCTGGCGGGTCAGCGGGAGGGAGTTCTTGAAAACCAGCCTTTAGAGGCAGGCGGGGAGGTCTTCCAAGGGCCGGGAGAGAGCACCACCCCGAAGCACTTTTCTCCCGGGCTTGGAACATTTGCGCGGATGGCGGGAACAGCGAGTGGGAGTGCTTCCAAACCGGCCTTTGGGGGCAGCCGGGGAGGTCTTCCAAGGGCCCGGACTGATCACCACCCCAAAATGCTTTTCTCCCGGGCTTGGGAGCATTGTACACGCCTGCTGGGAACAGTGGGAGGGAGCGCTTGCAAACCGGCCTTTGGAGGCAGCCGGGGAGGTCTTCCAGTGGGAGAGGGCCGGTTGTGCTCAGACGCCCCACAGGCCAGGGGCAGGACGCAGCAGGGCCCGTGCCCCTGGCCAGCCTTGCCCAGACCTTCCTGGCCTCCGGGGGTACTGCCCCACCAAGGGGCAGGCTGCGGGGACTGGGTCCAGACATGCTCGGGCGCCTCCCCTGGCTCATCCCCGCTGGTGCCTTTCCCCTGGGCCTCGGCCTCGGTTGAGGCCTCCTTGGAGAGGAGGTTGCTGGCAGGGGCTGTCTCCACACTGCAAGGTGCTGGAGCTCAGAGGGCCTCGTCAGAGGGAAGGGACCAGTAAGGGGCTGGATGCCCAAGACGTCTTTGGCCCAGCAGCCTCAGGGCAGCAGGGAGAGCAAGAGGCCCAACTTGCCCCTAGGGCGGCTCTGCCCGTTCCCACACAGGCGGCCAACCCAGCAGCTGCCTGACAGACTCTGGCTCCCCCAAGCTCTCTGGCAGTGCAGGGGACAGGAACAGACGTGGGCATGTGGTTCTGCCGTGGCCTGGGAGTGTGTTCCCCCTGCCTTGCCAACAGGCTCAGGGGCAAGGGCCCGGAGAGAGCACCACCCCGAAGCGCTTTTCTCCCGGGCTTGGGAGCATTGTGCGTGCTTGGTGGGAACAGTGGGCGGGAATGCTTGCAAACCGGCCTTTGGAGGCAGCCGGGGAGGTCTTCCAGTGGGAGAGGTCCGGTTGTGCTCAGAGGCCCCGCAGGCCAGGGGCAGGACCCAGCAGGGCCCCAGCCCCTGGCCAGCCTTGCCCAGACCTTCCTGCCTCCGGGGTTACAGCCCCACCAAGGGGCAGGCTGCGGGGACTTGGTCTAGACATGCCTGGGCGCCTCCCCAGGCTCATCCCCGCTGGTGCCTTTCCCCTGGGCCTAGGCCTCGGTTGAGGCCTCCTTGGAGAGGAGGTTGCTGGCAGGGGCTGTCTCCACACTGCAAGGTGCTGGAGCTCAGAGGGCCTCGTCAGCGGGAAGGGACCAGCAAGGGGCTGGATGCCCAAGACCTCTTTGGCCCAGCAGCCTCAGGGCAGCAGGGAGAGCAAGAGGCCCAACTTGCCCCTAGGTCGGCTCTGCCCCTTCCCACACAGGCGGCCAGCCCAGCAGCTGCCTGACAGACTCTGGCTCCCCCGAGCTCTCTGCCGGTGCAGGGGGCAGGAACAGACGTGTGCATGTGGTTCTGCCTTGGCCTGGGAGTGTGTTCCCCCTGCATTGCCCCCAGGCTCAGGGGCAAGGGCCCGGATAGAGCACCACCCCGAAGCGCTTTTCTCCCAGGCTTGGGAGCATTGTGCGTGCCTGGCGGGAACAGCGGGCGCGAGTGTTGGCAAACCGGCCTTTGGAGGCAGTCGGGGAGGTCTCCAGCGGGAGAGGGCCGGTCATGCTCAGAGGCCCCACAGGCCAGGGGCAGGACCCAGCAGGGCCCCTGCCCCTGGCCAGCCTTGCCCAGACCTTCCTGGCCTCGGGGTTACTGCCCCACCAAGGGGCAGGCTGCGGGGACTGGGTCCAGACATTCCCGGGCGCCTCCCCAGGTTCATCCCCGCTGTTGCCTTTCCCTGGGACTAGGCCTCGGTTGAGGCCTCCTTGGAGAGGAGGTTGCTGGCAGGTCCTGTCTCCACACTGCAAGGTGCTGGAGCTCAGAGGGCCTCGTCAGATGGAAGGGACCAGCAAGGGGCTGGATGCCCAAGACCTCTTTGGCCCAGCAGCCTCTGGGAAGCAGGGAGAGCAAGAGGCCCAACTTGCCCCTAGGTCAGCTCTGCCCCTTCCCACACAGGCGGCCAGCCCAGCAGCTGCCTGACAGACTTTGGCTCCCGCGAGCTCTCTGCCGGTACAGGGGGCAGGAACAGACGTGTGCATGTGGTTCTGCCTTGGCCTGGGAGTGTGGATCACCTGCCTGGCCCCAGGCTCAGGGGCAAGGGCCCGGAGAGAGCACCACCCCGAAGTGCTTTTCTCCCGGGCTTGGGAGCATTGTGCGCGCCTGGTGGGAACAGAGGGCGGAGTGTTGGCAAACCGGCCTTTGCAGGCAGCCGGGGAAGTCTTCCAGCGGGAGAGGGCCGGTTGTGCTCAGAGGCCCCACAGGCCAGGGACAGTACACAGCAGGGCCCCTGTCCCTGGCCAGCTTTGCCCAGACCTTCCTGGCCTCCGGGGGTACTGCCCCACCAAGGGGCAGGCTGCGGGGACTGGGTCCAGACATGCCCGGGCGCCTCCCCAGGCTCATCCCCGCTGGTGCCTTTCCCCTGGGCCTAGGCCTCGGTTGAGGCCTCGTTGCAGAGGAGGTTGCTGGCAGGGGCTGTCTCCACACTGCAAGGTGCTGGAGCTCAGAGGGCCTCGTCAGAGGGAAGGGACTAGCAAGGGGCTGGATGCCCAAGACCTCTTTGGCCCAGCAGCCTAAGGGCAGCAGGGAGAGCAAGAGGCCCAACTTGCCCCTAGGTCGGCTCTGCCCCTTCCCACACAGGCGGCCAGCCCAGCAGCTGCCTGACAGGCTCTGGCTCCCCTGAGCTCTCTGCCGGTGCAGGGGGCAGGAACAGACGTGTGCATGTGGTTCTGCCTTGGCCTGGGAGTGTGGAACCCCTGCATTGCCCCCAGGCTCAGAGGCAAGGGCCCGGTGGGAGCACCACCCCGAAGCGCTTTTCTCCCGGGCTTGGGAGCATTGTGCGCGCCTGGTGGGAACAGTGGGCGGGAGTGTTGGCAAACCGGCCTTTGGAGGCAGCCGGGGAGGTCTTCCAGCGGGAGAGGGCCGGATGTGCTCAGAGGCCCCACAGGACAGGGGCAGGACCCAGCAGGTCCCCTGCCCCTGGCCAGCCTTTCCCAGTCCTTCCTGGCCTCCGGGGGTACTGCCCCACCAAGGGGAAGGCTGCGGGGACTGGGTCCAGACATACCCGGGCGCCTCCCCAGGCTCATCCCCGCTGGTGCCTTTCCCCTGGGCCTAGGCCTCGGTTAAGGCCTCCTTGGAGAGGAGGTTGCTGGCAGGGGCTGTCTCCACACTGCAAGGTGCTGGAGCTCAGAGGGCCTCGTCAGCGGGAAGGGACCAGCAAGGGGCTGGATGCCCAAGACCTCTTTGTCCCAGCAGCCTCAGGGCAGCAGGGAGAGCAAGAGGCCCAACTTGCCCCTAGGTCGGCTCTGCGCCTTCCCACACAGGCAGCCAGCCCAGCAGCAGCCTGGCAGTCTCTGGCTCCCCCGAGCTCTCTGCCGGTGTAGGGGGCAGGAACAGACGTGTGCATGTCGTTCTGCCTTGGCCTGGGAGTGTGTTCCCCCT
This sequence comes from Dama dama, assembly GCF_033118175.1. Classification (NCBI taxonomy): domain Eukaryota; kingdom Metazoa; phylum Chordata; class Mammalia; order Artiodactyla; family Cervidae; genus Dama; species Dama dama. Next base: position 101,252 of record NW_026870970.1, read on the forward strand.
GCCTGCCCCCCAGGCTCAGGGGCAAGGGCCAGCAGAGAGCATCACTCCAAAGCGCTTTTCTCCCGGGCTTGGGAGCATTGTGCGCGCCTGCTGGGAACAGTGGGCGGGAGCGCTTGCAAACCGGCCTTTGGAGGCAACCGGGGAGGTCTTCCAGTGGGAGAGGGCCGGTTGTGCTCAGAGGCCCCACAGGCCAGAGGCAGGACCCAGCAGGGCCCCTGCCCCTGGCCAGCCTTGCCCAGACCTTCCTGGCCTCCGGGGGTACTGCCCCACCAAGGGGCAGGCTGCGGGGACTGGGTCCGGACATGCTCGGGCGCCTCCCCTGGCTCATCCCCGCTGGTGCCTTTCCCCTGGGCCTAGGCCTCGGTTGAGGCCTCCTTGGAGAGGAGGTTGCTGGCAGGGGCTGTCTCCACACTGCAAGGTGCTGGAGCTCAGAGGGCCTCGTCAGAGGGAAGGGACCAGTAAGGGGCTGGATGCCCAAGACGTCTTTGGCCCAGCAGCCTCAGGGCAGCAGGGAGAGCAAGAGGCCCAACTTGCCCCTAGGGCGGCTCTGCCCCTTCCCACACAGGCGGCCAGCCCAGCAGCTGCCTGACAGACTCTGGCTCCCCCAAGCTCTCTGCCGGTGCAGGGGACAGGAACAAACGTGGGCATGTGGTTCTGCATTGGCCTGGGAGTGTGTTCCCCCTGCCCTGCCCCCAGGCTCAGGGGCAAGGGCCAGCAGAGAGCATCACTCCAAAGCGCTTTTCTCCCGGGCTTGGGAGCATTGTGCGAGCCTGGCGTGAACAGCGGGCGGGAGTGTTTGCAAACAGGACTTTGGAGGCAGCCGGGGAGTTCTTCCAGTGGGAGAGGGCCGGTTGTGCTCAGAGGCCCCACAGGCCAGGGGCAGGACCCAGCAGGGCCCCTGCCCCTGGCCAGCCTTGCCCAGACCTTCCTGGCCTCCGGGGGTACTGCCCCACCAAGGGGCAGGCTGCGGGGACTGGGTCCAGACATGTCCGTGCGCCTCCCCAGGATCATCCCCGCTGGTGCCTTTCCCCTGGGCGTAGGCCTCGGTTGTGGCCTCTTTGGAGAGGAGGTTGCTGGCAGGGGCTGTCTCCACACTGCAAGGTGCTGGAGCTCAGAGGGCCTCGTCAGAGTGAAGGGACCAGCAAAGGGCTGGATGCCCAAGACCTCTTTGACCCAGCAGCCTCAGGGCAGCAGGGAGAGCAAGAGGCCCAACTTGCCCCTAGGTCGGCTCTGCCCTGTCCCACACAGGCAGCCAGCCCAGCAGCAGCCTGGCAGTCTCTGGCTCCCCCGAGCTCTCTGCCGGTGTAGGGGGCAGGAACAGACGTGTGCATGTCGTTCTGCCTTGGCCTGGGAGTGTGTTCCCCCTGCCTGGCCCCCAGGCTCAGGGGCAAGGGCCCGGAGAGAGCACCACCCCGAAGCGCTTTTCTCCCGGGCTTGGGAGCATTGTGCGTGCCTGGTGGGAACAGTGGGCGCGAGTGTTGGCAAACCGGCCTTTGGAGGCAGCCGGCGACGTCTTCCAGTGGGAGAGGGCCGGATGTGCTCAGAGTCCCCACAGGCCAGGGGCAGGGGTTCTGCCTTGGCCTGGGAGTGTGGACACCCTGCCTTGCCCCCAGGCTCAGGGGCAAGGTCCCGGAGAGAGCACCACCCCAAAATGCTTTTCCCCCCGGCTTGGGAGCATTTGCATGGCTGGCGGGAACAGCTAGTGGGAATGCTTGCAAACCGGCCTTTGGGGGCAGCTGGGGAGGTCCTCCATGGGCCCGGAGGAAACACCACCCCGATGCGCTTTTCTCCCGGGCTTGGGAGCAGTGTCCGCGGGTGGCGGGAACAGCAGGCAGGAGTGCTTGCAAACCGGCCTTTGGAGGCAGGCGCCGAGGTCTTCCAAGGGCAAGGAGTGAGCACCACCCCAAAATGCTTTTCTCCCGTGCTTGGGAGCATTGTACACGGCTGGTGGGAACAGCGGGCATGAGTGCTTGCATACCGGCCATTGGAGGCAGCCGGGGAGGTCTTCAAAGGGCCCTGAGAGAGCACCACCCGAAGCGCTTTTCTCCCGTGATTGGGAGCATTGTGTGCGGCTGGCGGGACAGCGGGAGGGAGTTCTTGCAAACCAGCCTTTGGAGGCATCCGGGGAAGTCTTCCAAGGGCCGGGAGAGAGCACCACCCCAAAGCGCTTCTCTCCCGTGTTTTGGAGCATGTGCGTGGCTGGCCGGAACAGTGAGTGGGAGTGCTTGGAAACCGGCCTTTGGGGGCAGCCGGGGAGGTCCTCCATGGGCACGGAGAGAACACCACCCCGAAGCGCATTTCTCCCGGTCTTGGGAGCATTGTGCGCGGCTGGCGGGAACAGCGGGCATGAGTTCTTGCAAACCGGACTTTGGAGGCAGCCGGGCAGGTCTTTCAAGGGCCCGGAGTGAGCACCACCCCAAAATGCTTTTCTCCCGGGCTAGGGAGCATTGTACGCGGCTGGCGGGAACAGCGGGCCTGAGTGCTTGCAAACCGGCCTTTTGAGGCAGCCGGGGTGGTCTTCCAAGGGCCCGGAGAGAGCACCACCCCAAAATGCTTTTCTCCCGGGCTTGGGAGCATTGTGCGCAGCTGGCGGGAACAGCGGGAATGAGTACTTGCAAACCCGCCTTTGGAGGTAGCCGGGGAGGTCTTCCAAGGGCCTGGAGAGAGCACCATCCCGAAGCACTTTTCTCCCAGGATTGGGAGCATTGTGCGCGTGTGGCGGGAACAGCAGGCAGGAGTGCTTGCAAACCGGCCTTTGGAGGCAGCCGGGGAGGTCTTCCAAAGGCCCGGAGGGAGCACCACCCCGAAGCGCTTTTCTCCCGGGCTTGGGTGCATTGTGCGCATGTGGCGGGAACAGCAGGCAGGAGTGCTTGCAAACCGGCCTTTGGAGGGAGCCGGGGAGGTCTTCCAAGGGCCCGGAGAGAACACCACCTCGAAGCGCTTTTCTCTCGGGTTTTGGAGCATTGTGTGCGGTTGGTGGAACAGCGGGAGGGAATTCTTGCAAACCGGCCTTTGGAGGCAGCCAGAGAAGTCTTCCAAGGGCCCGGAGAGAGCACCACCCCGAAGCGCTTTTCTCCGCGGTTTTGGAACATTGTGTGTGGCTGGCGGGAACAGCGAGTGGGAGTGCTTGCAAAGCGGCCTTTGGGGGCAGCCGGGGACGTCCTCCATGGTCCCGGAGAGAACACCACCCCGAAGTGCTTTTCTCACGGTCTTGGGAGCATTGTGCACGGCTGGCGGGAACAGCGGGCATGAGTGCTTGCAAACTGTCCTTTGGAGGCAGCCGGGGAGGTCTTCCAAGGGCCCGGACTGATCACCACCCCAAAATGCTTTTCTCCCCGGCTTGGGAGCATTGTGTGCGGCTGTCGGGAACAGCGGACATGAGTGCTTACAAACCGGCCTTTGGAGGCAGCCCGGGAGGTCTTCCAAGGGCCCGGAGAGAGCACCACCCCAAAATGCTTTTCTCCCGGGATTGGGAGCATTGTGCGTGGCTGGCGGAAGCAGCGGGAATGAGTACTTACAAACCTGCCTTTGGAGGCAGGCGGGGAGGTCTTGAAAGTGCCCGGAGAGAGCACCACCCCGAAGCGCTTTTCTCCCGGGCTTGGGAGCATTGTGCGCGGCTGGCGGGAACAGCAGGCAGGAGTGCTTGAAAACCGGCCTTTGGAGGCAGCCGGGGAGGTCTTCCAGGGCCCGGTGTGAGCACCACCCCAAAAAGCTTTTCTCCCGGGCTTGGGAGCATTGTGCGCGGCTGGTGGGAACAGCGGGCATGAGTGCTTGCAAACTGGCCATTGGAGGCAGACGGGGAGGTCTTCCAAGGGCCCGGAGAGAGCACCACCCCGAAGCGCTTTTCTCCCGTGATTGGGAGCATTGTGCGCGGCTGGCGGGAACAGCGGGCGGGAGTGCTTGCAAACCGGCCTTTGGAGGCAGCCGGGGAGGACTTCCAAGGGCCAGGAGAGAGCACCACCCCGAAACGCTTTTCTCCCGGGCTTGGAACATTTGCGCGGATGGCGGGAACAGCGAGTGGGAGTGCTTCCAAACCGGCCTTTGGGGGCAGCCGGGGAGGTCTTCCAAGGGCCCGGACTGATCACCACCCCAAAATGCTTTTCTCCCGGGCTTGGGAGCATTGTGCGTGGCTGGCGGAAGCAGCGGGAATGAGTACTTACAAACCTGCCTTTGGAGGCAGGCGGGGAGGTCTTGAAAGTGCCCGGAGAGAGCACCACCCTGAAGCTCTTTTCTCCCGGGCTTGGGAGCATTGTGCGCGGCTGGCGGGAACAGCAGGCAGGAGTGCTTGCAAACTGGCCTTTGGAGGCAGCCGGGGAGGTCTTCCAAGGGCCCGGAGTGAGCACCACCCCAAAATGCTTTTCTCCCGGGCTTGGGAGCATTGTGCGTGGCTGGCGGGAACAGCAGGAAGGAGTCCTTGCAAACCGGCTTGTGGAGGCAGCCGGGGAGGTCTTCCAAGGGCCTGTAGAGAGCACCACCCGGAAGCGCTTTTCTCCCGGGCTTGGGAGCATTGTGCGCGGGTGGCGAGAACAGCAGGCAGGAGTGCTTGAAAACCGTCCTTTGGAGGCATCCGGGGAGGTCTTCCAGGTCCCGGTGTGAGCACCACCCCAAAATGCTTTTCTCCCGGGCTTGGGAGCATTGTGCGTGGCTGGTGGGAACAGCGGGCGGGAGTGCTTGCAAACCGGCCTTTGGAGGCAGCCGGGGAGGTCTTCCAAGGGCCAGGAGAGAGCACCACCCAGAAGCGCTTTTCTCCCGGGCTTGGAACATTTGCGCGGATGGCGGGAACAGCGAGTGGGAGTGCTTCCAAACCGGCCTTTGGGGGCACCCCGGGAGGTCTTGCATGGGCACGGAGAGAACACCACACCGAAGCGCTTTTCTCCGGGGTTTTGGAGGATTGTGCGTGGCTGGCGGGAACAGCGAGTGGGAGTGCTTGCAAAAGCGGCCTTTGGAGGCAGCCGGGGAGGTCTTCCAAGGGCCCGGAGAGAGCACCATCCCGAAGCACTTTTCTCCCGGAATTGGGAGCATTGTGCGCGGCTGTCGGGAACAGCGGACATGAGTGCTTGCAAACCGGCCTTTGTAGGCAGCCGGGGAGGTCTTCCAAGGGCCCGGAGAGAGCACCACCCCAAAATGCTTTTCTCCCAGGCTTGGGAGCATTGTGTGCGGCTGGAGGGTCAGCGGGAGGGAATTCTTGAAAACCAGCCTTTGGAGGCAGCCGGGGAGGTCTTCCAAGGGCCGGGAGAGAGCACCACCCCGAAGCGCTTTTCTCCCGGGCTTGGAAGCTATGTGCGCGGCTGGCGGGAACAGCGGGATTGAGTGCTTGCAAACCGGCCTTTGGAGGCAGCCGGGGAGGTCTTCCAAGGGCCGGGAGAGAGCACCACCCCGAAGCGCTTTTCTCCCGTGATTGGGAGCATTGTGTGCGGCTGGCGGGACAGCGGGAGGGAGTTCTTGAAAACCAGCCTTTGGAGGCAGCCGGGGAGGTCTTCCAAGGGCCGGGAGAGAGCCCCACCCCAAAGCGCTTTTCTCCTGGGCTTGGAGCATTTGCACGGATGGCGGGAACAGCGAGTGGGAGTGCTTGCAAACCGGCCTTTGGGGGCAGCCCGGGAGGTCTTTCTTGGGCCCAGAGAGAACACCACCCCGAAACGCTTTTCTCCCGGGCTTGGGAGCATTGTGCGCGTGTGGCGGGAACAGCAGGCAGAAGTGCTTGCAAACCGGCCTTGGAGGCAGCCAGGGAGGTCTTCCAAGGGCCCGGAGTAAGCACCACCCAAAAATGCTTTTCTCCCGGGCTAGGGAGCATTGTGCGCGGCTGGTTGGAACAGCGGGCATGAGGGATTGCAAACCGGCCATTGGAGGCAGCCGGGGAGGTCTTTCAACGAGAGAGGGCCGGTTGTGCTCAGAGGCCCCACAGGCCAGGGGCAGGACCCAGCAGGGCCCCTGCTCCTGGCCAGCCTTGCCCAGATCTTCCTCGCCTCCGGGGGTACTGCCCCACCAAGGGGCAGGCTGCGGGGACTGGGTCCAGACATGGCCGAGCGCCTCCCCTGGCTCATCCCCGCTGGTGCCCTTCCCCTGGGCCTAGGCCTCGGTTGAGGCCTCCTTGGAGAGAGGTTGCTGGCAGGGGCTGTCTCCACACTGCAAGGTGCTGGAGCTCAGAGGGCCTCGTCAGAGGGAAGGGACCAGCAAGGGGCTGGATGCCCAAGACCTCTTTGGCCCAGCAGCCTCAGGGCAGCAGGGAGAGCAAGAGGCCCAACTTGCCCCTAGGTCGGCTCTGCCTCTTCCCACATAGGTGGCCAGCCCAGCAGCTGCCTGACAGACTCTGGCTCCCCCGAGCTCTCTGCCTGTGCAGGGGGCAGTAACAGACGTGTGCATGTGGTTCTGCCTTGGTCTGGGAGTGTGGACCCCCTGCCTGGCCACCAGGCTAAGGGGCAAGGGCCCGGAAAGAGCACCACCCCGAAGCGCTTTTCTCCCGGGCTTGGGAGCATTGTGCGCGCCTGGTGGGAACAGTAGGCGGGAGTGCTTGCAAACCGGCCTTTGGAGGCAGCCGGGGAGGTCTTCCAGTGGGAGAGGTCCGGTTGTGCTCAGAGGCCCCACAGGCCAGGGGCAGGACCCAGGAGGGCCCCTGCCCCTGGCCAGCCTTGCACAGACCGTCCTGCCTCCGGGGTTACAGCCCCACCAAGGGGCAGGCTGCGGGGACTGGGTCCAGACATGCCCGGGCGCTTCCCCTGGCTCATCCCCGCTGGTGCCTTTCCCCTGGGCCTAGGCCTCAGTTGAGGCCTCCTTGGAGAGGTGGTTGCTGGCAGGGGCTGTCTCCACACTGCAAGGTGCTGGAGCTCAGAGGGCCTCGTCAGAGGGAAGGGACCAGCAAGGGGCTGGATGCCCAAGACCTCTTTGGCCCAGCAGCCTCAGGGCAGCAGGGAGAGCAAGAGGCCCAACTTGCCCCTAGGTCGGCTCTGCCCCTTCCCACACAGGCGGCCAGCCCAGCAGCTGCCTGACAGACTCTGGCTCCCCCCAGCTCTCTGCCGGTGGATGGGGCAGGAACAGACGTGGGCATGTGGTTCTGCTGTGGCCTGGGAGTGTGTTCCCCCTGCCTTGCCCCCAGGCTCAGGGGCAAGGGCCCGGAGAGAGCACCACCCCGAAGCGCTTTTCTCCCGGGCTTGCAAGCATTGTGCGAGCCTGGCGTGAACAGCGGGCGGGAGTGTTGGCAAACCAGCCTTTGGAGGCAGCCGGGGAGGTCTTCCAGCGGGAGAGGGCCGGATGTTCTCAGAGGCCCCACAGGCCAGGGGCAGGACCCAGTAGGTCCCTGCCCCTGGCCAGCCTTTCCCAGACCTTCCTGGCCTTCGGGGGTACTGCCCCACCAAGGGGCAGGCTGCGGGGACTGGGTCCAGACGTGCCCGGGCGCCTCCCCAGGCTCATCCCCGCTGGTGCCTTTCCCCTGGGCGTAGGCCTCGGTTGAGGCCACTTTGGAGAGGAGGCTGCTGGCAGGGGCTGTCTCCACACTGCAAGGTGCTGGAGCTCAGAGGGCCTCGTCAATGGAAAGGGACCAGCAAAGGGCTGGATGCCCAAGACCTCTTTGACCCAGCAGACTCAGGGCAGCAGGGAGAGCAAGAGGCCCAACTTGCCCCTAGGTCGGCTCTGCCCCGACCCACACAGGCAGCCAGCCCAGCAGCAGCCTGGCAGTCTCTGGCTCCCCCGAGCTCTCTGCCGGTGTAGGGGGCAGGAACAGACGTGTGCATGTGGTTCTGCCTTGGCCTGGGAGTGTGGATCACCTGCCTGGCCCCCAGGCTCAGGGGCAAGGGCCCGGAGAGAGCACCACCCCGAAGCGCTTTTCTCCCGGGCTTGGGAGCATTGTGCGTGCCTGGTGGGAACAGTGGGCGGGAGTGCTTGCAAACCGGCCTTTGGAGGCAGCCGGGGAGGTCTTCCAGTGGGAGCGGGCCGGTTGTGCTCAGAGGCCCCACAGGCCAGGGGCAGGACCCAGCAGGGCCCCAGCCCCTGGTCAGCCTTGCCCAGACCTTCCTGCCTCCGGGGGTACAGCCCCACCAAGGGGCAGGCTGCGGGGACTGGGTCCAGACATGCCCGGGCGCCTCCCCAGGCTCATCCCCGCTGGTGCCTTTCCCCTGGGCCTAGGCCTCGGTTGAGGCCTCGTTGCAGAGGAGGTTGCTGGCAGGGGCTGTCTCCACACTGCAAGGTGCTGGAGCTCAGAGGGCCTCGTCAGAGGGAAGGGACCAGTAAGGGGCTGGATGCCCAAGACGTCTTTGGCCCAGCAGCCTCAGGGCAGCAGGGAGAGCAAGAGGCCCAACTTGCCCCTAGGTCGGCTCTGCCCCTTCCCACACAGGCGGCCAACCCAGGAGCTGCCTGACAAACTCTGGCTGCCCCAAGCTCTCTGGCAGTGCAGGGGACAGGAACAGACGTGGGCATGTGGTTCTGCTGTGGCCTGGGAGTGTGTTCCCCCTGCCTTGCCCCCAGGCTCAGGGGCAAGGGCCCGGAGAGAGCACCACCCCGAAGCGCTTTTCTCCCGGGCTTGCGAGCATTGTGCGAGCCTGGCGTGAACAGTGGGCGGGAGTGTTTGCAAACAGGACTTTGGAGGCAGCCGGGGAGGTCTTCCAGTGGGAGAGGGCCGGTTGTGCTCAGAGGCCCCACAGGCCAGGGGCAGGACCCAGCAGGGCCCCTGCCCCTGGCCAGCCTTGCCCAAACCTTCCTGGCCTCCGGGGGTACTGCCCCACCAAGGGGCAGGCTGCGGGGACTGGGTCCAGACATGTCCGTGCGCCTCCCCAGGATCATCCCCGCTGGTGCCTTTCCCCTGGGCGTAGGCCTCGGTTGAGGCCTCTTTGGAGAAGAGGTTGCTGGCAGGGGCTGTCTCCACACTGCAAGGTGCTGGAGCTCAGAGGGCCTCGTCAGAGGGAAGGGACCAGCAAAGGGCTGGATGCCCAAGACCTCTTTGACCCAGCAGCGTCAGGGCAGCAGGGAGAGCAAGAGGCCCAACTTGCCCCTAGGTCGGCTCTGCCCCGTCCCACACAGGCGGCCAGCCCAGCAGCAGCCTGGCAGTCTCTGGCTCCCCCGAGCTCTCTGCCGGTGTAGGGGGCAGGAACAGACGTGTGCATGTCGTTCTGCCTTGGCCTGGGAGTGTGTTCCCCCTGCCTGGCCCCCAGGCTCAGGGGCAAGGGCCCGGAGAGAGCACCAGCCCGAAGCGCTTTTCTCCCGGGCTTGGGAGCATTGTGCGGGCCTGGCGGGAACAGCGGGCTGGAGTGCTTGCAAACCGGCCTTTGGAGGCAGACGGAGAGGTCTTCCAGCGGGAGAGTGCCGGTTGTGCTCAGAGGCCCCACAGGCCAGGGGCAGGACCCAGCAGTGTCCCTGCCCCTGGCAGCCTTGCCCAGACCTTCCTGGCCTCCGGGGGTACATCCCCACCAAGGGGCAGGCTGCGGGGACTGGGTCCAAACATGCCCGGGCGCCTCCCCAGGCTCATCCCCGCTGGTGCCTTTCCCCTGGGCCTAGGCCTCGGTTGAGGCCTCGTTGCAGAGGAGGTTGCTGGCAGGGGCTGTCTCCACACTGCAAGGTGCTGGAGCTAAGAGGGCCTCGTCAGAGGGAAGGGACCAGCAAAGGGCTGGATGCCCAAGACGTCTTTGGCCCAGCAGCCTCAGGGCAGCAGGGAGAGCAAGAGGCCCAACTTGCCCCTAGGTCGGCTCTGCCCCTTCCCACATAGGCGGCCAACCCAGCAGCTGCCTGACAGACTCTGGCTCCCCCAAGCTCTCTGGCAGTGCAGGGGACAGGAACAGACGTGGGCATGTGGTTCTCCCGTGGCCTGGGAGTTTTTTCCCCCTGCCTTGCCCCCAGGCTCAGGGGCAAGGGCCCGGAGAGAGCACCACCCCGAAGCGCTTTTCTCCCGGGCTTGGGAGCATTGTGCGAGCCTGGCGTGAACAGCGGGCGGGAGTATTTGCAAACAGGACTTTGGAGGCAGCCGGGGAGGTCTTCCAGTGGGAGAGGGCCGGTTGTGCTCAGAGGCCCCACAGGCCAGGGGCACGACACAGCAGGGCCCCTGCCCCTGGCCAGCCTTGCCCAGACCTTCCTGGCCTCCGGGGGTACTGCCCCACCAAGGGGGAGGCTACGGGGACTGGGTCCAGACATGTCCGTGCGCCTCCCCAGGATGATCCCCGCTGGTTCCTTTCCCCTGGGCGTAGGCCTCGGTTGAGGCCACTTTGGAGAGGAGGTTGCTGGCAGGGGCTGTCTCCACACTGCAAGGTGCTGGAGCTCAGAGGGCCTCGTCAGAGGGAAGGGACCAGCAAAGGGCTGGATGCCCAAGACCTCTTTGACACAGCAGCCTCAGGGCAGCAGGGAGAGCAAGAGGCCCAACTTGCCCCTAGGTCGGCTCTGGCCCGTCCCACACAGGCAGCCAGCCCAGCAGCAGCCTGGCAGTCTCTGGCTCCCCCGAGCTCTCTGCCGGTGTAGGGGGCAGGAACAGACGTGTGCATGTGGTTCTGCCTTGGCCTGGGAGTGTGGATCACCTGCCTGGCCCCCAGGCTCAAGGGCAAGGGCCCGGAGAGAGCACCACCCCGAAGCGCTTTTCTCCCGGGCTTGGGAGCATTGTGCGAGCCTGGCGTGAACAGCGGGTGGGAGTGTTTGCAAACAGGACTTTGGAGGCAGCCGGGGAGGTCTTCCAGTGGGAGAGGGCCGGTTGTGCTCAGAGGCCCCACAGGCCAGGGGCAGGACCCAGCAGGGCCCCAGCCCCTGGTCAGCCTTGCCCAGACCTTCCTGCCTCCGGGGGTACAGCCCCACCAAGGGGCAGGATGCGGGGACTGGGTCCAGACATGCCCGGGCGCCTCCCCAGGCTCATCCTCGCTGGTGCCTTTCCCCTGGGCCTAGGCCTCGGTTGAGGCCTCGTTGCAGAGGAGGTTGCTGGCAGGGGCTATCTCCACACTGCAAGGTGCTGGAGCTCAGAGGGCCTCGTCAGAGGGAAGCGACCAGCAAGGGGCTGGATGCCCAAGACCTCTTTGGCCCAGCAGCCTCAGGGCAGCAGGGAGAGCAAGAGGCCCATCTTGCCCCTAGGTCGGCTCTGACCCTTCCCACACAGGCGGCCCGCCCAGCAGCTGCCTGACAGACTCTGGCTCCCCCGAGCTCTCTGCCGGTGCAGGGGGCAGGAACAGACGTGTGCATGTGGTTCTGCCTTGGCCTGGGAGTGTGGAACTCCTGCATTGCCCCCAGGCTCAGGGGCAAGCGCCCGGTGGGAGCACCACCCCGAAGCGCTTTTCTCCCGGGCTTGGGAGCATTGTGCGCGCCTGGTGGGAACAGTGGGCGGGAGTGTTGGCAAACCGGCCTTTGGAGGCAGCCGGGGAGGTCTTCCATCGGGAGACGGCCGGATGTGCTCAGAGGCCCCACAGGCCAGGGGCAGGACCCAGCAGGTCCCCTGTCCCTGGCCAGCCTTTCCCAGTCCTTCCCGGCCTCCGGGGGTACTGCCCCACCAAGGGGCAGGCTGCGGGGACTGGGTCCAGACATGCCCGGGCGCCTCCCCAGGCTCATCCCCGCTGGTGCCTTTCCCCTGGGCCTAGGCCTCGGTTTAGGCCTCCTTGGAGAGGAGATTGCTGGCAGGGGCTGTCTCCACACTGCAAGGTGCTGGAGCTCAGAGGGGCTCGTCAGAGGGAAGGGACCAGCAAGGGGCTGGATGCCCAAGACCACTTTGGCCCAGCAGCCTCAGGGCAGCAGGGAGAGCAAGAGGCCCAACTTGCTCCTAGGTCGGCTCTGCCCCTTCCCACACAGGCGGCCAGCCCAGCAGCTGCCTGACAGACTCTGGCTCTGCTGAGCTCTCTGCCTGTGCAGGGGGCAGGAACAGACGTGTGCATGTGGTTCTGCCTTGGCCTGGGAGTGTGTTCCCCCTGCCTGTCCCCCAGGCTCAGGGGCAAGGGCCCGGAGAGAGCACCACCCCGAAGCGCTTTTCTCCCGGGCTTGGGAGCATTGTGCACGCCTGCTGGGAACAGAGGGAGGGAGTGCTTGCAAACCGGCCTTTGGAGTCAGCCGGGGAGGTCTTCCAGTGGGAGAGGGCCGGTTGTGCTCAGAGGCCCCACAGGCCAGGGGCAGGACGCAGCAGGGCCCGTGCCCCTGGCCAGCCTTGCCCAGACCTTCCTGGCCTCCGGGGGTACTGCCCCACCAAGGGGCAGGCTGCGGGGACTGGGTCCAGACAAGCTCGGGCGCCTCCCCTGGCTCATCCCCGCTGGTGCCTTTCCCCTGGGCCTAGGCCTCGGTTGAGGCCTCCTTGGAGAGGAGGTTGCTGGCAGGGGCTGTCTCCACACTGCAAGGTGCTGGAGCTCAGAGGGCCTCGTCAGAGGGAAGGGCCCAGCAAGGGGCTGGATGCCCAAGACCTCTTTGGCCCAGCAGCCTCAGGGCAGCAGGGAGAGCAAGAGGCCCAACTTGCCCCTAGGTCGGCTCTGCCCCTTCCCACACAGGCGGCCAGCCCAGCAGCTGCCTGACAGACTCTGGCTCCCCTAGCTCTCTGCCGGTACAGGGGGCAGGAACAGACGTGTGCATGTGGTTCTGCCTGGCCTGGGAGTGTGTTCCCCCTTCATTGCCCCCAGGCTCAGGGGCAAGGGCCCGGAGAGAGCACCACCCCGAAGTGCTTTTCTCCCGGACTTGGGAGCATTGTGCGCGCCTGGTGGGAACAGTGGGCGTGAGTGTTGGCAAACCGGCCTTTGGAGGCAGCCGGTGAGGTCTTCCAGCGGGAGAGGGCCGGATGTGCTCAGAGGCCCCTCAGGCCAGGGGCAGGACCCAGCAGGTCCCCTGCCCCTGGCCAGCCTTTCCCAGACCTTCCTGGCCTCCGGGGGTACTGCCCCACCAAGGGGCAGGCTGCGAGGACTGGGTCCAGACATGCCCAGGCGCCTCCCCAGGCTCATCCCCGCTGGTGCCTTTCCCCTGGGCCTAGGCCTCGGTTTAGGCCTCCTTGGAGAGGAGGTTGCTGGCAGGGGCTGTCTCCACACTGCAAGGTGCTGGAGCTCAGAGGGCCTCGTCAGAGGGAAGGGACCAGCAAAGGGCTGGATGCCCAAGACCTCTTTGACCCAGCAGCCTCAGGGCAGCAGGGAGAGCAAGAGGCCCAACTTGCCCCTAGGTCGTCTCTGCCCCGTCCCACACAGGCAGCCAGCCCAGCAGCAGCCTGGCAGTCTCTGGCTCCTCCGAGCTCTCTGCCGGTGTAGGGGGCAGGAACAGACGTGTGCATGTCGTTCTGCCTTGGCCTGGGAGTGTGTTCCCCCTGCCTGGCCCCCAGGCTCAGGGGCAAGGGCCCGGAGAGAGCACCACCCCGAAGCGCTTTTCTCCCGGGCTTGGGAGCATTTTGCGTGCTTGGTGGGAACAGTGGGCGGGAGTGCTTGCAAACCGGCCTTTGGAGGCAGCCGGGGAGGTCTTCCAGTGGGAGAGGGCCGGTTGAGCTCAGAGGCCCCACAGGCCAGGGGCAGGACCCAGCAGGGCCCCAGCCTCTGGCCAGCCTTGCCCAGACCTTCCTGCCTCCGGGGTTACAGCCCCACCAAGGGGCAGGCTGCGGGGACTGGGTCCAGACATGCCCGGGCGCCTCCCCAGTCTCATCCCCGCTGGTGCCTTTCCCCTGGGCCTAGGCCTCGGTTGAGGCCTCCTTGGAGAGGAGGTTGCTGGCAGGGGCTGTCTCCACACTGCAAGGTGCTGGAGCTCAGAGGGCCTCGTCAGAGGGAAGAGACCAGCAAGGGGCTGGATGCCCAAGACCTCTTTGGCCCAGCAGCCTCAGGGCAGCAGGGAGAGCAAGAGGCCCAACTTGCCCCTAGGTCGGCTCTGCCCCTTCCCACACAGGCAGACAGCCCAGCAGCTGCCTGGTAAACTCTGGCTCACCTGAGCTCTCTGCCGGTGCAGGGGGCAGGAACAAACGTGTGCATGTGGTTCTGCCTTGGCCTGGGAGTGTGGACCCCCTCCCTGGCCCCCAGGCACAGGGGCAAGAGCCCGGAGAGAGCACCACCCCAAAATGCTTTTCCCCCCGGCTTGGGAGCATTTGCATGGCTGGCGGGAACAGCTAGTGGGAATGCTTGCAAACCGGCCTTTGGGGGCAGCTGGGGAGGTCCTCCATGGGCCCGGAGGAAACACCACCCCGATGCGCTTTTCTCCCGGGCTTGGGAGCAGTGTCCGCGGGTGGCGGGAACAGCAGGCAGGAGTGCTTGCAAACCGGCCTTTGGAGGCAGGCGCCGAGGTCTTCCAAGGGCAAGGAGTGAGCACCACCCCAAAATGCTTTTCTCCCGTGCTTGGGAGCATTGTACACGGCTGGTGGGAACAGCGGGCATGAGTGCTTGCATACCGGCCATTGGAGGCAGCCGGGGAGGTCTTCAAAGGGCCCTGAGAGAGCACCACCCCGAAGCGCTTTTCTACCGTGATTGGGAGCATTGTGTGCGGCTGGCGGGACAGCGGGAGGGAGTTCTTGCAAACCAGCCTTTGGAGGCATCCGGGGAAGTCTTCCAAGGGCCGGGAGAGAGCACCACCCCAAAGCGCTTCTCTCCCGTGTTTTGGAGCATGTGCGTGGCTGGCCGGAACAGTGAGTGGGAGTGCTTGGAAACCGGCCTTTGGGGGCAGCCGGGGAGGTCCTCCATGGGCACGGAGAGAACACCACCCCAAAGCGCATTTCTCCCGGTCTTGGGAGCATTGTGCGCGGCTGGCGGGAACAGCGGGCATGAGTTCTTGCAAACCGGACTTTGGAGGCAGCCGGGCAGGTCTTTCAAGGGCCCGGAGTGAGCACCACCCCAAAATGCTTTTCTCCCGGGCTAGGGAGCATTGTACGCGGCTGGCGGGAACAGCGGGCCTGAGTGCTTGCAAACCGGCCTTTTGAGGCAGCCGGGGTGGTCTTCCAAGGGCCCGGAGAGAGCACCACCCCAAAATGCTTTTCTCCCGGGCTTGGGAGCATTGTGCGCAGCTGGCGGGAACAGCGGGAATGAGTACTTGCAAACCCGCCTTTGGAGGTAGCCGGGGAGGTCTTCCAAGGGCCTGGAGAGAGCACCATCCCGAAGCACTTTTCTCCCAGGATTGGGAGCATTGTGCGCGTGTGGCGGGAACAGCAGGCAGGAGTGCTTGCAAACCGGCCTTTGGAGGCAGCCGGGGAGGTCTTCCAAAGGCCCGGAGGGAGCACCACCCCGAAGCGCTTTTCTCCTGGGCTTGGGTGCATTGTGCGCGTGTGGCGGGAACAGCAGGAAGGAGTGCTTGCAAACCGGCCTTTGGAGGGAGCCGGGGAGGTCTTCCAAGGGCCCGGAGAGAACACCACCTCGAAGCGCTTTTCTCTCGGATTTTGGAGCATTGTGCGCGTGTGGCGGGAACAGCAGGCAGAAGTGCTTGCAAACCGGCCTTGGAGGCAGCCAGGGAGGTCTTCCAAGGGCCCGGAGTAAGCACCACCCAAAAATGCTTTTCTCCCGGGCTAGGGAGCATTGTGCGCGGCTGGTTGGAACAGCGGGCATGAGGGATTGCAAACCGGCCATTGGAGGCAGCCGGGGAGGTCTTTCAACGAGAGAGGGCCGGTTGTGCTCAGAGGCCCCACAGGGCAGGGGCAGGACCCAGCAGGGCCCCTGCTCCTGGCCAGCCTTGCCCAGATCTTCCTCGCCTCTGAGGGTACTGCCCCACCAAGGGGCAGGCTGCGGGGACTGGGTCCAGACATGGCCGAGCGCCTCCCCTGGCTCATCCCCGCTGGTGCCTTTCCCCTGGGCCTAGGCCTCGGTTGAGGCCTCCTTGGAGAGAGGTTGCTGGCAGGGGCTGTCTCCACACTGCAAGGTGCTGGAGCTCAGAGGGCCTCGTCAGAGGGAAGGGACCAGCAAGGGGCTGGATGGCCAAGACCTCTTTGGCCCAGCAGCCTCAGGGCAGCAGGGAGAGCAAGAGGCCCAACTTGCCCCTAGGTCGGCTCTGCCCCGTCGCACACAGGCAGCCAGCCCAGCAGCAGCCTGGCAGTCTCTGGCTCCCCCGAGCTCTCTGCCGGTGTAGGGGGCAGGAACAGACGTGTGCATGTCGTTCTGCCTTGGCCTGGGAGTGTGGACCCCCTGCCTGGCCCTCAGGCTCAGGGGAAAGGGCCCGGAGAGAGCACCACCCCGAAGCGCTTTTCTCCCGGGCTTGGGAGCATTGTGCGTGCCTGGCGGGAACAGCGGGTGGGAGTGCTTGCAAACCGGCCTTTGGAGGCAGCCGGGGAGGTCTTCCAGCGGGAGAGTGCCGGTTGTGCTCAGAGGCCCCACAGGCCAGAGGCAGGACCCAGCAGTGTCCCTGCCCCTGGCAGCCTTGCCCAGACCTTCCTGGCCTCCGGGGTACTGCGCCACCAAGGGGCAGGCTGCGGGGACTGGGTCCAGACATTCCCGGGCGCCTCCGCAGGTTCATCCCCGCTGGTGCCTTTCCCTGGGACTAGGCCTCGGTTGAGGCCTCCTTGGAGAGGAGGTTGCTGGCAGGGGCTGTCTCCACACTGCAAGGTGCTGGAGCTCAGAGGGCCTCGATAGAGGGAAGGGACCAGTAAGGGGCTGGATGCCCAAGACCTCTTTGGCCCAGCAGCCTCAGGGCAGCAGGGAGATCACGAGGCCCAACTTGCCCCTAGGTCGGCTCTGCCCCTTCCCACACAGGCGGCCAGCCCAGCAGTTGCCTGACAGCCTCTGGCTCCCCCGAGCTCTCTGCCGGTGCAGGGGATAGGAACAGACGTGTGCATGTCGTTCTGCCTTGGTCTGGGAGTGTGTCCCCCATGCCTTCCCCACAGGCTCAGGGGCAAGGGCCCGGAGAGAGCAACACCCCGAAGCGCTTTTCTCCCGAGCTTCGGAGCATTGTGCGTGCCTGGCGGGAACAGCGGGCGCGAGTGTTGGCAAACCGGCCTTTGGAGGCAGCCGGGGAGGTCTTCCAGTGGGAGAGGGCCGGTTGTGCTCAGAGGCCCCACAGGCCAGGGGCAGGACCCAGCAGGGCCCCTGCCCCTGGCCAGCCTTGCCCAGACCTTCCTGCCTCCGGAGGTACAGCCCCACCAAGGGGCAGGCTGCGGGGACTGGGTCCAGACATGCCCGGGCGCCTCCCCAGGCTCATCCCCGCTGGTGCCTTTCCCCTGGGCCTAGGCCTCGGTTGAGGCCTCGTTGCAGAGGAGGTTGCTGGCAGGGGCTGTCTCCACACTGCAAGGTGCTGGAGCTCAGAGGGCCTCGTCAGCGGGAAGGGACCAGCAAGGGCCTGGATGCCCAAGACTTCTTTGGCCCAGCAGCCTCAGGGCAGCAGGGAGAGCAAGAGGCTACAACTTGCCCCTAGGTCGGCTCTGCCCCTTCCCACACAGGCGGCCAGCCCAGCAGCTGCCTGACAGACTCTGGCTCCGCTGAGCTCTCTGCCGGTGCAGGGGGCAGGAACAGACGTGTGCATGTGGTTCTGCCTTGGCCTGGGAGTGTGTTCCCCCTGCCTTGCCCCCAGGCTCAGGGGCAAGGGCCCGGTGGGAGCACCACCCCGAAGCGCTTTTCTCCCGGGCTTGGGAGCATTGTGCGCGCCTGGTGGGAACAGTGGGCGGGAGTGTTGGCAAACCTGCCTTTGGAGGCAGCCGGGGAGTTCTTCCAGCGGGAGAGGGCCGGATGTGCTCAGAGGCCCCACAGGCCAGGGGCAGGACGCAGCAGGGCCCGTGCCCCTGGTCAGCTTTGCCCAGACCTTCCTGGCCTCCGGGGGTACTGCCCCACCAAGGGGCAGGCTGCGGGGACTGGGTCCAGACATGCTCGGGCGCCTCCGCTGGCTCATCCCCGCTGGTGCCTTTCCCATGGGCCTAGGCCTCGGTTGAGGACTCCTTGGAGAGGAGGTTGCTGGCAGGGGCTGTCTCCACACTGCAAGGTGCTGGAGCTCAGAGGGCCTCGTCAGAGGGAAGGGACCAGTAAGGGGCAGGATGCCCAAGACGTCTTTGGCCCAGCAGCCTCAGGGCAGCAGGGAGAGCAAGAGGCCCAACTTGCCCCTAGGTCGGCTCTGCCCCTTCCCACACAGGCGGCCAACCCAGCAGCTGCCTGACAGACTCTGGCTGCCCCAAGCTCTCTGGCAGTGCAGGGGACAGGAACAGACGTGGGCATGTGGTTCTGCTGTGGCCTGGGAGTGTGTACCCCCTGCCTTGCCCCCAGGCTCAGGGGAAAGGGCCCGGAGAGAGCACCACCCCGAAGTGCTTTTCTCCCGGGCTTGCGAGCATTGTGCGAGCCTGGCGTGAACAGCGGGCGGGAGTGTTGTCAAACCGGCCTTTGGAGGCAGCCGGGGAGGTCTTCCAGCGGGAGAGGGCCGGTTGTGCTCAGAGGCCCCACAGGCCAGGGGCAGGACCCAGCAGTGTCCCTGCCCCTGGCAGCCTTGCCCAGACCTTCCTGGCCTCCGGGCGTACAGCCCCACCAAGGGGCAGGCTGCGGGGACTGGGTCCAGACATGGCCGGGCGCCTCCCCAGGCTCATCCCCGCTGGTGCCTTTCCCTTGGGCCTAGGCCTCGGTTGAGGCCTCCTTGGAGAGGAGGTTGCTGGCAGGGGCTGTCTCCACACTGCAAGGTGCTGGATCTCAGAGGGCCTCGTCAGCGGGAAGGGACCAGCAAGGGGCTGGATGCCCAAGACCTCTTTGGCCCAGCAGCCTCAGGGCAGCAGGGAGAGCAAGAGGCCCAACTTGCCCCTAGGTCGGCTCTGCCCCTTCCCACACAGGCGGCCAGCCCAGCAGCTGCCTGACAGACTCTGGCTCCCCCGAGCTCTCTGCCGGTGCAGGGGTCAGGAACAGACGTGTGCATGTGGTTCTGCCTTGGTCTGGGAGTGTGGACCCACTGCCTGGCCCCCAGGCTCAGGGGCAAGGGCCCGGAGAGAGCAACACCCCGAAGTGCTTTTCTCCCGGGCTTGGGAGCATTGTGCGTGCCTGGCGGGAACAGCGGGCGGGAGTGTTGCAAACCGGCCTTTGGAGGCAGCCGGGGAGGTCTTCCAGTGCCAGAGGGCCGGTTGTGCTCAGAGGCCCCACAGGCCAGGGGCAGGACCCAGTAGGGCGCCTGCCCCTGGCCAGCCTTGCCCAGACCTTCCTGGCCTCCGGGGGTACTGCCCCACCAAGGGGCAGGCTGCGGGGACTGGGTCCAGACATGCCCGGGCGCCTCCCCAGGCTCATCCCCGCTGGTGCCTTTCCCCTGGGCCTAGGCCTCGGTTGAGGCCTCCTTGGAGAGGAGGTTGCTGGCAGGGGCTGTCTCCACACTGCAAGGTGCTGGAGCTCAGAGGGCCTCGTCAGAGGGAAGGGACCAGCAAGGGGCTGGATGCCCAAGACCTCTTTGGCCCAGCAGCCTCAGGGCAGCAGGGAGAGCAAGAGGCCCAACTTGCCCCTAGTTCGGCTCTGCCCCTTCCCACACAGGCGGCCAGCCCAGCAGCTGCCTGACAGACTCTGACTCCCCCGAGCTCTCTGCCGGTGCAGGGGGCAGGAACAGACGTGTGCATGTGGTTCTGCCTTGGCCTGGGAATGTGTTCCCCCTGCATTGCCCCCAGGCTCAGGGGCAAGGGCCCGGTGAGAGCACCACCCCGAAGCGCTTTTCTCCCGGGCTTGGGAGCATTGTGCGCGCCTGGTGGGAACAGTGGGCGTGAGTGTTGGCAAACCGGCCTTTGGAGGCAGCCGGGGAGGTTTTCCAGCGGGAGAGGGCCGGATGTGCTCAGAGGCCCCACAGGCCAGGGGCAGGACCCAGTAGGTCCCCTGCCCCTGGCCAGCCTTTCCCAGACCTTCCTGGCCTCCGGGGGTACTGCCCCACCAAGGGGCAGGCTGCGGGGACTGGGTCCAGACATGCCCGGGCGCCTCCCCAGGCTCATCCCCGCTGGTGCCTTTCCCCTGGGCCTAGGCCTCGGTTTAGGCCTCCTTGGAGAGGAGGTTGCTGGCAGGGGCTGTCTCCACACTGCAAGGTGCTGGAGCTCAGAGGGCCTCGTCAGAGGGAAGGGACCAGCAAAGGGCTGGATGCCCAAGACGTCTTTGGCCCAGCAGCCTCAGGGCAGCAGGGAGAGCAAGAGGCCCAACTTGCCCCTAGGTCTGCTCTTCCCCGTCCCACACAGGCAGCCAGCCCAGCAGCAGCCTGGCAGTCTCTGGCTCCCCCGAGCTCTCTGCCGGTGTAGGGGGCAGGAACAGACGTGTGCATGTGGTTCTGCCTTGGCCTGGGAGTGTGGATCACCTGCCTGGCCCCCAGGCTCAGGGGCAAGGGCCCGCAGAGAGCACCACCCCGAAGCGCTTTTCTCCCGGGCTTGGGAGCATTGTGCGAGCCTGGCGTGAACAGCGGGTGGGAGTGTTTGCAAACAGGATTTTGGAGGCAGCCGGGGAGGTCTTCCAGTGGGAGAGGGCCGGTTGTGCTCAGAGGCCCCACAGGCCAGGGGCAGGACCCAGCAGGGCCCCAGCCCCTGGTCAGCCTTGCCCAGACCTTCCTGCCTCCGGGGGTACAGCCCCACCAAGGGGCAGGCTGCGGGACTGGGTCCAGACATGCCCGGGCGCCTCCCCAGGCTCATCCCCGCTGGTGCCTTTCCCCTGGGCCTAGGCCTCGGTTTAGGCCTCCTTGGAGAGGAGGTTCCTGGCAGGGGCGGTCTCCACACTGCAAGGTGCTGGAGCTCAGAGGGCCTCGTCAGAGGGAAGGGACCAGCAAAGGGCTGGATGCCCAAGACCTCTTTGACCCAGCAGCCTCAGGGCAGCAGGGAGAGCAAGAGGCCCAACTTGCCCCTAGGTCGGCTCTGCCCCGTCCCACACAGGCAGCCAGCCCAGCAGCAGCCTGGCAGTCTCTGGCTCCTCCGAGCTCTCTGCCGGTGTAGGGGGCAGGAACAGACGTGTGCATGTCGTTCTGCCTTGGCCTGGGAGTGTGTTCCCCCTGCCTGGCCCCCAGGCTCAGGGGCAAGGGCCCGGAGAGAGCACCAGCCCGAAGCGCTTTTCTCCCGGGCTTGGGAGCATTTTGCGTGCTTGGTGGGAACAGTGGGCGGGAGTGCTTGCAAACCGGCCTTTGGAGGCAGCCGGGGAGGTCTTCCAGTGGGAGAGGGCCGGTTGTGCTCAGAGGCCCCACAGGACAGGGGCAGGACCCAGCAGGGCCCCAGCCCCTGGCCAGCCTTGCCCAGACCTTCCTGCCTCAGGGGTTACAGCCCCACCAAGGGGCAGGCTGCGGGGACTGGGTCCAGACATGCCCGGGCGCCTCCCCAGTCTCATCCCCGCTGGTGCCTTACCCCTGGGCCTAGGCCTCGGGTGAGGCCTCCTTGGAGAGGAGATTGCTGGCAGGGGCTGTCTCCACACTGCAAGGTGCTGGAGCTCAGAGGGCCTCATCAGAGGGAAGGGACCAGCAAGGGGCTGGATGCCCAAGACCTCTTTGGCCCACCAGCCTCAGGGCAGCAGGGAGAGCAAGAGGCCCAACTTGCCCCTAGGTCGGCTCTGCCCCTTCCCACACAGGCGGCCAGCCCAGCAGCTGCCTGACAGACTCTGGCTCCCCTGAGCTCTCTGCCAGTGCAGGGGGCAGGAACAGACGTGTGCATGTGGTTCTGCCTTGGCCTGGGAGTGTGTTCCCCCTGCATTGCCCCCAGGCTCAGGGGCAAGGGCCCGGTGAGAGCACCACCCCGAAGCGCTTTTCTCCCGGGCTTGGGAGCATTGTGCACGCCTGCTGGGAACAGTGGGCGGGAGCGCTTGCAAACCGGCCTTTGGAGGCAGCCGGGGAGGTCTTCCAGTGGGAGAGGGCCGGTTGTGCTCAGAGGCCCCCAGGCCAGGGGCAGGACCCAGCAGGGCCCCTGCCCCTGGCCAGCCTTGCCCAGACCTTCCTGGCCTCCGGGGGTACTGCCCCACCAAGGGGCAGGCTGCGGGGACTGGGTCCAGACATGCTCGGGCGCCTCCCCTGGCTCATCCCCGCTGGTGCCTTTACCCTGGGCCTAGGCCTCGGTTGAGGCCTCCTTGGAGAGGAGGTTGCTGGCAGGGGCTGTCTCCACACTGCAAGGTGCTGGAGCTCAGAGGGCTTCGTCAGAGGGAAGGGACCAGTAAGGGGCTGGATGCCCAAGACCTCTTTGGCCCAGCAGCCTCAGGGCAGCAGGGAGAGCAAGAGGCCCAACTTGCCCCTAGGGCGGCTCTGCCCCTTCCCACACAGGCAGCCAACCCAGCAGCTGCCTGACAGACTCTGGCTCCCCCAAGCTCTCTGCCGGTGCAGGGGACACGAACAGACGTGGGCATGTGGTTCTGCCTTGGCCTGGGAGTGTGTTCCCCCTGCCCTGCCCCCAGGCTCTGGGGCAAGGGCCAGCAGAGAGCATCACTCCAAAGCGCTTTTCTCCCGGGCTTGGGAGCATTGTGCGAGCCTGGCGTGAACAGCGGGCGGGAGTGTTTGCAAACAGGACTTTGGAGGCAGCCGGGGAGGTCTTCCAGTGGGAGAGGGCCGGTTGTGCTCAGAGGCCCCAGAGGCCAGGGGCAGGACCCAGCAGGGCCCCTGCCCCTGGCCAGCCTTGCCCAGACCTTCCTGGCCTCCGGGGGTACTGCCCCACCAAGGGGCAGGCTGCGGGGACTGGGTCCAGACATGTCCGTGCGCCTCCCCAGGATCATCCCCGCTGGTGCCTTTCCCCTGGGCGTAGGCCTCGGTTGTGGCCTCTTTGGAGAGGAGGTTGCTGGCAGGGGCTGTCTCCACACTGCAAGGTGCTGGAGCTCAGAGGGCCTCGTCAGAGGGAAGGGACCAGCAAAGGGCTGGATGCCCAAGACCTCTTTGACCCAGCAGCCTCAGGGCAGCAGGGAGAGCAAGAGGCCCAACTTGCCCCTAGGTCGGCTCTGCCCCGTCCCACACAGGCAGCCAGCCCAGCAGCAGACTGGCAGTCTCTGGCTCCCCCGAGCTCTCTGCCGGTGTATGGGGCAGGAACAGACGTGTGCATGTCGTTATGCCTTGGCCTGGGAGTGTGTTCCCCCTGCATTGCCCCCAGGCTCAGGGGCAAGGGCCCGGAGAGAGCACCAGCCCGAAGCGCTTTTCTCCCGGGCTTGGGAACATTGTGCGGGCCTGGCGGGAACAGCGGGCTGGAGTGCTTGCAAACCGGCCTTTGGAGGCAGCCGGGGAGGTCTTCCAGCGGGAGAGTGCCGGTTGTGCTCAGAGGCCCCACAGGCCAGGGGCAGGACCCAGCTGGGCCCCTGCTAATGGCCAGCCTTGCTCAGACCTTCCTGGCCTCCGGGGGTACTGCCCCACCAAGGGGCAGGCTGCGGGGACTGGGTCCAGACAGGCCGGGTGCCTCCCCAGTCTCATCCCCGCTGGTGCCTTTCCCCTGGGCCTAGGCCTCGGTTAAGGCCTCCGTGGAGAGGAGGTTGCTGGCAGGGGCTGTCTCCACACTGCAAGGTGCTGGAGCTCAGAGGGCCTCGTCAGCGGGAAGGGACCAGCAAGGGGCTGGATGCCCAAGACCTCTTTGGCCCAGCAGCCTCAGGGCAGCAGGGAGAGGAAGAGGCCCAACTTGCCCCTAGGTCGGCTCTGACCCTTCCCACACAGGCAGCCAGCCCAGCAGCTGCCTGACAGACACTGGCTCCCCCGAGCTCTCTGCCGGTGCAGGGGGCAGGAACAGACGTGTGCATGTGGTTCTGCCTTGGTCTTGGAGTGTGGACACACTGCCTGGCCCCCAGGCTCAGGGGCAAGGGCCCGGAGAGAGCACCACCCCGAAGCGCTTTTCTCCCGGGCTTGGGAGCATTTTGCGTGCTTGGTGGGAACAGTGGGCGGGAGTGCTTGCAAACCGGCCTTTGGAGGCAGCCGGGGAGGTCTTCCACTGGGAGAGGGCCGGTTGTGCTCAGAGGCCCCACAGGACAGGGGCAGGACCCAGCAGGGCCCCTGCCCCTGGCCAGCCTTGCCCAGACCTTCCTGGCCTTCGGGGGTACTGCCCCACCAAGGGGCAGGCTGCGGGGACTGGGTCCAGACATGCTCGTGCGCCTCCCCTGGCTCATCCCCGCTGGTGCCTTTCCCCTGGGCCTAGGCCTCGGTTGAGGCCTCCGTGACAGGAGGTTGCTGGCAGGGGCTGTCTGCACACTGCGAGGTGCTGGAACTCAGAGGGCCTCGTCAGAGGGAAGAGACCAGCAAAGGGCTGGATGCCCAAGACCTCTTTGGCCCAGCAGCCTCAGGGCAGCAGGGAGAGCAAGAGGCCCAACTTGCCCCTAGGTCGGCTCTGCCCCTTCCCACACAGGCAGACAGCCCAGCAGCTGCCTGGTAAACTCTGGCTCCCCTGAGCTCTCTGCCGGTGCAGGGGGCAGGAACAAACGTGTGCATGTGGTTCTGCCTTGGCCTGGGAGTGTGGACCCCCTGCCTGGCCCCCTGGCACAGGGGCAAGGGCCCGGAGAGAGCACCACCCCAAAATGCTTTTCCCCCCGGCTTGGGAGCATTTGCATGGCTGGCGGGAACAGCTAGTGGGAATGCTTGCAAACTGGCCTTTGGGGGCAGCTGGGGAGGTCCTCCATGGGCCCGGAGGAAACACCACCCCGATGCGCTTTTCTCCCGGGCTTGGGAGCAGTGTCCGCGGGTGGCGGGAACAGCAGGCAGGAGTGCTTGCAAACCGGCCTTTGGAGGCAGGCGCCGAGGTCTTCCAAGGGCAAGGAGTGAGCACCACCCCAAAATGCTTTTCTCCCGTGCTTGGGAGCATTGTACACGGCTGGTGGGAACAGCGGGCATGAGTGCTTGCATACCGGCCATTGGAGGCAGCCGGGGAGGTCTTCAAAGGGCCCTGAGAGAGCACCACCCCGAAGCGCTTTTCTCCCGTGATTGGGAGCATTGTGTGCGGCTGGCGGGACAGCGGGAGGGAGTTCTTGCAAACCAGCCTTTGGAGGCATCCGGGGAAGTCTTCCAAGGGCCGGGAGAGAGCACCACCCCAAAGCGCTTCTCTCCCGTGTTTTGGAGCATGTGCGTGGCTGGCCGGAACAGTGAGTGGGAGTGCTTGGAAACCGGCCTTTGGGGGCAGCTGGGGAGGTCCTCCATGGGCACGGAGAGAACACCACCCCGAAGCGCATTTCTCCCGGCCTTGGGAGCATTGTGCGCGGCTGGCGGGAACAGCGGGCATGAGTTCTTGCAAACCGGACTTTGGAGGCAGCCGGGCAGGTCTTTCAAGGGCCCGGAGTGAGCACCACCCCAAAATGCTTTTCTCCCGGGCTAGGGAGCATTGTACGCGGCTGGCGGGAACAGCGGGCCTGAGTGCTTGCAAACCGGCCTTTTGAGGCAGCCGGGGTGGTCTTCCAAGGGCCCGGAGAGAGCACCACCCCAAAATGCTTTTCTCCCGGGCTTGGGAGCATTGTGCGCAGCTGGCGGGAACAGCGGGAATGAGTACTTGCAAACCCGCCTTTGGAGGTAGCCGGGGAGGTCTTCCAAGGGCCTGGAGAGAGCACCATCCCGAAGCACTTTTCTCCCAGGATTGGGAGCATTGTGCGCGTGTGGCGGGAACAGCAGGCAGGAGTGCTTGCAAACCGGCCTTTGGAGGCAGCCGGGGAGGTCTTCCAAAGGCCCGGAGGGAGCACCACCCCGAAGCGCTTTTCTCCCGGGCTTGGGTGCATTGTGCGCGTGTGGCGGGAACAGCAGGCAGGAGTGCTTGCAAACCGGCCTTTGTAGGGAGCCGGGGAGGTCTTCCAAGGGCTCGGAGAGAACACCACCTCGAAGCGCTTTTCTCTCGGGTTTTGGAGCATTGTGTGCGGTTGGTGGAACAGCGGGAGGGAATTCTTGCAAACCGGCCTTTGGAGGCAGCCAGAGAAGTCTTCCAAGGGCCCGGAGAGAGCACCACCCCGAAGCGCTTTTCTCCGGGGTTTTGGAACATTGTGTGTGGCTGGCGGGAACAGCGAGTGGGAGTGCTTGCAAAGCGGCCTTTGGGGGCAGCCGGGGACGTCCTCCATGGTCCCGGAGAGAACACCACCCCGAAGCGCTTTTCTCACGGTCTTGGGAGCATTGTGCACGGCTGGCGGGAACAGCGGGCATGAGTGCTTGCAAACTGTCCTTTGGAGGCAGCCGGGGAGGTCTTCCAAGGGCCCGGACTGATCACCACCCCAAAATGCTTTTCTCCCGGGCTTGGGAGCATTGTGTGCGGCTGTCGGGAACAGCGGACATGAGTGCTTACAAACCGGCCTTTGGAGGCAGCCCGGGAGGTCTTCCAAGGGCCCGGAGAGAGCACCACCCCAAAATGCTTTTCTCCCGGGATTGGGAGCATTGTGCGTGGCTGGCGGAAGCAGCGGGAATGAGTACTTACAAACCTGCCTTTGGAGGCAGCCGGGGAGGTCTTGAAAGTGCCCGGAGAGAGCACCACCCCGAAGCGCTTTTCTCCCGGGCTTGGGAGCATTGTGCGCGGCTGGCGGGAACAGCAGGCAGGAGTGCTTGAAAACCGGCCTTTGGAGGCAGCCGGGGAGGTCTTCCAGGGCCCGGTGTGAGCACCACCCCAAAAAGCTTTTCTCCCGGGCTTGGGAGCATTGTGCGCGGCTGGTGGGAACAGCGGGCATGAGTGCTTGCAAACTGGCCATTGGAGGCAGACGGGGAGGTCTTCCAAGGGCCCGGAGAGAGCACCACCCCGAAGCGCTTTTCTCCCGTGATTGGGAGCATTGTGCGCGGCTGGCGGGAACAGCGGGCGGGAGTGCTTGCAAACCGGCCTTTGGAGGCAGCCGGGGAGGTCTTCCAAGGGCCAGGAGAGAGCACCACCCCGAAACGCTTTTCTCCCGGGCTTGGAACATTTGCGCGGATGGCGGGAACAGCGAGTGGGAGTGCTTCGAAACCGGCCTTTGGGGGCAGCCGGGGAGGTCTTCCAAGGGCCCGGACTGATCACCACCCCAAAATGCTTTTCTCCCGGGCTTGGGAGCATTGTGCGTGGCTGGCGGAAGCAGCGGGAATGAGTACTTACAAACCTGCCTTTGGAGGTAGGCGGGGAGGTCTTGAAAGTGCCCGGAGAGAGCACCACCCTGAAGCGCTTTTCTCCCGGGCTTGGGAGCATTGTGCGCAGCTGGCGGGAACAGCAGGCAGGAGTGCTTGCAAACTGGCCTTTGGAGGCAGCCGGGGAGGTCTTCCAAGGGCCCGGAGTGAGCACCACCCCAAAATGCTTTTCTCCCGGGCTTGGGAGCATTGTGCGTGGCTGGCGGGAACAGCAGGAAGGAGTCCTTGCAAACCGGCTTGTGGAGGCAGCTGGGGAGGTCTTCCAAGGGCCTGTAGAGAGCACCACCCGGAAGCGCTTTTCTCCCGGGCTTGGGAGCATTGTGCGCGGGTGGCGAGAACAGCAGGCATGAGTGCTTGAAAACCGTCCTTTGGAGGCATCCGGGGAGGTCTTCCAGGGCCCGGTGTGAGCACCACCCCAAAATGCTTTTCTCCCGGGCTTGGGAGCATTGTGCGTGGCTGGTGGGAACAGCGGGCGGGAGTGCTTGCAAACCGGCCTTTGGAGGCAGCCGGGGAGGTCTTCCAAGGGCCAGGAGAGAGCACCACCCAGAAGCGCTTTTCTCCCGGGCTTGGAACATTTGCGCGGATGGCGGGAACAGCGAGTGGGAGTGCTTCCAAACCGGCCTTTGGGGGCACCCCGGGAGGTCTTGCATGGGCACGGAGAGAACACCACACCGAAGCGCTTTTCTCCGGGGTTTTGGAGGATTGTGCGTGGCTGGCGGGAACAGCGAGTGGGAGTGCTTGCAAAAGCGGCCTTTGGAGGCAGCCGGGGAGGTCTTCCAAGGGCCCGGAGAGAGCACCATCCCGAAGCACTTTTCTCCCGGAATTGGGAGCATTGTGCGCGGCTGTCGGGAACAGCGGACATGAGTGCTTGCAAACCGGCCTTTGTAGGCAGCCGGGGAGGTCTTCCAAGGGCCCGGAGAGAGCACCACCCCAAAATGCTTTTCTCCCAGGCTTGGGAGCATTGTGTGCGGCTGGCGGGTCAGCGGGAGGGAATTCTTGAAAACCAGCCTTTGGAGGCAGCCGGGGAGGTCTTCCAAGGGCCGGGAGAGAGCACCACCCCGAAGCGCTTTTCTCCCGGGCTTGGAAGCTATGTGCGCGGCTGGCGGGAACAGCGGGATTGAGTGCTTGCAAACCGGCCTTTGGAGGCAGCCGGGGAGGTCTTCCAAGGGCCGGGAGAGAGCACCACCCCGAAGCGCTTTTCTCCCGGGCTTGGGAGCATTGTGCCCGGCTGGCGGGAACAGCGGGCATGAGTGCTTGCAAACCGGCCTTTGGAGGCAGCCGGGGAGGTCTTCCAAGGGCCCGGAGAGAGCACCACCCCGAAGCGCTTTTCTCCCGTGATTGGGAGCATTGTGTGCGGCTGGCGGGACAGCGGGAGGGAGTTCTTGAAAACCAGCCTTTGGAGGCAGCCGGGGAGGTCTTTCAACGAGAGAGGGCCGGTTGTGCTCAGAGGCCCCACAGGCCAGGGGCAGGACCCAGCAGGGCCCCTGCTCCTGGCCAGCCTTGCCCAGATCTTCCTCGCCTCCGGGGGTACTGCCCCACCAAGGGGCAGGCTGCGGGGACTGGGTCCAGACATGGCCGAGCGCCTCCCCTGGCTCATCCCCGCTGGTGCCCTTCCCCTGGGCCTAGGACTCGGTTGAGGCCTCCTTGGAGAGAGGTTGCTGGCAGGGGCTGTCTCCACACTGCAAGGTGCTGGAGCTCAGAGGGCCTCGTCAGAGGGAAGGGACCAGCAAGGGGCTGGATGCCCAAGACCTCTTTGGCCCAGCAGCCTCAGGGCAGCAGGGAGAGCAAGAGGCCCAACTTGCCCCTAGGTCGGCTCTGCCTCTTCCCACACAGGTGGCCAGCCCAGCAGCTGCCTGACAGACTCTGGCTCCCCCGAGCTCTCTGCCTGTGCAGGGGGCAGGAACAGACGTGTGCATGTGGTTCTGCCTTGGTCTGGGAGTGTGGACCCCCTGCCTGGCCCCCAGGCTAAGGGGCAAGGGCCCGGAAAGAGCAAGACCCCGAATCGCTTTTCTCCCAGGCTTGGGAGCATTGTGCGCGCCTGGTGGGAACAGTAGGCGGGAGTGCTTGCAAACCGGCCTTTGGAGGCAGCCGGGGAGGTCTTCCAGTGGGAGAGGGCCGGTTGTGCTCAGAGGCCCCACAGGCCAGGGGCAGGACCCAGGAGGGCCCCTGCCCCTGGCCAGCCTTGCACAGACCGTCCTGCCTCCGGGGTTACAGCCCCACCAAGGGGCAGGCTGCGGGGACTGGGTCCAGACATGCCCGGGCGCTTCCCCTGGCTCATCCCCGCTGGTGCCTTTCCCCTGGGCCTAGGCCTCAGTTTAGGCCTCCTTGGAGAGGTGGTTGCTGGCAGGGGCTGTCTCCACACTGCAAGGTGCTGGAGCTCAGAGGGCCTCGTCAGAGGGAAGGGACCAGCAAGGGGCTGGATGCCCAAGACCTCTTTGGCCCAGCAGCCTCAGGGCAGCAGGGAGAGCAAGAGGCCCAACTTGCCCCTAGGTCGGCTCTGCCCCGTCCCACACAGGCAGCCAGCCCAGCAGCAGCCTGGCAGTCTCTGGCTCCCCCGAGCTCTCTGCCGGTGTAGGGGGCAGGAACAGACGTGTGCATGTCGTTCTGCCTTGGCCTGGGAGTGTGGACCCCCTGCCTGGCCCCCAGGCTCAGGGGAAAGGGCCCGGAGAGAGCACCACCCCGAAGCGCTTTTCTCCCGGGCTTGAGAGCATTGTGCGTGCCTGGCGGGAACAGCGGGTGGGAGTGCTTGCAAACCGGCCTTTGGAGGCAGCCGGGGAGGTCTTCCAGCGGGAGAGTGCCGGTTGTGCTCAGAGGACCCACAGGCCAGAGCCAGGACCCAGCAGTGTCCCTGCCCCTGGCAGCCTTGCCCAGACCTTCCTGGCCTCCGGGTTACTGCGCCACCAAGGGGCAGGCTGCGGGGACTGGGTCCAGACATTCCCGGGCGCCTCCCCAGGTTCATCCCCGCTGGTGCCTTTCCCTGGGACTAGGCCTCGGTTGAGGCCTCCTTGGAGAGGAGGTTGCTGGCAGGGGCTGTCTCCACACTGCAAGGTGCTGGAGCTCAGAGGGCCTCGATAGAGGGAAGGGACCAGTAAGGGGCTGGATGCCCAAGACCTCTTTGACCCAGCAGCCTCAGGGCAGCAGGGAGATCACGAGGCCCAACTTGCCCCTAGGTCGGCTCTGCCCCTTCCCACACAGGCGACCAGCCCAGCAGTTGCCTGACAGCCTCTGGCTGCCCCGAGCTCTCTGCCGGTGCAGGGGATAGGAACAGACGTGTGCATGTCGTTCTGCCTTGGTCTGGGAGTGTGTCCCCCATGCCTTCCCCACAGGCTCAGGGGCAAGGGCCCGGAGAGAGCACCACCCCGAAGCGCTTTTCTCCCGGGCTTGGGAGCATTGTGCATGCCTGGCGTGAACAGCGGGCGGGAGTGTTTGCAAACCGGCCTTTGGAGGCAGCCTGGGGAGGTCTTCCAGTGGGAGAGGGCCGGTTGTGCTCAGAGGCCCCACAGGACAGGGGCAGGACCCAGCAGGGCCCCTGTCCCTGGCCAGCCTTGCTCAGATCTTCCTGGCCTCCGGGGGTACTGTCCCACCAAGGGGCAGGCTGCGGGGACTGGGTCCAGACATACCCGGGCGCCTCCCCCGGCTCATCCCCGCTGATGCCTTTCCCCTGGGCCTAGGTCTCGGTTGAGGCCTCCTTGGAGAGGAGGTTGCTGGCAGGGTCTGTCTCCACACTGCAAGGTGCTGGAGCTCAGAGGGCCTCGTCAGAGGGAAGGGACCAGCAAGGGGCTGGATGCCCAAGACGTCTTTGGCCCAGCAGCCTCAGGGCAGCAGGGAGAGCAAGAGGCCCAACTTGCCCCTAGGTCGGCTCTGCCCCTTCCCACACAGGCAGCCAGCCCAGCAGCAGCCTGGCAGTCTCTGGCTCCCCCGAGCCTCTGCCGGTGTAGGGGGCAGGCACAGACGTGTGCATGTCGTTCTGCCTTGGCCTGGGAGTGTGGACCCCCTGCCTGGCCCCCAGGCTCAGGGGAAAGGGCCCGGAGAGAGAACCACCCCGAAGCGCTTTTCTCCCGGGCTTGGGAGCATTGTGCGTGCCTGGCGGGAACAGCGGGCGGGAGTGCTTGCAAACCGGCCTTTGGAGGCAGCCGGGGAGGTCTTCCAGCGGGAGACGGCCGGTTGTGCTCAGAGGCCCCACAGGATAGGGGCAGGACCCAGCAGGGCCCCTGCCCCTGGCCAGCCTTGCTCAGACCTTCCTGGCCTCCGGGGGTACTGCCCCACCAAGGGGCAGGCTGCGGGGACTGGGTCCAGAAATGCCCGGGCGCCTCTCCAGGCTCATCCCCGCTGGTGCCTTTCCCCTGGGCCTAGGCCTCGGTTTAGGCCTCCTTGGAGAGGAGGTTGCTGGCAGGGGCTGTCTCCACACTGCAAGGTGCTGGAGCTCAGAGGGCCTCGTCAGAGGGAAGGGACCAGCAAGGGGCTGGATGCCCAAGACCTCTTTTACCCAGCAGCCTCATGGCAGCAGGGAGAGCAAGAGGCGCAACTTGCCCCTAGGTCGGCTCTGCCCCTTCCCACACAGGCGGCCAGCCCAGCAGCTGCCTGACAGACTCTGGCTCTGCCGAGCTCTCTGCCGGTGCAGGGGGCACATCAGAAGTGTGCATGTGGTTCTGCCTTGGCCTGGGAGTGTGGACACCCTGCTTTGCCCCCAGGCTCAGGGGCAAGGGCCCGGAGAGAGCACCACCCTGAAGCGCTTTTCTCCCGGGCTTGGGAGCATTGTGCATGCCTGCTGGGAACAGTGGGAGGGAGCGCTTGCAAACCGGCCTTTGGAGGCAGCCCGGGAGGTCTTCCAGTGGGAGAGGGCCGGTTGTGCTCAGAGGCCCCACAGGCCAGGGGCAGGACGCAGCAGGGCCCGTGCCCCTGGCCAGCCTTGCCCAGACCTTCCTGGCCTCCGGGGGTACTGCCCCACCAAGGGGCAGGCTGCAGGGACTGGGTCCAGACATGCTCGGGCGCCTCCCCTGGCTCATCCCCGCTGGTGCCTTTCCCCTGGGCCTAGGCCTCGGTTGAGGACTCCGTGGAGAGGAGGTTGCTGGCAGGGGCTGTCTCCACACTGCAAGGTGCTGGAGCTCAGAGGGCCTCGTCAGAGGGAAGGGACCAGTAAGGGGCTGGATGCCCAAGACGTCTTTGGCCCACAGCCTCAGGGAAGCAGGGAGAGCAAGAGGCCCAACTTGCCCCTAGGGCGGCTCTGCCCCTTCCCACACAGGCGGCCAACCCAGCAGCTGCCTGACAGACTCTGGCTGCCCCAAGCTCTCTGGCAGTGCAGGGGACAGGAACAGACGTGGGCATGTGGTTCTGCTGTGGCCTGGGAGTGTGTTCCCCCTGCCTTGCCCCCAGGCTCAGGGGCAAGGGCCTGGAGAGAGCACCACCCCGAAGCGCTTTACTCCCGGGCTTGCGAGCATTGTGCGAGCCTGGCGTGAACAGCGGGCGGGAGTGTTTGCAAACAGGACTTTGGAGGCAGACGGAGAGGTCTTCCAGCGGGAGAGTGCCGGTTGTGCTCAGAGGCCCCACAGGCCAGGGGCAGGACCCAGCAGTGTCCCTGCCCCTGGCAGCCTTGCCCAGACCTTCCTGGCCTCCGGGGGTAAAGCCCCACCAAGGGGCAGGCTGCGGGGACTGGGTCCAGACATGGCCGGGCGCCTCCCCAGGCTCATCCCCGCTGGTGCCTTTCCCCTGGGCCTAGGCCTCGGTTGAGTCCTCCTTGGAGAGGAGGTTGCTGGCAGGGGCTGTCTCCACACTGCAAGGTGCTGGATCTCAGAGGGCCTCCTCAGCGGGAAGGGCCCAGCAAGGGGAAGGATGCCCAGGACTTCTTTGGCCCAGCAGCCTCAGGGCAGCAGGGAGAGCCAGAGGCCCAACTTGCCCCTAGGTCGGCTCTGCCCCTTCCCACTCAGGCAGCCAGCCCAGCAGCTGCGTGACAGACTCTGGCTCCCCCGAGCTCTCTGCCGGTGCAGGGGTCAGGAACAGACGTGTGCATGTGGTTCTGCCTTGGTCTGGGAGTGTGGACCCACTGCCTGGCCCCCAGGCTCAGGGGCAAGGGTCCGGAGAGAGCAACACCCCGAAGCGCTTTTCTCCCGGGCTTGGGAGCATTGTGCGTGCCTGGCGGGAACAGCGGGCGGGAGTGTTGCAAACCAGCCTTTGGAGGCAGCCGGGGAGGTCTTCCAGTGGCAGAGAGCCGGTTGTGCTCAGAGGCCCCACAGGCCAGGGGCAGGACCCAGCAGGGCGCCGGCCCCTGGCCAGCCTTGCCCAGACCTTCCTGGCCTCCGGGGGTACTGCCCCACCAAGGGGCAGGCTGCGGGGACTGGGTCCAGACATGCCCGGGCGCCTCCACTGGCTCATCCCCGCTGGTGCCTTTCCCCTGGGCCTAGGCCTCGGTTGAGGCCTCCTTGGAGAGGAGGTTGCTGGCAGGGGCTGTCTCCACACTGCAAGGTGCTGAAGCTCAGAAGGCCTCGTCAGAGGGAAGGGACCAGCAAGGGGCTGGATGCCCAAGACCTCTTTGGCCCAGCAGCCTCAGGGCAGCAGGGAGAGCAAGAGGCCCAACTTGCCCCTAGGTCGGCTGTGCCCCTTCCCACACAGGCGGCCAGCCCAGCAGCTGCCTGACAGACTCTGGCTCCCCTGAGCTCTCTGCCGGTGCAGGGGGCAGGAACAGACGTGTGCATGTGGTTCTGCCTTGGCCTGGGAATGTGTTCCCCCTGCATTGCCCCCAGGCTCAGGGGCAAGGGCCCGGTGAGAGCACCACCCCGAAGCGCTTTTCTCCCGGGCTTGGGAGCATTGTGCGCGCATGGTGGGAACAGTGGGCGTGAGTGTTGGCAAACGGGCCTTTGGAGGCAGCCGGGGAGGTCTTCCAGCGGGAGAGGGCCGGATGTGCTCAGAGGCCCCACAGGCCAGGGGTAGGACCCAGTAGGTCCCCTGCCCCTGGCCAGCCTTTCCCAGACCTTCCTGGCCTCCGGGGGTACTGCCCCACCAAGGGGCAGGCTACGGGGAATGGGTCCAGACATGTCCGTGCGCCTCCCCAGGATGATCCCCGCTGGTGCCTTTCCCCTGGGCGTAGGCCTCGGTTGAGGCCACTTTGGAGAGGAGGTTGCTGGCAGGGGCTGTCTCCACACTGCAAGGTGCTGGAGCTCAGAGGGCCTCGTCAGAGGGAAGGGACCAGCAAAGGGCTGGATGCCCAAGACCTCTTTGACCCAGCAGCCTCAGGGCAGCAGGGAGAGCAAGAGGCCCAACTTGCCCCTAGGTCGGCTCTGCCCCGTCCCACACAGGCAGCCAGCCCAGCAGCAGCCTGACAGACTCTGGCTCCCCCAAGCTCTCTGGCAGTGCAGGGGACAGGAACAGACGTGTGCATGTCGTTCTGCCTTGGCCTGGGAGTGTGTTCCCCCTGCCTGGCCCCCAGGCTCAGGGGCAAGGGCCCGGAGAGAGCACCACCCCGAAGCGCTTTTCTCCCGGGATTGGGAGCATTTTGCGTGCTTGGTGGGAACAGTGGGCGGGAGTGCTTGCAAACCGGCCTTTGGAGGCAGCCGGGGAGGTCTTCCAGTGGGAGAGGGCCGGTTGAGCTCAGAGGCCCCACAGGCCAGGGGCAGGACCCAGCAGGGCCCCAGCCTCTGGCCAGCCTTGCCCAGACCTTCCTGCCTCCGGGGTTACAGCCCCACCAAGGGGCAGGCTGCGGGGACTGGGTCCAGACATGCCCGGGCGCCTCCCCAGTCTCATCCTCGCTGGTGCCTTTCCCCTGGGCCTAGGCCTCGGTTGAGGCCTCCTTGGAGAGGAGGTTGCTGGCAGGGGCTGTCTCCACACTGCAAGGTGCTGGAGCTCAGAGGGCCTCGTCAGAGGGAAGAGACCAGCAAGGGGCTGGATGCCCAAGAACTCTTTGGCCCAGCAGCCTCAGGGCAGCAGGGAGAGCAAGAGGCCCAACTTGCCCCTAGGTCGGCTCTGCCCCTTCCCACACAGGCGGCCAGCCCAGCAGCTGCCTGACAGACTCTGGCTACCCTGAGCTCTCTGCCGGTGCAGGGGGCAGGAACAGACGTGTGCATGTGGTTCTGCCTTGGCCTGGGAGTGTGTTCCCCCTGCATTGCCCCCAGACTCAGGGGCAAGGGCCCGGTGAGAGCACCACCCCGAAGCGCTTTTCTCCCGGGCTTGGGAGCATTGTGCGCGCCTGGTGGGAGCAGTGGGCGGGAGCGCTTGCAAACCGGCCTTTGGAGGCAGCCGGGGAGGTCTTCCAGTGGGAGAGGGCCGGTTGTGCTCAGAGGCCCCACAGGCCAGGGCCAGGACCCAGCAGGGCCCCTGCCCCTGGCCAGCCTTGCCCAGACCTTCCTGGCCTCCGGGGGTACTGCCCCACCAAGGGGCAGGCTGCGGGTCTGGGTCCAGACATGTCCGTGCGCCTCCCCAGGATCATCCCCGCTGGTGCCTTTCCCCTGGGCGTAGGCTTCGGTTGAGGCCTCTTTGGAGAGGAGGTTGCTGGCAGGGGCTGTCTCCACACTGCAAGGTGCTGGAGCTCAGAGGGCCTCGTCAGAGGGAAGGGACCAGCAAAGGGCTGGATCCCCAAGACCTCTTTGGCCCAGCAGCCTCAGGGCAGCAGGGAGAGCAAGAGGCCCAACTTGCCCCTAGGTCGGCTCTGCCCCGTCCCACATAGGCAGCCAGCCCAGCAGAAGCCTGGCAGTCTCTGGCTCCCCCGAGCTCTCTGCCGTTGTAGGGGGCAGGAACAGCCGTGTGCATTTCGTTCTGCCTTGGCCTGGGAGTGTGTTCCCCCTGCCTGGCCCCCAGGCTCAGGGGTAAGAGCCCGGAGAGAGCACCAGCCCGAAGCGCTTTTCTCCCGGGCTTGGGAGCATTGTGCGGGCCTGGCGGGAACAGCGGGTGGGAGTGCTTGCAAACTGGCCTTTGGAGGCAGCCGATGAGGTCTTCCAGCGGGAGAGTGACGGTTGTGCTCAGAGGCCCCACAGGCCAGGGGCAGGACCCAGCAGTGTCCCTGCCCCTGGCAGCCTTGCCCAGACCTTCCTGGCCTCCGGGGGTACTGCCCCACCAAGGGGCAGACTGCCGGGACTGGGTCCAGACATGCCCGGGCGCATCCCCAGGCTCATCCCCGCTGGTGCCTTTCCCCTGGGCCTAGGCCTCGGTTGAGGCATCCTTGGAGAGGAGGTTGCTGGCAGGGGCTGTCTCCACACTGCGAGGTGCTGGAACTCAGAGGGCCTCGTCAGAGGGAAGGGACCAGCAAAGGGCTGGATGCCCAAGACCTCTTTGGCCCAGCAGCCTCAGGGCAGCAGGGAGAGCAAGAGGCCCAACTTGCCCCTAGGTCGGCTCTGCCACGTCCCACACAGGCAGCCAGCCCAGCAGCAGCCTGGCAGTCTCTGGCTCCCCCGAGGTCTCTGCCGGTGTAGGGGGCAGGAACAGACGTGTGCATGTCGTTCTGCCTTGGCCTGGGAGTGTGGATCCGCTGCGTGGCCCCCAGGCTCAGGGGCAAGGGCCCGGAGAGAGCACCACCCCGAAGCGCTTTTCTCCCGGGCTTGGGAGCATTTTTGCGTGCTTGGTGGGAACAGTGGGCAGGAGTGCTTGCAAACCGGCCTTTGGAGGCAGCCGGGGAGGTCTTCCAGTGGGAGAGGGCCGGTTGTGCTCAGAGGCCCCACAGGCCAGGGGCAGGACCCAGCAGTGTCCCTGCCCCTGGCAGCCTTGCCCAGACCTTCCTGGCCTCCGGGGTTACTGTGCCACCAAGGGGCAGACTGCCGGGACTGGGTCCAGACATGCCCGGGCGCATCCCCAGGCTCATCCCCGCTGGTGCCTTTCCCCTGGGCCTAGGCCTCGGTTGAGGCCTCCTTGGAGAGGAGGTTGCTGGCAGGGGCTGTGTCCACACTGCGAGGTGCTGGAACTAAGAGGGCCTCGTCAGAAGGAGGGGACCAGCAAGGGGCTGGATGCCCAAGACCTCTTTGGCCCAGCAGCCTCAGGGCAGCAGGGAGAGCAAGAGGCCCAACTTGCCCCTAGGTCAGCTCTGCCCCTTCCCACACAGGCGGCCAGCCCAGCAGCTGCCTGACAGACTCTGGCTCCCCTGAGCTCTCTGCCGGTGCAGGGGGCAGGAACAGACGTGGGCATGTGGTTCTGCCTTGGCCTGGGAGTGTGGAACCCCTTCATTGCCCCCAGGCTCAGGGGCAACGGCCCGGTGGGAGCACCACCCCGAGCGCTTTTCTCCCGGGCTTGGGAGCATTGTGAGCGCCTGGTGGGAACAGTGGGCGGGAGTGTTGGCAAACCGGCCTTTGGAGGCAGCCGGGGAGGTCTTCCAGCGGGAGAGGGCCGGATGTGCTCAGAGGCCCCACAGGCAAGGGGCAGGACCCAGCAGGTTCCCTGCCCCTGGCCAGCCTTTCCAAGTACTTCCTGGCCTCTGGGGGTACTGCCCCACCAAGGGGCAGGCTGCGGGGACTGGGTCCAGACATGCCCGGGCGCCTCCCCAGGCTCATCCCTGCTGGTGCCTTTCCCCTGGGCCTAGGCCTCGGTTTAGGCCTCCTTGGAGAGGAGGTTGCTGGCAGGGGCTGTCTCCACACTGCAAGGTGCTGGAGCTCAGAGGGCCTCGTCAGAGGGAAGGGACCAGCAAGGGGCTGGATGCCCAAGACCTCTTTGGCTCAGCAGCCTCTGGGCACAAGGGAGAGCAAGAGGCCCAACTTGCCCCTAGGTCAGCTCTGCCCCTTCCCACACAGGCGGCCAGCCCAGCAGCTGCCTGACAGACTCTGGCTCTGCCGAGCTCTCTGCCGGTGCAGGGGGCAGGTCAGACGTGTGCATGTGGTTCTGCCTTGGCCTGGGAGTGTGGACACCCTGCCTTGCCCCCAGGCTCAGGGGCAAGGGCCCGGAGAGTGCACCACCCTGAAGCGCTTTTCTCCCGGGCTTGGGAGCATTGTGCACGCCTGCTGGGAACAGTGGGAGGGAGCGCTTGCAAACCGGCCTTTGGAGGCAGCCGGGGAGTTCTTCCAGTGGGAGAGGGCCGGTTGTGCTCAGAGGACCCACAGGCCAGGGGCAGGACCCAGCAGGGTCCCTGCCCCTGGCCAGCCTTGCCCAGACCTTCCTGCCTCCGGGGGTACAGCCCCACCAAGGGGCAGGCTGCGGGGACTGGGTCCAGACATGCCCGGTCGCCCCCCCAGGCTCATCCCCGCTGGTGCCTTTCCCCTGGGCCTAGGCCTCGGTTGAGGCCTCCTTGGAGAGGAGATTGCTGGCAGGGGCTGTCTCCACACTGCAAGGTGCTGGAGCTCAGAGGGCCTCGTCAGAGGGAAGGGACCAGCAAGGGGCTGGATGCCCAAGACCTCTTTGGCCCAGCAGCCTCAGGGCAGCAGGGAGAGCAAGAGGCCCAACTTGCCCCTAGGTCGGCTCTGCCCCTTCCCACACAGGCGGCCAGCCCAGCAGCTGCCTGACAGACTCTGGCTCCCCTGAGCTCTCTGCCGGTGCAGGGGGCAGGAACAGACGTGTACATGTGGTTCTGCCTTGGCCTGGGAGTGTGGAACCCCTGCATTGCCCCCAGGCTCAGGGGCAAGGGCCCGGTGGGAGCACCACCCCGAAGCGCTTTTCTCCCGGGCTTGGGAGCATTGTGCGTGCCTGGTGGGAACAGTGGGCGGGAGTGTTGGCAAACCGGCCTTTGGAGGCAGCCGGGGAGGTCTTCCAGCGGGAGAGGGCCGGATGTGCTCAGAGGCCCCACAGGCCAGGGGCAGGACCCAGCAGGTCCCCTGCCCCTGGCCAGCCTTTCCCAGTCCTTCCTGGCCTCCGGGGGTACTGCCCCACCAAGGGGCAGTCTGCGGGGACTGCGTCCAGACATGCCCGGGCGCCTCCCCAGGCTCATCCCCGCTGGTGCCTTTCCCCTGGGCCTAGGCCTCGGTTTAGGCCTCCTTGGAGAGGAGGTTGCTGGAAGGGGCTGTCTCCACACTGCAAGGTGCTGGAGCTCAGAGGGCCTCGTCAGAGGGAAGGGACCAGTAAGGGGCTGGATGCCCAAGACCTCTTTGGCCCAGCAGCCTCAGGGCAGCAGGGAGAGCAAGAGGCCCAACTTGCCCCTAGGTCGGCTCTGCCCCTTCCCACACAGGCGGCCAGCCAAGCAGCTGCCTGAAAGACTCTGGCTCCCCCGAGCTCTCTGCCGGTGCAGGGGTCAGGAACAGACGTGTGCATGTGGTTCTGCCTTGGTCTGGGAGTGTGGACCCACTGCCTGGCCTCCAGGCTCAGGGGCAAGGGCCCGGAGAGAGCACCACCCCAAAATGCTTTTCCCCCCGGCTTGGGAGCATTTGCATGGCTGGCGGGAACAGCTAGTGGGAATGCTTGCAAACCGGCCTTTGGGGGCAGCCGGGGACGTCCTCCATGGGCCCGGAGAGAACACCACCCCGATGCGCTTTTCTCCCGGGCTTGGGAGCAGTGTGCGCGGGTGGCGGGAACAGCAGGCAGGAGTGCTTGCAAACCGGCCTTTGGAGGCATGCGCGGAGGTCTTCCAAGGGCAAGGAGTGAGCACCACCCCAAAATGCTTTTCTCCCGTGCTTGGGAGCATTGTACACGGCTGGTGGGAACAGCGGGCATGAGTGCTTGCATACCGGCCATTGGAGGCAGCCGGGGATGTCTTCAAAGGGCCCTGAGAGAGCACCACCCCGAAGCGCTTTTCTCCCGTGATTGGGAGCATTGTGTGCGGCTGGCGGGACAGCGGGAGGGAGTTCTTGCAAACCGGTCTTTGGAGGCAGCCGGGGAAGTCTTCCAAGGGCCGGGAGAGAGCACCACCCCAAAGCGCTTCTCTCCCGTGTTTTGGAGCATGTGCGTGGCTGGCCGGAACAGTGAGTGGGAGTGATTGCAAACCGGCCTTTGGGGGCAGCCGGGGACGTCCTCCATGGGCACGGAGAGAACACCACCCCGAAGCGCATTTCTCCCGGTCTTGGGAGCATTGTGCGCGGCTGGCGGGAACAGCGGGCATGAGTTCTTGCAAACCGGACTTTGGAGGCAGCCGGGCAGGTCTTTCAAGGGCCCGGAGTGAGCACCACCCCAAAATGCTTTTCTCCCGGGCTAGGGAGCATTGTCCGCGGCTGGCGGGAACAGCGGGCCTGAGTGCTTGCAAACCGGCCTTTTGAGGCAGCCGGGGTGGTCTTCCAAGGGCCCGGAGAGAGCACCACCCCAAAATGCTTTTCTCCCGGGCTTGGGAGCATTGTGCGCAGCTGGCGGGAACAGCGGGAATGAGTACTTGCAAACCCGCCTTTGGAGGTAGCCGGGGAGGTCTTCCAAGGGCCCGGAGAGAGCACCATCCCGAGGCACTTTTCTCCCAGGATTGGGAGCATTGTGCGTGCCTGGCGGGAACAGCAGGAAGGAGTCCTTGCAAACCGGCCTTTGGAGGCAGCCGGGGAGGTCTTCCAAGGGCCCGGATAGAGCACCACCCCGAAGCGCTTTTCTCCCGGGCTTGGGTGCATTGTGCGCGTGTGGCGGGAACAGCAGGCAGGAGTGCTTGCAAACCGGCCTTTGGAGGCAGCCGGGGAGGTCTTCCCAGGGCCCGGAGAGAACACCACCTCGAAGCGCTTTTCTCTCGGGTTTTGGAGCATTGTGTGCGGCTGGTGGAACAGTGGGAGGGAATCTTGCAAACCGGCCTTTGGAGGCAGCCAGAGAAGTCTTCCAAGGGCCGGGAGAGAGCACCACCCCGAAGCGCTTTTCTCCGGGGTTTTGGAACATTGTGTGTGGCTGGCGGGAACAGCGAGTGGGAGTGCTTGCAAAGCGGCCTTTGGGGGCAGCCGGGGACGTCCTCCATGGTCCCGGAGAGAACACCACCCCGAAGCGCTTTTCTCACGGTCTTGGGAGCATTGTGCACGGCTGGCGGGAACAGCGGGCATGAGTGCTTGCAAACTGTCCTTTGGAGGCAGCCGGGGAGGTCTTCCAAGGGCCCGGACTGATCACCACCCCAAAATGCTTTTCTCCCGGGCTTGGGAGCATTGTGTGCGGCTGTCGGGAACAGCGGACATGAGTGCTTACAAACCGGCCTTTGGAGGCAGCCCGGGAGGTCTTCCAAGGGCCCGGAGAGAGCACCACCCCAAAATGCTTTTCTCCCGGGATTGGGAGCATTGTGCGTGGCTGGCGGAAGCAGCGGGAATGAGTACTTACAAACCTGCCTTTGGAGGCAGCCGGGGAGGTCTTGAAAGTGCCCGGAGAGAGCACCACCCCGAAGCGCTTTTCTCCCGGGCTTGGGAGCATTGTGCGCGGCTGGCGGGAACAGCAGGCAGGAGTGCTTGAAAACCGGCCTTTGGAGGCAGCCGGGGAGGTCTTCCAGGGCCCGGTGTGAGCACCACCCCAAAAAGCTTTTCTCCCGGGCTTGGGAGCATTGTGCGCGGCTGGTGGGAACAGCGGGCATGAGTGCTTGCAAACTGGCCATTGGAGGCAGACGGGGAGGTCTTCCAAGGGCCCGGAGAGAGCACCACCCCGAAGCGCTTTTCTCCCGTGATTGGGAGCATTGTGCGCGGCTGGCGGGAACAGCGGGCGGGAGTGCTTGCAAACCGGCCTTTGGAGGCAGCCGGGGAGGTCTTCCAAGGGCCAGGAGAGAGCACCACCCCGAAACGCTTTTCTCCTGGGCTTGGAACATTTGCGCGGATGGCGGGAACAGCGAGTGGGAGTGCTTCCAAACCGGCCTTTGGGGGCAGCCGGGGAGGTCTTCCAAGGGCCCGGACTGATCACCACCCCAAAATGCTTTTCTCCCGGGCTTGGGAGCATTGTGCGTGGCTGGCGGAAGCAGCGGGAATGAGTACTTACAAACCTGCCTTTGGAGGCAGGCGGGGAGGTCTTGAAAGTGCCAGGAGAGAGCACCACCCTGAAGCTCTTTTCTCCCGGGCTTGGGAGCATTGTGCGCGGCTGGCGGGAACAGCAGGCAGGAGTGCTTGCAAACTGGCCTTTGGAGGCAGCCGGGGAGGTCTTCCAAGGGCCCGGAGTGAGCACCACCCCAAAATGCTTTTCTCCCGGGCTTGGGAGCATTGTGCGTGGCTGGCGGGAACAGCAGGAAGGAGTCCTTGCAAACCGGCTTGTGGAGGCAGCCGGGGAGGTCTTCCAAGGGCCTGTAGAGAGCACCACCCGGAAGCGCTTTTCTCCCGGGCTTGGGAGCATTGTGCGCGGGTGGCGAGAACAGCAGGCAGGAGTGCTTGAAAACCGTCCTTTGGAGGCATCCGGGGAGGTCTTCCAGGGCCCGGTGTGAGCACCACCCCAAAATGCTTTTCTCCCGGGCTTGGGAGCATTGTGCGTGGCTGGTGGGAACAGCGGGCGGGAGTGCTTGCAAACCGTCCTTTGTAGGCAGCCGGGGAGGTCTTCCAAGGGCCAGGAGAGAGCACCACCCAGAAGCGCTTTTCTCCCGGGCTTGGAACATTTACGCGGATGGCGGGAACAGCGAGTGGGAGTGCTTCCAAACCGGCCTTTGGGGGCACCCCGGGAGGTCTTCCATGGGCACGGAGAGAACACCACACCGAAGCGCTTTTCTCCGGGGTTTTGGAGGATTGTGCGTGGCTGGCGGGAACAGCGAGTGGGAGTGCTTGCAAAAGCGGCCTTTGGAGGCAGCCGGGGAGGTCTTCCAAGGGCCCGGAGAGAGCACCATCCCGAAGCACTTTTCTCCCGGAATTGGGAGCATTGTGCGCGGCTGTCGGGAACAGCGGACATGAGTGCTTGCAAACCGGCCTTTGTAGGCAGCCGGGGAGGTCTTCCAAGGGCCCGGAGAGAGCACCACCCCAAAATGCTTTTCTCCC
This sequence comes from Dama dama, assembly GCF_033118175.1. Taxonomy (NCBI): domain Eukaryota; kingdom Metazoa; phylum Chordata; class Mammalia; order Artiodactyla; family Cervidae; genus Dama; species Dama dama. The sequence continues at coordinate 143,743 of NW_026870970.1, forward strand.
AGGCTTGGGAGCATTGTGTGCGGCTGGCGGGTCAGCGGGAGGGAATTCTTGAAAACCAGCCTTTGGAGGCAGCCGGGGAGGTCTTCCAAGGGCCGGGAGAGAGCACCACCCCGAAGCGCTTTTCTCCCGGGCTTGGAAGCTATGTGCGCGGCTGGCGGGAACAGCGGGATTGAGTGCTTGCAAACCGGCCTTTGGAGGCAGCCGGGGAGGTCTTCCAAGGGCCGGGAGAGAGCACCACCCCGAAGCGCATTTCTCCCGGGCTTGGGAGCATTGTGCCCGGCTGGCGGGAACAGCGGGCATGAGTGCTTGCAAACCGGCCTTTGGAGGCAGCCGGGGAGGTCTTCCAAGGGCCCGGAGAGAGCACCACCCCGAAGCGCTTTTCTCCCGTGATTGGGAGCATTGTGTGCGGCTGGCGGGACAGCGGGAGGGAGTTCTTGAAAACCAGCCTTTGGAGGCAGCTGGGGAGGTCTTCCAAGGGCCGGGAGAGAGCACCACCCCGAAGCGCTTTTCTCCTGGGCTTGGAGCATTTGCACGGATGGCGGGAACAGCGAGTGGGAGTGCTTGCAAACCGGCCTTTGGGGGCAGCCCGGGAGGTCTTTCTTGGGCCCAGAGAGAACACCACCCCGAAACGCTTTTCTCCCGGGCTTGGGAGCATTGTGCGCGTGTGGCGGGAACAGCAGGCAGAAGTGCTTGCAAACCGGCCTTGGAGGCAGCCAGGGAGGTCTTCCAAGGGCCCGGAGTAAGCACCACCCAAAAATGCTTTTCTCCCGGGCTAGGGAGCATTGTGCGCGGCTGGTTGGAACAGCGGGCATGAGGGATTGCAAACCGGCCATTGGAGGCAGCCGGGGAGGTCTTTCAACGAGAGAGGGCCGGTTGTGCTCAGAGGCCCCACAGGCCAGGGGCAGGACCCAGCAGGGCCCCTGCTCCTGGCCAGCCTTGCCCAGATCTTCCTCGCCTCCGGGGGTACTGCCCCACCAAGGGGCAGGCTGCGGGGACTGGGTCCAGACATGGCCGAGCGCCTCCCCTGGCTCATCCCCGCTGGTGCCTTTCCCCTGGGCCTAGGCCTCGGTTGAGGCCTCCTTGGAGAGAGGTTGCTGGCAGGGGCTGTCTCCACACTGCAAGGTGCTGGAGCTCAGAGGGCCTCGTCAGAGGGAAGGGACCAGCAAGGGGCTGGATGCCCAAGACCTCTTTGGCCCAGCAGCCTCAGGGCAGCAGGGAGAGCAAGAGGCCCAACTTGCCCCTAGGTCGGCTCTGCCTCTTCCCACACAGGTGGCCAGCCCAGCAGCTGCCTGACAGACTCTGGCTCCCCCGAGCTCTCTGCCTGTGCAGGGGGCAGGAACAGACGTGTGCATGTGGTTCTGCCTTGGTCTGGGAGTGTGGACCCCCTGCCTGGCCCCCAGGCTAAGGGGCAAGGGCCCGGAGAGAGCACCACCCCGAAGCGCTTTTCTCCCGGGCTTGGGAGCATTGTGCGCGCCTGGTGGGAACAGTAGGCGGGAGTGCTTGCAAACCGGCCTTTGGAGGCAGCCGGGGAGGTCTTCCAGTGGGAGAGGGCCGGTTGTGCTCAGAGGCCCCACAGGCCAGGGGCAGGACCCAGGAGGGCCCCTGCCCCTGGCCAGCCTTGCACAGACCGTCCTGCCTCCGGGGTTACAGCCCCACCAAGGGGCAGGCTGCGGGGACTGGGTCCAGACATGCCCGTGCGCTTCCCCTGGCTCATCCCCGCTGGTGCCTTTCCCCTGGGCCTAGGCCTCAGTTGAGGCCTCCTTGGAGAGGTGGTTGCTGGCAGGGGCTGTCTCCACACTGCAAGGTGCTGGAGCTCAGAGGGCCTCGTCAGAGGGAAGGGACCAGCAAGGGGCTGGATGCCCAAGACCTCTTTGGCCCAGCAGCCTCAGGGCAGCAGGGAGAGCAAGAGGCCCAACTTGCCCCTAGGTCGGCTCTGCCCCGTCCCACACAGGCAGCCAGCCCAGCAGCAGCCTGGCAGTCTCTGGCTCCCCCGAGCTCTCTGCCGGTGTAGGGGGCAGGAACAGACGTGTGCATGTCGTTCTGCCTTGGCCTGGGAGTGTGGACCCCCTGCCTGGCCCCCAGGCTCAGGGGAAAGGGCCCGGAGAGAGCACCACCCCGAAGCGCTTTTCTCCCGGGCTTGGGAGCATTGTGCGTGCCTGGCGGGAACAGCGGGTGGGAGTGCTTGCAAACCGGCCTTTGGAGGCAGCCGGGGAGGTCTTCCAGCGGGAGAGTGCCGGTTGTGCTCAGAGGCCCCACAGGCCAGAGGCAGGACCCAGCAGTGTTCCTGCCCCTGGCAGCCTTGCCCAGACCTTCCTGGCCTCCGGGGTACTGCGCCACCAAGGGGCAGGCTGCGGGGACTGGGTCCAGACATTCCCGGGCGCCTCCCCAGGTTCATCCCCGCTGGTGCCTTTCCCTGGGACTAGGCCTCGGTTGAGGCCTCCTTGGAGAGGAGGTTGCTGGCAGGGGCTGTCTCCACACTGCAAGGTGCTGGAGCTCAGAGGGCCTCGATAGAGGGAAGGGACCAGTAAGGGGCTGGATGCCCAAGACCTCTTTGGCCCAGCAGCCTCAGGGCAGCAGGGAGATCACGAGGCCCAACTTGCCCCTAGGTCGGCTCTGCCCCTTCCCACACAGGCGGCCAGCCCAGCAGTTGCCTGACAGCCTCTGGCTGCCCCGAGCTCTCTGCCGGTGCAGGGGATAGGAACAGACGTGTGCATGTCGTTCTGCCTTGGTCTGGGAGTGTGTCCCCCATGCCTTCCCCACAGGCTCAGGGGCAAGGGCCCGGAGAGAGCACCACCCCGAAGCGCTTTTCTCCCGGGCTTGGGAGCATTGTGCATGCCTGGCGTGAACAGCGGGCGGGAGTGTTTGCAAACCGGCCTTTGGAGGCAGCCTGGGGAGGTCTTCCAGTGGGAGAGGGCCGGTTGTGCTCAGAGGCCCCACAGGCCAGGGGCAGGACCCATCAGGGCCCCTGTCCCTGGCCAGCCTTGCCCAGATCTTCCTGGCCTCCGGGGGTACTGCCCCACCAAGGGGCAGGCTGCGGGGACTGGGTCCAGACATACCCGGGCGCCTCCCCCGGCTCATCCCCGCTGATGCCTTTCCCCTGGGCCTAGGCCTCGGTTGAGGCCTCCTTGGAGAGGAGGTTGCTGGCAGGGTCTGTCTCCACACTGCAAGGTGCTGGAGCTCAGAGGGCCTCGTCAGAGGGAAGGGACCAGCAAGGGGCTGGATGCCCAAGACGTCTTTGGCCCAGCAGCCTCAGGGCAGCAGGGAGAGCAAGAGGCCCAACTTTCCCCTCGGTCGGCTCTGCCCCTTCCCACACAGGCAGCCAGCCCAGCAGCAGCCTGGCAGTCTCTGGCTCCCCCGAGCTCTCTGCCGGTGTAGGGGGCAGGAACAGACGTGTGCATGTCGTTCTGCCTTGGCCTGGGAGTGTGGACCCCCTGCCTGGCCCCCAGGCTCAGGGGCAAGGGCCCGGAGAGAGCAACACCCCGAAGCGCTTTTCTCCCGGGCTTGGGAGCATTGTGCGTGCCTGGTGGGAACAGTGGGCGGGAGTGCTTGCAAACCGGCCTTTGGAGGCAGCCGGGGAGGTCTTCCAGTGGGAGAGGGCCGGTTGTGCTCAGAGGCCCCACAGGCCAGGGGCAGGACCCAGCAGGGCCCCAGCCCCTGGTCAGCCTTGCCCAGACCTTCCTGCCTCCGGGGGTACAGCCCCACCAAGGGGCAGGCTGCGGGGACTGGGTCCAGACATGCCCGGGCGCCTCCCCAGGCTCATCCCCGCTGGTGCCTTTCCCCTGGGCCTAGGCCTCGGTTGAGGCCTCGTTGCAGAGGAGGTTGCTGGCAGGGGCTGTCTCCACACTGCAAGGTGCTGGAGCTCAGACGGCCTCGTCAGAGGGAAGGGACCAGTAAGGGGCTGGATGCCCAAGACGTCTTTGGCCCAGCCGCCTCAGGGCAGCAGGGAGAGCAAGAGGCCCAACTTGCCCCTAGGGCGGCTCTGCCCCTTCCCACACAGGCGGCCAACCCAGGAGCTGCCTGACAAACTCTGGCTGCCCCAAGCTCTCTGGCAGTGCAGGGGACAGGAACAGACGTGGGCATGTGGTTCTGCTGTGGCCTGGGAGTGTGTTCCCCCTGCCTTGCCCCCAGGCTCAGGGGCAAGGGCCCGGAGAGAGCACCACACCGAAGCGCTTTTCTCCCGGGCTTGCGACCATTGTGCGAGCCTGGCGTGAACAGTGGGCGGGAGTGTTTGCAAACAGGACTTTGGAGGCAGCCGGGGAGGTCTTCCAGTGGGAGAGGGCCGGTTGTGCTCAGAGGCCCCACAGGCCAGGGGCAGGACCCAGCAGGGCCCCTGCCCCTGGCCAGCCTTGCCCAGACCTTCCTGGCCTCCGGGGGTACTGCCCCACCAAGGGGCAGGCTGCGGGGACTGGGTCCAGACATGTCCGTGCGCCTCCCCAGGATCATCCCCGCTGGTGCCTTTCCCCTGGGCGTAGGCCTCGGTTGAGGCCTCTTTGGAGAGGAGGTTGCTGGCAGGGGCTGTCTCCACACTGCAAGGTGCTGGAGCTCAGAGGGCCTCGTCAGAGGGAAGGGACCAGCAAAGGGCTGGATGCCCAAGACCTCTTTGACCCAGCAGCGTCAGGGCAGCAGGGAGAGCAAGAGGCCCAACTTGCCCCTAGGTCGGCTCTGCCCCGTCCCACACAGGCAGCCAGCCCAGCAGCAGCCTGGCAGTCTCTGGCTCCCCCGAGCTCTCTGCCGGTGTAGGGGGCAGGAACAGACGTGTGCATGTCGTTCTGCCTTGGCCTGGGAGTGTGTTCCCCCTGCCTGGCTCCCAGGCTCAGGGGCAAGGGCCCGGAGAGAGCACCACCCCGAAGCGCTTTTCTCCCGGGCTTGGGAGCATTGTGCGGGCCTTGCGGGAACAGCGGGCTGGAGTGCTTGCAAACCGGCCTTTGGAGGCAGACGGAGAGGTCTTCCAGCGGGAGAGTGCCGGTTGTGCTCGGAGGCCCCACAGGCCAGGGGCAGGAAACAGCAGTGTCCCTGCCCCTGGCAGCCTTGCCCAGACCTTCCTGGCCTTCGGGGGTACAGCCCCACCAAGGGGCAGGCTGCGGGGACTGGGTCCAGACATGCCCGGGCGCCTCCCCAGGCTCATCCCCACTGGTGCCTTTCCCCTGGGCCTAGGCCTCGGTTGAGGCCTCCTTGGAGAGGAGGTTGCTGGCAGGGGCTGTCTCCACACTGCAAGGTGCTGGATCTCAGAGGGCCTTGTCAGCGGGAAGGGACCAGCAAGGGGCTGGATGCCCAAGACCTCTTTGGCCCAGCAGCCTCAGGGCAGCAGGGAGAGCAAGAGGCCCAACTTGCCCCTAGGTCGGCTCTGCCCCTTCCCACACAGGCGGCCAGCCCAGCAGCTGCCTGACAGACTCTGGCTCCCCCGAGCTCTCTGCCGGTGCAGGGGTCAGGAACAGACGTGTGCATGTGGTTCTGCCTTGGTCTGGGAGTGTGGACCCACTGCCTGGCCCCCAGGCTCAGGGGCAAGGGCCCGGAGAGAGCAACTCCCCGAAGTGCTTTTCTCCCGGGCTTGGGAGCATTGTGCGTGCCTGGCGGGAACAGCGGGCGGGAGTGTTGCAAACCGGCCTTTGGAGGCAGCCGGGGAGGTCTTCCAGTGCCAGAGGGCCGGTTGTGCTCAGAGGCCCCACAGGCCAGGGGCAGGACCCAGCAGGGCGCCTGCCCCTGGCCAGCCTTGCCCAGACCTTCCTGGCCTCCGGGGGTACTGCCCCACCAAGGGGCAGGCTGCGGGGACTGGGTCCAGACATGCCCGGGCGCCTCCCCAGGCTCATCCCCGCTGGTGCCTTTCCCCTGGGCCTAGGCCTCGGTTGAGGCCTCCTTGGAGAGGAGGTTGCTGGCAGGGGCTGTCTCCACACTGCAAGGTGCTGGAGCTCAGAGGGCCTCGTCAGAGGGAAGGGACCAGCAAGGGGCTGGATGCCCAAGACCTCTTTGGCCCAGCAGCCTCAGGGCAGCAGGGAGAGCAAGAGGCCCAACTTGCCCCTAGGTCGGCTCTGCCCCGTCCCACACAGGCAGCCAGCCCAGCAGCAGCCTGGCAGTCTCTGGCTCCCCCGAGCTCTCTGCCGGTGTAGGGGGCAGGAACAGACGTGTGCATGTCGTTCTGCCTTGGCCTGGGAGTGTGTTCCCCCTGCCTGGCTCCCAGGCTCAGGGGCAAGGGCCCGGAGAGAGCACCACCCCGAAGCGCTTTTCTCCCGGGGTTGGGAGCATTGTGCGGGCCTTGCGGGAACAGCGGCCTGGAGTGCTTGCAAACCGGCCTTTGGAGGCAGACGGAGAGGTCTTCCAGCGGGAGAGTGCCGGTTGTGCTCAGAGGCCCCACAGGCCAGGGGCAGGAAACAGCAGTGTCCCTGCCCCTGGCAGCCTTGCCCAGACCTTCCTGGCCTTCGGGGGTACAGCCCCACCAAGGGGCAGGCTGCGGGGACTGGGTCCAGACATGGCCGGGCGCCTCCCCAGGCTCATCCCCACTGGTGCCTTTCCCCTGGGCCTAGGCCTCGGTTGAGGCCTCCTTGGAGAGGAGGTTGCTGGCAGGGGCTGTCTCCACACTGCAAGGTGCTGGATCTCAGAGGGCCTCGTCAGCGGGAAGGGACCAGCAAGGGGCTGGATGCCCAAGACCTCTTTGGCCCAGCAGCCTCAGGGCAGCAGGGAGAGCAAGAGGCCCAACTTGCCCCTAGGTCGGCTCTGCCCCTTCCCACACAGGCGGCCAGCCCAGCAGCTGCCTGACAGACTCTGGCTCCCCCGAGCTCTCTGCCGGTGCAGGGGTCAGGAACAGACGTGTGCATGTGGTTCTGCCTTGGTCTGGGAGTGTGGACCCACTGCCTGGCCCCCAGGCTCAGGGGCAAGGGCCCGGAGAGAGCAACACCCCGAAGTGCTTTTCTCCCGGGCTTGGGAGCATTGTGCGTGCCTGGCGGGAACAGCGGGCGGGAGTGTTGCAAACCGGCCTTTGGAGGCAGCCGGGGAGGTCTTCCAGTGCCAGAGGGCCGGTTGTGCTCAGAGGCCCCACAGGCCAGGGGCAGGACCCAGCAGGGCGCCTGCCCCTGGCCAGCCTTGCCCAGACCTTCCTGGCCTCCGGGGGTACTGCCCCACCAAGGGGCAGGCTGCGGGGATTGGGTCCAGACATGCCCGGGCGCCTCCCCAGGCTCATCCCCGCTGGTGCCTTTCCCCTGGGCCTAGGCTTCGGTTGAGGCCTCCTTGGAGAGGAGGTTGCTGGCAGGGGCTGTCTCCACACTGCAAGGTGCTGGAGCTCAGAGGGCCTCGTCAGCGGGAAGGGACCAGCAAGGGGCTGGATGCCCAAGACCTCTTTGGCCCAGCAGCCTCAGGGCAGCAGGGAGAGCAAGAGGCCCAACTTGCCCCTAGTTCGGCTCTGCCCCTTCCCACACAGGCGGCCAGCCCAGCAGCTGCCTGACAGACTCTGGCTCCCCTGAGCTCTCTGCCGGTGCAGGGGGCAGGAACAGACGTGTGCATGTGGTTCTGCCTTGGCCTGGGAATGTGTTCCCCCTGCATTGCCCCCAGGCTCAGGGGCAAGGGCCCGGTGAGAGCACCACCCCGAAGCGCTTTTCTCCCGGGCTTGGGAGCATTGTGCGCGCCTGGTGGGAACAGTGGGCGTGAGTGTTGGCAAACCGGCCTTTGGAGGCAGCCGGGGAGGTCTTCCAGCGGGAGAGGGCCGGATGTGCTCAGAGGCCCCACAGGCCAGGGGCAGGACCCTGTAGGTCCCCTGCCCCTGGCCAGCCTTTCCCAGACCTTCCTGGCCTCCGGGGGTACTGCCCCACCAAGGGGCAGGCTGCGGGGACTGGGTCCAGACATGCCCGGGCGCCTCCCCAGGCTCATCCCAGCTGGTGCCTTTCCCCTGGGCCTAGGCCTCAGTTTAGGCCTCCTTGGAGAGGAGGTTGCTGGCAGGGGCTGTCTCCACACTGCAAGGTGCTGGAGCTCAGAGGGCCTCGTCAGAGGGAAGGGACCAGCAAAGGGCTGGATGCCCAAGACGTCTTTTGCCCAGCAGCCTCAGGGCAGCAGGGAGAGCAAGAGGCCCAACTTGCCCCTAGGTCGGCTCTGCCCCTTCCCACATAGGCGGCCAACCCAGCAGCTGCCTGACAGACTCTGGCTCCCCCAAGCTCTCTGGCAGTGCAGGGGACAGGAACAGACGTGGGCATGTGGTTCTGCCGTGGCCTGGGAGTGTGTTCCCCCTGCCTTGCCCCCAGGCTCAGGGGCAAGGGCCCGGAGAGAGCACCACCCCGAAGCGCTTTTCTCCCGGGCTTGGGAGCATTGTGCGAGCCTGGCGTGAACAGCGGGCGGGAGTGTTTGCAAACAGGACTTTGGAGGCAGCCGGGGAGGTCTTCCAGTGGGAGAGGGCCGGTTGTGCTCAGAGGCCCCACAGGCCAAGGGCACGACACAGCAGGGCCCCTGCCCCTGGCCAGCCTTGCCCAGACCTTCCTGGCCTCCGGGGGTACTGCCCCACCAAGGGGCAGGTACGGGGACTGGGTCCAGACATGTCCGTGCGCCTCCCCAAGATGATCCCCGCTGGTGCCTTTCCCCTGGGCCTAGGCCTCGGTTGAGGCCACTTTGGAGAGGAGGTTGCTGGCAGGGGCTGTCTCCACACTGCAAGGTGCTGGAGCTCAGAGGGCCTCGTCAGAGGGAAGGGACCAGCAAAGGGCTGGATGCCCAAGACCTCTTTGACCCAGCAGCCTCAGGGCAGCAGGGAGAGCAAGAGGCCCAACTTGCCCCTAGGTCGGCTCTGCCCCGTCCCACACAGGCAGCCAGCCCAGCAGCAGCCTGGCAGTCTCTGGCTCCCCCGAGCTCTCTGCCGGTGTAGGGGGCAGGAACAGATGTGTGCATGTGGTTCTGCCTTGGCCTGGGAGTGTGGATCACCTGCCTGGCCCCCAGGCTCAGGGGCAAGGGCCCGGAGAGAGCACCACCCCGAAGCGCTTTTCTCCCGGGCTTCGGAGCATTGTGCGTGCCTGGTGGGAACAGTGGGCGGGAGTGTTTGCAAACCGGCCTTTGGAGGGAGCCGGGGAGGTCTTCCAGTGGGAGAGGGCCGGTTGTGCTCAGAGGCCCCACAGGCCAGGGGCAGGACCCAGCAGGGCCCCAGCCCCTGGTCAGCCTTGCCCAAACCTTCCTGCCTCCGGGGGTACAGCCCCACCAAGGGGCAGGCTGCGGGGACTGGGTCCAGACAAGCCCGGGCGCCTCCCCAGCCTCATCCCCACTGGAGCCTTTCCCCTGGGCCTAGGCCTCGGTTGAGGCCTCGTTGCAGAGGAGGTTGCTGGCAGGGGCTGTCTCCACACTGCAAGGTGCTGGAGCTCAGAGGGCCTCGTCAGAGGGAAGGGACCAGCAAGGGGCTGGATGCCCAAGACCTCTTTGGCCCAGCAGCCTCAGGGCAGCAGGGAGAGCAAGAGGCCCAACTTGCCCCTAGGTCGGCTCTGCCCCTTCCCACACAGGAGGCCCGCACAGCAGCTGCCTGACAGACTCTGGCTCCCCTGAGCTCTCTGCCGGTGCAGGGGGCAGGAACAGACGTGTGCATGTGGTTCTGCCTTGGTCTGGGAGTGTGGAACCACTGCCTGGCCCCCACACTCAGGGGCAAGGGCCCGGAGAGAGCAACACACCGAAGCGCTTTTCTCCCGGGCTTGGGAGAATTGTGCGTGCCTGGCGAGAACAGCGGGCGGGAGTGTTGGCAAACCGGCCTTTGGAGGCAGCCGGGGAGGTCTTCCAGTGGGAGAGGGCCGGTTGTGCTCAGAGGCCCCACAGGCCAGGGGCAGGACCCAGCAGGGCCCCTGCCCCTGGCCAGCCTTGCCCAGACCTTCCTGGCCTCCGGGGGTACTGCCCCACCAAGGGGCAGGCTGCGGGGACTGGGTCCAGTCATGCCCGGGCGCCTCCCCAGGCTCATCCCCGCTGGTGCCTTTCCCCTGGGCCTAGGCCTCGGTTGAGGCCTCCTTGGAGAGGAGGTTGCTGGCAGGGGCTGTCTCCACACTGCAAGGTGCTGGAGCTCAGAGGGCCTCGTCAGAGGGAAGAGACCAGTAAGGGGCTGGATGCCCAAGACGTCTTTGGCCCAGCAGCCTCAGGGCAGCAGGGAGAGCAAGAGGCCCATCTTGCCCCTAGGTCGGCTCTGCCCCTTCCCACACAGGCGGCCAGCCCAGCAGCTGCCTGACAGACTCTGGCTCCCCCGAGCTCTCTGCCGGTGCAGGGGGCAGATCAGACATGTGCATGTGGTTCTGCCTTGGCCTGGTAGTGTGGACACCCTGCCTTGCCCCCAGGCTCAGGGGCAAGGGCCCAGAGAGAGCACCACCCTGAAGCGCTTTTCTCCCGGGCTTGGGAGCATTGTGCACGCCTGCTGGGAACAGTGGGCGGGAGCGCTTGCATCCGGCCTTTGGAGGCAGCCGGGGAGGTCTTCCAGTGGGAGAGGGCCGGTTGTGCTCAGAGGCCCCACAGGCCAGGGGCAGGACCCAGCAGGGCCCCTGCCCCTGGCCAGCCTTGCCCAGACCTTCCTGGCCTCCGGGGGTACTGCCCCACCAAGGGGCAGGCTGCGGGGACTGGGTCCAGACATGCTCGGGCGCCTCCCCTGGCTCATCACCGCTGGTGCCTTTCCCCTGGGCCTAGGCCTCCCTTGAGGCCTCCTTGGAGAGGAGGTTGCTGGCAGGGGCTGTCTCCACAGTGCAAGGTGCTGGAGCTCAGAGGGCCTCGTCAGAGGGAAGAGACCAGTAAGGGGCTGGATGCCCAAGACGTCTTTGGCCCAGCAGCCTCAGGGCAGCAGGGAGAGCAAGAGGCCCAACTTGCCCCTAGGTCGGCTCTGCCCCATCCCAGACAGGCAGCCAGCCCAGCAGCAGCCTGGCAGTCTCTGGCTCCCCCGAGCTCTCTGCCGGTGTAGGGGGCAGGAACAGACGTGTGCATGTCGTTCTGCCTTGGCCTGGGAGTGTGTTCCCCCTGCCTGGCCCCCAGGCTCAGGGGCAAGGGCCCGGAGAGAGCACCACCCCGAAGCGCTTTTCTCCCGGGCTTGGTAGCATTGGGCGTGCCTGGCGGGAACAGCGGGCGGGAGTGCTTGCAAACCGGCCTTTGGAGGCAGCCAGGGAGGTCTTCCAGCGGGAGAGTGCCGGTTGTGCTCAGACGCCCCAGAGGCCAGGGGCAGGACCCAGCAGTGTCCCTGCCCCTGGCAGCCTTGCCCAGACCCTCCTGGCCTCCGGCGTTACTACCCCACCAAGGGGCAGGCTGCGGGGACTGGGTCCAGACATGCCCGGGCGCCTCCCCAGGCTCATCCCCGCTGGTGCCTTTCCCCTGGGCCTAGGCCTCGGTTGAGGCCTCCTTGGAGAGGAGGTTGCTGGCAGGGGCTGTCTCCACACTGCAAGGTGCTGGAGCTCAGAGGGCCTCGGCAGCGGGAAGGGACCAGCAAGGGGCTGGATACCCAAGACCTCTTTGGCCCAGCAGCCTCAGGGCAGCAGGGAGAGGAAGAGGCCCAACTTCCCCTAGGTCGGCTCTGCCCCTTCCCACACAGGCAGCCAACCCAGCAGCTGCCTGACAGACTGTGGCTCCCCCGAGCGCTCTGCCGGTGCAGGGGTCAGGAACAGACGTGTGCATGTGGTTCTGCCTTGGTCTGGGAGTGTGGACACACTGCCTGGACCCCAGGCTCATGGGCAAGGGCCCGGAGAGAGCAACACCCCGAAGCGCTTTTCTCCCGGGCTTGGAAGCATTGTGCGTGCCTGGCGGGAACAGCGGGCGGGAGTGTTGGCAAACCGGCCTTTGGAGGCAGCCGGGGAGGTCTTCCAGTGGGAGAGGGCCGGTTGTGCTCAGAGGCCCCACAGGCCAGGGGCAGGACCCAGCAGGGCCCCTGCCCCTGGCCAGCCTTGCCCAGACCTTCTTGGCCTCCGGGGGTACTGCCCCACCAAGGGGCAGGCTGCGGGGACTGGGTCCAGACATGCCCGTGCGCCTCCACTGGCTCATCCCCGCTGGTGCCTTTCCCCTGGGCCTAGGCCTCGGTTGAGGCCTCCTTGGAGAGGAGGTTGCTGGCAGGGGCTGTCTCCACACTGCAAGGTGCTGGAGCTCAGAGGGCCTCGTCAGAGGGAAGGGACCAGCAAGGGGCTGGATGCCCAAGACCTCTTTGGCCCAGCAGCCTCAGGGCAGCAGGGAGAGCAAGAGGCCCAACTTGCCCCTAGGTCGGCTCTGCCCCTTCCCACACAGGCGGCCAGCCCAGCAGCTGCCTGACAGACTCTGGCTCCCCCCAGCTCTCTGCCGGTAGAGGGGGCAGGAACAGACGTGTGCATGTGGTTCTGCCTTGGCCTGGGACTGTGGATCCCCTGCCTGGCCCCCAGGCTCAGGGGCAGGGGCCCGGAGAGACCACCACCCCGAAGCGCTTTTCTCCTGGGCTTGGGAGCATTGTGCGTGCCTGGCGGGAACAACGGGCAGGAGTGTTGGCAAACTGGCCTTTGGAGGCAGCCGGGGAGGTCTTCCAGCGGGAGAGGGCCGGTTGTGCTCAGAGGCCCTACAGGCCAGGGGCAGGACCCAGCAGGGCCCCTGCCCCTGGCCAGCCTTGCCCAGACCTTCCTGGCCTCCGGTGGTACTGCCCCACCAAGGGGCAGGCTGCGGGGACTGGGTCCAGACATGCCCGGGCGCCTCCCCAGGCTCATCCCCGCTGGTGCCTTTCCCCTGGGCCTAGGCCTCGGTTGAGGCCTCCTTGGAGAGGAGGTTGCTGGCAGGGGCTGTCTCCACACTGCAAGGTGCTGGAGCTCAGAGGGCCTCATCAGAGGGAAGGGACCAGCAAGGGGCTGGATGCCCAAGACCTCTTTGGCCCAGCAGCCTCAGGGCAGCAGGGAGAGCAAGAGGCCCAACTTGCCCCTAGGTCGGCTCTGCCCCTTCCCACACAGGCGGCCAGCCCAGCAGCTGCCTGACAGACTCTGGCTCCCCCGAGCTCTCTGCCGGTGCAGGGGGCAGATCAGTCGTGTGCATGTGGTTCTGCCTTGGCCTGGGAGTGTGGACACCCTGCCTTGCCCCCAGGCTCAGGGGCAAGGGCCCGGAGAGAGCACCACCCCGAAGCGCTTTTCTCCCGGGCTTAGGAGCATTGTGCACGCCTGCTGGGAACAGTGGGCGGGAGCGCTTGCAAACCGGCCTTTGGAGGCAGCCGGGGAGGTCTTCCAGTGGGAGAGGGCCGGTTGTGCTCAGAGGCCCCACAGGCCAAGGGCAGGACGCAGCAGGGCCCCTGCCCCTGGCCAGCCTTGCCCAGACCTTCCTGGCCTCCGGGGGTACTGCCCCACCAAGGGGCAGGCTGCGGGGACTGGGTCCAGACATGCTCGGGCGCCTCCCCTGGCTCATCCCCGCTGGTGCCTTTCCCCTGGGCCTAGGCCTCGGTTGAGGCCTCCTTGGAGAGGAGGTTGCTGGCAGGGGCTGTCTCCACACTGCAAGGTCCTGCAGCTCAGACAGCCTCGTCAGAGAGAAGGGACCAGTAAAGGCCTGGATGCCCAAGACATCTTTGGCCCAGCAGCCTCAGGGCAGCAGGGAGAGCAAGAGGCCCAACTTGCCCCTAGGGCGGCTCTGCCCCTTCCCACACAGGCGGCCAACCCAGCAGCTGCCTGACAGACTCTGGCTCCCCCAAGCTCTCTGCCGGTGCAGGGGACAGGAACAGATGTGGGCATGTGGTTCTGCCTTGGCCTGGGAGTGTGTTCTCCCTGCCTTGCCCCCAGGCTCATGGGCAAGGGCCCGGAGAGAGCACCACACCGAAGCGCTTTTCTCCCCGGCTTGGGAGCTTTGTGCATTCCTGACGTGAACAGCGGGCGGGAGTGTTGCAAACAGGACTTTGGAGGCAGCCGGGGAGGTCTTCCAGTGGGAGAGGGCCGGTTGTGCTCAGAGGCCCCACAGGCCAGGGTCAGGACCCAGCAGGGCCCCTGCCCCTGGCCAGACTTGCCCAGACCTTCCTGGCCTCCGGGGGTACTGCCCCACCAAGGGGCAGGCTGAGGAGACTGGGTCCAGACATGTCTGTGCGCCTCCCCAGGATCATCCCCGCTGGTGCCTTTCCCCTGGTTGTAGGCCTCGGTTGAGGACTCTTTGGAGAGGAGGTTGCTGACAGGGGCTGTCTCCACACTGCAAGGTGCTGGAGCTCAGAGGGCCTCGTCAGAGGGAAGGCACCAGCAAAGCGCTGGATGCCCAAGACCTCTTTGACCCAGCAGCCTCAGGGCAGCAGGGAGAGCAAGAGGCCCAACATGCCCCTAGGTCGGCTCTGCCCCGTACCACACAGGCAGCCAGCCCAGCAGCAGCCTGGCAGTCTCTGGCTCCCCCGAGCTCTCTGCCGGTGTAGGGGGCAGGAACACACGTGTGCATGTGGTTCTGCCTTGGTCTGGGAGTGTGGACCCACTGCCTGGACCCCAGGCTCAGGGGCAAGGGCCCGGAGAGAGCAACACCCCGAAGCGCTTTTCTCCCGGGCTTGGGAGCATTGTGCGTGCTTTGTGGGAACAGTGGGCGGGAGTGCTTGCAAACCGGCCTTTGGAGGCAGCCGGCGAGGTCTTCCATTGGGAGAGGGCCGGTTGTGCTCAGAGGCCCCACAGGCCAGGGGCAGGACCCAGCAGGTCCCCTGCCCCTGGCCAGCCTTTCCCAGACCTTCCTGGCCTCAGGGGTACTGCCCCACCAAGGGGCAGGCTGCGGGGACTGGGTCCAGACATGCCCGGGCGCTTCCCCAGGCTCATCCCCACTGGTGCCTTTCCCCTGGGCCTAGGCCTCGGTTTAGGCCTCTTGGAGAGGAGGTTGCTGGCAGGGGCTGTCTCCACACTGCAAGGTGCTGGAGCTCAGAGGGCCTCGTCAGAGGGAAGGGACCAGCAAGGGGCTGGACGCCCAAGACCTCTTTGGACCAGCAGCCTCAGGGCAGCAGGGAGAGCAAGAGGCACAACTTGCCCCTAGGTCGGCTCTGCCCCTTCCCACACAGGCGGCTAGCCCAGCAGCTGCCTGACATACTCTGGCTCCCCCGAGCTCTTTGCCGGTGCAGGGGGCAGATCAGAGGTGTGCATGTGGTTCTGACTTGGCCTGGGATTGTGGACACCGTGCCTTGCCCCCAGGCTCAGGAGCAAGGGCCCGGAGAGAGCAACACCCCGAAGCGCTTTTCTCCCGGGCTTGGGAGCATTGTACACGCCTGCTGGGAACAGTGGGCGGGAGTGTTTGCAAAAAGGACTTTGGAGGCAGCCGTGGAGGTCTTCCAGTGGGAGAGGGCCGGTTGTGCTCAGAGGCCTCACAGGCCAGGGGCAGGACCCAGCAGGTCCCCTGCCCCTGGCCAGCCTTGCCCAGACCTTCCTGGCCTCCGGGGGTACTGCCCCACCAAGGGGCAGGCTGCGGGGACTGGGTCCAGACATGCCTGGGCGCCTCCCCAGGCTCATCCCCGCTGGTGCCTTTCCCCTGGGCATAGGCCTCGGTTGATGCCTCCTTGGAGAGGAGGGTGCTGGCAGGGGCTGTCTCCACACTGCAAGGTGCTGGAGCTCAGAGGGCCTCGTCAGCGGGAAGGGACCAGCAAGGGGCTGGATGCCCAAGACCTCTTTGGCCCAGCAGCCTCAGGGCAGCAGGGAGAGCAAGAGGCCCAACTTGCCCCTAGGTCGGCTCTGCCCCTTCCCACACAGGCAGCCAACCCAGCAGCTGCCTGATAGACTCTGGCTCCCCCGAGCTCTCTGCCGGTTCAGGGGTCAGGAACAGACGTGTGCATGTGGTTCTGCCTTGGTCTGGGAGTGTGGACCCACTGCCTGGACCCCAGGCTCAGGGGCAAGGGCCCGGAGAGAGCAACACCGCGAAGCGCTTTTCTCCTGGCCTTGGGAGCGTTGTGCGTGCCTGGCGGGAACAGCGGGCGGGAGTGTTGGCAAACCCGCCTTTGAAGGCAGCCGGGGAGGTCTTCCAGTGGGAGAGGGCCGGTTGTGCTCAGAGGCCCCACAGGCCAGGGGCAGGACCCAGCAGGGCCCCTGCCCCTGGCCAGCCTTGCCCAGACCTTCCTGGCCTCCGGGGGTACTGCCCCACCAAGGGGCAGGCTGCGGGGACTGGGTCCAGACATGCTCGGGCGCCTCCCCTGGCTCATCACCGCTGGTGCCTTTCCCCTGGGCCTAGGCCTCCCTTGAGGCCTCCTTGGAGAGGAGGTTGCTGGCAGGGGCTGTCTCCACAGTGCAAGGTGCTGGAGCTCAGAGGGCCTCGTCAGAGGGAAGAGACCAGTAAGGGGCTGGATGCCCAAGACGTCTTTGGCCCAGCAGCCTCAGGGCAGCAGGGAGAGCAAGAGGCCCAACTTGCCCCTAGGTCGGCTCTGCCCCATCCCAGACAGGCAGCCAGCCCAGCAGCAGCCTGGCAGTCTCTGGCTCCCCCGAGCTCTCTGCCGGTGTAGGGGGCAGGAACAGACGTGTGCATGTCGTTCTGCCTTGGCCTGGGAGTGTGTTCCCCCTGCCTGGCCCCCAGGCTCAGGGGCAAGGGCCCGGAGAGAGCACCACCCCGAAGCGCTTTTCTCCCGGGCTTGGTAGCATTGGGCGTGCCTGGCGGGAACAGCGGGCGGGAGTGCTTGCAAACCGGCCTTTGGAGGCAGCCAGGGAGGTCTTCCAGCGGGAGAGTGCCGGTTGTGCTCAGACGCCCCAGAGGCCAGGGGCAGGACCCAGCAGTGTCCCTGCCCCTGGCAGCCTTGCCCAGACCCTCCTGGCCTCCGGCGTTACTACCCCACCAAGGGGCAGGCTGCGGGGACTGGGTCCAGACATGCCCGGGCGCCTCCCCAGGCTCATCCCCGCTGGTGCCTTTCCCCTGGGCCTAGGCCTCGGTTGAGGCCTCCTTGGAGAGGAGGTTGCTGGCAGGGGCTGTCTCCACACTGCAAGGTGCTGGAGCTCAGAGGGCCTCGGCAGCGGGAAGGGACCAGCAAGGGGCTGGATACCCAAGACCTCTTTGGCCCAGCAGCCTCAGGGCAGCAGGGAGAGGAAGAGGCCCAACTTCCCCTAGGTCGGCTCTGCCCCTTCCCACACAGGCAGCCAACCCAGCAGCTGCCTGACAGACTGTGGCTCCCCCGAGCGCTCTGCCGGTGCAGGGGTCAGGAACAGACGTGTGCATGTGGTTCTGCCTTGGTCTGGGAGTGTGGACACACTGCCTGGACCCCAGGCTCATGGGCAAGGGCCCGGAGAGAGCAACACCCCGAAGCGCTTTTCTCCCGGGCTTGGAAGCATTGTGCGTGCCTGGCGGGAACAGCGGGCGGGAGTGTTGGCAAACCGGCCTTTGGAGGCAGCCGGGGAGGTCTTCCAGTGGGAGAGGGCCGGTTGTGCTCAGAGGCCCCACAGGCCAGGGGCAGGACCCAGCAGGGCCCCTGCCCCTGGCCAGCCTTGCCCAGACCTTCTTGGCCTCCGGGGGTACTGCCCCACCAAGGGGCAGGCTGCGGGGACTGGGTCCAGACATGCCCGTGCGCCTCCACTGGCTCATCCCCGCTGGTGCCTTTCCCCTGGGCCTAGGCCTCGGTTGAGGCCTCCTTGGAGAGGAGGTTGCTGGCAGGGGCTGTCTCCACACTGCAAGGTGCTGGAGCTCAGAGGGCCTCGTCAGAGGGAAGGGACCAGCAAGGGGCTGGATGCCCAAGACCTCTTTGGCCCAGCAGCCTCAGGGCAGCAGGGAGAGCAAGAGGCCCAACTTGCCCCTAGGTCGGCTCTGCCCCTTCCCACACAGGCGGCCAGCCCAGCAGCTGCCTGACAGACTCTGGCTCCCCCCAGCTCTCTGCCGGTAGAGGGGGCAGGAACAGACGTGTGCATGTGGTTCTGCCTTGGCCTGGGACTGTGGATCCCCTGCCTGGCCCCCAGGCTCAGGGGCAGGGGCCCGGAGAGACCACCACCCCGAAGC
This sequence comes from Dama dama, assembly GCF_033118175.1. Lineage (NCBI taxonomy): Eukaryota > Metazoa > Chordata > Mammalia > Artiodactyla > Cervidae > Dama > Dama dama. The sequence continues at coordinate 161,554 of NW_026870970.1, forward strand.
GCTTTTCTCCTGGGCTTGGGAGCATTGTGCGTGCCTGGCGGGAACAACGGGCAGGAGTGTTGGCAAACTGGCCTTTGGAGGCAGCCGGGGAGGTCTTCCAGCGGGAGAGGGCCGGTTGTGCTCAGAGGCCCTACAGGCCAGGGGCAGGACCCAGCAGGGCCCCTGCCCCTGGCCAGCCTTGCCCAGACCTTCCTGGCCTCCGGTGGTACTGCCCCACCAAGGGGCAGGCTGCGGGGACTGGGTCCAGACATGCCCGGGCGCCTCCCCAGGCTCATCCCCGCTGGTGCCTTTCCCCTGGGCCTAGGCCTCGGTTGAGGCCTCCTTGGAGAGGAGGTTGCTGGCAGGGGCTGTCTCCACACTGCAAGGTGCTGGAGCTCAGAGGGCCTCATCAGAGGGAAGGGACCAGCAAGGGGCTGGATGCCCAAGACCTCTTTGGCCCAGCAGCCTCAGGGCAGCAGGGAGAGCAAGAGGCCCAACTTGCCCCTAGGTCGGCTCTGCCCCTTCCCACACAGGCGGCCAGCCCAGCAGCTGCCTGACAGACTCTGGCTCCCCCGAGCTCTCTGCCGGTGCAGGGGGCAGATCAGTCGTGTGCATGTGGTTCTGCCTTGGCCTGGGAGTGTGGACACCCTGCCTTGCCCCCAGGCTCAGGGGCAAGGGCCCGGAGAGAGCACCACCCCGAAGCGCTTTTCTCCCGGGCTTAGGAGCATTGTGCACGCCTGCTGGGAACAGTGGGCGGGAGCGCTTGCAAACCGGCCTTTGGAGGCAGCCGGGGAGGTCTTCCAGTGGGAGAGGGCCGGTTGTGCTCAGAGGCCCCACAGGCCAAGGGCAGGACGCAGCAGGGCCCCTGCCCCTGGCCAGCCTTGCCCAGACCTTCCTGGCCTCCGGGGGTACTGCCCCACCAAGGGGCAGGCTGCGGGGACTGGGTCCAGACATGCTCGGGCGCCTCCCCTGGCTCATCCCCGCTGGTGCCTTTCCCCTGGGCCTAGGCCTCGGTTGAGGCCTCCTTGGAGAGGAGGTTGCTGGCAGGGGCTGTCTCCACACTGCAAGGTCCTGCAGCTCAGACAGCCTCGTCAGAGAGAAGGGACCAGTAAAGGGCTGGATGCCCAAGACATCTTTGGCCCAGCAGCCTCAGGGCAGCAGGGAGAGCAAGAGGCCCAACTTGCCCCTAGGGCGGCTCTGCCCCTTCCCACACAGGCGGCCAACCCAGCAGCTGCCTGACAGACTCTGGCTCCCCCAAGCTCTCTGCCGGTGCAGGGGACAGGAACAGATGTGGGCATGTGGTTCTGCCTTGGCCTGGGAGTGTGTTCTCCCTGCCTTGCCCCCAGGCTCATGGGCAAGGGCCCGGAGAGAGCACCACACCGAAGCGCTTTTCTCCCCGGCTTGGGAGCTTTGTGCATTCCTGACGTGAACAGCGGGCGGGAGTGTTGCAAACAGGACTTTGGAGGCAGCCGGGGAGGTCTTCCAGTGGGAGAGGGCCGGTTGTGCTCAGAGGCCCCACAGGCCAGGGTCAGGACCCAGCAGGGCCCCTGCCCCTGGCCAGACTTGCCCAGACCTTCCTGGCCTCCGGGGGTACTGCCCCACCAAGGGGCAGGCTGAGGAGACTGGGTCCAGACATGTCTGTGCGCCTCCCCAGGATCATCCCCGCTGGTGCCTTTCCCCTGGTTGTAGGCCTCGGTTGAGGACTCTTTGGAGAGGAGGTTGCTGACAGGGGCTGTCTCCACACTGCAAGGTGCTGGAGCTCAGAGGGCCTCGTCAGAGGGAAGGCACCAGCAAAGCGCTGGATGCCCAAGACCTCTTTGACCCAGCAGCCTCAGGGCAGCAGGGAGAGCAAGAGGCCCAACATGCCCCTAGGTCGGCTCTGCCCCGTACCACACAGGCAGCCAGCCCAGCAGCAGCCTGGCAGTCTCTGGCTCCCCCGAGCTCTCTGCCGGTGTAGGGGGCAGGAACACACGTGTGCATGTGGTTCTGCCTTGGTCTGGGAGTGTGGACCCACTGCCTGGACCCCAGGCTCAGGGGCAAGGGCCCGGAGAGAGCAACACCCCGAAGCGCTTTTCTCCCGGGCTTGGGAGCATTGTGCGTGCTTTGTGGGAACAGTGGGCGGGAGTGCTTGCAAACCGGCCTTTGGAGGCAGCCGGCGAGGTCTTCCATTGGGAGAGGGCCGGTTGTGCTCAGAGGCCCCACAGGCCAGGGGCAGGACCCAGCAGGTCCCCTGCCCCTGGCCAGCCTTTCCCAGACCTTCCTGGCCTCAGGGGTACTGCCCCACCAAGGGGCAGGCTGCGGGGACTGGGTCCAGACATGCCCGGGCGCTTCCCCAGGCTCATCCCCACTGGTGCCTTTCCCCTGGGCCTAGGCCTCGGTTTAGGCCTCTTGGAGAGGAGGTTGCTGGCAGGGGCTGTCTCCACACTGCAAGGTGCTGGAGCTCAGAGGGCCTCGTCAGAGGGAAGGGACCAGCAAGGGGCTGGACGCCCAAGACCTCTTTGGACCAGCAGCCTCAGGGCAGCAGGGAGAGCAAGAGGCACAACTTGCCCCTAGGTCGGCTCTGCCCCTTCCCACACAGGCGGCTAGCCCAGCAGCTGCCTGACATACTCTGGCTCCCCCGAGCTCTTTGCCGGTGCAGGGGGCAGATCAGAGGTGTGCATGTGGTTCTGACTTGGCCTGGGATTGTGGACACCGTGCCTTGCCCCCAGGCTCAGGAGCAAGGGCCCGGAGAGAGCAACACCCCGAAGCGCTTTTCTCCCGGGCTTGGGAGCATTGTACACGCCTGCTGGGAACAGTGGGCGGGAGTGTTTGCAAAAAGGACTTTGGAGGCAGCCGTGGAGGTCTTCCAGTGGGAGAGGGCCGGTTGTGCTCAGAGGCCTCACAGGCCAGGGGCAGGACCCAGCAGGTCCCCTGCCCCTGGCCAGCCTTGCCCAGACCTTCCTGGCCTCCGGGGGTACTGCCCCACCAAGGGGCAGGCTGCGGGGACTGGGTCCAGACATGCCTGGGCGCCTCCCCAGGCTCATCCCCGCTGGTGCCTTTCCCCTGGGCATAGGCCTCGGTTGATGCCTCCTTGGAGAGGAGGGTGCTGGCAGGGGCTGTCTCCACACTGCAAGGTGCTGGAGCTCAGAGGGCCTCGTCAGCGGGAAGGGACCAGCAAGGGGCTGGATGCCCAAGACCTCTTTGGCCCAGCAGCCTCAGGGCAGCAGGGAGAGCAAGAGGCCCAACTTGCCCCTAGGTCGGCTCTGCCCCTTCCCACACAGGCAGCCAACCCAGCAGCTGCCTGATAGACTCTGGCTCCCCCGAGCTCTCTGCCGGTTCAGGGGTCAGGAACAGACGTGTGCATGTGGTTCTGCCTTGGTCTGGGAGTGTGGACCCACTGCCTGGACCCCAGGCTCAGGGGCAAGGGCCCGGAGAGAGCAACACCGCGAAGCGCTTTTCTCCTGGCCTTGGGAGCGTTGTGCGTGCCTGGCGGGAACAGCGGGCGGGAGTGTTGGCAAACCCGCCTTTGAAGGCAGCCGGGGAGGTCTTCCAGTGGGAGAGGGCCGGTTGTGCTCAGAGGCCCCACAGGCCAGGGGCAGGACCCAGCAGGGCCCCTGCCCCTGGCCAGCCTTGCCCAGACCTTCCTGGCCTCCGGGGGTACTGCCCCACCAAGGGGCAGGCTGCGGGGACTGGGTCCAGACATGCTCGGGCGCCTCCCCTGGCTCATCACCGCTGGTGCCTTTCCCCTGGGCCTAGGCCTCCCTTGAGGCCTCCTTGGAGAGGAGGTTGCTGGCAGGGGCTGTCTCCACAGTGCAAGGTGCTGGAGCTCAGAGGGCCTCGTCAGAGGGAAGAGACCAGTAAGGGGCTGGATGCCCAAGACGTCTTTGGCCCAGCAGCCTCAGGGCAGCAGGGAGAGCAAGAGGCCCAACTTGCCCCTAGGTCGGCTCTGCCCCATCCCAGACAGGCAGCCAGCCCAGCAGCAGCCTGGCAGTCTCTGGCTCCCCCGAGCTCTCTGCCGGTGTAGGGGGCAGGAACAGACGTGTGCATGTCGTTCTGCCTTGGCCTGGGAGTGTGTTCCCCCTGCCTGGCCCCCAGGCTCAGGGGCAAGGGCCCGGAGAGAGCACCACCCCGAAGCGCTTTTCTCCCGGGCTTGGTAGCATTGGGCGTGCCTGGCGGGAACAGCGGGCGGGAGTGCTTGCAAACCGGCCTTTGGAGGCAGCCAGGGAGGTCTTCCAGCGGGAGAGTGCCGGTTGTGCTCAGACGCCCCAGAGGCCAGGGGCAGGACCCAGCAGTGTCCCTGCCCCTGGCAGCCTTGCCCAGACCCTCCTGGCCTCCGGCGTTACTACCCCACCAAGGGGCAGGCTGCGGGGACTGGGTCCAGACATGCCCGGGCGCCTCCCCAGGCTCATCCCCGCTGGTGCCTTTCCCCTGGGCCTAGGCCTCGGTTGAGGCCTCCTTGGAGAGGAGGTTGCTGGCAGGGGCTGTCTCCACACTGCAAGGTGCTGGAGCTCAGAGGGCCTCGGCAGCGGGAAGGGACCAGCAAGGGGCTGGATACCCAAGACCTCTTTGGCCCAGCAGCCTCAGGGCAGCAGGGAGAGGAAGAGGCCCAACTTCCCCTAGGTCGGCTCTGCCCCTTCCCACACAGGCAGCCAACCCAGCAGCTGCCTGACAGACTGTGGCTCCCCCGAGCGCTCTGCCGGTGCAGGGGTCAGGAACAGACGTGTGCATGTGGTTCTGCCTTGGTCTGGGAGTGTGGACACACTGCCTGGACCCCAGGCTCATGGGCAAGGGCCCGGAGAGAGCAACACCCCGAAGCGCTTTTCTCCCGGGCTTGGAAGCATTGTGCGTGCCTGGCGGGAACAGCGGGCGGGAGTGTTGGCAAACCGGCCTTTGGAGGCAGCCGGGGAGGTCTTCCAGTGGGAGAGGGCCGGTTGTGCTCAGAGGCCCCACAGGCCAGGGGCAGGACCCAGCAGGGCCCCTGCCCCTGGCCAGCCTTGCCCAGACCTTCTTGGCCTCCGGGGGTACTGCCCCACCAAGGGGCAGGCTGCGGGGACTGGGTCCAGACATGCCCGTGCGCCTCCACTGGCTCATCCCCGCTGGTGCCTTTCCCCTGGGCCTAGGCCTCGGTTGAGGCCTCCTTGGAGAGGAGGTTGCTGGCAGGGGCTGTCTCCACACTGCAAGGTGCTGGAGCTCAGAGGGCCTCGTCAGAGGGAAGGGACCAGCAAGGGGCTGGATGCCCAAGACCTCTTTGGCCCAGCAGCCTCAGGGCAGCAGGGAGAGCAAGAGGCCCAACTTGCCCCTAGGTCGGCTCTGCCCCTTCCCACACAGGCGGCCAGCCCAGCAGCTGCCTGACAGACTCTGGCTCCCCCCAGCTCTCTGCCGGTAGAGGGGGCAGGAACAGACGTGTGCATGTGGTTCTGCCTTGGCCTGGGACTGTGGATCCCCTGCCTGGCCCCCAGGCTCAGGGGCAGGGGCCCGGAGAGACCACCACCCCGAAGCGCTTTTCTCCTGGGCTTGGGAGCATTGTGCGTGCCTGGCGGGAACAGCGGGCAGGAGTGTTGGCAAACTGGCCTTTGGAGGCAGCCGGGGAGGTCTTCCAGCGGGAGAGGGCCGGTTGTGCTCAGAGGCCCTACAGGCCAGGGGCAGGACCCAGCAGGGCCCCTGCCCCTGGCCAGCCTTGCCCAGACCTTCCTGGCCTCCGGTGGTACTGCCCCACCAAGGGGCAGGCTGCGGGGACTGGGTCCAGACATGCCCGGGCGCCTCCCCAGGCTCATCCCCGCTGGTGCCTTTCCCCTGGGCCTAGGCCTCGGTTGAGGCCTCCTTGGAGAGGAGGTTGCTGGCAGGGGCTGTCTCCACACTGCAAGGTGCTGGAGCTCAGAGGGCCTCATCAGAGGGAAGGGACCAGCAAGGGGCTGGATGCCCAAGACCTCTTTGGCCCAGCAGCCTCAGGGCAGCAGGGAGAGCAAGAGGCCCAACTTGCCCCTAGGTCGGCTCTGCCCCTTCCCACACAGGCGGCCAGCCCAGCAGCTGCCTGACAGACTCTGGCTCCCCCGAGCTCTCTGCCGGTGCAGGGGGCAGATCAGTCGTGTGCATGTGGTTCTGCCTTGGCCTGGGAGTGTGGACACCCTGCCTTGCCCCCAGGCTCAGGGGCAAGGGCCCGGAGAGAGCACCACCCCGAAGCGCTTTTCTCCCGGGCTTGGGAGCATTGTGCACGCCTGCTGGGAACAGTGGGCGGGAGCGCTTGCAAACCGGCCTTTGGAGGCAGCCGGGGAGGTCTTCCAGTGGGAGAGGGCCGGTTGTGCTCAGAGGCCCCACAGGCCAAGGGCAGGACGCAGCAGGGCCCCTGCCCCTGGCCAGCCTTGCCCAGACCTTCCTGGCCTCCGGGGGTACTGCCCCACCAAGGGGCAGGCTGCGGGGACTGGGTCCAGACATGCTCGGGCGCCTCCCCTGGCTCATCCCCGCTGGTGCCTTTCCCCTGGGCCTAGGCCTCGGTTGAGGCCTCCTTGGAGAGGAGGTTGCTGGCAGGGGCTGTCTCCACACTGCAAGGTCCTGCAGCTCAGACAGCCTCGTCAGAGAGAAGGGACCAGTAAAGGGCTGGATGCCCAAGACATCTTTGGCCCAGCAGCCTCAGGGCAGCAGGGAGAGCAAGAGGCCCAACTTGCCCCTAGGGCGGCTCTGCCCCTTCCCACACAGGCGGCCAACCCAGCAGCTGCCTGACAGACTCTGGCTCCCCCAAGCTCTCTGCCGGTGCAGGGGACAGGAACAGATGTGGGCATGTGGTTCTGCCTTGGCCTGGGAGTGTGTTCTCCCTGCCTTGCCCCCAGGCTCATGGGCAAGGGCCCGGAGAGAGCACCACACCGAAGCGCTTTTCTCCCCGGCTTGGGAGCTTTGTGCATTCCTGACGTGAACAGCGGGCGGGAGTGTTGCAAACAGGACTTTGGAGGCAGCCGGGGAGGTCTTCCAGTGGGAGAGGGCCGGTTGTGCTCAGAGGCCCCACAGGCCAGGGTCAGGACCCAGCAGGGCCCCTGCCCCTGGCCAGACTTGCCCAGACCTTCCTGGCCTCCGGGGGTACTGCCCCACCAAGGGGCAGGCTGAGGAGACTGGGTCCAGACATGTCTGTGCGCCTCCCCAGGATCATCCCCGCTGGTGCCTTTCCCCTGGTTGTAGGCCTCGGTTGAGGACTCTTTGGAGAGGAGGTTGCTGACAGGGGCTGTCTCCACACTGCAAGGTGCTGGAGCTCAGAGGGCCTCGTCAGAGGGAAGGCACCAGCAAAGCGCTGGATGCCCAAGACCTCTTTGACCCAGCAGCCTCAGGGCAGCAGGGAGAGCAAGAGGCCCAACATGCCCCTAGGTCGGCTCTGCCCCGTACCACACAGGCAGCCAGCCCAGCAGCAGCCTGGCAGTCTCTGGCTCCCCCGAGCTCTCTGCCGGTGTAGGGGGCAGGAACACACGTGTGCATGTGGTTCTGCCTTGGTCTGGGAGTGTGGACCCACTGCCTGGACCCCAGGCTCAGGGGCAAGGGCCCGGAGAGAGCAACACCCCGAAGCGCTTTTCTCCCGGGCTTGGGAGCATTGTGCGTGCTTTGTGGGAACAGTGGGCGGGAGTGCTTGCAAACCGGCCTTTGGAGGCAGCCGGCGAGGTCTTCCATTGGGAGAGGGCCGGTTGTGCTCAGAGGCCCCACAGGCCAGGGGCAGGACCCAGCAGGTCCCCTGCCCCTGGCCAGCCTTTCCCAGACCTTCCTGGCCTCAGGGGTACTGCCCCACCAAGGGGCAGGCTGCGGGGACTGGGTCCAGACATGCCCGGGCGCTTCCCCAGGCTCATCCCCACTGGTGCCTTTCCCCTGGGCCTAGGCCTCGGTTTAGGCCTCTTGGAGAGGAGGTTGCTGGCAGGGGCTGTCTCCACACTGCAAGGTGCTGGAGCTCAGAGGGCCTCGTCAGAGGGAAGGGACCAGCAAGGGGCTGGACGCCCAAGACCTCTTTGGACCAGCAGCCTCAGGGCAGCAGGGAGAGCAAGAGGCACAACTTGCCCCTAGGTCGGCTCTGCCCCTTCCCACACAGGCGGCTAGCCCAGCAGCTGCCTGACATACTCTGGCTCCCCCGAGCTCTTTGCCGGTGCAGGGGGCAGATCAGAGGTGTGCATGTGGTTCTGACTTGGCCTGGGATTGTGGACACCGTGCCTTGCCCCCAGGCTCAGGAGCAAGGGCCCGGAGAGAGCAACACCCCGAAGCGCTTTTCTCCCGGGCTTGGGAGCATTGTACACGCCTGCTGGGAACAGTGGGCGGGAGTGTTTGCAAAAAGGACTTTGGAGGCAGCCGTGGAGGTCTTCCAGTGGGAGAGGGCCGGTTGTGCTCAGAGGCCTCACAGGCCAGGGGCAGGACCCAGCAGGTCCCCTGCCCCTGGCCAGCCTTGCCCAGACCTTCCTGGCCTCCGGGGGTACTGCCCCACCAAGGGGCAGGCTGCGGGGACTGGGTCCAGACATGCCTGGGCGCCTCCCCAGGCTCATCCCCGCTGGTGCCTTTCCCCTGGGCATAGGCCTCGGTTGATGCCTCCTTGGAGAGGAGGGTGCTGGCAGGGGCTGTCTCCACACTGCAAGGTGCTGGAGCTCAGAGGGCCTCGTCAGCGGGAAGGGACCAGCAAGGGGCTGGATGCCCAAGACCTCTTTGGCCCAGCAGCCTCAGGGCAGCACGGAGAGCAAGAGGCCCAACTTGCCCCTAGGTCGGCTCTGCCCCTTCCCACACAGGCAGCCAACCCAGCAGCTGCCTGATAGACTCTGGCTCCCCCGAGCTCTCTGCCGGTTCAGGGGTCAGGAACAGACGTGTGCATGTGGTTCTGCCTTGGTCTGGGAGTGTGGACCCACTGCCTGGACCCCAGGCTCAGGGGCAAGGGCCCGGAGAGAGCAACACCCCGAAGCGCTTTTCTCCTGGCCTTGGGAGCGTTGTGCGTGCCTGGCGGGAACAGCGGGCGGGAGTGTTGGCAAACCCGCCTTTGAAGGCAGCCGGGGAGGTCTTCCAGTGGGAGAGGGCCGGTTGTGCTCAGAGGCCCCACAGGCCAGGGGCAGGACCCAGCAGGGACCCTGCCCCTGGCCAGCCTTGCCCAGACCTTCCTGGCCTCCGGGGGTACTGCCCCACCAAGGGGCAGGCTGTGGGGACTGGGTCCAGACATGCCCGGGACCCTCCACTGGCTCATCCCCGCTGGTGCCTTTCCCCTGGGCCTAGGCCTCGGTTGAGGCCTCCTTGGAGAGGAGGTTGCTGGCAGGGTGTGTCTCCACACTGCAAGGTGCTGGAGCTCAGAGGGCCTCGTCAGAGGGAAGGGACCAGCAAGGGGCTGGATGCCCAAGACCTCTTTGGCCCAGCAGCCTCAGGGCAGCAGGGAGAGCAAGAGGCCCAACTTGCCCCTAGGTCGGCTCTGCCCCTTCCCACACAGGCGGCCAGCCCAGCAGCTGCCTGACAGACTCTGGCTCCCCCCAGCTCTCTGCCGGTGGAGGGGGCAGGAACAGACGTGTGCATGTTGTTGTGCCTTGGCCTGGGACTGTGGATCCCCTGCCTGGCCCCCAGGCTCAGGGGCAAGGGCCCGGAGAGAGCACCACCCCGAAGCGCTTTTCTCCCGGGCTTGGGAGCATTGTGCGTGCCTGGCGGGAACAGCGGGCGGGAGTGCTTGCAAACCGGCCTTTGGAGGCAGACGGGGAGGTCTTCCAGCGGGAGAGTGCCGGTTGTGCTTAGACGCCCCACAGGCCAGGGGCACGACCCAGCAGGGCCCCTGCCCCTCGCAGCCTTGCCCAGACCTTCCTGGCCTCCGGGGGTACTGCCCCACCAAGGGGCAGGCTGCGGGGACTGGGTCCAGACATGCCCGTGCGCCTCCACTGGCTCATCTCCGCTGGTGCCTTTCCCCTGGCCTAGGCCTCGGTTGAGGCCTCCTTGGAGAGGAGGTTGCTGGCAGGGGCTGTCTCCACACTGCAAGGTGCTGGAGCTCAGAGGGCCTCGTCAGAGGGAAGGGACCAGCAAGGGGCTGGATGCCCAAGACCTCTTTCGCCCAGCAGCCTCAGGGCAGCAGGGAGAGCAAGAGGCCCAACTTGCCCCTAGGTCGGCTCTGCCCCTTCCCACACAGGCGGGCAGCCCAGCAGCTGCCTGACAGACTCTGGCTCCCCCCAGCTCTCTGCCGGTGGAGGGGGCAGGAACAGACGTGTGCATGTGGTTCTGCCTTGGCCTGGGACTGTGGATCCCCTGCCTGGCCCCCAGGCTCAGGGGCAGGGGCCCGGAGAGACCACCACCCCGAAGCGCTTTTCTCCGGGGTTTTGGAACATTGTGTGTGCCTGGCGGGAACAGCGAGTGGGAATGCTTGCAAACCGGCCTTTGGGGGCAGCCGGGGAGGTCCTCCATGGTCCCTGAGAGAACACCACCCCGAAGCGCTTTTCTCACGGTCTTGGGAGCATTGTGCGCGGATGGCGGGAACAGCAGGAAGGAGTCCTTGCAAACCGGCCTTTGGAGGCAGCCGGGGAGGTCTTGAAAGTGCCCGGAGAGAGCACCACCCCGAAGCGCTTTTCTCCCGGGCTTGGGAACATTGTGCGCGGCTGGCGGGAACAGCAGGCAGGACTGCTTGCAAACTGGCATTTGGAGGCAGCCCGGGAGGTCTTCCAAGGGCCCGGAGTGAGCAACACCCCAAAATGCTTTTCTCCCGGGCTTGGGAGCATTGTGCGCGGATGGCGGGAACAGCGAGTGGGAGTGCTTGCAAACCGGCCTTTGGGGGCACCCCGGGAGGTCTTCCATGGGCACGGAGAGAACACCACCCCGAAGCGCTTTTCTCCGGGGTTTTGGAGGATTGTGCGTGGCTGGCGGGAACAGCGAGTGGGAGTGCTTGCAAACCGGCCTTTGGGGGCAGCCAGGGAGGTCCTCCATTGGCACGGAGAGAACACCACCCCGAAGCGCTTTTCTCCCGGTCTTGGGAGCATTGTGCGAGGCTGGCGGGAACAGCGGGCGGGAGTGCTTGCAAACCGGCCTTTGGAGGCAGCTTGGGAGGTCTTCCAAGGGCCCGGAGAGAGCACCATCCCGAAGCACTTTTCTCACGGAATTGGGAGCATTGTTCGCGGCTGTCGGGAACAGAGGACATGAGTGCTTGCAAACCGGCCTTTAGAGGCAGCCGGGGAGTCTTCCAAGGGCCCGGAGAGAGACCACCCCAAAATGCTTTTCTCCCGGGCTTGGGAGCATTGTGTGCGGCTGGCGGGTCAGCGGGAGGGAGTTCTCGAAAACCAGCCTTTGGAGGCAGCCGGGGAGGTCTTCCAAGGGCCAGGAGAGAGCACCACCCCGAAGCGCTTTTCTCCCGGGCTTGGGAGCATTGTGCGCGGCTGGCGGGAACAGCGGGATTGAGTGCTTGCAAACTGGCCTTTGGAGGCAGCCGGGGAGGTCTTCCAAGGGCCGGGAGAGAGCACCACCCCGAAGCGCTTTTCTCCTAGGCTTGGGAGCATTGTGCGCGGCTGGCGGGAACAGCGGGCATGAGTGCTTGCAAACCGGCCTTTGGAGACAAACGGGGAGGTCTTCCAAGGGCCCGTAGAGAGCACCACCCCGAAGCGCTTTTCTCCCGTGATTGGGAGCATTGTGTGCAGCTGGCGGGACAGCGGGAGGGAGTACTTGAAATCCAGCCTTTGGAGGCATCCGGGGAGGTCTTCCAAGGGCCGGGAGAGAGCACCACCCTGAAGGGCTTTTCTCCTGGGCTTGGAGCATTTGCACGGATGGCGGGAACAGCGAGTGGGAGTGCTTGCAAACCGGCATTTGGGGGCAGCCCGGGAGGTCTTTCTTGGGTCCAGAGAGAACACCACCCCGAAACGCTTTTCTCCCGGGCTTGGGAGCATTGTGCGCGGGTGGCGGGAACAGCAGGCAGAAGTGCTTGCAAACCGGCCTTGGAGGCAGCCGGGGAGGTCTTCCAAAGCCCGGAGTGAGCACCACCCCAAAATGCTTTTCTCCCGGGCTTGGGAGCATTGTGCGCAGCTGGCGTGAACAGCGGGATTGAGTGCTTGCAAACCAGCCTTTGGAGGCAGCCGGGGAGGTCTTCCAGCGGGAGAGTGCCAGTTGTTCTCAGAGGCCCCACAGGCCAGGGGCAGGACCCAGCAGGGCCCCTGCCTCTGGCAGCCTTGCCCAGACCTTCCTGGCCTCCGGGGGTACTACCCCAACAAGGGGCAGGCTGCGGGGCCTGGGTCCAGACATGCCCGGGCGCCTCCCCAGGCTCATCCCCGCTGGTGCCTTTCCCCTGGGCCTAGGCCTCGGTTGAGGCCTCCTTGGAGAGGAGGTTGCCGGCAGGGGCTGTCTGCACACTGCAACGTGCTGGAGCTCAGAGGGCCTCGTCAGAGGGAAAGGACCAGCAAAGGGCTGGATGCCCAAGACCTCTTTGACCCAGCAGCCTCAGGGCAGCAGGGAGAGCAAGAGGCCCAACTTGCCCCTAGGTCGGCTCTACCCCGTCCCACACAGGCAGCCAGCCCAGCAGCAGCCTGGCAGTCTCTGGCTCCCCCGAACTCTCTGCCGGTGTAGGGGGCAGGAACAGACGTGTGCATGTCGTTCTGCCTTGGCCTGGAAGTGTGTTCCCCCTGCCTGTCCCCCAGGCTCAGGGGCAAGGGCCCGGAGAGAGCACCACCCCGAAGCGCTTTTCTCCCGGGCTTGGGAGCATTGTGCGTGCCTGGCGGGAACAGCGGGCGGGAGTGCTTGCAAACCGGCCTTTGGAGGCAGCCGGGGAGGTCTTCCAGCGGGAGAGTGCCGGTTGTGCTCAGACGCCCCACAGGCCAGGGGCAGGACCCAGCAGTGTCCCTGCCCCTGGCAGCCTTGCCCAGACCCTCCTGGCCTCCGGGGCTACTGCCCCACCAAGGGGCAGGCTGCGGGGACTGGGTCCAGACATGCCCGGGCGCCTCCCCAGGCTCATCCCCGCTGGTGCCTTTCCCCTGGGCCTAGGCCTCAGTTGAGGCCTCCTTGGAGAGGAGGTTGCTGGCAGGGGCTGTCTCCACACTGCAAGGTGCTGGAGCTCAGAGGGCCTCGTCAGAGGGAAGGGACCAGCAAGGGGCTGGATGCCCAAGACCTCTTTGGCCCAGCAGCCTCAGGGCAGCAGGGAGAGGAAGAGGCCCAACTTGCCCCTAGGTCGGCTCTGCCCCTTCCCACACAGGCGGCCAGCCCAGCAGCTGCCTGACAGACTCTGGCTCCCCCGAGCTCTCTGCCGGTGCAGGGGGCAGGAACAGACGTGTGCATGTGGTTCTGCGTTGGTCTGGGAGTGTGGACCCACTGCCTCGCCCCCACGCTCAGGGGCAAGGGCCCGGAGAGAGCACCACCCTGAAGCGCTTTTCTCCCGGGCTTGGGAGCATTGTGCACGCCTGCTGGGAACAGTGGGCGGGAGCGCTTGCAAACCGGCCTTTGGAGGCAGCCGGGGAGGTCTTCCAGTGGGAGAGGGCCGGTTGTGCTCAGAGGCCCCACAGGCCAGGGGCAGGACGCAGCAGGGCCCCTGCCCCTGGCCAGCCTTGCCCAGACCTTCCTGGCCTCCGGGGGTACTGCCCCACCAAGGGGCAGGCTGCGGGGCCTGTGTCCAGACATGCCCGGGCGCCTCCCCAGGCTCATCCCCGCTGGTGCCTTTCCCCTGGGCCTAGGCCTCGGTTGAGGCCTCCTTGGAGAGGAGGTTGCTGGCAGGGGCTGTCTCCACACTGCAAGGTGCTGGAGCTCAGAGGGCCTCGTCAGAGGGAAGGGACCAGTAAGGGGCTGGATGCCCAAGACGTCTTTGGCCCAGCAGCCTCAGGGCAGCAGGGAGAGCAAGAGGCCCAACTTGCCCCTAGGTCGGCTCTGCCCCTTCCCACACAGGCGGCCAACTCAGCAGCTGCCTGACAGACTCTGGCTCCCCCAAGCTCTCTGCCGGTGCAGGGGACAGGAACAGACGTGGGCATGTGGTTCTGCCTTGGCCTGGGAGTGTGTTCCCCCTGCCTTGCCCCCAGGCTCAGGGGCAAGGGCCCGGAGAGAGCAACACCCCGAAGCGCTTTTCTCCCGGGCTTGGGAGCATTGTGCGAGCCTGGCGTGAACTGCGGGCGGGAGTGTTTGCAAACAGGACTTTGGAGGTAGCCGTGGAGGTCTTCCAGTGGGAGAGGGCCGGTTGTGCTCAGAGGCCTCACAGGCCAGGGGCAGGACCCAGCAGGTCCCCTGCCCCTGGCCAGCCTTGCCCAGACCTTCCTGGCCTCCGGGGGTACTGCCCCACCAAGGGGCAGGCTGCGGGGACTGGGTCCAGACATGCCTGGGCGCCTCCCCAGGCTCATCCCCGCTGGTGCCTTTCCCCTGGGCATAGGCCTCGGTTGATGCCTCCTTGGAGAGGAGGTTGCTGGCAGGGGCTGTCTCCACACTGCAAGGTGCTGGAGCTCAGAGGGCCTCGTCAGAGGGAAGGGACCAGCAAGGGGCTGGATGCCCAAGACCTCTTTGGCCCAGCAGCCTCAGGGCAGCAGGGAGAGCAAGAGGCCCAACTTGCCCCTAGGTCGGCTCTGCCCCTTCCCACACAGGCAGCCAACCCAGCAGCTGCCTGATAGACTCTGGCTCCCCCGAGCTCTCTGCCGGTTCACGGGTCAGGAACAGACGTGTGCATGTGGTTCTGCCTTGGTCTGGGAGTGTGGACCCACTGCCTGGACCCCAGGCTCAGGGGCAAGGGCCCGGAGAGAGCAACACCCCGAAGCGCTTTTCTCCTGGCCTTGGGAGCGTTGTGCGTGCCTGGCGGGAACAGCGGGCGGGAGTGTTGGCAAACCCGCCTTTGAAGGTCTTCCAGTGGGAGAGGGCCGGTTGTGCTCAGAGGCCCCACAGGCCAGGGGCAGGACCCAGCAGGGACCCTGACCCTGGCCAGCCTTGCCCAGACCTTCCTGGCCTCCGGGGGTACTGCCCCACCAAGGGGCAGGCTGCGGGGACTGGGTCCAGACATGCCCGGGCCCCTCCACTGGCTCATCCCCGCTGGTGCCTTTCCCCTGGGCCTGGGCCTCGGTTGAGGCCTCCTTGGAGAGGAGGTTGCTGGCAGGGGCTGTCTCCACACTGCAAGGTGCTGGAGCTCAGAGGGCCTCGTCAGAGGGAAGGGACCAGCAAGGGGCTGGATGCCCAAGACCTCTTTGGCCCAGCAGCCTCAGGGCAGCAGGGAGAGCAAGAGGCCCAACTTGCCCCTAGGTCGGCTCTGCCCCTTCCCACACAGGCGGCCAGCCCAGCAGCTGCCTGACAGACTCTGGCTCCCCCCAGCTCTCTGCCGGTGGATGGGGCAGGAACAGACGTGTGCATGTGGTTCTGCCTTGGCCTGGGACTGTGGATCCCCTGCCTGGCCCCCAGGCTCAGGGGCAAGGACCCGGAGAGACCACCACGCCGAAGCGCTTTTCTCCCGGGCTTGGGAGCATTGTGCGCGCCTGGCGGGAACAGTGGGCGGGAGTGCTTGCAAACCGGCCTTTGGAGGCAGCCGGGGAGGTCTTCCAGTGGGAGAGGGCCGGTTGTGCTCAGAGGCCCCACAGGCCAGGGGCAGGACCCAGCAGGGCCCCTGCCCCTGGCCAGCCTTGCCCAGACCTTCCTGGCCCCCGGGGGTACTGCCCCACCAAGGGGCAGGCTGCGGGGACAGGGTCCAGACATGCCCGGGCGCCTCCCCTGGCTCAACCCCGCTGGTGCCTTTCCCCTGGGCCTAGGCCTCGGTTGAGGCCTCCTTGGAGAGGAGATTGCTGGCAGGGGCTGTCTCCACACTGCAAGGTGCTGGAGCTCAGAGGGCCTCGTCAGAGGGAAGGGACCAGTAAGGGGCTGGATGCCCAAGACGTCTTTGGCCCTGCAGCCTCAGGGCAGCAGGGAGAGCAAGAGGCCCAACTTGCCCCTAGGTCGGCTCTGCCCCGTCCCACACAGGCAGCCAGCCCAGCAGCAGCCTGGCAGTCTCTGGCTCTCCCGAGCTCTCTGCCGGTGTAGGGGGCAGGAACAGACGTGTGCATGTCGTTCTGCATTGGCCTGGGAGTGTGTTCCAACTGCCTGGCCCCCAGGCTCAGGGGCAAGGGCCCGGAAAGAGCACCACCCCGAAGCGCTTTTCTCCCGGGCTTGGGAGCATTGTGCGTGCCTGGCGGCAACAGCGGGCGGGAGTGCTTGCAAACCGGCCTTTGGAGGCAGACGGGGAGGTCTTCCAGCGGGAGAGTGCCGGTTGTGCTCAGACGCCCCACAGGCCAGGGGCACGACCCAGCAGGGCCCCTGCCCCTCGCAGCCTTACCCAGACCTTCCTGGCCTCCGGGGGTACTGCCCCACCAAGGGGCAGGCTGCGGGGACTGCGTCCAGACATGCCCGTGCGCCTCCACTGGCTCATCTCCGCTGGTGCCTTTCCCCTGGGCCTAGGCCTCGGTTGAGGCCTCCTTGGAGAGGAGGTTGCTGGCAGGGGCTGTCTCCACACTGCAAGGTGCTGGAGCTCAGAGGGCCTCGTCAGAGGGAAGGGACCAGCAAGGGGCTGGATGCCCAAGACCTCTTTGGCCCAGCAGCCTCAGGGCAGCAGGGAGAGCAAGAGGCCCAACTTGCCCCTAGGTCGGCTCTGCCCCTTCCCACACAGGCGGCCAGCCCAGCAGCTGCCTGACAGACTCTGGCTCCCCCCAGCTCTCTGCCGGTGGATGGGGCAGGAACAGACGTGTGCATGTGGTTCTGCCTTGGCCTGGGACTGTGGATCCCCTGCCTGGCCCCCAGGCTCAGGGGCAGGGGCCCGGAGAGACCACCACCCCGAAGCGCTTTTCTCCGGGGTTTTGGAACATTGTGTGTGCCTGGCGGGAACAGCGAGTGGGAATGCTTGCAAACCGGCCTTTGGGGGCAGCCGGGGAGGTCCTCCATGGTCCCTGAGAGAACACCACCCCGAAGCGCTTTTCTCACGGTCTTGGGAGCATTGTGCTCGGCTGGCGGGAACAGCGGGCATGAGTGCTTGCAAACTGTCCTTTGGAGGCAGCCGGGGAGATCTTCCAAGGGCCGGACTGATCACCACCCCAAAATGCTTTTCTCTCGGGCTTGGGAGCATTGTGCGCGGCTGTCGGGAACAACGGACATGAATGCTTGCAAACCGGCCTTTGGAGGCAGCCCGGGAGGTCTTCCAAGGGCCCGGAGAGAGCACCACCCCAAAATGCTTTTCTCCCGGGCTTGGGAGCATTGTGCGTGGCTGGCGGAAGCAGCGGGAATGAGTACTTACAAACCGGCCTTTGGAGGCAGCCGGGGAGGTCTTGAAAGTGCCCGGAGAGAGCACCACCCCGAAGCGCTTTTCTCCCGGGCTTGGGAACATTGTGCGCGGCTGGCGGGAACAGCAGGCAGGACTGCTTGCAAACTGGCCTTTGGAGGCAGCCGGGGAGGTCTTCCAAGGGCCCGGAGTGAGCACCACCCCAAAATGCTTTTCTCCCGGGCTTGGGAGCATTGTGCGCGGCTGGTGGGAACAACGGGCATGAGTGCTTGCAAACCGGCCTTTGGAGGCAGCCGGGGACGTCTTCCAAGGGCCCGGAGAGAGCACCACCCCGAAGCGCTTTTCTCCCGGGCTTGGGAGCATTGTGCGCGGCTGGCGGGAACAGCAGGCAGGACTGCTTGCAAACTGGCCTTTGGAGGCAGCCGGGGAGGTCTTCCAAGGGCCCGGAGTGAGCACCACCCCAAAATGCTTTTCTCCCGGGCTTGGGAGCATTGTGCGCGGCTGGTGGGAACAACGGGCATGAGTGCTTGCAAACCGGCCTTTGGAGGCAGCCGGGGACGACTTCCAAGGGCCCGGAGAGATCACCACCCCGAAGCACTTTTCTCCCGGGCTTGGGAGCATTGTGCGTGGCTGGCGGGAACAGCAGGAAGGAGTCCTTGCAAACCGGCCTTTGGAGGCAGCGGGGGAGGTCTTCCAAGGGCCTGTAGAGAGCACCACCCCGAAGCGCTTTTCTCCCGGGCTTGGGAGTATTGTGCGCGGGTGGCAGGAACAGCAGGCAGGAGTGCTTGAAAACCGGCCTTTGCAGGCAGCCGGGGAGGTCTTCCAGGGCCCGGTGTGAACACCACCCCAAAAAGCTTTTCTCCCGGGCTTGGGAGCATTGTGCGCGGCTGGTGGGAACAGCGGGCATGAGTGCTTGCAAACTGGCCACTGGAGGCAGCCGGGGAGGTCTTCCAAGGGCCTGTAGAGAGCACCACCCCAAAATGCTTCTCTCCCGGGCTTGGGAGCATTGTGCGTGGCTGGCGGGAACAGCAGGAAGGAGTCCTTGCAAACCGGCCTTTGCAGGCAGCCGGGGAGGTCTTCCAAGGGCCTGTAGAGAGCACCACCCCGAAGCGCTTTTCTCCCGCGCTTGGGAGCATTCTGCGCGGGTGGCGGGAACAGCAGGCAGGAGTGCTTGAAAACCGTCCTTTGGAGGCAGCCGGGGAGGTCTTCCAGGGCCCGGTGTGAGCACCACCCCAAAATGCTTTTCTCCCGGGCTTGGGAGCATTGTGCGTGGCTGGCGGGAACAGCAGGAAGGAGTCCTTGCAAACCGGCCTTTGGAGGCAGCCGGGGAGGTCTTCCAAGGGCCTGTAGAGAGCACCACCCCGAAGCGCTTTTCTCCCGGGCTTGGGAGCATTTTGCGCGGGTGGCGGGAACAGCAGGCAGGAGTGCTTGAAAACCGTCCTTTGGAGGCAGCCGGGGAGGTCTTCCAGGGCCCGGTGTGAGCACCACCCCAAAATGCTTTTCTCCCGGGCTTGGGAGCATTGTGCGCGGATGGCGGGAACAGCAGGAAGGAGTCCTTGCAAACCGGCCTTTGGAGGCAGCCCGGGAGGTCTTCCAAGGGCCTGTAGAGAGCACCACCCCGAAGCGCTTTTCTCCCGGGCTTGGGATTATTGTGCGCGGGTGGCGGGAACAGCAGGCAGGAGTGCTTGAAAACCGTCCTTTGGAGGCAGCCGGGGAGGTCTTCCAGGGCCCGGTGTGAGCACCACCCCAAAATGCTTTTCTCCCGGGCTTGGGAGCATTGTGCGCGGATGGCGGGAACAACGGGCATGAGTGCTTGCAAACCGGCCTTTGGAGGCAGCCGGGGACGTCTTCCAAGGGCCCGGAGAGAGCACCACCCCGAAGCGCTTTTCTCCCGGGCTTGGGAGCATTGTGCGCGGCTGGCGGGAACAGCAGGCAGGACTGCTTGCAAACTGGCCTTTGGAGGCAGCCGGGGAGGTCTTCCAAGGGCCCGGAGTGAGCACCACCCCAAAATGCTTTTCTCCCGGGCTTGGGAGCATTGTGCGCGGCTGGTGGGAACAACGGGCATGAGTGCTTGCAAACCGGCCTTTGGAGGCAGCCGGGGACGACTTCCAAGGGCCCGGAGAGATCACCACCCCGAAGCACTTTTCTCCCGGGCTTGGGAGCATTGTGCGTGGCTGGCGGGAACAGCAGGAAGGAGTCCTTGCAAACCGGCCTTTGGAGGCAGCGGGGGAGGTCTTCCAAGAGCCTGTAGAGAGCACCACCCCGAAGCGCTTTTCTCCCGGGCTTGGGAGTATTGTGCGCGGGTGGCAGGAACAGCAGGCAGGAGTGCTTGAAAACCGGCCTTTGCAGGCAGCCGGGGAGGTCTTCCAGGGCCCGGTGTGAACACCACCCCAAAAAGCTTTTCTCCCGGGCTTGGGAGCATTGTGCGCGGCTGGTGGGAACAGCGGGCATGAGTGCTTGCAAACTGGCCACTGGAGGCAGCCGGGGAGGTCTTCCAAGGGCCTGTAGAGAGCACCACCCCAAAATGCTTCTCTCCCGGGCTTGGGAGCATTGTGCGTGGCTGGCGGGAACAGCAGGAAGGAGTCCTTGCAAACCGGCCTTTGCAGGCAGCCGGGGAGGTCTTCCAAGGGCCTGTAGAGAGCACCACCCCGAAGCGCTTTTCTCCCGCGCTTGGGAGCATTCTGCGCGGGTGGCGGGAACAGCAGGCAGGAGTGCTTGAAAACCGTCCTTTGGAGGCAGCCGGGGAGGTCTTCCAGGGCCCGGTGTGAGCACCACCCCAAAATGCTTTTCTCCCGGGCTTGGGAGCATTGTGCGTGGCTGGCGGGAACAGCAGGAAGGAGTCCTTGCAAACCGGCCTTTGGAGGCAGCCGGGGAGGTCTTCCAAGGGCCTGTAGAGAGCACCACCCCGAAGCGCTTTTCTCCCGGGCTTGGGAGCATTTTGCGCGGGTGGCGGGAACAGCAGGCAGGAGTGCTTGAAAACCGTCCTTTGGAGGCAGCCGGGGAGGTCTTCCAGGGCCCGGTGTGAGCACCACCCCAAAATGCTTTTCTCCCGGGCTTGGGAGCATTGTGCGCGGATGGCGGGAACAGCAGGAAGGAGTCCTTGCAAACCGGCCTTTGGAGGCAGCCCGGGAGGTCTTCCAAGGGCCTGTAGAGAGCACCACCCCGAAGCGCTTTTCTCCCGGGCTTGGGATTATTGTGCGCGGGTGGCGGGAACAGCAGGCAGGAGTGCTTGAAAACCGTCCTTTGGAGGCAGCCGGGGAGGTCTTCCAGGGCCCGGTGTGAGCACCACCCCAAAATGCTTTTCTCCCGGGCTTGGGAGCATTGTGCGCGGATGGCGGGAACAGCGAGTGGGAGTGCTTGCAAACCGGCCTTTGGGGGCACCCCGGGAGGTCTTCCATGGGCACGGAGAGAACACCACCCCGAAGCGCTTTTCTCCGGGGTTTTGGAGGATTGTGCGTGGCTGGCGGGAACAGCGAGTGGGAGTGCTTGCAAACCGGCCTTTGGGGGCAGCCAGGGAGGTCCTCCATTGGCACGGAGAGAACACCACCCCGAAGCGCTTTTCTCCCGGTCTTGGGAGCATTGTGCGAGGCTGGCGGGAACAGCGGGCGGGAGTGCTTGCAAACCGGCCTTTGGAGGCAGCTTGGGAGGTCTTCCAAGGGCCCGGAGAGAGCACCATCCCGAAGCACTTTTCTCACGGAATTGGGAGCATTGTTCGCGGCTGTCGGGAACAGAGGACATGAGTGCTTGCAAACCGGCCTTTAGAGGCAGCCGGGGAGTCTTCCAAGGGCCCGGAGAGAGACCACCTCAAAATGCTTTTCTCCCGGGCTTGGGAGCATTGTGTGCGGCTGGCGGGTCAGCGGGAGGGAGTTCTTGAAAACCAGCCTTTGGAGGCAGCCGGGGAGGTCTTCCAAGGGCCGGGAGAGAGCACCACCCCGAAGCGCTTTTCTCCCGGGCTTGGGAGCATTGTGCGAGGCTGGCGGGAACAGCGGGATTGAGTGCTTGCAAACCGGCCTTTGGAGGCAGCCGGGGAGGTCTTCCAAGGGCCGGGAGAGAGCACCACCCCGAAGCGCTTTTCTCCTAGGCTTGGGAGCATTGTGCGCGGCTGGCGGGAACAGCGGGCATGAGTGCTTGCAAACCGGCCTTTGGAGACAAACGGGGAGGTCTTCCAAGGGCCCGTAGAGAGCACCACCCCGAAGCGCTTTTCTCCCGTGATTGGGAGCATTGTGTGCGGCTGGCGGGACAGCGGGAGGGAGTACTTGAAATCCAGCCTTTGGAGGCAGCCGGGGAGGTCTTCCAAGGGCCGGGAGAGAGCACCACCCTGAAGGGCTTTTCTCCTGGGCTTGGAGCATTTGCACGGATGGCGGGAACAGTGAGTGGGAGTGCTTGCAAACCGGCATTTGGGGGCAGCCCGGGAGGTCTTTCTTGGGTCCAGAGAGAACACCACCCCGAAACGCTTTTCTCCCGGGCTTGGGAGCATTGTGCGCGGGTGGCGGGAACAGCAGGGAGAAGTGCTTGCAAACCGGCCTTGGAGGCAGCCGGGGAGGTCTTCCAAAGCCCGGAGTGAGCACCACCCCAAAATGCTTTTCTCCCGGGCTTGGGAGCATTGTGCGCAGCTGGCGTGAACAGCGGGATTGAGTGCTTGCAAACCAGCCTTTGGAGGCAGCCGGGGAGGTCTTCCAGCGGGAGAGTGCCAGTTGTTCTCAGAGGCCCCACAGGCCAGGGGCAGGACCCAGCAGTGTCCCTGCCTCTGGCAGCCTTGCCCAGACCTTCCTGGCCTCCGGGGGTACTACCCCACCAAGGGGCAGGCTGCGGGGACTGGGTCCAGACATGCCCGGGCGCCTCCCCAGGCTCATCCCCGCTGGTGCCTTTCCCCTGGGCCTAGGCCTCGGTTGAGGCCTCCTTGGAGAGGAGGTTGCCGGCAGGGGCTGTCTGCACACTGCAAGGTGCTGGAGCTCAGAGGGCCTCGTCAGAGGGAAAGGACCAGCAAAGGGCTGGATGCCCAAGACCTCTTTGACCCAGCAGCCTCAGGGCAGCAGGGAGAGCAAGAGGCCCAACTTGCCCCTAGGTCGGCTCTACCCCGTCCCACACAGGCAGCCAGCCCACCAGCAGCCTGGCAGTGTCTGGCTCCCCCGAACTCTCTGCCGGTGTAGGGGGCAGGAACAGACGTGTGCATGTCGTTCTGCCTTGGCCTGGGAGTGTGTTCCCCCTGCCTGTCCCCCAGGCTCAGGGGCAAGGGCCCGGAGAGAGCACCACCCCGAAGCGCTTTTCTCCCGGGCTTGGGAGCATTGTGCGTGCCTGGCGGGAACAGCGGGCGGGAGTGCTTGCAAACCGGCCTTTGGAGGCAGCCGGGGAGGTCTTCCAGCGGGAGAGTGCCGGTTGTGCTCAGACGCCCCACAGGCCAGGGGCAGGACCCAGCAGTGACCCTGCCCCTGGCAGCCTTGCCCAGACCCTCCTGGCCTCCGGGGGTACTGCCCCACCAAGGGGCAGGCTGCGGGGACTGGGTCCAGACATGGCCGGGCGCCTCCCCAGGCTCATCCCCGCTGGTGCCTTTCCCCTGGGCCTAGGCCTCGGTTGAGGCCTCCTTGGAGAGGAGGTTGCTGGCAGGGGCTGTCTCCACACTGCAAGGTGCTGGAGCTCAGAGGGCCTCGTCAGAGGGAAGGGACCAGCAAGGGGCTGGATGCCCAAGACCTCTTTGGCCCAGCAGCCTCAGGGCAGCAGGGAGAGCAAGAGGCCCAACTTGCCCCTAGGTCGGCTCTGCCCCTTCCCACACAGGCGGCCAGCCCAGCAGCTGCCTGACAGACTCTGGCTCCGCCGAGCTCTCTGCCGGTGCAGGGGTCAGGAACAGACGTGTGCATGTGGTTCTGCGTTGGTCTGGGAGTGTGGACCCACTGCCTCGCCCCCACGCTCAGGGGCAAGGGCCCGGAGAGAGCAACACCCCGAAGCGCTTTTCTCCCGGGCTTGGGAGAATTGTGCGTGCCTGGCGGGAACAGCGGGCGGGAGTGTTGGCAAACCGGCCTTTGGAGGCAGCCGGGGAAGTCTTCCAGTGGGAGAGGGCCGGTTGTGCTCAGAGGCCCCACAGGCCAGGGGCAGGACCCAGCAGGGCCCCTGCCCGTGGCCAGCCTTGCCCAGACCTTCCTGGCCTCCGGGGGTACTGCCCCACCAAGGGGCAGGCTGCGGGGACTGGGTCCAGACATGCCCGGGCGCCTCCCCAGGCTCATCCCCGCTGGTGCCTTTCCCCTGTGCCTAGGCCTCGGTTTAGGCCTCCTTGGAGAGGAGGTTGCTGGCAGGGGCTGTCTCCACACTGCAAGGTGCTGGAGCTCAGAGGGCCTCGTCAGAGGGAAGGGACCAGCAAGGGGTTGGAGGCCCAAGACCTCTTTGGCCCAGCAGCCTCAGGGCAGCAGGGAGGGCAAGAGGCCCAACTTGCCCCTAGGTCGGCTCTGCCACTTCCCACACAGGCGGCCAGCCCAGCAGCTGCCTGACAGACTCTGGCTCCCCCGAGCTCTCTGCCGGTGCAGGGGGCAGATCAGACGTGTGCATGTGGTTCTGCCTTGGCCTGGGAGTGTGGACACCCTGCCTTGCCCCCAGGCTCAGGGGCAAGGGCCCAGAGAGAGCACCACCCTGAAGCGCTTTCCTCCCGGGCTTAGGAGCATTGTGCACGCCTGCTGGGAACAGTGGGCGGTAGCGCTTGCAAAACGGCCTTTGGAGGCAGCCGGGGAGGTCTTTCAGTGGGAGAAGGCCGGTTGTGCTCAGAGGCCCCACAGGCCAGGGGCAGGACCCAGCAGGGCCCCTGCCCCTGGCCAGCCTTGCCCAGACCTTCCTGGCCTCCGGGGGTACTGCCCCACCAAGGGGCAGGCTGCGGGAACTGGGTCCAGACATGCTCGGGCGCCTCCCCTGGCTCATCCCCGCTGGTGCCTTTCCCCTGGGCCTAGGCCTCGGTTGAGGCCTCCTTGGAGAGGAGGTTGCTGGCAGGGGCTGTCTCCACACTGCAAGGTGCTGGAGCTCAGAGGGCCTCGTCAGAGTGAAGGGACCAGTGAGGGGCTGGATGCCCAAGACGTCTTTGGCCCAGCAGCCTCAGGGCAGCAGGGAGAGCAAGAGGCCCAACTTGCCCCTAGGTCGGCTCTGCCCCTTCCCACACAGGCGGCCAACCCAGCAGCTGCCTGACAGACTCTGGCTCCCCCAAGCTCTCTGCCAGTGCAGGGGACAGGAACAGACGTGTGCATGTGTTTCTGCCTTGGCCTGGGAGTGTGTTCCCCCTGCCTTGCCCCCAGGCTCAGGGGCAAGGGCCCGGAGAGAGCACCACTCCGAAGTGCTTTTCTCCCGGGCTTGGGAGCATTGTGCGAGCCTGACGTGAACAGCAGGCAGGAGTGTTTGCAAACAGGACTTTGGAGGCAGCCGGGGAGGTCTTCCAGGGCCCGGTGTGAGCACCACCCCAAAATGCTTTTCTCCCGGGCTTGGGAGCATTGTGCGCGGATGGCGGGAACAGCAGGAAGGAGTCCTTGCAAACCGGCCTTTGGAGGCAGCCGGGGAGGTCTTCCAAGGGCCTGTAGAGAGCACCACCCCGAAGCGCTTTTCTCCCGGGCTTGGGAGCATTGTGCGCGGGTGGCGGGAACAGCAGGCAGGAGTGCTTGAAAACCGTCCTTTGGAGGCAGCCGGGGAGGTCTTCCAGGGCCCGGTGTGAGCACCACCCCAAAATGCTTTTCTCCCGGGCTTGGGAGCATTGTGCGCGGATGGCGGGAACAGCGAGTGGGAGTGCTTGCAAACCGGCCTTTGGGGGCACCCCGGGAGGTCTTCCATGGGCACGGAGAGAACACCACCCCGAAGCGCTTTTCTCCCGGTCTTGGGAGCATTGTGCGAGGATGGCGGGAACAGCGGGCGGGAGTGCTTGCAAACCGGCCTTTGGAGGCAGCTTGGGAGGTCTTCCAAGGGCCCGGAGAGAGCACCATCCCGAAGCACTTTTCTCACGGAATTGGGAGCATTGTTCGCGGCTGTCGGGAACAGAGGACATGAGTGCTTGCAAACCGGCCTTTAGAGGCAGCCGGGGAGTCTTCCAAGGGCCCGGAGAGAGACCACCCCAAAATGCTTTTCTCCCGGGCTTGGGAGCATTGTGTGCGGCTGGCGGGTCAGCGGGAGGGAGTTCTCGAAAACCAGCCTTTGGAGGCAGCCGGGGAGGTCTTCCAAGGGCCAGGAGAGAGCACCACCCCGAAGCGCTTTTCTCCCGGGCTTGGGAGCATTGTGCGCGGCTGGCGGGAACAGCGGGATTGAGTGCTTGCAAACTGGCCTTTGGAGGCAGCCGGGGAGGTCTTCCAAGGGCCGGGAGAGAGCACCACCCCGAAGCGCTTTTCTCCCGGGCTTGGGAGCATTGTGCGCGGCTGGCGGGAACAGCGGGATTGAGTGCTTGCAAACCGGCCTTTGGAGACAAACGGGGAGGTCTTCCAAGGGCCCGTAGAGAGCACCACCCCGAAGCGCTTTTCTCCCGTGATTGGGAGCATTGTGTGCGGCTGGCGGGACAGCGGGAGGGAGTACTTGAAATCCAGCCTTTGGAGGCAGCCGGGGAGGTCTTCCAAGGGCCGGGAGAGAGCACCACCCTGAAGGGCTTTTCTCCTGGGCTTGGAGCATTTGCACGGATGGCGGGAACAGCGAGTGGGAGTGCTTGCAAACCGGCATTTGGGGGCAGCCCGGGAGGTCTTTCTTGGGCCCAGAGAGAACACCACCCCGAAACGCTTTTCTCCCGGGCTTGGGAGCATTGTGCGCGGGTGGCGGGAACAGCAGGCAGAAGTGCTTGCAAACCGGCCTTGGAGGCAGCCGGGGAGGTCTTCCAAAGCCCGGAGTGAGCACCACCCCAAAATGCTTTTCTCCCGGGCTTGGGAGCATTGTGCGCAGCTGGCGTGAACAGCGGGATTGAGTGCTTGCAATCCAGCCTTTGGAGGCAGCCGGGGAGGTCTTCCAGCGGGAGAGTGCCAGTTGTTCTCAGAGGCCCCACAGGCCAGGGGCAGGACCCAGCAGTGTCCCTGCATCTGGCAGCCTTGCCCAGACCTTCCTGGCCTCCGGGGGTACTGCCCCACCAAGGGGCAGGCTGCGGGGCCTGGGTCCAGACATGCCCGGGCGCCTCCCCAGGCTCATCCCCGCTGGTGCCTTTCCCCTAGGCCTAGGCCTCGGTTGAGGCCTCCTTGGAGAGGAGGTTGCTGGCAGGGTCTGTCTCCACACTGCAAGGTGCTGGAGCTCAGAGGGCCTCGTCAGAGGGAAGGGACCAGCAAGGGGCTGGATGCCCAAGACCTCTTTGGCCCAGCAGCCTCAGGGCAGCAGGGAGAGCAAGAGGCCCAACTTGCCCCTAGGTCGGCTATGCCCCTTCCCACACAGGCGGCCAGCCCAGCAGCTGCCTGACAGACTCTGGCTCCCCCCAGCTCTCTGCCGGTGGAGGGGGCAGGAACAGACGTGTGCATGTTGTTGTGCCTTGGCCTGGGACTGTGGATCCCCTGCCTGGCCCCCAGGCTCAGGGGCAAGGGCCCGGAGAGAGCACCACCCCGAAGCGCTTTTCTCCCGGGCTTGGGAGCATTGTGCGTGCCTGGCGGGAACAGCGGGCGGGAGTGCTTGCAAACCGGCCTTTGGAGGCAGACGGGGAGGTCTTCCAGCGGGAGAGTGCCGGTTGTGCTCAGACGCCCCACAGGCCAGGGGCACGACCCAGCAGGGCCCCTGCCCCTCGCAGCCTTGCCCAGACCTTCCTGGCCTCCGGGGGTACTGCCCCACCAAGGGGCAGGCTGCGGGGACTGGGTCCAGACATGCCCGGGCGCCTCCACTGGCTCATCTCCGCTGGTGCCTTTCCCCTGGCCTAGGCCTCGGTTGAGGCCTCCTTGGAGAGGAGGTTGCTGGCAGGGGCTGTCTCCACACTGCAAGGTGCTGGAGCTCAGAGGGCCTCGTCAGAGGGAAGGGACCAGCAAGGGGCTGGATGCCCAAGACCTCTTTCGCCCAGCAGCCTCAGGGCAGCAGGGAGAGCAAGAGGCCCAACTTGCCCCTAGGTCGGCTCTGCCCCTTCCCACACAGGCGGGCAGCCCAGCAGCTGCCTGACAGACTCTGGCTCCCCCCAGCTCTCTGCCGGTGGAGGGGGCAGGAACAGACGTGTGCATGTGGTTCTGCCTTGGCCTGGGACTGTGGATCCCCTGCCTGACCCCCAGGCTCAGGGGCAGGGGCCCGGAGAGACCACCACCCCGAAGCGCTTTTCTCCGGGGTTTTGGAACATTGTGTGTGCCTGGCGGGAACAGCGAGTGGGAATGCTTGCAAACCGGCCTTTGGGGGCAGCCGGGGAGGTCCTCCATGGTCCCTGAGAGAACACCACCCCGAAGCGCTTTTCTCACGGTCTTGGGAGCATTGTGCGCGGCTGGCGGGAACAGCGGGCATGAGTGCTTGCAAACTGTCCTTTGGAGGCAGCCGGGGAGGTCTTCCAAGGGCCGGACTGATCACCACCCCAAAATGCTTTTCTCTCGGGCTTGGGAGCATTGTGCGCGGCTGTCGGGAACAACGGACATGAATGCTTGCAAACCGGCCTTTGGAGGCAGCCCGGGAGGTCTTCCAAGGGCCCGGAGAGAGCACCACCCCAAAATGCTTTTCTCCCGGGCTTGGGAGCATTGTGCGCGGATGGCGGGAACAGCAGGAAGGAGTCCTTGCAAACCGGCCTTTGGAGGCAGCCGGGGAGGTCTTGAAAGTGCCCGGAGAGAGCACCACCCCGAAGCGCTTTTCTCCCGGGCTTGGGAACATTGTGCGCGGCTGGCGGGAACAGCAGGCAGGACTGCTTGCAAACTGGCATTTGGAGGCAGCCGGGGAGGTCTTCCAAGGGCCCGGAGTGAGCACCACCCCAAAATGCTTTTCTCCCGGGCTTGGGAGCATTGTGCGCGGATGGCGGGAACAGCGAGTGGGAGTGCTTGCAAACCGGCCTTTGGGGGCACCCCGGGAGGTCTTCCATGGGCACGGAGAGAACACCACCCCGAAGCGCTTTTCTCCGGGGTTTTGGAGGATTGTGCGTGGCTGGCGGGAACAGCGAGTGGGAGTGCTTGCAAACCGGCCTTTGGGGGCAGCCAGGGAGGTCCTCCATTGGCACGGAGAGAACACCACCCCGAAGCGCTTTTCTCCCGGTCTTGGGAGCATTGTGCGAGGCTGGCGGGAACAGCGGGCGGGAGTGCTTGCAAACCGGCCTTTGGAGGCAGCTTGGGAGGTCTTCCAAGGGCCCGGAGAGAGCACCATCCCGAAGCACTTTTCTCACGGAATTGGGAGCATTGTTCGCGGCTGTCGAGAACAGAGGACATGAGTGCTTGCAAACCGGCCTTTAGAGGCAGCCGGGGAGTCTTCCAAGGGCCCGGAGAGAGACCACCCCAAAATGCTTTTCTCCCGGGCTTGGGAGCATTGTGTGCGGCTGGCGGGTCAGCGGGAGGGAGTTCTCGAAAACCAGCCTTTGGAGGCAGCCGGGGAGGTCTTCCAAGGGCCAGGAGAGAGCACCACCCCGAAGCGCTTTTCTCCCGGGCTTGGGAGCATTGTGCGCGGCTGGCGGGAACAGCGGGATTGAGTGCTTGCAAACTGGCCTTTGGAGGCAGCCGGGGAGGTCTTCCAAGGGCCGGGAGAGAGCACCACCCCGAAGCGCTTTTCTCCTAGGCTTGGGAGCATTGTGCGCGGCTGGCGGGAACAGCGGGCATGAGTGCTTGCAAACCGGCCTTTGGAGACAAACGGGGAGGTCTTCCAAGGGCCCGTAGAGAGCACCACCCTGAAGCGCTTTTCTCCCGTGATTGGGAGCATTGTGTGCAGCTGGCGGGACAGCGGGAGGGAGTACTTGAAATCCAGCCTTTGGAGGCATCCGGGGAGGTCTTCCAAGGGCCGGGAGAGAGCACCACCCTGAAGGGCTTTTCTCCTGGGCTTGGAGCATTTGCACGGATGGCGGGAACAGCGAGTGGGAGTGCTTGCAAACCGGCATTTGGGGGCAGCCCGGGAGGTCTTTCTTGGGCCCAGAGAGAACACCACCCCGAAACGCTTTTCTCCCGGGCTTGGGAGCATTGTGCGCGGGTGGCGGGAACAGCAGGCAGAAGTGCTTGCAAACCGGCCTTGGAGGCAGCCGGGGAGGTCTTCCAAAGCCCGGAGTGAGCACCACCCCAAAATGCTTTTCTCCCGGGCTTGGGAGCATTGTGCGCAGCTGGCGTGAACAGCGGGATTGAGTGCTTGCAAACCAGCCTTTGGAGGCAGCCGGGGAGGTCTTCCAGCGGGAGAGTGCCAGTTGTTCTCAGAGGCCCCACAGGCCAGGGGCAGGACCCAGCAGGGCCCCTGCCTCTGGCAGCCTTGCCCAGACCTTCCTGGCCTCCGGGGGTACTACCCCACCAAGGGGCAGGCTGCGGGGCCTGGGTCCAGACATGCCCGGGCGCCTCCCCAGGCTCATCCCCGCTGGTGCCTTTCCCCTGGGCCTAGGCCTCGGTTGAGGCCTCCTTGGAGAGGAGGTTGCCGGCAGGGGCTGTCTGCACACTGCAAGGTGCTGGAGCTCAGAGGGCCTCGTCAGAGGGAAAGGACCAGCAAAGGGCTGGATGCCCAAGACCTCTTTGACCCAGCAGCCTCAGGGCAGCAGGGAGAGCAAGAGGCCCAACTTGCCCCTAGGTCGGCTCTACCCCGTCCCACACAGGCAGCCAGCCCAGCAGCAGCCTGGCAGTCTCTGGCTCCCCCGAACTCTCTGCCGGTGTAGGGGGCAGGAACAGACGTGTGCATGTCATTCTGCCTTGGCCTGGAAGTGTGTTCCCCCTGCCTGTCCCCCAGGCTCAGGGGCAAGGGCCCGGAGAGAGCACCACCCCGAAGCGCTTTTCTCCCGGGCTTGGGAGCATTGTGCGTGCCTGGCGGGAACAGCGGGCGGGAGTGCTTGCAAACCGGCCTTTGGAGGCAGCCGGGGAGGTCTTCCAGCGGGAGAGTGCCGGTTGTGCTCAGACGCCCCACAGGCCAGGGGCAGGACCCAGCAGTGTCCCTGCCCCTGGCAGCCTTGCCCAGACCCTCCTGGCCTCCGGGGCTACTGCCCCACCAAGGGGCAGGCTGCGGGGACTGGGTCCAGACATGCCCGGGCGCCTCCCCAGGCTCATCCCCGCTGGTGCCTTTCCCCTGGGCCTAGGCCTCAGTTGAGGCCTCCTTGGAGAGGAGGTTGCTGGCAGGGGCTGTCTCCACACTGCAAGGTGCTGGAGCTCAGAGGGCCTCGTCAGAGGGAAGGGACCAGCAAGGGGCTGGATGCCCAAGACCTCTTTGGCCCAGCAGCCTCAGGGCAGCAGGGAGAGGAAGAGGCCCAACTTGCCCCTAGGTCGGCTCTGCCCCTTCCCACACAGGCGGCCAGCCCAGCAGCTGCCTGACAGACTCTGGCTCCCCCGAGCTCTCTGCCGGTGCAGGGGTCAGGAACAGACGTGTGCATGTGGTTCTGCGTTGGTCTGGGAGTGTGGACCCACTGCCTCGCCCCCACGCTCAGGGGCAAGGGCCCGGAGAGAGCACCACCCTGAAGCGCTTTTCTCCCGGGCTTGGGAGCATTGTGCACGCCTGCTGGGAACAGTGGGCGGGAGCGCTTGCAAACCGGCCTTTGGAGGCAGCCGGGGAGGTCTTCCAGTGGGAGAGGGCCGGTTGTGCTCAGAGGCCCCACAGGCCAGGGGCAGGACGCAGCAGGGCCCCTGCCCCTGGCCAGCCTTGCCCAGACCTTCCTGGCCTCCGGGGGTACTGCCCCACCAAGGGGCAGGCTGCGGGGCCTGTGTCCAGACATGCCCGGGCGCCTCCCCAGGCTCATCCCCGCTGGTGCCTTTCCCCTGGGCCTAGGCCTCGGTTGAGGCCTATTGGAGAGGAGGTTGCTGGCAGGGGCTGTCTCCACACTGCAAGGTGCTGGAGCTCAGAGGGCCTCGTCAGAGGGAAGGGACCAGTAAG
The DNA here is from genome assembly GCF_033118175.1 of Dama dama. Taxonomy (NCBI): domain Eukaryota; kingdom Metazoa; phylum Chordata; class Mammalia; order Artiodactyla; family Cervidae; genus Dama; species Dama dama. The sequence continues at coordinate 192,563 of NW_026870970.1, forward strand.
GGGCTGGATGCCCAAGACGTCTTTGGCCCAGCAGCCTCAGGGCAGCAGGGAGAGCAAGAGGCCCAACTTGCCCCTAGGGCGGCTCTGCCCCTTCCCACACAGGCGGCCAACTCAGCAGCTGCCTGACAGACTCTGGCTCCCCCAAGCTCTCTGCCGGTGCAGGGGACAGGAACAGACGTGGGCATGTGGTTCTGCCTTGGCCTGGGAGTGTGTTCCCCCTGCCTTGCCCCCAGGCTCAGGGGCAAGGGCCCGGAGAGAGCAACACCCCGAAGCGCTTTTCTCCCGGGCTTGGGAGCATTGTGCGAGCCTGGCGTGAACTGCGGGCGGGAGTGTTTGCAAACAGGACTTTGGAGGCAGCCGTGGAGGTCTTCCAGTGGGAGAGGGCCGGTTGTGCTCAGAGGCCTCACAGGCCAGGGGCAGGACCCAGCAGGTCCCCTGCCCCTGGCCAGCCTTGCCCAGACCTTCCTGGCCTCCGGGGGTACTGCCCCACCAAGGGGCAGGCTGCGGGGACTGTGTCCAGACATGCCTGGGCGCCTCCCCAGGCTCATCCCCGCTGGTGCCTTTCCCCTGGGCATAGGCCTCGGTTGATGCCTCCTTGGAGAGGAGGTTGCTGGCAGGGGCTGTCTCCACACTTCAAGGTGCTGGAGCTCAGAGGGCCTCGTCAGCGGGAAGGGACCAGCAAGGGGCTGGATGCCCAAGACCTCTTTGGCCCAGCAGCCTCAGGGCAGCAGGGAGAGCAAGAGGCCCAACTTGCCCCTAGGTCGGCTCTGCCCCTTCCCACACAGGCAGCCAACCCAGCAGCTGCCTGATAGACTCTGGCTCCCCCGAGCTCTCTGCCGGTTCACGGGTCAGGAACAGACGTGTGCATGTGGTTCTGCCTTGGTCTGGGAGTGTGGACCCACTGCCTGGACCCCAGGCTCAGGGGCAAGGGCCCGGAGAGAGCAACACCCCGAAGCGCTTTTCTCCTGGCCTTGGGAGCGTTGTGCGTGCCTGGCGGGAACAGCGGGCGGGAGTGTTGGCAAACCCGCCTTTGAAGGCAGCCGGGGAGGTCTTCCAGTGGGAGAGGGCCGGTTGTGCTCAGAGGCCCCACAGGCCAGGGGCAGGACCCAGCAGGGACCCTGACCCTGGCCAGCCTTGCCCAGACCTTCCTGGCCTCCGGGGGTACTGCCCCACCAAGGGGCAGGCTGCGGGGACTGGGTCCAGACATGCCCGGGCCCCTCCACTGGCTCATCCCCGCTGGTGCCTTTCCCCTGGGCCTAGGCCTCGGTTGAGGCCTCCTTGGAGAGGAGGTTGCTGGCAGGGGCTGTCTCCACACTGCAAGGTGCTGGAGCTCAGAGGGCCTCGTCAGAGGGAAGGGACCAGCAAGGGGCTGGATGCCCAAGACCTCTTTGGCCCAGCAGCCTCAGGGCAGCAGGGAGAGCAAGAGGCCCAACTTGCCCCTAGGTCGGCTCTGCCCCTTCCCACACAGGCGGCCAGCCCAGCAGCTTCCTGACAGACTCTGGCTCCCCCCAGCTCTGTGCCGGTGGATGGGGCAGGAACAGACGTGTGCATGTGGTTCTGCCTTGGCCTGGGACTGTGGATCCCCTGCCTGGCCCCCAGGCTCAGGGGCAAGGGCCCGGAGAGACCACCACCCCGAAGCGCTTTTCTCCCGGGCTTGGGAGCATTGTGCCCGCCTGGCGGGAACAGTGGGCGGGAGTGCTTGCAAACCGGCCTTTGGAGGCAGCCGGGGAGGTCTTCCAGTGGGAGAGGGCCGGTTGTGCTCAGAGGCCCCACAGGCCAGGGGCAGGACCCAGCAGGGCCCCTGCCCCTGGCCAGCCTTGCCCAGACCTTCCTGGCCCCCGGTGGTACTGCCCCACCAAGGGGCAGGCTGCGGGGACAGGGTCCAGACATGCCCGGGCGCCTCCCCTGGCTCAACCCCGCTGGTGCCTTTCCCCTGGGCCTAGGCCTCGGTTGAGGCCTCCTTGGAGAGGAGATTGCTGGCAGGGGCTGTCTCCACACTGCAAGGTGCTGGAGCTCAGAGGGCCTCGTCAGAGGGAAGGGACCAGTAAGGGGCTGGATGCCCAAGACGTCTTTGGCCCTGCAGCCTCAGGGCAGCAGGGAGAGCAAGAGGCCCAACTTGCCCCTAGGTCGGCTCTGCCCCGTCCCACACAGGCAGCCAGCCCAGCAGCAGCCTGGCAGTCTCTGGCTCTCCCGAGCTCTCTGCCGGTGTAGGGGGCAGGAACAGACGTGTGCATGTCGTTCTGCATTGGCCTGGGAGTGTGTTCCAACTGCCTGGCCCCCAGGCTCAGGGGCAAGGGCCCGGAAAGAGCACCACCCCGAAGCGCTTTTCTCCCGGGCTTGGGAGCATTGTGCGTGCCTGGCGGGAACAGCGGGCGGGAGTGCTTGCAAACCGGCCTTTGGAGGCAGACGGGGAGGTCTTCCAGCGGGAGAGTGCCGGTTGTGCTCAGACGCCCCACAGGCCAGGGGCACGACCCAGCAGGGCCCCTGCCCCTCGCAGCCTTACCCAGACCTTCCTGGCCTCCGGGGGTACTGCCCCACCAAGGGGCAGGCTGCGGGGACTGCGTCCAGACATGCCCGTGCGCCTCCACTGGCTCATCTCCGCTGGTGCCTTTCCCCTGGGCCTAGGCCTCGGTTGAGGCCTCCTTGGAGAGGAGGTTGCTGGCAGGGGCTGTCTCCACACTGCAAGGTGCTGGAGCTCAGAGGGCCTCTTCAGAGGGAAGGGACCAGCAAGGGGCTGGATGCCCAAGACCTCTTTGGCCCAGCAGCCTCAGGGCAGCAGGGAGAGCAAGAGGCCCAACTTGCCCCTAGGTCGGCTCTGCCCCTTCCCACACAGGCGGCCAGCCCAGCAGCTGCCTGACAGACTCTGGCTCCCCCCAGCTCTCTGCCGGTGGATGGGGCAGGAACAGACGTGTGCATGTGGTTCTGCCTTGGCCTGGGACTCTGGATCCCCTGCCTGGCCCCCAGGCTCAGGGGCAGGGGCCCGGAGAGACCACCACCCCGAAGCGCTTTTCTCCGGGGTTTTGGAACATTGTGTGTGCCTGGCGGGAACAGCGAGTGGGAATGCTTGCAAACCGGCCTTTGGGGGCAGCCGGGGAGGTCCTCCATGGTCCCTGAGAGAACACCACCCCGAAGCGCTTTTCTCACGTTCTTGGGAGCATTGTGCGCGGCTGGCGGGAACAGCGGGCATGAGTGCTTGCAAACTGTCCTTTGGAGGCAGCCGGGGAGATCTTCCAAGGGCCGGACTGATCACCACCCCAAAATGCTTTTCTCTCGGGCTTGGGAGCATTGTGCGCGGCTGTCGGGAACAACGGACATGAATGCTTGCAAACCGGCCTTTGGAGGCAGCCCGGGAGGTCTTCCAAGGGCCCGGAGAGAGCACCACCCCAAAATGCTTTTCTCCCGGGCTTGGGAGCATTGTGCGTGGCTGGCGGAAGCAGCGGGAATGAGTACTTACAAACCGGCCTTTGGAGGCAGCCGGGGAGGTCTTGAAAGTGCCCGGAGAGAGCACCACCCCGAAGCGCTTTTCTCCCGGGCTTGGGAACATTGTGCGCGGCTGGCGGGAACAGCAGGCAGGACTGCTTGCAAACTGGCCTTTGGAGGCAGCCGGGGAGGTCTTCCAAGGGCCCGGAGTGAGCACCACCCCAAAATGCTTTTCTCCCGGGCTTGGGAGCATTGTGCGCGGCTGGTGGGAACAACGGGCATGAGTGCTTGCAAACCGGCCTTTGGAGGCAGCCGGGGACGTCTTCCAAGGGCCCGGAGAGAGCACCACCCCGAAGCGCTTTTCTCCCGGGCTTGGGAGCATTGTGCGCGGCTGGCGGGAACAGCAGGCAGGACTGCTTGCAAACTGGCCTTTGGAGGCAGCCGGGGAGGTCTTCCAAGGGCCCGGAGTGAGCACCACCCCAAAATGCTTTTCTCCCGGGCTTGGGAGCATTGTGCGCGGCTGGTGGGAACAACGGGCATGAGTGCTTGCAAACCGGCCTTTGGAGGCAGCCGGGGACGACTTCCAAGGGCCCGGAGAGATCACCACCCCGAAGCACTTTTCTCCCGGGCTTGGGAGCATTGTGCGTGGCTGGCGGGAACAGCAGGAAGGAGTCCTTGCAAACCGGCCTTTGGAGGCAGCGGGGGAGGTCTTCCAAGGGCCTGTAGAGAGCACCACCCCGAAGCGCTTTTCTCCCGGGCTTGGGAGTATTGTGCGCGGGTGGCAGGAACAGCAGGCAGGAGTGCTTGAAAACCGGCCTTTGCAGGCAGCCGGGGAGGTCTTCCAGGGCCCGGTGTGAACACCACCCCAAAAAGCTTTTCTCCCGGGCTTGGGAGCATTGTGCGCGGCTGGTGGGAACAGCGGGCATGAGTGCTTGCAAACTGGCCACTGGAGGCAGCCGGGGAGGTCTTCCAAGGGCCTGTAGAGAGCACCACCCCAAAATGCTTCTCTCCCGGGCTTGGGAGCATTGTGCGTGGCTGGCGGGAACAGCAGGAAGGAGTCCTTGCAAACCGGCCTTTGCAGGCAGCCGGGGAGGTCTTCCAAGGGCCTGTAGAGAGCACCACCCCGAAGCGCTTTTCTCCCGCGCTTGGGAGCATTCTGCGCGGGTGGCGGGAACAGCAGGCAGGAGTGCTTGAAAACCGTCCTTTGGAGGCAGGCGGGGAGGTCTTCCAGGGCCCGGTGTGAGCACCACCCCAAAATGCTTTTCTCCCGGGCTTGGGAGCATTGTGCGTGGCTGGCGGGAACAGCAGGAAGGAGTCCTTGCAAACCGGCCTTTGGAGGCAGCCGGGGAGGTCTTCCAAGGGCCTGTAGAGAGCACCACCCCGAAGCGCTTTTCTCCCGGGCTTGGGAGCATTTTGCGCGGGTGGCGGGAACAGCAGGCAGGAGTGCTTGAAAACCGTCCTTTGGAGGCAGCCGGGGAGGTCTTCCAGGGCCCGGTGTGAGCACCACCCCAAAATGCTTTTCTCCCGGGCTTGGGAGCATTGTGCGCGGATGGCGGGAACAGCAGGAAGGAGTCCTTGCAAACCGGCCTTTGGAGGCAGCCCGGGAGGTCTTCCAAGGGCCTGTAGAGAGCACCACCCCGAAGCGCTTTTCTCCCGGGCTTGGGATTATTGTGCGCGGGTGGCGGGAACAGCAGGCAGGAGTGCTTGAAAACCGTCCTTTGGAGGCAGCCGGGGAGGTCTTCCAGGGCCCGGTGTGAGCACCACCCCAAAATGCTTTTCTCCCGGGCTTGGGAGCATTGTGCGCGGATGGCGGGAACAGCGAGTGGGAGTGCTTGCAAACCGGCCTTTGGGGGCACCCCGGGAGGTCTTCCATGGGCACGGAGAGAACACCACCCCGAAGCGCTTTTCTCCGGGGTTTTGGAGGATTGTGCGTGGCTGGCGGGAACAGCGGGCGGGAGTGCTTGCAAACCGGCCTTTCGAGGCAGCCGGGGAGGTCTTCCAGCGGGAGAGTGCCGGTTGTGCTCAGACGCCCCACAGGCCAGGGGCAGGACCCAGCAGTGTCCCTGCCCCTGGCAGCCTTGCCCAGAACCTCCTGGCCTCCGGGGGTACTGCCCCACCAAGGGGCAGGCTGCGGGGACTGGGTCCAGACATGGCCGGGCGCCTCCCCAGGCTCATCCCCGCTGGTGCCTTTCCCCTGGGCCTAGGCCTCAGTTGAGGCCTCCTTGGAGAGGAGGTTGCTGGCAGGGGCTGTCTCCACACTGCAAGGTGCTGGAGCTCAGAGGGCCTCGTCAGCGGGAAGGGACCAGCAAGGGGCTGGATGCCCAAGACCTCTTTGGCCCAGCAGCCTCAGGGCAGCAGGGAGAGCAAGAGGCCCAACTTGCCCCTAGGTCGGCTCTGCCCCTTCCCACACAGGCAGCCAACCCAGCAGCTGCCTGATAGACTCTGGCTCCCCCGAGCTCTCTGCCGGTTCAGGGGACAGGAACAGACGTGTGCATGTGGTTCTGCCTTGGTCTGGGAGTGTGGACCCACTGCCTGGACCCCAGGCTCAGGGGCAAGGGCCCGGAGAGAGCAACACCCCGAAGCGCTTTTCTCCTGGCCTTGGGAGCGTTGTGCGTGCCTGGCGGGAACAGCGGGCGGGAGTGTTGGCAAACCCGCCTTTGAAGGCAGCCGGGGAGGTCTTTCAGCGGGAGAGGGCCGGTTGTGCTCAGAGGCCCCACAGGCCAGGGGCAGGACCCAGCAGGGACCCTGCCCCTGGCCAGCCTTGCCCAGACCTTCCTGGCCTCCGGGGGTACTGCCCCACCAAGGGGCAGGCTGTGGGGACTGGGTCCAGACATGCACGGGCCCCTCCACTGGCTCATCCCCGCTGGTGCCTTTCCCCTGGGCCTAGGCCTCGGTTGAGGCCTCCTTGGAGAGGAGGTTGCTGGCAGGGGCTGTCTCCACACTGCAAGGTGCTGGAGCTCAGAGGGCCTCGTCAGAGGGAAGGGACCAGCAAGGGGCTGGATGCCCAAGACCTCTTTGGCCCAGCAGCCTCAGGGCAGCAGGGAGAGCAAGAGGCCCAACTTGCCCCTAGGTCGGCTCTGCCCCTTCCCACACAGGCGGCCAGCCCAGCAGCTGCCTGACAGACTCTGGCTCCCCCCAGCTCTCTGCCGGTGGAGGGGGCAGGAACAGACGTGTGCATGTTGTTGTGCCTTGGCCTGGGACTGTGGATCCCCTGCCTGGCCCCCAGGCTCAGGGGCAAGGGCCCGGAGAGAGCACCACCCCGAAGCGCTTTTCTCCCGGGCTTGGGAGCATTGTGCGTGCCTGGCGGGAACAGCGGGCGGGAGTGCTTGCAAACCGGCCTTTGGAGGCAGACGGGGAGGTCTTCCAGCGGGAGAGTGCCGGTTGTGCTCAGACGCCCCACAGGCCAGGGGCACGACCCAGCAGGGCCCCTGCCCCTCGCAGCCTTGCCCAGACCTTCCTGGCCTCCGGGGGTACTGCCCCACCAAGGGGCAGGCTGCGGGGACTGGGTCCAGACATGCCCGTGCGCCTCCACTGGCTCATCTCCGCTGGTGCCTTTCCCCTGGCCTAGGCCTCGGTTGAGGCCTCCTTGGAGAGGAGGTTGCTGGCAGGGGCTGTCTCCACACTGCAAGGTGCTGGAGCTCAGAGGGCCTCGTCAGAGGGAAGGGACCAGCAAGGGGCTGGATGCCCAAGACCTCTTTCGCCCAGCAGCCTCAGGGCAGCAGGGAGAGCAAGAGGCCCAACTTGCCCCTAGGTCGGCTCTGCCCCTTCCCACACAGGCGGGCAGCCCAGCAGCTGCCTGACAGACTCTGGCTCCCCCCAGCTCTCTGCCGGTGGAGGGGGCAGGAACAGACGTGTGCATGTGGCCTTGGCCTGGGACTGTGGATCCCCTGCCTGGCCCCCAGGCTCAGGGGCAGGGGCCCGGAGAGACCACCACCCCGAAGCGCTTTTCTCCGGGGTTTTGGAACATTGTGTGTGCCTGGCGGGAACAGCGAGTGGGAATGCTTGCAAACCGGCCTTTGGGGGCAGCCGGGGAGGTCCTCCATGGTCCCTGAGAGAACACCACCCCGAAGCGCTTTTCTCACGGTCTTGGGAGCATTGTGCGCGGCTGGCGGGAACAGCGGGCATGAGTGCTTGCAAACTGTCCTTTGGAGGCAGCCGGGGAGGTCTTCCAAGGGCCGGACTGATCACCACCCCAAAATGCTTTTCTCTCGGGCTTGGGAGCATTGTGCGCGGCTGTCGGGAACAACGGACATGAATGCTTGCAAACCGGCCTTTGGAGGCAGCCCGGGAGGTCTTCCAAGGGCCCGGAGAGAGCACCACCCCAAAATGCTTTTCTCCCGGGCTTGGGAGCATTGTGCGCGGATGGCGGGAACAGCAGGAAGGAGTCCTTGCAAACCGGCCTTTGGAGGCAGCCGGGGAGGTCTTGAAAGTGCCCGGAGAGAGCACCACCCCGAAGCGCTTTTCTCCCGGGCTTGGGAACATTGTGCGCGGCTGGCGGGAACAGCAGGCAGGACTGCTTGCAAACTGGCATTTGGAGGCAGCCGGGGAGGTCTTCCAAGGGCCCGGAGTGAGCACCACCCCAAAATGCTTTTCTCCCGGGCTTGGGAGCATTGTGCGCGGATGGCGGGAACAGCGAGTGGGAGTGCTTGCAAACCGGCCTTTGGGGGCACCCCGGGAGGTCTTCCATGGGCACGGAGAGAACACCACCCCGAAGCGCTTTTCTCCGGGGTTTTGGAGGATTGTGCGTGGCTTGCGGGAACAGCGAGTGGGAGTGCTTGCAAACCGGCCTTTGGGGGCAGCCAGGGAGGTCCTCCATTGGCACGGAGAGAACACCACCCCGAAGCGCTTTTCTCCCGGTCTTGGGAGCATTGTGCGAGGCTGGCGGGAACAGCGGGCGGGAGTGCTTGCAAACCGGCCTTTGGAGGCAGCTTGGGAGGTCTTCCAAGGGCCCGGAGAGAGCACCATCCCGAAGCACTTTTCTCACGGAATTGGGAGCATTGTTCGCGGCTGTCGGGAACAGAGGACATGAGTGCTTGCAAACCGGCCTTTAGAGGCAGCCGGGGAGTCTTCCAAGGGCCCGGAGAGAGACCACCCCAAAATGCTTTTCTCCCGGGCTTGGGAGCATTGTGTGCGGCTGGCGGGTCAGCGGGAGGGAGTTCTCGAAAACCAGCCTTTGGAGGCAGCCGGGGAGGTCTTCCAAGGGCCAGGAGAGAGCACCACCCCGAAGCGCTTTTCTCCCGGGCTTGGGAGCATTGTGCGCGGCTGGCGGGAACAGCGGGATTGAGTGCTTGCAAACTGGCCTTTGGAGGCAGCCGGGGAGGTCTTCCAAGGGCCGGGAGAGAGCACCACCCCGAAGCGCTTTTCTCCTAGGCTTGGGAGCATTGTGCGCGGCTGGCGGGAACAGCGGGCATGAGTGCTTGCAAACCGGCCTTTGGAGACAAACGGGGAGGTCTTCCAAGGGCCCGTAGAGAGCACCACCCCGAAGCGCTTTTCTCCCGTGATTGGGAGCATTGTGTGCAGCTGGCGGGACAGCGGGAGGGAGTACTTGAAATCCAGCCTTTGGAGGCATCCGGGGAGGTCTTCCAAGGGCCGGGAGAGAGCACCACCCTGAAGGGCTTTTCTCCTGGGCTTGGAGCATTTGCACGGATGGCGGGAACAGCGAGTGGGAGTGCTTGCAAACCGGCATTTGGGGGCAGCCCGGGAGGTCTTTCTTGGGCCCAGAGAGAACACCACCCCGAAACGCTTTTCTCCCGGGCTTGGGAGCATTGTGCGCGGGTGGCGGGAACAGCAGGCAGAAGTGCTTGCAAACCGGCCTTGGAGGCAGCCGGGGAGGTCTTCCAAAGCCCGGAGTGAGCACCACCCCAAAATGCTTTTCTCCCGGGCTTGGGAGCATTGTGCGCAGCTGGCGTGAACAGCGGGATTGAGTGCTTGCAAACCAGCCTTTGGAGGCAGCCGGGGAGGTCTTCCAGCGGGAGAGTGCCAGTTGTTCTCAGAGGCCCCACAGGCCAGGGGCAGGACCCAGCAGGGCCCCTGCCTCTGGCAGCCTTGCCCAGACCTTCCTGGCCTCCGGGGGTACTACCCCACCAAGGGGCAGGCTGCGGGGCCTGGGTCCAGACATGCCCGGGCGCCTCCCCAGGCTCATCCCCGCTGGTGCCTTTCCCCTGGGCCTAGGCCTCGGTTGAGGCCTCCTTGGAGAGGAGGTTGCCGGCAGGGGCTGTCTGCACACTGCAAGGTGCTGGAGCTCAGAGGGCCTCGTCAGAGGGAAAGGACCAGCAAAGGGCTGGATGCCCAAGACCTCTTTGACCCAGCAGCCTCAGGGCAGCAGGGAGAGCAAGAGGCCCAACTTGCCCCTAGGTCGGCTCTACCCCGTCCCACACAGGCAGCCAGCCCAGCAGCAGCCTGGCAGTCTCTGGCTCCCCCGAACTCTCTGCCGGTGTAGGGGGCAGGAACAGACGTGTGCATGTCGTTCTGCCTTGGCCTGGAAGTGTGTTCCCCCTGCCTGTCCCCCAGGCTCAGGGGCAAGGGCCCGGAGAGAGCACCACCCCGAAGCGCTTTTCTCCCGGGCTTGGGAGCATTGTGCGTGCCTGGCGGGAACAGCGGGCGGGAGTGCTTGCAAACCGGCCTTTGGAGGCAGCCGGGGAGGTCTTCCAGCGGGAGAGTGCCGGTTGTGCTCAGACGCCCCACAGGCCAGGGGCAGGACCCAGCAGTGTCCCTGCCCCTGGCAGCCTTGCCCAGACCCTCCTGGCCTCCGGGGCTACTGCCCCACCAAGGGGCAGGCTGCGGGGACTGGGTCCAGACATGCCCGGGCGCCTCCCCAGGCTCATCCCCGCTGGTGCCTTTCCCCTGGGCCTAGGCCTCAGTTGAGGCCTCCTTGGAGAGGAGGTTGCTGGCAGGGGCTGTCTCCACACTGCAAGGTGCTGGAGCTCAGAGGGCCTCGTCAGAGGGAAGGGACCAGCAAGGGGCTGGATGCCCAAGACCTCTTTGGCCCAGCAGCCTCAGGGCAGCAGGGAGAGGAAGAGGCCCAACTTGCCCCTAGGTCGGCTCTGCCCCTTCCCACACAGGCGGCCAGCCCAGCAGCTGCCTGACAGACTCTGGCTCCCCCGAGCTCTCTGCCGGTGCAGGGGGCAGGAACAGACGTGTGCATGTGGTTCTGCGTTGGTCTGGGAGTGTGGACCCACTGCCTCGCCCCCACGCTCAGGGGCAAGGGCCCGGAGAGAGCACCACCCTGAAGCGCTTTTCTCCCGGGCTTGGGAGCATTGTGCACGCCTGTTGGGAACAGTGGGCGGGAGCGCTTGCAAACCGGCCTTTGGAGGCAGCCGGGGAGGTCTTCCAGTGGGAGAGGGCCGGTTGTGCTCAGAGGCCCCACAGGCCAGGGGCAGGACGCAGCAGGGCCCCTGCCCCTGGCCAGCCTTGCCCAGACCTTCCTGGCCTCCGGGGGTACTGCCCCACCAAGGGGCAGGCTGCGGGGCCTGTGTCCAGACATGCCCGGGCGCCTCCCCAGGCTCATCCCCGCTGGTGCCTTTCCCCTGGGCCTAGGCCTCGGTTGAGGCCTCCTTGGAGAGGAGGTTGCTGGCCGGGGCTGTCTCCACACTGCAAGGTGCTGGAGCTCAGAGGGCCTCGTCAGAGGGAAGGGACCAGTAAGGGGCTGGATGCCCAAGACGTCTTTGGCCCAGAGCCTCAGGGCAGCAGGGAGAGCAAGAGGCCCAACTTGCCCCTAGGGCGGCTCTGCCCCTTCCCACACAGGCGGCCAACTCAGCAGCTGCCTGACAGACTCTGGCTCCCCCAAGCTCTCTGCCGGTGCAGGGGACAGGAACAGACGTGGGCATGTGGTTCTGCCTTGGCCTGGGAGTGTGTTCCCCCTGCCTTGCCCCCAGGCTCAGGGGCAAGGGCCCGGAGAGAGCAACACCCCGAAGCGCTTTTCTCCCGGGCTTGGGAGCATTGTGCGAGCCTGGCGTGAACTGCGGGCGGGAGTGTTTGCAAACAGGACTTTGGAGGCAGCCGTGGAGGTCTTCCAGTGGGAGAGGGCCGGTTGTGCTCAGAGGCCTCACAGGCCAGGGGCAGGACCCAGCAGGTCCCCTGCCCCTGGCCAGCCTTGCCCAGACCTTCCTGGCCTCCGGGGGTACTGCCCCACCAAGGGGCAGGCTGCGGGGACTGGGTCCAGACATGCCTGGGCGCCTCCCCAGGCTCATCCCCGCTGGTGCCTTTCCCCTGGGCATAGGCCTCGGTTGATGCCTCCTTGGAGAGGAGGTTGCTGGCAGGGGCTGTCTCCACACTGCAAGGTGCTGGAGCTCAGAGGGCCTCGTCAGCGGGAAGGGACCAGCAAGGGGCTGGATGCCCAAGACCTCTTTGGCCCAGCAGCCTCAGGGCAGCAGGGAGAGCAAGAGGCCCAACTTGCCCCTAGGTCGGCTCTGCCCCTTCCCACACAGGCAGCCAACCCAGCAGCTGCCTGATAGACTCTGGCTCCCCCGAGCTCTCTGCCGGTTCACGGGTCAGGAACAGACGTGTGCATGTGGTTCTGCCTTGGTCTGGGAGTGTGGACCCACTGCCTGGACCCCAGGCTCAGGGGCAAGGGCCCGGAGAGAGCAACACCCCGAAGCGCTTTTCTCCTGGCCTTGGGAGCGTTGTGCGTGCCTGGCGGGAACAGCGGGCGGGAGTGTTGGCAAACCCGCCTTTGAAGGCAGCCGGGGAGGTCTTCCAGTGGGAGAGGGCCGGTTCTGCTCAGAGGCCCCACAGGCCAGGGGCAGGACCCAGCAGGGACCCTGACCCTGGCCAGCCTTGCCCAGACCTTCCTGGCCTCCGGGGGTACTGCCCCACCAAGGGGCAGGCTGCGGGGACTGGGTCCAGACATGCCCGGGCCCCTCCACTGGCTCATCCCCGCTGGTGCCTTTCCCCTGGGCCTAGGCCTCGGTTGAGGCCTTCTTGGAGAGGAGGTTGCTGGCAGGGGCTGTCTCCACACTGCAAGGTGCTGGAGCTCAGAGGGCCTCGTCAGAGGGAAGGGACCAGCAAGGGGCTGGATGCCCAAGACCTCTTTGGCCCAGCAGCCTCAGGGCAGCAGGGAGAGCAAGAGGCCCAACTTGCCCCTAGGTCGGCTCTGCCCCTTCCCACACAGGCGGCCAGCCCAGCAGCTGCCTGACAGACTCTGGCTCCCCCCAGCTCTCTGCCGGTGGATGGGGCAGGAACAGACGTGTGCATGTGGTTCTGCCTTGGCCTGGGACTGTGGATCCCCTGCCTGGCCCCCAGGCTCAGGGGCAAGGGCCCGGAGAGAGCACCACCCCGAAGCGCTTTTCTCCCGGGCTTGGGAGCATTGTGCGCGCCTGGCGGGAACAGTGGGCGGGAGTGCTTGCAAACCGGCCTTTGGAGGCAGCCGGGGAGGTCTTCCAGTGGGAGAGGGCCGGTTGTGCTCAGAGGCCCCACAGGCCAGGGGCAGGACCCAGCAGGGCCCCTGCCCCTGGCCAGCCTTGCCCAGACCTTCCTGGCCCCCGGGGGTACTGCCCCACCAAGGGGCAGGCTGCGGGGACAGGGTCCAGACATGCCCGGGCGCCTCCCCTGGCTCAACCCCGCTGGTGCCTTTCCCCTGGGCCTAGGCCTCGGTTGAGGCCTCCTTGGAGAGGAGATTGCTGGCAGGGGCTGTCTCCACACTGCAAGGTGCTGGAGCTCAGAGGGCCTCGTCAGAGGGAAGGGACCAGTAAGGGGCTGGATGCCCAAGACGTCTTTGGCCCTGCAGCCTCAGGGCAGCAGGGAGAGCAAGAGGCCCAACTTGCCCCTAGGTCGGCTCTGCCCCGTCCCACACAGGCAGCCAGCCCAGCAGCAGCCTGGCAGTCTCTGGCTCTCCCGAGCTCTCTGCCGGTGTAGGGGGCAGGAACAGACGTGTGCATGTCGTTCTGCATTGGCCTGGGAGTGTGTTCCAACTGCCTGGCCCCCAGGCTCAGGGGCAAGGGCCCGGAAAGAGCACCACCCCGAAGCGCTTTTCTCCCGGGCTTGGGAGCATTGTGCGTGCCTGGCGGGAACAGCGGGCGGGAGTGCTTGCAAACCGGCCTTTGGAGGCAGACGGGGAGGTCTTCCAGCGGGAGAGTGCCGGTTGTGCTCAGACGCCCCACAGGCCAGGGGCACGACCCAGCAGGGCCCCTGCCCCTCGCAGCCTTACCCAGACCTTCCTGGCCTCCGGGGGTACTGCCCCACCAAGGGGCAGGCTGCGGGGACTGCGTCCAGACATGCCCGTGCGCCTCCACTGGCTCATCTCCGCTGGTGCCTTTCCCCTGGGCCTAGGCCTCGGTTGAGGCCTCCTTGGAGAGGAGGTTGCTGGCAGGGGCTGTCTCCACACTGCAAGGTGCTGGAGCTCAGAGGGCCTCGTCAGAGGGAAGGGACCAGCAAGGGGCTGGATGCCCAAGACCTCTTTGGCCCAGCAGCCTCAGGGCAGCAGGGAGAGCAAGAGGCCCAACTTGCCCCTAGGTCGGCTCTGCCCCTTCCCACACAGGCGGCCAGCCCAGCAGCTGCCTGACAGACTCTGGCTCCCCCCAGCTCTCTGCCGGTGGATGGGGCAGGAACAGACGTGTGCATGTGGTTCTGCCTTGGCCTGGGACTCTGGATCCCCTGCCTGGCCCCCAGGCTCAGGGGCAGGGGCCCGGAGAGACCACCACCCCGAAGCGCTTTTCTCCGGGGTTTTGGAACATTGTGTGTGCCTGGCGGGAACAGCGAGTGGGAATGCTTGCAAACCGGCCTTTGGTTGCAGCCGGGGAGGTCCTCCATGGTCCCTGAGAGAACACCACCCCGAAGCGCTTTTCTCACGGTCTTGGGAGCATTGTGCGCGGCTGGCGGGAACAGCGGGCATGAGTGCTTGCAAACTGTCCTTTGGAGGCAGCCGGGGAGATCTTCCAAGGGCCGGACTGATCACCACCCCAAAATGCTTTTCTCTCGGGCTTGGGAGCATTGTGCGCGGCTGTCGGGAACAACGGACATGAATGCTTGCAAACCGGCCTTTGGAGGCAGCCCGGGAGGTCTTCCAAGGGCCCGGAGAGAGCACCACCCCAAAATGCTTTTCTCCCGGGCTTGGGAGCATTGTGCGTGGCTGGCGGAAGCAGCGGGAATGAGTACTTACAAACCGGCCTTTGGAGGCAGCCGGGGAGGTCTTGAAAGTGCCCGGAGAGAGCACCACCCCGAAGCGCTTTTCTCCCGGGCTTGGGAACATTGTGCGCGGCTGGCGGGAACAGCAGGCAGGACTGCTTGCAAACTGGCCTTTGGAGGCAGCCGGGGAGGTCTTCCAAGGGCCCGGAGTGAGCACCACCCCAAAATGCTTTTCTCCCGGGCTTGGGAGCATTGTGCGCGGCTGGTGGGAACAACGGGCATGAGTGCTTGCAAACCGGCCTTTGGAGGCAGCCGGGGACGTCTTCCAAGGGCCCGGAGAGAGCACCACCCCGAAGCGCTTTTCTCCCGGGCTTGGGAGCATTGTGCGCGGCTGGCGGGAACAGCAGGCAGGACTGCTTGCAAACTGGCCTTTGGAGGCAGCCGGGGAGGTCTTCCAAGGGCCCGGAGTGAGCACCACCCCAAAATGCTTTTCTCCCGGGCTTGGGAGCATTGTGCGCGGCTGGTGGGAACAACGGGCATGAGTGCTTGCAAACCGGCCTTTGGAGGCAGCCGGGGACGACTTCCAAGGGCCCGGAGAGATCACCACCCCGAAGCACTTTTCTCCCGGGCTTGGGAGCATTGTGCGTGGCTGGCGGGAACAGCAGGAAGGAGTCCTTGCAAACCGGCCTTTGGAGGCAGCGGGGGAGGTCTTCCAAGGGCCTGTAGAGAGCACCACCCCGAAGCGCTTTTCTCCCGGGCTTGGGAGTATTGTGCGCGGGTGGCAGGAACAGCAGGCAGGAGTGCTTGAAAACCGGCCTTTGCAGGCAGCCGGGGAGGTCTTCCAGGGCCCGGTGTGAACACCACCCCAAAAAGCTTTTCTCCCGGGCTTGGGAGCATTGTGCGCGGCTGGTGGGAACAGCGGGCATGAGTGCTTGCAAACTGGCCACTGGAGGCAGCCGGGGAGGTCTTCCAAGGGCCTGTAGAGAGCACCACCCCAAAATGCTTCTCTCC
This sequence comes from Dama dama, assembly GCF_033118175.1. NCBI lineage: Eukaryota > Metazoa > Chordata > Mammalia > Artiodactyla > Cervidae > Dama > Dama dama. The sequence goes on from NW_026870970.1 coordinate 208,055, forward strand.
CGGGCTTGGGAGCATTGTGCGTGGCTGGCGGGAACAGCAGGAAGGAGTCCTTGCAAACCGGCCTTTGCAGGCAGCCGGGGAGGTCTTCCAAGGGCCTGTAGAGAGCACCACCCCAAAATGCTTTTCTCCCGGGCTTGGGAGCATTGTGCGTGGCTGGCGGGAACAGCAGGAAGGAGTCCTTGCAAACCGGCCTTTGGAGGCAGCCGGGGAGGTCTTCCAAGGGCCTGTAGAGAGCACCACCCCGAAGCGCTTTTCTCCCGGGCTTGGGAGCATTTTGCGCGGGTGGCGGGAACAGCAGGCAGGAGTGCTTGAAAACCGTCCTTTGGAGGCAGCCGGGGAGGTCTTCCAGGGCCCGGTGTGAGCACCACCCCAAAATGCTTTTCTCCCGGGCTTGGGAGCATTGTGCGCGGATGGCGGGAACAGCAGGAAGGAGTCCTTGCAAACCGGCCTTTGGAGGCAGCCCGGGAGGTCTTCCAAGGGCCTGTAGAGAGCACCACCCCGAAGCGCTTTTCTCCCGGGCTTGGGATTATTGTGCGCGGGTGGCGGGAACAGCAGGCAGGAGTGCTTGAAAACCGTCCTTTGGAGGCAGCCGGGGAGGTCTTCCAGGGCCCGGTGTGAGCACCACCCCAAAATGCTTTTCTCCCGGGCTTGGGAGCATTGTGCGCGGATGGCGGGAACAGCGAGTGGGAGTGCTTGCAAACCGGCCTTTGGGGGCACCCCGGGAGGTCTTCCATGGGCACGGAGAGAACACCACCCCGAAGCGCTTTTCTCCGGGGTTTTGGAGGATTGTGCGTGGCTGGCGGGAACAGCGAGTGGGAGTGCTTGCAAACCGGCCTTTGGGGGCAGCCAGGGAGGTCCTCCATTGGCACGGAGAGAACACCACCCCGAAGCGCTTTTCTCCCGGTCTTGGGAGCATTGTGCGAGGCTGGCGGGAACAGCGGGCGGGAGTGCTTGCAAACCGGCCTTTGGAGGCAGCTTGGGAGGTCTTCCAAGGGCCCGGAGAGAGCACCATCCCGAAGCACTTTTCTCACGGAATTGGGAGCATTGTTCGCGGCTGTCGGGAACAGAGGACATGAGTGCTTGCAAACCGGCCTTTAGAGGCAGCCGGGGAGTCTTCCAAGGGCCCGGAGAGAGACCACCTCAAAATGCTTTTCTCCCGGGCTTGGGAGCATTGTGTGCGGCTGGCGGGTCAGCGGGAGGGAGTTCTTGAAAACCAGCCTTTGGAGGCAGCCGGGGAGGTCTTCCAAGGGCCGGGAGAGAGCACCACCCCGAAGCGCTTTTCTCCCGGGCTTGGGAGCATTGTGCGCGGCTGGCGGGAACAGCGGGATTGAGTGCTTGCAAACCGGCCTTTGGAGGCAGCCGGGGAGGTCTTCCAAGGGCCGGGAGAGAGCACCACCCCGAAGCGCTTTTCTCCTAGGCTTGGGAGCATTGTGCGCGGCTGGCGGGAACAGCGGGCATGAGTGCTTGCAAACCGGCCTTTGGAGACAAACGGGGAGGTCTTCCAAGGGCCCGTAGAGAGCACCACCCCGAAGCGCTTTTCTCCCGTGATTGGGAGCATTGTGTGCGGCTGGCGGGACAGCGGGAGGGAGTACTTGAAATCCAGCCTTTGGAGGCAGCCGGGGAGGTCTTCCAAGGGCCGGGAGAGAGCACCACCCTGAAGGGCTTTTCTCCTGGGCTTGGAGCATTTGCACGGATGGCGGGAACAGTGAGTGGGAGTGCTTGCAAACCGGCATTTGGGGGCAGCCCGGGAGGTCTTTCTTGGGTCCAGAGAGAACACCACCCCGAAACGCTTTTCTCCCGGGCTTGGGAGCATTGTGCGCGGGTGGCGGGAACAGCAGGCAGAAGTGCTTGCAAACCGGCCTTGGAGGCAGCCGGGGAGGTCTTCCAAAGCCCGGAGTGAGCACCACCCCAAAATGCTTTTCTCCCGGGCTTGGGAGCATTGTGCGCAGCTGGCGTGAACAGCGGGATTGAGTGCTTGCAAACCAGCCTTTGGAGGCAGCCGGGGAGGTCTTCCAGCGGGAGAGTGCCAGTTGTTCTCAGAGGCCCCACAGGCCAGGGGCAGGACCCAGCAGTGTCCCTGCCTCTGGCAGCCTTGCCCAGACCTTCCTGGCCTCCGGGGGTACTACCCCACCAAGGGGCAGGCTGCGGGGACTGGGTCCAGACATGCCCGGGCGCCTCCCCAGGCTCATCCCCGCTGGTGCCTTTCCCCTGGGCCTAGGCCTCGGTTGAGGCCTCCTTGGAGAGGAGGTTGCCGGCAGGGGCTGTCTGCACACTGCAAGGTGCTGGAGCTCAGAGGGCCTCGTCAGAGGGAAAGGACCAGCAAAGGGCTGGATGCCCAAGACCTCTCTGACCCAGCAGCCTCAGGGCAGCAGGGAGAGCAAGAGGCCCAACTTGCCCCTAGGTCGGCTCTACCCCGTCCCACACAGGCAGCCAGCCCAGCAGCAGCCTGGCAGTCTCTGGCTCCCCCGAACTCTCTGCCGGTGTAGGGGGCAGGAACAGACGTGTGCATGTCGTTCTGCCTTGGCCTGGGAGTGTGTTCCCCCTGCCTGTCCCCCAGGCTCAGGGGCAAGGGCCCGGAGAGAGCACCACCCCGAAGCGCTTTTCTCCCGGGCTTGGGAGCATTGTGCTTGCCTGGCGGGAACAGCGGGCGGGAGTGCTTGCAAACCGGCCTTTGGAGGCAGCCGGGGAGGTCTTCCAGCGGGAGAGTGCCGGTTGTGCTCAGACGCCCCACAGGCCAGGGGCAGGACCCAGCAGTGTCCCTGCCCCTGGCAGCCTTGCCCAGAACCTCCTGGCCTCCGGGGGTACTGCCCCACCAAGGGGCAGGCTGCGGGGACTGGGTCCAGACATGGCCGGGCGCCTCCCCAGGCTCATCACCGCTGGTGCCTTTCCCCTGGGCCTAGGCCTCAGTTGAGGCCTCCTTGGAGAGGAGGTTGCTGGCAGGGGCTGTCTCCACACTGCAAGGTGCTGGAGCTCAGAGGGCCTCGTCAGAGGGAAGGGACCAGCAAGGGGCTGGATGCCCAAGACCTCTTTGGCCCAGCAGCCTCAGGGCAGCAGGGAGAGCAAGAGGCCCAACTTGCCCCTAGGTCGGCTCTGCCCCTTCCCACACAGGCGTCCAGCCCAGCAGCTGCCTGACAGACTCTGGCTCCCCCGAGCTCTCTGCCGGTGCAGGGGGCAGATCAGACGTGTGCATGTGGTTCTGCCTTGTCCTGGGAGTGTGGACACCCTGCCTTGCCCCCAGGCTCAGGGGCAAGGGCCCGGAAAGAGAACCACCCTGAAGCGCTTTTCTCCCGGGCTTGGGAGCATTGTGCACGCCTGCTGGGAACAGTGGGCGGGAGCGCTTGCAAACCGGCCTTTGGAGGCAGCCGGGGAGGTCTTCCAGTGGGAGAGGGCCGGTTGTGCTCAGAGGCCCCACAGGCCAGGGGCAGGACGCAGCAGGGCCCCTGCCCCTGGCCAGCCTTGCCCAGACCTTCCTGGCCTCCGGGGGTACTGCCCCACCAAGGGGCAGGCTGCGGGGCCTGGGTCCAGACATGCCCGGGCGCCTCCCCAGGCTCATCCCTGCTGGTGCCTTTCCCCTGGGCCTAGGCCTCGGTTGAGGCCTCCTTGGAGAGGAGGTTGCTGGCAGGGGCTGTCTCCACACTGCAAGGTGCTGGAGCTCAGAGGGCCTCGTCAGAGGGAAGGGACCAGCAAGGGGCTGGATGCCCAAGACCTCTTTGGCCCAGCAGCCTCAGGGCAGCAGGGAGAGCAAGAGGCCCAACTTGCCCCTAGGGCGGCTCTGCCCCTTCCCACACAGGCGGCCAACTCAGCAGCTGCCTGACAGACTCTGGCTCCCCCAAGCTCTCTGCCGGTGCAGGGGACAGGAACAGACCTGGGCATGTGGTTCTGCCTTGGCCTGGGAGTGTATTCCCCCTGCCTTGCCCCCAGGCTCAGGGGCAAGGGCCCGGAGAGAGCACCACCCCGAAGCGCTTTTATCCCGGGCTTGGGAGCGTTGTGCGAGCCTGCTGGGAACAGTGGGCGGGAGTGTTTGCAAACAGGACTTTGGAGGCAGCCGTGGAGGTTTTCCAGTGGGAGAGGGCCGGTTGTGCTCAGAGGTCTCACAGGCCAGGGGCAGGACCCAGCAGGTCCCCTGCCCCTGGCCAGCCTTGCCCAGACCTTCCTGGCCTCCGGGGGTACTGCCCCACCAAGGGGCAGGCTGCAGGGACTGGGTCCAGACATGCCTCGGCGCCTCCCCTGGCTCATCCCCGCTGGTGCCTTTCCCCTGGGCATAGGCCTCGGTTGATGCCTCCTTGGAGACGAGGTTGCTGGCAGGGGCTGTCTCCACACTGCAAGGTGCTGGAGCTCAGAGGGCCTCGTCAGCGGGAAGGGACCAGCAAGGGGCTGGATGCCCAAGACCTCTTTGGCCCAGCAGCCTCAGGGCAGCAGGGAGAGCAAGAGGCCCAACTTGCCCCTAGGTCGGCTCTGCCCCTTCCCACACAGGCAGCCAACCCAGCAGCTGCCTGATAGACTCTGGCTCCCCCGAGCTCTCTGCCGGTTCAGGGGTCAGGAACAGACGTGTGCATGTGGTTCTGCCTTGGTCTGGGAGTGTGGACCCACTGCCTGGACCCCAGGCTCAAGGGCAAAGGCCCGGAGAGAGCAACACCCCGAAGCGCTTTTCTCCTGGCCTTGGGAGCGTTGTGCGTGCCTGGCGGGAACAGCGGGCGGGAGTGTTGGCAAACCCGCCTTTGAAGGCAGCCGGGGAGGTCTTCCAGTGGTAGTGGGCCGGTTGTGCTCAGAGGCCCCACAGGCCAGGGGCAGGACCCAGCAGGGACCCTGCCCCTGGCCAGCCTTGCCCAGACCTTCCTGGCCTCCGGGGGTGCTGCCCCACCAAGGGGCAGGCTGCGGGGACTGGGTCCTGATATGCCCGTGCGCCTCCACTGGCTCATCCCCGCTGGTGCCTTTCCCCTGGGCCTAGGCCTCGGTTGAGGCCTCCTTGGAGAGGAGGTTGCTGGCAGGGTCTGTCTCCACACTGCAAGCTGCTGGAGCTCAGAGGGCCTCGTCAGAGGGAAGGGACCAGCAAGGGGCTGGATGCCCAAGACCTCTTTGGCACAGCAGCCTCAGGGCAGCAGGGAGAGCAAGAGGCCCAACTTGCCCCTAGGGCGGCTCTGCCCCTTCCCACACAGGCGGCCAGCCCAGCAGCTGCCTGACAGACTCTGGCTCCCCCCAGCTCTCTGCCGGTAGAGGGGGCAGGAACAGACGTGTGCATGTGGTTCTGCCTTGGCCTGGGACTGTGGATCCCCTGCCTGGCCCCCAGGCTCAGGGGCAGGGGCCCGGAGAGACCACCACCCCGAAGCGCTTTTCTCCTGGGCTTGGGAGCATTGTGCGTGCCTGGCGGGAACAGCGGGCAGGAGTGTTGGCAAACTGGCCTTTGGAGGCAGCCGGGGAGGTCTTCCAGCGGGAGAGGGCCGGTTGTGCTCAGAGGCCCTACAGGCCAGGGGCAGGACCCAGCAGGGCCCCTGCCCCTGGCCAGCCTTGCCCAGACCTTCCTGGCCTCCGGGGGTACTGCCCCACCAAGGGGCAGGCTGCGGGGACTGGGTCCAGACATGCCCGGGCGCCTCCCCAGGCTCATCCCCGCTGGTGCCTTTCCCCTGGGCCTAGGCCTCGGTTGAGGCCTCCTTGGAGAGGAGGTTGCTGGCAGGGGCTGTCTCCACACTGCAAGGTGCTGGAGCTCAGAGGGCCTCATCAGAGGGAAGGGACCAGCAAGGGGCTGGATGCCCAAGACCTCTTTGGCCCAGCAGCCTCAGGGCAGCAGGGAGAGCAAGAGGCCCAACTTGCCCCTAGGTCGGCTCTGCCCCTTCCCACACAGGCGGCCAGCCCAGCAGCTGCCTGACAGACTCTGGCTCCCCCGAGCTCTCTGCCGGTGCAGGGGGCAGATCAGTCGTGTGCATGTGGTTCTGCCTTGGCCTGGGAGTGTGTTCTCCCTGCCTTGCCCCCAGGCTCATGGGCAAGGGCCCGGAGAGAGCACCACACCGAAGCGCTTTTCTCCCCGGCTTGGGAGCTTTGTGCATTCCTGACGTGAACAGCGGGCGGGAGTGTTGCAAACAGGACTTTGGAGGCAGCCGGGGAGGTCTTCCAGTGGGAGAGGGCCGGTTGTGCTCAGAGGCCCCACAGGCCAGGGTCAGGACCCAGCAGGGCCCCTGCCCCTGGCCAGACTTGCCCAGACCTTCCTGGCCTCCGGGGGTACTGCCCCACCAAGGGGCAGGCTGAGGAGACTGGGTCCAGACATGTCTGTGCGCCTCCCCAGGATCATCCCCGCTGGTGCCTTTCCCCTGGTTGTAGGCCTCGGTTGAGGACTCTTTGGAGAGGAGGTTGCTGACAGGGGCTGTCTCCACACTGCAAGGTGCTGGAGCTCAGAGGGCCTCGTCAGAGGGAAGGCACCAGCAAAGCGCTGGATGCCCAAGACCTCTTTGACCCAGCAGCCTCAGGGCAGCAGGGAGAGCAAGAGGCCCAACATGCCCCTAGGTCGGCTCTGCCCCGTACCACACAGGCAGCCAGCCCAGCAGCAGCCTGGCAGTCTCTGGCTCCCCCGAGCTCTCTGCTGGTGTAGGGGGCAGGAACACACGTGTGCATGTGGTTCTGCCTTGGTCTGGGAGTGTGGACCCACTGCCTGGACCCCAGGCTCAGGGGCAAGGGCCCGGAGAGAGCAACACCCCGAAGCGCTTTTCTCCCGGGCTTGGGAGCATTGTGCGTGCTTTGTGGGAACAGTGGGCGGGAGTGCTTGCAAACCGGCCTTTGGAGGCAGCCGGGGAGGTCTTCCATTGGGAGAGGGCCGGTTGTGCTCAGAGGCCCCACAGGCCAGGGGCCGGACACAGCAGGTCCCCTGCCCCTGGCCAGCCTTTCCCAGACCTTCCTGGCCTCAGGGGTACTGCCCCACCAAGGGGCAGGCTGCGGGGACTGGGTCCAGACATGCCCGGGCGCTTCCCCAGGCTCATCCCCACTGGTGCCTTTCCCCTGGGCCTAGGCCTCGGTTTAGGCCTCTTGGAGAGGAGGTTGCTGGCAGGGGCTGTCTCCACACTGCAAGGTGCTGGAGCTCAGAGGGCCTCGTCAGAGGGAAGGGACCAGCAAGGGGCTGGACGCCCAAGACCTCTTTGGCCCAGCAGCCTCAGGGCAGCAGGGAGAGCAAGAGGCACAACTTGCCCCTAGGTCGGCTCTGCCCCTTCCCACACAGGCGGCTAGCCCAGCAGCTGCCTGACATACTCTGGCTCCCCCGAGCTCTTTGCCGGTGCAGGGGGCAGATCAGAGGTGTGCATGTGGTTCTGACTTGGCCTGGGATTGTGGACACCGTGCCTTGCCCCCAGGCTCAGGAGCAAGGGCCCGGAGAGAGCACCACCCCGAAGCGCTTTTCTCCCGGGCTTGGGAGCATTGTACACGCCTGCTGGGAACAGTGGGCGGGAGCGCTTGCAAACCGGCCTTTGGAGGCAGCCGGGCAGGTCTTCCAGTGGGAGAGTGCCGGTTGTGCTCAGAGGCCCCACAGGCCAGGGGCAGGGCCCAGCAGTGTCCCTGCCCCTGGCAGCTTTGCCCAGACCTTCCTGGCCTCCGGGGGTACTGCCCCACCAAGGGGCAGGCTGCGGGGACTGGGTCCAGACATGCCAGTGCGCCTCCAATGGCTCATCCCCGCTGGTGCCTTTCCCCTGGGCCTAGGCCTCGGTTGAGGCGTCCTTGGAGAGGAGGTTGCTGGCAGGGGCTGTCTCCACACTGCAAGGTGCTAGAGCTCAGAGGGCCTCGTCAGAGGGAAGGGACGAGCAAGGGGCTGGATGCCCAAGACCTCTATGGCCCAGCAGCCTCAGGGCAGCAGGGAGAGGAAGAGGCCCAACTTGCCCCTAGGTCGGCTCTGCCCCTTCCCACACAGGCGGCCAGCCCAGCAGCTGCCTGACAGACTCTGGCTCCCCCGAGCTCTCTGCCGGTGCAGGGGTCAGGAACAGACGTGTGCATGTGGTTCTGCCTTGGCCTGGGAGTGTGGACCCCCTGCCTGGCCCCCAGGCTCAGGGGCAAGGGCCCGGAGAGAGCACCACCCCGAAGCGCTTTTCTCCCGGGCTTGGGAGCATTGTGCGCGCTTGGTGGGAACAGTGGGCGGGAGTGCTTGCAAACCGGCCTTTGGAGGCAGCCGCGGAGGTCTTCCAGTGGGAGAGGGCCGGTTGTGCTCAGAGGCCCCACAGGCCAGGGGAAGGGCCCAGCAGGGCCCCTGCCCCTGGCCAGCCTTGCCCAGACCTTCCTGCCTCCGGGGTTACAGCCCCACCAAGGGGCAGGCTGCGGGGACTGGGTCCAGACATGCCCGGGCGCCTCCCCAGGCTCATCCCCGCTGGTGCCTTTCCCCTGGGCCTAGGCCTCGGTTGAGGCCTCCTTGGAGAGGAGGTTGCTGGCAGGGGCTGTCTCCACACTGCAAGGTGCTGGAGCTCAGAGGGCCTCGTCAGAGGGAAGGGACCAGCAAGGTGCTGGATGCCGAAGACCTCTTTGGCCCAGCAGCCTCAGGGCAGCAGGGAGAGGAAGAGGCCCAACTTGCCCCTAGGTCGGCTCTGCCCCTTCCCACACAGGCGGCCAGCCCAGCAGCTGCCTGACAGACTCTGGCTCCTCCGAGCTCTCTGCCGGTGCAGGGGACAGGAACAGACGTGGGCATGTGGTTCTGCTTTGGTCTGGGAGTGTGGACCCACTGCCTGGCCCCCACGCTCAGGGGCAAGGGCCCGGAGAGAGCAACACCCCAAAGCGCTTTGCTCCCGGGCTTGGGAGCATTGTGCGTGCCTGGCGGGAACAGCGGGCGGGAGTGTTGGCAAACCGGCCTTTGGAGGCAGCCGGGGAGGTCTTCCAGTGGGAGAGGGCCGGTTGTGCTCAGACGCCCCACAGGCCAGGGGCAGGACCCAGCAGTGTCCCTGCCCCTCTCAGCCTTGCCCAGACCTTCCTGGCCTCCGGGGGTACTGCCCCACCAAGGGGCAGGCTGCGGGGACTGGGTCCAGACATGCCCGGGCGCCTCCCCAGGCTCATCCCCGCTGGTGCCTTTCCCCTGGGCCTAGGCCTCGGTTGAGGCCTCTTTGGAGAGGAGGTTGCTGGCAGGGGCTGTCTCCACACTGCAAGGTGCTGGAGCACAGAGGGCCTCGTCAGAGGGAAGGGACCAGCAAGGGGCTGGATGCCCAAGACCTCTTTGGCCCAGCAGCCTCAGGGCAGCAGGGAGAGCAAGAGGCCCAACTTGCCCCTAGGTCGGCTCTGCCCCTTTCCACACAGGCCGCCAACCCAGCAGCTGCCTGGCATACTCTGGCTCCCCCGAGCTCTCTGCCGATGCAGGGACCAGGAACAGACGTTTGCATGTGGTTCTGCCTTGGCCTGGGAGTGTGTTCCCCCTGCATTGCCCCCAGGCTCAGGGGCAAGGGCCCGGTGAGAGCACCACCCCGAAGCGCTTTTCTCCCGGGCTTGGGAGCATTGTGCGTGCCTGGCGGGAACAGCGGGCATGAGTTCTTGCAAACTGTCCTTTGGAGGCAGCCGGGGAGGTCTTCCAAGGGCCCGGACTGATCACCACCCCAAAATGCTTTTCTCCCGGGCTTGGGAGCATTGTGCGCGGCTGTCGGGAACAGCGGACATGAGTGCTTGCAAACCGGCCTTTGGAGGCAGCCCGGGAGGTCTTCCAAGGGCCCGGAGAGAGCACTACCACAAAATGCTTTTCTTCCGGGCTTGGGAGCATTGTGCGCGCGTGGCGGGAACAGCAGGCAGGAGTGCTTGCAAACCGGCCTTTGGAGGCAGCCGGGGAGGTCTTCCAAGGGCCTGGAGAGAGCACCACCTCGAAGCGCTTTTCTCTCGGGTTTTGGAGCATTGTGTGCGGCTGGTGGGACAGCGGGAGGGAATTCTTGCAAACCGGCCTTTGGCGGCAGCCAGAGAAGTCTTCCAAGGGCGCGGAGAGAGCACCACCCCGAAGCGCTTTTCTCCGGGGTTTTGGAACATTGTGTGTGCCTGGCGGGAACAGCGAGTGGGAATGCTTGCAAACCGGCCTTTGGGGGCAGCCGGTGAGGTCCTCCATGGTCCCTGAGAGAACACCACCCCGAAGCGCTTTTCTCACGGTCTTGGGAGCATTGTGCGTGGCTGGCGGGAACAGCGGGCATGAGTGCTTGCAAACTGTCCTTTGGAGGCAGCCGGGGAGGTCTTCCAAGGGCCGGACTGATCACCACCCCAAAATGCTTTTCTCTCGGGCTTGGGAGCATTGTGCGCGGCTGTCGGGAACAACGGACATGAATGCTTGCAAACCGGCCTTTGGAGGCAGCCCGGGAGGTCTTCCAAGGGCCCGGAGAGAGCACCACCCCAAAATGCTTTTCTCCCGGGCTTGGGAGCATTGTGCGTGGATGGCGGAAGCAGCGGGAATGAGTACTTACAAACCGGCCTTTGGGGGCAGCCGGGGAGGTCTTGAAAGTGCCCGGAGAGAGCACCACCCCGAAGCGCTTTTCTCCCGGGCTTGGGAACATTGTGCGCGGCTGGCGGGAACAGCAGGCAGGACTGCTTGCAAACTGGCCTTTGGAGGCAGCCGGGGAGGTCTTCCAAGGGCCCGGAGAGAGCACCACCCCGAAGCGCTTTTCTCCCGGGCTTGGGAGCATTGTGCGCGGCTGGTGGGAACAACGGGCATGAGTGCTTGCAAACCGGCCTTTGGAGGCAGCCGGGGACGTCTTCCAAGGGCCCGGAGAGAGCACCACCCCGAAGCGCTCTTCTCCCGGGCTTGGGAGCATTGTGCGCGGCTGGCGGGAACAGCAGGCAGGACTGCTTGCAAACTGGCCTTTGGAGGCAGCCGGGGAGGTCTTCCAAGGGCCCGGAGTGAGCACCACCCCAAAATGCTTTTCTCCCGGGCTTGGGAGCATTGTGCGCGGCTGGTGGGAACAACGGGCATGAGTGCTTGCAAACCGGCCTTTGGAGGCAGCCGGGGACGACTTCCAAGGGCCCGGAGAGATCACCACCCCGAAGCACTTTTCTCCCGGGCTTGGGAGCATTGTGCGTGGCTGGCGGGAACAGCAGGAAGGAGTCCTTGCAAACCGGCCTTTGGAGGCAGCGGGGGAGGTCTTCCAAGGGCCTGTAGAGAGCACCACCCCGAAGCGCTTTTCTCCCGGGCTTGGGAGTATTGTGCGCGGGTGGCGGGAACAGCAGGCAGGAGTGCTTGAAAACCGGCCTTTGCAGGCAGCCGGGGAGGTCTTCCAAGGGCCCGGTGTGAGCACCACCCCAAAAAGCTTTTCTCCCGGGCTTGGGAGCATTGTGCGCGGCTGGTGGGAACAGCGGGCATGAGTGCTTGCAAACTGGCCACTGGAGGCAGCCGGGGAGGTCTTCCAAGGGCCTGTAGAGAGCACCACCCCAAAATGCTTCTCTCCCGGGCTTGGGAGCATTGTGCGTGGCTGTCGGGAACAGCAGGAAGGAGTCCTTGCAAACCGGCCTTTGGAGGCAGCCGGGGAGGTCTTCCAAGGGCCTGTAGAGAGCACCACCCCGAAGCGCTTTTCTCCCGGGCTTAGGAGCATTGTGCGCAGGTGGCGGGAACAGCAGGCAGGAGTGCTTGAAAACTGGCCTTTGGAGGCAGCCGGGGAGGTCTTCCAGGGCCCGGTGTGAGCACCACCCCAAAAAGCTTTTCTCCCGGGCTTGGGAGCATTGTGCGCGGCTGGTGGGAACAGCGGACATGAGTGCTTGCAAACTGGCCATTGGAGGCTGCCGGGGAGGTCTTCCAAGGGCCCGGAGTGAGCACCAACCCAAAATGCTTTTCTCCCGGGCTTGGGAGCATTGTGCGTGGCTGGCGGGAACAGCAGGAAGGAGTCCTTGCAAACCGGCCTTTGGAGGCAGCCGGGGAGGTCTTCCAAGGGCCTGTAGAGAGCACCACCCCGAAGCGCTTTTCTCCCGCGCTTGGGAGCATTCTGCGCGGGTGGCGGGAACAGCAGGCAGGAGTGCTTGAAAACCGTCCTTTGGAGGCAGCCGGGGAGGTCTTCCAGGGCCCGGTGTGAGCACCACCCCAAAATGCTTTTCTCCCGGGCTTGGGAGCATTGTGCGCGGATGGCGGGAACAGCAGGAAGGAGTCCTTGCAAACCGGCCTTTGGAGGCAGCCGGGGAGGTCTTCCAAGGGCCTGTAGAGAGCACCACCCCGAAGCGCTTTTCTCCCGGGCTTGGGAGCATTGTGTGCGGGTGGCGGGAACAGCAGGCAGGAGTGCTTGAAAACCGTCCTTTGGAGGCAGCCGGGGAGGTCTTCCAGGGCCCGGTGTGAGCACCACCCCAAAATGCTTTTCTCCCGGGCTTGGGAGCATTGTGCGCGGATGGCGGGAACAGCGAGTGGGAGTGCTTGCAAACCGGCCTTTGGGGGCACCCCGGGAGGTCTTCCATGGGCACGGAGAGAACAGCACCCCGAAGCGCTTTTCTCCGGGGTTTTGGAGGATTGTGCGTGGCTGGCGGGAACAGCGAGTGGGAGTGCTTGCAAACCGGCCTTTGGGGGCAGCCAGGGAGGTCCTCCATTGGCACGGAGAGAACACCACCCCGAAGCGCTTTTCTCCCGGTCTTGGGAGCATTGTGCACGCCTGCTGGGAACAGTGGGCGGGAGCGCTTGCAAACCGGCCTTTGGAGGCAGCTGGGGAGGTCTTCCAGTGGGAGAGGGCCGGTTGTGCTCAGAGGCCCCACAGGCCAAGGGCAGGACGCAGCAGGGCCCCTGCCCCTGGCCAGCCTTGCCCAGACCTTCCTGGCCTCCGGGGGTACTGCCCCACCAAGGGGCAGGCTGCGGGGCCTGGGTCCAGACATGCTCGGGCGCCTCCCCTGGCTCATCCCCGCTGGTGCCTTTCCCCTGGGCCTAGGCCTCGGTTGAGGCCTCCTTGGAGAGGAGGTTGCTGGCAGGGGCTGTCTCCACACTGCAAGGTGCTGCAGCTCAGAGAGCCTCGTCAGAGAGAAGGGACAGGAAAGGGCTGGATGCCCAAGACATCTTTGGCCCAGCAGCCTCAGGGCAGCAGGGAGAGCAAGAGGCCCAACTTGCCCCTAGGTCGGCTCTACCCCTTCCCACACAGGCGGCTAACCCAGCAGCTGCCTGACAGACTCTGGCTCCCCCAAGCTCTCTGCCGGTGCAGGGGACAGGAACAGATGTGGGCATGTGGTTCTGCCTTGGCCTGGGAGTGTGTTCTCCCTGCCTTGCCCCCAGGCTCATGGGCAAGGGCCCGGAGAGAGCACCACACCGAAGCGCTTTTCTCCCCGGCTTGGGAGCTTTGTGCATTCCTACGTGAACAGCGGGCGGGAGTGTTGCAAACAGGACTTTGGAGGCAGCCGGGGAGGTCTTCCAGGGCCCGGTGTGAGCACCACCCCAAAATGCTTTTCTCCCGGGCTTGGGAGCATTGTGCGCGGATGGCGGGAACAGCAGGAAGGAGTCCTTGCAAACCGGCCTTTGGAGGCAGCCCGGGAGGTCTTCCAAGGGCCTGTAGAGAGCACCACCCCGAAGCGCTTTTCTCCCGGGCTTGGGATTATTGTGCGCGGGTGGCGGGAACAGCAGGCAGGAGTGCTTGAAAACCGTCCTTTGGAGGCAGCCGGGGAGGTCTTCCAGGGCCCGGTGTGAGCACCACCCCAAAATGCTTTTCTCCCGGGCTTGGGAGCATTGTGCGCGGATGGCGGGAACAGCGAGTGGGAGTGCTTGCAAACCGGCCTTTGGGGGCACCCCGGGAGGTCTTCCATGGGCACGGAGAGAACACCACCCCGAAGCGCTTTTCTCCGGGGTTTTGGAGGATTGTGCGTGGCTGGCGGGAACAGCGAGTGGGAGTGCTTGCAAACCGGCCTTTGGGGGCAGCCAGGGAGGTCCTCCATTGGCACGGAGAGAACACCACCCCGAAGCGCTTTTCTCCCGGTCTTGGGAGCATTGTGCGAGGCTGGCGGGAACAGCGGGCGGGAGTGCTTGCAAACCGGCCTTTGGAGGCAGATTGGGAGGTCATCCAAGGGCCCGGAGAGAGCACCATCCCGAAGCACTTTTCTCACGGAATTGGGAGCATTGTTCGCGGCTGTCGGGAACAGAGGACATGAGTGCTTGCAAACCGGCCTTTAGAGGCAGCCGGGGAGTCTTCCAAGGGCCCGGAGAGAGACCACCCCAAAATGCTTTTCTCCCGGGCTTGGGAGCATTGTGTGCGGCTGGCGGGTCAGCGGGAGGGAGTTCTTGAAAACCAGCCTTTGGAGGCAGCCGGGGAGGTCTTCCAAGGGCCAGGAGAGAGCACCACCCCGAAGCGCTTTTCTCCCGGGCTTGGGAGCATTGTGCGCGGCTGGCGGGAACAGCGGGATTGAGTGCTTGCAAACTGGCCTTTGGAGGCAGCCGGGGAGGTCTTCCAAGGGCCGGGAGAGAGCACCACCCCGAAGCGCTTTTCTCCTAGGCTTGGGAGCATTGTGCGCGGCTGGCGGGAACAGCGGGCATGAGTGCTTGCAAACCGGCCTTTGGAGACAAACGGGGAGGTCTTCCAAGGGCCCGTAGAGAGCACCACCCCGAAGCGCTTTTCTCCCGTGATTGGGAGCATTGTGTGCGGCTGGCGGGACAGCGGGAGGGAGTACTTGAAATCCAGCCTTTGGAGGCAGCCGGGGAGGTCTTCCAAGGGCCGGGAGAGAGCACCACCCTGAAGGGCTTTTCTCCTGGGCTTGGAGCATTTGCACGGATGGCGGGAACAGCGAGTGGGAGTGCTTGCAAACCGGCATTTGGGGGCAGCCCGGGAGGTCTTTCTTGGGCCCAGAGAGAACACCACCCCGAAACGCTTTTCTCCCGGGCTTGGGAGCATTGTGCGCGGGTGGCGGGAACAGCAGGCAGAAGTGCTTGCAAACCGGCCTTGGAGGCAGCCGGGGAGGTCTTCCAAAGCCCGGAGTGAGCACCACCCCAAAATGCTTTTCTCCCGGGCTTGGGAGCATTGTGCGCAGCTGGCGTGAACAGCGGGATTGAGTGCTTGCAATCCAGCCTTTGGAGGCAGCCGGGGAGGTCTTCCAGCGGGAGAGTGCCAGTTGTTCTCAGAGGCCCCACAGGCCAGGGGCAGGACCCAGCAGTGTCCCTGCATCTGGCAGCCTTGCCCAGACCTTCCTGGCCTCCGGGGGTACTGCCCCACCAAGGGGCAGGCTGCGGGGCCTGGGTCCAGACATGCCCGGGCGCCTCCCCAGGCTCATCCCCGCTGGTGCCTTTCCCCTGGGCCTAGGCCTCGGTTGAGGCCTCCTTGGAGAGGAGGTTGCCGGCAGGGGCTGTCTGCACACTGCAAGGTGCTGGAGCTCAGAGGGCCTCGTCAGAGGGAAAGGACCAGCAAAGGGCTGGATGCCCAAGACCTCTTTGACCCAGCAGCCTCAGGGCAGCAGGGAGAGCAAGAGGCCCAACTTGCCCCTAGGTCGGCTCTACCCCGTCCCACACAGGCAGCCAGCCCAGCAGCAGCCTGGCAGTCTCTGGCTCCCCCGAACTCTCTGCCGGTGTAGGGGGCAGGAACAGACGTGTGCATGTCGTTCTGCCTTGGCCTGGGAGTGTGTTCCCCCTGCCTGTCCCCCAGGCTCAGGGGCAAGGGCCCGGAGAGAGCACCACCCCGAAGCGCTTTTCTCCCGGGCTTGGGAGCATTGTGCGTGCCTGGCGGGAACAGCGGGCGGGAGTGCTTGCAAACCGGCCTTTGGAGGCAGCCGGGGAGGTCTTCCAGCGGGAGAGTGCCGGTTGTGCTCAGACGCCCCACAGGCCAGGGGCAGGACCCAGCAGTGTCCCTGCCCCTGGCAGCCTTGCCCAGACCCTCCTGGCCTCCGGGGGTACTGCCCCACCAAGGGGCAGGCTGCGGGGACTGGGTCCAGACATGGCCGGGCGCCTCCCCAGGCTCATCCCCGCTGGTGCCTTTCCCCTGGGCCTAGGCCTCAGTTGAGGCCTCCTTGGAGAGGAGGTTGCTGGCAGGGGCTGTCTCCACACTGCAAGGTGCTGGAGCTCAGAGGGCCTCGTCAGAGGGAAGGGACCAGCAAGGGGCTGGATGCCCAAGACCTCTTTGGCCCAGCAGCCTCAGGGCAGCAGGGAGAGCAAGAGGCCCAACTTGCCCCTAGGTCGGCTCTGCCCCTTCCCACACAGGCGGCCAGCCCAGCAGCTGCCTGACAGACTCTGGCTCCCCCGAGCTCTCTGCCGGTGCAGGGGTCAGGAACAGACGTGGGCATGTGGTTCTGCGTTGGTCTGGGAGTGTGGACACCCTGCCTGGCCCCCAGGCTCAGGGGAAAGGGCCCGGAGAGAGCACCACCCCGAGGCGATTTTCTCCCGGGCTTGGGAGCGTTGTGCGCCCTTGGTTGGAACAGTGGGCGGGAGTGCTTGCAAACCGGCCTTTGGAGGCAGCCGGGGACGTCTTCCAGTGGGAGAGGGCCGGTTGTGCTCAGAGGCCCCACAGGCCAGGGGCAGGACCCAGCAGGGCCCCTGCCCATGGCCAGCCTTTCCCAGACCTTCCTCGCCTCCGGGGGTACTGCCCCACCAAGGGGCAGGCTGCGGGGACTGGGTCCATACATGCCCGGGCGCCTCCCCAGGCTCATCCCCGCTGGTGCTTTTCCCCTGTGCCTAGGCCTCGGTTTAGGCCTCCTTGGAGAGGAGGTTGCTGGCAGGGGCTGTCTCCACACTGCAAGGTGCTGGAGCTCAGAGGGCCTCGTCAGAGGGAAGGGACCAGCAAGGGGTTGGATGCCCAAGACCTCTTTGGCCCAGCAGCCTCAGGGCAGCAGGGAGGGCAAGAGGCCCAACTTGCCCCTAGGTCGGCTCTGCCACTTCCCACACAGGCGGCCAGCCCAGCAGCTGCCTGACAGACTCTGGCTCCCCCGAGCTCTCTGCCGGTGCAGGGGGCAGGAACAGACGTGTGCATGTGGTTCTGCCTTGGCCTGGGAGTGTGGACCCCCTGCCTTGCCCCCAGGCTCAGGGGCAAGGGCCCGGAGAGAGCACCACCCTGAAGCGCTTTTCTCCCGGGCTTGGGAGCATTGTGCACGCCTGCTGGGAACAGTGGGCGGGAGCGCTTGCAAACCGGCCTTTGGAGGCAGCCGGGGAGGTCTTCCAGTGGGAGAGGGCCGGTTGTGCTCAGAGGCCCCACAGGCCAGGGGCAGGACGCAGCAGGGCCCCTGCCCCTGGCCAGCCTTGCCCAGACCTTCCTGGCCTCCGGGGGTACTGCCCCACCAAGGGGCAGGCTGCGGGGACTGGGTCCAGACATGCTCGGGCGCCTCCCCTGGCTCATCCCCGCTGGTGCCTTTCCCCTGGGCCTAGGTCTCGGTTGAGGCCTCCTTGGAGAGGAGGTTGCTGCAGGGGCTGTCTCCACACTGCAAGGTGCTGGAGCTAAGAGGGCCTCGTCAGAGGGAAGGGACCAGTAAGGGGCTGGATGCCCAAGACGTCTTTGGCCCAGCAGCCTCAGGGCAGCAGGGAGAGCAAGAGGCCCAACTTGCCCCTCGGTCGGCTCTGCCCCTTCCCACACAGGCGGCCAACCCAGCAGCTGCCTGCCAGACTCTGGCTCCCCCAAGCTCTCTGCCGGTGCAGGGGACAGGAACAGACGTGGGCATGTGGTTCTGCCTTGGCCAGGGAGTGTGTTCCCCGTGCCTTGCCCCCAGGCTCAGGGGCAAGGGCCCGGAGAGAGAACCACCCCAATGCGCTTTTCTCCCGGGCTTGGGAGCATTGTGCGAGCCTGGCGTGAACAGCGGGCGGGAGTGTTAGCAAACAGGACTTTGGAGGCAGCCGGGGAGGTCTTCCAGTGGGAGAGGGCTGGTTGTGCTCAGAGGCCCCACAGGCCAGGGGCAGGACCCAGCAGTGCCCCTGACCCTGGCCAGCCTTGCCCAGACCTTCCTGGCCTCCGGGGGTACTGCCCCACCAAGGGGCAGGCTGCGGGGACTGGGTCCAGACATGCCCGGGCGCCTCCCCAGGCTCATCCCCGCTGGTGCCTTTCCCCTGGGCCTAGGCCTCGGTTGAGGCCTCCTTGGAGAGGAGGTTGCTGGCAGGGGCTCTCTCCACACTGCAAGGTGCTGGAGATCAGAGGGCCTCGTCAGAGGGAAGGGACCAGCAAAGGGCTGGATGCCCAAGACCTCTTTGACCCAGCAGCCTCAGGGCAGCAGGGAGAGCAAGAGGCCCAACTTGCCCCTAGGTCGGCTCTGCCCCGTCCCACACAGGCGGCCAGCCCAGCAGCAGCCTGGCAGTCTCTGGCTCCCCCGAGCTCTCTTTCGGTGTAGGGGGCAGGAACAGACGTGTGCATGTCGTTCTGCCTTGGCCTGGGAGTGTGTTCCCCCTGCCTGGCCCCCAGGCTCAGGGGCAAGGGCCCGGTGAGAGCACCACCCCGAAGCGCTTTTCTCCCGGGCTTGGGAGCATTGTGCGTGCCTGGCGGGAACAGCGGGCGGGAGTGCTTGCAAACCGGCCTTTCGAGGCAGACGGGGAGGTCTTCCAGCGGGAGAGTGCCGGTTGTGCTCAGACGCCCCACAGGCCAGGGGCAGGACCCAGCAGTGTCCCTGCCCCTGGCAGCATTGCCCAGACCTTCCTGGCCTCCGGGGGTACTGCCCCACCAAGGGGCAGGCTGCGGGGACTGGGTCCAGACATGCCCGGGCGCCTCCCCAGGCTCATCCCCGCTGGTGCCTTTCCCCTGGCCCTAGGCCTCGGTTGAGGACTCCTTGGAGAGGAGGTTGCTGGCAGGGGCTGTCTCCACACTGCAAGGTGCTGGAGCTCAGAGGGCCTCGTCCGAGGGAAGGGACCAGCAAGGGGCTGGATGCCCAGACCTCTTTGGCCCAGCAGCCTCAGGGCAGCAGGGAGAGCAAGAGGCCCAACTTGCCCCTAGGTCGGCTCTGCCCCTTCCCACACAGGCGGCCAGCCCAGCAGCTGCCTGACAGACTCTGGCTCCCCCGAGCTCTCTGCCGGTGCAGGGGGCAGATCAGACGTGTGCATGTGGTTCTGCCTTGTCCTGGGAGTGTGGACACCCTGCCTTGCCCCCAGGCTCAGGGGCAAGGGCCCGGAGAGAGCACCACCCTGAAGCGCTTTTCTCCCGGGCTTGGGAGCATTGTGCACGCCTGCTGGGAACAGTGGGCGGGAGCGCTTGCAAACCGGCCTTTGGAGGCAGCCGGGGAGGTCTTCCAGTGGGAGAGGGCCGGTTGTGCTCAGAGGCCCCACAGGCCAGGGGCAGGACGCAGCAGGGCCCCTGCCCCTGGCCAGCCTTGCCCAGACCTTCCTGGCCTCCGGGGGTACTGCCCCACCAAGGGGCAGGCTGCGGGGACTGGGTCCAGACATGCCCGGGCGCCTCCCCAGGCTCATCCCCGCTGGTGCCTTTCCCCTGGGCCTAGGCCTCGGTTGAGGCCTCCTTGGAGAGGAGGTTGCTGGCAGGGGCTGTCTCCACACTGCAAGGTGCTGGAGCTCAGAGGGCCTCGTCAGAGGGAAGGGACCAGTAAGGGGCTGGATGCCCAAGACGTCTTTGGCCCAGCAGCCTCAGGGCAGCAGGGAGAGCAAGAGGCCCAACTTGCCCCTAGGGCGGCTCTGCCCCTTCCCACACAGGCGGCCAACTCAGCAGCTGCCTGACAGACTCTGGCTCCCCCAAGCTCTCTGCCGGTGCAGGGGACAGGAACAGACGTGGGCATGTGGTTCTGCCTTGGCCTGGGAGTGTGTTCCCCCTGCCTTGCCCCCAGGCTCAGGGGCAAGGGCCCGGAGAGAGCACCACCCCGAAGCACTTTTCTCCCGGGCTTGGGAGCATTGTGCGAGCCTGGCGTGAACAGCGGGCGGGAGTGTTTGCAAACAGGACTTTGTAGGCAGCCGTGGAGGTCTTCCAGTGGGAGAGGGCCGGTTGTGCTCAGAGGCCTCACAGGCCAGGGGCAGGACCCAGCAGGTCCCCTGCCCCTGGCCAGCCTTGCCCAGACCTTCCTGGCCTCCGGGGGTACTGCCCCACCAAGGGGCAGGCTGCGGGGACTGGGTCCAGACATGCCGGGGCGCCTCCCCAGGCTCATCCCCGCTGGTGCCTTTCCCCTGGGCATAGGCCTCGGTTGATGCCTCCTTGGAGAGGAGGTTGCTGGCAGGGGCTGTCTCCACACTGCAAGGTGCTGGAGCTCAGAGGGCCTCGTCAGAGGGAAGGGACCAGCAAGGGGCTGGATGCCCAAGACCTCTTTGGCCCAGCAGCCTCAGGGCAGCAGGGAGAGCAAGAGGCCCAACTTGCCCCTAGGTCGGCTCTGCCCCTTCCCACACAGGCGGCCAGCCCAGCAGCTGCCTGACAGACTCTGGCTCCCCCCAGCTCTCTGCCGGTGGAGGGGGCAGGAACAGACGTGTGCATGTTGTTGTGCCTTGGCCTGGGACTGTGGATCCCCTGCCTGGCCCCCAGGCTCAGGGGCAAGGGCCCGGAGAGACCACCACCCCGAAGCGCTTTTCTCCCGGGCTTGGGAGCATTGTGCGCGCCTGGCGGGAACAGTGGGCGGGAGTGCTTGCAAACCGGCCTTTGGAGGCAGCCGGGGAGGTCTTCCAGTGGGAGAGGGCCGGTTGTGCTCAGAGGCCCCACAGGCCAGGGGCAGGACCCAGCAGGGCCCCTGCCCGTGGCCAGCCTTGCCCAGACCTTCCTGGCCTCCGGGGGTACTGCCCCACCAAGGGGCAGGCTGCGGGGACTGGGTCCAGACATGCCCGGGCGCCTCCCCAGGCTCATCCCCGCTGGTGCCTTTCCCCTGGGCCTAGGCCTCGGTTGAGGCCTCCTTGGAGAGGAGGTTGCCGGCAGGGGCTGTCTGCACACTGCAAGGTGCTGGAGCTCAGAGGGCCTCGTCAGAGGGAAAGGACCAGCAAAGGGCTGGATGCCCAAGACCTCTTTGACCAAGCAGCCTCAGGGCAGCAGGGAGAGCAAGAGGCCCAACTTGCCCCTAGGTCGGCTCTACCCCGTCCCACACAGGCAGCCAGCCCAGCAGCAGCCTGGCAGTCTCTGGCTCCCCCGAACTCTCTGCCGGTGTAGGGGGCAGGAACAGACGTGTGCATGTCGTTCTGCCTTGGCCTGGGAGTGTGTTCCCCCTGCCTGTCCCCCAGGCTCAGGGGCAAGGGCCCGGAGAGAGCAACACCCCGAAGCGCTTTTCTCCTGGCCTTGGGAGCGTTGTGCGTGCCTGGCGGGATCAGCGGGCGGGAGTGTTGGCAAACCCGCCTTTGAAGGCAGCCGGGGAGGTCTTCCAGTGGGAGTGGGCCGGTTGTGCTCAGAGGCCCCACAGGCCAGGGGCAGGACCCAGCAGGGACCCTGCCCCTGGCCAGCCTTGCCCAGACCTTCCTGGCCTCCGGGGGTACTGCCCCACCAAGGGGCAGGCTGCGGGGACTGGGTCCTGATATGCCCGTGCGCCTCCACTGGCTCATCCCCGCTGGTGCCTTTCCCCTGGGCCTAGGCCTCGGTTGAGGCCTCCTTGGAGAGGAGGTTGCTGGCAGGGTCTGTCTCCACACTGCAAGCTGCTGGAGCTCAGAGGGCCTCGTCAGAGGGAAGGGACCAGCAAGGGGCTGGATGCCCAAGACCTCTTTGGCACAGCAGCCTCAGGGCAGCAGGGAGAGCAAGAGGCCCAACTTGCCCCTAGGTCGGCTCTGCCCCTTCCCACACAGGCGGCCAGCCCAGCAGCTGCCTGACAGACTCTGGCTCCCCCCAGCTCTCTGCCGGTAGAGGGGGCAGGAACAGACGTGTGCATGTGGTTCTGCCTTGGCCTGGGACTGTGGATCCCCTGCCTGGCCCCCAGGCTCAGGGGCAGGGGCCCGGAGAGACCACCACCCCGAAGCGCTTTTCTCCTGGGCTTGGGAGCATTGTGCGTGCCTGGCGGGAACAGCGGGCAGGAGTGTTGGCAAACTGGCCTTTGGAGGCAGCCGGGGAGGTCTTCCAGCGGGAGAGGGCCGGTTGTGCTCAGAGGCCCTACAGGCCAGGGGCAGGACCCAGCAGGGCCCCTGCCCCTGGCCAGCCTTGCCCAGACCTTCCTGGCCTCCGGGGGTACTGCCCCACCAAGGGGCAGGCTGCGGGGACTGGGTCCAGACATGCCCGGGCGCCTCCCCAGGCTCATCCCCGCTGGTGCCTTTCCCCTGGGCCTAGGCCTCGGTTGAGGCCTCCTTGGAGAGGAGGTTGCTGGCAGGGGCTGTCTCCACACTGCAAGGTGCTGGAGCTCAGAGGGCCTCATCAGAGGGAAGGGACCAGCAAGGGGCTGGATGCCCAAGACCTCTTTGGCCCAGCAGCCTCAGGGCAGCAGGGAGAGCAAGAGGCCCAACTTGCCCCTAGGTCGGCTCTGCCCCTTCCCACACAGGCGGCCAGCCCAGCAGCTGCCTGACAGACTCTGGCTCCCCCGAGCTCTCTGCCGGTGCAGGGGGCAGATCAGTCGTGTGCATGTGGTTCTGCCTTGGCCTGGGAGTGTGGACACCCTGCCTTGCCCCCACGCTCAGGGGCAAGGGCCCGGAGAGAGCACCACCCCGAAGCGCTTTTCTCCCGGGCTTGGGAGCATTGTGCACGCCTGCTGGGAACAGTGGGCGGGAGCGCTTGCAAACCGGCCTTTGGAGGCAGCTGGGGAGGTCTTCCAGTGGGAGAGGGCCGGTTGTGCTCAGAGGCCCCACAGGCCAAGGGCAGGACGCAGCAGGGCCCCTGCCCCTGGCCAGCCTTGCCCAGACCTTCCTGGCCTCCGGGGGTACTGCCCCACCAAGGGGCAGGCTGCGGGGCCTGGGTCCAGACATGCTCGGGCGCCTCCCCTGGCTCATCCCCGCTGGTGCCTTTCCCCTGGGCCTAGGCCTCGGTTGAGGCCTCCTTGGAGAGGAGGTTGCTGGCAGGGGCTGTCTCCACACTGCAAGGTGCTGCAGCTCAGAGAGCCTCGTCAGAGAGAAGGGACAGGAAAGGGCTGGATGCCCAAGACATCTTTGGCCCAGCAGCCTCAGGGCAGCAGGGAGAGCAAGAGGCCCAACTTGCCCCTAGGTCGGCTCTACCCCTTCCCACACAGGCGGCTAACCCAGCAGCTGCCTGACAGACTCTGGCTCCCCCAAGCTCTCTGCCGGTGCAGGGGACAGGAACAGATGTGGGCATGTGGTTCTGCCTTGGCCTGGGAGTGTGTTCTCCCTGCCTTGCCCCCAGGCTCATGGGCAAGGGCCCGGAGAGAGCACCACACCGAAGCGCTTTTCTCCCCGGCTTGGGAGCTTTGTGCATTCCTACGTGAACAGCGGGCGGGAGTGTTGCAAACAGGACTTTGGAGGCAGCCGGGGAGGTCTTCCAGGGCCCGGTGTGAGCACCACCCCAAAATGCTTTTCTCCCGGGCTTGGGAGCATTGTGCGCGGATGGCGGGAACAGCAGGAAGGAGTCCTTGCAAACCGGCCTTTGGAGGCAGCCCGGGAGGTCTTCCAAGGGCCTGTAGAGAGCACCACCCCGAAGCGCTTTTCTCCCGGGCTTGGGATTATTGTGCGCGGGTGGCGGGAACAGCAGGCAGGAGTGCTTGAAAACCGTCCTTTGGAGGCAGCCGGGGAGGTCTTCCAGGGCCCGGTGTGAGCACCACCCCAAAATGCTTTTCTCCCGGGCTTGGGAGCATTGTGCGCGGATGGCGGGAACAGCGAGTGGGAGTGCTTGCAAACCGGCCTTTGGGGGCACCCCGGGAGGTCTTCCATGGGCACGGAGAGAACACCACCCCGAAGCGCTTTTCTCCGGGGTTTTGGAGGATTGTGCGTGGCTGGCGGGAACAGCGAGTGGGAGTGCTTGCAAACCGGCCTTTGGGGGCAGCCAGGGAGGTCCTCCATTGGCACGGAGAGAACACCACCCCGAAGCGCTTTTCTCCCGGTCTTGGGAGCATTGTGCGAGGCTGGCGGGAACAGCGGGCGGGAGTGCTTGCAAACCGGCCTTTGGAGGCAGCTTGGGAGGTCTTCCAAGGGCCCGGAGAGAGCACCATCCCGAAGCACTTTTCTCACGGAATTGGGAGCATTGTTCGCGGCTGTCGGGAACAGAGGACATGAGTGCTTGCAAACCGGCCTTTAGAGGCAGCCGGGGAGTCTTCCAAGGGCCCGGAGAGAGACCACCTCAAAATGCTTTTCTCCCGGGCTTGGGAGCATTGTGTGCGGCTGGCGGGTCAGCGGGAGGGAGTTCTTGAAAACCAGCCTTTGGAGGCAGCCGGGGAGGTCTTCCAAGGGCCGGGAGAGAGCACCACCCCGAAGCGCTTTTCTCCCGGGCTTGGGAGCATTGTGCGCGGCTGGCGGGAACAGCGGGATTGAGTGCTTGCAAACCGGCCTTTGGAGGCAGCCGGGGAGGTCTTCCAAGGGCCGTGAGAGAGCACCACCCCGAAGCGCTTTTCTCCTAGGCTTGGGAGCATTGTGCGCGGCTGGCGGGAACAGCGGGCATGAGTGCTTGCAAACCGGCCTTTGGAGACAAACGGGGAGGTCTTCCAAGGGCCCGTAGAGAGCACCACCCCGAAGCGCTTTTCTCCCGTGATTGGGAGCATTGTGTGCGGCTGGCGGGACAGCGGGAGGGAGTACTTGAAATCCAGCCTTTGGAGGCAGCCGGGGAGGTCTTCCAAGGGCCGGGAGAGAGCACCACCCTGAAGGGCTTTTCTCCTGGGCTTGGAGCATTTGCACGGATGGCGGGAACAGTGAGTGGGAGTGCTTGCAAACCGGCATTTGGGGGCAGCCCGGGAGGTCTTTCTTGGGTCCAGAGAGAACACCACCCCGAAACGCTTTTCTCCC
Source organism: Dama dama (assembly GCF_033118175.1). Lineage (NCBI taxonomy): Eukaryota > Metazoa > Chordata > Mammalia > Artiodactyla > Cervidae > Dama > Dama dama. The sequence continues at coordinate 232,647 of NW_026870970.1, forward strand.
GGGCTTGGGAGCATTGTGCGCGGGTGGCGGGAACAGCAGGCAGAAGTGCTTGCAAACCGGCCTTGGAGGCAGCCGGGGAGGTCTTCCAAAGCCCGGAGTGAGCACCACCCCAAACTGCTTTTCTCCCGGGCTTGGGAGCATTGTGCGCAGCTGGCGTGAACAGCGGGATTGAGTGCTTGCAAACCAGCCTTTGGAGGCAGCCGGGGAGGTCTTCCAGCGGGAGAGTGTCAGTTGTTCTCAGAGGCCCCACAGGCCAGGGGCAGGACCCAGCAGTGTCCCTGCCTCTGGCAGCCTTGCCCAGACCTTCCTGGCCTCCGGGGGTACTACCCCACCAAGGGGCAGGCTGCGGGGACTGGGTCCAGACATGCCCGGGCGCCTCCCCAGGCTCATCCCCGCTGGTGCCTTTCCCCTGGGCCTAGGCCTCGGTTGAGGCCTCCTTGGAGAGGAGGTTGCCGGCAGGGGCTGTCTGCACACTGCAAGGTGCTGGAGCTCAGAGGGCCTCGTCAGAGGGAAAGGACCAGCAAAGGGCTGGATGCCCAAGACCTCTTTGACCCAGCAGCCTCAGGGCAGCAGGGAGAGCAAGAGGCCCAACTTGCCCCTAGGTCGGCTCTACCCCGTCCCACACAGGCAGCCAGCCCAGCAGCAGCCTGGCAGTCTCTGGCTCCCCCGAACTCTCTGCCGGTGTAGGGGGCAGGAACAGACGTGTGCATGTCGTTCTGCCTTGGCCTGGGAGTGTGTTCCCCCTGCCTGTCCCCCAGGCTCAGGGGCAAGGGCCCGGAGAGAGCACCACCCCGAAGCGCTTTTCTCCCGGGCTTGGGAGCATTGTGCGTGCCTGGCGGGAACAGCGGGCGGGAGTGCTTGCAAACCGGCCTTTGGAGGCAGCCGGGGAGGTCTTCCAGCGGGAGAGTGCCGGTTGTGCTCAGACGCCCCACAGGCCAGGGGCAGGACCCAGCAGTGTCCCTGCCCCTGGCAGCCTTGCCCAGAACCTCCTGGCCTCCGGGGGTACTGCCCCACCAAGGGGCAGGCTGCGGGGACTGGGTCCAGACATGGCCGGGCGCCTCCCCAGGCTCATCCCCGCTGGTGCCTTTCCCCTGGGCCTAGGCCTCAGTTGAGGCCTCCTTGGAGAGGAGGTTGCTGGCAGGGGCTGTCTCCACACTGCAAGGTGCTGGAGCTCAGAGGGCCTCGTCAGAGGGAAGGGACCAGCAAGGGGCTGGATGCCCAAGACCTCTTTGGCCCAGCAGCCTCAGGGCAGCAGGGAGAGCAAGAGGCCCAACTTGCCCCTAGGTCGGCTCTGCCCCTTCCCACACAGGCGGCCAGCCCAGCAGCTGCCTGACAGACTCTGGCTCCCCCGAGCTCTCTGCCGGTGCAGGGGTCAGATCAGACGTGTGCATGTGGTTCTGCCTTGTCCTGGGAGTGTGGACACCCTGCCTTGCCCCCAGGCTCAGGGGCAAGGGCCCGGAAAGAGCACCACCCTGAAGCGCTTTTCTCCCGGGCTTGGGAGCATTGTGCACGCCTGCTGGGAACAGTGGGCGGGAGCGCTTGCAAACCGGCCTTTGGAGGCAGCCGGGGAGGTCTTCCAGTGGGAGAGGGCCGGTTGTGCTCAGAGGCCCCACAGGCCAGGGGCAGGACGCAGCAGGGCCCCTGCCCCTGGCCAGCCTTGCCCAGACCTTCCTGGCCTCCGGGGGTACTGCCCCACCAAGGGGCAGGCAGCGGGGCCTGGGTCCAGACATGCCCGGGCGCCTCCCCAGGCTCATCCCTGCTGGTGCCTTTCCCCTGGGCCTAGGCCTCGGTTGAGGCCTCCTTGGAGAGGAGGTTGCTGGCAGGGGCTGTCTCCACACTGCAAGGTGCTGGAGCTCAGAGGGCCTCGTCAGAGGGAAGGGACCAGCAAGGGGCTGGATGCCCAAGACCTCTTTGGCCCAGCAGCCTCAGGGCAGCAGGGAGAGCAAGAGGCCCAACTTGCCCCTAGGGCGGCTCTGCCCCTTCCCACACAGGCGGCCAACTCAGCAGCTGCCTGACAGACTCTGGCTCCCCCAAGCTCTCTGCCGGTGCAGGGGACAGGAACAGACGTGGGCATGTGGTTCTGCCTTGGCCTGGGAGTGTATTCCCCCTGCCTTGCCCCCAGGCTCAGGGGCAAGGGCCCGGAGAGAGCACCACCCCGAAGCGCTTTTCTCCCGGGCTTGGGAGCGTTGTGCGAGCCTGCTGGGAACAGTGGGCGGGAGTGTTTGCAAACAGGACTTTGGAGGCAGCCGTGGAGGTTTTCCAGTGGGAGAGGGCCGGTTGTGCTCAGAGGCCTCACAGGCCAGGGGCAGGACCCAGCAGGTCCCCTGCCCCTGGCCAGCCTTGCCCAGACCTTCCTGGCCTCCGGGGGTACTGCCCCACCAAGGGGCAGGCTGCAGGGACTGGGTCCAGACATGCCTCGGCGCCTCCCCTGGCTCATCCCCGCTGGTGCCTTTCCCCTGGGCATAGGCCTCGGTTGATGCCTCCTTGGAGAGGAGGTTGCTGGCAGGGGCTGTCTCCACACTGCAAGGTGCTGGAGCTCAGAGGGCCTCGTCAGCGGGAAGGGACCAGCAAGGGGCTGGATGCCCAAGACCTCTTTGGCCCAGCAGCCTCAGGGCAGCAGGGAGAGCAAGAGGCCCAACTTGCCCCTAGGTCGGCTCTGCCCCTTCCCACACAGGCAGCCAACCCAGCAGCTGCCTGATAGACTCTGGCTCCCCCGAGCTCTCTGCCGGTTCAGGGGTCAGGAACAGACGTGTGCATGTGGTTCTGCCTTGGTCTGGGAGTGTGGACCCACTGCCTGGACCCCAGGCTCAAGGGCAAAGGCCCGGAGAGAGCAACACCCCGAAGCGCTTTTCTCCTGGCCTTGGGAGCGTTGTGCGTGCCTGGCGGGAACAGCGGGCGGGAGTGTTGGCAAACCCGCCTTTGAAGGCAGCCGGGGAGGTCTTCCAGTGGGAGTGGGCCGGTTGTGCTCAGAGGCCCCACAGGCCAGGGGCAGGACCCAGCAGGGACCCTGCCCCTGGCCAGCCTTGCCCAGACCTTCCTGGCCTCCGGGGGTACTGCCCCACCAAGGGGCAGGCTGCGGGGACTGGGTCCTGATATGCCCGTGCGCCTCCACTGGCTCATCCCCGCTGGTGCCTTTCCCCTGGGCCTAGGCCTCGGTTGAGGCCTCCTTGGAGAGGAGGTTGCTGGCAGGGTCTGTCTCCACACTGCAAGCTGCTGGAGCTCAGAGGGCCTCGTCAGAGGGAAGGGACCAGCAAGGGGCTGGATGCCCAAGACCTCTTTGGCACAGCAGCCTCAGGGCAGCAGGGAGAGCAAGAGGCCCAACTTGCCCCTAGGGCGGCTCTGCCCCTTCCCACACAGGCGGCCAGCCCAGCAGCTGCCTGACAGACTCTGGCTCCCCCCAGCTCTCTGCCGGTAGAGGGGGCAGGAACAGACGTGTGCATGTGGTTCTGCCTTGGCCTGGGACTGTGGATCCCCTGCCTGGCCCCCAGGCTCAGGGGCAGGGGCCCGGAGAGACCACCACCCCGAAGCGCTTTTCTCCTGGGCTTGGGAGCATTGTGCGTGCCTGGCGGGAACAGCGGGCAGGAGTGTTGGCAAACTGGCCTTTGGAGGCAGCCGGGGAGGTCTTCCAGCGGGAGAGGGCCGGTTGTGCTCAGAGGCCCTACAGGCCAGGGGCAGGACCCAGCAGGGCCCCTGCCCCTGGCCAGCCTTGCCCAGACCTTCCTGGCCTCCGGGGGTACTGCCCCACCAAGGGGCAGGCTGCGGGGACTGGGTCCAGACATGCCCGGGCGCCTCCCCAGGCTCATCCCCGCTGGTGCCTTTCCCCTGGGCCTAGGCCTCGGTTGAGGCCTCCTTGGAGAGGAGGTTGCTGGCAGGGGCTGTCTCCACACTGCAAGGTGCTGGAGCTCAGAGGGCCTCATCAGAGGGAAGGGACCAGCAAGGGGCTGGATGCCCAAGACCTCTTTGGCCCAGCAGCCTCAGGGCAGCAGGGAGAGCAAGAGGCCCAACTTGCCCCTAGGTCGGCTCTGCCCCTTCCCACACAGGCGGCCAGCCCAGCAGCTGCCTGACAGACTCTGGCTCCCCCGAGCTCTCTGCCGGTGCAGGGGGCAGATCAGTCGTGTGCATGTGGTTCTGCCTTGGCCTGGGAGTGCGGACACCCTGCCTTGCCCCCACGCTCAGGGGCAAGGGCCCGGAGAGAGCACCACCCCGAAGCGCTTTTCTCCCGGGCTTGGGAGCATTGTGCACGCCTGCTGGGAACAGTGGGCGGGAGCGCTTGCAAACCGGCCTTTGGAGGCAGCCGGGGAGGTCTTCCAGTGGGAGAGGGCCGGTTGTGCTCAGAGGCCCCACAGGCCAAGGGCAGGACGCAGCAGGGCCCCTGCCCCTGGCCAGCCTTGCCCAGACCTTCCTGGCCTCCGGGGGTACTGCCCCACCAAGGGGCAGGCTGCGGGGACTGGGTCCAGACATGCTCGGGCGCCTCCCCTGGCTCATCCCCGCTGGTGCCTTTCCCCTGGGCCTAGGCCTCGGTTGAGGCCTCCTTGGAGAGGAGGTTGCTGGCAGGGGCTGTCTCCACACTGCAAGGTGCTGCAGCTCAGAGAGCCTCGTCAGAGAGAAGGGACAGGAAAGGGCTGGATGCCCAAGACATCTTTGGCCCAGCAGCCTCAGGGCAGCAGGGAGAGCAAGAGGCCCAACTTGCCCCTAGGTCGGCTCTGCCCCTTCCCACACAGGCTGCCAACCCAGCAGCTGCCTGGCATACTCTGGCTCCCCCGAGCTCTCTGCCGATGCAGGGACCAGGAACAGACGTTTGCATGTGGTTCTGCCTTGGCCTGGGAGTGTGTTCCCCCTGCATTGCCCCCAGGCTCAGGGGCAAGGGCCCGGTGAGAGCACCACCCCGAAGCGCTTTTCTCCCGGGCTTGGGAGCATTGTGCGTGCCTGGCGGGAACAGCGGGCATGAGTTCTTGCAAACTGTCCTTTGGAGGCAGCCGGGGAGGTCTTCCAAGGGCCCGGAGAGAGCACTACCCCAAAATGCTTTTTTCCCGGGCTTGGGAGCATTGTGCGCGGCTGTCGGGAACAGCGGACATGAGTGCTTGCAAACCGGCCTTTGGAGGCAGCCCGGGAGGTCTTCCAAGGGCCCGGAGAGAGCACTACCCCAAAATGCTTTTCTTCCGGGCTTGGGAGCATTGTGCGCGCGTGGCGGGAACAGCAGGCAGGAGTGCTTGCAAACCGGCCTTTGGAGGCAGCCGGGGAGGTCTTCCAAGGGCCTGGAGAGAGCACCACCTCGAAGCGCTTTTCTCTCGGGTTTTGGAGCATTGTGTGCGGCTGGTGGGACAGCGGGAGGGAATTCTTGCAAACCGGCCTTTGGCGGCAGCCAGAGAAGTCTTCCAAGGGCGCGGAGAGAGCACCACCCCGAAGCGCTTTTCTCCGGGGTTTTGGAACATTGTGTGTGCCTGGCGGGAACAGCGAGTGGGAATGCTTGCAAACCGGCCTTTGGGGGCAGCCGGTGAGGTCCTCCATGGTCCCTGAGAGAACACCACCCCGAAGCGCTTTTCTCACGGTCTTGGGAGCATTGTGCGTGGCTGGCGGGAACAGCGGGCATGAGTGCTTGCAAACTGTCCTTTGGAGGCAGCAGGGGAGGTCTTCCAAGGGCCGGACTGATCACCACCCCAAAATGCTTTTCTCTCGGGCTTGGGAGCATTGTGCGCGGCTGTCGGGAACAACGGACATGAATGCTTGCAAACCGGCCTTTGGAGGCAGCCCGGGAGGTCTTCCAAGGGCCCGGAGAGAGCACCACCCCAAAATGCTTTTCTCCCGGGCTTGGGAGCATTGTGCGTGGATGGCGGAAGCAGCGGGAATGAGTACTTACAAACCGGCCTTTGGGGGCAGCCGGGGAGGTCTTGAAAGTGCCCGGAGAGAGCACCACCCCGAAGCGCTTTTCTCCCGGGCTTGGGAACATTGTGCGCGGCTGGCGGGAACAGCAGGCAGGACTGCTTGCAAACTGGAATTTGGAGGCAGCCGGGGAGGTCTTCCAAGGGCCCGGAGAGAGCACCACCCCGAAGCGCTTTTCTCCCGGGCTTGGGAGCATTGTGCGCGGCTGGTGGGAACAACGGGCATGAGTGCTTGCAAACCGGCCTTTGGAGGCAGCCGGGGACGTCTTCCAAGGGCCCGGAGAGAGCACCACCCCGAAGCGCTCTTCTCCCGGGCTTGGGAGCATTGTGCGCGGCTGGCGGGAACAGCAGGCAGGACTGCTTGCAAACTGGCCTTTGGAGGCAGCCGGGGAGGTCTTCCAAGGGCCCGGAGTGAGCACCACCCCAAAATGCTTTTCTCCCGGGCTTGGGAGCATTGTGCGCGGCTGGTGGGAACAACGGGCATGAGTGCTTGCAAACCGGCCTTTGGAGGCAGCCGGGGACGACTTCCAAGGGCCCGGAGAGATCACCACCCCGAAGCACTTTTCTCCCGGGCTTGGGAGCATTGTGCGTGGCTGGCGGGAACAGCAGGAAGGAGTCCTTGCAAACCGGCCTTTGGAGGCAGCGGGGGAGGTCTTCCAAGGGCCTGTAGAGAGCACCACCCCGAAGTGCTTTTCTCCCGGGCTTGGGAGTATTGTGCGCGGGTGGCGGGAACAGCAGGCAGGAGTGCTTGAAAACCGGCCTTTGCAGGCAGCCGGGGAGGTCTTCCAAGGGCCCGGTGTGAGCACCACCCCAAAAAGCTTTTCTCCCGGGCTTGGGAGCATTGTGCGCGGCTGGTGGGAACATCGGGCATGAGTGCTTGCAAACTGGCCACTGGAGGCAGCCGGGGAGGTCTTCCAAGGGCCTGTAGAGAGCACCACCCCAAAATGCTTCTCTCCCGGGCTTGGGAGCATTGTGCGTGGCTGTCGGGAACAGCAGGAAGGAGTCCTTGCAAACCGGCCTTTGGAGGCAGCCGGGGAGGTCTTCCAAGGGCCTGTAGAGAGCACCACCCCGAAGCGCTTTTCTCCCGGGCTTAGGAGCATTGTGCGCAGGTGGCGGGAACAGCAGGCAGGAGTGCTTGAAAACTGGCCTTTGGAGGCAGCCGGGGAGGTCTTCCAGGGCCCGGTGTGAGCACCACCCCAAAAAGCTTTTCTCCCGGGCTTGGGAGCATTGTGCGCGGCTGGTGGGAACAGCGGACATGAGTGCTTGCAAACTGGCCATTGGAGGCTGCCGGGGAGGTCTTCCAAGGGCCCGGAGTGAGCACCAACCCAAAATGCTTTTCTCCCGGGCTTGGGAGCATTGTGCGTGGCTGGCGGGAACAGCAGGAAGGAGTCCTTGCAAACCGGCCTTTGGAGGCAGCCGGGGAGGTCTTCCAAGGGCCTGTAGAGAGCACCACCCCGAAGCGCTTTTCTCCCGCGCTTGGGAGCATTCTGCGCGGGTGGCGGGAACAGCAGGCAGGAGTGCTTGAAAACCGTCCTTTGGAGGCAGCCGGGGAGGTCTTCCAGGGCCCGGTGTGAGCACCACCCCAAAATGCTTTTCTCCCGGGCTTGGGAGCATTGTGCGCGGATGGCGGGAACAGCAGGAAGGAGTCCTTGCAAACCGGCCTTTGGAGGCAGCCGGGGAGGTCTTCCAAGGGCCTGTAGAGAGCACCACCCCGAAGCGCTTTTCTCCCGGGCTTGGGAGCATTGTGTGCGGGTGGCGGGAACAGCAGGCAGGAGTGCTTGAAAACCGTCCTTTGGAGGCAGCCGGGGAGGTCTTCCAGGGCCCGGTGTGAGCACCACCCCAAAATGCTTTTCTCCCGGGCTTGGGAGCATTGTGCGCGGATGGCGGGAACAGCGAGTGGGAGTGCTTGCAAACCGGCCTTTGGGGGCACCCCGGGAGGTCTTCCATGGGCACGGAGAGAACAGCACCCCGAAGCGCTTTTCTCCGGGGTTTTGGAGGATTGTGCGTGGCTGGCGGGAACAGCGAGTGGGAGTGCTTGCAAACCGGCCTTTGGGGGCAGCCAGGGAGGTCCTCCATTGGCACGGAGAGAACACCAACCCGAAGCGCTTTTCTCCCGGTCTTGGGAGCATTGTGCGAGGCTGGCGGGAACAGCGGGCGGGAGTGCTTGCAAACCGGCCTTTGGAGGCAGCTTGGGAGGTCTTCCAAGGGCCCGGAGAGAGCACCATCCCGAAGCACTTTTCTCCCGGAATTGGGAGCATTGTTCGCGGCTGTCGGGAACAGAGGACATGAGTGCTTGCAAACCGGCCTTTAGAGGCAGCCGGGGAGTCTTCCAAGGGCCCGGAGAGAGACCACCCCAAAATGCTTTTCTCCCGGGCTTGGGAGCATTGTGTGCGGCTGGCGGGTCAGCGGGAGGGAGTTCTCGAAAACCAGCCTTTGGAGGCAGCCGGGGAGGTCTTCCAAGGGCCAGGAGAGAGCACCACCCCGAAGCGCTTTTCTCCCGGGCTTGGGAGCATTGTGCGCGGCTGGCGGGAACAGCGGGATTGAGTGCTTGCAAACTGGCCTTTGGAGGCAGCCGGGGAGGTCTTCCAAGGGCCGGGAGAGAGCACCACCCCGAAGCGCTTTTCTCCTAGGCTTGGGAGCATTGTGCGCGGCTGGCGGGAACAGCGGGCATGAGTGCTTGCAAACCGGCCTTTGGAGACAAACGGGGAGGTCTTCCAAGGGCCCGTAGAGAGCACCACCCCGAAGCGCTTTTCTCCCGTGATTGGGAGCATTGTGTGCGGCTGGCGGGACAGCGGGAGGGAGTACTTGAAATCCAGCCTTTGGAGGCAGCCGGGGAGGTCTTCCAAGGGCCGGGAGAGAGCACCACCCTGAAGGGCTTTTCTCCTGGGCTTGGAGCATTTGCACGGATGGCGGGAACAGCGAGTGGGAGTGCTTGCAAACCGGCATTTGGGGGCAGCCCGGGAGGTCTTTCTTGGGCCCAGAGAGAACACCACCCCGAAACGCTTTTCTCCCGGGCTTGGGAGCATTGTGCGCGGGTGGCGGGAACAGCAGGCAGAAGTGCTTGCAAACCGGCCTTGGAGGCAGCCGGGGAGGTCTTCCAAAGCCCGGAGTGAGCACCACCCCAAAATGCTTTTCTCCCGGGCTTGGGAGCATTGTGCGCAGCTGGCGTGAACAGCGGGATTGAGTGCTTGCAATCCAGCCTTTGGAGGCAGCCGGGGAGGTCTTCCAGCGGGAGAGTGCCAGTTGTTCTCAGAGGCCCCACAGGCCAGGGGCAGGACCCAGCAGTGTCCCTGCATCTGGCAGCCTTGCCCAGACCTTCCTGGCCTCCGGGGGTACTGCCCCACCAAGGGGCAGGCTGCGGGGCCTGGGTCCAGACATGCCCGGGCGCCTCCCCAGGCTCATCCCCGCTGGTGCCTTTCCCCTGGGCCTAGGCCTCGGTTGAGGCCTCCTTGGAGAGGAGGTTGCCGGCAGGGGCTGTCTGCACACTGCAAGGTGCTGGAGCTCAGAGGGCCTCGTCAGAGGGAAAGGACCAGCAAAGGGCTGGATGCCCAAGACCTCTTTGACCCAGCAGCCTCAGGGCAGCAGGGAGAGCAAGAGGCCCAACTTGCCCCTAGGTCGGCTCTACCCCGTCCCACACAGGCAGCCAGCCCAGCAGCAGCCTGGCAGTCTCTGGCTCTCCCGAACTCTCTGCCGGTGTAGGGGGCAGGAACAGGCGTGTGCATGTCGTTCTGCCTTGGCCTGGGAGTGTGTTCCCCCTGCCTGTCCCCCAGGCTCAGGGGCAAGGGCCCGGAGAGAGCACCACCCCGAAGCGCTTTTCTCCCGGGCTTGGGAGCATTGTGCGTGCCTGGCGGGAACAGCGGGCGGGAGTGCTTGCAAACCGGCCTTTGGAGGCAGCCGGGGAGGTCTTCCAGCGGGAGAGTGCCGGTTGTGCTCAGACGCCCCACAGGCCAGGGGCAGGACCCAGCAGTGTCCCTGCCCCTGGCAGCCTTGCCCAGACCCTCCTGGCCTCCGGGGGTACTGCCCCACCAAGGGGCAGGCTGCGGGGACTGGGTCCAGACATGGCCGGGCGCCTCCCCAGGCTCATCCCCGCTGGTGCCTTTCCCCTGGGCCTAGGCCTCGGTTGAGGCCTCCTTGGAGAGGAGGTTGCTGGCAGGGGCTGTCTCCACACTGCAAGGTGCTGGAGCTCAGAGGGCCTCGTCAGAGGGAAGGGACCAGCAAGGGGCTGGATGCCCAAGACCTCTTTGGCCCAGCAGCCTCAGGGCAGCAGGGAGAGGAAGAGGCCCAACTTGCCCCTAGGTCGGCTCTGCCCCTTCCCACACAGGCGGCCAGCCCAGCAGCTGCCTGACAGACTCTGGCTCCCCCGAGCTCTCTGCCGGTGCAGGGGTCAGGAACAGACGTGGGCATGTGGTTCTGCGTTGGTCTGGGAGTGTGGACCCACTGCCTCGCCCCCAGGCTCAGGGGCAAGGGCCCGGAGAGAGCACCACCCCGAAGCGCTTTTCTCCCGGGCTTGGGAGAATTGTGCGTGCCTGGCGGGAACAGCGGGTGGGAGTGTTGGCAAACCGGCCTTTGGAGGCAGCCGGGGAAGTCTTCCAGTGGGAGAGGGCCGGTTGTGCTCAGAGGCCCCACAGGCCAGGGGCAGGACCCAGCAGGGCCCCTGCCCGTGGCCAGCCTTGCCCAGACCTTCCTGGCTTCCGGGGGTACTGCCCCACCAAGGGGCAGGCTGCGGGGACTGGGTCCAGACATGCCCGGGCGCCTCCCCAGGCTCATCCCCGCTGGTGCCTTTCCCCTGGGCCTAGGCCTCGGTTGAGGCCTCCTTGGAGAGGAGGTTGCTGGCAGGGGCTGTCTCCACACTGCAAGGTGCTGGAGCTCAGAGGGCCTCGTCAGAGGGAAGGGACAAGCAAGGGGCTGGATGCCCAAGATCTCTTTGGCCCAGCAGCCTCATGGCAGCAGGAAGAGCAAGAGGCCCAACTTGCCCCTAGGTCGGCTCTGCCCCTTCCCACACAGGCGGCCAGCCCAGCAGCTGCCTGACAGACTTTGGCTCCCCCGAGCTCTCTGCCGGTGCATGGGGCAGGAACAGACGTGTGCATGTCGTTCTGCCTTGGCCTGGGAGTGTGGACACCCTGCCTGGCCCCCAGGCTCAGGGGAAAGGGCCCGGAGAGAGCACCACCCCGAGGCGATTTTCTCCCGGGCTTGGGAGCGTTGTGCGCCCTTGGTTGGAACAGTGGGCGGGAGTGCTTGCAAACCGGCCTTTGGAGGCAGCCGGGGACGTCTTCCAGTGGGAGAGGGCCGGTTGTGCTCAGAGGCCCCACAGGCCAGGGGCAGGACCCAGCAGGGCCCCTGCCCATGGCCAGCCTTTCCCAGACCTTCCTCGCCTCCGGGGGTACTGCCCCACCAAGGGGCAGGCTGCGGGGACTGGGTCCATACATGCCCGGGCGCCTCCCCAGGCTCATCCCCGCTGGTGCTTTTCCCCTGTGCCTAGGCCTCGGTTTAGGCCTCCTTGGAGAGGAGGTTGCTGGCAGGGGCTGTCTCCACACTGCAAGGTGCTGGAGCTCAGAGGGCCTCGTCAGAGGGAAGGGACCAGCAAGGGGTTGGATGCCCAAGACCTCTTTGGCCCAGCAGCCTCAGGGCAGCAGGGAGGGCAAGAGGCCCAACTTGCCCCTAGGTCGGCTCTGCCACTTCCCACACAGGCGGCCAGCCCAGCAGCTGCCTGACAGACTCTGGCTCCCCCGAGCTCTCTGCCGGTGCAGGGGGCAGGAACAGACGTGTGCATGTGGTTCTGCCTTGGCCTGGGAGTGTGGACCCCCTGCCTTGCCCCCAGGCTCAGGGGCAAGGGCCCGGAGAGAGCACCACCCTGAAGCGCTTTTCTCCCGGGCTTGGGAGCATTGTGCACGCCTGCTGGGAACAGTGGGCGGGAGCGCTTGCAAACCGGCCTTTGGAGGCAGCCGGGGAGGTCTTCCAGTGGGAGAGGGCCGGTTGTGCTCAGAGGCCCCACAGGCCAGGGGCAGGACGCAGCAGGGCCCCTGCCCCTGGCCAGCCTTGCCCAGACCTTCCTGGCCTCCGGGGGTACTGCCCCACCAAGGGGCAGGCTGCGGGGACTGGGTCCAGACATGCTCGGGCGCCTCCCCTGGCTCATCCCCGCTGGTGCCTTTCCCCTGGGCCTAGGCCTCGGTTGAGGCCTCCTTGGAGAGGAGGTTGCTGGCAGGGGCTGTCTCCACACTGCAAGGTGCTGGAGCTCAGAGGGCCTCGTCAGAGGGAAGGGACCAGTAAGGGGCTGGATGCCCAAGACGTCTTTGGCCCAGCAGCCTCAGGGCAGCAGGGAGAGCAAGAGGCCCAACTTGCCCCTCGGTCGGCTCTGCTCCTTCCCACACAGGCGGCCAACCCAGCAGCTGCCTGCCAGACTCTGGCTCCCCCAAGCTCTCTGCCGGTGCAGGGGACAGGAACAGACGTGGGCATGTGGTTCTGCCTTGGCCAGGGAGTGTGTTCCCCGTGCCTTGCCCCCAGGCTCAGGGGCAAGGGCCCGGAGAGAGAACCACCCCAATGCGCTTTTCTCCCGGGCTTGGGAGCATTGTGCGAGCCTGGCGTGAACAGCGGGCGGGAGTGTTAGCAAACAGGACTTTGGAGGCAGCCGGGGAGGTCTTCCAGTGGGAGAGGGCTGGTTGTGCTCAGAGGCCCCACAGGCCAGGGGCAGGACCCAGCAGGGCCCCTGACCCTGGCCAGCCTTGCCCAGACCTTCCTGGCCTCCGGGGGTACTGCCCCACCAAGGGGCAGGCTGCGGGGACTGGGTCCAGACATCCCCGGGCGCCTCCCCAGGCTCATCCCCGCTGGTGCCTTTCCCCTGGGCCTAGGCCTCGGTTGAGGCCTCCTTGGAGAGGAGGTTGCTGGCAGGGGCTCTCTCCACACTGCAAGGTGCTGGAGATCAGAGGGCCTCGTCAGAGGGAAGGGACCAGCAAAGGGCTGGATGCCCAAGACCTCTTTGACCCAGCAGCCTCAGGGCAGCAGGGAGAGCAAGAGGCCCAACTTGCCCCTAGGTCGGCTCTGCCCCGTCCCACACAGGCGGCCAGCCCAGCAGCAGCCTGGCAGTCTCTGGCTCCCCCGAGCTCTCTGCCGGTGTAGGGGGCAGGAACAGACGTGTGCATGTCGTTCTGCCTTGGCCTGGGAGTGTGTTCCCCCTGCCTGGCCCCCAGGCTCAGGGGCAAGGGCCCGGTGAGAGCACCACCCCGAAGCGCTTTTCTCCCGGGCTTGGGAGCATTGTGCGTGCCTGGCGGGAACAGCGGGCGGGAGTGCTTGCAAACCGGCCTTTCGAGGCAGACGGGGAGGTCTTCCAGCGGGAGAGTGCCGGTTGTGCTCAGACGCCCCACAGGCCAGGGGCAGGACCCAGCAGTGTCCCTGCCCCTGGCAGCATTGCCCAGACCTTCCTGGCCTCCGGGGGTACTGCCCCACCAAGGGGCAGGCTGCGGGGACTGGGTCCAGACATGCCCGGGCGCCTCCCCAGGCTCATCCCCGCTGGTGCCTTTCCCCTGGCCCTAGGCCTCGGTTGAGGACTCCTTGGAGAGGAGGTTGCTGGCAGGGGCTGTCTCCACACTGCAAGGTGCTGGAGCTCAGAGGGCCTCGTCCGAGGGAAGGGACCAGCAAGGGGCTGGATGCCCAGACCTCTTTGGCCCAGCAGCCTCAGGGCAGCAGGGAGAGCAAGAGGCCCAACTTGCCCCTAGGTCGGCTCTGCCCCTTCCCACACAGGCGGCCAGCCCAGCAGCTGCCTGACAGACTCTGGCTCCCCCGAGCTCTCTGCCGGTGCAGGGGGCAGATCAGACGTGTGCATGTGGTTCTGCCTTGTCCTGGGAGTGTGGACACCCTGCCTTGCCCCCAGGCTCAGGGGCAAGGGCCCGGAGAGAGCACCACCCTGAAGCGCTTTTCTCCCGGGCTTGGGAGCATTGTGCACGCCTGCTGGGAACAGTGGGCGGGAGCGCTTGCAAACCGGCCTTTGGAGGCAGCCGGGGAGGTCTTCCAGTGGGAGAGGGCCGGTTGTGCTCAGAGGCCCCACAGGCCAGGGGCAGGACGCAGCAGGGCCCCTGCCCCTGGCCAGCCTTGCCCAGACTTTCCTGGCCTCCGGGCGTACTGCCCCACCAAGGGGCAGGCTGCGGGGACTGGGTCCAGACATGCCCGGGCGCCTCCCCAGGCTCATCCCCGCTGGTGCCTTTCCCCTGGGCCTAGGCCTCGGTTGAGGCCTCCTTGGAGAGGAGGTTGCTGGCAGGGGCTGTCTCCACACTGCAAGGTGCTGGAGCTCAGAGGGCCTCGTCAGAGGGAAGGGACCAGTAAGGGGCTGGATGCCCAAGACGTCTTTGGCCCAGCAGCCTCAGGGCAGCAGGGAGAGCAAGAGGCCCAACTTGCCCCTAGGGCGGCTCTGCCCCTTCCCACACAGGCGGCCAACTCAGCAGCTGCCTGACAGACTCTGGCTCCCCCAAGCTCTCTGCCGGTGCAGGGGACAGGAACAGACGTGGGCATGTGGTTCTGCCTTGGCCTGGGAGTGTGTTCCCCCTGCCTTGCCCCCAGGCTCAGGGGCAAGGGCCCGGAGAGAGCACCACCCCGAAGCACTTTTCTCCCGGGCTTGGGAGCATTGTGCGAGCCTGGCGTGAACAGCGGGCGGGAGTGTTTGCAAACAGGACTTTGGAGGCAGCCGTGGAGGTCTTCCAGTGGGAGAGGGCCGGTTGTGCTCAGAGGCCTCACAGGCCAGGGGCAGGACCCAGCAGGGCCCCTGCCCCTGGCCAGCCTTGCCCAGACCTTCCTGGCCTCCGGGGGTACTGCCCCACCAAGGGGCAGGCTGCGGGGACTGGGTCCAGACATGCCTGGGCGCCTCCCCAGGCTCATCCCCGCTGGTGCCTTTCCCCTGGGCATAGGCCTCGGTTGATGCCTCCTTGGAGAGGAGGTTGCTGGCAGGGGCTGTCTCCACACTGCAAGGTGCTGGAGCTCAGAGGGCCTCGTCAGCGGGAAGGGACCAGCAAGGGGCTGGATGCCCAAGACCTCTTTGGCCCAGCAGCCTCAGGGCAGCAGGGAGAGCAAGAGGCCCAACTTGCCCCTAGGTCGGCTCTGCCCCTTCCCACACAGGCAGCCAACCCAGCAGCTGCCTGATAGACTCTGGCTCCCCCGAGCTCTCTGCCGGTTCAGGGGTCAGGAACAGACGTGTGCATGTGGTTCTGCCTTGGTCTGGGAGTGTGGACCCACTGCCTGGACCCCAGGCTCAAGGGCAAAGGCCCGGAGAGAGCAACACCCCGAAGCGCTTTTCTCCTGGCCTTGGGAGCGTTGTGCGTGCCTGGCGGGAACAGCGGGCGGGAGTGTTGGCAAACCCGCCTTTGAAGGCAGCCGGGGAGGTCTTCCAGTGGGAGAGGGCCGGTTGTGCTCAGAGGCCCCACAGGCCAGGGGCAGGACCCAGCAGGGACCCTGCCCCTGGCCAGCCTTGCCCAGACCTTCCTGGCCTCCGGGGGTACTGCCCCATTAAGGGGCAGGCTGTGGGGACTGGGTCCAGACATGCCCGGGCCCCTCCACTGGCTCATCCCCGCTGGTGCCTTTCCCCTGGGCCTAGGCCTCGGTTGAGGCCTCCTTGGAGAGGAGGTTGCTGGCAGGGTCTGTCTCCACACTGCAAGGTGCTGGAGCTCAGAGGGCCTCGTCAGAGGGAAGGGACCAGCAAGGGGCTGGATGCCCAAGACCTCTTTGGCCCAGCAGCCTCAGGGCAGCAGGGAGAGCAAGAGGCCCAACTTGCCCCTAGGTCGGCTCTGCCCCTTCCCACACAGGCGGCCAGCCCAGCAGCTGCCTGACAGACTCTGGCTCCCCCCAGCTCTCTGCCGGTGGAGGGGGCAGGAACAGACGTGTGCATGTTGTTGTGCCTTGGCCTGGGACTGTGGATCCCCTGCCTGGCCCCCAGGCTCAGGGGCAAGGGCCCGGAGAGACCACCACCCCGAAGCGCTTTTCTCCCGGGCTTGGGATCATTGTGCGCGCCTGGCGGGAACAGTGGGCGGAGTGCTTGCAAACCGGCCTTTGGAGGCAGCCGGGGAGGTCTTCCAGTGGGAGAGGGCCGGTTGTGCTCAGAGGCCCCACAGGCCAGGGGCAGGACCCAGCAGGGCCCCTGCCCCTGGCCAGCCTTGCCCAGACCTTCCTGGCCTCCCGGGGTACTGCCCCACCAAGGGGCAGGCTGCGGGGACAGGGTCCAGACATGCCCGGGCGCCTCCCCTGGCTCAACACCGCTGGTGCCTTTCCCCTGGGCCTAGTCCTCGGTTGAGGCCTCCTTGGAGAGGAGATTGCTGGCAGGGGCTGTCTCCACACTGCAAGGTGCTGGAGCTCAGAGGGCCTCGTCAGAGGGAAGGGACCAGTAAGGGGCTGGATGCCCAAGACGTCTTTGGCCCTGCAGCCTCAGGGCAGCAGGGAGAGCAAGAGGCCCAACTTGCCCCTAGGTCGGCTCTGCCCCGTCCCACACAGGCAGCCAGCCCAGCAGCAGCCTGGCAGTCTCTGGCTCCCCCGAGCTCTCTGCCGGTGTAGGGGGCAGGAACAGACGTGTGCATGTCGTTCTGCATTGGCCTGGGAGTGTGTTCCAACTGCCTGGCCCCCAGGCTCAGGGGCAAGGGCCCGGAGAGAGCACCACCCCGAAGCGCTTTTCTCCCGGGCTTGGGAGCATTGTGCGTGCCTGGCGGGAACAGCGGGCGGGAGTGCTTGCAAACCGGCCTTTGGAGGCAGACGGGGAGGTCTTCCAGCGGGAGAGTGCCGGTTGTGCTCAGACGCCCCACAGGCCAGGGGCACGACCCAGCAGGGCCCCTGCCCCTCGCAGCCTTGCCCAGACCTTCCTGGCCTCCGGGGGTCCTGCCCCACCAAGGGGCAGGCTGCGGGGACTGCGTCCAGACATGCCCGTGCGCCTCCACTGGCTCATCTCCGCTGGTGCCTTTCCCCTGGGCCTAGGCCTCGGTTGAGGCCTCCTTGGAGAGGAGGTTGCTGGCAGGGGCTGTCTCCACACTGCAAGGTGCTGGAGCTCAGAGGGCCTCGTCAGAGGGAAGGGACCAGCAAGGGGCTGGATGCCCAAGACCTCTTTGGCCCAGCAGCCTCAGGGCAGCAGGGAGAGCAAGAGGCCCAACTTGCCCCTAGGTCGGCTCTGCCCCTTCCCACACAGGCGGCCATCCCAGCAGCTGCCTGACAGACTCTGGCTCCCCCCAGCTCTCTGCCGGTGGATGGGGCAGGAACAGACGTGTGCATGTGGTTCTGCCTTGGCCTGGGACTCTGGATCCCCTGCCTGGCCCCCAGGCTCAGGGGCAGGGGCCCGGAGAGACCACCACCCCGAAGCGCTTTTCTCCGGGGTTTTGGAACATTGTGTGTGCCTGGCGGGAACAGCGAGTGGGAATGCTTGCAAACCGGCCTTTGGGGGCAGCCGGGGAGGTCCTCCATGGTCCCTGAGAGAACACCACCCCGAAGCGCTTTTCTCACGGTCTTGGGAGCATTGTGCGCGGCTGGCGGGAACAGCGGGCATGAGTGCTTGCAAACTGTCCTTTGGAGGCAGCCGGGGAGATCTTCCAAGGGCCGGACTGATCACCACCCCAAAATGCTTTTCTCTCGGGCTTGGGAGCATTGTGCGCGGCTGTCGGGAACAACGGACATGAATGCTTGCAAACCGGCCTTTGGAGGCAGCCCGGGAGGTCTTCCAAGGGCCCGGAGAGAGCACCACCTCAAAATGCTTTTCTCCCGGGCTTGGGAGCATTGTGCGTGGCTGGCGGAAGCAGCGGGAATGAGTACTTACAAACCGGCCTTTGGAGGCAGCCGGGGAGGTCTTGAAAGTGCCCGGAGAGAGCACCACCCCGAAGCGCTTTTCTCCCGGGCTTGGGAACATTGTGCGCGGCTGGCGGGAACAGCAGGCAGGACTGCTTGCAAACTGGCCTTTGGAGGCAGCCGGGGAGGTCTTCCAAGGGCCCGGAGTGAGCACCACCCCAAAATGCTTTTCTCCCGGGCTTGGGAGCATTGTGCGCGGCTGGTGGGAACAACGGGCATGAGTGCTTGCAAACCGGCCTTTGGAGGCAGCCGGGGACGACTTCCAAGGGCCCGGAGAGATCACCACCCCGAAGCACTTTTATCCCGGGCTTGGGAGCATTGTGCGTGGCTGGCGGGAACAGCAGGAAGGAGTCCTTGCAAACCGGCCTTTGGAGGCAGCGGGGGAGGTCTTCCAAGGGCCTGTAGAGAGCACCACCCCGAAGCGCTTTTCTCCCGGGCTTGGGAGTATTGTGCGCGGGTGGCAGGAACAGCAGGCAGGAGTGCTTGAAAACCGGCCTTTGCAGGCAGCCGGGGAGGTCTTCCAGGGCCCGGTGTGAGCACCACCCCAAAAAGCTTTTCTCCCGGGCTTGGGAGCATTGTGCGCGGCTGGTGGGAACAGCGGGCATGAGTGCTTGCAAACTGGCCACTGGAGGCAGCCGGGGAGGTCTTCCAAGGGCCTGTAGAGAGCACCACCCCAAAATGCTTCTCTCCCGGGCTTGGGAGCATTGTGCGTGGCTGGCGGGAACAGCAGGAAGGAGTCCTTGCAAACCGGCCTTTGGAGGCAGCCGGGGAGGTCTTCCAAGGGCCTGTAGAGAGCACCACCCCGAAGCGCTTTTCTCCCGGGCTTGGGAGCATTGTGCGCAGGTGGCGGGAACAGCAGGCAGGAGTGCTTGAAAACTGGCCTTTGGAGGCAGCCGGGGAGGTCTTCCAGGGCCCGGTGTGAGCACCACCCCAAAAAGCTTTTCTCCCGGGCTTGGGAGCATTGTGCGCGGCTGGTGGGAACAGCGGACATGAGTGCTTGCAAACTGGCCATTGGAGGCAGCCGGGGAGGTCTTCCAAGGGCCCGGAGTGAGCACCACCCCAAAATGCTTTTCTCGCGGGCTTGGGAGCATTGTGCGTGGCTGGCGGGAACAGCAGGAAGGAGTCCTTGCAAACCGGCCTTTGGAGGCAGCCGGGGAGGTCTTCCAAGGGCCTGTAGAGAGCACCACCCCGAAGCGCTTTTCTCCCGCGCTTGGGAGCATTCTGCGCGGGTGGCGGGAACAGCAGGCAGGAGTGCTTGAAAACCGTCCTTTGGAGGCAGCCGGGGAGGTCTTCCAGGGCCCGGTGTGAGCACCACCCCAAAATGCTTTTCTCCCGGGCTTGGGAGCATTGTGCGTGGCTGGCGGGAACAGCAGGAAGGAGTCCTTGCAAACCGGCCTTTGGAGGCAGCCGGGGAGGTCTTCCAAGGGCCTGTAGAGAGCACCACCCCGAAGCGCTTTTCTCCCGGGCTTGGGAGCATTTTGCGCGGGTGGCGGGAACAGCAGGCAGGAGTGCTTGAAAACCGTCCTTTGGAGGCAGCCGGGGAGGTCTTCCAGGGCCCGGTGTGAGCACCACCCCAAAATGCTTTTCTCCCGGGCTTGGGAGCATTGTGCGCGGATGGCGGGAACAGCAGGAAGGAGTCCTTGCAAACCGGCCTTTGGAGGCAGCCCGGGAGGTCTTCCAAGGGCCTGTAGAGAGCACCACCCCGAAGCGCTTTTCTCCCGGGCTTGGGATTATTGTGCGCGGGTGGCGGGAACAGCAGGCAGGAGTGCTTGAAAACCGTCCTTTGGAGGCAGCCGGGGAGGTCTTCCAGGGCCCGGTGTGAGCACCACCCCAAAATGCTTTTCTCCCGGGCTTGGGAGCATTGTGCGCGGATGGCGGGAACAGCGAGTGGGAGTGCTTGCAAACCGGCCTTTGGGGGCACCCCGGGAGGTCTTCCATGGGCACGGAGAGAACACCACCCCGAAGCGCTTTTCTCCGGGGTTTTGGAGGATTGTGCGTGGCTGGCGGGAACAGCGAGTGGGAGTGCTTGCAAACCGGCCTTTGGGGGCAGCCAGGGAGGTCCTCCATTGGCACGGAGAGAACACCACCCCGAAGCGCTTTTCTCCCGGTCTTGGGAGCATTGTGCGAGGCTGGCGGGAACAGCGGGCGGGAGTGCTTGCAAACCGGCCTTTGGAGGCAGCTTGGGAGGTCTTCCAAGGGCCCGGAGAGAGCACCATCCCGAAGCACTTTTCTCACGGAATTGGGAGCATTGTTCGCGGCTGTCGGGAACAGAGGACATGAGTGCTTGCAAACCGGCCTTTAGAGGCAGCCTGGGAGTCTTCCAAGGGCCCGGAGAGAGACCACCCCAAAATGCTTTTCTCCCGGGCTTGGGAGCATTGTGTGCGGCTGGCGGGTCAGCGGGAGGGAGTTCTTGAAAACCAGCCTTTGGAGGCAGCCGGGGAGGTCTTCCAAGGGCCGGGAGAGAGCACCACCCCGAAGCGCTTTTCTCCCAGGCTTGGGAGCATTGTGCGCGGCTGGCGGGAACAGCGGGATTGAGTGCTTGCAAACCGGCCTTTGGAGGCAGCCGGGGAGGTCTTCCAAGGGCCCGTAGAGAGCACCACCCCGAAGCGCTTTTCTCCCGTGATTGGGAGCATTGTGTGCGGCTGGCGGGACAGCGGGAGGGAGTACTTGAAATCCAGCCTTTGGAGGCAGCCGGGGAGGTCTTCCAAGGGCCGGGAGAGAGCACCACCCTGAAGGGCTTTTCTCCTGGGCTTGGAGCATTTGCACGGATGGCGGGAACAGCGAGTGGGAGTGCTTGCAAACCGGCATTTGGGGGCAGCCCGGGAGGTCTTTCTTGGGCCCAGAGAGAACACCACCCCGAAACGCTTTTCTCCCGGGCTTGGGAGCATTGTGCGCGGGTGGCGGGAACAGCAGGCAGAAGTGCTTGCAAACCGGCCTTGGAGGCAGCCGGGGAGGTCTTCCAAAGCCCGGAGTGAGCACCACCCCAAAATGCTTTTCTCCCGGGCTTGGGAGCATTGTGCGCAGCTGGCGTGAACAGCGGGATTGAGTGCTTGCAAACCAGCCTTTGGAGGCAGCCGGGGAGGTCTTCCAGCGGGAGAGTGCCAGTTGTTCTCAGAGGCCCCACAGGCCAGGGGCAGGACCCAGCAGTGTCCCTGCCTCTGGCAGCCTTGCCCAGACCTTCCTGGCCTCCGGGGGTACTACCCCACCAAGGGGCAGGCTGCGGGGACTGGGTCCAGACATGCCCGGGCGCCTCCCCAGGCTCATCCCCGCTCGTGCCTTTCCCCTGGGCCTAGGCCTCGGTTGAGGCCTCCTTGGAGAGGAGGTTGCCGGCAGGGGCTGTCTGCACACTGCAAGGTGCTGGAGCTCAGAGGGCCTCGTCAGAGGGAAAGGACCAGCAAAGGGCTGGATGCCCAAGACCTCTTTGACCCAGCAGCCTCAGGGCAGCAGGGAGAGCAAGAGGCCCAACTTGCCCCTAGGTCGGCTCTGCCACTTCCCACACAGGCGGCCAGCCCAGCAGCTGCCTGACAGACTCTGGCTCCCCCGAGCTCTCTGCCGGTGCAGGGGGCAGGAACAGACGTGTGCATGTGGTTCTGACTTGGCCTGGGAGTGTGGACACCGTGCCTTGACCCCAGGCTCAGGGGCAAGGGCCCGGAGAGAGCACCACCCCGAAGCGCTTTTCTCCCGGGCTTGGGAGCATTGTGCACGCCTGCTGGGAACAGTGGGCGGGAGCGCTTGCAAACCGGCCTTTGGAGGCAGCCGGGGAGGTCTTCCAGTGGGAGAGGGCCGGTTGTGCTCAGAGGCCCCACAGGCCATGGGGAGGACCCAGCAGGGCCCCTGCCCCTGGCCAGCCTTACCCAGATCTTCCTGGCCTCCGGGGGTACTGCCCCACCAAGGGGCAGGCTGCGGGGACTGGGTCCAGACATGCCCGGGCGCCTCCCCAGGCTCATCCCCGCTGGTGCCTTTCCCCTGGGCCTAGGCCTCGGTTGAGGCCTCCTTGGAGAGGATGTTGCTGGCAGGGGCTGTCTCCACACTGCAAGGTGCTGGAGCTCAGAGGGCCTCGTCAGAGGGAAGGGACCAGCAAGGGGCTGGATGCCCAAGACCTCTTTGGCCCAGCAGCCTCAGGGCAGCAGGGAGAGGAAGAGGCCCAACTTGCCCCTAGGTCGGCTCTGCCCCTTCCCACACAGGCGGCCAGCCCAGCAGCTGCCTGACAGACTCTGGCTCCCCCGAGCTCTCTGCCGGTGCAGGGGTCAGGAACAGACGTGTGCATGTGGTTCTGCCTTGGTCTGGGAGTGTGGACCAACTGCCTGGCCCCCAGGCTCAGGGGCAAGGGCCCGAGGAGAGCACCACCCCGAAGCGCTTTTCTCCCGGGCTTGGGAGCATTGTGCTTGCCTGGCGGGAACAGCGGGCAGGAGTGTTGGCAAACTGGCCTTTGGAGGCAGCCGGGGAGTTCTTCCAGTGGGAGAGGGCCGGTTGTGCTCAGAGGCCCCACAGGCAAGGGGCAGGACCCAGCAGGGCCCCTGCCCCTGGCCAGCCTTGCCCAGACCTTCCTGGCCTCCGGGGGTACTGCCCCACCAAGGGGCAGGCTGCGGGGACTGGGTCCAGACATGCCCGGGCGCCTCCCCAGGCTCATCCCCGCTGGTGCCTTTCCCCTGGGCCTAGGCCTCGGTTGAGGCCTCCTTGGAGAGGAGGTTGCTGGCAGGGGCTGTCTCCACACTGCAAGGTGCTGGAGCTCAGAGGGCCTCGTCAGAGGGAAGGGACCAGCAAGGGGCTGGATGCCCAAGACCTCTTTGGCCCAGCAGCCTCAGGGCAGCAGGGAGAGCAAGAGGCCCAACTTGCCCCTAGGTCGGCTCTGCCACTTCCCACACAGGCGGCCAGCCCAGCAGCTGCCTGACAGACTCTGGCTCCCCCGAGCTCTCTGCCGGTGCAGGGGGCAGATCAGACGTGTGCATGTGGTTCTGCCTTGGCCTGGGAGGGTGGACACCCTGCCTTGCCCCCAGGCTCAGGGGCAAGGGCCCAGAGAGAGCACCACCCTGAAGCGCTTTTCTTCCGGGCTTAGGAGCATTGTGCCCGCCTGCTGGGAACAGTGGGCGGGAACGCTTGCAAACCGGCCTTTGGAGGCAGCCGGGGAGGTCTTCCAGTGGGAGAGGGCCGGTTGTGCTCAGAGGCCCCACCGGCCAGGGGCAGGACCCAGCAGGGCCCCTGCCCCTGGCCAGCCTTACCCAGACCTTCCTGGCCTCCGGGGGTACTGCCCCACCAAGGGGCAGGCTGCGGGGACTGGGTCCATACATGCTCGGGCGCCTCCCCTGGCTCATCCCCGCTGGTGCCTTTCCCCTGGGCCTAGGCCTCGGTTGAGGCCTCCTTGGAGAGGAGGTTGCTGGCAGGGGCTGTCTCCACACTGCAAGGTGCTGGAGCTCAGAGGGCCTCGTCAGAGGGAAGGGACCAGCAAGGGGCTGGATGCCCAAGACGTCTTTGGCCCAGCAGCTTCAGGGCAGCAGGGAGAGCAAGAGGCCCAACTTGCCCCTAGGGCGGCTCTGCCCCTTCCCACACAGGCGGCCAACCCAGCAGCTGCCTGACAGACTCTGGCTCCCCCAAGCTCTCTGCCGGTGCAGGGGACAGGAACAGACGTGGGCATGTGGTTCTGCCTTGGCCTGGGAGTGTGTTCCCCATGCCTTGCCCCCAGGCTCAGGGGCAAGGGCCCGGAGAGAGCACCACCCCGAAGCGCTTTTCTCCCGGGCTTGGGAACATTGTGCAAGTCTGGCGTGAACAGCGGGTGGGAGTGTTGGCAAACAGGACTTTGGAGGCAGCCGGGGAGGTCTTCCAGTGGGAGAGGGCCGGTTGTGCTCAGAGGCCCCACAGGCCAGGGGCAGGACCCAGCAGGTCCCCTGCCCCTGGCCAGCCTTTCCCAGACCTTCCTGGCCTCCGGGGGTACTGCCCCACCAAGGGGCAGGCTGCGGGGACTGGGTCCAGACATGCCCGGGCGCCTCCCCAGGCTCATCCCCGCTGGTGCCTTTCCCCTGGTCCTAGGTCTCGGTTGAGGCCTCCTTGGAGAGGAGGTTGCTGGCAGGGGCTGTCTCCACACTGCAAGGTGCTGGAGCTCAGAGGGCCTCGTCAGAGGGAAGGGACAAGCAAAGGGCTGGATGCCCAAGACGTCTTTGGCCCAGCAGCCTCAGGGCAGCAGGGAGAGCAAGAGGCCCAACTTGCCCCTAGGTCGGCTCTGCCCCTTCCCACAAAGGCGGCCAGCCCAGCAGCTGCCTGACAGACTCTGGCTCCCCCGAGCTCTCTGCCGGTGCAGGGGTCAGGAACAGACGTGTGCATGTGGTTCTGCCTTGGCCTGGGAGTGTGGACCCCCTACCTGGACCCCAGGCTCAGGGGCAAGGGCCCGGAGAGAGCACCACCCCGAAGCGCTTTTCTCCCGGGCTTGGGAGCATTGTGCGCGCTTGCTGGGAACAGTGGGCGGGAGTGCGTGCAAAACGGCCTTTGGAGGCAGCCGGGGAGGTCTTCCAGTGGGAGAGGGCCGGTTGTGCTCAGAGGCCCCACAGGCCATGGGCAGGACGCAGCAGGTCCCCTGCCCCTGGTCAGCCTTGCCCAGACCTTCCTGGCCTCCAGGGGTACTGCCCCACCAAGTGGCAGGCTGCGGGGACTGGGTCCAGACATGCCCGGGCGCCTCCCCAGGCTCATCCCCGCTGATGCCTTTCCCCTGGGCCTAGGCCTCGGTTGAGGCCTCCTTGGAGAGGAGATTGCTGGCAGGTGCTGTCTCCACACTGCAAGGTGCTGGAGCTCAGAGGGCCTCGTCAGAGGGAAGGGACCAGCAAAGGGCTGGATGCCCAAGACGTCTTTGGCCCAGCAGCCTCAGGGCAGCAGGGAGAGCAAGAGGCCCAACTTGCCCCTAGGTCGGCTCTGCCCCTTCCCACACAGGCGGCCAGCCCAGCACCTGCCTGAGAGACTCTGGCTCCCCCGAGCTCTCTGCCGGTGTAGGTGGCAGGAACAGACGTGTTCATGTCGTTCTGTCTTGGCCTGGGAGTGTGTTCCCCCTGCCTGGCGCACAGGCTTAGGGGCAAGGGCCCGGAGAGAGCACCACCCCGAAGCGCTTTTCTCCCGGGCTTGGGAGCATTGTGCGTGCCTGGCGGGAACAGCGGGCGGGAGTGCTTGCAAACCGGCCTTTCGAGGCAGACGGGGAGGTCTTCCAGCGGGAGAGTGCCGGTTGTGCTCAGACGTCCCACAGGCCAGGGGCAGGACCCAGCGCTGTCCCTGCCCCTGGCAGCCTTGCACAGACCTTCCTGGCCTCCGGGGGTACTGCCCCACCAAGGGGCAGGCTGCGGGGACTGGGTCCAGACATGCCCGGGCGCCTCCCCAGGCTCAGCCCCGCTGGTGCCTTTCCCCTGGGCCTAGGCCTCGGTTGAGGCCTCATTGGAGAGGAGGTTGCTGGCAGGGGCTGTCTCCACACTGCAAGGTGCTGGAGCTCAGAGGGCCTCGTCAGAGGGAAGGGACCAGCAAGGGGCTGGATGCCCAAGACGTCTTTGGCCCAGCAGCCTCAGGGCAGCAGGGAGAGGAAGAGGCCCAACTTGCCCCTAGGTCGGCTCTGCTTCTTCCCACACAGGCGGCCAGCCCAGCACCTGCCTGACAGACTCTGGCTCCCCCGAGCTCTCTGCCGGTGCAGGGGTCAGGAACAGACGTGTGCATGTGGTTCTGCCTTGGTCTGGGAGTGTGGACCCACTGCCTGGCCCCCAGGCTCAGGGGCAAGGGCCCGGAGAGAGCACCACCCCGAAGCGCTTTTCTCCCGGGCTTGGGAGCATTGTGCGAGCCTGGCGTGAACAGCGGGCGGGAGTGTTTGCAAACAGGACTTTGGAGGCAGCTGGGGAGGTCTTCCAGTGGGAGAGGGCCGGTTGTGCTCAGAGGCCTCACAGGGCAGGGGCAGGACCCAGCAGGGCCCCTGCCCCTGGCCAGCCTTGCCCAGACCTTCCTGGCCTCCGGGGGTACTGCCCCACCAAGGGGCAGGCTGCGGGGACTGGGTCCAGACATGCCCGGGCGCCTCCCCTGGCTCATCCCCGCTGGTGCCTTTCCCCTGGGCCTAGGCCTCGGTTGAGGCCTCCTTGGAGAGGAGGTTGCTGGCAGGGGCTGTCTCCACACTGCAAGGTGCTGGAGCTCAGAGGGCCTCGTCAGAGGGAAGGGACCAGTAAGGGGCTGGATGCCCAAGACGTCTTTGGCCCAGCAGCCTCAGGGCAGCAGGGAGAGCAAGAGGCCCAACTTGCCCCTAGGTCGGCTCTGCCCCTTCCCACACAGGCGGCCAACCCAGCAGCTGCCTGCCAGACTCTGGCTCCCCCAAGCTCTCTGCCGGTGCAGGGGACAGGAACAGACGTGGGCATGTGGTTCTGCCTAAGCCAGGGAGTGTGTTCCCCGTGCCTTGCCCCCAGGCTCAGGGGCAAGGGCCCGGAGAGAGACCCACCCCAATGCGCTTTTCTCCCGGGCTTGGGAGCATTGTGCGAGCCTGGCGTGAACAGCGGGCGGGAGTGTTTGCAAACAGGACTTTGGAGGCAGCCGGGGAGGTCTTCCAGTGGGAGAGGGCCGGTTGTGCTCAGAGGCCCCACAGGCCAGGGGCAGGACCCAGCAGGGCCCCTGACCCTGGCCAGCCTTGCCCAGACCTTCCTGGCCTCCGGGGGTACTGCCCCACCAAGGGGCAGGCTGCGGGGACTGGGTCCAGACATCCCGGGGCGCCTCCCCAGGCTCATCCCCGCTGGTGCCTTTCCCCTGGGCCTAGGCCTCGGTTGAGGCCTCCTTGGAGAGGAGGTTGCTGGCAGGGGCTGTCTCCACACTGCAAGGTGCTGGAGATCAGAGGGCCTCGTCAGAGGGAAGGGACCAGCAAAGGGCTGGATGCCCAAGACCTCTTTGACCCAGCAGCCTCAGGGCAGCAGGGAGAGCAAGAGGCCCAACTTGCCCCTAGGTCGGCTCTGCCACGTCCCACACAGGCGGCCAGCCCAGCAGCAGCCTGGCAGTCTCTGGCTCCCCCGAGCTCTCTGCCGGTGTAGGGGGCAGGAACAGACGTGTGCATGTCGTTCTGCCTTGGCCTGGGAGTGTGTTCCCCCTGCCTGGCCCCCAGGCTCAGGGGCAAGGGCCCGGTGAGAGCACCACCCCGAAGCGCTTTTCTCCCGGGCTTGGGAGCATTGTGCGTGCCTGGCGGGAACAGCGGGCGGGAGTGCTTGCAAACCGGCCTTTCGAGGCAGACGGGGAGGTCTTCCAGCGGGAGAGTGCCGGTTGTGCTCAGACGCCCCACAGGCCAGGGGCAGGACCCAGCAGTGTCCCTGCCCCTGGCAGCCTTGCCCAGACCTTCCTGGCCTCCGGGGGTACTGCCCCACCAAGGGGCAGGCTGCGGGGACTGGGTCCAGACATGCCCGGGCGCCTCCCCAGGCTCATCCCCGCTGGTGCCTTTCCCCTGGGCCTAGGCCTCGGTTGAGGCGTTCTTGGAGAGGAGGTTGCTGGCAGGGGCTGTCTCCACACTGCAAGGTACTGGAGCTCAGAGGGCCTCGTCAGAGGGAAGGGACCAGCAAGGGGCTGGATGCCCAAGACGTCTTTGGCCCTGCAGCCTCAGGGCAGCAGGGAGAGCAAGAGGCCCAACTTGCCCCTAGGTCGGCTCTGCCCCTTCCCACACAGGCGGCCAGCCCAGCAGCTGCCTGACAGACTCTGGCTCCCCCGAGATCTCTGCCGGTGCAGGGGGCAGATCAGACGTGTGCATGTGGTTCTGCCTTGTCCTGGGAGTGTGGACACCCTGCCTTGCCCCCAGGCTCAGGGGCAAGGGCCCGGAGAGAGCACCACCCTGAAGCGCTTTTCTCCCGGGCTTGGGAGCATTGTGCACGCCTGCTGGGAACAGTGGGCGGGAGCGCTTGCAAACCGGCCTTTGGAGGCAGCCGGGGAGGTCTTCCAGTGGGAGAGGGCCGGTTGTGCTCAGAGGCCCCACAGGCCAGGGGCAGGACGCAGCAGGGCCCCTGCCCCTGGCCAGCCTTGACCAGACCTTCCTGGCCTCCGGGGATACTGCCCCACCAAGGGGCAGGCTGCGGGGCCTGGGTCTAGACATGCCCGGGCCCCTCCACTGGCTCATCCCCGCTGGTGCCTTTCCCCTGGGCCTAGGCCTCGGTTGAGGCCTCCTTGGAGAGGAGGTTGCTGGCAGGGGCTGTCTCCACACTGCAAGGTGCTGGAGCTCAGAGGGCCTCGTCAGAGGGAAGGGACCAGTAAGGGGCTGGATGCCCAAGACGTCTTTGGCCCAGCAGCCTCAGGGCAGCAGGGAGAGCAAGAGGCCCAACTTGCCCCTAGGGCGGCTCTGCCCCTTCCCACACAGGCGGCCAACCCAGCAGCTGCCTGACAGACTCTGGCTCCCCCAAGCTCTCTGCCGGTGCAGGGGACAGGAACAGACGTGGGCATGTGGTTCTGCCTTGGCCTGGGAGTGTGTTCCCCCTGCCTTGCCCCCAGGCTCAGGGGCAAGGGCCCGGAGAGAGCAACACCCCGAAGCGCTTTTCTCCTGGCCTTGGGAGCGTTGTGCGTGCCTGGCGGGAACAGCGGGCGGGAGTGTTGGCAAACCCGCCTTTGGAGGCAGCCGGGGAGGTCTTCCAGTGGGAGAGGGCCGGTTGTGCTCAGAGGCCCCACAGGCCAGGGGCAGGACCCAGCAGGGACCCTGCCCCTGGTCAGCCTTGCCCAGAACTTCCTGGCCTCCGGGGGTACTGCCCCACCAAGGGGCAGGCTGCGGGGACTGGGTCCTGATATGCCCGTGCGCCTCCACTGGCTCATCCCCGCTGGTGCCTTTCCCCTGGGCCTAGGCCTCGGTTGAGGCCTCCTTGGAGAGGAGGTTGCTGGCAGGGGCTGTCTCCACACTGCAAGGTGCTGGAGCTCAGAGGGCCTCGTCAGAGGGAAGGGACCAGCAAGGGGCTGGATGCCCAAGACCTCTTTGGCCCAGCAGCCTCAGGGCAGCAAGGAGAGCAAGAGGCCCAACTTGCCCCTAGGTCGGCTCTGCCCCTTCCCACACAGGCGGCCAGCCCAGCAGCTGCCTGACAGACTCTGGCTCCCCCCAGCTCTCTGCCGGTGGAGGGGGCAGGAACAGACGTGTGCATGTTGTTGTGCCTTGGCCTGGGACTGTGGATCCCCTGCCTGACCCTCAGGCTCAGGGGCAAGGGCCCGGAGAGACCACCACCCCGAAGCGCTTTTCTCCCGGGCTTGGGAGCATTGTGCGCGCCTGGCGGGAACAGTGGGCGGGAGTGCTTGCAAACCGGCCTTTGGAGGCAGCCGGGGAGTTCTTCCAGTGGGAGAGGGCCGGTTGTGCTCAGAGGCCCCACAGGCCAGGGGCAGGACCCAGCAGGGCCCCTGCCCCTGGCCAGCCTTGCCCAGACCTTCCTGGCCTCCGGGGGTACTGCCCCACCAAGGGGCAGGCTGCGGGGACAGGGTCCAGACATGCCCGGGCGCCTCCCCTGGCTCAACCCCGCTGGTGCCTTTCCCCTGGGCCTAGGCCTCGGTTGAGGCCTCCTTGGAGAGGAGATTGCTGGCAGGGGCTGTCTCCACACTGCAAGGTGCTGGAGCTCAGAGGGCCTCGTCAGAGGGAAGGGACCAGTAAGGGGCTGGATGCCCAAGACGTCTTTGGCCCTGCAGCCTCAGGGCAGCAGGGAGAGCAAGAGGCCCAACTTGCCCCTAGGTCGGCTCTGCCCCTTCCCACACAGGCGGCCAGCCCAGCAGCTGCCTGAGAGACTCTGGCTCCCCCGAGCTCTCTGCCGGTGCCGGGGACAGGACCAGACGTGTGCATGTGTTTCTGCCTTGGTCTGGGAGTGTGTTCCCCCTGCCTTGCCCACAGGCTCAGGGGCAAGGGCCCGGAGAGAGCACCACCCCGAAGCGCTTTTCTCCCGGGCTTGGGAGCATTGTGCGTGCCTGGCGGGAAGAGCGGGCAGGAGTGTTGGCAAACTGGCCTTTGGAGGCAGCCGGGGAGGTCTTCCAGTGGGAGAGGGCCGGTTGTGCTCAGAGGCCCAACAGGCCATGGGGAGGACCCAGCAGGGCCCCTGCCCCTGGCCAGCCTTGCCCAGATCTTCCTGGCCTCCGGGGGTACTGCCCCACCAAGGGGCAGGCTGCGGGGACTGGGTCCAGACATGCCCGGGCGCCTCCCCAGGCTCATCCCCGCTGGTGCCTTTCCCCTGGGCCTAGGCCTCGGTTGAGGCCTCCTTGGAGAGGATGTTGCTGGCAGGGGCTGTCTCCACACTGCAAGGTGCTGGAGCTCAAAGGGCCTCGTCAGAGGGAAGGGACCAGCAAGGGGCTGGATGCCCAAGACCTCTTTGGCCCAGCAGCCTCAGGGCAGCAGGGAGAGGAAGAGGCCCAACTTGCCCCTAGGTTGGCTCTGCCCCTTCCCACACAGGCGGCCAACCCAGCAGCTGCCTGACAGACTCTGGCTCCCCCGAGCTCTCTGCCGGTGCAGGGGTCAGGAACAGACGTGTGCATGTGGTTCTGCCTTGGTCTGGGAGTGTGGACCAACTGCCTGGCCCCCAGGCTCAGGGGCAAGGGCCCGAGGAGAGCACCACCCCGAAGCGCTTTTCTCCCGGGCTTGGGAGCATTGTGCTTGCCTGGCGGGAACAGCGGGCGGGAGTGTTGGCAAACTGGCCTTTGGAGGCAGCCGGGGAGGTCTTCCAGTGGGAGAGGGCCGGTTGTGCTCAGAGGCCCCACAGGCCAGGGGCAGGACCCAGCAGGGCCCCTGCCCCTGGCCAGCCTTGCCCAGACCTTCCTGGCCTCCGGGGGTACTGCCCCACCAAGGGGCAGGCTGCGGGGCCTGGGTCTAGACATGCCCGGGCCCCTCCACTGGCTCATCCCCGCTGGTGCCTTTCCCCTGGGCCTAGGCCTCGGTTGAGGCCTCCTTGGAGAGGAGGTTGCTGGCAGGGGCTGTCTCCACACTGCAAGGTGCTGGAGCTCAGAGGGCCTCGTCAGAGGGAAGGGACCAGTAAGGGGCTGGATGCCCAAGACGTCTTTGGCCCAGCAGCCTCAGGGCAGCAGGGAGAGCAAGAGGCCCAACTTGCCCCTAGGGCGGCTCTGCCCCTTCCCACACAGGCGGCCAACCCAGCAGCTGCCTGACAGACTCTGGCTCCCCCAAGCTCTCTGCCGGTGCAGGGGACAGGAACAGACGTGGGCATGTGGTTCTGCCTTGGCCTGGGAGTGTGTTCCCCCTGCCTTGCCCCCAGGCTCAGGGGCAAGGGCCCGGAGAGAGCAACACCCCGAAGCGCTTTTCTCCTGGCCTTGGGAGCGTTGTGCGTGCCTGGCGGGAACAGCGGGCGGGAGTGTTGGCAAACCCGCCTTTGGAGGCAGCCGGGGAGGTCTTCCAGTGGGAGAGGGCCGGTTGTGCTCAGAGGCCCCACAGGCCAGGGGCAGGACCCAGCAGGGACCCTGCCCCTGGTCAGCCTTGCCCAGAACTTCCTGGCCTCCGGGGGTACTGCCCCACCAAGGGGCAGGCTGCGGGGACTGGGTCCTGATATGCCCGTGCGCCTCCACTGGCTCATCCCCGCTGGTGCCTTTCCCCTGGGCCTAGGCCTCGGTTGAGGCCTCCTTGGAGAGGAGGTTGCTGGCAGGGGCTGTCTCCACACTGCAAGGTGCTGGAGCTCAGAGGGCCTCGTCAGAGGGAAGGGACCAGCAAGGGGCTGGATGCCCAAGACCTCTTTGGCCCAGCAGCCTCAGGGCAGCAAGGAGAGCAAGAGGCCCAACTTGCCCCTAGGTCGGCTCTGCCCCTTCCCACACAGGCGGCCAGCCCAGCAGCTGCCTGACAGACTCTGGCTCCCCCCAGCTCTCTGCCGGTGGAGGGGGCAGGAACAGACGTGTGCATGTTGTTGTGCCTTGGCCTGGGACTGTGGATCCCCTGCCTGACCCTCAGGCTCAGGGGCAAGGGCCCGGAGAGACCACCACCCCGAAGCGCTTTTCTCCCGGGCTTGGGAGCATTGTGCGCGCCTGGCGGGAACAGTGGGCGGGAGTGCTTGCAAACCGGCCTTTGGAGGCAGCCGGGGAGTTCTTCCAGTGGGAGAGGGCCGGTTGTGCTCAGAGGCCCCACAGGCCAGGGGCAGGACCCAGCAGGGCCCCTGCCCCTGGCCAGCCTTGCCCAGACCTTCCTGGCCTCCGGGGGTACTGCCCCACCAAGGGGCAGGCTGCGGGGACTGGGTCCAGACATGCCCGGGCGCCTCCCCTGGCTCAACCCCGCTGGTGCCTTTCCCCTGGGCCTAGGCCTCGGTTGAGGCCTCCTTGGAGAGGAGATTGCTGGCAGGGGCTGTCTCCACACTGCAAGGTGCTGGAGCTCAGAGGGCCTCGTCAGAGGGAAGGGACCAGTAAGGGGCTGGATGCCCAAGACGTCTTTGGCCCTGCAGCCTCAGGGCAGCAGGGAGAGCAAGAGGCCCAACTTGCCCCTAGGTCGGCTCTGCCCCTTCCCACACAGGCGGCCAGCCCAGCACCTGCCTGAGAGACTCTGGCTCCCCCGAGCTCTCTGCCGGTGCCGGGGACAGGACCAGACGTGTGCATGTGTTTCTGCCTTGGTCTGGGAGTGTGTTCCCCCTGCCTTGCCCACAGGCTCAGGGGCAAGGGCCCGGAGAGAGCACCACCCCGAAGCGCTTTTCTCCCGGCCTTGGGAGCATAGTGCGTGCCTGGCGGGAAGAGCGGGCAGGAGTGTTGGCAAACTGGCCTTTGGAGGCAGCCGGGGAGGTCTTCCAGTGGGAGAGGGCCGGTTGTGCTCAGAGGCCCCACAGGCCATGGGGAGGACCCAGCAGGGCCCCTGCCCCTGGCCAGCCTTGCCCAGATCTTCCTGGCCTCCGGGGGTACTGCCCCACCAAGGGGCAGGCTGCGGGGACTGGGTCCAGACATGCCCGGGCGCCTCCCCAGGCTCATCCCCGCTGGTGCCTTTCCCCTGGGCCTAGGCCTCGGTTGAGGCCTCCTTGGAGAGGATGTTGCTGGCAGGGGCTGTCTCCACACTGCAAGGTGCTGGAGCTCAAAGGGCCTCGTCAGAGGGAAGGGACCAGCAAGGGGCTGGATGCCCAAGACCTCTTTGGCCCAGCAGCCTCAGGGCAGCAGGGAGAGGAAGAGGCCCAACTTGCCCCTAGGTTGGCTCTGCCCCTTCCCACACAGGCGGCCAACCCAGCAGCTGCCTGACAGACTCTGGCTCCCCCGAGCTCTCTGCCGGTGCAGGGGTCAGGAACAGACGTGTGCATGTGGTTCTGCCTTGGTCTGGGAGTGTGGACCAACTGCCTGGCCCCCAGGCTCAGGGGCAAGGGCCCGAGGAGAGCACCACCCCGAAGCGCTTTTCTCCCGGGCTTGGGAGCATTGTGCTTGCCTGGCGGGAACAGCGGGCGGGAGTGTTGGCAAACTGGCCTTTGGAGGCAGCCGGGGAGGTCTTCCAGTGGGAGAGGGCCGGTTGTGCTCAGAGGCCCCACAGGCCAGGGGCAGGACCCAGCAGGGCCCCTGCCCCTGGCCAGCCTTGCCCAGACCTTCCTGGCCTCCGGGGGTACTGCCCCACCAAGGGGCAGGCTGCGGGGACTGGGTCCAGACATGCCCGGGCGCCTCCCCAGGCTCATCCCCGCTGGTGCCTTTCCCCTGGGCCTAGGCCTCGGTTGAGGCCTCCTTGGAGAGGAGGTTGCTGGCAGGGGCTGTCTCCACACTGCAAGGTGCTGGAGCTCAGAGGGCCTCGTCAGAGGGAAGGGACCAGCAAGGGGCTGGATGCCCAAGACCTCTTTGGCCCAGCAGCCTCAGGGCAGCAGGGAGAGCAAGAGGCCCAACTTGCCCCTAGGTCGGCTCTGCCCCTTCCCACACAGGCGGCCAGCCCAGCAGCTGCCTGACAGACTCTGGCTCCCCCGAGCTCTCTGCCGCTGCAGGGGGCAGATCAGACGTGTGCATGTGGTTCTGCCTTGTCCTGGGAGTGTGGACACCCTGCCTTGCCCCCAGGCTCAGGGGCAAGGGCCCGGAGAGAGCACCACCCTGAAGCGCTTTTCTCCCGGGGTTGGGAGCATTGTGCGGGCCTTGCGGGAACAGCGGCCTGGAGTGCTTGCAAACCGGCCTTTGGAGGCAGACGGAGAGGTCTTCCAGCGGGAGAGTGCCGGTTGTGCTCAGAGGCCCCACAGGCCAGGGGCAGGAAACAGCAGTGTCCCTGCCCCTGGCAGCCTTGCCCAGACCTTCCTGGCCTTCGGGGGTACAGCCCCACCAAGGGGCAGGCTGCGGGGACTGGGTCCAGACATGGCCGGGCGCCTCCCCAGGCTCATCCCCACTGGTGCCTTTCCCCTGGGCCTAGGCCTCGGTTGAGGCCTCCTTGGAGAGGAGGTTGCTGGCAGGGGCTGTCTCCACACTGCAAGGTGCTGGATCTCAGAGGGCCTCGTCAGCGGGAAGGGACCAGCAAGGGGCTGGATGCCCAAGACCTCTTTGGCCCAGCAGCCTCAGGGCAGCAGGGAGAGCAAGAGGCCCAACTTGCCCCTAGGTCGGCTCTGCCCCTTCCCACACAGGCGGCCAGCCCAGCAGCTGCCTGACAGACTCTGGCTCCCCCGAGCTCTCTGCCGGTGCAGGGGTCAGGAACAGACGTGTGCATGTGGTTCTGCCTTGGTCTGGGAGTGTGGACCCACTGCCTGGCCCCCAGGCTCAGGGGCAAGGGCCCGGAGAGAGCAACACCCCGAAGTGCTTTTCTCCCGGGCTTGGGAGCATTGTGCGTGCCTGGCGGGAACAGCGGGCGGGAGTGTTGCAAACCGGCCTTTGGAGGCAGCCGGGGAGGTCTTCCAGTGCCAGAGGGCCGGTTGTGCTCAGAGGCCCCACAGGCCAGGGGCAGGACCCAGCAGGGCGCCTGCCCCTGGCCAGCCTTGCCCAGACCTTCCTGGCCTCCGGGGGTACTGCCCCACCAAGGGGCAGGCTGCGGGGACTGGGTCCAGACATGCCCGGGCGCCTCCCCAGGCTCATCCCCGCTGGTGCCTTTCCCCTGGGCCTAGGCTTCGGTTGAGGCCTCCTTGGAGAGGAGGTTGCTGGCAGGGGCTGTCTCCACACTGCAAGGTGCTGGAGCTCAGAGGGCCTCGTCAGCGGGAAGGGACCAGCAAGGGGCTGGATGCCCAAGACCTCTTTGGCCCAGCAGCCTCAGGGCAGCAGGGAGAGCAAGAGGCCCAACTTGCCCCTAGTTCGGCTCTGCCCCTTCCCACACAGGCGGCCAGCCCAGCAGCTGCCTGACAGACTCTGGCTCCCCTGAGCTCTCTGCCGGTGCAGGGGGCAGGAACAGACGTGTGCATGTGGTTCTGCCTTGGCCTGGGAATGTGTTCCCCCTGCATTGCCCCCAGGCTCAGGGGCAAGGGCCCGGTGAGAGCACCACCCCGAAGCGCTTTTCTCCCGGGCTTGGGAGCATTGTGCGCGCCTGGTGGGAACAGTGGGCGTGAGTGTTGGCAAACCGGCCTTTGGAGGCAGCCGGGGAGGTCTTCCAGCGGGAGAGGGCCGGATGTGCTCAGAGGCCCCACAGGCCAGGGGCAGGACCCTGTAGGTCCCCTGCCCCTGGCCAGCCTTTCCCAGACCTTCCTGGCCTCCGGGGGTACTGCCCCACCAAGGGGCAGGCTGCGGGGACTGGGTCCAGACATGCCCGGGCGCCTCCCCAGGCTCATCCCAGCTGGTGCCTTTCCCCTGGGCCTAGGCCTCAGTTTAGGCCTCCTTGGAGAGGAGGTTGCTGGCAGGGGCTGTCTCCACACTGCAAGGTGCTGGAGCTCAGAGGGCCTCGTCAGAGGGAAGGGACCAGCAAAGGGCTGGATGCCCAAGACGTCTTTGGCCCAGCAGCCTCAGGGCAGCAGGGAGAGCAAGAGGCCCAACTTGCCCCTAGGTCGGCTCTGCCCCTTCCCACATAGGCGGCCAACCCAGCAGCTGCCTGACAGACTCTGGCTCCCCCAAGCTCTCTGGCAGTGCAGGGGACAGGAACAGACGTGGGCATGTGGTTCTGCCGTGGCCTGGGAGTGTGTTCCCCCTGCCTTGCCCCCAGGCTCAGGGGCAAGGGCCCGGAGAGAGCACCACCCCGAAGCGCTTTTCTCCCGGGCTTGGGAGCATTGTGCGAGCCTGGCGTGAACAGCGGGCGGGAGTGTTTGCAAACAGGACTTTGGAGGCAGCCGGGGAGGTCTTCCAGTGGGAGAGGGCCGGTTGTGCTCAGAGGCCCCACAGGCCAAGGGCACGACACAGCAGGGCCCCTGCCCCTGGCCAGCCTTGCCCAGACCTTCCTGGCCTCCGGGGGTACTGCCCCACCAAGGGGCAGGTACGGGGACTGGGTCCAGACATGTCCGTGCGCCTCCCCAGGATGATCCCCGCTGGTGCCTTTCCCCTGGGCCTAGGCCTCGGTTGAGGCCACTTTGGAGAGGAGGTTGCTGGCAGGGGCTGTCTCCACACTGCAAGGTGCTGGAGCTCAGAGGGCCTCGTCAGAGGGAAGGGACCAGCAAAGGGCTGGAT
Source organism: Dama dama (assembly GCF_033118175.1). Taxonomy (NCBI): domain Eukaryota; kingdom Metazoa; phylum Chordata; class Mammalia; order Artiodactyla; family Cervidae; genus Dama; species Dama dama. The sequence goes on from NW_026870970.1 coordinate 268,748, forward strand.
GCCCAAGACCTCTTTGACCCAGCAGCCTCAGGGCAGCAGGGAGAGCAAGAGGCCCAACTTGCCCCTAGGTCGGCTCTGCCCCGTCCCACACAGGCAGCCAGCCCAGCAGCAGCCTGGCAGTCTCTGGCTCCCCCGAGCTCTCTGCCGGTGTAGGGGGCAGGAACAGATGTGTGCATGTGGTTCTGCCTTGGCCTGGGAGTGTGGATCACCTGCCTGGCCCCCAGGCTCAGGGGCAAGGGCCCGGAGAGAGCACCACCCCGAAGCGCTTTTCTCCCGGGCTTCGGAGCATTGTGCGTGCCTGGTGGGAACAGTGGGCGGGAGTGCTTGCAAACCGGCCTTTGGAGGGAGCCGGGGAGGTCTTCCAGTGGGAGAGGGCCGGTTGTGCTCAGAGGCCCCACAGGCCAGGGGCAGGACCCAGCAGGGCCCCAGCCCCTGGTCAGCCTTGCCCAAACCTTCCTGCCTCCGGGGGTACAGCCCCACCAAGGGGCAGGCTGCGGGGACTGGGTCCAGACAAGCCCGGGCGCCTCCCCAGCCTCATCCCCACTGGAGCCTTTCCCCTGGGCCTAGGCCTCGGTTGAGGCCTCGTTGCAGAGGAGGTTGCTGGCAGGGGCTGTCTCCACACTGCAAGGTGCTGGAGCTCAGAGGGCCTCGTCAGAGGGAAGGGACCAGCAAGGGGCTGGATGCCCAAGACCTCTTTGGCCCAGCAGCCTCAGGGCAGCAGGGAGAGCAAGAGGCCCAACTTGCCCCTAGGTCGGCTCTGCCCCTTCCCACACAGGAGGCCCGCACAGCAGCTGCCTGACAGACTCTGGCTCCCCCGAGCTCTCTGCCGGTGCAGGGGGCAGATCAGACATGTGCATGTGGTTCTGCCTTGGCCTGGTAGTGTGGACACCCTGCCTTGCCCCCAGGCTCAGGGGCAAGGGCCCAGAGAGAGCACCACCCTGAAGCGCTTTTCTCCCGGGCTTGGGAGCATTGTGCACGCCTGCTGGGAACAGTGGGCGGGAGCGCTTGCATCCGGCCTTTGGAGGCAGCCGGGGAGGTCTTCCAGTGGGAGAGGGCCGGTTGTGCTCAGAGGCCCCACAGGCCAGGGGCAGGACCCAGCAGGGCCCCTGCCCCTGGCCAGCCTTGCCCAGACATTCCTGGCCTCCGGGGGTACTGCCCCACCAAGGGGCAGGCTGCGGGGACTGGGTCCAGACATGCTCGGGCGCCTCCCCTGGCTCATCACCGCTGGTGCCTTTCCCCTGGGCCTAGGCCTCCCTTGAGGCCTCCTTGGAGAGGAGGTTGCTGGCAGGGGCTGTCTCCACAGTGCAAGGTGCTGGAGCTCAGAGGGCCTCGTCAGAGGGAAGAGACCAGTAAGGGGCTGGATGCCCAAGACGTCTTTGGCCCAGCAGCCTCAGGGCAGCAGGGAGAGCAAGAGGCCCAACTTGCCCCTAGGTCGGCTCTGCCCCATCCCAGACAGGCAGCCAGCCCAGCAGCAGCCTGGCAGTCTCTGGCTCCCCCGAGCTCTCTGCCGGTGTAGGGGGCAGGAACAGACGTGTGCATGTCGTTCTGCCTTGGCCTGGGAGTGTGTTCCCCCTGCCTGGCCCCCAGGCTCAGGGGCAAGGGCCCGGAGAGAGCACCACCCCGAAGCGCTTTTCTCCCGGGCTTGGTAGCATTGGGCGTGCCTGGCGGGAACAGCGGGCGGGAGTGCTTGCAAACCGGCCTTTGGAGGCAGCCAGGGAGGTCTTCCAGCGGGAGAGTGCCGGTTGTGCTCAGACGCCCCAGAGGCCAGGGGCAGGACCCAGCAGTGTCCCTGCCCCTGGCAGCCTTGCCCAGACCCTCCTGGCCTCCGGCGTTACTACCCCACCAAGGGGCAGGCTGCGGGGACTGGGTCCAGACATGCCCGGGCGCCTCCCCAGGCTCATCCCCGCTGGTGCCTTTCCCCTGGGCCTAGGCCTCGGTTGAGGCCTCCTTGGAGAGGAGGTTGCTGGCAGGGGCTGTCTCCACACTGCAAGGTGCTGGAGCTCAGAGGGCCTCGGCAGCGGGAAGGGACCAGCAAGGGGCTGGATACCCAAGACCTCTTTGGCCCAGCAGCCTCAGGGCAGCAGGGAGAGGAAGAGGCCCAACTTCCCCTAGGTCGGCTCTGCCCCTTCCCACACAGGCAGCCAACCCAGCAGCTGCCTGACAGACTGTGGCTCCCCCGAGCGCTCTGCCGGTGCAGGGGTCAGGAACAGACGTGTGCATGTGGTTCTGCCTTGGTCTGGGAGTGTGGACACACTGCCTGGACCCCAGGCTCATGGGCAAGGGCCCGGAGAGAGCAACACCCCGAAGCGCTTTTCTCCCGGGCTTGGAAGCATTGTGCGTGCCTGGCGGGAACAGCGGGCGGGAGTGTTGGCAAACCGGCCTTTGGAGGCAGCCGGGGAGGTCTTCCAGTGGGAGAGGGCCAGTTGTGCTCAGAGGCCCCACAGGCCAGGGGCAGGACCCAGCAGGGCCCCTGCCCCTGGCCAGCCTTGCCCAGACCTTCTTGGCCTCCGGGGGTACTGCCCCACCAAGGGGCAGGCTGCGGGGACTGGGTCCAGACATGCCCGTGCGCCTCCACTGGCTCATCCCCGCTGGTGCCTTTCCCCTGGGCCTAGGCCTCGGTTGAGGCCTCCTTGGAGAGGAGGTTGCTGGCAGGGGCTGTCTCCACACTGCAAGGTGCTGGAGCTCAGAGGGCCTCGTCAGAGGGAAGGGACCAGCAAGGGGCTGGATGCCCAAGACCTCTTTGGCCCAGCAGCCTCAGGGCAGCAGGGAGAGCAAGAGGCCCAACTTGCCCCTAGGTCGGCTCTGCCCCTTCCCACACAGGCGGCCAGCCCAGCAGCTGCCTGACAGACTCTGGCTCCCCCCAGCTCTCTGCCGGTAGAGGGGGCAGGAACAGACGTGTGCATGTGGTTCTGCCTTGGCCTGGGACTGTGGATCCCCTGCCTGGCCCCCAGGCTCAGGGGCAGGGGCCCGGAGAGACCACCACCCCGAAGCGCTTTTCTCCTGGGCTTGGGAGCATTGTGCGTGCCTGGCGGGAACAGCGGGCAGGAGTGTTGGCAAACTGGCCTTTGGAGGCAGCCGGGGAGGTCTTCCAGCGGGAGAGGGCCGGTTGTGCTCAGAGGCCCTACAGGCCAGGGGCAGGACCCAGCAGGGCCCCTGCCCCTGGCCAGCCTTGCCCAGACCTTCCTGGCCTCCGGTGGTACTGCCCCACCAAGGGGCAGGCTGCGGGGACTGGGTCCAGACATGCCCGGGCGCCTCCCCAGGCTCATCCCCGCTGGTGCCTTTCCCCTGGGCCTAGGCCTCGGTTGAGGCCTCCTTGGAGAGGAGGTTGCTGGCAGGGGCTGTCTCCACACTGCAAGGTGCTGGAGCTCAGAGGGCCTCATCAGAGGGAAGGGACCAGCAAGGGGCTGGATGCCCAAGACCTCTTTGGCCCAGCAGCCTCAGGGCAGCAGGGAGAGCAAGAGGCCCAACTTGCCCCTAGGTCGGCTCTGCCCCTTCCCACACAGGCGGCCAGCCCAGCAGCTGCCTGACAGACTCTGGCTCCCCCGAGCTCTCTGCCGGTGCAGGGGGCAGATCAGTCGTGTGCATGTGGTTCTGCCTTGGCCTGGGAGTGTGGACACCCTGCCTTGCCCCCAGGCTCAGGGGCAAGGGCCCGGAGAGAGCACCACCCCGAAGCGCTTTTCTCCCGGGCTTAGGAGCATTGTGCACGCCTGCTGGGAACAGTGGGCGGGAGCGCTTGCAAACCGGCCTTTGGAGGCAGCCGGGGAGGTCTTCCAGTGGGAGAGGGCCGGTTGTGCTCAGAGGCCCCACAGGCCAAGGGCAGGACGCAGCAGGGCCCCTGCCCCTGGCCAGCCTTTCCCAGACCTTCCTGGCCTCCGGGGGTACTGCCCCACCAAGGGGCAGGCTGCGGGGACTGGGTCCAGACATGCTCGGGCGCCTCCCCTGGCTCATCCCCGCTGGTGCCTTTCCCCTGGGCCTAGGCCTCGGTTGAGGCCTCCTTGGAGAGGAGGTTGCTGGCAGGGGCTGTCTCCACACTGCAAGGTCCTGCAGCTCAGACAGCCTCGTCAGAGAGAAGGGACCAGTAAAGGGCTGGATGCCCAAGACATCTTTGGCCCAGCAGCCTCAGGGCAGCAGGGAGAGCAAGAGGCCCAACTTGCCCCTAGGGCGGCTCTGCCCCTTCCCACACAGGCGGCCAACCCAGCAGCTGCCTGACAGACTCTGGCTCCCCCAAGCTCTCTGCCGGTGCAGGGGACAGGAACAGATGTGGGCATGTGGTTCTGCCTTGGCCTGGGAGTGTGTTCTCCCTGCCTTGCCCCCAGGCTCATGGGCAAGGGCCCGGAGAGAGCACCACACCGAAGCGCTTTTCTCCCCGGCTTGGGAGCTTTGTGCATTCCTGACGTGAACAGCGGGCGGGAGTGTTGCAAACAGGACTTTGGAGGCAGCCGGGGAGGTCTTCCAGTGGGAGAGGGCCGGTTGTGCTCAGAGGCCCCACAGGCCAGGGTCAGGACCCAGCAGGGCCCCTGCCCCTGGCCAGACTTGCCCAGACCTTCCTGGCCTCCGGGGGTACTGCCCCACCAAGGGGCAGGCTGAGGAGACTGGGTCCAGACATGTCTGTGCGCCTCCCCAGGATCATCCCCGCTGGTGCCTTTCCCCTGGTTGTAGGCCTCGGTTGAGGACTCTTTGGAGAGGAGGTTGCTGACAGGGGCTGTCTCCACACTGCAAGGTGCTGGAGCTCAGAGGGCCTCGTCAGAGGGAAGGCACCAGCAAAGCGCTGGATGCCCAAGACCTCTTTGACCCAGCAGCCTCAGGGCAGCAGGGAGAGCAAGAGGCCCAACATGCCCCTAGGTCGGCTCTGCCCCGTACCACACAGGCAGCCAGCCCAGCAGCAGCCTGGCAGTCTCTGGCTCCCCCGAGCTCTCTGCCGGTGTAGGGGGCAGGAACACACGTGTGCATGTGGTTCTGCCTTGGTCTGGGAGTGTGGACCCACTGCCTGGACCCCAGGCTCAGGGGCAAGGGCCCGGAGAGAGCAACACCCCGAAGCGCTTTTCTCCCGGGCTTGGGAGCATTGTGCGTGCTTTGTGGGAACAGTGGGCGGGAGTGCTTGCAAACCGGCCTTTGGAGGCAGCCGGCGAGGTCTTCCATTGGGAGAGGGCCGGTTGTGCTCAGAGGCCCCACAGGCCAGGGGCAGGACCCAGCAGGTCCCCTGCCCCTGGCCAGCCTTTCCCAGACCTTCCTGGCCTCAGGGGTACTGCCCCACCAAGGGGCAGGCTGCGGGGACTGGGTCCAGACATGCCCGGGCGCTTCCCCAGGCTCATCCCCACTGGTGCCTTTCCCCTGGGCCTAGGCCTCGGTTTAGGCCTCTTGGAGAGGAGGTTGCTGGCAGGGGCTGTCTCCACACTGCAAGGTGCTGGAGCTCAGAGGGCCTCGTCAGAGGGAAGGGACCAGCAAGGGGCTGGACGCCCAAGACCTCTTTGGACCAGCAGCCTCAGGGCAGCAGGGAGAGCAAGAGGCACAACTTGCCCCTAGGTCGGCTCTGCCCCTTCCCACACAGGCGGCTAGCCCAGCAGCTGCCTGACATACTCTGGCTCCCCCGAGCTCTTTGCCGGTGCAGGGGGCAGATCAGAGGTGTGCATGTGGTTCTGACTTGGCCTGGGATTGTGGACACCGTGCCTTGCCCCCAGGCTCAGGAGCAAGGGCCCGGAGAGAGCAACACCCCGAAGCGCTTTTCTCCCGGGCTTGGGAGCATTGTACACGCCTGCTGGGAACAGTGGGCGGGAGTGTTTGCAAAAAGGACTTTGGAGGCAGCCGTGGAGGTCTTCCAGTGGGAGAGGGCCGGTTGTGCTCAGAGGCCTCACAGGCCAGGGGCAGGACCCAGCAGGTCCCCTGCCCCTGGCCAGCCTTGCCCAGACCTTCCTGGCCTCCGGGGGTACTGCCCCACCAAGGGGCAGGCTGCGGGGACTGGGTCCAGACATGCCTGGGCGCCTCCCCAGGCTCATCCCCGCTGGTGCCTTTCCCCTGGGCCTAGGCTTCGGTTGAGGCCTCCTTGGAGAGGAGGTTGCTGGCAGGGGCTGTCTCCACACTGCAAGGTGCTGGAGCTCAGAGGGCCTCGTCAGCGGGAAGGGACCAGCAAGGGGCTGGATGCCCAAGACCTCTTTGGCCCAGCAGCCTCAGGGCAGCAGGGAGAGCAAGAGGCCCAACTTGCCCCTAGTTCGGCTCTGCCCCTTCCCACACAGGCGGCCAGCCCAGCAGCTGCCTGACAGACTCTGGCTCCCCTGAGCTCTCTGCCGGTGCAGGGGGCAGGAACAGACGTGTGCATGTGGTTCTGCCTTGGCCTGGGAATGTGTTCCCCCTGCATTGCCCCCAGGCTCAGGGGCAAGGGCCCGGTGAGAGCACCACCCCGAAGCGCTTTTCTCCCGGGCTTGGGAGCATTGTGCGCGCCTGGTGGGAACAGTGGGCGTGAGTGTTGGCAAACCGGCCTTTGGAGGCAGCCGGGGAGGTCTTCCAGCGGGAGAGGGCCGGATGTGCTCAGAGGCCCCACAGGCCAGGGGCAGGACCCTGTAGGTCCCCTGCCCCTGGCCAGCCTTTCCCAGACCTTCCTGGCCTCCGGGGGTACTGCCCCACCAAGGGGCAGGCTGCGGGGACTGGGTCCAGACATGCCCGGGCGCCTCCCCAGGCTCATCCCAGCTGGTGCCTTTCCCCTGGGCCTAGGCCTCAGTTTAGGCCTCCTTGGAGAGGAGGTTGCTGGCAGGGGCTGTCTCCACACTGCAAGGTGCTGGAGCTCAGAGGGCCTCGTCAGAGGGAAGGGACCAGCAAAGGGCTGGATGCCCAAGACGTCTTTGGCCCAGCAGCCTCAGGGCAGCAGGGAGAGCAAGAGGCCCAACTTGCCCCTAGGTCGGCTCTGCCCCTTCCCACATAGGCGGCCAACCCAGCAGCTGCCTGACAGACTCTGGCTCCCCCAAGCTCTCTGGCAGTGCAGGGGACAGGAACAGACGTGGGCATGTGGTTCTGCCGTGGCCTGGGAGTGTGTTCCCCCTGCCTTGCCCCCAGGCTCAGGGGCAAGGGCCCGGAGAGAGCACCACCCCGAAGCGCTTTTCTCCCGGGCTTGGGAGCATTGTGCGAGCCTGGCGTGAACAGCGGGCGGGAGTGTTTGCAAACAGGACTTTGGAGGCAGCCGGGGAGGTCTTCCAGTGGGAGAGGGCCGGTTGTGCTCAGAGGCCCCACAGGCCAAGGGCACGACACAGCAGGGCCCCTGCCCCTGGCCAGCCTTGCCCAGACCTTCCTGGCCTCCGGGGGTACTGCCCCACCAAGGGGCAGGTACGGGGACTGGGTCCAGACATGTCCGTGCGCCTCCCCAGGATGATCCCCGCTGGTGCCTTTCCCCTGGGCCTAGGCCTCGGTTGAGGCCACTTTGGAGAGGAGGTTGCTGGCAGGGGCTGTCTCCACACTGCAAGGTGCTGGAGCTCAGAGGGCCTCGTCAGAGGGAAGGGACCAGCAAAGGGCTGGATGCCCAAGACCTCTTTGACCCAGCAGCCTCAGGGCAGCAGGGAGAGCAAGAGGCCCAACTTGCCCCTAGGTCGGCTCTGCCCCGTCCCACACAGGCAGCCAGCCCAGCAGCAGCCTGGCAGTCTCTGGCTCCCCCGAGCTCTCTGCCGGTGTAGGGGGCAGGAACAGATGTGTGCATGTGGTTCTGCCTTGGCCTGGGAGTGTGGATCACCTGCCTGGCCCCCAGGCTCAGGGGCAAGGGCCCGGAGAGAGCACCACCCCGAAGCGCTTTTCTCCCGGGCTTCGGAGCATTGTGCGTGCCTGGTGGGAACAGTGGGCGGGAGTGCTTGCAAACCGGCCTTTGGAGGGAGCCGGGGAGGTCTTCCAGTGGGAGAGGGCCGGTTGTGCTCAGAGGCCCCACAGGCCAGGGGCAGGACCCAGCAGGGCCCCAGCCCCTGGTCAGCCTTGCCCAAACCTTCCTGCCTCCGGGGGTACAGCCCCACCAAGGGGCAGGCTGCGGGGACTGGGTCCAGACAAGCCCGGGCGCCTCCCCAGCCTCATCCCCACTGGAGCCTTTCCCCTGGGCCTAGGCCTCGGTTGAGGCCTCGTTGCAGAGGAGGTTGCTGGCAGGGGCTGTCTCCACACTGCAAGGTGCTGGAGCTCAGAGGGCCTCGTCAGAGGGAAGGGACCAGCAAGGGGCTGGATGCCCAAGACCTCTTTGGCCCAGCAGCCTCAGGGCAGCAGGGAGAGCAAGAGGCCCAACTTGCCCCTAGGTCGGCTCTGCCCCTTCCCACACAGGAGGCCCGCACAGCAGCTGCCTGACAGACTCTGGCTCCCCTGAGCTCTCTGCCGGTGCAGGGGGCAGGAACAGACGTGTGCATGTGGTTCTGCCTTGGTCTGGGAGTGTGGAACCACTGCCTGGCCCCCACACTCAGGGGCAAGGGCCCGGAGAGAGCAACACACCGAAGCGCTTTTCTCCCGGGCTTGGGAGAATTGTGCGTGCCTGGCGAGAACAGCGGGCGGGAGTGTTGGCAAACCGGCCTTTGGAGGCAGCCGGGGAGGTCTTCCAGTGGGAGAGGGCCGGTTGTGCTCAGAGGCCCCACAGGCCAGGGGCAGGACCCAGCAGGGCCCCTGCCCCTGGCCAGCCTTGCCCAGACCTTCCTGGCCTCCGGGGGTACTGCCCCACCAAGGGGCAGGCTGCGGGGACTGGGTCCAGTCATGCCCGGGCGCCTCCCCAGGCTCATCCCCGCTGGTGCCTTTCCCCTGGGCCTAGGCCTCGGTTGAGGCCTCCTTGGAGAGGAGGTTGCTGGCAGGGGCTGTCTCCACACTGCAAGGTGCTGGAGCTCAGAGGGCCTCGTCAGAGGGAAGGGACCAGCAAGGGGCTGGATGGCCAAGACCTCTTTGGCCCAGCAGCCTCAGGGCAGCAGGGAGAGCAAGAGGCCCATCTTGCCCCTAGGTCGGCTCTGCCCCTTCCCACACAGGCGGCCAGCCCAGCAGCTGCCTGACAGACTCTGGCTCCCCCGAGCTCTCTGCCGGTGCAGGTGGCAGATCAGACATGTGCATGTGGTTCTGCCTTGGCCTGGTAGTGTGGACACCCTGCCTTGCCCCCAGGCTCAGGGGCAAGGGCCCAGAGAGAGCACCACCCTGAAGCGCTTTTCTCCCGGGCTTGGGAGCATTGTGCACGCCTGCTGGGAACAGTGGGCGGGAGCGCTTGCATCCGGCCTTTGGAGGCAGCCGGGGAGGTCTTCCAGTGGGAGAGGGCCGGTTGTGCTCAGAGGCCCCACAGGCCAGGGGCAGGACCCAGCAGGGCCCCTGCCCCTGGCCAGCCTTGCCCAGACCTTCCTGGCCTCCGGGGGTACTGCCCCACCAAGGGGCAGGCTGCGGGGACTGGGTCCAGACATGCTCGGGCGCCTCCCCTGGCTCATCACCGCTGGTGCCTTTCCCCTGGGCCTAGGCCTCCCTTGAGGCCTCCTTGGAGAGGAGGTTGCTGGCAGGGGCTGTCTCCACAGTGCAAGGTGCTGGAGCTCAGAGGGCCTCGTCAGAGGGAAGAGACCAGTAAGGGGCTGGATGCCCAAGACGTCTTTGGCCCAGCAGCCTCAGGGCAGCAGGGAGAGCAAGAGGCCCAACTTGCCCCTAGGTCGGCTCTGCCCCATCCCAGACAGGCAGCCAGCCCAGCAGCAGCCTGGCAGTCTCTGGCTCCCCCGAGCTCTCTGCCGGTGTAGGGGGCAGGAACAGACGTGTGCATGTCGTTCTGCCTTGGCCTGGGAGTGTGTTCCCCCTGCCTGGCCCCCAGGCTCAGGGGCAAGGGCCCGGAGAGAGCACCACCCCGAAGCGCTTTTCTCCCGGGCTTGGTAGCATTGGGCGTGCCTGGCGGGAACAGCGGGCGGGAGTGCTTGCAAACCGGCCTTTGGAGGCAGCCAGGGAGGTCTTCCAGCGGGAGAGTGCCGGTTGTGCTCAGACGCCCCAGAGGCCAGGGGCAGGACCCAGCAGTGTCCCTGCCCCTGGCAGCCTTGCCCAGACCCTCCTGGCCTCCGGCGTTACTACCCCACCAAGGGGCAGGCTGCGGGGACTGGGTCCAGACATGCCCGGGCGCCTCCCCAGGCTCATCCCCGCTGGTGCCTTTCCCCTGGGCCTAGGCCTCGGTTGAGGCCTCCTTGGAGAGGAGGTTGCTGGCAGGGGCTGTCTCCACACTGCAAGGTGCTGGAGCTCAGAGGGCCTCGGCAGCGGGAAGGGACCAGCAAGGGGCTGGATACCCAAGACCTCTTTGGCCCAGCAGCCTCAGGGCAGCAGGGAGAGGAAGAGGCCCAACTTCCCCTAGGTCGGCTCTGCCCCTTCCCACACAGGCAGCCAACCCAGCAGCTGCCTGACAGACTGTGGCTCCCCCGAGCGCTCTGCCGGTGCAGGGGTCAGGAACAGACGTGTGCATGTGGTTCTGCCTTGGTCTGGGAGTGTGGACACACTGCCTGGACCCCAGGCTCATGGGCAAGGGCCCGGAGAGAGCAACACCCCGAAGCGCTTTTCTCCCGGGCTTGGAAGCATTGTGCGTGCCTGGCGGGAACAGCGGGCGGGAGTGTTGGCAAACCGGCCTTTGGAGGCAGCCGGGGAGGTCTTCCAGTGGGAGAGGGCCGGTTGTGCTCAGAGGCCCCACAGGCCAGGGGCAGGACCCAGCAGGGCCCCTGCCCCTGGCCAGCCTTGCCCAGACCTTCTTGGCCTCCGGGGGTACTGCCCCACCAAGGGGCAGGCTGCGGGGACTGGGTCCAGACATGCCCGTGCGCCTCCACTGGCTCATCCCCGCTGGTGCCTTTCCCCTGGGCCTAGGCCTCGGTTGAGGCCTCCTTGGAGAGGAGGTTGCTGGCAGGGGCTGTCTCCACACTGCAAGGTGCTGGAGCTCAGAGGGCCTCGTCAGAGGGAAGGGACCAGCAAGGGGCTGGATGCCCAAGACCTCTTTGGCCCAGCAGCCTCAGGGCAGCAGGGAGAGCAAGAGGCCCAACTTGCCCCTAGGTCGGCTCTGCCCCTTCCCACACAGGCGGCCAGCCCAGCAGCTGCCTGACAGACTCTGGCTCCCCCCAGCTCTCTGCCGGTAGAGGGGGCAGGAACAGACGTGTGCATGTGGTTCTGCCTTGGCCTGGGACTGTGGATCCCCTGCCTGGCCCCCAGGCTCAGGGGCAGGGGCCCGGAGAGACCACCACCCCGAAGCGCTTTTCTCCTGGGCTTGGGAGCATTGTGCGTGCCTGGCGGGAACAGCGGGCAGGAGTGTTGGCAAACTGGCCTTTGGAGGCAGCCGGGGAGGTCTTCCAGCGGGAGAGGGCCGGTTGTGCTCAGAGGCCCTACAGGCCAGGGGCAGGACCCAGCAGGGCCCCTGCCCCTGGCCAGCCTTGCCCAGACCTTCCTGGCCTCCGGTGGTACTGCCCCACCAAGGGGCAGGCTGCGGGGACTGGGTCCAGACATGCCCGGGCGCCTCCCCAGGCTCATCCCCGCTGGTGCCTTTCCCCTGGGCCTAGGCCTCGGTTGAGGCCTCCTTGGAGAGGAGGTTGCTGGCAGGGGCTGTCTCCACACTGCAAGGTGCTGGAGCTCAGAGGGCCTCATCAGAGGGAAGGGACCAGCAAGGGGCTGGATGCCCAAGACCTCTTTGGCCCAGCAGCCTCAGGGCAGCAGGGAGAGCAAGAGGCCCAACTTGCCCCTAGGTCGGCTCTGCCCCTTCCCACACAGGCGGCCAGCCCAGCAGCTGCCTGACAGACTCTGGCTCCCCCGAGCTCTCTGCCGGTGCAGGGGGCAGATCAGTCGTGTGCATGTGGTTCTGCCTTGGCCTGGGAGTGTGGACACCCTGCCTTGCCCCCAGGCTCAGGGGCAAGGGCCCGGAGAGAGCACCACCCCGAAGCGCTTTTCTCCCGGGCTTAGGAGCATTGTGCACGCCTGCTGGGAACAGTGGGCGGGAGCGCTTGCAAACCGGCCTTTGGAGGCAGCCGGGGAGGTCTTCCAGTGGGAGAGGGCCGGTTGTGCTCAGAGGCCCCACAGGCCAAGGGCAGGACGCAGCAGGGCCCCTGCCCCTGGCCAGCCTTGCCCAGACCTTCCTGGCCTCCGGGGGTACTGCCCCACCAAGGGGCAGGCTGCGGGGACTGGGTCCAGACATGCTCGGGCGCCTCCCCTGGCTCATCCCCGCTGGTGCCTTTCCCCTGGGCCTAGGCCTCGGTTGAGGCCTCCTTGGAGAGGAGGTTGCTGGCAGGGGCTGTCTCCACACTGCAAGGTCCTGCAGCTCAGACAGCCTCGTCAGAGAGAAGGGACCAGTAAAGGGCTGGATGCCCAAGACATCTTTGGCCCAGCAGCCTCAGGGCAGCAGGGAGAGCAAGAGGCCCAACTTGCCCCTAGGGCGGCTCTGCCCCTTCCCACACAGGCGGCCAACCCAGCAGCTGCCTGACAGACTCTGGCTCCCCCAAGCTCTCTGCCGGTGCAGGGGACAGGAACAGATGTGGGCATGTGGTTCTGCCTTGGCCTGGGAGTGTGTTCTCCCTGCCTTGCCCCCAGGCTCATGGGCAAGGGCCCGGAGAGAGCACCACACCGAAGCGCTTTTCTCCCCGGCTTGGGAGCTTTGTGCATTCCTGACGTGAACAGCGGGCGGGAGTGTTGCAAACAGGACTTTGGAGGCAGCCGGGGAGGTCTTCCAGTGGGAGAGGGCCGGTTGTGCTCAGAGGCCCCACAGGCCAGGGTCAGGACCCAGCAGGGCCCCTGCCCCTGGCCAGACTTGCCCAGACCTTCCTGGCCTCCGGGGGTACTGCCCCACCAAGGGGCAGGCTGAGGAGACTGGGTCCAGACATGTCTGTGCGCCTCCCCAGGATCATCCCCGCTGGTGCCTTTCCCCTGGTTGTAGGCCTCGGTTGAGGACTCTTTGGAGAGGAGGTTGCTGACAGGGGCTGTCTCCACACTGCAAGGTGCTGGAGCTCAGAGGGCCTCGTCAGAGGGAAGGCACCAGCAAAGCGCTGGATGCCCAAGACCTCTTTGACCCAGCAGCCTCAGGGCAGCAGGGAGAGCAAGAGGCCCAACATGCCCCTAGGTCGGCTCTGCCCCGTACCACACAGGCAGCCAGCCCAGCAGCAGCCTGGCAGTCTCTGGCTCCCCCGAGCTCTCTGCCGGTGTAGGGGGCAGGAACACACGTGTGCATGTGGTTCTGCCTTGGTCTGGGAGTGTGGACCCACTGCCTGGACCCCAGGCTCAGGGGCAAGGGCCCGGAGAGAGCAACACCCCGAAGCGCTTTTCTCCCGGGCTTGGGAGCATTGTGCGTGCTTTGTGGGAACAGTGGGCGGGAGTGCTTGCAAACCGGCCTTTGGAGGCAGCCGGCGAGGTCTTCCATTGGGAGAGGGCCGGTTGTGCTCAGAGGCCCCACAGGGCAGGGGCAGGACCCAGCAGGTCCCTTGCCCCTGGCCAGCCTTTCCCAGACCTTCCTGGCCTCAGGGGTACTGCCCCACCAAGGGGCAGGCTGCGGGGACTGGGTCCAGACATGCCCGGGCGCTTCCCCAGGCTCATCCCCACTGGTGCCTTTCCCCTGGGCCTAGGCCTCGGTTTAGGCCTCTTGGAGAGGAGGTTGCTGGCAGGGGCTGTCTCCACACTGCAAGGTGCTGGAGCTCAGAGGGCCTCGTCAGAGGGAAGGGACCAGCAAGGGGCTGGACGCCCAAGACCTCTTTGGACCAGCAGCCTCAGGGCAGCAGGGAGAGCAAGAGGCACAACTTGCCCCTAGGTCGGCTCTGCCCCTTCCCACACAGGCGGCTAGCCCAGCAGCTGCCTGACATACTCTGGCTCCCCCGAGCTCTTTGCCGGTGCAGGGGGCAGATCAGAGGTGTGCATGTGGTTCTGACTTGGCCTGGGATTGTGGACACCGTGCCTTGCCCCCAGGCTCAGGAGCAAGGGCCCGGAGAGAGCAACACCCCGAAGCGCTTTTCTCCCGGGCTTGGGAGCATTGTACACGCCTGCTGGGAACAGTCGGCGGGAGTGTTTGCAAAAAGGACTTTGGAGGCAGCCGTGGAGGTCTTCCAGTGGGAGAGGGCCGGTTGTGCTCAGAGGCCTCACAGGCCAGGGGCAGGACCCAGCAGGTCCCCTGCCCCTGGCCAGCCTTGCCCAGACCTTCCTGGCCTCCGGGGGTACTGCCCCACCAAGGGGCAGGCTGCGGGGACTGGGTCCAGACATGCCTGGGCGCCTCCCCAGGCTCATCCCCGCTGGTGCCTTTCCCCTGGGCATAGGCCTCGGTTGATGCCTCCTTGGAGAGGAGGGTGCTGGCAGGGGCTGTCTCCACACTGCAAGGTGCTGGAGCTCAGAGGGCCTCGTCAGCGGGAAGGGACCAGCAAGGGGCTGGATGCCCAAGACCTCTTTGGCCCAGCAGCCTCAGGGCAGCAGGGAGAGCAAGAGGCCCAACTTGCCCCTAGGTCGGCTCTGCCCCTTCCCACACAGGCAGCCAACCCAGCAGCTGCCTGATAGACTCTGGCTCCCCCGAGCTCTCTGCCGGTTCAGGGGTCAGGAACAGACGTGTGCATGTGGTTCTGCCTTGGTCTGGGAGTGTGGACCCACTGCCTGGACCCCAGGCTCAGGGGCAAGGGCCCGGAGAGAGCAACACCCCGAAGCGCTTTTCTCCTGGCCTTGGGAGCGTTGTGCGTGCCTGGCGGGAACAGCGGGCGGGAGTGTTGGCAAACCCGCCTTTGAAGGCAGCCGGGGAGGTCTTCCAGTGGGAGAGGGCCGGTTGTGCTCAGAGGCCCCACAGGCCAGGGGCAGGACCCAGCAGGGACCCTGCCCCTGGCCAGCCTTGCCCAGACCTTCCTGGCCTCCGGGGGTACTGCCCCACCAAGGGGCAGGCTGTGGGGACTGGGTCCAGACATGCCCGGGACCCTCCACTGGCTCATCCCCGCTGGTGCCTTTCCCCTGGGCCTAGGCCTCGGTTGAGGCCTCCTTGGAGAGGAGGTTGCTGGCAGGGTGTGTCTCCACACTGCAAGGTGCTGGAGCTCAGAGGGCCTCGTCAGAGGGAAGGGACCAGCAAGGGGCTGGATGCCCAAGACCTCTTTGGCCCAGCAGCCTCAGGGCAGCAGGGAGAGCAAGAGGCCCAACTTGCCCCTAGGTCGGCTCTGCCCCTTCCCACACAGGCGGCCAGCCCAGCAGCTGCCTGACAGACTCTGGCTCCCCCCAGCTCTCTGCCGGTGGAGGGGGCAGGAACAGACGTGTGCATGTTGTTGTGCCTTGGCCTGGGACTGTGGATCCCCTGCCTGGCCCCCAGGCTCAGGGGCAAGGGCCCGGAGAGAGCACCACCCCGAAGCGCTTTTCTCCCGGGCTTGGGAGCATTGTGCGTGCCTGGCGGGAACAGCGGGCGGGAGTGCTTGCAAACCGGCCTTTGGAGGCAGACGGGGAGGTCTTCCAGCGGGAGAGTGCCGGTTGTGCTTAGACGCCCCACAGGCCAGGGGCACGACCCAGCAGGGCCCCTGCCCCTCGCAGCCTTGCCCAGACCTTCCTGGCCTCCGGGGGTACTGCCCCACCAAGGGGCAGGCTGCGGGGACTGGGTCCAGACATGCCCGTGCGCCTCCACTGGCTCATCTCCGCTGGTGCCTTTCCCCTGGCCTAGGCCTCGGTTGAGGCCTCCTTGGAGAGGAGGTTGCTGGCAGGGGCTGTCTCCACACTGCAAGGTGCTGGAGCTCAGAGGGCCTCGTCAGAGGGAAGGGACCAGCAAGGGGCTGGATGCCCAAGACCTCTTTCGCCCAGCAGCCTCAGGGCAGCAGGGAGAGCAAGAGGCCCAACTTGCCCCTAGGTCGGCTCTGCCCCTTCCCACACAGGCGGGCAGCCCAGCAGCTGCCTGACAGACTCTGGCTCCCCCCAGCTCTCTGCCGGTGGAGGGGGCAGGAACAGACGTGTGCATGTGGTTCTGCCTTGGCCTGGGACTGTGGATCCCCTGCCTGGCCCCCAGGCTCAGGGGCAGGGGCCCGGAGAGACCACCACCCCGAAGCGCTTTTCTCCGGGGTTTTGGAACATTGTGTGTGCCTGGCGGGAACAGCGAGTGGGAATGCTTGCAAACCGGCCTTTGGGGGCAGCCGGGGAGGTCCTCCATGGTCCCTGAGAGAACACCACCCCGAAGCGCTTTTCTCACGGTCTTGGGAGCATTGTGCGCGGATGGCGGGAACAGCAGGAAGGAGTCCTTGCAAACCGGCCTTTGGAGGCAGCCGGGGAGGTCTTCCAAGGGCCGGACTGATCACCACCCCAAAATGCTTTTCTCTCGGGCTTGGGAGCATTGTGCGCGGCTGTCGGGAACAACGGACATGAATGCTTGCAAACCGGCCTTTGGAGGCAGCCCGGGAGGTCTTCCAAGGGCCCGGAGAGAGCACCACCCCAAAATGCTTTTCTCCCGGGCTTGGGAGCATTGTGCGCGGATGGCGGGAACAGCAGGAAGGAGTCCTTGCAAACCGGCCTTTGGAGGCAGCCGGGGAGGTCTTGAAAGTGCCCGGAGAGAGCACCACCCCGAAGCGCTTTTCTCCCGGGCTTGGGAACATTGTGCGCGGCTGGCGGGAACAGCAGGCAGGACTGCTTGCAAACTGGCATTTGGAGGCAGCCGGGGAGGTCTTCCAAGGGCCCGGAGTGAGCACCACCCCAAAATGCTTTTCTCCCGGGCTTGGGAGCATTGTGCGCGGATGGCGGGAACAGCGAGTGGGAGTGCTTGCAAACCGGCCTTTGGGGGCACCCCGGGAGGTCTTCCATGGGCACGGAGAGAACACCACCCCGAAGCGCTTTTCTCCGGGGTTTTGGAGGATTGTGCGTGGCTGGCGGGAACAGCGAGTGGGAGTGCTTGCAAACCGGCCTTTGGGGGCAGCCAGGGAGGTCCTCCATTGGCACGGAGAGAACACCACCCCGAAGCGCTTTTCTCCCGGTCTTGGGAGCATTGTGCGAGGCTGGCGGGAACAGCGGGCGGGAGTGCTTGCAAACCGGCCTTTGGAGGCAGCTTGGGAGGTCTTCCAAGGGCCCGGAGAGAGCACCATCCCGAAGCACTTTTCTCACGGAATTGGGAGCATTGTTCGCGGCTGTCGGGAACAGAGGACATGAGTGCTTGCAAACCGGCCTTTAGAGGCAGCCGGGGAGTCTTCCAAGGGCCCGGAGAGAGACCACCCCAAAATGCTTTTCTCCCGGGCTTGGGAGCATTGTGTGCGGCTGGCGGGTCAGCGGGAGGGAGTTCTCGAAAACCAGCCTTTGGAGGCAGCCGGGGAGGTCTTCCAAGGGCCAGGAGAGAGCACCACCCCGAAGCGCTTTTCTCCCGGGCTTGGGAGCATTGTGCGCGGCTGGCGGGAACAGCGGGATTGAGTGCTTGCAAACTGGCCTTTGGAGGCAGCCGGGGAGGTCTTCCAAGGGCCGGGAGAGAGCACCACCCCGAAGCGCTTTTCTCCTAGGCTTGGGAGCATTGTGCGCGGCTGGCGGGAACAGCGGGCATGAGTGCTTGCAAACCGGCCTTTGGAGACAAACGGGGAGGTCTTCCAAGGGCCCGTAGAGAGCACCACCCCGAAGCGCTTTTCTCCCGTGATTGGGAGCATTGTGTGCAGCTGGCGGGACAGCGGGAGGGAGTACTTGAAATCCAGCCTTTGGAGGCATCCGGGGAGGTCTTCCAAGGGCCGGGAGAGAGCACCACCCTGAAGGGCTTTTCTCCTGGGCTTGGAGCATTTGCACGGATGGCGGGAACAGCGAGTGGGAGTGCTTGCAAACCGGCATTTGGGGGCAGCCCGGGAGGTCTTTCTTGGGTCCAGAGAGAACACCACCCCGAAACGCTTTTCTCCCGGGCTTGGGAGCATTGTGCGCGGGTGGCGGGAACAGCAGGCAGAAGTGCTTGCAAACCGGCCTTGGAGGCAGCCGGGGAGGTCTTCCAAAGCCCGGAGTGAGCACCACCCCAAAATGCTTTTCTCCCGGGCTTGGGAGCATTGTGCGCAGCTGGCGTGAACAGCGGGATTGAGTGCTTGCAAACCAGCCTTTGGAGGCAGCCGGGGAGGTCTTCCAGCGGGAGAGTGCCAGTTGTTCTCAGAGGCCCCACAGGCCAGGGGCAGGACCCAGCAGGGCCCCTGCCTCTGGCAGCCTTGCCCAGACCTTCCTGGCCTCCGGGGGTACTACCCCAACAAGGGGCAGGCTGCGGGGCCTGGGTCCAGACATGCCCGGGCGCCTCCCCAGGCTCATCCCCGCTGGTGCCTTTCCCCTGGGCCTAGGCCTCGGTTGAGGCCTCCTTGGAGAGGAGGTTGCCGGCAGGGGCTGTCTGCACACTGCAACGTGCTGGAGCTCAGAGGGCCTCGTCAGAGGGAAAGGACCAGCAAAGGGCTGGATGCCCAAGACCTCTTTGACCCAGCAGCCTCAGGGCAGCAGGGAGAGCAAGAGGCCCAACTTGCCCCTAGGTCGGCTCTACCCCGTCCCACACAGGCAGCCAGCCCAGCAGCAGCCTGGCAGTCTCTGGCTCCCCCGAACTCTCTGCCGGTGTAGGGGGCAGGAACAGACGTGTGCATGTCGTTCTGCCTTGGCCTGGAAGTGTGTTCCCCCTGCCTGTCCCCCAGGCTCAGGGGCAAGGGCCCGGAGAGAGCACCACCCCGAAGCGCTTTTCTCCCGGGCTTGGGAGCATTGTGCGTGCCTGGCGGGAACAGCGGGCGGGAGTGCTTGCAAACCGGCCTTTGGAGGCAGCCGGGGAGGTCTTCCAGCGGGAGAGTGCCGGTTGTGCTCAGACGCCCCACAGGCCAGGGGCAGGACCCAGCAGTGTCCCTGCCCCTGGCAGCCTTGCCCAGACCCTCCTGGCCTCCGGGGCTACTGCCCCACCAAGGGGCAGGCTGCGGGGACTGGGTCCAGACATGCCCGGGCGCCTCCCCAGGCTCATCCCCGCTGGTGCCTTTCCCCTGGGCCTAGGCCTCAGTTGAGGCCTCCTTGGAGAGGAGGTTGCTGGCAGGGGCTGTCTCCACACTGCAAGGTGCTGGAGCTCAGAGGGCCTCGTCAGAGGGAAGGGACCAGCAAGGGGCTGGATGCCCAAGACCTCTTTGGCCCAGCAGCCTCAGGGCAGCAGGGAGAGGAAGAGGCCCAACTTGCCCCTAGGTCGGCTCTGCCCCTTCCCACACAGGCGGCCAGCCCAGCAGCTGCCTGACAGACTCTGGCTCCCCCGAGCTCTCTGCCGGTGCAGGGGGCAGGAACAGACGTGTGCATGTGGTTCTGCGTTGGTCTGGGAGTGTGGACCCACTGCCTCGCCCCCACGCTCAGGGGCAAGGGCCCGGAGAGAGCACCACCCTGAAGCGCTTTTCTCCCGGGCTTGGGAGCATTGTGCACGCCTGCTGGGAACAGTGGGCGGGAGCGCTTGCAAACCGGCCTTTGGAGGCAGCCGGGGAGGTCTTCCAGTGGGAGAGGGCCGGTTGTGCTCAGAGGCCCCACAGGCCAGGGGCAGGACGCAGCAGGGCCCCTGCCCCTGGCCAGCCTTGCCCAGACCTTCCTGGCCTCCGGGGGTACTGCCCCACCAAGGGGCAGGCTGCGGGGCCTGTGTCCAGACATGCCCGGGCGCCTCCCCAGGCTCATCACCGCTGGTGCCTTTCCCCTGGGCCTAGGCCTCGGTTGAGGCCTCCTTGGAGAGGAGGTTGCTGGCAGGGGCTGTCTCCACACTGCAAGGTGCTGGAGCTCAGAGGGCCTCGTCAGAGGGAAGGGACCAGTAAGGGGCTGGATGCCCAAGACGTCTTTGGCCCAGCAGCCTCAGGGCAGCAGGGAGAGCAAGAGGCCCAACTTGCCCCTAGGTCGGCTCTGCCCCTTCCCACACAGGCGGCCAACTCAGCAGCTGCCTGACAGACTCTGGCTCCCCCAAGCTCTCTGCCGGTGCAGGGGACAGGAACAGACGTGGGCATGTGGTTCTGCCTTGGCCTGGGAGTGTGTTCCCCCTGCCTTGCCCCCAGGCTCAGGGGCAAGGGCCCGGAGAGAGCAACACCCCGAAGCGCTTTTCTCCCGGGCTTGGGAGCATTGTGCGAGCCTGGCGTGAACTGCGGGCGGGAGTGTTTGCAAACAGGACTTTGGAGGCAGCCGTGGAGGTCTTCCAGTGGGAGAGGGCCGGTTGTGCTCAGAGGCCTCACAGGCCAGGGGCAGGACCCAGCAGGTCCCCTGCCCCTGGCCAGCCTTGCCCAGACCTTCCTGGCCTCCGGGGGTACTGCCCCACCAAGGGGCAGGCTGCGGGGACTGGGTCCAGACATGCCTGGGCGCCTCCCCAGGCTCATCCCCGCTGGTGCCTTTCCCCTGGGCATAGGCCTCGGTTGATGCCTCCTTGGAGAGGAGGTTGCTGGCAGGGGCTGTCTCCACACTGCAAGGTGCTGGAGCTCAGAGGGCCTCGTCAGCGGGAAGGGACCAGCAAGGGGCTGGATGCCCAAGACCTCTTTGGCCCAGCAGCCTCAGGGCAGCAGGGAGAGCAAGAGGCCCAACTTGCCCCTAGGTCGGCTCTGCCCCTTCCCACACAGGCAGCCAACCCAGCAGCTGCCTGATAGACTCTGGCTCCCCCGAGCTCTCTGCCGGTTCACGGGTCAGGAACAGACGTGTGCATGTGGTTCTGCCTTGGTCTGGGAGTGTGGACCCACTGCCTGGACCCCAGGCTCAGGGGCAAGGGCCCGGAGAGAGCAACACCCCGAAGCGCTTTTCTCCTGGCCTTGGGAGCGTTGTGCGTGCCTGGCGGGAACAGCGGGCGGGAGTGTTGGCAAACCCGCCTTTGAAGGCAGCCGGGGAGGTCTTCCAGTGGGAGAGGGCCGGTTGTGCTCAGAGGCCCCACAGGCCAGGGGCAGGACCCAGCAGGGACCCTGACCCTGGCCAGCCTTGCCCAGACCTTCCTGGCCTCCGGGGGTACTGCCCCACCAAGGGGCAGGCTGCGGGGACTGGGTCCAGACATGCCCGGGCCCCTCCACTGGCTCATCCCCGCTGGTGCCTTTCCCCTGGGCCTGGGCCTCGGTTGAGGCCTCCTTGGAGAGGAGGTTGCTGGCAGGGGCTGTCTCCACACTGCAAGGTGCTGGAGCTCAGAGGGCCTCGTCAGAGGGAAGGGACCAGCAAGGGGCTGGATGCCCAAGACCTCTTTGGCCCAGCAGCCTCAGGGCAGCAGGGAGAGCAAGAGGCCCAACTTGCCCCTAGGTCGGCTCTGCCCCTTCCCACACAGGCGGCCAGCCCAGCAGCTGCCTGACAGACTCTGGCTCCCCCCAGCTCTCTGCCGGTGGAGGGGGCAGGAACAGACGTGTGCATGTGGTTCTGCCTTGGCCTGGGACTGTGGATCCCCTGCCTGGCCCCCAGGCTCAGGGGCAAGGGCCCGGAGAGACCACCACGCCGAAGCGCTTTTCTCCCGGGCTTGGGAGCATTGTGCGCGCCTGGCGGGAACAGTGGGCGGGAGTGCTTGCAAACCGGCCTTTGGAGGCAGCCGGGGAGGTCTTCCAGTGGGAGAGGGCCGGTTGTGCTCAGAGGCCCCACAGGCCAGGGGCAGGACCCAGCAGGGCCCCTGCCCCTGGCCAGCCTTGCCCAGACCTTCCTGGCCCCCGGGGGTACTGCCCCACCAAGGGGCAGGCTGCGGGGACAGGGTCCAGACATGCCCGGGCGCCTCCCCTGGCTCAACCCCGCTGGTGCCTTTCCCCTGGGCCTAGGCCTCGGTTGAGGCCTCCTTGGAGAGGAGATTGCTGGCAGGGGCTGTCTCCACACTGCAAGGTGCTGGAGCTCAGAGGGCCTCGTCAGAGGGAAGGGACCAGTAAGGGGCTGGATGCCCAAGACGTCTTTGGCCCTGCAGCCTCAGGGCAGCAGGGAGAGCAAGAGGCCCAACTTGCCCCTAGGTCGGCTCTGCCCCGTCCCACACAGGCAGCCAGCCCAGCAGCAGCCTGGCAGTCTCTGGCTCTCCCGAGCTCTCTGCCGGTGTAGGGGGCAGGAACAGACGTGTGCATGTCGTTCTGCATTGGCCTGGGAGTGTGTTCCAACTGCCTGGCCCCCAGGCTCAGGGGCAAGGGCCCGGAAAGAGCACCACCCCGAAGCGCTTTTCTCCCGGGCTTGGGAGCATTGTGCGTGCCTGGCGGGAACAGCGGGCGGGAGTGCTTGCAAACCGGCCTTTGGAGGCAGACGGGGAGGTCTTCCAGCGGGAGAGTGCCGGTTGTGCTCAGACGCCCCACAGGCCAGGGGCACGACCCAGCAGGGCCCCTGCCCCTCGCAGCCTTACCCAGACCTTCCTGGCCTCCGGGGGTACTGCCCCACCAAGGGGCAGGCTGCGGGGACTGCGTCCAGACATGCCCGTGCGCCTCCACTGGCTCATCTCCGCTGGTGCCTTTCCCCTGGGCCTAGGCCTCGGTTGAGGCCTCCTTGGAGAGGAGGTTGCTGGCAGGGGCTCTCTCCACACTGCAAGGTGCTGGAGCTCAGAGGGCCTCGTCAGAGGGAAGGGACCAGCAAGGGGCTGGATGCCCAAGACCTCTTTGGCCCAGCAGCCTCAGGGCAGCAGGGAGAGCAAGAGGCCCAACTTGCCCCTAGGTCGGCTCTGCCCCTTCCCACACAGGCGGCCAGCCCAGCAGCTGCCTGACAGACTCTGGCTCCCCCCAGCTCTCTGCCGGTGGATGGGGCAGGAACAGACGTGTGCATGTGGTTCTGCCTTGGCCTGGGACTGTGGATCCCCTGCCTGGCCCCCAGGCTCAGGGGCAGGGGCCCGGAGAGACCACCACCCCGAAGCGCTTTTCTCCGGGGTTTTGGAACATTGTGTGTGCCTGGCGGGAACAGCGAGTGGGAATGCTTGCAAACCGGCCTTTGGGGGCAGCCGGGGAGGTCCTCCATGGTCCCTGAGAGAACACCACCCCGAAGCGCTTTTCTCACGGTCTTGGGAGCATTGTGCTCGGCTGGCGGGAACAGCGGGCATGAGTGCTTGCAAACTGTCCTTTGGAGGCAGCCGGGGAGATCTTCCAAGGGCCGGACTGATCACCACCCCAAAATGCTTTTCTCTCGGGCTTGGGAGCATTGTGCGCGGCTGTCGGGAACAACGGACATGAATGCTTGCAAACCGGCCTTTGGAGGCAGCCCGGGAGGTCTTCCAAGGGCCCGGAGAGAGCACCACCCCAAAATGCTTTTCTCCCGGGCTTGGGAGCATTGTGCGTGGCTGGCGGAAGCAGCGGGAATGAGTACTTACAAACCGGCCTTTGGAGGCAGCCGGGGAGGTCTTGAAAGTGCCCGGAGAGAGCACCACCCCGAAGCGCTTTTCTCCCGGGCTTGGGAACATTGTGCGCGGCTGGCGGGAACAGCAGGCAGGACTGCTTGCAAACTGGCCTTTGGAGGCAGCCGGGGAGGTCTTCCAAGGGCCCGGAGTGAGCACCACCCCAAAATGCTTTTCTCCCGGGCTTGGGAGCATTGTGCGCGGCTGGTGGGAACAACGGGCATGAGTGCTTGCAAACCGGCCTTTGGAGGCAGCCGGGGACGTCTTCCAAGGGCCCGGAGAGAGCACCACCCCGAAGCGCTTTTCTCCCGGGCTTGGGAGCATTGTGCGCGGCTGGCGGGAACAGCAGGCAGGACTGCTTGCAAACTGGCCTTTGGAGGCAGCCGGGGAGGTCTTCCAAGGGCCCGGAGTGAGCACCACCCCAAAATGCTTTTCTCCCGGGCTTGGGAGCATTGTGCGCGGCTGGTGGGAACAACGGGCATGAGTGCTTGCAAACCGGCCTTTGGAGGCAGCCGGGGACGACTTCCAAGGGCCCGGAGAGATCACCACCCCGAAGCACTTTTCTCCCGGGCTTGGGAGCATTGTGCGTGGCTGGCGGGAACAGCAGGAAGGAGTCCTTGCAAACCGGCCTTTGGAGGCAGCGGGGGAGGTCTTCCAAGGGCCTGTAGAGAGCACCACCCCGAAGCGCTTTTCTCCCGGGCTTGGGAGTATTGTGCGCGGGTGGCAGGAACAGCAGGCAGGAGTGCTTGAAAACCGGCCTTTGCAGGCAGCCGGGGAGGTCTTCCAGGGCCCGGTGTGAACACCACCCCAAAAAGCTTTTCTCCCGGGCTTGGGAGCATTGTGCGCGGCTGGTGGGAACAGCGGGCATGAGTGCTTGCAAACTGGCCACTGGAGGCAGCCGGGGAGGTCTTCCAAGGGCCTGTAGAGAGCACCACCCCAAAATGCTTCTCTCCCGGGCTTGGGAGCATTGTGCGTGGCTGGCGGGAACAGCAGGAAGGAGTCCTTGCAAACCGGCCTTTGCAGGCAGCCGGGGAGGTCTTCCAAGGGCCTGTAGAGAGCACCACCCCGAAGCGCTTTTCTCCCGCGCTTGGAAGCATTCTGCGCGGGTGGCGGGAACAGCAGGCAGGAGTGCTTGAAAACCGTCCTTTGGAGGCAGCCGGGGAGGTCTTCCAGGGCCCGGTGTGAGCACCACCCCAAAATGCTTTTCTCCCGGGCTTGGGAGCATTGTGCGTGGCTGGCGGGAACAGCAGGAAGGAGTCCTTGCAAACCGGCCTTTGGAGGCAGCCGGGGAGGTCTTCCAAGGGCCTGTAGAGAGCACCACCCCGAAGCGCTTTTCTCCCGGGCTTGGGAGCATTTTGCGCGGGTGGCGGGAACAGCAGGCAGGAGTGCTTGAAAACCGTCCTTTGGAGGCAGCCGGGGAGGTCTTCCAGGGCCCGGTGTGAGCACCACCCCAAAATGCTTTTCTCCCGGGCTTGGGAGCATTGTGCGCGGATGGCGGGAACAGCAGGAAGGAGTCCTTGCAAACCGGCCTTTGGAGGCAGCCCGGGAGGTCTTCCAAGGGCCTGTAGAGAGCACCACCCCGAAGCGCTTTTCTCCCGGGCTTGGGATTATTGTGCGCGGGTGGCGGGAACAGCAGGCAGGAGTGCTTGAAAACCGTCCTTTGGAGGCAGCCGGGGAGGTCTTCCAGGGCCCGGTGTGAGCACCACCCCAAAATGCTTTTCTCCCGGGCTTGGGAGCATTGTGCGCGGATGGCGGGAACAGCGAGTGGGAGTGCTTGCAAACCGGCCTTTGGGGGCACCCCGGGAGGTCTTCCATGGGCACGGAGAGAACACCACCCCGAAGCGCTTTTCTCCGGGGTTTTGGAGGATTGTGCGTGGCTGGCGGGAACAGCGAGTGGGAGTGCTTGCAAACCGGCCTTTGGGGGCAGCCAGGGAGGTCCTCCATTGGCACGGAGAGAACACCACCCCGAAGCGCTTTTCTCCCGGTCTTGGGAGCATTGTGCGAGGCTGGCGGGAACAGCGGGCGGGAGTGCTTGCAAACCGGCCTTTGGAGGCAGCTTGGGAGGTCTTCCAAGGGCCCGGAGAGAGCACCATCCCGAAGCACTTTTCTCACGGAATTGGGAGCATTGTTCGCGGCTGTCGGGAACAGAGGACATGAGTGCTTGCAAACCGGCCTTTAGAGGCAGCCGGGGAGTCTTCCAAGGGCCCGGAGAGAGACCACCTCAAAATGCTTTTCTCCCGGGCTTGGGAGCATTGTGTGCGGCTGGCGGGTCAGCGGGAGGGAGTTCTTGAAAACCAGCCTTTGGAGGCAGCCGGGGAGGTCTTCCAAGGGCCGGGAGAGAGCACCACCCCGAAGCGCTTTTCTCCCGGGCTTGGGAGCATTGTGCGCGGCTGGCGGGAACAGCGGGATTGAGTGCTTGCAAACCGGCCTTTGGAGGCAGCCGGGGAGGTCTTCCAAGGGCCGGGAGAGAGCACCACCCCGAAGCGCTTTTCTCCTAGGCTTGGGAGCATTGTGCGCGGCTGGCGGGAACAGCGGGCATGAGTGCTTGCAAACCGGCCTTTGGAGACAAACGGGGAGGTCTTCCAAGGGCCCGTAGAGAGCACCACCCCGAAGCGCTTTTCTCCCGTGATTGGGAGCATTGTGTGCGGCTGGCGGGACAGCGGGAGGGAGTACTTGAAATCCAGCCTTTGGAGGCAGCCGGGGAGGTCTTCCAAGGGCCGGGAGAGAGCACCACCCTGAAGGGCTTTTCTCCTGGGCTTGGAGCATTTGCACGGATGGCGGGAACAGTGAGTGGGAGTGCTTGCAAACCGGCATTTGGGGGCAGCCCGGGAGGTCTTTCTTGGGTCCAGAGAGAACACCACCCCGAAACGCTTTTCTCCCGGGCTTGGGAGCATTGTGCGCGGGTGGCGGGAACAGCAGGGAGAAGTGCTTGCAAACCGGCCTTGGAGGCAGCCGGGGAGGTCTTCCAAAGCCCGGAGTGAGCACCACCCCAAAATGCTTTTCTCCCGGGCTTGGGAGCATTGTGCGCAGCTGGCGTGAACAGCGGGATTGAGTGCTTGCAAACCAGCCTTTGGAGGCAGCCGGGGAGGTCTTCCAGCGGGAGAGTGCCAGTTGTTCTCAGAGGCCCCACAGGCCAGGGGCAGGACCCAGCAGTGTCCCTGCCTCTGGCAGCCTTGCCCAGACCATCCTGGCCTCCGGGGGTACTACCCCACCAAGGGGCAGGCTGCGGGGACTGGGTCCAGACATGCCCGGGCGCCTCCCCAGGCTCATCCCCGCTGGTGCCTTTCCCCTGGGCCTAGGCCTCGGTTGAGGCCTCCTTGGAGAGGAGGTTGCCGGCAGGGGCTGTCTGCACACTGCAAGGTGCTGGAGCTCAGAGGGCCTCGTCAGAGGGAAAGGACCAGCAAAGGGCTGGATGCCCAAGACCTCTTTGACCCAGCAGCCTCAGGGCAGCAGGGAGAGCAAGAGGCCCAACTTGCCCCTAGGTCGGCTCTACCCCGTCCCACACAGGCAGCCAGCCCACCAGCAGCCTGGCAGTGTCTGGCTCCCCCGAACTCTCTGCCGGTGTAGGGGGCAGGAACAGACGTGTGCATGTCGTTCTGCCTTGGCCTGGGAGTGTGTTCCCCCTGCCTGTCCCCCAGGCTCAGGGGCAAGGGCCCGGAGAGAGCACCACCCCGAAGCGCTTTTCTCCCGGGCTTGGGAGCATTGTGCGTGCCTGGCGGGAACAGCGGGCGGGAGTGCTTGCAAACCGGCCTTTGGAGGCAGCCGGGGAGGTCTTCCAGCGGGAGAGTGCCGGTTGTGCTCAGACGCCCCACAGGCCAGGGGCAGGACCCAGCAGTGTCCCTGCCCCTGGCAGCCTTGCCCAGACCCTCCTGGCCTCCGGGGGTACTGCCCCACCAAGGGGCAGGCTGCGGGGACTGGGTCCAGACATGGCCGGGCGCCTCCCCAGGCTCATCCCCGCTGGTGCCTTTCCCCTGGGCCTAGGCCTCGGTTGAGGCCTCCTTGGAGAGGAGGTTGCTGGCAGGGGCTGTCTCCACACTGCAAGGTGCTGGAGCTCAGAGGGCCTCGTCAGAGGGAAGGGACCAGCAAGGGGCTGGATGCCCAAGACCTCTTTGGCCCAGCAGCCTCAGGGCAGCAGGGAGAGCAAGAGGCCCAACTTGCCCCTAGGTCGGCTCTGCCCCTTCCCACACAGGCGGCCAGCCCAGCAGCTGCCTGACAGACTCTGGCTCCGCCGAGCTCTCTGCCGGTGCAGGGGTCAGGAACAGACGTGTGCATGTGGTTCTGCGTTGGTCTGGGAGTGTGGACCCACTGCCTCGCCCCCACGCTCAGGGGCAAGGGCCCGGAGAGAGCAACACCCCGAAGCGCTTTTCTCCCGGGCTTGGGAGAATTGTGCGTGCCTGGCGGGAACAGCGGGCGGGAGTGTTGGCAAACCGGCCTTTGGAGGCAGCCGGGGAAGTCTTCCAGTGGGAGAGGGCCGGTTGTGCTCAGAGGCCCCACAGGCCAGGGGCAGGACCCAGCAGGGCCCCTGCCCGTGGCCAGCCTTGCCCAGACCTTCCTGGCCTCCGGGGGTACTGCCCCACCAAGGGGCAGGCTGCGGGGACTGGGTCCAGACATGCCCGGGCGCCTCCCCAGGCTCATCCCCGCTGGTGCCTTTCCCCTGGGCCTAGGCCTCGGTTGAGGCCTCCTTGGAGAGGAGGTTGCTGGCAGGGGCTGTCTCCACACTGCAAGGTGCTGGAGCTCAGAGGGCCTCGTCAGAGGGAAGGGACCAGCAAGGGGTTGGAGGCCCAAGACCTCTTTGGCCCAGCAGCCTCAGGGCAGCAGGGAGGGCAAGAGGCCCAACTTGCCCCTAGGTCGGCTCTGCCACTTCCCACACAGGCGGCCAGCCCAGCAGCTGCCTGACAGACTCTGGCTCCCCCGAGCTCTCTGCCGGTGCAGGGGGCAGATCAGACGTGTGCATGTGGTTCTGCCTTGGCCTGGGAGTGTGGACACCCTGCCTTGCCCCCAGGCTCAGGGGCAAGGGCCCAGAGAGAGCACCACCCTGAAGCGCTTTCCTCCCGGGCTTAGGAGCATTGTGCACGCCTGCTGGGAACAGTGGGCGGTAGCGCTTGCAAAACGGCCTTTGGAGGCAGCCGGGGAGGTCTTTCAGTGGGAGAAGGCCGGTTGTGCTCAGAGGCCCCACAGGCCAGGGGCAGGACCCAGCAGGGCCCCTGCCCCTGGCCAGCCTTGCCCAGACCTTCCTGGCCTCCGGGGGTACTGCCCCACCAAGGGGCAGGCTGCGGGAACTGGGTCCAGACATGCTCGGGCGCCTCCCCTGGCTCATCCCCGCTGGTGCCTTTCCCCTGGGCCTAGGCCTCGGTTGAGGCCTCCTTGGAGAGGAGGTTGCTGGCAGGGGCTGTCTCCACACTGCAAGGTGCTGGAGCTCAGAGGGCCTCGTCAGAGTGAAGGGACCAGTGAGGGGCTGGATGCCCAAGACGTCTTTGGCCCAGCAGCCTCAGGGCAGCAGGGAGAGCAAGAGGCCCAACTTGCCCCTAGGTCGGCTCTGCGCCTTCCCACACAGGCGGCCAACCCAGCACCTGCCTGACAGACTCTGGCTCCCCCAAGCTCTCTGCCAGTGCAGGGGACAGGAACAGACGTGGGCATGTGGTTCTGCCTTGGCCTGGGAGTGTGTTCCCCCTGCCTTGCCCCCAGGCTCAGGGGCAAGGGCCCGGAGAGAGCACCACTCCGAAGTGCTTTTCTCCCGGGCTTGGGAGCATTGTGCGAGCCTGACGTGAACAGCGGGCGGGAGTGTTTGCAAACAGGACTTTGGAGGCAGCCGGGGAGGTCTTCCAGTGGGAGAGGGCCGGTTGTGCTCAGAGGCCCCACAGGCCAGGGTCAGGACCCAGCAGGGCCCCTGCCCCCGGCCAGACTTGCCCAGACCTTCCTGGACTCCGGGGGTACTGCCCCACCAAGGGGCAGGCAGCGGAGACTGGGTCCAGACATGTCCGTGCGCCTCCCCAGGATCATCCCCGCTGGTGCCTTTCCCCTGGGTGTAGTCCTCGGTTGAGGCCTCTTTGGAGAGGAGGTTGCTGGCAGGGGCTGTCTCCACACTGCAAGGTGCTGGAGCTCAGAGGGCCTCGTCAGAGGGAAGGCACCAGCAAAGGGCTGGATGCCCAAGACCTCTTTGACCCAGCAGCCTCAGGGCAGCAGGGAGAGCAAGAGGCCCAACTTGCCCCTAGGTCGGCTCTGCCCCGTCCCACATAGGCAGCCAGCCCAGCAGCAGCCTGGCAGTCTCTGGCTCCCCCGAGCTCTCTGCCGGTGTAGGGGGCAGGAACAGACGTGTGCATGTCGTTCTCCCTTGGCCTGGGAGTGTGTTCCCCCTGCCTGGCCCCAGGCTCAGGGGCAAGGGCCCGGAGAGAGCACCACCCCGAAGCGCTTTTCTCCCGGGCTTGGGAGCATTGTGCGTGCCTGGGGGAACAGCGGGTGGGAGTGCTTGCAAACCGTCTTTTGGAGGCAGACGGGTAGGTCTTCCAGCGGGAGACTGCCGGTTGTGTTCAGACGCCCAACAGGCCAGGGGCAGGACCCAGCAGTGTCCCTGCCCCTGGCAGCCTTGCCGAGACCTTCCTGGCTTCCGGGGGTACTGCCCCACCAAGGGGCAGGCTGCGGGGACTGGGTCCAGACATCCCCGGGCGCCTCCCCAGGCTCATCCCCGCTGGTGCCTTTCCCCTAGGCCTAGGCCTCGGTTGAGGCCTCCTTGGAGAGGATGTTGCTGGCAGGGGCTGTCTCCACACTGCAAGGTGCTGGAGCTCAGAGGGCCTCATCAGAGGGAAGGGACCAGCAAGGGGCTGGATGCCCAAGACCTCTTTGGCCCAGCAGCCTCAGGGCAGCAGGGAGAGGAAGAGGCCCAACTTGCCCCTAGGTCGGCTCTGCCCCTTCCCACACAGGCGGCCAGCCCAGCAGCTGCCTGACAGACTCTGGCTCCCCCGAGCTCTCTGCCGGTGCAGGGGTCAGGAACAGACGTGTGCATGTGGTTCTGCCTTGGTCTCCGAGTGTGGACCAACTGACTGGCCCCCAGGTTCAGGGGCAAGGGCCCGGAGAGAGCACCACCCCGAAGCACTTTTC
The DNA here is from genome assembly GCF_033118175.1 of Dama dama. NCBI lineage: Eukaryota > Metazoa > Chordata > Mammalia > Artiodactyla > Cervidae > Dama > Dama dama. Next base: position 298,971 of record NW_026870970.1, read on the forward strand.
TCCCGGGCTTGGGAGCATTGTGCGTGCCTGGCGGGAACAGCGGGTGGGAGTGCTTGCAAACAGGCCTTTGGAGGCAGACGGGGAGGTCTTCCAGCGGGAGGGTGCTGGTTGTGCTCAGACGCCCCACAGGCCAGGGGCAGGACCCAGCAGTGTCCCTGCCCCTGGCAGCCTTGCCTAGACCTTCGTGGCCTCCGGGGGTACTGCCCCACCAAGGGGCAGGCTGCGGGGACTGGGTCCAGACATGCCCGGGCGCCTCCCCAGGCTCATCCCCGCTGGTGCCTTTCCCCTGGGCCTAGGCCTCGGTTGAGGCCTCCTTGGAGAGGAGGTTGCTGGCAGGGGCTGTCTCCACACTGCAAGGTGCTGGAGCTCAGAGGGCCTCGTCAGAGGGAAGGGACCAGCAAGGGGCTGGATGCCCAAGACCTCTTTGGCCCAGCAGCCTCAGGGCAGCAGGGAGAGCAAGAGGCCCAACTTGCCCCTAGGTCGGCTCTGCCACTTCCCACACAGGCGGCCAGCCCAGCAGCTGCCTGACAGACTCTGGCTCGCCCGAGCTCTCTGCCGGTGCAGGGGGCAGGTCAGACGTGTGCATGTGGATCTGCCTTGGCCTGGGAGTGTGGACACCCTGCCTTGCCCCCAGGCTCAGGGGCAAGGGCCCAGAGAGGGCACCACCCTGAAGCGCTTTTCTTCCGGGCTTAGGAGCATTGTGCCCGCCTGCTGGTAACAGTGGCCGGGATCACTTGCAAACCGGCCTTTGGAGGCAGCCGGGGAGGTCTTCCAGTGGGAGAGGGCCGGTTGTGCTCAGAGGCCCCACAGGCCAGGGGCACGTCCCAGCAGGGCCCCTGCCCCTGGCCAGCCTTACCCAGACCTTCCTGGCCTCCGGGGGTACTGCCCCACCAAGGGGCAGGCTGCCGGGCCTGGGTCCAGACATGCTCGGGCGCCTCCACTGGCTCATCCCCGCTGGTGCCTTTCCCCTGGGCCTAGGCCTCGGTTGAGGCCTCCTTGGAGAGGAGGTTGCTGGCAGGGGCTGTCTCCACACTGCAAGGTGCTGGAGCTCAGAGGGCCTCGTCAGAGGGAAGGGACCAGTAAGGGGCTGGATGCCCAAGACGTCTTTGGCCCAGCAGCCTCAGGGCAGCAGGGAGAGCAAGAGGCCCAACTTGCCCCTAGGGCGGCTCTGCCCCTTCCCACACAGGCGGCCAACCCAGCAGCTGCCTGACAGACTCTGGCTCCCCCAAGCTCTCTGCCGGTGCAGGGGACAGGAACAGACGTGGGCATGTGGTTCTGCCTTGGCCTGGGAGTGTGTTCCCCCTGCCTTGCCCCCAGGCTCAGGGGCAAGGGCCCGGAGAGAGCACCACACCGAAGTGCTTTTCTCCTGGCCTTGGGAGCGTTGTGCGTGCCTGGCGGGAACAGCGGGCGGGAGTGTTGGCAAACCCGCCTTTGGAGGCAGCCGGGGAGGTCTTCCAGTGGGAGAGGGCCGTTGTGCTCAGAGGCCCCACAGGCCAGGAGCAGGACCCAGCAGGGACCCTGCCCCTGGCCAGCCTTGCCCAGACCTTCCTGGCCTCCGGGGGTACTGCCCCACCAAGGGGCAGGCTGCGGGGACTGGGTCCTGATATGCCCGTGCGCCTCCACTGGCTCATCCCCGCTGGTGCCTTTCCCCTGGGCCTAGGCCTCGGTTGAGGCCTCCTTGGAGAGGAGGTTGCTGGCAGGGGCTGTCTCCACACTGCAAGGTGCTGGAGCTCAGAGGGCCTCGTCAGAGGGAAGGGACCAGCAAGGGGCTGGATGCCCAAGACCTCTTTGGCCCAGCAGCCTCAGGGCAGCAGGGAGAGCAAGAGGCACAACTTGCCCCTAGGTCGGCTCTGCCCCTTCCCACACAGGCGGCCAGCCCAGCAGCTGCCTGACAGACTCTGGCTCCCCCCAGCTCTCTGCCGGTGGAGGGGGCAGGAACAGACGTGTGCATGTTGTTGTGCCTTGGCCTGGGACTGTGGATCCCCTGCCTGGCCCCCAGGCTCATGGGCAAGGGCCCGGAGAGAGCACCACACCGAAGCGCTTTTCTCCCCGGCTTGGGAGCTTTGTGCATTCCTGACGTGAACAGCGGGCGGGAGTGTTGCAAACAGGACTTTGGAGGCAGCCGGGGAGGTCTTCCAGTGGGAGAGGGCCGGTTGTGCTCAGAGGCCCCACAGGCCAGGGTCAGGACCCAGCAGGGCCCCTGCCCCTGGCCAGACTTGCCCAGACCTTCCTGGCCTCCGGGGGTACTGCCCCACCAAGGGGCAGGCTGAGGAGACTGGGTCCAGACATGTCTGTGCGCCTCCCCAGGATCATCCCCGCTGGTGCCTTTCCCCTGGTTGTAGGCCTCGGTTGAGGACTCTTTGGAGAGGAGGTTGCTGACAGGGGCTGTCTCCACACTGCAAGGTGCTGGAGCTCAGAGGGCCTCGTCAGAGGGAAGGCACCAGCAAAGCGCTGGATGCCCAAGACCTCTTTGACCCAGCAGCCTCAGGGCAGCAGGGAGAGCAAGAGGCCCAACATGCCCCTAGGTCGGCTCTGCCCCGTACCACACAGGCAGCCAGCCCAGCAGCAGCCTGGCAGTCTCTGGCTCCCCCGAGCTCTCTGCCGGTGTAGGGGGCAGGAACACACGTGTGCATGTGGTTCTGCCTTGGTCTGGGAGTGTGGACCCACTGCCTGGACCCCAGGCTCAGGAGCAAGGGCCCGGAGAGAGCAACACCCCGAAGCGCTTTTCTCCCGGGCTTGGGAGCATTGTACACGCCTGCTGGGAACAGTGGGCGGGAGCGCTTGCAAACCGGCCTTTGGAGGCAGCCGGGCAGGTCTTCCAGTGGGAGAGTGCCGGTTGTGCTCAGACGCCCCACAGGCCAGGGGCAGGACCCAGCAGTGTCCCTGCCCCTGGCAGCTTTGCCCAGACCTTCCTGGCCTCCGGGGGTACTGCCCCACCAAGGGGCAGGCTGCGGGGACTGGGTCCAGACATGCCAGTGCGCCTCCACTGGCTCATCCCCGCTGGTGCCTTTCCCCTGGGCCTAGGCCTCGGTTGAGGCCTCCTTGGAGAGGAGGTTGCTGGCAGGGGCTGTCTCCACACTGCAAGGTGCTTGAGCTCAGAGGGCCTCGTCAGAGGGAAGGGACGAGCAAGGGGCTGGATGCCCAAGACCTCTATGGCCCAGCAGGCTCAGGGCAGCAGGGAGAGGAAGAGGCCCAACTTGCCCCTAGGTCGGCTCTGCCCCTTTCCACACAGGCCGCCAACCCAGCAGCTGCCTGGCATACTCTGGCTCCCCCGAGCTCTCTGCCGATGCAGGGACCAGGAACAGACGTTTGCATGTGGTTCTGCCTTGGCCTGGAGTGTGTTCCCCCTGCATTGCCCCCAGGCTCAGGGGCAAGGGCCCGGTGAGAGCACCACCCCGAAGCGCTTTTCTCCCGGGCTTGGGAGCATTGTGCGTGCCTGGCGGGAACAGCGGGCATGAGTTCTTGCAAACTGTCCTTTGGAGGCAGCCGGGGAGGTCTTCCAAGGGCCCGGACTGATCACCACCCCAAAATGCTTTTCTCCCGGGCTTGGGAGCATTGTGCGCGGCTGTCGGGAACAGCGGACATGAGTGCTTGCAAACCGGCCTTTGGAGGCAGCCCGGGAGGTCTTCCAAGGGCCCGGAGAGAGCACTACCCCAAAATGCTTTTCTTCCGGGCTTGGGAGCATTGTGCGCGTGTGGCGGGAACAGCAGGCAGGAGTGCTTGCAAACCGGCCTTTGGAGGCAGCGGGGGAGGTCTTCCAAGGGCCTGTAGAGAGCACCACCCCGAAGCGCTTTTCTCCCGGGCTTGGGAGTATTGTGCGCGGGTGGCGGGAACAGCAGGCAGGAGTGCTTGAAAACCGACCTTTGCAGGCAGCCGGGGAGGTCTTCCAGGGCCCGGTGTGAGCACCACCCCAAAAAGCTTTTCTCCCGGGCTTGGGAGCATTGTGCGCGGCTGGTGGGAACAGCGGGCATGAGTGCTTGCAAACTGGCCACTGGAGGCAGCCGGGGAGGTCTTCCAAGGGCCTGTAGAGAGCACCACCCCAAAATGCTTCTCTCCCGGGCTTGGGAGCATTGTGCGTGGCTGGCGGGAACAGCAGGAAGGAGTCCTTGCAAACCGGCCTTTGGAGGCAGCCGGGGAGGTCTTCCAAGGGCCTGTAGAGAGCACCACCCCGAAGCGCTTTTCTCCCGGGCTTAGGAGCATTGTGCGCAGGTGGCGGGAACAGCAGGCAGGAGTGCTTGAAAACTGGCCTTTGGAGGCAGCCGGGGAGGTCTTCCAGGGCCCGGTGTGAGCACCACCCCAAAAAGCTTTTCTCCCGGGCTTGGGAGCATTGTGCGCGGCTGGTGGGAACAGCGGACATGAGTGCTTGCAAACTGGCCATTGGAGGCAGCCGGGGAGGTCTTCCAAGGGCCCGGAGTGAGCACCAACCCAAAATGCTTTTCTCCCGGGCTTGGGAGCATTGTGCGTGGCTGGCGGGAACAGCAGGAAGGAGTCCTTGCAAACCGGCCTTTGGAGGCAGCCGGGGAGGTCTTCCAAGGGCCTGTAGAGAGCACCACCCCGAAGCGCTTTTCTCCCGCGCTTGGGAGCATTCTGCGCGGGTGGCGGGAACAGCAGGCAGGAGTGCTTGAAAACCGTCCTTTGGAGGCAGCCGGGGAGGTCTTCCAGGGCCCGGTGTGAGCACCACCCCAAAATGCTTTTCTCCCGGGCTTGGGAGCATTGTGCGCGGATGGCGGGAACAGCAGGAAGGAGTCCTTGCAAACCGGCCTTTGGAGGCAGCCGGGGAGGTCTTCCAAGGGCCTGTAGAGAGCACCACCCCGAAGCGCTTTTCTCCCGGGCTTGGGAGCATTGTGCGCGGGTGGCGGAAACAGCAGGCAGGAGTGCTTGAAAACCGTCCTTTGGAGGCAGCCGGGGAGGTCTTCCAGGGCCCGGTGTGAGCACCACCCCAAAATGCTTTTCTCCCGGGCTTGGGAGCATTGTGCGCGGATGGCGGGAACAGCGAGTGGGAGTGCTTGCAAACCGGCCTTTGGGGGCACCCCGGGAGGTCTTCCATGGGCACGGAGAGAACACCACCCCGAAGCGCTTTTCTCCCGGTCTTGGGAGCATTGTGCGAGGCTGGCGGGAACAGCGGGCGGGAGTGCTTGCAAACCGGCCTTTGGAGGCAGCTTGGGAGGTCTTCCAAGGGCCCGGAGAGAGCACCATCCCGAAGCACTTTTCTCACGGAATTGGGAGCATTGTTCGCGGCTGTCGGGAACAGAGGACATGAGTGCTTGCAAACCGGCCTTTAGAGGCAGCCGGGGAGTCTTCCAAGGGCCCGGAGAGAGACCACCCCAAAATGCTTTTCTCCCGGGCTTGGGAGCATTGTGTGCGGCTGGCGGGTCAGCGGGAGGGAGTTCTCGAAAACCAGCCTTTGGAGGCAGCCGGGGAGGTCTTCCAAGGGCCAGGAGAGAGCACCACCCCGAAGCGCTTTTCTCCCGGGCTTGGGAGCATTGTGCGCGGCTGGCGGGAACAGCGGGATTGAGTGCTTGCAAACTGGCCTTTGGAGGCAGCCGGGGAGGTCTTCCAAGGGCCGGGAGAGAGCACCACCCCGAAGCGCTTTTCTCCCGGGCTTGGGAGCATTGTGCGCGGCTGGCGGGAACAGCGGGATTGAGTGCTTGCAAACCGGCCTTTGGAGACAAACGGGGAGGTCTTCCAAGGGCCCGTAGAGAGCACCACCCCGAAGCGCTTTTCTCCCGTGATTGGGAGCATTGTGTGCGGCTGGCGGGACAGCGGGAGGGAGTACTTGAAATCCAGCCTTTGGAGGCAGCCGGGGAGGTCTTCCAAGGGCCGGGAGAGAGCACCACCCTGAAGGGCTTTTCTCCTGGGCTTGGAGCATTTGCACGGATGGCGGGAACAGCGAGTGGGAGTGCTTGCAAACCGGCATTTGGGGGCAGCCCGGGAGGTCTTTCTTGGGCCCAGAGAGAACACCACCCCGAAACGCTTTTCTCCCGGGCTTGGGAGCATTGTGCGCGGGTGGCGGGAACAGCAGGCAGAAGTGCTTGCAAACCGGCCTTGGAGGCAGCCGGGGAGGTCTTCCAAAGCCCGGAGTGAGCACCACCCCAAAATGCTTTTCTCCCGGGCTTGGGAGCATTGTGCGCAGCTGGCGTGAACAGCGGGATTGAGTGCTTGCAATCCAGCCTTTGGAGGCAGCCGGGGAGGTCTTCCAGCGGGAGAGTGCCAGTTGTTCTCAGAGGCCCCACAGGCCAGGGGCAGGACCCAGCAGTGTCCCTGCATCTGGCAGCCTTGCCCAGACCTTCCTGGCCTCCGGGGGTACTGCCCCACCAAGGGGCAGGCTGCGGGGCCTGGGTCCAGACATGCCCGGGCGCCTCCCCAGGCTCATCCCCGCTGGTGCCTTTCCCCTGGGCCTAGGCCTCGGTTGAGGCCTCCTTGGAGAGGAGGTTGCCGGCAGGGGCTGTCTGCACACTGCAAGGTGCTGGAGCTCAGAGGGCCTCGTCAGAGGGAAAGGACCAGCAAAGGGCTGGATGCCCAAGACCTCTTTGACCCAGCAGCCTCAGGGCAGCAGGGAGAGCAAGAGGCCCAACTTGCCCCTAGGTCGGCTCTACCCCGTCCCACACAGGCAGCCAGCCCAGCAGTAGCCTGGCAGTCTCTGGCTCCCCCGAACTCTCTGCCGGTGTAGGGGGCAGGAACAGACGTGTGCATGTCGTTCTGCCTTGGCCTGGGAGTGTGTTCCCCCTGCCTGTCCCCCAGGCTCAGGGGCAAGGGCCCGGAGAGAGCACCACCCTGAAGCGCTTTTCTCCCGGGCTTGGGAGCATTGTGCACGCCTGCTGGGAACAGTGGGCGGGAGCGCTTGCAAACCGGCCTTTGGAGGCAGCCGGGGAGGTCTTCCAGTGGGAGAGGGCCGGTTGTGCTCAGAGGCCCCACAGGCCAGGGGCAGGACGCAGCAGGGCCCCTGCCCCTGGCCAGCCTTGCCCAGACCTTCCTGGCCTCCGGGGGTACTGCCCCACCAAGGGGCAGGCTGCGGGGACTGGGTCCAGACATGCCCGGGCGCCTCCCCAGGCTCATCCCCGCTGGTGCCTTTGCCCTGGGCCTAGGCCTCGGTTGAGGCCTCCTTGGAGAGGAGGTTGCTGGCAGGGGCTGTCTCCACACTGCAAGGTGCTGGAGCTCAGAGGGCCTCGTCAGAGGGAAGCGACCAGTAAGGGGCTGGATGCCCAAGACCTCTTTGGCCCAGCAGCCTCAGGGCAGCAGGGAGAGCAAGAGGCCCAACTTGCCCCTAGGGCGGCTCTGCCCCTTCCCACACAGGCGGCCAACTCAGCAGCTGCCTGACAGACTCTGGCTCCCCCGAGCTCTCTGCCGGTTCAGGGGTCAGGAACAGACGTGTGCATGTGGTTCTGCCTTGGTCTGGGAGTGTGGACCCACTGCCTGGACCCCAGGCTCAGGGGCAAGGGCCCGGAGAGAGCAACACCCCGAAGCGCTTTTCTCCTGGCCTTGGGAGCGTTGTGCGTGCCTGGCGGGAACAGCGGGCGGGAGTGTTGGCAAACCCGCCTTTGAAGGCAGCCGGGGAGGTCTTCCAGTGGGAGAGGGCCGGTTGTGCTCAGAGGCCCCACAGGCCAGGGGCAGGACCCAGCAGGGACCCTGCCCCTGGCCAGCCTTGCCCAGACCTTCCTGGCCTCCGGGGGTACTGCCCCACCAAGGGGCAGGCTGTGGGGACTGGGTCCAGACATGCCCGCGCCCCTCCACTGGCTCATCCCCGCTGGTGCCTTTCCCCTGGGCCTAGGCCTCGGTTGAGGCCTCCGTGGAGAGGAGGTTGCTGGCAGGGTCTGTCTCCACACTGCAAGGTGCTGGAGCTCAGAGGGCCTCGTCAGAGGGAAGGGACCAGCAAGGGGCTGGATGCCCAAGACCTCTTTGGCCCAGCAGCCTCAGGGCAGCAGGGAGAGCAAGAGGCCCAACTTGCCCCTAGGTCGGCTATGCCCCTTCCCACACAGGCGGCCAGCCCAGCAGCTGCCTGACAGACTCTGGCTCCCCCCAGCTCTCTGCCGGTGGAGGGGGCAGGAACAGACGTGTGCATGTTGTTGTGCCTTGGCCTGGGACTGTGGATCCCCTGCCTGGCCCCCAGGCTCAGGGGCAAGGGCCCGGAGAGAGCACCACCCCGAAGCGCTTTTCTCCCGGGCTTGGGAGCATTGTGCGTGCCTGGCGGGAACAGCGGGCGGGAGTGCTTGCAAACCGGCCTTTGAAGGCAGCCGGGGAGGTCTTCCAGTGGGAGAGGGCCGGTTGTGCTCAGACGCCCCACAGGCCAGGGGCACGACCCAGCAGGGCCCCTGCCCCTCGCAGCCTTGCCCAGACCTTCCTGGCCTCCGGGGGTACTGCCCCACCAAGGGGCAGGCTGCGGGGACTGGGTCCAGACATGCCCGGGCGCCTCCACTGGCTCATCTCCGCTGGTGCCTTTCCCCTGGCCTAGGCCTCGGTTGAGGCCTCCTTGGAGAGGAGGTTGCTGGCAGGGGCTGTCTCCACACTGCAAGGTGCTGGAGCTCAGAGGGCCTCGTCAGAGGGAAGGGACCAGCAAGGGGCTGGATGCCCAAGACCTCTTTCGCCCAGCAGCCTCAGGGCAGCAGGGAGAGCAAGAGGCCCAACTTGCCCCTAGGTCGGCTCTGCCCCTTCCCACACAGGCGGGCAGCCCAGCAGCTGCCTGACAGACTCTGGCTCCCCCCAGCTCTCTGCCGGTGGAGGGGGCAGGAACAGACGTGTGCATGTGGCCTTGGCCTGGGACTGTGGATCCCCTGCCTGGCCCCCAGGCTCAGGGGCAGGGGCCCGGAGAGACCACCACCCCGAAGCGCTTTTCTCCGGGGTTTTGGAACATTGTGTGTGCCTGGCGGGAACAGCGAGTGGGAATGCTTGCAAACCGGCCTTTGGGGGCAGCCGGGGAGGTCCTCCATGGTCCCTGAGAGAACACCACCCCGAAGCGCTTTTCTCACGGTCTTGGGAGCATTGTGCGCGGCTGGCGGGAACAGCGGGCATGAGTGCTTGCAAACTGTCCTTTGGAGGCAGCCGGGGAGGTCTTCCAAGGGCCGGACTGATCACCACCCCAAAATGCTTTTCTCTCGGGCTTGGGAGCATTGTGCGCGGCTGTCGGGAACAACGGACATGAATGCTTGCAAACCGGCCTTTGGAGGCAGCCCGGGAGGTCTTCCAAGGGCCCGGAGAGAGCACCACCCCAAAATGCTTTTCTCCCGGGCTTGGGAGCATTGTGCGCGGATGGCGGGAACAGCAGGAAGGAGTCCTTGCAAACCGGCCTTTGGAGGCAGCCGGGGAGGTCTTGAAAGTGCCCGGAGAGAGCACCACCCCGAAGCGCTTTTCTCCCGGGCTTGGGAACATTGTGCGCGGCTGGCGGGAACAGCAGGCAGGACTGCTTGCAAACTGGCATTTGGAGGCAGCCGGGGAGGTCTTCCAAGGGCCCGGAGTGAGCACCACCCCAAAATGCTTTTCTCCCGGGCTTGGGAGCATTGTGCGCGGATGGCGGGAACAGCGAGTGGGAGTGCTTGCAAACCGGCCTTTGGGGGCACCCCGGGAGGTCTTCCATGGGCACGGAGAGAACACCACCCCGAAGCGCTTTTCTCCGGGGTTTTGGAGGATTGTGCGTGGCTGGCGGGAACAGCGAGTGGGAGTGCTTGCAAACCGGCCTTTGGGGGCAGCCAGGGAGGTCCTCCATTGGCACGGAGAGAACACCACCCCGAAGCGCTTTTCTCCCGGTCTTGGGAGCATTGTGCGAGGCTGGCGGGAACAGCGGGCGGGAGTGCTTGCAAACCGGCCTTTGGAGGCAGCTTGGGAGGTCTTCCAAGGGCCCGGAGAGAGCACCATCCCGAAGCACTTTTCTCACGGAATTGGGAGCATTGTTCGCGGCTGTCGGGAACAGAGGACATGAGTGCTTGCAAACCGGCCTTTAGAGGCAGCCGGGGAGTCTTCCAAGGGCCCGGAGAGAGACCACCCCAAAATGCTTTTCTCCCGGGCTTGGGAGCATTGTGTGCGGCTGGCGGGTCAGCGGGAGGGAGTTCTCGAAAACCAGCCTTTGGAGGCAGCCGGGGAGGTCTTCCAAGGGCCAGGAGAGAGCACCACCCCGAAGCGCTTTTCTCCCGGGCTTGGGAGCATTGTGCGCGGCTGGCGGGAACAGCGGGATTGAGTGCTTGCAAACTGGCCTTTGGAGGCAGCCGGGGAGGTCTTCCAAGGGCCGGGAGAGAGCACCACCCCGAAGCGCTTTTCTCCTAGGCTTGGGAGCATTGTGCGCGGCTGGCGGGAACAGCGGGCATGAGTGCTTGCAAACCGGCCTTTGGAGACAAACGGGGAGGTCTTCCAAGGGCCCGTAGAGAGCACCACCCCGAAGCGCTTTTCTCCCGTGATTGGGAGCATTGTGTGCAGCTGGCGGGACAGCGGGAGGGAGTACTTGAAATCCAGCCTTTGGAGGCATCCGGGGAGGTCTTCCAAGGGCCGGGAGAGAGCACCACCCTGAAGGGCTTTTCTCCTGGGCTTGGAGCATTTGCACGGATGGCGGGAACAGCGAGTGGGAGTGCTTGCAAACCGGCATTTGGGGGCAGCCCGGGAGGTCTTTCTTGGGTCCAGAGAGAACACCACCCCGAAACGCTTTTCTCCCGGGCTTGGGAGCATTGTGCGCGGGTGGCGGGAACAGCAGGCAGAAGTGCTTGCAAACCGGCCTTGGAGGCAGCCGGGGAGGTCTTCCAAAGCCCGGAGTGAGCACCACACCAAAATGCTTTTCTCCCGGGCTTGGGAGCATTGTGCGCAGCTGGCGTGAACAGCGGGATTGAGTGCTTGCAAACCAGCCTTTGGAGGCAGCCGGGGAGGTCTTCCAGCGGGAGAGTGCCAGTTGTTCTCAGAGGCCCCACAGGCCAGGGGCAGGACCCAGCAGGGCCCCTGCCTCTGGCAGCCTTGCCCAGACCTTCCTGGCCTCCGGGGGTACTACCCCAACAAGGGGCAGGCTGCGGGGCCTGGGTCCAGACATGCCCGGGCGCCTCCCCAGGCTCATCCCCGCTGGTGCCTTTCCCCTGGGCCTAGGCCTCGGTTGAGGCCTCCTTGGAGAGGAGGTTGCCGGCAGGGGCTGTCTGCACACTGCAACGTGCTGGAGCTCAGAGGGCCTCGTCAGAGGGAAAGGACCAGCAAAGGGCTGGATGCCCAAGACCTCTTTGACCCAGCAGCCTCAGGGCAGCAGGGAGAGCAAGAGGCCCAACTTGCCCCTAGGTCGGCTCTACCCCGTCCCACACAGGCAGCCAGCCCAGCAGCAGCCTGGCAGTCTCTGGCTCCCCCGAACTCTCTGCCGGTGTAGGGGGCAGGAACAGACGTGTGCATGTCGTTCTGCCTTGGCCTGGAAGTGTGTTCCCCCTGCCTGTCCCCCAGGCTCAGGGGCAAGGGCCCGGAGAGAGCACCACCCCGAAGAGCTTTTCTCCCGGGCTTGGGAGCATTGTGCGTGCCTGGCGGGAACAGCGGGCGGGAGTGCTTGCAAACCGGCCTTTGGAGGCAGCCGGGGAGGTCTTCCAGCGGGAGAGTGCCGGTTGTGCTCAGACGCCCCACAGGCCAGGGGCAGGACCCAGCAGTGTCCCTGCCCCTGGCAGCCTTGCCCAGACCCTCCTGGCCTCCGGGGCTACTGCCCCACCAAGGGGCAGGCTGCGGGGACTGGGTCCAGACATGCCCGGGCGCCTCCCCAGGCTCATCCCCGCTGGTGCCTTTCCCCTGGGCCTAGGCCTCAGTTGAGGCCTCCTTGGAGAGGAGGTTGCTGGCAGGGGCTGTCTCCACACTGCAAGGTGCTGGAGCTCAGAGGGCCTCGTCAGAGGGAAGGGACCAGCAAGGGGCTGGATGCCCAAGACCTCTTTGGCCCAGCAGCCTCAGGGCAGCAGGGAGAGGAAGAGGCCCAACTTGCCCCTAGGTCGGCTCTGCCCCTTCCCACACAGGCGGCCAGCCCAGCAGCTGCCTGACAGACTCTGGCTCCCCCGAGCTCTCTGCCGGTGCAGGGGGCAGGAACAGACGTGTGCATGTGGTTCTGCGTTGGTCTGGGAGTGTGGACCCACTGCCTCGCCCCCACGCTCAGGGGCAAGGGCCCGGAGAGAGCACCACCCTGAAGCGCTTTTCTCCCGGGCTTGGGAGCATTGTGCACGCCTGCTGGGAACAGTGGGCGGGAGCGCTTGCAAACCGGCCTTTGGAGGCAGCCGGGGAGGTCTTCCAGTGGGAGAGGGCCGGTTGTGCTCAGAGGCCCCACAGGCCAGGGGCAGGACGCAGCAGGGCCCCTGCCCCTGGCCAGCCTTGCCCAGACCTTCCTGGCCTCCGGAGGTACTGCCCCACCAAGGGGCAGGCTGCGGGGCCTGTGTCCAGACATGCCCGGGCGCCTCCCCAGGCTCATCCCCGCTGGTGCCTTTCCCCTGGGCCTAGGCCTCGGTTGAGGCCTCCTTGGAGAGGAGGTTGCTGGCAGGGGCTGTCTCCACACTGCAAGGTGCTGGAGCTCAGAGGGCCTCGTCAGAGGGAAGGGACCAGTAAGGGGCTGGATGCCCAAGACGTCTTTGGCCCAGCAGCCTCAGGGCAGCAGGGAGAGCAAGAGGCCCAACTTGCCCCTAGGGCGGCTCTGCCCCTTCCCACACAGGCGGCCAACTCAGCAGCTGCCTGACAGACTCTGGCTCCCCCAAGCTCTCTGCCGGTGCAGGGGACAGGAACAGACGTGGGCATGTGGTTCTGCCTTGGCCTGGGAGTGTGTTCCCCCTGCCTTGCCCCCAGGCTCAAGGGCAAGGGCCCGGAGAGAGCAACACCCCGAAGCGCTTTTCTCCCGGGCTTGGGAGAATTGTGCGAGCCTGGCGTGAACTGCGGGCGGGAGTGTTTGCAAACAGGACTTTGGAGGCAGCCGTGGAGGTCTTCCAGTGGGAGAGGGCCGGTTGTGCTCAGAGGCCTCACAGGCCAGGGGCAGGACCCAGCAGGTCCCCTGCCCCTGGCCAGCCTTGCCCAGACCTTCCTGGCCTCCGGGGGTACTGCCCCACCAAGGGGCAGGCTGCGGGGACTGTGTCCAGACATGCCTGGGCGCCTCCCCAGGCTCATCCCCGCTGGTGCCTTTCCCCTGGGCCTAGGCCTCGGTTGAGGCCTCCTTGGAGAGGAGGTTGCTGGCAGGGGCTGTCTCCACACTGCAAGGTGCTGGAGCTCAGAGGGCCTCGTCAGAGGGAAGGGACCAGCAAGGGGCTGGATGCCCAAGACCTCTTTGGCCCAGCAGCCTCAGGGCAGCAGGGAGAGCAAGAGGCCCAACTTGCCCCTAGGTCGGCTCTGCCCCTTCCCACACAGGCGGCCAGCCCAGCAGCTGCCTGACAGACTCTGGCTCCCCCCAGCTCTCTGCCGGTGGATGGGGCAGGAACAGACGTGTGCATGTGGTTCTGCCTTGGCCTGGGACTGTGGATCCCCTGCCTGGCCCCCAGGCTCAGGGGCAAGGGCCCGGAGAGACCACCACCCCGAAGCGCTTTTCTCCCGGGCTTGGGAGCATTGTGCCCGCCTGGCGGGAACAGTGGGCGGGAGTGCTTGCAAACCGGCCTTTGGAGGCAGCCGGGGAGGTCTTCCAGTGGGAGAGGGCCGGTTGTGCTCAGAGGCCCCACAGGCCAGGGGCAGGACCCAGCAGGGCCCCTGCCCCTGGCCAGCCTTGCCCAGACCTTCCTGGCCCCCGGTGGTACTGCCCCACCAAGGGGCAGGCTGCGGGGACAGGGTCCAGACATGCCCGGGCGCCTCCCCTGGCTCAACCCCGCTGGTGCCTTTCCCCTGGGCCTAGGCCTCGGTTGAGGCCTCCTTGGAGAGGAGATTGCTGGCAGGGGCTGTCTCCACACTGCAAGGTGCTGGAGCTCAGAGGGCCTCGTCAGAGGGAAGGGACCAGTAAGGGGCTGGATGCCCAAGACATCTTTGGCCCTGCAGCCTCAGGGCAGCAGGGAGAGCAAGAGGCCCAACTTGCCCCTAGGTCGGCTCTGCCCCGTCCCACACAGGCAGCCAGCCCAGCAGCAGCCTGGCAGTCTCTGGCTCTCCCGAGCTCTCTGCCGGTGTAGGGGGCAGGAACAGACGTGTGCATGTCGTTCTGCATTGGCCTGGGAGTGTGTTCCAACTGCCTGGCCCCCAGGCTCAGGGGCAAGGGCCCGGAAAGAGCACCACCCCGAAGCGCTTTTCTCCCGGGCTTGGGAGCATTGTGCGTGCCTGGCGGGAACAGCGGGCGGGAGTGCTTGCAAACCGGCCTTTGGAGGCAGACGGGGAGGTCTTCCAGCGGGAGAGTGCCGGTTGTGCTCAGACGCCCCACAGGCCAGGGGCACGACCCAGCAGGGCCCCTGCCCCTCGCAGCCTTACCCAGACCTTCCTGGCCTCCGGGGGTACTGCCCCACCAAGGGGCAGGCTGCGGGGACTGCGTCCAGACATGCCCGTGCGCCTCCACTGGCTCATCTCCGCTGGTGCCTTTCCCCTGGGCCTAGGCCTCGGTTGAGGCCTCCTTGGAGAGGAGGTTGCTGGCAGGGGCTGTCTCCACACTGCAAGGTGCTGGAGCTCAGAGGGCCTCGTCAGAGGGAAGGGACCAGCAAGGGGCTGGATGCCCAAGACCTCTTTGGCCCAGCAGCCTCAGGGCAGCAGGGAGAGCAAGAGGCCCAACTTGCCCCTAGGTCGGCTCTGCCCCTTCCCACACAGGCGGCCAGCCCAGCAGCTGCCTGACAGACTCTGGCTCCCCCCAGCTCTCTGCCGGTGGATGGGGCAGGAACAGACGTGTGCATGTGGTTCTGCCTTGGCCTGGGACTCTGGATCCCCTGCCTGGCCCCCAGGCTCAGGGGCAGGGGCCCGGAGAGACCACCACCCCGAAGCGCTTTTCTCCGGGGTTTTGGAACATTGTGTGTGCCTGGCGGGAACAGCGAGTGGGAATGCTTGCAAACCGGCCTTTGGGGGCAGCCGGGGAGGTCCTCCATGGTCCCTGAGAGAACACCACCCCGAAGCGCTTTTCTCACGTTCTTGGGAGCATTGTGCGCGGCTGGCGGGAACAGCGGGCATGAGTGCTTGCAAACTGTCCTTTGGAGGCAGCCGGGGAGATCTTCCAAGGGCCGGACTGATCACCACCCCAAAATGCTTTTCTCTCGGGCTTGGGAGCATTGTGCGCGGCTGTCGGGAACAACGGACATGAATGCTTGCAAACCGGCCTTTGGAGGCAGCCCGGGAGGTCTTCCAAGGGCCCGGAGAGAGCACCACCCCAAAATGCTTTTCTCCCGGGCTTGGGAGCATTGTGCGTGGCTGGCGGAAGCAGCGGGAATGAGTACTTACAAACCGGCCTTTGGAGGCAGCCGGGGAGGTCTTGAAAGTGCCCGGAGAGAGCACCACCCCGAAGCGCTTTTCTCCCGGGCTTGGGAACATTGTGCGCGGCTGGCGGGAACAGCAGGCAGGACTGCTTGCAAACTGGCCTTTGGAGGCAGCCGGGGAGGTCTTCCAAGGGCCCGGAGTGAGCACCACCCCAAAATGCTTTTCTCCCGGGCTTGGGAGCATTGTGCGCGGCTGGTGGGAACAACGGGCATGAGTGCTTGCAAACCGGCCTTTGGAGGCAGCCGGGGACGTCTTCCAAGGGCCCGGAGAGAGCACCACCCCGAAGCGCTTTTCTCCCGGGCTTGGGAGCATTGTGCGCGGCTGGCGGGAACAGCAGGCAGGACTGCTTGCAAACTGGCCTTTGGAGGCAGCCGGGGAGGTCTTCCAAGGGCCCGGAGTGAGCACCACCCCAAAATGCTTTTCTCCCGGGCTTGGGAGCATTGTGCGCGGCTGGTGGGAACAACGGGCATGAGTGCTTGCAAACCGGCCTTTGGAGGCAGCCGGGGACGACTTCCAAGGGCCCGGAGAGATCACCACCCCGAAGCACTTTTCTCCCGGGCTTGGGAGCATTGTGCGTGGCTGGCGGGAACAGCAGGAAGGAGTCCTTGCAAACCGGCCTTTGGAGGCAGCGGGGGAGGTCTTCCAAGGGCCTGTAGAGAGCACCACCCCGAAGCGCTTTTCTCCCGGGCTTGGGAGTATTGTGCGCGGGTGGCAGGAACAGCAGGCAGGAGTGCTTGAAAACCGGCCTTTGCAGGCAGCCGGGGAGGTCTTCCAGGGCCCGGTGTGAACACCACCCCAAAAAGCTTTTCTCCCGGGCTTGGGAGCATTGTGCGCGGCTGGTGGGAACAGCGGGCATGAGTGCTTGCAAACTGGCCACTGGAGGCAGCCGGGGAGGTCTTCCAAGGGCCTGTAGAGAGCACCACCCCAAAATGCTTCTCTCCCGGGCTTGGGAGCATTGTGCGTGGCTGGCGGGAACAGCAGGAAGGAGTCCTTGCAAACCGGCCTTTGCAGGCAGCCGGGGAGGTCTTCCAAGGGCCTGTAGAGAGCACCACCCCGAAGCGCTTTTCTCCCGCGCTTGGGAGCATTCTGCGCGGGTGGCGGGAACAGCAGGCAGGAGTGCTTGAAAACCGTCCTTTGGAGGCAGGCGGGGAGGTCTTCCAGGGCCCGGTGTGAGCACCACCCCAAAATGCTTTTCTCCCGGGCTTGGGAGCATTGTGCGTGGCTGGCGGGAACAGCAGGAAGGAGTCCTTGCAAACCGGCCTTTGGAGGCAGCCGGGGAGGTCTTCCAAGGGCCTGTAGAGAGCACCACCCCGAAGCGCTTTTCTCCCGGGCTTGGGAGCATTTTGCGCGGGTGGCGGGAACAGCAGGCAGGAGTGCTTGAAAACCGTCCTTTGGAGGCAGCCGGGGAGGTCTTCCAGGGCCCGGTGTGAGCACCACCCCAAAATGCTTTTCTCCCGGGCTTGGGAGCATTGTGCGCGGATGGCGGGAACAGCAGGAAGGAGTCCTTGCAAACCGGCCTTTGGAGGCAGCCCGGGAGGTCTTCCAAGGGCCTGTAGAGAGCACCACCCCGAAGCGCTTTTCTCCCGGGCTTGGGATTATTGTGCGCGGGTGGCGGGAACAGCAGGCAGGAGTGCTTGAAAACCGTCCTTTGGAGGCAGCCGGGGAGGTCTTCCAGGGCCCGGTGTGAGCACCACCCCAAAATGCTTTTCTCCCGGGCTTGGGAGCATTGTGCGCGGATGGCGGGAACAGCGAGTGGGAGTGCTTGCAAACCGGCCTTTGGGGGCACCCCGGGAGGTCTTCCATGGGCACGGAGAGAACACCACCCCGAAGCGCTTTTCTCCGGGGTTTTGGAGGATTGTGCGTGGCTGGCGGGAACAGCGAGTGGGAGTGCTTGCAAACCGGCCTTTGGGGGCAGCCAGGGAGGTCCTCCATTGGCACGGAGAGAACACCACCCCGAAGCGCTTTTCTCCCGGTCTTGGGAGCATTGTGCGAGGCTGGCGGGAACAGCGGGCGGGAGTGCTTGCAAACCGGCCTTTGGAGGCAGCTTGGGAGGTCTTCCAAGGGCCCGGAGAGAGCACCATCCCGAAGCACTTTTCTCACGGAATTGGGAGCATTGTTCGCGGCTGTCGGGAACAGAGGACATGAGTGCTTGCAAACCGGCCTTTAGAGGCAGCCGGGGAGTCTTCCAAGGGCCCGGAGAGAGACCACCCCAAAATGCTTTTCTCCCGGGCTTGGGAGCATTGTGTGCGGCTGGCGGGTCAGCGGGAGGGAGTTCTTGAAAACCAGCCTTTGGAGGCAGCCGGGGAGGTCTTCCAAGGGCCGGGAGAGAGCACCACCCCGAAGCGCTTTTCTCCCGGGCTTGGGAGCATTGTGCGCGGCTGGCGGGAACAGCGGGATTGAGTGCTTGCAAACCGGCCTTTGGAGGCAGCCGGGGAGGTCTTCCAAGGGCCGGGAGAGAGCACCACCCCGAAGCGCTTTTCTCCTAGGCTTGGGAGCATTGTGCGCGGCTGGCGGGAACAGCGGGCATGAGTGCTTGCAAACCGGCCTTTGGAGACAAACGGGGAGGTCTTCCAAGGGCCCGTAGAGAGCACCACCCCGAAGCGCTTTTCTCCCGTGATTGGGAGCATTGTGTGCGGCTGGCGGGACAGCGGGAGGGAGTACTTGAAATCCAGCCTTTGGAGGCAGCCGGGGAGGTCTTCCAAGGGCCGGGAGAGAGCACCACCCTGAAGGGCTTTTCTCCTGGGCTTGGAGCATTTGCACGGATGGCGGGAACAGTGAGTGGGAGTGCTTGCAAACCGGCATTTGGGGGCAGCCCGGGAGGTCTTTCTTGGGTCCAGAGAGAACACCACCCCGAAACGCTTTTCTCCCGGGCTTGGGAGCATTGTGCGCGGGTGGCGGGAACAGCAGGCAGAAGTGCTTGCAAACCGGCCTTGGAGGCAGCCGGGGAGGTCTTCCAAAGCCCGGAGTGAGCACCACCCCAAAATGCTTTTCTCCCGGGCTTGGGAGCATTGTGCGCAGCTGGCGTGAACAGCGGGATTGAGTGCTTGCAAACCAGCCTTTGGAGGCAGCCGGGGAGGTCTTCCAGCGGGAGAGTGCCAGTTGTTCTCAGAGGCCCAACAGGCCAGGGGCAGGACCCAGCAGTGTCCCTGCCTCTGGCAGCCTTGCCCAGACCTTCCTGGCCTCCGGGGGTACTACCCCACCAAGGGGCAGGCTGCGGGGACTGGGTCCAGACATGCCCGGGCGCCTCCCCAGGCTCATCCCCGCTGGTGCCTTTCCCCTGGGCCTAGGCCTCGGTTGAGGCCTCCTTGGAGAGGAGGTTGCCGGCAGGGGCTGTCTGCACACTGCAAGGTGCTGGAGCTCAGAGGGCCTCGTCAGAGGGAAAGGACCAGCAAAGGGCTGGATGCCCAAGACCTCTTTGACCCAGCAGCCTCAGGGCAGCAGGGAGAGCAAGAGGCCCAACTTGCCCCTAGGTCGGCTCTACCCCGTCCCACACAGGCAGCCAGCCCAGCAGCAGCCTGGCAGTCTCTGGCTCCCCCGAACTCTCTGCCGGTGTAGGGGGCAGGAACAGACGTGTGCATGTCGTTCTGCCTTGGCCTGGGAGTGTGTTCCCCCTGCCTGTCCCCCAGGCTCAGGGGCAAGGGCCCGGCGAGAGCACCACCCCGAAGCGCTTTTCTCCCGGGCTTGGGAGCATTGTGCGTGCCTGGCGGGAACAGCGGGCGGGAGTGCTTGCAAACCGGCCTTTCGAGGCAGCCGGGGAGGTCTTCCAGCGGGAGAGTGCCGGTTGTGCTCAGACGCCCCACAGGCCAGGGGCAGGACCCAGCAGTGTCCCTGCCCCTGGCAGCCTTGCCCAGAACCTCCTGGCCTCCGGGGGTACTGCCCCACCAAGGGGCAGGCTGCGGGGACTGGGTCCAGACATGGCCGGGCGCCTCCCCAGGCTCATCCCCGCTGGTGCCTTTCCCCTGGGCCTAGGCCTCAGTTGAGGCCTCCTTGGAGAGGAGGTTGCTGGCAGGGGCTGTCTCCACACTGCAAGGTGCTGGAGCTCAGAGGGCCTCGTCAGCGGGAAGGGACCAGCAAGGGGCTGGATGCCCAAGACCTCTTTGGCCCAGCAGCCTCAGGGCAGCAGGGAGAGCAAGAGGCCCAACTTGCCCCTAGGTCGGCTCTGCCCCTTCCCACACAGGCAGCCAACCCAGCAGCTGCCTGATAGACTCTGGCTCCCCCGAGCTCTCTGCCGGTTCAGGGGACAGGAACAGACGTGTGCATGTGGTTCTGCCTTGGTCTGGGAGTGTGGACCCACTGCCTGGACCCCAGGCTCAGGGGCAAGGGCCCGGAGAGAGCAACACCCCGAAGCGCTTTTCTCCTGGCCTTGGGAGCGTTGTGCGTGCCTGGCGGGAACAGCGGGCGGGAGTGTTGGCAAACCCGCCTTTGAAGGCAGCCGGGGAGGTCTTCCAGCGGGAGAGGGCCGGTTGTGCTCAGAGGCCCCACAGGCCAGGGGCAGGACCCAGCAGGGACCCTGCCCCTGGCCAGCCTTGCCCAGACCTTCCTGGCCTCCGGGGGTACTGCCCCACCAAGGGGCAGGCTGTGGGGACTGGGTCCAGACATGCACGGGCCCCTCCACTGGCTCATCCCCGCTGGTGCCTTTCCCCTGGGCCTAGGCCTCGGTTGAGGCCTCCTTGGAGAGGAGGTTGCTGGCAGGGTCTGTCTCCACACTGCAAGGTGCTGGAGCTCAGAGGGCCTCGTCAGAGGGAAGGGACCAGCAAGGGGCTGGATGCCCAAGACCTCTTTGGCCCAGCAGCCTCAGGGCAGCAGGGAGAGCAAGAGGCCCAACTTGCCCCTAGGTCGGCTCTGCCCCTTCCCACACAGGCGGCCAGCCCAGCAGCTGCCTGACAGACTCTGGCTCCCCCCAGCTCTCTGCCGGTGGAGGGGGCAGGAACAGACGTGTGCATGTTGTTGTGCCTTGGCCTGGGACTGTGGATCCCCTGCCTGGCCCCCAGGCTCAGGGGCAAGGGCCCGGAGAGAGCACCACCCCGAAGCGCTTTTCTCCCGGGCTTGGGAGCATTGTGCGTGCCTGGCGGGAACAGCGGGCGGGAGTGCTTGCAAACCGGCCTTTGGAGGCAGACGGGGAGGTCTTCCAGCGGGAGAGTGCCGGTTGTGCTCAGACGCCCCACAGGCCAGGGGCACGACCCAGCAGGGCCCCTGCCCCTCGCAGCCTTGCCCAGACCTTCCTGGCCTCCGGGGGTACTGCCCCACCAAGGGGCAGGCTGCGGGGACTGGGTCCAGACATGCCCGTGCGCCTCCACTGGCTCATCTCCGCTGGTGCCTTTCCCCTGGCCTAGGCCTCGGTTGAGGCCTCCTTGGAGAGGAGGTTGCTGGCAGGGGCTGTCTCCACACTGCAAGGTGCTGGAGCTCAGAGGGCCTCGTCAGAGGGAAGGGACCAGCAAGGGGCTGGATGCCCAAGACCTCTTTCGCCCAGCAGCCTCAGGGCAGCAGGGAGAGCAAGAGGCCCAACTTGCCCCTAGGTCGGCTCTGCCCCTTCCCACACAGGCGGGCAGCCCAGCAGCTGCCTGACAGACTCTGGCTCCCCCCAGCTCTCTGCCGGTGGAGGGGGCAGGAACAGACGTGTGCATGTGGCCTTGGCCTGGGACTGTGGATCCCCTGCCTGGCCCCCAGGCTCAGGGGCAGGGGCCCGGAGAGACCACCACCCCGAAGCGCTTTTCTCCGGGGTTTTGGAACATTGTGTGTGCCTGGCGGGAACAGCGAGTGGGAATGCTTGCAAACCGGCCTTTGGGGGCAGCCGGGGAGGTCCTCCATGGTCCCTGAGAGAACACCACCCCGAAGCGCTTTTCTCACGGTCTTGGGAGCATTGTGCGCGGCTGGCGGGAACAGCGGGCATGAGTGCTTGCAAACTGTCCTTTGGAGGCAGCCGGGGAGGTCTTCCAAGGGCCGGACTGATCACCACCCCAAAATGCTTTTCTCCCGGGCTTGGGAGCATTGTGCGCGGATGGCGGGAACAGCGAGTGGGAGTGCTTGCAAACCGGCCTTTGGGGGCACCCCGGGAGGTCTTCCATGGGCACGGAGAGAACACCACCCCGAAGCGCTTTTCTCCGGGGTTTTGGAGGATTGTGCGTGGCTGGCGGGAACAGCGAGTGGGAGTGCTTGCAAACCGGCCTTTGGGGGCAGCCAGGGAGGTCCTCCATTGGCACGGAGAGAACACCACCCCGAAGCGCTTTTCTCCCGGTCTTGGGAGCATTGTGCGAGGCTGGCGGGAACAGCGGGCGGGAGTGCTTGCAAACCGGCCTTTGGAGGCAGCTTGGGAGGTCTTCCAAGGGCCCGGAGAGAGCACCATCCCGAAGCACTTTTCTCACGGAATTGGGAGCATTGTTCGCGGCTGTCGGGAACAGAGGACATGAGTGCTTGCAAACCGGCCTTTAGAGGCAGCCGGGGAGTCTTCCAAGGGCCCGGAGAGAGACCACCCCAAAATGCTTTTCTCCCGGGCTTGGGAGCATTGTGTGCGGCTGGCGGGTCAGCGGGAGGGAGTTCTCGAAAACCAGCCTTTGGAGGCAGCCGGGGAGGTCTTCCAAGGGCCAGGAGAGAGCACCACCCCGAAGCGCTTTTCTCCCGGGCTTGGGAGCATTGTGCGCGGCTGGCGGGAACAGCGGGATTGAGTGCTTGCAAACTGGCCTTTGGAGGCAGCCGGGGAGGTCTTCCAAGGGCCGGGAGAGAGCACCACCCCGAAGCGCTTTTCTCCTAGGCTTGGGAGCATTGTGCGCGGCTGGCGGGAACAGCGGGCATGAGTGCTTGCAAACCGGCCTTTGGAGACAAACGGGGAGGTCTTCCAAGGGCCCGTAGAGAGCACCACCCCGAAGCGCTTTTCTCCCGTGATTGGGAGCATTGTGTGCAGCTGGCGGGACAGCGGGAGGGAGTACTTGAAATCCAGCCTTTGGAGGCATCCGGGGAGGTCTTCCAAGGGCCGGGAGAGAGCACCACCCTGAAGGGCTTTTCTCCTGGGCTTGGAGCATTTGCACGGATGGCGGGAACAGCGAGTGGGAGTGCTTGCAAACCGGCATTTGGGGGCAGCCCGGGAGGTCTTTCTTGGGCCCAGAGAGAACACCACCCCGAAACGCTTTTCTCCCGGGCTTGGGAGCATTGTGCGCGGGTGGCGGGAACAGCAGGCAGAAGTGCTTGCAAACCGGCCTTGGAGGCAGCCGGGGAGGTCTTCCAAAGCCCGGAGTGAGCACCACCCCAAAATGCTTTTCTCCCGGGCTTGGGAGCATTGTGCGCAGCTGGCGTGAACAGCGGGATTGAGTGCTTGCAAACCAGCCTTTGGAGGCAGCCGGGGAGGTCTTCCAGCGGGAGAGTGCCAGTTGTTCTCAGAGGCCCCACAGGCCAGGGGCAGGACCCAGCAGGGCCCCTGCCTCTGGCAGCCTTGCCCAGACCTTCCTGGCCTCCGGGGGTACTACCCCACCAAGGGGCAGGCTGCGGGGCCTGGGTCCAGACATGCCCGGGCGCCTCCCCAGGCTCATCCCCGCTGGTGCCTTTCCCCTGGGCCTAGGCCTCGGTTGAGGCCTCCTTGGAGAGGAGGTTGCCGGCAGGGGCTGTCTGCACACTGCAAGGTGCTGGAGCTCAGAGGGCCTCGTCAGAGGGAAAGGACCAGCAAAGGGCTGGATGCCCAAGACCTCTTTGACCCAGCAGCCTCAGGGCAGCAGGGAGAGCAAGAGGCCCAACTTGCCCCTAGGTCGGCTCTACCCCGTCCCACACAGGCAGCCAGCCCAGCAGCAGCCTGGCAGTCTCTGGCTCCCCCGAACTCTCTGCCGGTGTAGGGGGCAGGAACAGACGTGTGCATGTCGTTCTGCCTTGGCCTGGAAGTGTGTTCCCCCTGCCTGTCCCCCAGGCTCAGGGGCAAGGGCCCGGAGAGAGCACCAACCCGAAGCGCTTTTCTCCCGGGCTTGGGAGCATTGTGCGTGCCTGGCGGGAACAGCGGGCGGGAGTGCTTGCAAACCGGCCTTTGGAGGCAGCCGGGGAGGTCTTCCAGCGGGAGAGTGCCGGTTGTGCTCAGACGCCCCACAGGCCAGGGGCAGGACCCAGCAGTGTCCCTGCCCCTGGCAGCCTTGCCCAGACCCTCCTGGCCTCCGGGGCTACTGCCCCACCAAGGGGCAGGCTGCGGGGACTGGGTCCAGACATGCCCGGGCGCCTCCCCAGGCTCATCCCCGCTGGTGCCTTTCCCCTGGGCCTAGGCCTCAGTTGAGGCCTCCTTGGAGAGGAGGTTGCTGGCAGGGGCTGTCTCCACACTGCAAGGTGCTGGAGCTCAGAGGGCCTCGTCAGAGGGAAGGGACCAGCAAGGGGCTGGATGCCCAAGACCTCTTTGGCCCAGCAGCCTCAGGGCAGCAGGGAGAGGAAGAGGCCCAACTTGCCCCTAGGTCGGCTCTGCCCCTTCCCACACAGGCGGCCAGCCCAGCAGCTGCCTGACAGACTCTGGCTCCCCCGAGCTCTCTGCCGGTGCAGGGGGCAGGAACAGACGTGTGCATGTGGTTCTGCGTTGGTCTGGGAGTGTGGACCCACTGCCTCGCCCCCACGCTCAGGGGCAAGGGCCCGGAGAGAGCACCACCCTGAAGCGCTTTTCTCCCGGGCTTGGGAGCATTGTGCACGCCTGTTGGGAACAGTGGGCGGGAGCGCTTGCAAACCGGCCTTTGGAGGCAGCCGGGGAGGTCTTCCAGTGGGAGAGGGCCGGTTGTGCTCAGAGGCCCCACAGGCCAGGGGCAGGACGCAGCAGGGCCCCTGCCCCTGGCCAGCCTTGCCCAGACCTTCCTGGCCTCCGGGGGTACTGCCCCACCAAGGGGCAGGCTGCGGGGCCTGTGTCCAGACATGCCCGGGCGCCTCCCCAGGCTCATCCCCGCTGGTGCCTTTCCCCTGGGCCTAGGCCTCGGTTGAGGCCTCCTTGGAGAGGAGGTTGCTGGCCGGGGCTGTCTCCACACTGCAAGGTGCTGGAGCTCAGAGGGCCTCGTCAGAGGGAAGGGACCAGTAAGGGGCTGGATGCCCAAGACGTCTTTGGCCCAGAGCCTCAGGGCAGCAGGGAGAGCAAGAGGCCCAACTTGCCCCTAGGGCGGCTCTGCCCCTTCCCACACAGGCGGCCAACTCAGCAGCTGCCTGACAGACTCTGGCTCCCCCAAGCTCTCTGCCGGTGCAGGGGACAGGAACAGACGTGGGCATGTGGTTCTGCCTTGGCCTGGGAGTGTGTTCCCCCTGCCTTGCCCCCAGGCTCAGGGGCAAGGGCCCGGAGAGAGCAACACCCCGAAGCGCTTTTCTCCCGGGCTTGGGAGCATTGTGCGAGCCTGGCGTGAACTGCGGGCGGGAGTGTTTGCAAACAGGACTTTGGAGGCAGCCGTGGAGGTCTTCCAGTGGGAGAGGGCCGGTTGTGCTCAGAGGCCTCACAGGCCAGGGGCAGGACCCAGCAGGTCCCCTGCCCCTGGCCAGCCTTGCCCAGACCTTCCTGGCCTCCGGGGGTACTGCCCCACCAAGGGGCAGGCTGCGGGGACTGGGTCCAGACATGCCTGGGCGCCTCCCCAGGCTCATCCCCGCTGGTGCCTTTCCCCTGGGCATAGGCCTCGGTTGATGCCTCCTTGGAGAGGAGGTTGCTGGCAGGGGCTGTCTCCACACTGCAAGGTGCTGGAGCTCAGAGGGCCTCGTCAGCGGGAAGGGACCAGCAAGGGGCTGGATGCCCAAGACCTCTTTGGCCCAGCAGCCTCAGGGCAGCAGGGAGAGCAAGAGGCCCAACTTGCCCCTAGGTCGGCTCTGCCCCTTCCCACACAGGCAGCCAACCCAGCAGCTGCCTGATAGACTCTGGCTCCCCCGAGCTCTCTGCCGGTTCACGGGTCAGGAACAGACGTGTGCATGTGGTTCTGCCTTGGTCTGGGAGTGTGGACCCACTGCCTGGACCCCAGGCTCAGGGGCAAGGGCCCGGAGAGAGCAACACCCCGAAGCGCTTTTCTCCTGGCCTTGGGAGCATTGTGCGCGCCTGGCGGGAACAGTGGGCGGGAGTGCTTGCAAACCGGCCTTTGGAGGCAGCCGGGGAGGTCTTCCAGTGGGAGAGGGCCGGTTGTGCTCAGAGGCCCCACAGGCCAGGGGCAGGACCCAGCAGGGCCCCTGCCCCTGGCCAGCCTTGCCCAGACCTTCCTGGCCCCCGGGGGTACTGCCCCACCAAGGGGCAGGCTGCGGGGACAGGGTCCAGACATGCCCGGGCGCCTCCCCTGGCTCAACCCCGCTGGTGCCTTTCCCCTGGGCCTAGGCCTCGGTTGAGGCCTCCTTGGAGAGGAGATTGCTGGCAGGGGCTGTCTCCACACTGCAAGGTGCTGGAGCTCAGAGGGCCTCGTCAGAGGGAAGGGACCAGTAAGGGGCTGGATGCCCAAGACGTCTTTGGCCCTGCAGCCTCAGGGCAGCAGGGAGAGCAAGAGGCCCAACTTGCCCCTAGGTCGGCTCTGCCCCTTCCCACACAGGCGGCCAGCCCAGCAGCTGCCTGACAGACTCTGGCTCCCCCCAGCTCTCTGCCGGTGGATGGGGCAGGAACAGACGTGTGCATGTGGTTCTGCCTTGGCCTGGGACTCTGGATCCCCTGCCTGGCCCCCAGGCTCAGGGGCAGGGGCCCGGAGAGACCACCACCCCGAAGCGCTTTTCTCCGGGGTTTTGGAACATTGTGTGTGCCTGGCGGGAACAGCGAGTGGGAATGCTTGCAAACCGGCCTTTGGTTGCAGCCGGGGAGGTCCTCCATGGTCCCTGAGAGAACACCACCCCGAAGCGCTTTTCTCACGGTCTTGGGAGCATTGTGCGCGGCTGGCGGGAACAGCGGGCATGAGTGCTTGCAAACTGTCCTTTGGAGGCAGCCGGGGAGATCTTCCAAGGGCCGGACTGATCACCACCCCAAAATGATTTTCTCTCAGGCTTGGGAGCATTGTGCGCGGCTGTCGGGAACAACGGACATGAATGCTTGCAAACCGGCCTTTGGAGGCAGCCCGGGAGGTCTTCCAAGGGCCCGGAGAGAGCACCACCCCAAAATGCTTTTCTCCCGGGCTTGGGAGCATTGTGCGTGGCTGGCGGAAGCAGCGGGAATGAGTACTTACAAACCGGCCTTTGGAGGCAGCCGGGGAGGTCTTGAAAGTGCCCGGAGAGAGCACCACCCCGAAGCGCTTTTCTCCCGGGCTTGGGAACATTGTGCGCGGCTGGCGGGAACAGCAGGCAGGACTGCTTGCAAACTGGCCTTTGGAGGCAGCCGGGGAGGTCTTCCAAGGGCCCGGAGTGAGCACCACCCCAAAATGCTTTTCTCCCGGGCTTGGGAGCATTGTGCGCGGCTGGTGGGAACAACGGGCATGAGTGCTTGCAAACCGGCCTTTGGAGGCAGCCGGGGACGTCTTCCAAGGGCCCGGAGAGAGCACCACCCCGAAGCGCTTTTCTCCCGGGCTTGGGAGCATTGTGCGCGGCTGGCGGGAACAGCAGGCAGGACTGCTTGCAAACTGGCCTTTGGAGGCAGCCGGGGAGGTCTTCCAAGGGCCCGGAGTGAGCACCACCCCAAAATGCTTTTCTCCCGGGCTTGGGAGCATTGTGCGCGGCTGGTGGGAACAACGGGCATGACTGCTTGCAAACCGGCCTTTGGAGGCAGCCGGGGACGACTTCCAAGGGCCCGGAGAGATCACCACCCCGAAGCACTTTTCTCCCGGGCTTGGGAGCATTGTGCGTGGCTGGCGGGAACAGCAGGAAGGAGTCCTTGCAAACCGGCCTTTGGAGGCAGCGGGGGAGGTCTTCCAAGGGCCTGTAGAGAGCACCACCCCGAAGCGCTTTTCTCCCGGGCTTGGGAGTATTGTGCGCGGGTGGCAGGAACAGCAGGCAGGAGTGCTTGAAAACCGGCCTTTGCAGGCAGCCGGGGAGGTCTTCCAGGGCCCGGTGTGAACACCACCCCAAAAAGCTTTTCTCCCGGGCTTGGGAGCATTGTGCGCGGCTGGTGGGAACAGCGGGCATGAGTGCTTGCAAACTGGCCACTGGAGGCAGCCGGGGAGGTCTTCCAAGGGCCTGTAGAGAGCACCACCCCAAAATGCTTCTCTCCCGGGCTTGGGAGCATTGTGCGTGGCTGGCGGGAACAGCAGGAAGGAGTCCTTGCAAACCGGCCTTTGCAGGCAGCCGGGGAGGTCTTCCAAGGGCCTGTAGAGAGCACCACCCCGAAGCGCTTTTCTCCCGCGCTTGGGAGCATTCTGCGCGGGTGGCGGGAACAGCAGGCAGGAGTGCTTGAAAACCGTCCTTTGGAGGCAGCCGGGGAGGTCTTCCAGGGCCCGGTGTGAGCACCACCCCAAAATGCTTTTCTCCCGGGCTTGGGAGCATTGTGCGTGGCTGGCGGGAACAGCAGGAAGGAGTCCTTGCAAACCGGCCTTTGGAGGCAGCCGGGGAGGTCTTCCAAGGGCCTGTAGAGAGCACCACCCCGAAGCGCTTTTCTCCCGGGCTTGGGAGCATTTTGCGCGGGTGGCGGGAACAGCAGGCAGGAGTGCTTGAAAACCGTCCTTTGGAGGCAGCCGGGGAGGTCTTCCAGGGCCCGGTGTGAGCACCACCCCAAAATGCTTTTCTCCCGGGCTTGGGAGCATTGTGCGCGGATGGCGGGAACAGCAGGAAGGAGTCCTTGCAAACCGGCCTTTGGAGGCAGCCCGGGAGGTCTTCCAAGGGCCTGTAGAGAGCACCACCCCGAAGCGCTTTTCTCCCGGGCTTGGGATTATTGTGCGCGGGTGGCGGGAACAGCAGGCAGGAGTGCTTGAAAACCGTCCTTTGGAGGCAGCCGGGGAGGTCTTCCAGGGCCCGGTGTGAGCACCACCCCAAAATGCTTTTCTCCCGGGCTTGGGAGCATTGTGCGCGGATGGCGGGAA
The DNA here is from genome assembly GCF_033118175.1 of Dama dama. NCBI lineage: Eukaryota > Metazoa > Chordata > Mammalia > Artiodactyla > Cervidae > Dama > Dama dama. Next base: position 327,191 of record NW_026870970.1, read on the forward strand.
CAGCGAGTGGGAGTGCTTGCAAACCGGCCTTTGGGGGCACCCCGGGAGGTCTTCCATGGGCACGGAGAGAACACCACCCCGAAGCGCTTTTCTCCGGGGTTTTGGAGGATTGTGCGTGGCTGGCGGGAACAGCGAGTGGGAGTGCTTGCAAACCGGCCTTTGGGGGCAGCCAGGGAGGTCCTCCATTGGCACGGAGAGAACACCACCCCGAAGCGCTTTTCTCCCGGTCTTGGGAGCATTGTGCGAGGCTGGCGGGAACAGCGGGCGGGAGTGCTTGCAAACCGGCCTTTGGAGGCAGCTTGGGAGGTCTTCCAAGGGCCCGGAGAGAGCACCATCCCGAAGCACTTTTCTCACGGAATTGGGAGCATTGTTCGCGGCTGTCGGGAACAGAGGACATGAGTGCTTGCAAACCGGCCTTTAGAGGCAGCCGGGGAGTCTTCCAAGGGCCCGGAGAGAGACCACCTCAAAATGCTTTTCTCCCGGGCTTGGGAGCATTGTGTGCGGCTGGCGGGTCAGCGGGAGGGAGTTCTTGAAAACCAGCCTTTGGAGGCAGCCGGGGAGGTCTTCCAAGGGCCGGGAGAGAGCACCACCCCGAAGCGCTTTTCTCCCGGGCTTGGGAGCATTGTGCGCGGCTGGCGGGAACAGCGGGATTGAGTGCTTGCAAACCGGCCTTTGGAGGCAGCCGGGGAGGTCTTCCAAGGGCCGGGAGAGAGCACCACCCCGAAGCGCTTTTCTCCTAGGCTTGGGAGCATTGTGCGCGGCTGGCGGGAACAGCGGGCATGAGTGCTTGCAAACCGGCCTTTGGAGACAAACGGGGAGGTCTTCCAAGGGCCCGTAGAGAGCACCACCCCGAAGCGCTTTTCTCCCGTGATTGGGAGCATTGTGTGCGGCTGGCGGGACAGCGGGAGGGAGTACTTGAAATCCAGCCTTTGGAGGCAGCCGGGGAGGTCTTCCAAGGGCCGGGAGAGAGCACCACCCTGAAGGGCTTTTCTCCTGGGCTTGGAGCATTTGCACGGATGGCGGGAACAGTGAGTGGGAGTGCTTGCAAACCGGCATTTGGGGGCAGCCCGGGAGGTCTTTCTTGGGTCCAGAGAGAACACCACCCCGAAACGCTTTTCTCCCGGGCTTGGGAGCATTGTGCGCGGGTGGCGGGAACAGCAGGCAGAAGTGCTTGCAAACCGGCCTTGGAGGCAGCCGGGGAGGTCTTCCAAAGCCCGGAGTGAGCACCACCCCAAAATGCTTTTCTCCCGGGCTTGGGAGCATTGTGCGCAGCTGGCGTGAACAGCGGGATTGAGTGCTTGCAAACCAGCCTTTGGAGGCAGCCGGGGAGGTCTTCCAGCGGGAGAGTGCCAGTTGTTCTCAGAGGCCCCACAGGCCAGGGGCAGGACCCAGCAGTGTCCCTGCCTCTGGCAGCCTTGCCCAGACCTTCCTGGCCTCCGGGGGTACTACCCCACCAAGGGGCAGGCTGCGGGGACTGGGTCCAGACATGCCCGGGCGCCTCCCCAGGCTCATCCCCGCTGGTGCCTTTCCCCTGGGCCTAGGCCTCGGTTGAGGCCTCCTTGGAGAGGAGGTTGCCGGCAGGGGCTGTCTGCACACTGCAAGGTGCTGGAGCTCAGAGGGCCTCGTCAGAGGGAAAGGACCAGCAAAGGGCTGGATGCCCAAGACCTCTCTGACCCAGCAGCCTCAGGGCAGCAGGGAGAGCAAGAGGCCCAACTTGCCCCTAGGTCGGCTCTACCCCGTCCCACACAGGCAGCCAGCCCAGCAGCAGCCTGGCAGTCTCTGGCTCCCCCGAACTCTCTGCCGGTGTAGGGGGCAGGAACAGACGTGTGCATGTCGTTCTGCCTTGGCCTGGGAGTGTGTTCCCCCTGCCTGTCCCCCAGGCTCAGGGGCAAGGGCCCGGAGAGAGCACCACCCCGAAGCGCTTTTCTCCCGGGCTTGGGAGCATTGTGCGTGCCTGGCGGGAACAGCGGGCGGGAGTGCTTGCAAACCGGCCTTTGGAGGCAGCCGGGGAGGTCTTCCAGCGGGAGAGTGCCGGTTGTGCTCAGACGCCCCACAGGCCAGGGGCAGGACCCAGCAGTGTCCCTGCCCCTGGCAGCCTTGCCCAGAACCTCCTGGCCTCCGGGTGTACTGCCCCACCAAGGGGCAGGCTGCGGGGACTGGGTCCAGACATGGCCGGGCGCCTCCCCAGGCTCATCACCGCTGGTGCCTTTCCCCTGGGCCTAGGCCTCAGTTGAGGCCTCCTTGGAGAGGAGGTTGCTGGCAGGGGCTGTCTCCACACTGCAAGGTGCTGGAGCTCAGAGGGCCTCGTCAGAGGGAAGGGACCAGCAAGGGGCTGGATGCCCAAGACCTCTTTGGCCCAGCAGCCTCAGGGCAGCAGGGAGAGCAAGAGGCCCAACTTGCCCCTAGGTCGGCTCTGCCCCTTCCCACACAGGCGGCCAGCCCAGCAGCTGCCTGACAGACTCTGGCTCCCCCGAGCTCTCTGCCGGTGCAGGGGGCAGATCAGACGTGTGCATGTGGTTCTGCCTTGTCCTGGGAGTGTGGACACCCTGCCTTGCCCCCAGGCTCAGGGGCAAGGGCCCGGAAAGAGAACCACCCTGAAGCGCTTTTCTCCCGGGCTTGGGAGCATTGTGCACGCCTGCTGGGAACAGTGGGCGGGAGCGCTTGCAAACCGGCCTTTGGAGGCAGCCGGGGAGGTCTTCCAGTGGGAGAGGGCCGGTTGTGCTCAGAGGCCCCACAGGCCAGGGGCAGGACGCAGCAGGGCCCCTGCCCCTGGCCAGCCTTGCCCAGACCTTCCTGGCCTCCGGGGGTACTGCCCCACCAAGGGGCAGGCTGCGGGGCCTGGGTCCAGACATGCCCGGGCGCCTCCCCAGGCTCATCCCTGCTGGTGCCTTTCCCCTGGGCCTAGGCCTCGGTTGAGGCCTCCTTGGAGAGGAGGTTGCTGGCAGGGGCTGTCTCCACACTGCAAGGTGCTGGAGCTCAGAGGGCCTCGTCAGAGGGAAGGGACCAGCAAGGGGCTGGATGCCCAAGACCTCTTTGGCCCAGCAGCCTCAGGGCAGCAGGGAGAGCAAGAGGCCCAACTTGCCCCTAGGGCGGCTCTGCCCCTTCCCACACAGGCGGCCAACTCAGCAGCTGCCTGACAGACTCTGGCTCCCCCAAGCTCTCTGCCGGTGCAGGGGACAGGAACAGACCTGGGCATGTGGTTCTGCCTTGGCCTGGGAGTGTATTCCCCCTGCCTTGCCCCCAGGCTCAGGGGCAAGGGCCCGGAGAGAGCACCACCCCGAAGCGCTTTTATCCCGGGCTTGGGAGCGTTGTGCGAGCCTGCTGGGAACAGTGGGCGGGAGTGTTTGCAAACAGGACTTTGGAGGCAGCCGTGGAGGTTTTCCAGTGGGAGAGGGCCGGTTGTGCTCAGAGGTCTCACAGGCCAGGGGCAGGACCCAGCAGGTCCCCTGCCCCTGGCCAGCCTTGCCCAGACCTTCCTGGCCTCCGGGGGTACTGCCCCACCAAGGGGCAGGCTGCAGGGACTGGGTCCAGAGATGCCTCGGCGCCTCCCCTGGCTCATCCCCGCTGGTGCCTTTCCCCTGGGCATAGGCCTCGGTTGATGCCTCCTTGGAGACGAGGTTGCTGGCAGGGGCTGTCTCCACACTGCAAGGTGCTGGAGCTCAGAGGGCCTCGTCAGCGGGAAGGGACCAGCAAGGGGCTGGATGCCCAAGACCTCTTTGGCCCAGCAGCCTCAGGGCAGCAGGGAGAGGAAGAGGCCCAACTTGCCCCTAGGTCGGCTCTGCCCCTTCCCACACAGGCAGCCAACCCAGCAGCTGCCTGATAGACTCTGGCTCCCCCGAGCTCTCTGCCGGTTCAGGGGTCAGGAACAGACGTGTGCATGTGGTTCTGCCTTGGTCTGGGAGTGTGGACCCACTGCCTGGACCCCAGGCTCAAGGGCAAAGGCCCGGAGAGAGCAACACCCCGAAGCGCTTTTCTCCTGGCCTTGGGAGCGTTGTGCGTGCCTGGCGGGAACAGCGGGCGGGAGTGTTGGCAAACCCGCCTTTGAAGGCAGCCGGGGAGGTCTTCCAGTGGGAGTGGGCCGGTTGTGCTCAGAGGCCCCACAGGCCAGGGGCAGGACCCAGCAGGGACCCTGCCCCTGGCCAGCCTTGCCCAGACCTTCCTGGCCTCCGGGGGTGCTGCCCCACCAAGGGGCAGGCTGCGGGGACTGGGTCCTGATATGCCCGTGCGCCTCCACTGGCTCATCCCCGCTGGTGCCTTTCCCCTGGGCCTAGGCCTCGGTTGAGGCCTCCTTGGAGAGGAGGTTGCTGGCAGGGTCTGTCTCCACACTGCAAGCTGCTGGAGCTCAGAGGGCCTCGTCAGAGGGAAGGGACCAGCAAGGGGCTGGATGCCCAAGACCTCTTTGGCACAGCAGCCTCAGGGCAGCAGGGAGAGCAAGAGGCCCAACTTGCCCCTAGGGCGGCTCTGCCCCTTCCCACACAGGCGGCCAGCCCAGCAGCTGCCTGACAGACTCTGGCTCCCCCCAGCTCTCTGCCGGTAGAGGGGGCAGGAACAGACGTGTGCATGTGGTTCTGCCTTGGCCTGGGACTGTGGATCCCCTGCCTGGCCCCCAGGCTCAGGGGCAGGGGCCCGGAGAGACCACCACCCCGAAGCGCTTTTCTCCTGGGCTTGGGAGCATTGTGCGTGCCTGGCGGGAACAGCGGGCAGGAGTGTTGGCAAACTGGCCTTTGGAGGCAGCCGGGGAGGTCTTCCAGCGGGAGAGGGCCGGTTGTGCTCAGAGGCCCTACAGGCCAGGGGCAGGACCCAGCAGGGCCCCTGCCCCTGGCCAGCCTTGCCCAGACCTTCCTGGCCTCCGGGGGTACTGCCCCACCAAGGGGCAGGCTGCGGGGACTGGGTCCAGACATGCCCGGGCGCCTCCCCAGGCTCATCCCCGCTGGTGCCTTTCCCCTGGGCCTAGGCCTCGGTTGAGGCCTCCTTGGAGAGGAGGTTGCTGGCAGGGGCTGTCTCCACACTGCAAGGTGCTGGAGCTCAGAGGGCCTCATCAGAGGGAAGGGACCAGCAAGGGGCTGGATGCCCAAGACCTCTTTGGCCCAGCAGCCTCAGGGCAGCAGGGAGAGCAAGAGGCCCAACTTGCCCCTAGGTCGGCTCTGCCCCTTCCCACACAGGCGGCCAGCCCAGCAGCTGCCTGACAGACTCTGGCTCCCCCGAGCTCTCTGCCGGTGCAGGGGGCAGATCAGTCGTGTGCATGTGGTTCTGCCTTGGCCTGGGAGTGTGGACACCCTGCCTTGCCCCCACGCTCAGGGGCAAGGGCCCGGAGAGAGCACCACCCCGAAGCGCTTTTCTCCCGGGCTTGGGAGCATTGTGCACGCCTGCTGGGAACAGTGGGCGGGAGCGCTTGCAAACCGGCCTTTGGAGGCAGCCGGGGAGGTCTTCCAGTGGGAGAGGGCCGGTTGTGCTCAGAGGCCCCACAGGCCAAGGGCAGGACGCAGCAGGGCCCCTGCCCCTGGCCAGCCTTGCCCAGACCTTCCTGGCCTCCGGGGGTACTGCCCCACCAAGGGGCAGGCTGCGGGGACTGGGTCCAGACATGCTCGGGCGCCTCCCCTGGCTCATCCCCGCTGGTGCCTTTCCCCTGGGCCTAGGCCTCGGTTGAGGCCTCCTTGGAGAGGAGGTTGCTGGCAGGGGCTGTCTCCACACTGCAAGGTGCTGCAGCTCAGAGAGCCTCGTCAGAGAGAAGGGACAGGAAAGGGCTGGATGCCCAAGACATCTTTGGCCCAGCAGCCTCAGGGCAGCAGGGAGAGCAAGAGGCCCAACTTGCCCCTAGGTCGGCTCTGCCCCTTCCCACACAGGCGGCTAACCCAGCAGCTGCCTGACAGACTCTGGCTCCCCCAAGCTCTCTGCCGGTGCAGGGGACAGGAACAGATGTGGGCATGTGGTTCTGCCTTGGCCTGGGAGTGTGTTCTCCCTGCCTTGCCCCCAGGCTCATGGGCAAGGGCCCGGAGAGAGCACCACACCGAAGCGCTTTTCTCCCCGGCTTGGGAGCTTTGTGCATTCCTGACGTGAACAGCGGGCGGGAGTGTTGCAAACAGGACTTTGGAGGCAGCCGGGGAGGTCTTCCAGTGGGAGAGGGCCGGTTGTGCTCAGAGGCCCCACAGGCCAGGGTCAGGACCCAGCAGGGCCCCTGCCCCTGGCCAGACTTGCCCAGACCTTCCTGGCCTCCGGGGGTACTGCCCCACCAAGGGGCAGGCTGAGGAGACTGGGTCCAGACATGTCTGTGCGCCTCCCCAGGATCATCCCCGCTGGTGCCTTTCCCCTGGTTGTAGGCCTCGGTTGAGGACTCTTTGGAGAGGAGGTTGCTGACAGGGGCTGTCTCCACACTGCAAGGTGCTGGAGCTCAGAGGGCCTCGTCAGAGGGAAGGCACCAGCAAAGCGCTGGATGCCCAAGACCTCTTTGACCCAGCAGCCTCAGGGCAGCAGGGAGAGCAAGAGGCCCAACATGCCCCTAGGTCGGCTCTGCCCCGTACCACACAGGCAGCCAGCCCAGCAGCAGCCTGGCAGTCTCTGGCTCCCCCGAGCTCTCTGCTGGTGTAGGGGGCAGGAACACACGTGTGCATGTGGTTCTGCCTTGGTCTGGGAGTGTGGACCCACTGCCTGGACCCCAGGCTCAGGGGCAAGGGCCCGGAGAGAGCAACACCCCGAAGCGCTTTTCTCCCGGGCTTGGGAGCATTGTGCGTGCTTTGTGGGAACAGTGGGCGGGAGTGCTTGCAAACCGGCCTTTGGAGGCAGCCGGGGAGGTCTTCCATTGGGAGAGGGCCGGTTGTGCTCAGAGGCCCCACAGGCCAGGGGCCGGACACAGCAGGTCCCCTGCCCCTGGCCAGCCTTTCCCAGACCTTCCTGGCCTCAGGGGTACTGCCCCACCAAGGGGCAGGCTGCGGGGACTGGGTCCAGACATGCCCGGGCGCTTCCCCAGGCTCATCCCCACTGGTGCCTTTCCCCTGGGCCTAGGCCTCGGTTTAGGCCTCTTGGAGAGGAGGTTGCTGGCAGGGGCTGTCTCCACACTGCAAGGTGCTGGAGCTCAGAGGGCCTCGTCAGAGGGAAGGGACCAGCAAGGGGCTGGACGCCCAAGACCTCTTTGGCCCAGCAGCCTCAGGGCAGCAGGGAGAGCAAGAGGCACAACTTGCCCCTAGGTCGGCTCTGCCCCTTCCCACACAGGCGGCTAGCCCAGCAGCTGCCTGACATACTCTGGCTCCCCCGAGCTCTTTGCCGGTGCAGGGGGCAGATCAGAGGTGTGCATGTGGTTCTGACTTGGCCTGGGATTGTGGACACCGTGCCTTGCCCCCAGGCTCAGGAGCAAGGGCCCGGAGAGAGCACCACCCCGAAGCGCTTTTCTCCCGGGCTTGGGAGCATTGTACACGCCTGCTGGGAACAGTGGGCGGGAGCGCTTGCAAACCGGCCTTTGGAGGCAGCCGGGCAGGTCTTCCAGTGGGAGAGTGCCGGTTGTGCTCAGAGGCCCCACAGGCCAGGGGCAGGGCCCAGCAGTGTCCCTGCCCCTGGCAGCTTTGCCCAGACCTTCCTGGCCTCCGGGGGTACTGCCCCACCAAGGGGCAGGCTGCGGGGACTGGGTCCAGACATGCCAGTGCGCCTCCACTGGCTCATCCCCGCTGGTGCCTTTCCCCTGGGCCTAGGCCTCGGTTGAGGCGTCCTTGGAGAGGAGGTTGCTGGCAGGGGCTGTCTCCACACTGCAAGGTGCTAGAGCTCAGAGGGCCTCGTCAGAGGGAAGGGACGAGCAAGGGGCTGGATGCCCAAGACCTCTATGGCCCAGCAGCCTCAGGGCAGCAGGGAGAGGAAGAGGCCCAACTTGCCCCTAGGTCGGCTCTGCCCCTTCCCACACAGGCGGCCAGCCCAGCAGCTGCCTGACAGACTCTGGCTCCCCCGAGCTCTCTGCCGGTGCAGGGGTCAGGAACAGACGTGTGCATGTGGTTCTGCCTTGGCCTGGGAGTGTGGACCCCCTGCCTGGCCCCCAGGCTCAGGGGCAAGGGCCCGGAGAGAGCACCACCCCGAAGCGCTTTTCTCCCGGGCTTGGGAGCATTGTGCGCGCTTGGTGGGAACAGTGGGCGGGAGTGCTTGCAAACCGGCCTTTGGAGGCAGCCGGGGAGGTCTTCCAGTGGGAGAGGGCCGGTTGTGCTCAGAGGCCCCACAGGCCAGGGGAAGGGCCCAGCAGGGCCCCTGCCCCTGGCCAGCCTTGCCCAGACCTTCCTGCCTCCGGGGTTACAGCCCCACCAAGGGGCAGGCTGCGGGGACTGGGTCCAGACATGCCCGGGCGCCTCCCCAGGCTCATCCCCGCTGGTGCCTTTCCCCTGGGCCTAGGCCTCGGTTGAGGCCTCCTTGGAGAGGAGGTTGCTGGCAGGGGCTGTCTCCACACTGCAAGGTGCTGGAGCTCAGAGGGCCTCGTCAGAGGGAAGGGACCAGCAAGGTGCTGGATGCCGAAGACCTCTTTGGCCCAGCAGCCTCAGGGCAGCAGGGAGAGGAAGAGGCCCAACTTGCCCCTAGGTCGGCTCTGCCCCTTCCCACACAGGCGGCCAGCCCAGCAGCTGCCTGACAGACTCTGGCTCCTCCGAGCTCTCTGCCGGTGCAGGGGACAGGAACAGACGTGGGCATGTGGTTCTGCTTTGGTCTGGGAGTGTGGACCCACTGCCTGGCCCCCACGCTCAGGGGCAAGGGCCTGGAGAGAGCAACACCCCAAAGCGCTTTGCTCCCGGGCTTGGGAGCATTGTGCGTGCCTGGCGGGAACAGCGGGCGGGAGTGTTGGCAAACCGGCCTTTGGAGGCAGCCGGGGAGGTCTTCCAGTGGGAGAGGGCCGGTTGTGCTCAGACGCCCCACAGGCCAGGGGCAGGACCCAGCAGTGTCCCTGCCCCTCTCAGCCTTGCCCAGACCTTCCTGGCCTCCGGGGGTACTGCCCCACCAAGGGGCAGGCTGCGGGGACTGGGTCCAGACATGCCCGGGCGCCTCCCCAGGCTCATCCCCGCTGGTGCCTTTCCCCTGGGCCTAGGCCTCGGTTGAGGCCTCTTTGGAGAGGAGGTTGCTGGCAGGGGCTGTCTCCACACTGCAAGGTGCTGGAGCACAGAGGGCCTCGTCAGAGGGAAGGGACCAGCAAGGGGCTGGATGCCCAAGACCTCTTTGGCCCAGCAGCCTCAGGGCAGCAGGGAGAGCAAGAGGCCCAACTTGCCCCTAGGTCGGCTCTGCCCCTTTCCACACAGGCCGCCAACCCAGCAGCTGCCTGGCATACTCTGGCTCCCCCGAGCTCTCTGCCGATGCAGGGACCAGGAACAGACGTTTGCATGTGGTTCTGCCTTGGCCTGGGAGTGTGTTCCCCCTGCATTGCCCCCAGGCTCAGGGGCAAGGGCCCGGTGAGAGCACCACCCCGAAGCGCTTTTCTCCCGGGCTTGGGAGCATTGTGCGTGCCTGGCGGGAACAGCGGGCATGAGTTCTTGCAAACTGTCCTTTGGAGGCAGCCGGGGAGGTCTTCCAAGGGCCCGGACTGATCACCACCCCAAAATGCTTTTCTCCCGGGCTTGGGAGCATTGTGCGCGGCTGTCGGGAACAGCGGACATGAGTGCTTGCAAACCGGCCTTTGGAGGCAGCCCGGGAGGTCTTCCAAGGGCCCGGAGAGAGCACTACCCCAAAATGCTTTTCTTCCGGGCTTGGGAGCATTGTGCGCGCGTGGCGGGAACAGCAGGCAGGAGTGCTTGCAAACCGGCCTTTGGAGGCAGCCGGGGAGGTCTTCCAAGGGCCTGGAGAGAGCACCACCTCGAAGCGCTTTTCTCTCGGGTTTTGGAGCATTGTGTGCGGCTGGTGGGACAGCGGGAGGGAATTCTTGCAAACCGGCCTTTGGCGGCAGCCAGAGAAGTCTTCCAAGGGCGCGGAGAGAGCACCACCCCGAAGCGCTTTTCTCCGGGGTTTTGGAACATTGTGTGTGCCTGGCGGGAACAGCGAGTGGGAATGCTTGCAAACCGGCCTTTGGGGGCAGCCGGTGAGGTCCTCCATGGTCCCTGAGAGAACACCACCCCGAAGCGCTTTTCTCACGGTCTTGGGAGCATTGTGCGTGGCTGGCGGGAACAGCGGGCATGAGTGCTTGCAAACTGTCCTTTGGAGGCAGCCGGGGAGGTCTTCCAAGGGCCGGACTGATCACCACCCCAAAATGCTTTTCTCTCGGGCTTGGGAGCATTGTGCGCGGCTGTCGGGAACAACGGACATGAATGCTTGCAAACCGGCCTTTGGAGGCAGCCCGGGAGGTCTTCCAAGGGCCCGGAGAGAGCACCACCCCAAAATGCTTTTCTTCCGGGCTTGGGAGCATTGTGCGTGGATGGCGGAAGCAGCGGGAATGAGTACTTACAAACCGGCCTTTGGGGGCAGCCGGGGAGGTCTTGAAAGTGCCCGGAGAGAGCACCACCCCGAAGCGCTTTTCTCCCGGGCTTGGGAACATTGTGCGCGGCTGGCGGGAACAGCAGGCAGGACTGCTTGCAAACTGGCCTTTGGAGGCAGCCGGGGAGGTCTTCCAAGGGCCCGGAGAGAGCACCACCCCGAAGCGCTTTTCTCCCGGGCTTGGGAGCATTGTGCGCGGCTGGTGGGAACAACGGGCATGAGTGCTTGCAAACCGGCCTTTGGAGGCAGCCGGGGACGTCTTCCAAGGGCCCGGAGAGAGCACCACCCCGAAGCGCTCTTCTCCCGGGCTTGGGAGCATTGTGCGCGGCTGGCGGGAACAGCAGGCAGGACTGCTTGCAAACTGGCCTTTGGAGGCAGCCGGGGAGGTCTTCCAAGGGCCCGGAGTGAGCACCACCCCAAAATGCTTTTCTCCCGGGCTTGGGAGCATTGTGCGCGGCTGGTGGGAACAACGGGCATGAGTGCTTGCAAACCGGCCTTTGGAGGCAGCCGGGGACGACTTCCAAGGGCCCGGAGAGATCACCACCCCGAAGCACTTTTCTCCCGGGCTTGGGAGCATTGTGCGTGGCTGGCGGGAACAGCAGGAAGGAGTCCTTGCAAACCGGCCTTTGGAGGCAGCGGGGGAGGTCTTCCAAGGGCCTGTAGAGAGCACCACCCCGAAGCGCTTTTCTCCCGGGCTTGGGAGTATTGTGCGCGGGTGGCGGGAACAGCAGGCAGGAGTGCTTGAAAACCGGCCTTTGCAGGCAGCCGGGGAGGTCTTCCAAGGGCCCGGTGTGAGCACCACCCCAAAAAGCTTTTCTCCCGGGCTTGGGAGCATTGTGCGCGGCTGGTGGGAACAGCGGGCATGAGTGCTTGCAAACTGGCCACTGGAGGCAGCCGGGGAGGTCTTCCAAGGGCCTGTAGAGAGCACCACCCCAAAATGCTTCTCTCCCGGGCTTGGGAGCATTGTGCGTGGCTGTCGGGAACAGCAGGAAGGAGTCCTTGCAAACCGGCCTTTGGAGGCAGCCGGGGAGGTCTTCAAGGGCCTGTAGAGAGCACCACCCCGAAGCGCTTTTCTCCCGGGCTTAGGAGCATTGTGCGCAGGTGGCGGGAACAGCAGGCAGGAGTGCTTGAAAACTGGCCTTTGGAGGCAGCCGGGGAGGTCTTCCAGGGCCCGGTGTGAGCACCACCCCAAAAAGCTTTTCTCCCGGGCTTGGGAGCATTGTGCGCGGCTGGTGGGAACAGCGGACATGAGTGCTTGCAAACTGGCCATTGGAGGCTGCCGGGGAGGTCTTCCAAGGGCCCGGAGTGAGCACCAACCCAAAATGCTTTTCTCCCGGGCTTGGGAGCATTGTGCGTGGCTGGCGGGAACAGCAGGAAGGAGTCCTTGCAAACCGGCCTTTGGAGGCAGCCGGGGAGGTCTTCCAAGGGCCTGTAGAGAGCACCACCCCGAAGCGCTTTTCTCCCGCGCTTGGGAGCATTCTGCGCGGGTGGCGGGAACAGCAGGCAGGAGTGCTTGAAAACCGTCCTTTGGAGGCAGCCGGGGAGGTCTTCCAGGGCCCGGTGTGAGCACCACCCCAAAATGCTTTTCTCCCGGGCTTGGGAGCATTGTGCGCGGATGGCGGGAACAGCAGGAAGGAGTCCTTGCAAACCGGCCTTTGGAGGCAGCCGGGGAGGTCTTCCAAGGGCCTGTAGAGAGCACCACCCCGAAGCGCTTTTCTCCCGGGCTTGGGAGCATTGTGTGCGGGTGGCGGGAACAGCAGGCAGGAGTGCTTGAAAACCGTCCTTTGGAGGCAGCCGGGGAGGTCTTCCAGGGCCCGGTGTGAGCACCACCCCAAAATGCTTTTCTCCCGGGCTTGGGAGCATTGTGCGCGGATGGCGGGAACAGCGAGTGGGAGTGCTTGCAAACCGGCCTTTGGGGGCACCCCGGGAGGTCTTCCATGGGCACGGAGAGAACACCACCCCGAAGCGCTTTTCTCCGGGGTTTTGGAGGATTGTGCGTGGCTGGCGGGAACAGCGAGTGGGAGTGCTTGCAAACCGGCCTTTGGGGGCAGCCAGGGAGGTCCTCCATTGGCACGGAGAGAACACCACCCCGAAGCGCTTTTCTCCCGGTCTTGGGAGCATTGTGCGAGGCTGGCGGGAACAGCGGGCGGGAGTGCTTGCAAACCGGCCTTTGGAGGCAGATTGGGAGGTCATCCAAGGGCCCGGAGAGAGCACCATCCCGAAGCACTTTTCTCACGGAATTGGGAGCATTGTTCGCGGCTGTCGGGAACAGAGGACATGAGTGCTTGCAAACCGGCCTTTAGAGGCAGCCGGGGAGTCTTCCAAGGGCCCGGAGAGAGACCACCCCAAAATGCTTTTCTCCCGGGCTTGGGAGCATTGTGTGCGGCTGGCGGGTCAGCGGGAGGGAGTTCTCGAAAACCAGCCTTTGGAGGCAGCCGGGGAGGTCTTCCAAGGGCCAGGAGAGAGCACCACCCCGAAGCGCTTTTCTCCCGGGCTTGGGAGCATTGTGCGCGGCTGGCGGGAACAGCGGGATTGAGTGCTTGCAAACTGGCCTTTGGAGGCAGCCGGGGAGGTCTTCCAAGGGCCGGGAGAGAGCACCACCCCGAAGCGCTTTTCTCCTAGGCTTGGGAGCATTGTGCGCGGCTGGCGGGAACAGCGGGCATGAGTGCTTGCAAACCGGCCTTTGGAGACAAACGGGGAGGTCTTCCAAGGGCCCGTAGAGAGCACCACCCCGAAGCGCTTTTCTCCCGTGATTGGGAGCATTGTGTGCGGCTGGCGGGACAGCGGGAGGGAGTACTTGAAATCCAGCCTTTGGAGGCAGCCGGGGAGGTCTTCCAAGGGCCGGGAGAGAGCACCACCCTGAAGGGCTTTTCTCCTGGGCTTGGAGCATTTGCACGGATGGCGGGAACAGCGAGTGGGAGTGCTTGCAAACCGGCATTTGGGGGCAGCCCGGGAGGTCTTTCTTGGGCCCAGAGAGAACACCACCCCGAAACGCTTTTCTCCCGGGCTTGGGAGCATTGTGCGCGGGTGGCGGGAACAGCAGGCAGAAGTGCTTGCAAACCGGCCTTGGAGGCAGCCGGGGAGGTCTTCCAAAGCCCGGAGTGAGCACCACCCCAAAATGCTTTTCTCCCGGGCTTGGGAGCATTGTGCGCAGCTGGCGTGAACAGCGGGATTGAGTGCTTGCAATCCAGCCTTTGGAGGCAGCCGGGGAGGTCTTCCAGCGGGAGAGTGCCAGTTGTTCTCAGAGGCCCCACAGGCCAGGGGCAGGACCCAGCAGTGTCCCTGCATCTGGCAGCCTTGCCCAGACCTTCCTGGCCTCCGGGGGTACTGCCCCACCAAGGGGCAGGCTGCGGGGCCTGGGTCCAGACATGCCCGGGCGCCTCCCCAGGCTCATCCCCGCTGGTGCCTTTCCCCTGGGCCTAGGCCTCGGTTGAGGCCTCCTTGGAGAGGAGGTTGCCGGCAGGGGCTGTCTGCACACTGCAAGGTGCTGGAGCTCAGAGGGCCTCGTCAGAGGGAAAGGACCAGCAAAGGGCTGGATGCCCAAGACCTCTTTGACCCAGCAGCCTCAGGGCAGCAGGGAGAGCAAGAGGCCCAACTTGCCCCTAGGTCGGCTCTACCCCGTCCCACACAGGCAGCCAGCCCAGCAGCAGCCTGGCAGTCTCTGGCTCCCCCGAACTCTCTGCCGGTGTAGGGGGCAGGAACAGACGTGTGCATGTCGTTCTGCCTTGGCCTGGGAGTGTGTTCCCCCTGCCTGTCCCCCAGGCTCAGGGGCAAGGGCCCGGAGAGAGCACCACCCCGAAGCGCTTTTCTCCCGGGCTTGGGAGCATTGTGCGTGCCTGGCGGGAACAGCGGGCGGGAGTGCTTGCAAACCGGCCTTTGGAGGCAGCCGGGGAGGTCTTCCAGCGGGAGAGTGCCGGTTGTGCTCAGACGCCCCACAGGCCAGGGGCAGGACCCAGCAGTGTCCCTGCCCCTGGCAGCCTTGCCCAGACCCTCCTGGCCTCCGGGGCTACTGCCCCACCAAGGGGCAGGCTGCGGGGACTGGGTCCAGACATGCCCGGGCGCCTCCCCAGGCTCATCCCCGCTGGTGCCTTTCCCCTGGGCCTAGGCCTCAGTTGAGGCCTCCTTGGAGAGGAGGTTGCTGGCAGGGGCTGTCTCCACACTGCAAGGTGCTGGAGCTCAGAGGGCCTCGTCAGAGGGAAGGGACCAGCAAGGGGCTGGATGCCCAAGACCTCTTTGGCCCAGCAGCCTCAGGGCAGCAGGGAGAGCAAGAGGCCCAACTTGCCCCTAGGTCGGCTCTGCCCCTTCCCACACAGGCGGCCAGCCCAGCAGCTGCCTGACAGACTCTGGCTCCCCCGAGCTCTCTGCCGGTGCAGGGGTCAGGAACAGACGTGGGCATGTGGTTCTGCGTTGGTCTGGGAGTGTGGACACCCTGCCTGGCCCCCAGGCTCAGGGGAAAGGGCCCGGAGAGAGCACCACCCCGAGGCGATTTTCTCCCGGGCTTGGGAGCGTTGTGCGCCCTTGGTTGGAACAGTGGGCGGGAGTGCTTGCAAACCGGCCTTTGGAGGCAGCCGGGGACGTCTTCCAGTGGGAGAGGGCCGGTTGTGCTCAGAGGCCCCACAGGCCAGGGGCAGGACCCAGCAGGGCCCCTGCCCATGGCCAGCCTTTCCCAGACCTTCCTCGCCTCCGGGGGTACTGCCCCACCAAGGGGCAGGCTGCGGGGACTGGGTCCATACATGCCCGGGCGCCTCCCCAGGCTCATCCCCGCTGGTGCTTTTCCCCTGTGCCTAGGCCTCGGTTTAGGCCTCCTTGGAGAGGAGGTTGCTGGCAGGGGCTGTCTCCACACTGCAAGGTGCTGGAGCTCAGAGGGCCTCGTCAGAGGGAAGGGACCAGCAAGGGGTTGGATGCCCAAGACCTCTTTGGCCCAGCAGCCTCAGGGCAGCAGGGAGGGCAAGAGGCCCAACTTGCCCCTAGGTCGGCTCTGCCACTTCCCACACAGGCGGCCAGCCCAGCAGCTGCCTGACAGACTCTGGCTCCCCCGAGCTCTCTGCCGGTGCAGGGGGCAGGAACAGACGTGTGCGTGTGGTTCTGCCTTGGCCTGGGAGTGTGGACACCCTGCCTTGCCCCCAGGCTCAGGGGCAAGGGCCCGGAGAGAGCACCACCCTGAAGCGCTTTTCTCCCGGGCTTGGGAGCATTGTGCACGCCTGCTGGGAACAGTGGGCGGGAGCGCTTGCAAACCGGCCTTTGGAGGCAGCCGGGGAGGTCTTCCAGTGGGAGAGGGCCGGTTGTGCTCAGAGGCCCCACAGGCCAGGGGCAGGACGCAGCAGGGCCCCTGCCCCTGGCCAGCCTTGCCCAGACCTTCCTGGCCTCCGGGGGTACTGCCCCACCAAGGGGCAGGCTGCGGGGACTGGGTCCAGACATGCCCGGGCGCCTCCCCAGGCTCATCCCCGCTGGTGCCTTTCCCCTGGGCCTAGGCCTCGGTTGAGGCCTCCTTGGAGAGGAGGTTGCTGGCAGGGGCTGTCTCCACACTGCAAGGTGCTGGAGCTCAGAGGGCCTCGTCAGAGGGAAGGGACCAGTAAGGGGCTGGATGCCCAAGACGTCTTTGGCCCAGCAGCCTCAGGGCAGCAGGGAGAGCAAGAGGCCCAACTTGCCCCTAGGGCGGCTCTGCCCCTTCCCACACAGGCGGCCAACTCAGCAGCTGCCTGACAGACTCTGGCTCCCCCAAGCTCTCTGCCGGTGCAGGGGACAGGAACAGACGTGGGCATGTGGTTCTGCCTTGGCCTGGGAGTGTGTTCCCCCTGCCTTGCCCCCAGGCTCAGGGGCAAGGGCCCGGAGAGAGCACCACCCCGAAGCACTTTTCTCCCGGGCTTGGGAGCATTGTGCGAGCCTGGCGTGAACAGCGGGCGGGAGTGTTTGCAAACAGGACTTTGGAGGCAGCCGTGGAGGTCTTCCAGTGGGAGAGGGCCGGTTGTGCTCAGAGGCCTCACAGGCCAGGGGCAGGACCCAGCAGGTCCCCTGCCCCTGGCCAGCCTTGCCCAGACCTTCCTGGCCTCCGGGGGTACTGCCCCACCAAGGGGCAGGCTGCGGGGACTGGGTCCAGACATGCCGGGGCGCCTCCCCAGGCTCATCCCTGCTGGTGCCTTTCCCCTGGGCATAGGCCTCGGTTGATGCCTCCTTGGAGAGGAGGTTGCTGGCAGGGGCTGTCTCCACACTGCAAGGTGCTGGAGCTCAGAGGGCCTCGTCAGCGGGAAGGGACCAGCAAGGGGCTGGATGCCCAAGACCTCTTTGGCCCAGCAGCCTCAGGGCAGCAGGGAGAGCAAGAGGCCCAACTTGCCCCTAGGTCGGCTCTGCCCCTTCCCACACAGGCAGCCAACCCAGCAGCTGCCTGATAGACTCTGGCTCCCCCGAGCTCTCTGCCGGTTCAGGGGTCAGGAACAGACGTGTGCATGTGGTTCTGCCTTGGTCTGGGAGTGTGGACCCACTGCCTGGACCCCAGGCTCAGGGGCAAGGGCCCGGAGAGAGCAACACCCCGAAGCGCTTTTCTCCTGGCCTTGGGAGCGTTGTGCGTGCCTGGCGGGAACAGCGGGCGGGAGTGTTGGCAAACCCGCCTTTGAAGGCAGCCGGGGAGGTCTTCCAGTGGGAGAGGGCCGGTTGTGCTCAGAGGCCCCACAGGCCAGGGGCAGGACCCAGCAGGGACCCTGCCCCTGGCCAGCCTTGCCCAGACCTTCCTGGCCTACGGGGGTACTGCCCCACCAAGGGGCAGGCTGTGGGGACTGGGTCCAGACATGCCCGGGCCCCTCCACTGGCTCATCCCCGCTGGTGCCTTTCCCCTGGGCCTAGGCCTCGGTTGAGGCCTCCTT
This sequence comes from Dama dama, assembly GCF_033118175.1. Classification (NCBI taxonomy): domain Eukaryota; kingdom Metazoa; phylum Chordata; class Mammalia; order Artiodactyla; family Cervidae; genus Dama; species Dama dama. The sequence goes on from NW_026870970.1 coordinate 344,464, forward strand.
GGAGAGGAGGTTGCTGGCAGGGTCTGTCTCCACACTGCAAGGTGCTGGAGCTCAGAGGGCCTCGTCAGAGGGAAGGGACCAGCAAGGGGCTGGATGCCCAAGACCTCTTTGGCCCAGCAGCCTCAGGGCAGCAGGGAGAGCAAGAGGCCCAACTTGCCCCTAGGTCGGCTCTGCCCCTTCCCACACAGGCGGCCAGCCCAGCAGCTGCCTGACAGACTCTGGCTCCCCCCAGCTCTCTGCCGGTGGAGGGGGCAGGAACAGACGTGTGCATGTTGTTGTGCCTTGGCCTGGGACTGTGGATCCCCTGCCTGGCCCCCAGGCTCAGGGGCAAGGGCCCGGAGAGACCACCACCCCGAAGCGCTTTTCTCCCGGGCTTGGGAGCATTGTGCGCGCCTGGCGGGAACAGTGGGCGGGAGTGCTTGCAAACCGGCCTTTGGAGGCAGCCGGGGAGGTCTTCCAGTGGGAGAGGGCCGGTTGTGCTCAGAGGCCCCACAGGCCAGGGGCAGGACCCAGCAGGGCCCCTGCCCGTGGCCAGCCTTGCCCAGACCTTCCTGGCCTCCGGGGGTACTGCCCCACCAAGGGGCAGGCTGCGGGGACTGGGTCCAGACATGCCCGGGCGCCTCCCCAGGCTCATCCCCGCTGGTGCCTTTCCCCTGGGCCTAGGCCTCGGTTGAGGCCTCCTTGGAGAGGAGGTTGCCGGCAGGGGCTGTCTGCACACTGCAAGGTGCTGGAGCTCAGAGGGCCTCGTCAGAGGGAAAGGACCAGCAAAGGGCTGGATGCCCAAGACCTCTTTGACCAAGCAGCCTCAGGGCAGCAGGGAGAGCAAGAGGCCCAACTTGCCCCTAGGTCGGCTCTACCCCGTCCCACACAGGCAGCCAGCCCAGCAGCAGCCTGGCAGTCTCTGGCTCCCCCGAACTCTCTGCCGGTGTAGGGGGCAGGAACAGACGTGTGCATGTCGTTCTGCCTTGGCCTGGGAGTGTGTTCCCCCTGCCTGTCCCCCAGGCTCAGGGGCAAGGGCCCGGAGAGAGCAACACCCCGAAGCGCTTTTCTCCCGGGCTTGGGAGCATTGTGCGTGCCTGGCGGGAACAGCGGGCGGGAGTGCTTGCAAACCGGCCTTTGGAGGCAGCCGGGGAGGTCTTCCAGCGGGAGAGTGCCGGTTGTGCTCAGACGCCCCACAGGCCAGGGGCAGGACCCAGCAGTGTCCCTGCCCCTGGCAGCCTTGCCCAGAACCTCCTGGCCTCCGGGGGTACTGCCCCACCAAGGGGCAGGCTGCGGGGACTGGGTCCAGACATGGCCGGGCGCCTCCCCAGGCTCATTCCCGCTGGTGCCTTTCCCCTGGGCCTAGGCCTCAGTTGAGGCCTCCTTGGAGAGGAGGTTGCTGGCAGGGGCTGTCTCCACACTGCAAGGTGCTGGAGCTCAGAGGGCCTCGTCAGAGGGAAGGGACCAGCAAGGGGCTGGATGCCCAAGACCTCTTTGGCCCAGCAGCCTCAGGGCAGCAGGGAGAGCAAGAGGCCCAACTTGCCCCTAGGTCGGCTCTGCCCCTTCCCACACAGGCGGCCAGCCCAGCAGCTGCCTGACAGACTCTGGCTCCCCCGAGCTCTCTGCCGGTGCAGGGGGCAGATCAGACGTGTGCATGTGGTTCTGCCTTGTCCTGGGAGTGTGGACACCCTGCCTTGCCCCCAGGCTCAGGGGCAAGGGCCCGGAAAGAGCACCACCCTGAAGCGCTTTTCTCCCGGGCTTGGGAGCATTGTGCACGCCTGCTGGGAACAGTGGGCGGGAGCGCTTGCAAACCGGCCTTTGGAGGCAGCCGGGGAGGTCTTCCAGTGGGAGAGGGCCGGTTGTGCTCAGAGGCCCCACAGGCCAGGGGCAGGACGCAGCAGGGCCCCTGCCCCTGGCCAGCCTTGCCCAGACCTTCCTGGCCTCCGGGGGTACTGCCCCACCAAGGGGCAGGCTGCGGGGCCTGGGTCCAGACATGCCCGGGCGCCTCCCCAGGCTCATCCCTGCTGGTGCCTTTCCCCTGGGCCTAGGCCTCGGTTGAGGCCTCCTTGGAGAGGAGGTTGCTGGCAGGGGCTGTCTCCACACTGCAAGGTGCTGGAGCTCAGAGGGCCTCGTCAGAGGGAAGGGACCAGCAAGGGGCTGGATGCCCAAGACCTCTTTGGCCCAGCAGCCTCAGGGCAGCAGGGAGAGCAAGAGGCCCAACTTGCCCCTAGGGCGGCTCCGCCCCTTCCCACACAGGCGGCCAACTCAGCAGCTGCCTGACAGACTCTGGCTCCCCCAAGCTCTCTGCCGGTGCAGGGGACAGGAACAGACGTGGGCATGTGGTTCTGCCTTGGCCTGGGAGTGTATTCCCCCTGCCTTGCCCCCAGGCTCAGGGGCAAGGGCCCGGAGAGAGCACCACCCCGAAGCGCTTTTCTCCCGGGCTTGGGAGCGTTGTGCGAGCCTGCTGGGAACAGTGGGCGGGAGTGTTTGCAAACAGGACTTTGGAGGCAGCCGTGGAGGTTTTCCAGTGGGAGAGGGCCGGTTGTGCTCAGAGGCCTCACAGGCCAGGGGCAGGACCCAGCAGGGACCCTGCCCCTGGCCAGCCTTGCCCAGACCTTCCTGGCCTCCGGGGGTACTGCCCCACCAAGGGGCAGGCTGCGGGGACTGGGTCCTGATATGCCCGTGCGCCTCCACTGGCTCATCCCCGCTGGTGCCTTTCCCCTGGGCCTAGGCCTCGGTTGAGGCCTCCTTGGAGAGGAGGTTGCTGGCAGGGTCTGTCTCCACACTGCAAGCTGCTGGAGCTCAGAGGGCCTCGTCAGAGGGAAGGGACCAGCAAGGGGCTGGATGCCCAAGACCTCTTTGGCACAGCAGCCTCAGGGCAGCAGGGAGAGCAAGAGGCCCAACTTGCCCCTAGGGCGGCTCTGCCCCTTCCCACACAGGCGGCCAGCCCAGCAGCTGCCTGACAGACTCTGGCTCCCCCCAGCTCTCTGCCGGTAGAGGGGGCAGGAACAGACGTGTGCATGTGGTTCTGCCTTGGCCTGGGACTGTGGATCCCCTGCCTGGCCCCCAGGCTCAGGGGCAGGGGCCCGGAGAGACCACCACCCCGAAGCGCTTTTCTCCTGGGCTTGGGAGCATTGTGTGTGCCTGGCGGGAACAGCGGGCAGGAGTGTTGGCAAACTGGCCTTTGGAGGCAGCCGGGGAGGTCTTCCAGCGGGAGAGGGCCGGTTGTGCTCAGAGGCCCTACAGGCCAGGGGCAGGACCCAGCAGGGCCCCTGCCCCTGGCCAGCCTTGCCCAGACCTTCCTGGCCTCCGGGGGTACTGCCCCACCAAGGGGCAGGCTGCGGGGACTGGGTCCAGACATGCCCGGGCGCCTCCCCAGGCTCATCCCCGCTGGTGCCTTTCCCCTGGGCCTAGGCCTCGGTTGAGGCCTCCTTGGAGAGGAGGTTGCTGGCAGGGGCTGTCTCCACACTGCAAGGTGCTGGAGCTCAGAGGGCCTCATCAGAGGGAAGGGACCAGCAAGGGGCTGGATGCCCAAGACCTCTTTGGCCCAGCAGCCTCAGGGCAGCAGGGAGAGCAAGAGGCCCAACTTGCCCCTAGGTCGGCTCTGCCCCTTCCCACACAGGCGGCCAGCCCAGCAGCTGCCTGACAGACTCTGGCTCCCCCGAGCTCTCTGCCGGTGCAGGGGGCAGATCAGTCGTGTGCATGTGGTTCTGCCTTGGCCTGGGAGTGTGGACACCCTGCCTTGCCCCCACGCTCAGGGGCAAGGGCCCGGAGAGAGCACCACCCCGAAGCGCTTTTCTCCCGGGCTTGGGAGCATTGTGCACGCCTGCTGGGAACAGTGGGCGGGAGCGCTTGCAAACCGGCCTTTGGAGGCAGCTGGGGAGGTCTTCCAGTGGGAGAGGGCCGGTTGTGCTCAGAGGCCCCACAGGCCAAGGGCAGGACGCAGCAGGGCCCCTGCCCCTGGCCAGCCTTGCCCAGACCTTCCTGGCCTCCGGGGGTACTGCCCCACCAAGGGGCAGGCTGCGGGGACTGGGTCCAGACATGCTCGGGCGCCTCCCCTGGCTCATCCCCGCTGGTGCCTTTCCCCTGGGCCTAGGCCTCGGTTGAGGCCTCCTTGGAGAGGAGGTTGCTGGCAGGGGCTGTCTCCACACTGCAAGGTGCTGCAGCTCAGAGAGCCTCGTCAGAGAGAAGGGACAGGAAAGGGCTGGATGCCCAAGACATCTTTGGCCCAGCAGCCTCAGGGCAGCAGGGAGAGCAAGAGGCCCAACTTGCCCCTAGGTCGGCTCTACCCCTTCCCACACAGGCGGCTAACCCAGCAGCTGCCTGACAGACTCTGGCTCCCCCAAGCTCTCTGCCGGTGCAGGGGACAGGAACAGATGTGGGCATGTGGTTCTGCCTTGGCCTGGGAGTGTGTTCTCCCTGCCTTGCCCCCAGGCTCATGGGCAAGGGCCCGGAGAGAGCACCACACCGAAGCGCTTTTCTCCCCGGCTTGGGAGCTTTGTGCATTCCTGACGTGAACAGCGGGCGGGAGTGTTGCAAACAGGACTTTGGAGGCAGCCGGGGAGGTCTTCCAGGGCCCGGTGTGAGCACCACCCCAAAATGCTTTTCTCCCGGGCTTGGGAGCATTGTGCGCGGATGGCGGGAACAGCAGGAAGGAGTCCTTGCAAACCGGCCTTTGGAGGCAGCCCGGGAGGTCTTCCAAGGGCCTGTAGAGAGCACCACCCCGAAGCGCTTTTCTCCCGGGCTTGGGATTATTGTGCGCGGGTGGCGGGAACAGCAGGCAGGAGTGCTTGAAAACCGTCCTTTGGAGGCAGCCGGGGAGGTCTTCCAGGGCCCGGTGTGAGCACCACCCCAAAATGCTTTTCTCCCGGGCTTGGGAGCATTGTGCGCGGATGGCGGGAACAGCGAGTGGGAGTGCTTGCAAACCGGCCTTTGGGGGCAGCCAGGGAGGTCCTCCATTGGCACGGAGAGAACACCACCCCGAAGCGCTTTTCTCCCGGTCTTGGGAGCATTGTGCGAGGCTGGCGGGAACAGCGGGCGGGAGTGCTTGCAAACCGGCCTTTGGAGGCAGCTTGGGAGGTCTTCCAAGGGCCCGGAGAGAGCACCATCCCGAAGCACTTTTCTCACGGAATTGGGAGCATTGTTCGCGGCTGTCGGGAACAGAGGACATGAGTGCTTGCAAACCGGCCTTTAGAGGCAGCCGGGGAGTCTTCCAAGGGCCCGGAGAGAGACCACCTCAAAATGCTTTTCTCCCGGGCTTGGGAGCATTGTGTGCGGCTGGCGGGTCAGCGGGAGGGAGTTCTTGAAAACCAGCCTTTGGAGGCAGCCGGGGAGGTCTTCCAAGGGCCGGGAGAGAGCACCACCCCGAAGCGCTTTTCTCCCGGGCTTGGGAGCATTGTGCGCGGCTGGCGGGAACAGCGGGATTGAGTGCTTGCAAACCGGCCTTTGGAGGCAGCCGGGGAGGTCTTCCAAGGGCCGGGAGAGAGCACCACCCCGAAGCGCTTTTCTCCTAGGCTTGGGAGCATTGTGCGCGGCTGGCGGGAACAGCGGGCATGAGTGCTTGCAAACCGGCCTTTGGAGACAAACGGGGAGGTCTTCCAAGGGCCCGTAGAGAGCACCACCCCGAAGCGCTTTTCTCCCGTGATTGGGAGCATTGTGTGCGGCTGGCGGGACAGCGGGAGGGAGTACTTGAAATCCAGCCTTTGGAGGCAGCCGGGGAGGTCTTCCAAGGGCCGGGAGAGAGCACCACCCTGAAGGGCTTTTCTCCTGGGCTTGGAGCATTTGCACGGATGGCGGGAACAGTGAGTGGGAGTGCTTGCAAACCGGCATTTGGGGGCAGCCCGGGAGGTCTTTCTTGGGTCCAGAGAGAACACCACCCCGAAACGCTTTTCTCCCGGGCTTGGGAGCATTGTGCGCGGGTGGCGGGAACAGCAGGCAGAAGTGCTTGCAAACCGGCCTTGGAGGCAGCCGGGGAGGTCTTCCAAAGCCCGGAGTGAGCACCACCCCAAAATGCTTTTCTCCCGGGCTTGGGAGCATTGTGCGCAGCTGGCGTGAACAGCGGGATTGAGTGCTTGCAAACCAGCCTTTGGAGGCAGCCGGGGAGGTCTTCCAGCGGGAGAGTGCCAGTTGTTCTCAGAGGCCCCACAGGCCAGGGGCAGGACCCAGCAGTGTCCCTGCCTCTGGCAGCCTTGCCCAGACCTTCCTGGCCTCCGGGGGTACTACCCCACCAAGGGGCAGGCTGCGGGGACTGGGTCCAGACATGCCCGGGCGCCTCCCCAGGCTCATCCCCGCTGGTGCCTTTCCCCTGGGCCTAGGCCTCGGTTGAGGCCTCCTTGGAGAGGAGGTTGCCGGCAGGGGCTGTCTGCACACTGCAAGGTGCTGGAGCTCAGAGGGCCTCGTCAGAGGGAAAGGACCAGCAAAGGGCTGGATGCCCAAGACCTCTCTGACCCAGCAGCCTCAGGGCAGCAGGGAGAGCAAGAGGCCCAACTTGCCCCTAGGTCGGCTCTACCCCGTCCCACACAGGCAGCCAGCCCAGCAGCAGCCTGGCAGTCTCTGGCTCCCCCGAACTCTCTGCCGGTGTAGGGGGCAGGAACAGACGTGTGCATGTCGTTCTGCCTTGGCCTGGGAGTGTGTTCCCCCTGCCTGTCCCCCAGGCTCAGGGGCAAGGGCCCGGAGAGAGCACCACCCCGAAGCGCTTTTCTCCCGGGCTTGGGAGCATTGTGCGTGCCTGGCGGGAACAGCGGGCGGGAGTGCTTGCAAACCGGCCTTTGGAGGCAGCCGGGGAGGTCTTCCAGCGGGAGAGTGCCGGTTGTGCTCAGACGCCCCACAGGCCAGGGGCAGGACCCAGCAGTGTCCCTGCCCCTGGCAGCCTTGCCCAGAACCTCCTGGCCTCCGGGGGTACTGCCCCACCAAGGGGCAGGCTGCGGGGACTGGGTCCAGACATGGCCGGGCGCCTCCCCAGGCTCATCACCGCTGGTGCCTTTCCCCTGGGCCTAGGCCTCAGTTGAGGCCTCCTTGGAGAGGAGGTTGCTGGCAGGGGCTGTCTCCACACTGCAAGGTGCTGGAGCTCAGAGGGCCTCGTCCGAGGGAAGGGACCAGCAAGGGGCTGGATGCCCAAGACCTCTTTGGCCCAGCAGCCTCAGGGCAGCAGGGAGAGCAAGAGGCCCAACTTGCCCCTAGGTCGGCTCTGCCCCTTCCCACACAGGCGGCCAGCCCAGCAGCTGCCTGACAGACTCTGGCTCCCCCGAGCTCTCTGCCGGTGCAGGGGGCAGATCAGACGTGTGCATGTGGTTCTGCCTTGTCCTGGGAGTGTGGACACCCTGCCTTGCCCCCAGGCTCAGGGGCAAGGGCCCGGAAAGAGAACCACCCTGAAGCGCTTTTCTCCCGGGCTTGGGAGCATTGTGCACGCCTGCTGGGAACAGTGGGCGGGAGCGCTTGCAAACCGGCCTTTGGAGGCAGCCGGGGAGGTCTTCCAGTGGGAGAGGGCCGGTTGTGCTCAGAGGCCCCACAGGCCAGGGGCAGGACGCAGCAGGGCCCCTGCCCCTGGCCAGCCTTGCCCAGACCTTCCTGGCCTCCGGGGGTACTGCCCCACCAAGGGGCAGGCTGCGGGGCCTGGGTCCAGACATGCCCGGGCGCCTCCCCAGGCTCATCCCTGCTGGTGCCTTTCCCCTGGGCCTAGGCCTCGGTTGAGGCCTCCTTGGAGAGGAGGTTGCTGGCAGGGGCTGTCTCCACACTGCAAGGTGCTGGAGCTCAGAGGGCCTCGTCAGAGGGAAGGGACCAGCAAGGGGCTGGATGCCCAAGACCTCTTTGGCCCAGCAGCCTCAGGGCAGCAGGGAGAGCAAGAGGCCCAACTTGCCCCTAGGGCGGCTCTGCCCCTTCCCACACAGGCGGCCAACTCAGCAGCTGCCTGACAGACTCTGGCTCCCCCAAGCTCTCTGCCGGTGCAGGGGACAGGAACAGACCTGGGCATGTGGTTCTGCCTTGGCCTGGGAGTGTATTCCCCCTGCCTTGCCCCCAGGCTCAGGGGCAAGGGCCCGGAGAGAGCACCACCCCGAAGCGCTTTTATCCCGGGCTTGGGAGCGTTGTGCGAGCCTGCTGGGAACAGTGGGCGGGAGTGTTTGCAAACAGGACTTTGGAGGCAGCCGTGGAGGTTTTCCAGTGGGAGAGGGCCGGTTGTGCTCAGAGGTCTCACAGGCCAGGGGCAGGACCCAGCAGGTCCCCTGCCCCTGGCCAGCCTTGCCCAGACCTTCCTGGCCTCCGGGGGTACTGCCCCACCAAGGGGCAGGCTGCAGGGACTGGGTCCAGACATGCCTCGGCGCCTCCCCTGGCTCATCCCCGCTGGTGCCTTTCCCCTGGGCATAGGCCTCGGTTGATGCCTCCTTGGAGACGAGGTTGCTGGCAGGGGCTGTCTCCACACTGCAAGGTGCTGGAGCTCAGAGGGCCTCGTCAGCGGGAAGGGACCAGCAAGGGGCTGGATGCCCAAGACCTCTTTGGCCCAGCAGCCTCAGGGCAGCAGGGAGAGCAAGAGGCCCAACTTGCCCCTAGGTCGGCTCTGCCCCTTCCCACACAGGCAGCCAACCCAGCAGCTGCCTGATAGACTCTGGCTCCCCCGAGCTCTCTGCCGGTTCAGGGGTCAGGAACAGACGTGTGCATGTGGTTCTGCCTTGGTCTGGGAGTGTGGACCCACTGCCTGGACCCCAGGCTCAAGGGCAAAGGCCCGGAGAGAGCAACACCCCGAAGCGCTTTTCTCCTGGCCTTGGGAGCGTTGTGCGTGCCTGGCGGGAACAGCGGGCGGGAGTGTTGGCAAACCCGCCTTTGAAGGCAGCCGGGGAGGTCTTCCAGTGGGAGTGGGCCGGTTGTGCTCAGAGGCCCCACAGGCCAGGGGCAGGACCCAGCAGGGACCCTGCCCCTGGCCAGCCTTGCCCAGACCTTCCTGGCCTCCGGGGGTGCTGCCCCACCAAGGGGCAGGCTGCGGGGACTGGGTCCTGATATGCCCGTGCGCCTCCACTGGCTCATCCCCGCTGGTGCCTTTCCCCTGGGCCTAGGCCTCGGTTGAGGCCTCCTTGGAGAGGAGGTTGCTGGCAGGGTCTGTCTCCACACTGCAAGCTGCTGGAGCTCAGAGGGCCTCGTCAGAGGGAAGGGACCAGCAAGGGGCTGGATGCCCAAGACCTCTTTGGCACAGCAGCCTCAGGGCAGCAGGGAGAGCAAGAGGCCCAACTTGCCCCTAGGGCGGCTCTGCCCCTTCCCACACAGGCGGCCAGCCCAGCAGCTGCCTGACAGACTCTGGCTCCCCCCAGCTCTCTGCCGGTAGAGGGGGCAGGAACAGACGTGTGCATGTGGTTCTGCCTTGGCCTGGGACTGTGGATCCCCTGCCTGGCCCCCAGGCTCAGGGGCAGGGGCCCGGAGAGACCACCACCCCGAAGCGCTTTTCTCCTGGGCTTGGGAGCATTGTGCGTGCCTGGCGGGAACAGCGGGCAGGAGTGTTGGCAAACTGGCCTTTGGAGGCAGCCGGGGAGGTCTTCCAGCGGGAGAGGGCCGGTTGTGCTCAGAGGCCCTACAGGCCAGGGGCAGGACCCAGCAGGGCCCCTGCCCCTGGCCAGCCTTGCCCAGACCTTCCTGGCCTCCGGGGGTACTGCCCCACCAAGGGGCAGGCTGCGGGGACTGGGTCCAGACATGCCCGGGCGCCTCCCCAGGCTCATCCCCGCTGGTGCCTTTCCCCTGGGCCTAGGCCTCGGTTGAGGCCTCCTTGGAGAGGAGGTTGCTGGCAGGGGCTGTCTCCACACTGCAAGGTGCTGGAGCTCAGAGGGCCTCATCAGAGGGAAGGGACCAGCAAGGGGCTGGATGCCCAAGACCTCTTTGGCCCAGCAGCCTCAGGGCAGCAGGGAGAGCAAGAGGCCCAACTTGCCCCTAGGTCGGCTCTGCCCCTTCCCACACAGGCGGCCAGCCCAGCAGCTGCCTGACAGACTCTGGCTCCCCCGAGCTCTCTGCCGGTGCAGGGGGCAGATCAGTCGTGTGCATGTGGTTCTGCCTTGGCCTGGGAGTGTGGACACCCTGCCTTGCCCCCACGCTCAGGGGCAAGGGCCCGGAGAGAGCACCACCCCGAAGCGCTTTTCTCCCGGGCTTGGGAGCATTGTGCACGCCTGCTGGGAACAGTGGGCGGGAGCGCTTGCAAACCGGCCTTTGGAGGCAGCCGGGGAGGTCTTCCAGTGGGAGAGGGCCGGTTGTGCTCAGAGGCCCCACAGGCCAAGGGCAGGACGCAGCAGGGCCCCTGCCCCTGGCCAGCCTTGCCCAGACCTTCCTGGCCTCCGGGGGTACTGCCCCACCAAGGGGCAGGCTGCGGGGACTGGGTCCAGACATGCTCGGGCGCCTCCCCTGGCTCATCCCCGCTGGTGCCTTTCCCCTGGGCCTAGGCCTCGGTTGAGGCCTCCTTGGAGAGGAGGTTGCTGGCAGGGGCTGTCTCCACACTGCAAGGTGCTGCAGCTCAGAGAGCCTCGTCAGAGAGAAGGGACAGGAAAGGGCTGGATGCCCAAGACATCTTTGGCCCAGCAGCCTCAGGGCAGCAGGGAGAGCAAGAGGCCCAACTTGCCCCTAGGTCGGCTCTGCCCCTTCCCACACAGGCGGCTAACCCAGCAGCTGCCTGACAGACTCTGGCTCCCCCAAGCTCTCTGCCGGTGCAGGGGACAGGAACAGATGTGGGCATGTGGTTCTGCCTTGGCCTGGGAGTGTGTTCTCCCTGCCTTGCCCCCAGGCTCATGGGCAAGGGCCCGGAGAGAGCACCACACCGAAGCGCTTTTCTCCCCGGCTTGGGAGCTTTGTGCATTCCTGACGTGAACAGCGGGCGGGAGTGTTGCAAACAGGACTTTGGAGGCAGCCGGGGAGGTCTTCCAGTGGGAGAGGGCCGGTTGTGCTCAGAGGCCCCACAGGCCAGGGTCAGGACCCAGCAGGGCCCCTGCCCCTGGCCAGACTTGCCCAGACCTTCCTGGCCTCCGGGGGTACTGCCCCACCAAGGGGCAGGCTGAGGAGACTGGGTCCAGACATGTCTGTGCGCCTCCCCAGGATCATCCCCGCTGGTGCCTTTCCCCTGGTTGTAGGCCTCGGTTGAGGACTCTTTGGAGAGGAGGTTGCTGACAGGGGCTGTCTCCACACTGCAAGGTGCTGGAGCTCAGAGGGCCTCGTCAGAGGGAAGGCACCAGCAAAGCGCTGGATGCCCAAGACCTCTTTGACCCAGCAGCCTCAGGGCAGCAGGGAGAGCAAGAGGCCCAACATGCCCCTAGGTCAGCTCTGCCCCGTACCACACAGGCAGCCAGCCCAGCAGCAGCCTGGCAGTCTCTGGCTCCCCCGAGCTCTCTGCTGGTGTAGGGGGCAGGAACACACGTGTGCATGTGGTTCTGCCTTGGTCTGGGAGTGTGGACCCACTGCCTGGACCCCAGGCTCAGGGGCAAGGGCCCGGAGAGAGCACCACCCCGAAGCGCTTTTCTCCCGGGCTTGGGAGCATTGTACACGCCTGCTGGGAACAGTGGGCGGGAGCGCTTGCAAACCGGCCTTTGGAGGCAGCCGGGCAGGTCTTCCAGTGGGAGAGTGCCGGTTGTGCTCAGAGGCCCCACAGGCCAGGGGCAGGGCCCAGCAGTGTCCCTGCCCCTGGCAGCTTTGCCCAGACCTTCCTGGCCTCCGGGGGTACTGCCCCACCAAGGGGCAGGCTGCGGGGACTGGGTCCAGACATGCCAGTGCGCCTCCACTGGCTCATCCCCGCTGGTGCCTTTCCCCTGGGCCTAGGCCTCGGTTGAGGCGTCCTTGGAGAGGAGGTTGCTGGCAGGGGCTGTCTCCACACTGCAAGGTGCTAGAGCTCAGAGGGCCTCGTCAGAGGGAAGGGACGAGCAAGGGGCTGGATGCCCAAGACCTCTATGGCCCAGCAGCCTCAGGGCAGCAGGGAGAGGAAGAGGCCCAACTTGCCCCTAGGTCGGCTCTGCCCCTTCCCACACAGGCGGCCAGCCCAGCAGCTGCCTGACAGACTCTGGCTCCCCCGAGCTCTCTGCCGGTGCAGGGGTCAGGAACAGACGTGTGCATGTGGTTCTGCCTTGGCCTGGGAGTGTGGACCCCCTGCCTGGCCCCCAGGCTCAGGGGCAAGGGCCCGGAGAGAGCACCACCCCGAAGCGCTTTTCTCCCGGGCTTGGGAGCATTGTGCGCGCTTGGTGGGAACAGTGGGCGGGAGTGCTTGCAAACCGGCCTTTGGAGGCAGCCGGGGAGGTCTTCCAGTGGGAGAGGGCCGGTTGTGCTCAGAGGCCCCACAGGCCAGGGGAAGGGCCCAGCAGGGCCCCTGCCCCTGGCCAGCCTTGCCCAGACCTTCCTGCCTCCGGGGTTACAGCCCCACCAAGGGGCAGGCTGCGGGGACTGGGTCCAGACATGCCCGGGCGCCTCCCCAGGCTCATCCCCGCTGGTGCCTTTCCCCTGGGCCTAGGCCTCGGTTGAGGCCTCCTTGGAGAGGAGGTTGCTGGCAGGGGCTGTCTCCACACTGCAAGGTGCTGGAGCTCAGAGGGCCTCGTCAGAGGGAAGGGACCAGCAAGGTGCTGGATGCCGAAGACCTCTTTGGCCCAGCAGCCTCAGGGCAGCAGGGAGAGGAAGAGGCCCAACTTGCCCCTAGGTCGGCTCTGCCCCTTCCCACACAGGCGGCCAGCCCAGCAGCTGCCTGACAGACTCTGGCTCCTCCGAGCTCTCTGCCGGTGCAGGGGACAGGAACAGACGTGGGCATGTGGTTCTGCTTTGGTCTGGGAGTGTGGACCCACTGCCTGGCCCCCACGCTCAGGGGCAAGGGCCTGGAGAGAGCAACACCCCAAAGCGCTTTGCTCCCGGGCTTGGGAGCATTGTGCGTGCCTGGCGGGAACAGCGGGCGGGAGTGTTGGCAAACCGGCCTTTGGAGGCAGCCGGGGAGGTCTTCCAGTGGGAGAGGGCCGGTTGTGCTCAGACGCCCCACAGGCCAGGGGCAGGACCCAGCAGTGTCCCTGCCCCTCTCAGCCTTGCCCAGACCTTCCTGGCCTCCGGGGGTACTGCCCCACCAAGGGGCAGGCTGCGGGGACTGGGTCCAGACATGCCCGGGCGCCTCCCCAGGCTCATCCCCGCTGGTGCCTTTCCCCTGGGCCTAGGCCTCGGTTGAGGCCTCTTTGGAGAGGAGGTTGCTGGCAGGGGCTGTCTCCACACTGCAAGGTGCTGGAGCACAGAGGGCCTCGTCAGAGGGAAGGGACCAGCAAGGGGCTGGATGCCCAAGACCTCTTTGGCCCAGCAGCCTCAGGGCAGCAGGGAGAGCAAGAGGCCCAACTTGCCCCTAGGTCGGCTCTGCCCCTTTCCACACAGGCCGCCAACCCAGCAGCTGCCTGGCATACTCTGGCTCCCCCGAGCTCTCTGCCGATGCAGGGACCAGGAACAGACGTTTGCATGTGGTTCTGCCTTGGCCTGGGAGTGTGTTCCCCCTGCATTGCCCCCAGGCTCAGGGGCAAGGGCCCGGTGAGAGCACCACCCCGAAGCGCTTTTCTCCCGGGCTTGGGAGCATTGTGCGTGCCTGGCGGGAACAGCGGGCATGAGTTCTTGCAAACTGTCCTTTGGAGGCAGCCGGGGAGGTCTTCCAAGGGCCCGGACTGATCACCACCCCAAAATGCTTTTCTCCCGGGCTTGGGAGCATTGTGCGCGGCTGTCGGGAACAGCGGACATGAGTGCTTGCAAACCGGCCTTTGGAGGCAGCCCGGGAGGTCTTCCAAGGGCCCGGAGAGAGCACTACCCCAAAATGCTTTTCTTCCGGGCTTGGGAGCATTGTGCGCGCGTGGCGGGAACAGCAGGCAGGAGTGCTTGCAAACCGGCCTTTGGAGGCAGCCGGGGAGGTCTTCCAAGGGCCTGGAGAGAGCACCACCTCGAAGCGCTTTTCTCTCGGGTTTTGGAGCATTGTGTGCGGCTGGTGGGACAGCGGGAGGGAATTCTTGCAAACCGGCCTTTGGCGGCAGCCAGAGAAGTCTTCCAAGGGCGCGGAGAGAGCACCACCCCGAAGCGCTTTTCTCCGGGGTTTTGGAACATTGTGTGTGCCTGGCGGGAACAGCGAGTGGGAATGCTTGCAAACCGGCCTTTGGGGGCAGCCGGTGAGGTCCTCCATGGTCCCTGAGAGAACACCACCCCGAAGCGCTTTTCTCACGGTCTTGGGAGCATTGTGCGTGGCTGGCGGGAACAGCGGGCATGAGTGCTTGCAAACTGTCCTTTGGAGGCAGCCGGGGAGGTCTTCCAAGGGCCGGACTGATCACCACCCCAAAATGCTTTTCTCTCGGGCTTGGGAGCATTGTGCGCGGCTGTCGGGAACAACGGACATGAATGCTTGCAAACCGGCCTTTGGAGGCAGCCCGGGAGGTCTTCCAAGGGCCCGGAGAGAGCACCACCCCAAAATGCTTTTCTCCCGGGCTTGGGAGCATTGTGCGTGGATGGCGGAAGCAGCGGGAATGAGTACTTACAAACCGGCCTTTGGGGGCAGCCGGGGAGGTCTTGAAAGTGCCCGGAGAGAGCACCACCCCGAAGCGCTTTTCTCCCGGGCTTGGGAACATTGTGCGCGGCTGGCGGGAACAGCAGGCAGGACTGCTTGCAAACTGGCCTTTGGAGGCAGCCGGGGAGGTCTTCCAAGGGCCCGGAGAGAGCACCACCCCGAAGCGCTTTTCTCCCGGGCTTGGGAGCATTGTGCGCGGCTGGTGGGAACAACGGGCATGAGTGCTTGCAAACCGGCCTTTGGAGGCAGCCGGGGACGTCTTCCAAGGGCCCGGAGAGAGCACCACCCCGAAGCGCTCTTCTCCCGGGCTTGGGAGCATTGTGCGCGGCTGGCGGGAACAGCAGGCAGGACTGCTTGCAAACTGGCCTTTGGAGGCAGCCGGGGAGGTCTTCCAAGGGCCCGGAGTGAGCACCACCCCAAAATGCTTTTCTCCCGGGCTTGGGAGCATTGTGCGCGGCTGGTGGGAACAACGGGCATGAGTGCTTGCAAACCGGCCTTTGGAGGCAGCCGGGGACGACTTCCAAGGGCCCGGAGAGATCACCACCCCGAAGCACTTTTCTCCCGGGCTTGGGAGCATTGTGCGTGGCTGGCGGGAACAGCAGGAAGGAGTCCTTGCAAACCGGCCTTTGGAGGCAGCGGGGGAGGTCTTCCAAGGGCCTGTAGAGAGCACCACCCCGAAGCGCTTTTCTCCCGGGCTTGGGAGTATTGTGCGCGGGTGGCGGGAACAGCAGGCAGGAGTGCTTGAAAACCGGCCTTTGCAGGCAGCCGGGGAGGTCTTCCAAGGGCCCGGTGTGAGCACCACCCCAAAAAGCTTTTCTCCCGGGCTTGGGAGCATTGTGCGCGGCTGGTGGGAACAGCGGGCATGAGTGCTTGCAAACTGGCCACTGGAGGCAGCCGGGGAGGTCTTCCAAGGGCCTGTAGAGAGCACCACCCCAAAATGCTTCTCTCCCGGGCTTGGGAGCATTGTGCGTGGCTGTCGGGAACAGCAGGAAGGAGTCCTTGCAAACCGGCCTTTGGAGGCAGCCGGGGAGGTCTTCAAGGGCCTGTAGAGAGCACCACCCCGAAGCGCTTTTCTCCCGGGCTTAGGAGCATTGTGCGCAGGTGGCGGGAACAGCAGGCAGGAGTGCTTGAAAACTGGCCTTTGGAGGCAGCCGGGGAGGTCTTCCAGGGCCCGGTGTGAGCACCACCCCAAAAAGCTTTTCTCCCGGGCTTGGGAGCATTGTGCGCGGCTGGTGGGAACAGCGGACATGAGTGCTTGCAAACTGGCCATTGGAGGCTGCCGGGGAGGTCTTCCAAGGGCCCGGAGTGAGCACCAACCCAAAATGCTTTTCTCCCGGGCTTGGGAGCATTGTGCGTGGCTGGCGGGAACAGCAGGAAGGAGTCCTTGCAAACCGGCCTTTGGAGGCAGCCGGGGAGGTCTTCCAAGGGCCTGTAGAGAGCACCACCCCGAAGCGCTTTTCTCCCGCGCTTGGGAGCATTCTGCGCGGGTGGCGGGAACAGCAGGCAGGAGTGCTTGAAAACCGTCCTTTGGAGGCAGCCGGGGAGGTCTTCCAGGGCCCGGTGTGAGCACCACCCCAAAATGCTTTTCTCCCGGGCTTGGGAGCATTGTGCGCGGATGGCGGGAACAGCAGGAAGGAGTCCTTGCAAACCGGCCTTTGGAGGCAGCCGGGGAGGTCTTCCAAGGGCCTGTAGAGAGCACCACCCCGAAGCGCTTTTCTCCCGGGCTTGGGAGCATTGTGTGCGGGTGGCGGGAACAGCAGGCAGGAGTGCTTGAAAACCGTCCTTTGGAGGCAGCCGGGGAGGTCTTCCAGGGCCCGGTGTGAGCACCACCCCAAAATGCTTTTCTCCCGGGCTTGGGAGCATTGTGCGCGGATGGCGGGAACAGCGAGTGGGAGTGCTTGCAAACCGGCCTTTGGGGGCACCCCGGGAGGTCTTCCATGGGCACGGAGAGAACACCACCCCGAAGCGCTTTTCTCCGGGGTTTTGGAGGATTGTGCGTGGCTGGCGGGAACAGCGAGTGGGAGTGCTTGCAAACCGGCCTTTGGGGGCAGCCAGGGAGGTCCTCCATTGGCACGGAGAGAACACCACCCCGAAGCGCTTTTCTCCCGGTCTTGGGAGCATTGTGCGAGGCTGGCGGGAACAGCGGGCGGGAGTGCTTGCAAACCGGCCTTTGGAGGCAGATTGGGAGGTCATCCAAGGGCCCGGAGAGAGCACCATCCCGAAGCACTTTTCTCACGGAATTGGGAGCATTGTTCGCGGCTGTCGGGAACAGAGGACATGAGTGCTTGCAAACCGGCCTTTAGAGGCAGCCGGGGAGTCTTCCAAGGGCCCGGAGAGAGACCACCCCAAAATGCTTTTCTCCCGGGCTTGGGAGCATTGTGTGCGGCTGGCGGGTCAGCGGGAGGGAGTTCTCGAAAACCAGCCTTTGGAGGCAGCCGGGGAGGTCTTCCAAGGGCCAGGAGAGAGCACCACCCCGAAGCGCTTTTCTCCCGGGCTTGGGAGCATTGTGCGCGGCTGGCGGGAACAGCGGGATTGAGTGCTTGCAAACTGGCCTTTGGAGGCAGCCGGGGAGGTCTTCCAAGGGCCGGGAGAGAGCACCACCCCGAAGCGCTTTTCTCCTAGGCTTGGGAGCATTGTGCGCGGCTGGCGGGAACAGCGGGCATGAGTGCTTGCAAACCGGCCTTTGGAGACAAACGGGGAGGTCTTCCAAGGGCCCGTAGAGAGCACCACCCCGAAGCGCTTTTCTCCCGTGATTGGGAGCATTGTGTGCGGCTGGCGGGACAGCGGGAGGGAGTACTTGAAATCCAGCCTTTGGAGGCAGCCGGGGAGGTCTTCCAAGGGCCGGGAGAGAGCACCACCCTGAAGGGCTTTTCTCCTGGGCTTGGAGCATTTGCACGGATGGCGGGAACAGCGAGTGGGAGTGCTTGCAAACCGGCATTTGGGGGCAGCCCGGGAGGTCTTTCTTGGGCCCAGAGAGAACACCACCCCGAAACGCTTTTCTCCCGGGCTTGGGAGCATTGTGCGCGGGTGGCGGGAACAGCAGGCAGAAGTGCTTGCAAACCGGCCTTGGAGGCAGCCGGGGAGGTCTTCCAAAGCCCGGAGTGAGCACCACCCCAAAATGCTTTTCTCCCGGGCTTGGGAGCATTGTGCGCAGCTGGCGTGAACAGCGGGATTGAGTGCTTGCAATCCAGCCTTTGGAGGCAGCCGGGGAGGTCTTCCAGCGGGAGAGTGCCAGTTGTTCTCAGAGGCCCCACAGGCCAGGGGCAGGACCCAGCAGTGTCCCTGCATCTGGCAGCCTTGCCCAGACCTTCCTGGCCTCCGGGGGTACTGCCCCACCAAGGGGCAGGCTGCGGGGCCTGGGTCCAGACATGCCCGGGCGCCTCCCCAGGCTCATCCCCGCTGGTGCCTTTCCCC
This sequence comes from Dama dama, assembly GCF_033118175.1. NCBI lineage: Eukaryota > Metazoa > Chordata > Mammalia > Artiodactyla > Cervidae > Dama > Dama dama. Next base: position 362,366 of record NW_026870970.1, read on the forward strand.
TGGGCCTAGGCCTCGGTTGAGGCCTCCTTGGAGAGGAGGTTGCCGGCAGGGGCTGTCTGCACACTGCAAGGTGCTGGAGCTCAGAGGGCCTCGTCAGAGGGAAAGGACCAGCAAAGGGCTGGATGCCCAAGACCTCTTTGACCCAGCAGCCTCAGGGCAGCAGGGAGAGCAAGAGGCCCAACTTGCCCCTAGGTCGGCTCTACCCCGTCCCACACAGGCAGCCAGCCCAGCAGCAGCCTGGCAGTCTCTGGCTCCCCCGAACTCTCTGCCGGTGTAGGGGGCAGGAACAGACGTGTGCATGTCGTTCTGCCTTGGCCTGGGAGTGTGTTCCCCCTGCCTGTCCCCCAGGCTCAGGGGCAAGGGCCCGGAGAGAGCACCACCCCGAAGCGCTTTTCTCCCGGGCTTGGGAGCATTGTGCGTGCCTGGCGGGAACAGCGGGCGGGAGTGCTTGCAAACCGGCCTTTGGAGGCAGCCGGGGAGGTCTTCCAGCGGGAGAGTGCCGGTTGTGCTCAGACGCCCCACAGGCCAGGGGCAGGACCCAGCAGTGTCCCTGCCCCTGGCAGCCTTGCCCAGACCCTCCTGGCCTCCGGGGCTACTGCCCCACCAAGGGGCAGGCTGCGGGGACTGGGTCCAGACATGCCCGGGCGCCTCCCCAGGCTCATCCCCGCTGGTGCCTTTCCCCTGGGCCTAGGCCTCAGTTGAGGCCTCCTTGGAGAGGAGGTTGCTGGCAGGGGCTGTCTCCACACTGCAAGGTGCTGGAGCTCAGAGGGCCTCGTCAGAGGGAAGGGACCAGCAAGGGGCTGGATGCCCAAGACCTCTTTGGCCCAGCAGCCTCAGGGCAGCAGGGAGAGCAAGAGGCCCAACTTGCCCCTAGGTCGGCTCTGCCCCTTCCCACACAGGCGGCCAGCCCAGCAGCTGCCTGACAGACTCTGGCTCCCCCGAGCTCTCTGCCGGTGCAGGGGTCAGGAACAGACGTGGGCATGTGGTTCTGCGTTGGTCTGGGAGTGTGGACACCCTGCCTGGCCCCCAGGCTCAGGGGAAAGGGCCCGGAGAGAGCACCACCCCGAGGCGATTTTCTCCCGGGCTTGGGAGCGTTGTGCGCCCTTGGTTGGAACAGTGGGCGGGAGTGCTTGCAAACCGGCCTTTGGAGGCAGCCGGGGACGTCTTCCAGTGGGAGAGGGCCGGTTGTGCTCAGAGGCCCCACAGGCCAGGGGCAGGACCCAGCAGGGCCCCTGCCCGTGGCCAGCCTTGCCCAGACCTTCCTGGCTTCCGGGGGTACTGCCCCACCAAGGGGCAGGCTGCGGGGACTGGGTCCAGACATGCCCGGGCGCCTCCCCAGGCTCATCCCCGCTGGTGCCTTTCCCCTGGGCCTAGGCCTCGGTTGAGGCCTCCTTGGAGAGGAGGTTGCTGGCAGGGGCTGTCTCCACACTGCAAGGTGCTGGAGCTCAGAGGGCCTCGTCAGAGGGAAGGGACAAGCAAGGGGCTGGATGCCCAAGATCTCTTTGGCCCAGCAGCCTCATGGCAGCAGGAAGAGCAAGAGGCCCAACTTGCCCCTAGGTCGGCTCTGCCCCTTCCCACACAGGCGGCCAGCCCAGCAGCTGCCTGACAGACTTTGGCTCCCCCGAGCTCTCTGCCGGTGCCTGGGGCAGGAACAGACGTGTGCATGTCGTTCTGCCTTGGCCTGGGAGTGTGGACACCCTGCCTGGCCCCCAGGCTCAGGGGAAAGGGCCCGGAGAGAGCACCACCCCGAGGCGATTTTCTCCCGGGCTTGGGAGCGTTGTGCGCCCTTGGTTGGAACAGTGGGCGGGAGTGCTTGCAAACCGGCCTTTGGAGGCAGCCGGGGACGTCTTCCAGTGGGAGAGGGCCGGTTGTGCTCAGAGGCCCCACAGGCCAGGGGCAGGACCCAGCAGGGCCCCTGCCCATGGCCAGCCTTTCCCAGACCTTCCTCGCCTCCGGGGGTACTGCCCCACCAAGGGGCAGGCTGCGGGGACTGGGTCCATACATGCCCGGGCGCCTCCCCAGGCTCATCCCCGCTGGTGCTTTTCCCCTGTGCCTAGGCCTCGGTTTAGGCCTCCTTGGAGAGGAGGTTGCTGGCAGGGGCTGTCTCCACACTGCAAGGTGCTGGAGCTCAGAGGGCCTCGTCAGAGGGAAGGGACCAGCAAGGGGTTGGATGCCCAAGACCTCTTTGGCCCAGCAGCCTCAGGGCAGCAGGGAGGGCAAGAGGCCCAACTTGCCCCTAGGTCGGCTCTGCCACTTCCCACACAGGCGGCCAGCCCAGCAGCTGCCTGACAGACTCTGGCTCCCCCGAGCTCTCTGCCGGTGCAGGGGGCAGGAACAGACGTGTGCATGTGGTTCTGCCTTGGCCTGGGAGTGTGGACCCCCTGCCTTGCCCCCAGGCTCAGGGGCAAGGGCCCGGAGAGAGCACCACCCTGAAGCGCTTTTCTCCCGGGCTTGGGAGCATTGTGCACGCCTGCTGGGAACAGTGGGCGGGAGCGCTTGCAAACCGGCCTTTGGAGGCAGCCGGGGAGGTCTTCCAGTGGGAGAGGGCCGGTTGTGCTCAGAGGCCCCACAGGCCAGGGGCAGGACGCAGCAGGGCCCCTGCCCCTGGCCAGCCTTGCCCAGACCTTCCTGGCCTCCGGGGGTACTGCCCCACCAAGGGGCAGGCTGCGGGGACTGGGTCCAGACATGCTCGGGCGCCTCCCCTGGCTCATCCCCGCTGGTGCCTTTCCCCTGGGCCTAGGCCTCGGTTGAGGCCTCCTTGGAGAGGAGGTTGCTGGCAGGGGCTGTCTCCACACTGCAAGGTGCTGGAGCTCAGAGGGCCTCGTCAGAGGGAAGGGACCAGCAAGGGGCTGGATGCCCAAGACGTCTTTGGCCCAGCAGCCTCAGGGCAGCAGGGAGAGCAAGAGGCCCAACTTGCCCCTCGGTCGGCTCTGCTCCTTCCCACACAGGCGGCCAACCCAGCAGCTGCCTGCCAGACTCTGGCTCCCCCAAGCTCTCTGCCGGTGCAGGGGACAGGAACAGACGTGGGCATGTGGTTCTGCCTTGGCCAGGGAGTGTGTTCCCCGTGCCTTGCCCCCAGGCTCAGGGGCAAGGGCCCGGAGAGAGAACCACCCCAATGCGCTTTTCTCCCGGGCTTGGGAGCATTGTGCGAGCCTGGCGTGAACAGCGGGCGGGAGTGTTAGCAAACAGGACTTTGGAGGCAGCCGGGGAGGTCTTCCAGTGGGAGAGGGCTGGTTGTGCTCAGAGGCCCCACAGGCCAGGGGCAGGACCCAGCAGAGCCCCTGACCCTGGCCAGCCTTGCCCAGACCTTCCTGGCCTCCGGGGGTACTGCCCCACCAAGGGGCAGGCTGCGGGGACTGGGTCCAGACATGCCCGGGCGCCTCCCCAGGCTCATCCCCGCTGGTGCCTTTCCCCTGGGCCTAGGCCTCGGTTGAGGCCTCCTTGGAGAGGAGGTTGCTGGCAGGGGCTCTCTCCACACTGCAAGGTGCTGGAGATCAGAGGGCCTCGTCAGAGGGAAGGGACCAGCAAAGGGCTGGATGCCCAAGACCTCTTTGACCCAGCAGCCTCAGGGCAGCAGGGAGAGCAAGAGGCCCAACTTGCCCCTAGGTCGGCTCTGCCCCGTCCCACACAGGCGGCCAGCCCAGCAGCAGCCTGGCAGTCTCTGGCTCCCCCGAGCTCTCTGCCGGTGTAGGGGGCAGGAACAGACGTGTGCATGTCGTTCTGCCTTGGCCTGGGAGTGTGTTCCCCCTGCCTGGCCCCCAGGCTCAGGGGCAAGGGCCCGGTGAGAGCACCACCCCGAAGCGCTTTTCTCCCGGGCTTGGGAGCATTGTGCGTGCCTGGCGGGAACAGCGGGCGGGAGTGCTTGCAAACCGGCCTTTCGAGGCAGACGGGGAGGTCTTCCAGCGGGAGAGTGCCGGTTGTGCTCAGACGCCCCACAGGCCAGGGGCAGGACCCAGCAGTGTCCCTGCCCCTGGCAGCATTGCCCAGACCTTCCTGGCCTCCGGGGGTACTGCCCCACCAAGGGGCAGGCTGCGGGGACTGGGTCCAGACATGCCCGGGCGCCTCCCCAGGCTCATCCCCGCTGGTGCCTTTCCCCTGGCCCTAGGCCTCGGTTGAGGACTCCTTGGAGAGGAGGTTGCTGGCAGGGGCTGTCTCCACACTGCAAGGTGCTGGAGCTCAGAGGGCCTCGTCCGAGGGAAGGGACCAGCAAGGGGCTGGATGCCCAGACCTCTTTGGCCCAGCAGCCTCAGGGCAGCAGGGAGAGCAAGAGGCCCAACTTGCCCCTAGGTCGGCTCTGCCCCTTCCCACACAGGCGGCCAGCCCAGCAGCTGCCTGACAGACTCTGGCTCCCCCGAGCTCTCTGCCGGTGCAGGGGGCAGATCAGACGTGTGCATGTGGTTCTGCCTTGTCCTGGGAGTGTGGACACCCTGCCTTGCCCCCAGGCTCAGGGGCAAGGGCCCGGAGAGAGCACCACCCTGAAGCGCTTTTCTCCCGGGCTTGGGAGCATTGTGCACGCCTGCTGGGAACAGTGGGCGGGAGCGCTTGCAAACCGGCCTTTGGAGGCAGCCGGGGAGGTCTTCCAGTGGGAGAGGGCCGGTTGTGCTCAGAGGCCCCACAGGCCAGGGGCAGGACGCAGCAGGGCCCCTGCCCCTGGCCAGCCTTGCCCAGACTTTCCTGGCCTCCGGGGGTACTGCCCCACCAAGGGGCAGGCTGCGGGGACTGGGTCCAGACATGCCCGGGCGCCTCCCCAGGCTCATCCCCGCTGGTGCCTTTCCCCTGGGCCTAGGCCTCGGTTGAGGCCTCCTTGGAGAGGAGATTGCTGGCAGGGGCTGTCTCCACACTGCAAGGTGCTGGAGCTCAGAGGGCCTCGTCAGAGGGAAGGGACCAGCAAGGGGCTGGATGCCCAAGACCTCTTTGGCCCAGCAGCCTCAGGGCAGCAGGGAGAGCAAGAGGCCCAACTTGCCCCTAGGGCGGCTCCGCCCCTTCCCACACAGGCGGCCAACTCAGCAGCTGCCTGACAGACTCTGGCTCCCCCAAGCTCTCTGCCGGTGCAGGGGACAGGAACAGACGTGGGCATGTGGTTCTGCCTTGGCCTGGGAGTGTATTCCCCCTGCCTTGCCCCCAGGCTCAGGGGCAAGGGCCCGGAGAGAGCACCACCCCGAAGCGCTTTTCTCCCGGGCTTGGGAGCGTTGTGCGAGCCTGCTGGGAACAGTGGGCGGGAGTGTTTGCAAACAGGACTTTGGAGGCAGCCGTGGAGGTTTTCCAGTGGGAGAGGGCCGGTTGTGCTCAGAGGCCTCACAGGCCAGGGGCAGGACCCAGCAGGTCCCCTGCCCCTGGCCAGCCTTGCCCAGACCTTCCTGGCCTCCGGGGGTACTGCCCCACCAAGGGGCAGGCTGCAGGGACTGGGTCCAGACATGCCTCGGCGCCTCCCCTGGCTCATCCCCGCTGGTGCCTTTCCCCTGGGCATAGGCCTCGGTTGATGCCTCCTTGGAGAGGAGGTTGCTGGCAGGGGCTGTCTCCACACTGCAAGGTGCTGGAGCTCAGAGGGCCTCGTCAGCGGGAAGGGACCAGCAAGGGGCTGGATGCCCAAGACCTCTTTGGCCCAGCAGCCTCAGGGCAGCAGGGAGAGCAAGAGGCCCAACTTGCCCCTAGGTCGGCTCTGCCCCTTCCCACACAGGCAGCCAACCCAGCAGCTGCCTGATAGACTCTGGCTCCCCCGAGCTCTCTGCCGGTTCAGGGGTCAGGAACAGACGTGTGCATGTGGTTCTGCCTTGGTCTGGGAGTGTGGACCCACTGCCTGGACCCCAGGCTCAAGGGCAAAGGCCCGGAGAGAGCAACACCCCGAAGCGCTTTTCTCCTGGCCTTGGGAGCGTTGTGCGTGCCTGGCGGGAACAGCGGGCGGGAGTGTTGGCAAACCCGCCTTTGAAGGCAGCCGGGGAGGTCTTCCAGTGGGAGTGGGCCGGTTGTGCTCAGAGGCCCCACAGGCCAGGGGCAGGACCCAGCAGGGACCCTGCCCCTGGCCAGCCTTGCCCAGACCTTCCTGGCCTCCGGGGGTACTGCCCCACCAAGGGGCAGGCTGCGGGGACTGGGTCCTGATATGCCCGTGCGCCTCCACTGGCTCATCCCCGCTGGTGCCTTTCCCCTGGGCCTAGGCCTCGGTTGAGGCCTCCTTGGAGAGGAGGTTGCTGGCAGGGTCTGTCTCCACACTGCAAGCTGCTGGAGCTCAGAGGGCCTCGTCAGAGGGAAGGGACCAGCAAGGGGCTGGATGCCCAAGACCTCTTTGGCACAGCAGCCTCAGGGCAGCAGGGAGAGCAAGAGGCCCAACTTGCCCCTAGGGCGGCTCTGCCCCTTCCCACACAGGCGGCCAGCCCAGCAGCTGCCTGACAGACTCTGGCTACCCCCAGCTCTCTGCCGGTAGAGGGGGCAGGAACAGACGTGTGCATGTGGTTCTGCCTTGGCCTGGGACTGTGGATCCCCTGCCTGGCCCCCAGGCTCAGGGGCAGGGGCCCGGAGAGACCACCACCCCGAAGCGCTTTTCTCCTGGGCTTGGGAGCATTGTGCGTGCCTGGCGGGAACAGCGGGCAGGAGTGTTGGCAAACTGGCCTTTGGAGGCAGCCGGGGAGGTCTTCCAGCGGGAGAGGGCCGGTTGTGCTCAGAGGCCCTACAGGCCAGGGGCAGGACCCAGCAGGGCCCCTGCCCCTGGCCAGCCTTGCCCAGACCTTCCTGGCCTCCGGGGGTACTGCCCCACCAAGGGGCAGGCTGCGGGGACTGGGTCCAGACATGCCCGGGCGCCTCCCCAGGCTCATCCCCGCTGGTGCCTTTCCCCTGGGCCTAGGCCTCGGTTGAGGCCTCCTTGGAGAGGAGGTTGCTGGCAGGGGCTGTCTCCACACTGCAAGGTGCTGGAGCTCAGAGGGCCTCATCAGAGGGAAGGGACCAGCAAGGGGCTGGATGCCCAAGACCTCTTTGGCCCAGCAGCCTCAGGGCAGCAGGGAGAGCAAGAGGCCCAACTTGCCCCTAGGTCGGCTCTGCCCCTTCCCACACAGGCGGCCAGCCCAGCAGCTGCCTGACAGACTCTGGCTCCCCCGAGCTCTCTGCCGGTGCAGGGGGCAGATCAGTCGTGTGCATGTGGTTCTGCCTTGGCCTGGGAGTGTGGACACCCTGCCTTGCCCCCACGCTCAGGGGCAAGGGCCCGGAGAGAGCACCACCCCGAAGCGCTTTTCTCCCGGGCTTGGGAGCATTGTGCACGCCTGCTGGGAACAGTGGGCGGGAGCGCTTGCAAACCGGCCTTTGGAGGCAGCTGGGGAGGTCTTCCAGTGGGAGAGGGCCGGTTGTGCTCAGAGGCCCCACAGGCCAAGGGCAGGACGCAGCAGGGCCCCTGCCCCTGGCCAGCCTTGCCCAGACCTTCCTGGCCTCCGGGGGTACTGCCCCACCAAGGGGCAGGCTGCGGGGACTGGGTCCAGACATGCTCGGGCGCCTCCCCTGGCTCATCCCCGCTGGTGCCTTTCCCCTGGGCCTAGGCCTCGGTTGAGGCCTCCTTGGAGAGGAGGTTGCTGGCAGGGGCTGTCTCCACACTGCAAGGTGCTGCAGCTCAGAGAGCCTCGTCAGAGAGAAGGGACAGGAAAGGGCTGGATGCCCAAGACATCTTTGGCCCAGCAGCCTCAGGGCAGCAGGGAGAGCAAGAGGCCCAACTTGCCCCTAGGTCGGCTCTACCCCTTCCCACACAGGCGGCTAACCCAGCAGCTGCCTGACAGACTCTGGCTCCCCCAAGCTCTCTGCCGGTGCAGGGGACAGGAACAGATGTGGGCATGTGGTTCTGCCTTGGCCTGGGAGTGTGTTCTCCCTGCCTTGCCCCCAGGCTCATGGGCAAGGGCCCGGAGAGAGCACCACACCGAAGCGCTTTTCTCCCCGGCTTGGGAGCTTTGTGCATTCCTGACGTGAACAGCGGGCGGGAGTGTTGCAAACAGGACTTTGGAGGCAGCCGGGGAGGTCTTCCAGGGCCCGGTGTGAGCACCACCCCAAAATGCTTTTCTCCCGGGCTTGGGAGCATTGTGCGCGGATGGCGGGAACAGCAGGAAGGAGTCCTTGCAAACCGGCCTTTGGAGGCAGCCCGGGAGGTCTTCCAAGGGCCTGTAGAGAGCACCACCCCGAAGCGCTTTTCTCCCGGGCTTGGGATTATTGTGCGCGGGTGGCGGGAACAGCAGGCAGGAGTGCTTGAAAACCGTCCTTTGGAGGCAGCCGGGGAGGTCTTCCAGGGCCCGGTGTGAGCACCACCCCAAAATGCTTTTCTCCCGGGCTTGGGAGCATTGTGCGCGGATGGCGGGAACAGCGAGTGGGAGTGCTTGCAAACCGGCCTTTGGGGGCACCCCGGGAGGTCTTCCATGGGCACGGAGAGAACACCACCCCGAAGCGCTTTTCTCCGGGGTTTTGGAGGATTGTGCGTGGCTGGCGGGAACAGCGAGTGGGAGTGCTTGCAAACCGGCCTTTGGGGGCAGCCAGGGAGGTCCTCCATTGGCACGGAGAGAACACCACCCCGAAGCGCTTTTCTCCCGGTCTTGGGAGCATTGTGCGAGGCTGGCGGGAACAGCGGGCGGGAGTGCTTGCAAACCGGCCTTTGGAGGCAGCTTGGGAGGTCTTCCAAGGGCCCGGAGAGAGCACCATCCCGAAGCACTTTTCTCACGGAATTGGGAGCATTGTTCGCGGCTGTCGGGAACAGAGGACATGAGTGCTTGCAAACCGGCCTTTAGAGGCAGCCGGGGAGTCTTCCAAGGGCCCGGAGAGAGACCACCCCAAAAAGCTTTTCTCCCGGGCTTGGGAGCATTGTGCGCGGCTGGTGGGAACAGCGGACATGAGTGCTTGCAAACTGGCCATTGGAGGCTGCCGGGGAGGTCTTCCAAGGGCCCGGAGTGAGCACCAACCCAAAATGCTTTTCTCCCGGGCTTGGGAGCATTGTGCGTGGCTGGCGGGAACAGCAGGAAGGAGTCCTTGCAAACCGGCCTTTGGAGGCAGCCGGGGAGGTCTTCCAAGGGCCTGTAGAGAGCACCACCCCGAAGCGCTTTTCTCCCGCGCTTGGGAGCATTCTGCGCGGGTGGCGGGAACAGCAGGCAGGAGTGCTTGAAAACCGTCCTTTGGAGGCAGCCGGGGAGGTCTTCCAGGGCCCGGTGTGAGCACCACCCCAAAATGCTTTTCTCCCGGGCTTGGGAGCATTGTGCGCGGATGGCGGGAACAGCAGGAAGGAGTCCTTGCAAACCGGCCTTTGGAGGCAGCCGGGGAGGTCTTCCAAGGGCCTGTAGAGAGCACCACCCCGAAGCGCTTTTCTCCCGGGCTTGGGAGCATTGTGTGCGGGTGGCGGGAACAGCAGGCAGGAGTGCTTGAAAACCGTCCTTTGGAGGCAGCCGGGGAGGTCTTCCAGGGCCCGGTGTGAGCACCACCCCAAAATGCTTTTCTCCCGGGCTTGGGAGCATTGTGCGCGGATGGCGGGAACAGCGAGTGGGAGTGCTTGCAAACCGGCCTTTGGGGGCACCCCGGGAGGTCTTCCATGGGCACGGAGAGAACAGCACCCCGAAGCGCTTTTCTCCGGGGTTTTGGAGGATTGTGCGTGGCTGGCGGGAACAGCGAGTGGGAGTGCTTGCAAACCGGCCTTTGGGGGCAGCCAGGGAGGTCCTCCATTGGCACGGAGAGAACACCACCCCGAAGCGCTTTTCTCCCGGTCTTGGGAGCATTGTGCGAGGCTGGCGGGAACAGCGGGCGGGAGTGCTTGCAAACCGGCCTTTGGAGGCAGCTTGGGAGGTCTTCCAAGGGCCCGGAGAGAGCACCATCCCGAAGCACTTTTCTCACGGAATTGGGAGCATTGTTCGCGGCTGTCGGGAACAGAGGACATGAGTGCTTGCAAACCGGCCTTTAGAGGCAGCCGGGGAGTCTTCCAAGGGCCCGGAGAGAGACCACCCCAAAATGCTTTTCTCCCGGGCTTGGGAGCATTGTGTGCGGCTGGCGGGTCAGCGGGAGGGAGTTCTCGAAAACCAGCCTTTGGAGGCAGCCGGGGAGGTCTTCCAAGGGCCAGGAGAGAGCACCACCCCGAAGCGCTTTTCTCCCGGGCTTGGGAGCATTGTGCGCGGCTGGCGGGAACAGCGGGATTGAGTGCTTGCAAACTGGCCTTTGGAGGCAGCCGGGGAGGTCTTCCAAGGGCCGGGAGAGAGCACCACCCCGAAGCGCTTTTCTCCTAGGCTTGGGAGCATTGTGCGCGGCTGGCGGGAACAGCGGGCATGAGTGCTTGCAAACCGGCCTTTGGAGACAAACGGGGAGGTCTTCCAAGGGCCCGTAGAGAGCACCACCCCGAAGCGCTTTTCTCCCGTGATTGGGAGCATTGTGTGCGGCTGGCGGGACAGCGGGAGGGAGTACTTGAAATCCAGCCTTTGGAGGCAGCCGGGGAGGTCTTCCAAGGGCCGGGAGAGAGCACCACCCTGAAGGGCTTTTCTCCTGGGCTTGGAGCATTTGCACGGATGGCGGGAACAGCGAGTGGGAGTGCTTGCAAACCGGCATTTGGGGGCAGCCCGGGAGGTCTTTCTTGGGCCCAGAGAGAACACCACCCCGAAACGCTTTTCTCCCGGGCTTGGGAGCATTGTGCGCGGGTGGCGGGAACAGCAGGCAGAAGTGCTTGCAAACCGGCCTTGGAGGCAGCCGGGGAGGTCTTCCAAAGCCCGGAGTGAGCACCACCCCAAAATGCTTTTCTCCCGGGCTTGGGAGCATTGTGCGCAGCTGGCGTGAACAGCGGGATTGAGTGCTTGCAATCCAGCCTTTGGAGGCAGCCGGGGAGGTCTTCCAGCGGGAGAGTGCCAGTTGTTCTCAGAGGCCCCACAGGCCAGGGGCAGGACCCAGCAGGGTCCCTGCATCTGGCAGCCTTGCCCAGACCTTCCTGGCCTCCGGGGGTACTGCCCCACCAAGGGGCAGGCTGCGGGGCCTGGGTCCAGACATGCCCGGGCGCCTCCCCAGGCTCATCCCCGCTGGTGCCTTTCCCCTGGGCCTAGGCCTCGGTTGAGGCCTCCTTGGAGAGGAGGTTGCCGGCAGGGGCTGTCTGCACACTGCAAGGTGCTGGAGCTCAGAGGGCCTCGTCAGAGGGAAAGGACCAGCAAAGGGCTGGATGCCCAAGACCTCTTTGACCCAGCAGCCTCAGGGCAGCAGGGAGAGCAAGAGGCCCAACTTGCCCCTAGGTCGGCTCTACCCCGTCCCACACAGGCAGCCAGCCCAGCAGCAGCCTGGCAGTCTCTGGCTCTCCCGAACTCTCTGCCGGTGTAGGGGGCAGGAACAGACGTGTGCATGTCGTTCTGCCTTGGCCTGGGAGTGTGTTCCCCCTGCCTGTCCCCCAGGCTCAGGGGCAAGGGCCCGGAGAGAGCACCACCCCGAAGCGCTTTTCTCCCGGGCTTGGGAGCATTGTGCGTGCCTGGCGGGAACAGCGGGCGGGAGTGCTTGCAAACCGGCCTTTGGAGGCAGCCGGGGAGGTCTTCCAGCGGGAGAGTGCCGGTTGTGCTCAGACGCCCCACAGGCCAGGGGCAGGACCCAGCAGTGTCCCTGCCCCTGGCAGCCTTGCCCAGACCCTCCTGGCCTCCGGGGGTACTGCCCCACCAAGGGGCAGGCTGCGGGGACTGGGTCCAGACATGGCCGGGCGCCTCCCCAGGCTCATCCCCGCTGGTGCCTTTCCCCTGGGCCTAGGCCTCGGTTGAGGCCTCCTTGGAGAGGAGGTTGCTGGCAGGGGCTGTCTCCACACTGCAAGGTGCTGGAGCTCAGAGGGCCTCGTCAGAGGGAAGGGACCAGCAAGGGGCTGGATGCCCAAGACCTCTTTGGCCCAGCAGCCTCAGGGCAGCAGGGAGAGGAAGAGGCCCAACTTGCCCCTAGGTCGGCTCTGCCCCTTCCCACACAGGCGGCCAGCCCAGCAGCTGCCTGACAGACTCTGGCTCCCCCGAGCTCTCTGCCGGTGCAGGGGTCAGGAACAGACGTGGGCATGTGGTTCTGCGTTGGTCTGGGAGTGTGGACCCACTGCCTCGCCCCCAGGCTCAGGGGCAAGGGCCCGGAGATAGCACCACCCCGAAGCGCTTTTCTCCCGGGCTTGGGAGAATTGTGCGTGCCTGGCGGGAACAGCGGGTGGGAGTGTTGGCAAACCGGCCTTTGGAGGCAGCCGGGGAAGTCTTCCAGTGGGAGAGGGCCGGTTGTGCTCAGAGGCCCCACAGGCCAGGGGCAGGACCCAGCAGGGCCCCTGCCCGTGGCCAGCCTTGCCCAGACCTTCCTGGCTTCCGGGGGTACTGCCCCACCAAGGGGCAGGCTGCGGGGACTGGGTCCAGACATGCCCGGGCGCCTCCCCAGGCTCATCCCCGCTGGTGCCTTTCCCCTGGGCCTAGGCCTCGGTTGAGGCCTCCTTGGAGAGGAGGTTGCTGGCAGGGGCTGTCTCCACACTGCAAGGTGCTGGAGCTCAGAGGGCCTCGTCAGAGGGAAGGGACAAGCAAGGGGCTGGATGCCCAAGATCTCTTTGGCCCAGCAGCCTCATGGCAGCAGGAAGAGCAAGAGGCCCAACTTGCCCCTAGGTCGGCTCTGCCCCTTCCCACACAGGCGGCCAGCCCAGCAGCTGCCTGACAGACTTTGGCTCCCCCGAGCTCTCTGCCGGTGCCTGGGGCAGGAACAGACGTGTGCATGTCGTTCTGCCTTGGCCTGGGAGTGTGGACACCCTGCCTGGCCCCCAGGCTCAGGGGAAAGGGCCCGGAGAGAGCACCACCCCGAGGCGATTTTCTCCCGGGCTTGGGAGCGTTGTGCGCCCTTGGTTGGAACAGTGGGCGGGAGTGCTTGCAAACCGGCCTTTGGAGGCAGCCGGGGACGTCTTCCAGTGGGAGAGGGCCGGTTGTGCTCAGAGGCCCCACAGGCCAGGGGCAGGACCCAGCAGGGCCCCTGCCCATGGCCAGCCTTTCCCAGACCTTCCTCGCCTCCGGGGGTACTGCCCCACCAAGGGGCAGGCTGCGGGGACTGGGTCCATACATGCCCGGGCGCCTCCCCAGGCTCATCCCCGCTGGTGCTTTTCCCCTGTGCCTAGGCCTCGGTTTAGGCCTCCTTGGAGAGGAGGTTGCTGGCAGGGGCTGTCTCCACACTGCAAGGTGCTGGAGCTCAGAGGGCCTCGTCAGAGGGAAGGGACCAGCAAGGGGTTGGATGCCCAAGACCTCTTTGGCCCAGCAGCCTCAGGGCAGCAGGGAGGGCAAGAGGCCCAACTTGCCCCTAGGTCGGCTCTGCCACTTCCCACACAGGCGGCCAGCCCAGCAGCTGCCTGACAGACTCTGGCTCCCCCGAGCTCTCTGCCGGTGCAGGGGGCAGGAACAGACGTGTGCATGTGGTTCTGCCTTGACCTGGGAGTGTGGACCCCCTGCCTTGCCCCCAGGCTCAGGGGCAAGGGCCCGGAGAGAGCACCACCCTGAAGCGCTTTTCTCCCGGGCTTGGGAGCATTGTGCACGCCTGCTGGGAACAGTGGGCGGGAGCGCTTGCAAACCGGCCTTTGGAGGCAGCCGGGGAGGTCTTCCAGTGGGAGAGGGCCGGTTGTGCTCAGAGGCCCCACAGGCCAGGGGCAGGACGCAGCAGGGCCCCTGCCCCTGGCCAGCCTTGCCCAGACCTTCCTGGCCTCCGGGGGTACTGCCCCACCAAGGGGCAGGCTGCGGGGACTGGGTCCAGACATGCTCGGGCGCCTCCCCTGGCTCATCCCCGCTGGTGCCTTTCCCCTGGGCCTAGGCCTCGGTTGAGGCCTCCTTGGAGAGGAGGTTGCTGGCAGGGGCTGTCTCCACACTGCAAGGTGCTGGAGCTCAGAGGGCCTCGTCAGAGGGAAGGGACCAGCAAGGGGCTGGATGCCCAAGACGTCTTTGGCCCAGCAGCCTCAGGGCAGCAGGGAGAGCAAGAGGCCCAACTTGCCCCTCGGTCGGCTCTGCTCCTTCCCACACAGGCGGCCAACCCAGCAGCTGCCTGCCAGACTCTGGCTCCCCCAAGCTCTCTGCCGGTGCAGGGGACAGGAACAGACGTGGGCATGTGGTTCTGCCTTGGCCAGGGAGTGTGTTCCCCGTGCCTTGCCCCCAGGCTCAGGGGCAAGGGCCCGGAGAGAGAACCACCCCAATGCGCTTTTCTCCCGGGCTTGGGAGCATTGTGCGAGCCTGGCGTGAACAGCGGGCGGGAGTGTTAGCAAACAGGACTTTGGAGGCAGCCGGGGAGGTCTTCCAGTGGGAGAGGGCTGGTTGTGCTCAGAGGCCCCACAGGCCAGGGGCAGGACCCAGCAGAGCCCCTGACCCTGGCCAGCCTTGCCCAGACCTTCCTGGCCTCCGGGGGTACTGCCCCACCAAGGGGCAGGCTGCGGGGACTGGGTCCAGACATGCCCGGGCGCCTCCCCAGGCTCATCCCCGCTGGTGCCTTTCCCCTGGGCCTAGGCCTCGGTTGAGGCCTCCTTGGAGAGGAGGTTGCTGGCAGGGGCTCTCTCCACACTGCAAGGTGCTGGAGATCAGAGGGCCTCGTCAGAGGGAAGGGACCAGCAAAGGGCTGGATGCCCAAGACCTCTTTGACCCAGCAGCCTCAGGGCAGCAGGGAGAGCAAGAGGCCCAACTTGCCCCTAGGTCGGCTCTGCCCCGTCCCACACAGGCGGCCAGCCCAGCAGCAGCCTGGCAGTCTCTGGCTCCCCCGAGCTCTCTGCCGGTGTAGGGGGCAGGAACAGACGTGTGCATGTCGTTCTGCCTTGGCCTGGGAGTGTGTTCCCCCTGCCTGGCCCCCAGGCTCAGGGGCAAGGGCCCGGTGAGAGCACCACCCCGAAGCGCTTTTCTCCCGGGCTTGGGAGCATTGTGCGTGCCTGGCGGGAACAGCGGGCGGGAGTGCTTGCAAACCGGCCTTTCGAGGCAGACGGGGAGGTCTTCCAGCGGGAGAGTGCCGGTTGTGCTCAGACGCCCCACAGGCCAGGGGCAGGACCCAGCAGTGTCCCTGCCCCTGGCAGCATTGCCCAGACCTTCCTGGCCTCCGGGGGTACTGCCCCACCAAGGGGCAGGCTGCGGGGACTGGGTCCAGACATGCCCGGGCGCCTCCCCAGGCTCATCCCCGCTGGTGCCTTTCCCCTGGCCCTAGGCCTCGGTTGAGGACTCCTTGGAGAGGAGGTTGCTGGCAGGGGCTGTCTCCACACTGCAAGGTGCTGGAGCTCAGAGGGCCTCGTCCGAGGGAAGGGACCAGCAAGGGGCTGGATGCCCAGACCTCTTTGGCCCAGCAGCCTCAGGGCAGCAGGGAGAGCAAGAGGCCCAACTTGCCCCTAGGTCGGCTCTGCCCCTTCCCACACAGGCGGCCAGCCCAGCAGCTGCCTGACAGACTCTGGCTCCCCCGAGCTCTCTGCCGGTGCAGGGGGCAGATCAGACGTGTGCATGTGGTTCTGCCTTGTCCTGGGAGTGTGGACACCCTGCCTTGCCCCCAGGCTCAGGGGCAAGGGCCCGGAGAGAGCACCACCCTGAAGCGCTTTTCTCCCGGGCTTGGGAGCATTGTGCACGCCTGCTGGGAACAGTGGGCGGGAGCGCTTGCAAACCGGCCTTTGGAGGCAGCCGGGGAGGTCTTCCAGTGGGAGAGGGCCGGTTGTGCTCAGAGGCCCCACAGGCCAGGGGCAGGACGCAGCAGGGCCCCTGCCCCTGGCCAGCCTTGCCCAGACTTTCCTGGCCTCCGGGGGTACTGCCCCACCAAGGGGCAGGCTGCGGGGACTGGGTCCAGACATGCCCGGGCGCCTCCCCAGGCTCATCCCCGCTGGTGCCTTTCCCCTGGGCCTAGGCCTCGGTTGAGGCCTCCTTGGAGAGGAGATTGCTGGCAGGGGCTGTCTCCACACTGCAAGGTGCTGGAGCTCAGAGGGCCTCGTCAGAGGGAAGGGACCAGCAAGGGGCTGGATGCCCAAGACCTCTTTGGCCCAGCAGCCTCAGGGCAGCAGGGAGAGCAAGAGGCCCAACTTGCCCCTAGGGCGGCTCCGCCCCTTCCCACACAGGCGGCCAACTCAGCAGCTGCCTGACAGACTCTGGCTCCCCCAAGCTCTCTGCCGGTGCAGGGGACAGGAACAGACGTGGGCATGTGGTTCTGCCTTGGCCTGGGAGTGTATTCCCCCTGCCTTGCCCCCAGGCTCAGGGGCAAGGGCCCGGAGAGAGCACCACCCCGAAGCGCTTTTCTCCCGGGCTTGGGAGCGTTGTGCGAGCCTGCTGGGAACAGTGGGCGGGAGTGTTTGCAAACAGGACTTTGGAGGCAGCCGTGGAGGTTTTCCAGTGGGAGAGGGCCGGTTGTGCTCAGAGGCCTCACAGGCCAGGGGCAGGACCCAGCAGGTCCCCTGCCCCTGGCCAGCCTTGCCCAGACCTTCCTGGCCTCCGGGGGTACTGCCCCACCAAGGGGCAGGCTGCAGGGACTGGGTCCAGACATGCCTCGGCGCCTCCCCTGGCTCATCCCCGCTGGTGCCTTTCCCCTGGGCATAGGCCTCGGTTGATGCCTCCTTGGAGAGGAGGTTGCTGGCAGGGGCTGTCTCCACACTGCAAGGTGCTGGAGCTCAGAGGGCCTCGTCAGCGGGAAGGGACCAGCAAGGGGCTGGATGCCCAAGACCTCTTTGGCCCAGCAGCCTCAGGGCAGCAGGGAGAGCAAGAGGCCCAACTTGCCCCTAGGTCGGCTCTGCCCCTTCCCACACAGGCAGCCAACCCAGCAGCTGCCTGATAGACTCTGGCTCCCCCGAGCTCTCTGCCGGTTCAGGGGTCAGGAACAGACGTGTGCATGTGGTTCTGCCTTGGTCTGGGAGTGTGGACCCACTGCCTGGACCCCAGGCTCAAGGGCAAAGGCCCGGAGAGAGCAACACCCCGAAGCGCTTTTCTCCTGGCCTTGGGAGCGTTGTGCGTGCCTGGCGGGAACAGCGGGCGGGAGTGTTGGCAAACCCGCCTTTGAAGGCAGCCGGGGAGGTCTTCCAGTGGGAGTGGGCCGGTTGTGCTCAGAGGCCCCACAGGCCAGGGGCAGGACCCAGCAGGGACCCTGCCCCTGGCCAGCCTTGCCCAGACCTTCCTGGCCTCCGGGGGTACTGCCCCACCAAGGGGCAGGCTGCGGGGACTGGGTCCTGATATGCCCGTGCGCCTCCACTGGCTCATCCCCGCTGGTGCCTTTCCCCTGGGCCTAGGCCTCGGTTGAGGCCTCCTTGGAGAGGAGGTTGCTGGCAGGGTCTGTCTCCACACTGCAAGCTGCTGGAGCTCAGAGGGCCTCGTCAGAGGGAAGGGACCAGCAAGGGGCTGGATGCCCAAGACCTCTTTGGCACAGCAGCCTCAGGGCAGCAGGGAGAGCAAGAGGCCCAACTTGCCCCTAGGGCGGCTCTGCCCCTTCCCACACAGGCGGCCAGCCCAGCAGCTGCCTGACAGACTCTGGCTCCCCCCAGCTCTCTGCCGGTAGAGGGGGCAGGAACAGACGTGTGCATGTGGTTCTGCCTTGGCCTGGGACTGTGGATCCCCTGCCTGGCCCCCAGGCTCAGGGGCAGGGGCCCGGAGAGACCACCACCCCGAAGCGCTTTTCTCCTGGGCTTGGGAGCATTGTGCGTGCCTGGCGGGAACAGCGGGCAGGAGTGTTGGCAAACTGGCCTTTGGAGGCAGCCGGGGAGGTCTTCCAGCGGGAGAGGGCCGGTTGTGCTCAGAGGCCCTACAGGCCAGGGGCAGGACCCAGCAGGGCCCCTGCCCCTGGCCAGCCTTGCCCAGACCTTCCTGGCCTCCGGGGGTACTGCCCCACCAAGGGGCAGGCTGCGGGGACTGGGTCCAGACATGCCCGGGCGCCTCCCCAGGCTCATCCCCGCTGGTGCCTTTCCCCTGGGCCTAGGCCTCGGTTGAGGCCTCCTTGGAGAGGAGGTTGCTGGCAGGGGCTGTCTCCACACTGCAAGGTGCTGGAGCTCAGAGGGCCTCATCAGAGGGAAGGGACCAGCAAGGGGCTGGATGCCCAAGACCTCTTTGGCCCAGCAGCCTCAGGGCAGCAGGGAGAGCAAGAGGCCCAACTTGCCCCTAGGTCGGCTCTGCCCCTTCCCACACAGGCGGCCAGCCCAGCAGCTGCCTGACAGACTCTGGCTCCCCCGAGCTCTCTGCCGGTGCAGGGGGCAGATCAGTCGTGTGCATGTGGTTCTGCCTTGGCCTGGGAGTGTGGACACCCTGCCTTGCCCCCACGCTCAGGGGCAAGGGCCCGGAGAGAGCACCACCCCGAAGCGCTTTTCTCCCGGGCTTGGGAGCATTGTGCACGCCTGCTGGGAACAGTGGGCGGGAGCGCTTGCAAACCGGCCTTTGGAGGCAGCTGGGGAGGTCTTCCAGTGGGAGAGGGCCGGTTGTGCTCAGAGGCCCCACAGGCCAAGGGCAGGACGCAGCAGGGCCCCTGCCCCTGGCCAGCCTTGCCCAGACCTTCCTGGCCTCCGGGGGTACTGCCCCACCAAGGGGCAGGCTGCGGGGACTGGGTCCAGACATGCTCGGGCGCCTCCCCTGGCTCATCCCCGCTGGTGCCTTTCCCCTGGGCCTAGGCCTCGGTTGAGGCCTCCTTGGAGAGGAGGTTGCTGGCAGGGGCTGTCTCCACACTGCAAGGTGCTGCAGCTCAGAGAGCCTCGTCAGAGAGAAGGGACAGGAAAGGGCTGGATGCCCAAGACATCTTTGGCCCAGCAGCCTCAGGGCAGCAGGGAGAGCAAGAGGCCCAACTTGCCCCTAGGTCGGCTCTACCCCTTCCCACACAGGCGGCTAACCCAGCAGCTGCCTGACAGACTCTGGCTCCCCCAAGCTCTCTGCCGGTGCAGGGGACAGGAACAGATGTGGGCATGTGGTTCTGCCTTGGCCTGGGAGTGTGTTCTCCCTGCCTTGCCCCCAGGCTCATGGGCAAGGGCCCGGAGAGAGCACCACACCGAAGCGCTTTTCTCCCCGGCTTGGGAGCTTTGTGCATTCCTGACGTGAACAGCGGGCGGGAGTGTTGCAAACAGGACTTTGGAGGCAGCCGGGGAGGTCTTCCAGGGCCCGGTGTGAGCACCACCCCAAAATGCTTTTCTCCCGGGCTTGGGAGCATTGTGCGCGGATGGCGGGAACAGCAGGAAGGAGTCCTTGCAAACCGGCCTTTGGAGGCAGCCCGGGAGGTCTTCCAAGGGCCTGTAGAGAGCACCACCCCGAAGCGCTTTTCTCCCGGGCTTGGGATTATTGTGCGCGGGTGGCGGGAACAGCAGGCAGGAGTGCTTGAAAACCGTCCTTTGGAGGCAGCCGGGGAGGTCTTCCAGGGCCCGGTGTGAGCACCACCCCAAAATGCTTTTCTCCCGGGCTTGGGAGCATTGTGCGCGGATGGCGGGAACAGCGAGTGGGAGTGCTTGCAAACCGGCCTTTGGGGGCACCCCGGGAGGTCTTCCATGGGCACGGAGAGAACACCACCCCGAAGCGCTTTTCTCCGGGGTTTTGGAGGATTGTGCGTGGCTGGCGGGAACAGCGAGTGGGAGTGCTTGCAAACCGGCCTTTGGGGGCAGCCAGGGAGGTCCTCCATTGGCACGGAGAGAACACCACCCCGAAGCGCTTTTCTCCCGGTCTTGGGAGCATTGTGCGAGGCTGGCGGGAACAGCGGGCGGGAGTGCTTGCAAACCGGCCTTTGGAGGCAGCTTGGGAGGTCTTCCAAGGGCCCGGAGAGAGCACCATCCCGAAGCACTTTTCTCACGGAATTGGGAGCATTGTTCGCGGCTGTCGGGAACAGAGGACATGAGTGCTTGCAAACCGGCCTTTAGAGGCAGCCGGGGAGTCTTCCAAGGGCCCGGAGAGAGACCACCCCAAAAAGCTTTTCTCCCGGGCTTGGGAGCATTGTGCGCGGCTGGTGGGAACAGCGGACATGAGTGCTTGCAAACTGGCCATTGGAGGCTGCCGGGGAGGTCTTCCAAGGGCCCGGAGTGAGCACCAACCCAAAATGCTTTTCTCCCGGGCTTGGGAGCATTGTGCGTGGCTGGCGGGAACAGCAGGAAGGAGTCCTTGCAAACCGGCCTTTGGAGGCAGCCGGGGAGGTCTTCCAAGGGCCTGTAGAGAGCACCACCCCGAAGCGCTTTTCTCCCGCGCTTGGGAGCATTCTGCGCGGGTGGCGGGAACAGCAGGCAGGAGTGCTTGAAAACCGTCCTTTGGAGGCAGCCGGGGAGGTCTTCCAGGGCCCGGTGTGAGCACCACCCCAAAATGCTTTTCTCCCGGGCTTGGGAGCATTGTGCGCGGATGGCGGGAACAGCAGGAAGGAGTCCTTGCAAACCGGCCTTTGGAGGCAGCCGGGGAGGTCTTCCAAGGGCCTGTAGAGAGCACCACCCCGAAGCGCTTTTCTCCCGGGCTTGGGAGCATTGTGTGCGGGTGGCGGGAACAGCAGGCAGGAGTGCTTGAAAACCGTCCTTTGGAGGCAGCCGGGGAGGTCTTCCAGGGCCCGGTGTGAGCACCACCCCAAAATGCTTTTCTCCCGGGCTTGGGAGCATTGTGCGCGGATGGCGGGAACAGCGAGTGGGAGTGCTTGCAAACCGGCCTTTGGGGGCACCCCGGGAGGTCTTCCATGGGCACGGAGAGAACAGCACCCCGAAGCGCTTTTCTCCGGGGTTTTGGAGGATTGTGCGTGGCTGGCGGGAACAGCGAGTGGGAGTGCTTGCAAACCGGCCTTTGGGGGCAGCCAGGGAGGTCCTCCATTGGCACGGAGAGAACACCACCCCGAAGCGCTTTTCTCCCGGTCTTGGGAGCATTGTGCGAGGCTGGCGGGAACAGCGGGCGGGAGTGCTTGCAAACCGGCCTTTGGAGGCAGCTTGGGAGGTCTTCCAAGGGCCCGGAGAGAGCACCATCCCGAAGCACTTTTCTCACGGAATTGGGAGCATTGTTCGCGGCTGTCGGGAACAGAGGACATGAGTGCTTGCAAACCGGCCTTTAGAGGCAGCCGGGGAGTCTTCCAAGGGCCCGGAGAGAGACCACCCCAAAATGCTTTTCTCCCGGGCTTGGGAGCATTGTGTGCGGCTGGCGGGTCAGCGGGAGGGAGTTCTCGAAAACCAGCCTTTGGAGGCAGCCGGGGAGGTCTTCCAAGGGCCAGGAGAGAGCACCACCCCGAAGCGCTTTTCTCCCGGGCTTGGGAGCATTGTGCGCGGCTGGCGGGAACAGCGGGATTGAGTGCTTGCAAACTGGCCTTTGGAGGCAGCCGGGGAGGTCTTCCAAGGGCCGGGAGAGAGCACCACCCCGAAGCGCTTTTCTCCTAGGCTTGGGAGCATTGTGCGCGGCTGGCGGGAACAGCGGGCATGAGTGCTTGCAAACCGGCCTTTGGAGACAAACGGGGAGGTCTTCCAAGGGCCCGTAGAGAGCACCACCCCGAAGCGCTTTTCTCCCGTGATTGGGAGCATTGTGTGCGGCTGGCGGGACAGCGGGAGGGAGTACTTGAAATCCAGCCTTTGGAGGCAGCCGGGGAGGTCTTCCAAGGGCCGGGAGAGAGCACCACCCTGAAGGGCTTTTCTCCTGGGCTTGGAGCATTTGCACGGATGGCGGGAACAGCGAGTGGGAGTGCTTGCAAACCGGCATTTGGGGGCAGCCCGGGAGGTCTTTCTTGGGCCCAGAGAGAACACCACCCCGAAACGCTTTTCTCCCGGGCTTGGGAGCATTGTGCGCGGGTGGCGGGAACAGCAGGCAGAAGTGCTTGCAAACCGGCCTTGGAGGCAGCCGGGGAGGTCTTCCAAAGCCCGGAGTGAGCACCACCCCAAAATGCTTTTCTCCCGGGCTTGGGAGCATTGTGCGCAGCTGGCGTGAACAGCGGGATTGAGTGCTTGCAATCCAGCCTTTGGAGGCAGCCGGGGAGGTCTTCCAGCGGGAGAGTGCCAGTTGTTCTCAGAGGCCCCACAGGCCAGGGGCAGGACCCAGCAGGGTCCCTGCATCTGGCAGCCTTGCCCAGACCTTCCTGGCCTCCGGGGGTACTGCCCCACCAAGGGGCAGGCTGCGGGGCCTGGGTCCAGACATGCCCGGGCGCCTCCCCAGGCTCATCCCCGCTGGTGCCTTTCCCCTGGGCCTAGGCCTCGGTTGAGGCCTCCTTGGAGAGGAGGTTGCCGGCAGGGGCTGTCTGCACACTGCAAGGTGCTGGAGCTCAGAGGGCCTCGTCAGAGGGAAAGGACCAGCAAAGGGCTGGATGCCCAAGACCTCTTTGACCCAGCAGCCTCAGGGCAGCAGGGAGAGCAAGAGGCCCAACTTGCCCCTAGGTCGGCTCTACCCCGTCCCACACAGGCAGCCAGCCCAGCAGCAGCCTGGCAGTCTCTGGCTCTCCCGAACTCTCTGCCGGTGTAGGGGGCAGGAACAGACGTGTGCATGTCGTTCTGCCTTGGCCTGGGAGTGTCTTCCCCCTGCCTGTCCCCCAGGCTCAGGGGCAAGGGCCCGGAGAGAGCACCACCCCGAAGCGCTTTTCTCCCGGGCTTGGGAGCATTGTGCGTGCCTGGCGGGAACAGCGGGCGGGAGTGCTTGCAAACCGGCCTTTGGAGGCAGCCGGGGAGGTCTTCCAGCGGGAGAGTGCCGGTTGTGCTCAGACGCCCCACAGGCCAGGGGCAGGACCCAGCAGTGTCCCTGCCCCTGGCAGCCTTGCCCAGACCCTCCTGGCCTCCGGGGGTACTGCCCCACCAAGGGGCAGGCTGCGGGGACTGGGTCCAGACATGGCCGGGCGCCTCCCCAGGCTCATCCCCGCTGGTGCCTTTCCCCTGGGCCTAGGCCTCGGTTGAGGCCTCCTTGGAGAGGAGGTTGCTGGCAGGGGCTGTCTCCACACTGCAAGGTGCTGGAGCTCAGAGGGCCTCGTCAGAGGGAAGGGACCAGCAAGGGGCTGGATGCCCAAGACCTCTTTGGCCCAGCAGCCTCAGGGCAGCAGGGAGAGGAAGAGGCCCAACTTGCCCCTAGGTCGGCTCTGCCCCTTCCCACACAGGCGGCCAGCCCAGCAGCTGCCTGACAGACTCTGGCTCCCCCGAGCTCTCTGCCGGTGCAGGGGTCAGGAACAGACGTGGGCATGTGGTTCTGCGTTGGTCTGGGAGTGTGGACCCACTGCCTCGCCCCCAGGCTCAGGGGCAAGGGCCCGGAGATAGCACCACCCCGAAGCGCTTTTCTCCCGGGCTTGGGAGAATTGTGCGTGCCTGGCGGGAACAGCGGGTGGGAGTGTTGGCAAACCGGCCTTTGGAGGCAGCCGGGGAAGTCTTCCAGTGGGAGAGGGCCGGTTGTGCTCAGAGGCCCCACAGGCCAGGGGCAGGACCCAGCAGGGCCCCTGCCCGTGGCCAGCCTTGCCCAGACCTTCCTGGCTTCCGGGGGTACTGCCCCACCAAGGGGCAGGCTGCGGGGACTGGGTCCAGACATGCCCGGGCGCCTCCCCAGGCTCATCCCCGCTGGTGCCTTTCCCCTGGGCCTAGGCCTCGGTTGAGGCCTCCTTGGAGAGGAGGTTGCTGGCAGGGGCTGTCTCCACACTGCAAGGTGCTGGAGCTCAGAGGGCCTCGTCAGAGGGAAGGGACAAGCAAGGGGCTGGATGCCCAAGATCTCTTTGGCCCAGCAGCCTCATGGCAGCAGGAAGAGCAAGAGGCCCAACTTGCCCCTAGGTCGGCTCTGCCCCTTCCCACACAGGCGGCCAGCCCAGCAGCTGCCTGACAGACTTTGGCTCCCCCGAGCTCTCTGCCGGTGCCTGGGGCAGGAACAGACGTGTGCATGTCGTTCTGCCTTGGCCTGGGAGTGTGGACACCCTGCCTGGCCCCCAGGCTCAGGGGAAAGGGCCCGGAGAGAGCACCACCCCGAGGCGATTTTCTCCCGGGCTTGGGAGCGTTGTGCGCCCTTGGTTGGAACAGTGGGCGGGAGTGCTTGCAAACCGGCCTTTGGAGGCAGCCGGGGACGTCTTCCAGTGGGAGAGGGCCGGTTGTGCTCAGAGGCCCCACAGGCCAGGGGCAGGACCCAGCAGGGCCCCTGCCCATGGCCAGCCTTTCCCA
This sequence comes from Dama dama, assembly GCF_033118175.1. Lineage (NCBI taxonomy): Eukaryota > Metazoa > Chordata > Mammalia > Artiodactyla > Cervidae > Dama > Dama dama. The sequence continues at coordinate 386,328 of NW_026870970.1, forward strand.
GACCTTCCTCGCCTCCGGGGGTACTGCCCCACCAAGGGGCAGGCTGCGGGGACTGGGTCCATACATGCCCGGGCGCCTCCCCAGGCTCATCCCCGCTGGTGCTTTTCCCCTGTGCCTAGGCCTCGGTTTAGGCCTCCTTGGAGAGGAGGTTGCTGGCAGGGGCTGTCTCCACACTGCAAGGTGCTGGAGCTCAGAGGGCCTCGTCAGAGGGAAGGGACCAGCAAGGGGTTGGATGCCCAAGACCTCTTTGGCCCAGCAGCCTCAGGGCAGCAGGGAGGGCAAGAGGCCCAACTTGCCCCTAGGTCGGCTCTGCCACTTCCCACACAGGCGGCCAGCCCAGCAGCTGCCTGACAGACTCTGGCTCCCCCGAGCTCTCTGCCGGTGCAGGGGGCAGGAACAGACGTGTGCATGTGGTTCTGCCTTGGCCTGGGAGTGTGGACCCCCTGCCTTGCCCCCAGGCTCAGGGGCAAGGGCCCGGAGAGAGCACCACCCTGAAGCGCTTTTCTCCCGGGCTTGGGAGCATTGTGCACGCCTGCTGGGAACAGTGGGCGGGAGCGCTTGCAAACCGGCCTTTGGAGGCAGCCGGGGAGGTCTTCCAGTGGGAGAGGGCCGGTTGTGCTCAGAGGCCCCACAGGCCAGGGGCAGGACGCAGCAGGGCCCCTGCCCCTGGCCAGCCTTGCCCAGACCTTCCTGGCCTCCGGGGGTACTGCCCCACCAAGGGGCAGGCTGCGGGGACTGGGTCCAGACATGCTCGGGCGCCTCCCCTGGCTCATCCCCGCTGGTGCCTTTCCCCTGGGCCTAGGCCTCGGTTGAGGCCTCCTTGGAGAGGAGGTTGCTGGCAGGGGCTGTCTCCACACTGCAAGGTGCTGGAGCTCAGAGGGCCTCGTCAGAGGGAAGGGACCAGCAAGGGGCTGGATGCCCAAGACGTCTTTGGCCCAGCAGCCTCAGGGCAGCAGGGAGAGCAAGAGGCCCAACTTGCCCCTCGGTCGGCTCTGCTCCTTCCCACACAGGCGGCCAACCCAGCAGCTGCCTGCCAGACTCTGGCTCCCCCAAGCTCTCTGCCGGTGCAGGGGACAGGAACAGACGTGGGCATGTGGTTCTGCCTTGGCCAGGGAGTGTGTTCCCCGTGCCTTGCCCCCAGGCTCAGGGGCAAGGGCCCGGAGAGAGAACCACCCCAATGCGCTTTTCTCCCGGGCTTGGGAGCATTGTGCGAGCCTGGCGTGAACAGCGGGCGGGAGTGTTAGCAAACAGGACTTTGGAGGCAGCCGGGGAGGTCTTCCAGTGGGAGAGGGCTGGTTGTGCTCAGAGGCCCCACAGGCCAGGGGCAGGACCCAGCAGAGCCCCTGACCCTGGCCAGCCTTGCCCAGACCTTCCTGGCCTCCGGGGGTACTGCCCCACCAAGGGGCAGGCTGCGGGGACTGGGTCCAGACATGCCCGGGCGCCTCCCCAGGCTCATCCCCGCTGGTGCCTTTCCCCTGGGCCTAGGCCTCGGTTGAGGCCTCCTTGGAGAGGAGGTTGCTGGCAGGGGCTCTCTCCACACTGCAAGGTGCTGGAGATCAGAGGGCCTCGTCAGAGGGAAGGGACCAGCAAAGGGCTGGATGCCCAAGACCTCTTTGACCCAGCAGCCTCAGGGCAGCAGGGAGAGCAAGAGGCCCAACTTGCCCCTAGGTCGGCTCTGCCCCGTCCCACACAGGCGGCCAGCCCAGCAGCAGCCTGGCAGTCTCTGGCTCCCCCGAGCTCTCTGCCGGTGTAGGGGGCAGGAACAGACGTGTGCATGTCGTTCTGCCTTGGCCTGGGAGTGTGTTCCCCCTGCCTGGCCCCCAGGCTCAGGGGCAAGGGCCCGGTGAGAGCACCACCCCGAAGCGCTTTTCTCCCGGGCTTGGGAGCATTGTGCGTGCCTGGCGGGAACAGCGGGCGGGAGTGCTTGCAAACCGGCCTTTCGAGGCAGACGGGGAGGTCTTCCAGCGGGAGAGTGCCGGTTGTGCTCAGACGCCCCACAGGCCAGGGGCAGGACCCAGCAGTGTCCCTGCCCCTGGCAGCATTGCCCAGACCTTCCTGGCCTCCGGGGGTACTGCCCCACCAAGGGGCAGGCTGCGGGGACTGGGTCCAGACATGCCCGGGCGCCTCCCCAGGCTCATCCCCGCTGGTGCCTTTCCCCTGGCCCTAGGCCTCGGTTGAGGACTCCTTGGAGAGGAGGTTGCTGGCAGGGGCTGTCTCCACACTGCAAGGTGCTGGAGCTCAGAGGGCCTCGTCCGAGGGAAGGGACCAGCAAGGGGCTGGATGCCCAGACCTCTTTGGCCCAGCAGCCTCAGGGCAGCAGGGAGAGCAAGAGGCCCAACTTGCCCCTAGGTCGGCTCTGCCCCTTCCCACACAGGCGGCCAGCCCAGCAGCTGCCTGACAGACTCTGGCTCCCCCGAGCTCTCTGCCGGTGCAGGGGGCAGATCAGACGTGTGCATGTGGTTCTGCCTTGTCCTGGGAGTGTGGACACCCTGCCTTGCCCCCAGGCTCAGGGGCAAGGGCCCGGAGAGAGCACCACCCTGAAGCGCTTTTCTCCCGGGCTTGGGAGCATTGTGCACGCCTGCTGGGAACAGTGGGCGGGAGCGCTTGCAAACCGGCCTTTGGAGGCAGCCGGGGAGGTCTTCCAGTGGGAGAGGGCCGGTTGTGCTCAGAGGCCCCACAGGCCAGGGGCAGGACGCAGCAGGGCCCCTGCCCCTGGCCAGCCTTGCCCAGACTTTCCTGGCCTCCGGGGGTACTGCCCCACCAAGGGGCAGGCTGCGGGGACTGGGTCCAGACATGCCCGGGCGCCTCCCCAGGCTCATCCCCGCTGGTGCCTTTCCCCTGGGCCTAGGCCTCGGTTGAGGCCTCCTTGGAGAGGAGATTGCTGGCAGGGGCTGTCTCCACACTGCAAGGTGCTGGAGCTCAGAGGGCCTCGTCAGAGGGAAGGGACCAGTAAGGGGCTGGATGCCCAAGACGTCTTTGGCCCAGCAGCCTCAGGGCAGCAGGGAGAGCAAGAGGCCCAACTTGCCCCTAGGGCGGCTCTGCCCCTTCCCACACAGGCGGCCAACTCAGCAGCTGCCTGACAGACTCTGGCTCCCCCAAGCTCTCTGCCGGTGCAGGGGACAGGAACAGACGTGGGCATGTGGTTCTGCCTTGGCCTGGGAGTGTGTTCCCCCTGCCTTGCCCCCAGGCTCAGGGGCAAGGGCCCGGAGAGAGCACCACCCCGAAGCACTTTTCTCCCGGGCTTGGGAGCATTGTGCGAGCCTGGCGTGAACAGCGGGCGGGAGTGTTTGCAAACAGGACTTTGGAGGCAGCCGTGGAGGTCTTCCAGTGGGAGAGGGCCGGTTGTGCTCAGAGGCCTCACAGGCCAGGGGCAGGACCCAGCAGGGCCCCTGCCCCTGGCCAGCCTTGCCCAGACCTTCCTGGCCTCCGGGGGTACTGCCCCACCAAGGGGCAGGCTGCGGGGACTGGGTCCAGACATGCCTGGGCGCCTCCCCAGGCTCATCCCCGCTGGTGCCTTTCCCCTGGGCATAGGCCTCGGTTGATGCCTCCTTGGAGAGGAGGTTGCTGGCAGGGGCTGTCTCCACACTGCAAGGTGCTGGAGCTCAGAGGGCCTCGTCAGCGGGAAGGGACCAGCAAGGGGCTGGATGCCCAAGACCTCTTTGGCCCAGCAGCCTCAGGGCAGCAGGGAGAGCAAGAGGCCCAACTTGCCCCTAGGTCGGCTCTGCCCCTTCCCACACAGGCAGCCAACCCAGCAGCTGCCTGATAGACTCTGGCTCCCCCGAGCTCTCTGCCGGTTCAGGGGTCAGGAACAGACGTGTGCATGTGGTTCTGCCTTGGTCTGGGAGTGTGGACCCACTGCCTGGACCCCAGGCTCAAGGGCAAAGGCCCGGAGAGAGCAACACCCCGAAGCGCTTTTCTCCTGGCCTTGGGAGCGTTGTGCGTGCCTGGCGGGAACAGCGGGCGGGAGTGTTGGCAAACCCGCCTTTGAAGGCAGCCAGGGAGGTCTTCCAGTGGGAGAGGGCCGGTTGTGCTCAGAGGCCCCACAGGCCAGGGGCAGGACCCAGCAGGGACCCTGCCCCTGGCCAGCCTTGCCCAGACCTTCCTGGCCTCCGGGGGTACTGCCCCATTAAGGGGCAGGCTGTGGGGACTGGGTCCAGACATGCCCGGGCCCCTCCACTGGCTCATCCCCGCTGGTGCCTTTCCCCTGGGCCTAGGCCTCGGTTGAGGCCTCCTTGGAGAGGAGGTTGCTGGCAGGGTCTGTCTCCACACTGCAAGGTGCTGGAGCTCAGAGGGCCTCGTCAGAGGGAAGGGACCAGCAAGGGGCTGGATGCCCAAGACCTCTTTGGCCCAGCAGCCTCAGGGCAGCAGGGAGAGCAAGAGGCCCAACTTGCCCCTAGGTCGGCTCTGCCCCTTCCCACACAGGCGGCCAGCCCAGCAGCTGCCTGACAGACTCTGGCTCCCCCCAGCTCTCTGCCGGTGGAGGGGGCAGGAACAGACGTGTGCATGTTGTTGTGCCTTGGCCTGGGACTGTGGATCCCCTGCCTGGCCCCCAGGCTCAGGGGCAAGGGCCCGGAGAGACCACCACCCCGAAGCGCTTTTCTCCCGGGCTTGGGAGCATTGTGCGCGCCTGGCGGGAACAGTGGGCGGAGTGCTTGCAAACCGGCCTTTGGAGGCAGCCGGGGAGGTCTTCCAGTGGGAGAGGGCCGGTTGTGCTCAGAGGCCCCACAGGCCAGGGGCAGGACCCAGCAGGGCCCCTGCCCCTGGCCAGCCTTGCCCAGACCTTCCTGGCCTCCGGGGGTACTGCCCCACCAAGGGGCAGGCTGCGGGGACAGGGTCCAGACATGCCCGGGCGCCTCCCCTGGCTCAACACTGCTGGTGCCTTTCCCCTGGGCCTAGTCCTCGGTTGAGGCCTCCTTGGAGAGGAGATTGCTGGCAGGGGCTGTCTCCACACTGCAAGGTGCTGGAGCTCAGAGGGCCTCGTCAGAGGGAAGGGACCAGCAAGGGGCTGGATGCCCAAGACCTCTTTGGCCCAGCAGCCTCAGGGCAGCAGGGAGAGCAAGAGGCCCAACTTGCCCCTAGGTCGGCTCTGCCCCTTCCCACACAGGCGGCCAGCCCAGCAGCTGCCTGACAGACTCTGGCTCCCCCGAGCTCTCTGCCGGTGCAGGGGGCAGATCAGACGTGTGCATGTGGTTCTGCCTTGTCCTGGGAGTGTGGACACCCTGCCTTGCCCCCAGGCTCAGGGGCAAGGGCCCGGAAAGAGCACCACCCTGAAGCGCTTTTCTCCCGGGCTTGGGAGCATTGTGCACGCCTGCTGGGAACAGTGGGCGGGAGCGCTTGCAAACCGGCCTTTGGAGGCAGCCGGGGAGGTCTTCCAGTGGGAGAGGGCCGGTTGTGCTCAGAGGCCCCACAGGCCAGGGGCAGGACGCAGCAGGGCCCCTGCCCCTGGCCAGCCTTGCCCAGACCTTCCTGGCCTCCGGGGGTACTGCCCCACCAAGGGGCAGGCTGCGGGGCCTGGGTCCAGACATGCCCGGGCGCCTCCCCAGGCTCATCCCTGCTGGTGCCTTTCCCCTGGGCCTAGGCCTCGGTTGAGGCCTCCTTGGAGAGGAGGTTGCTGGCAGGGGCTGTCTCCACACTGCAAGGTGCTGGAGCTCAGAGGGCCTCGTCAGAGGGAAGGGACCAGCAAGGGGCTGGATGCCCAAGACCTCTTTGGCCCAGCAGCCTCAGGGCAGCAGGGAGAGCAAGAGGCCCAACTTGCCCCTAGGGCGGCTCCGCCCCTTCCCACACAGGTGGCCAACTCAGCAGCTGCCTGACAGACTCTGGCTCCCCCAAGCTCTCTGCCGGTGCAGGGGACAGGAACAGACGTGGGCATGTGGTTCTGCCTTGGCCTGGGAGTGTATTCCCCCTGCCTTGCCCCCAGGCTCAGGGGCAAGGGCCCGGAGAGAGCACCACCCCGAAGCGCTTTTCTCCCGGGCTTGGGAGCGTTGTGCGAGCCTGCTGGGAACAGTGGGCGGGAGTGTTTGCAAACAGGACTTTGGAGGCAGCCGTGGAGGTTTTCCAGTGGGAGAGGGCCGGTTGTGCTCAGAGGCCTCACAGGCCAGGGGCAGGACCCAGCAGGTCCCCTGCCCCTGGCCAGCCTTGCCCAGACCTTCCTGGCCTCCGGGGGTACTGCCCCACCAAGGGGCAGGCTGCAGGGACTGGGTCCAGACATGCCTCGGCGCCTCCCCTGGCTCATCCCCGCTGGTGCCTTTCCCCTGGGCATAGGCCTCGGTTGATGCCTCCTTGGAGAGGAGGTTGCTGGCAGGGGCTGTCTCCACACTGCAAGGTGCTGGAGCTCAGAGGGCCTCGTCAGCGGGAAGGGACCAGCAAGGGGCTGGATGCCCAAGACCTCTTTGGCCCAGCAGCCTCAGGGCAGCAGGGAGAGCAAGAGGCCCAACTTGCCCCTAGGTCGGCTCTGCCCCTTCCCACACAGGCAGCCAACCCAGCAGCTGCCTGATAGACTCTGGCTCCCCCGAGCTCTCTGCCGGTTCAGGGGTCAGGAACAGACGTGTGCATGTGGTTCTGCCTTGGTCTGGGAGTGTGGACCCACTGCCTGGACCCCAGGCTCAAGGGCAAAGGCCCGGAGAGAGCAACACCCCGAAGCGCTTTTCTCCTGGCCTTGGGAGCGTTGTGCGTGCCTGGCGGGAACAGCGGGCGGGAGTGTTGGCAAACCCGCCTTTGAAGGCAGCCGGGGAGGTCTTCCAGTGGGAGTGGGCCGGTTGTGCTCAGAGGCCCCACAGGCCAGGGGCAGGACCCAGCAGGGACCCTGCCCCTGGCCAGCCTTGCCCAGACCTTCCTGGCCTCCGGGGGTACTGCCCCACCAAGGGGCAGGCTGCGGGGACTGGGTCCTGATATGCCCGTGCGCCTCCACTGGCTCATCCCCGCTGGTGCCTTTCCCCTGGGCCTAGGCCTCGGTTGAGGCCTCCTTGGAGAGGAGGTTGCTGGCAGGGTCTGTCTCCACACTGCAAGCTGCTGGAGCTCAGAGGGCCTCGTCAGAGGGAAGGGACCAGCAAGGGGCTGGATGCCCAAGACCTCTTTGGCACAGCAGCCTCAGGGCAGCAGGGAGAGCAAGAGGCCCAACTTGCCCCTAGGGCGGCTCTGCCCCTTCCCACACAGGCGGCCAGCCCAGCAGCTGCCTGACAGACTCTGGCTCCCCCCAGCTCTCTGCCGGTAGAGGGGGCAGGAACAGACGTGTGCATGTGGTTCTGCCTTGGCCTGGGACTGTGGATCCCCTGCCTGGCCCCCAGGCTCAGGGGCAGGGGCCCGGAGAGACCACCACCCCGAAGCGCTTTTCTCCTGGGCTTGGGAGCATTGTGCGTGCCTGGCGGGAACAGCGGGCAGGAGTGTTGGCAAACTGGCCTTTGGAGGCAGCCGGGGAGGTCTTCCAGCGGGAGAGGGCCGGTTGTGCTCAGAGGCCCTACAGGCCAGGGGCAGGACCCAGCAGGGCCCCTGCCCCTGGCCAGCCTTGCCCAGACCTTCCTGGCCTCCGGGGGTACTGCCCCACCAAGGGGCAGGCTGCGGGGACTGGGTCCAGACATGCCCGGGCGCCTCCCCAGGCTCATCCCCGCTGGTGCCTTTCCCCTGGGCCTAGGCCTCGGTTGAGGCCTCCTTGGAGAGGAGGTTGCTGGCAGGGGCTGTCTCCACACTGCAAGGTGCTGGAGCTCAGAGGGCCTCATCAGAGGGAAGGGACCAGCAAAGGGCTGGATGCCCAAGACCTCTTTGGCCCAGCAGCCTCAGGGCAGCAGGGAGAGCAAGAGGCCCAACTTGCCCCTAGGTCGGCTCTGCCCCTTCCCACACAGGCGGCCAGCCCAGCAGCTGCCTGACAGACTCTGGCTCCCCCGAGCTCTCTGCCGGTGCAGGGGGCAGATCAGTCGTGTGCATGTGGTTCTGCCTTGGCCTGGGAGTGTGGACACCCTGCCTTGCCCCCACGCTCAGGGGCAAGGGCCCGGAGAGAGCACCACCCCGAAGCGCTTTTCTCCCGGGCTTGGGAGCATTGTGCACGCCTGCTGGGAACAGTGGGCGGGAGCGCTTGCAAACCGGCCTTTGGAGGCAGCTGGGGAGGTCTTCCAGTGGGAGAGGGCCGGTTGTGCTCAGAGGCCCCACAGGCCAAGGGCAGGACGCAGCAGGGCCCCTGCCCCTGGCCAGCCTTGCCCAGACCTTCCTGGCCTCCGGGGGTACTGCCCCACCAAGGGGCAGGCTGCGGGGACTGGGTCCAGACATGCTCGGGCGCCTCCCCTGGCTCATCCCCGCTGGTGCCTTTCCCCTGGGCCTAGGCCTCGGTTGAGGCCTCCTTGGAGAGGAGGTTGCTGGCAGGGGCTGTCTCCACACTGCAAGGTGCTGCAGCTCAGAGAGCCTCGTCAGAGAGAAGGGACAGGAAAGGGCTGGATGCCCAAGACATCTTTGGCCCAGCAGCCTCAGGGCAGCAGGGAGAGCAAGAGGCCCAACTTGCCCCTAGGTCGGCTCTACCCCTTCCCACACAGGCGGCTAACCCAGCAGCTGCCTGACAGACTCTGGCTCCCCCAAGCTCTCTGCCGGTGCAGGGGACAGGAACAGATGTGGGCATGTGGTTCTGCCTTGGCCTGGGAGTGTGTTCTCCCTGCCTTGCCCCCAGGCTCATGGGCAAGGGCCCGGAGAGAGCACCACACCGAAGCGCTTTTCTCCCCGGCTTGGGAGCTTTGTGCATTCCTGACGTGAACAGCGGGCGGGAGTGTTGCAAACAGGACTTTGGAGGCAGCCGGGGAGGTCTTCCAGGGCCCGGTGTGAGCACCACCCCAAAATGCTTTTCTCCCGGGCTTGGGAGCATTGTGCGCGGATGGCGGGAACAGCAGGAAGGAGTCCTTGCAAACCGGCCTTTGGAGGCAGCCCGGGAGGTCTTCCAAGGGCCTGTAGAGAGCACCACCCCGAAGCGCTTTTCTCCCGGGCTTGGGATTATTGTGCGCGGGTGGCGGGAACAGCAGGCAGGAGTGCTTGAAAACCGTCCTTTGGAGGCAGCCGGGGAGGTCTTCCAGGGCCCGGTGTGAGCACCACCCCAAAATGCTTTTCTCCCGGGCTTGGGAGCATTGTGCGCGGATGGCGGGAACAGCGAGTGGGAGTGCTTGCAAACCGGCCTTTGGGGGCACCCCGGGAGGTCTTCCACGGGCACGGAGAGAACACCACCCCGAAGCGCTTTTCTCCGGGGTTTTGGAGGATTGTGCGTGGCTGGCGGGAACAGCGAGTGGGAGTGCTTGCAAACCGGCCTTTGGGGGCAGCCAGGGAGGTCCTCCATTGGCACGGAGAGAACACCACCCCGAAGCGCTTTTCTCCCGGTCTTGGGAGCATTGTGCGAGGCTGGCGGGAACAGCGGGCGGGAGTGCTTGCAAACCGGCCTTTGGAGGCAGCTTGGGAGGTCTTCCAAGGGCCCGGAGAGAGCACCATCCCGAAGCACTTTTCTCACGGAATTGGGAGCATTGTTCGCGTCTGTCGGGAACAGAGGACATGAGTGCTTGCAAACCGGCCTTTAGAGGCAGCCGGGGAGTCTTCCAAGGGCCCGGAGAGAGACCACCTCAAAATGCTTTTCTCCCGGGCTTGGGAGCATTGTGTGCGGCTGGCGGGTCAGCGGGAGGGAGTTCTTGAAAACCAGCCTTTGGAGGCAGCCGGGGAGGTCTTCCAAGGGCCGGGAGAGAGCACCACCCCGAAGCGCTTTTCTCCCGGGCTTGGGAGCATTGTGCGCGGCTGGCGGGAACAGCGGGATTGAGTGCTTGCAAACCGGCCTTTGGAGGCAGCCGGGGAGGTCTTCCAAGGGCCGGGAGAGAGCACCACCCCGAAGCGCTTTTCTCCTAGGCTTGGGAGCATTGTGCGCGGCTGGCGGGAACAGCGGGCATGAGTGCTTGCAAACCGGCCTTTGGAGACAAACGGGGAGGTCTTCCAAGGGCCCGTAGAGAGCACCACCCCGAAGCGCTTTTCTCCCGTGATTGGGAGCATTGTGTGCGGCTGGCGGGACAGCGGGAGGGAGTACTTGAAATCCAGCCTTTGGAGGCAGCCGGGGAGGTCTTCCAAGGGCCGGGAGAGAGCACCACCCTGAAGGGCTTTTCTCCTGGGCTTGGAGCATTTGCACGGATGGCGGGAACAGTGAGTGGGAGTGCTTGCAAACCGGCATTTGGGGGCAGCCCGGGAGGTCTTTCTTGGGTCCAGAGAGAACACCACCCCGAAACGCTTTTCTCCCGGGCTTGGGAGCATTGTGCGCGGGTGGCGGGAACAGCAGGCAGAAGTGCTTGCAAACCGGCCTTGGAGGCAGCCGGGGAGGTCTTCCAAAGCCCGGAGTGAGCACCACCCCAAAATGCTTTTCTCCCGGGCTTGGGAGCATTGTGCGCAGCTGGCGTGAACAGTGGGATTGAGTGCTTGCAAACCAGCCTTTGGAGGCAGCCGGGGAGGTCTTCCAGCGGGAGAGTGTCAGTTGTTCTCAGAGGCCCCACAGGCCAGGGGCAGGACCCAGCAGTGTCCCTGCCTCTGGCAGCCTTGCCCAGACCTTCCTGGCCTCCGGGGGTACTACCCCACCAAGGGGCAGGCTGCGGGGACTGGGTCCAGACATGCCCGGGCGCCTCCCCAGGCTCATCCCCGCTGGTGCCTTTCCCCTGGGCCTAGGCCTCGGTTGAGGCCTCCTTGGAGAGGAGGTTGCCGGCAGGGGCTGTCTGCACACTGCAAGGTGCTGGAGCTCAGAGGGCCTCGTCAGAGGGAAAGGACCAGCAAAGGGCTGGATGCCCAAGACCTCTTTGACCCAGCAGCCTCAGGGCAGCAGGGAGAGCAAGAGGCCCAACTTGCCCCTAGGTCGGCTCTACCCCGTCCCACACAGGCAGCCAGCCCAGCAGCAGCCTGGCAGTCTCTGGCTCCCCCGAACTCTCTGCCGGTGTAGGGGGCAGGAACAGACGTGTGCATGTCGTTCTGCCTTGGCCTGGGAGTGTGTTCCCCCTGCCTGTCCCCCAGGCTCAGGGGCAAGGGCCCGGAGAGAGCACCACCCCGAAGCGCTTTTCTCCCGGGCTTAGGAGCATTGTGCGCAGGTGGCGGGAACAGCAGGCAGGAGTGCTTGAAAACTGGCCTTTGGAGGCAGCCGGGGAGGTCTTCCAGGGCCCGGTGTGAGCACCACCCCAAAAAGCTTTTCTCCCGGGCTTGGGAGCATTGTGCGCGGCTGGTGGGAACAGCGGACATGAGTGCTTGCAAACTGGCCATTGGAGGCTGCCGGGGAGGTCTTCCAAGGGCCCGGAGTGAGCACCAACCCAAAATGCTTTTCTCGCGGGCTTGGGAGCATTGTGCGTGGCTGGCGGGAACAGCAGGAAGGAGTCCTTGCAAACCGGCCTTTGGAGGCAGCCGGGGAGGTCTTCCAAGGGCCTGTAGAGAGCACCACCCCGAAGCGCTTTTCTCCCGCGCTTGGGAGCATTCTGCGCGGGTGGCGGGAACAGCAGGCAGGAGTGCTTGAAAACCGTCCTTTGGAGGCAGCCGGGGAGGTCTTCCAGGGCCCGGTGTGAGCACCACCCCAAAATGCTTTTCTCCCGGGCTTGGGAGCATTGTGCGCGGATGGCGGGAACAGCAGGAAGGAGTCCTTGCAAACCGGCCTTTGGAGGCAGCCGGGGAGGTCTTCCAAGGGCCTGTAGAGAGCACCACCCCGAAGCGCTTTTCTCCCGGGCTTGGGAGCATTGTGTGCGGGTGGCGGGAACAGCAGGCAGGAGTGCTTGAAAACCGTCCTTTGGAGGCAGCCGGGGAGGTCTTCCAGGGCCCGGTGTGAGCACCACCCCAAAATGCTTTTCTCCCGGGCTTGGGAGCATTGTGCGCGGATGGCGGGAACAGCGAGTGGGAGTGCTTGCAAACCGGCCTTTGGGGGCACCCCGGGAGGTCTTCCATGGGCACGGAGAGAACAGCACCCCGAAGCGCTTTTCTCCGGGGTTTTGGAGGATTGTGCGTGGCTGGCGGGAACAGCGAGTGGGAGTGCTTGCAAACCGGCCTTTGGGGGCAGCCAGGGAGGTCCTCCATTGGCACGGAGAGAACACCACCCCGAAGCGCTTTTCTCCCGGTCTTGGGAGCATTGTGCGAGGCTGGCGGGAACAGCGGGCGGGAGTGCTTGCAAACCGGCCTTTGGAGGCAGCTTGGGAGGTCTTCCAAGGGCCCGGAGAGAGCACCATCCCGAAGCACTTTTCTCCCGGAATTGGGAGCATTGTTCGCGGCTGTCGGGAACAGAGGACATGAGTGCTTGCAAACCGGCCTTTAGAGGCAGCCGGGGAGTCTTCCAAGGGCCCGGAGAGAGACCACCCCAAAATGCTTTTCTCCCGGGCTTGGGAGCATTGTGTGCGGCTGGCGGGTCAGCGGGAGGGAGTTCTCGAAAACCAGCCTTTGGAGGCAGCCGGGGAGGTCTTCCAAGGGCCAGGAGAGAGCACCACCCCGAAGCGCTTTTCTCCCGGGCTTGGGAGCATTGTGCGCGGCTGGCGGGAACAGCGGGATTGAGTGCTTGCAAACTGGCCTTTGGAGGCAGCCGGGGAGGTCTTCCAAGGGCCGGGAGAGAGCACCACCCCGAAGCGCTTTTCTCCTAGGCTTGGGAGCATTGTGCGCGGCTGGCGGGAACAGCGGGCATGAGTGCTTGCAAACCGGCCTTTGGAGACAAACGGGGAGGTCTTCCAAGGGCCCGTAGAGAGCACCACCCCGAAGCGCTTTTCTCCCGTGATTGGGAGCATTGTGTGCGGCTGGCGGGACAGCGGGAGGGAGTACTTGAAATCCAGCCTTTGGAGGCAGCCGGGGAGGTCTTCCAAGGGCCGGGAGAGAGCACCACCCTGAAGGGCTTTTCTCCTGGGCTTGGAGCATTTGCACGGATGGCGGGAACAGCGAGTGGGAGTGCTTGCAAACCGGCATTTGGGGGCAGCCCGGGAGGTCTTTCTTGGGCCCAGAGAGAACACCACCCCGAAACGCTTTTCTCCCGGGCTTGGGAGCATTGTGCGCGGGTGGCGGGAACAGCAGGCAGAAGTGCTTGCAAACCGGCCTTGGAGGCAGCCGGGGAGGTCTTCCAAAGCCCGGAGTGAGCACCACCCCAAAATGCTTTTCTCCCGGGCTTGGGAGCATTGTGCGCAGCTGGCGTGAACAGCGGGATTGAGTGCTTGCAATCCAGCCTTTGGAGGCAGCCGGGGAGGTCTTCCAGCGGGAGAGTGCCAGTTGTTCTCAGAGGCCCCACAGGCCAGGGGCAGGACCCAGCAGTGTCCCTGCATCTGGCAGCCTTGCCCAGACCTTCCTGGCCTCCGGGGGTACTGCCCCACCAAGGGGCAGGCTGCGGGGCCTGGGTCCAGACATGCCCGGGCGCCTCCCCAGGCTCATCCCCGCTGGTGCCTTTCCCCTGGGCCTAGGCCTCGGTTGAGGCCTCCTTGGAGAGGAGGTTGCCGGCAGGGGCTGTCTGCACACTGCAAGGTGCTGGAGCTCAGAGGGCCTCGTCAGAGGGAAAGGACCAGCAAAGGGCTGGATGCCCAAGACCTCTTTGACCCAGCAGCCTCAGGGCAGCAGGGAGAGCAAGAGGCCCAACTTGCCCCTAGGTCGGCTCTACCCCGTCCCACACAGGCAGCCAGCCCAGCAGCAGCCTGGCAGTCTCTGGCTCTCCCGAACTCTCTGCCGGTGTAGGGGGCAGGAACAGACGTGTGCATGTCGTTCTGCCTTGGCCTGGGAGTGTGTTCCCCCTGCCTGTCCCCCAGGCTCAGGGGCAAGGGCCCGGAGAGAGCACCACCCCGAAGCGCTTTTCTCCCGGGCTTGGGAGCATTGTGCGTGCCTGGCGGGAACAGCGGGCGGGAGTGCTTGCAAACCGGCCTTTGGAGGCAGCCGGGGAGGTCTTCCAGCGGGAGAGTGCCGGTTGTGCTCAGACGCCCCACAGGCCAGGGGCAGGACCCAGCAGTGTCCCTGCCCCTGGCAGCCTTGCCCAGACCCTCCTGGCCTCCGGGGGTACTGCCCCACCAAGGGGCAGGCTGCGGGGACTGGGTCCAGACATGGCCGGGCGCCTCCCCAGGCTCATCCCCGCTGGTGCCTTTCCCCTGGGCCTAGGCCTCGGTTGAGGCCTCCTTGGAGAGGAGGTTGCTGGCAGGGGCTGTCTCCACACTGCAAGGTGCTGGAGCTCAGAGGGCCTCGTCAGAGGGAAGGGACCAGCAAGGGGCTGGATGCCCAAGACGTCTTTGGCCCAGCAGCCTCAGGGCAGCAGGGAGAGGAAGAGGCCCAACTTGCCCCTAGGTCGGCTCTGCCCCTTCCCACACAGGCGGCCAGCCCAGCAGCTGCCTGACAGACTCTGGCTCCCCCGAGCTCTCTGCCGGTGCAGGGGTCAGGAACAGACGTGGGCATGTGGTTCTGCGTTGGTCTGGGAGTGTGGACCCACTGCCTCGCCCCCAGGCTCAGGGGCAAGGGCCCGGAGAGAGCACCACCCCGAAGCGCTTTTCTCCCGGGCTTGGGAGAATTGTGCGTGCCTGGCGGGAACAGCGGGTGGGAGTGTTGGCAAACCGGCCTTTGGAGGCAGCCGGGGAAGTCTTCCAGTGGGAGAGGGCCGGTTGTGCTCAGAGGCCCCACAGGCCAGGGGCAGGACCCAGCAGGGCCCCTGCCCGTGGCCAGCCTTGCCCAGACCTTCCTGGCTTCCGGGGGTACTGCCCCACCAAGGGGCAGGCTGCGGGGACTGGGTCCAGACATGCCCGGGCGCCTCCCCAGGCTCATCCCCGCTGGTGCCTTTCCCCTGGGCCTAGGCCTCGGTTGAGGCCTCCTTGGAGAGGAGGTTGCTGGCAGGGGCTGTCTCCACACTGCAAGGTGCTGGAGCTCAGAGGGCCTCGTCAGAGGGAAGGGACAAGCAAGGGGCTGGATGCCCAAGATCTCTTTGGCCCAGCAGCCTCATGGCAGCAGGAAGAGCAAGAGGCCCAACTTGCCCCTAGGTCGGCTCTGCCCCTTCCCACACAGGCGGCCAGCCCAGCAGCTGCCTGACAGACTTTGGCTCCCCCGAGCTCTCTGCCGGTGCCTGGGGCAGGAACAGACGTGTGCATGTCGTTCTGCCTTGGCCTGGGAGTGTGGACACCCTGCCTGGCCCCCAGGCTCAGGGGAAAGGGCCCGGAGAGAGCACCACCCCGAGGCGATTTTCTCCCGGGCTTGGGAGCGTTGTGCGCCCTTGGTTGGAACAGTGGGCGGGAGTGCTTGCAAACCGGCCTTTGGAGGCAGCCGGGGACGTCTTCCAGTGGGAGAGGGCCGGTTGTGCTCAGAGGCCCCACAGGCCAGGGGCAGGACCCAGCAGGGCCCCTGCCCATGGCCAGCCTTTCCCAGACCTTCCTCGCCTCCGGGGGTACTGCCCCACCAAGGGGCAGGCTGCGGGGACTGGGTCCATACATGCCCGGGCGCCTCCCCAGGCTCATCCCCGCTGGTGCTTTTCCCCTGTGCCTAGGCCTCGGTTTAGGCCTCCTTGGAGAGGAGGTTGCTGGCAGGGGCTGTCTCCACACTGCAAGGTGCTGGAGCTCAGAGGGCCTCGTCAGAGGGAAGGGACCAGCAAGGGGTTGGATGCCCAAGACCTCTTTGGCCCAGCAGCCTCAGGGCAGCAGGGAGGGCAAGAGGCCCAACTTGCCCCTAGGTCGGCTCTGCCACTTCCCACACAGGCGGCCAGCCCAGCAGCTGCCTGACAGACTCTGGCTCCCCCGAGCTCTCTGCCGGTGCAGGGGGCAGGAACAGACGTGTGCATGTGGTTCTGCCTTGGCCTGGGAGTGTGGACCCCCTGCCTTGCCCCCAGGCTCAGGGGCAAGGGCCCGGAGAGAGCACCACCCTGAAGCGCTTTTCTCCCGGGCTTGGGAGCATTGTGCACGCCTGCTGGGAACAGTGGGCGGGAGCGCTTGCAAACCGGCCTTTGGAGGCAGCCGGGGAGGTCTTCCAGTGGGAGAGGGCCGGTTGTGCTCAGAGGCCCCACAGGCCAGGGGCAGGACGCAGCAGGGCCCCTGCCCCTGGCCAGCCTTGCCCAGACCTTCCTGGCCTCCGGGGGTACTGCCCCACCAAGGGGCAGGCTGCGGGGACTGGGTCCAGACATGCTCGGGCGCCTCCCCTGGCTCATCCCCGCTGGTGCCTTTCCCCTGGGCCTAGGCCTCGGTTGAGGCCTCCTTGGAGAGGAGGTTGCTGGCAGGGGCTGTCTCCACACTGCAAGGTGCTGGAGCTCAGAGGGCCTCGTCAGAGGGAAGGGACCAGCAAGGGGCTGGATGCCCAAGACGTCTTTGGCCCAGCAGCCTCAGGGCAGCAGGGAGAGCAAGAGGCCCAACTTGCCCCTCGGTCGGCTCTGCTCCTTCCCACACAGGCGGCCAACCCAGCAGCTGCCTGCCAGACTCTGGCTCCCCCAAGCTCTCTGCCGGTGCAGGGGACAGGAACAGACGTGGGCATGTGGTTCTGCCTTGGCCAGGGAGTGTGTTCCCCGTGCCTTGCCCCCAGGCTCAGGGGCAAGGGCCCGGAGAGAGAACCACCCCAATGCGCTTTTCTCCCGGGCTTGGGAGCATTGTGCGAGCCTGGCGTGAACAGCGGGCGGGAGTGTTAGCAAACAGGACTTTGGAGGCAGCCGGGGAGGTCTTCCAGTGGGAGAGGGCTGGTTGTGCTCAGAGGCCCCACAGGCCAGGGGCAGGACCCAGCAGAGCCCCTGACCCTGGCCAGCCTTGCCCAGACCTTCCTGGCCTCCGGGGGTACTGCCCCACCAAGGGGCAGGCTGCGGGGACTGGGTCCAGACATGCCCGGGCGCCTCCCCAGGCTCATCCCCGCTGGTGCCTTTCCCCTGGGCCTAGGCCTCGGTTGAGGCCTCCTTGGAGAGGAGGTTGCTGGCAGGGGCTCTCTCCACACTGCAAGGTGCTGGAGATCAGAGGGCCTCGTCAGAGGGAAGGGACCAGCAAAGGGCTGGATGCCCAAGACCTCTTTGACCCAGCAGCCTCAGGGCAGCAGGGAGAGCAAGAGGCCCAACTTGCCCCTAGGTCGGCTCTGCCCCGTCCCACACAGGCGGCCAGCCCAGCAGCAGCCTGGCAGTCTCTGGCTCCCCCGAGCTCTCTGCCGGTGTAGGGGGCAGGAACAGACGTGTGCATGTCGTTCTGCCTTGGCCTGGGAGTGTGTTCCCCCTGCCTGGCCCCCAGGCTCAGGGGCAAGGGCCCGGTGAGAGCACCACCCCGAAGCGCTTTTCTCCCGGGCTTGGGAGCATTGTGCGTGCCTGGCGGGAACAGCGGGCGGGAGTGCTTGCAAACCGGCCTTTCGAGGCAGACGGGGAGGTCTTCCAGCGGGAGAGTGCCGGTTGTGCTCAGACGCCCCACAGGCCAGGGGCAGGACCCAGCAGTGTCCCTGCCCCTGGCAGCATTGCCCAGACCTTCCTGGCCTCCGGGGGTACTGCCCCACCAAGGGGCAGGCTGCGGGGACTGGGTCCAGACATGCCCGGGCGCCTCCCCAGGCTCATCCCCGCTGGTGCCTTTCCCCTGGCCCTAGGCCTCGGTTGAGGACTCCTTGGAGAGGAGGTTGCTGGCAGGGGCTGTCTCCACACTGCAAGGTGCTGGAGCTCAGAGGGCCTCGTCCGAGGGAAGGGACCAGCAAGGGGCTGGATGCCCAGACCTCTTTGGCCCAGCAGCCTCAGGGCAGCAGGGAGAGCAAGAGGCCCAACTTGCCCCTAGGTCGGCTCTGCCCCTTCCCACACAGGCGGCCAGCCCAGCAGCTGCCTGACAGACTCTGGCTCCCCCGAGCTCTCTGCCGGTGCAGGGGGCAGATCAGACGTGTGCATGTGGTTCTGCCTTGTCCTGGGAGTGTGGACACCCTGCCTTGCCCCCAGGCTCAGGGGCAAGGGCCCGGAGAGAGCACCACCCTGAAGCGCTTTTCTCCCGGGCTTGGGAGCATTGTGCACGCCTGCTGGGAACAGTGGGCGGGAGCGCTTGCAAACCGGCCTTTGGAGGCAGCCGGGGAGGTCTTCCAGTGGGAGAGGGCCGGTTGTGCTCAGAGGCCCCACAGGCCAGGGGCAGGACGCAGCAGGGCCCCTGCCCCTGGCCAGCCTTGCCCAGACTTTCCTGGCCTCCGGGGGTACTGCCCCACCAAGGGGCAGGCTGCGGGGACTGGGTCCAGACATGCCCGGGCGCCTCCCCAGGCTCATCCCCGCTGGTGCCTTTCCCCTGGGCCTAGGCCTCGGTTGAGGCCTCCTTGGAGAGGAGATTGCTGGCAGGGGCTGTCTCCACACTGCAAGGTGCTGGAGCTCAGAGGGCCTCGTCAGAGGGAAGGGACCAGTAAGGGGCTGGATGCCCAAGACGTCTTTGGCCCAGCAGCCTCAGGGCAGCAGGGAGAGCAAGAGGCCCAACTTGCCCCTAGGGCGGCTCTGCCCCTTCCCACACAGGCGGCCAACTCAGCAGCTGCCTGACAGACTCTGGCTCCCCCAAGCTCTCTGCCGGTGCAGGGGACAGGAACAGACGTGGGCATGTGGTTCTGCCTTGGCCTGGGAGTGTGTTCCCCCTGCCTTGCCCCCAGGCTCAGGGGCAAGGGCCCGGAGAGAGCACCACCCCGAAGCACTTTTCTCCCGGGCTTGGGAGCATTGTGCGAGCCTGGCGTGAACAGCGGGCGGGAGTGTTTGCAAACAGGACTTTGGAGGCAGCCGTGGAGGTCTTCCAGTGGGAGAGGGCCGGTTGTGCTCAGAGGCCTCACAGGCCAGGGGCAGGACCCAGCAGGGCCCCTGCCCCTGGCCAGCCTTGCCCAGACCTTCCTGGCCTCCGGGGGTACTGCCCCACCAAGGGGCAGGCTGCGGGGACTGGGTCCAGACATGCCTGGGCGCCTCCCCAGGCTCATCCCCGCTGGTGCCTTTCCCCTGGGCATAGGCCTCGGTTGATGCCTCCTTGGAGAGGAGGTTGCTGGCAGGGGCTGTCTCCACACTGCAAGGTGCTGGAGCTCAGAGGGCCTCGTCAGCGGGAAGGGACCAGCAAGGGGCTGGATGCCCAAGACCTCTTTGGCCCAGCAGCCTCAGGGCAGCAGGGAGAGCAAGAGGCCCAACTTGCCCCTAGGTCGGCTCTGCCCCTTCCCACACAGGCAGCCAACCCAGCAGCTGCCTGATAGACTCTGGCTCCCCCGAGCTCTCTGCCGGTTCAGGGGTCAGGAACAGACGTGTGCATGTGGTTCTGCCTTGGTCTGGGAGTGTGGACCCACTGCCTGGACCCCAGGCTCAAGGGCAAAGGCCCGGAGAGAGCAACACCCCGAAGCGCTTTTCTCCTGGCCTTGGGAGCGTTGTGCGTGCCTGGCGGGAACAGCGGGCGGGAGTGTTGGCAAACCCGCCTTTGAAGGCAGCCGGGGAGGTCTTCCAGTGGGAGAGGGCCGGTTGTGCTCAGAGGCCCCACAGGCCAGGGGCAGGACCCAGCAGGGACCCTGCCCCTGGCCAGCCTTGCCCAGACCTTCCTGGCCTCCGGGGGTACTGCCCCATTAAGGGGCAGGCTGTGGGGACTGGGTCCAGACATGCCCGGGCCCCTCCACTGGCTCATCCCCGCTGGTGCCTTTCCCCTGGGCCTAGGCCTCGGTTGAGGCCTCCTTGGAGAGGAGGTTGCTGGCAGGGTCTGTCTCCACACTGCAAGGTGCTGGAGCTCAGAGGGCCTCGTCAGAGGGAAGGGACCAGCAAGGGGCTGGATGCCCAAGACCTCTTTGGCCCAGCAGCCTCAGGGCAGCAGGGAGAGCAAGAGGCCCAACTTGCCCCTAGGTCGGCTCTGCCCCTTCCCACACAGGCGGCCAGCCCAGCAGCTGCCTGACAGACTCTGGCTCCCCCCAGCTCTCTGCCGGTGGAGGGGGCAGGAACAGACGTGTGCATGTTGTTGTGCCTTGGCCTGGGACTGTGGATCCCCTGCCTGGCCCCCAGGCTCAGGGGCAA
Source organism: Dama dama (assembly GCF_033118175.1). NCBI lineage: Eukaryota > Metazoa > Chordata > Mammalia > Artiodactyla > Cervidae > Dama > Dama dama. The sequence continues at coordinate 406,213 of NW_026870970.1, forward strand.
GGGCCCGGAGAGACCACCACCCCGAAGCGCTTTTCTCCCGGGCTTGGGAGCATTGTGCGCGCCTGGCGGGAACAGTGGGCGGAGTGCTTGCAAACCGGCCTTTGGAGGCAGCCGGGGAGGTCTTCCAGTGGGAGAGGGCCGGTTGTGCTCAGAGGCCCCACAGGCCAGGGGCAGGACCCAGCAGGGCCCCTGCCCCTGGCCAGCCTTGCCCAGACCTTCCTGGCCTCCGGGGGTACTGCCCCACCAAGGGGCAGGCTGCGGGGACAGGGTCCAGACATGCCCGGGCGCCTCCCCTGGCTCAACACCGCTGGTGCCTTTCCCCTGGGCCTAGTCCTCGGTTGAGGCCTCCTTGGAGAGGAGATTGCTGGCAGGGGCTGTCTCCACACTGCAAGGTGCTGGAGCTCAGAGGGCCTCGTCAGAGGGAAGGGACCAGTAAGGGGCTGGATGCCCAAGACGTCTTTGGCCCTGCAGCCTCAGGGCAGCAGGGAGAGCAAGAGGCCCAACTTGCCCCTAGGTCGGCTCTGCCCCGTCCCACACAGGCAGCCAGCCCAGCAGCAGCCTGGCAGTCTCTGGCTCCCCCGAGCTCTCTGCCGGTGTAGGGGGCAGGAACAGACGTGTGCATGTCGTTCTGCATTGGCCTGGGAGTGTGTTCCAACTGCCTGGCCCCCAGGCTCAGGGGCAAGGGCCCGGAGAGAGCACCACCCCGAAGCGCTTTTCTCCCGGGCTTGGGAGCATTGTGCGTGCCTGGCGGGAACAGCGGGCGGGAGTGCTTGCAAACCGGCCTTTGGAGGCAGACGGGGAGGTCTTCCAGCGGGAGAGTGCCGGTTGTGCTCAGACGCCCCACAGGCCAGGGGCACGACCCAGCAGGGCCCCTGCCCCTCGCAGCCTTGCCCAGACCTTCCTGGCCTCCGGGGGTCCTGCCCCACCAAGGGGCAGGCTGCGGGGACTGCGTCCAGACATGCCCGTGCGCCTCCACTGGCTCATCTCCGCTGGTGCCTTTCCCCTGGGCCTAGGCCTCGGTTGAGGCCTCCTTGGAGAGGAGGTTGCTGGCAGGGGCTGTCTCCACACTGCAAGGTGCTGGAGCTCAGAGGGCCTCGTCAGAGGGAAGGGACCAGCAAGGGGCTGGATGCCCAAGACCTCTTTGGCCCAGCAGCCTCAGGGCAGCAGGGAGAGCAAGAGGCCCAACTTGCCCCTAGGTCGGCTCTGCCCCTTCCCACACAGGCGGCCAGCCCAGCAGCTGCCTGACAGACTCTGGCTCCCCCCAGCTCTCTGCCGGTGGATGGGGCAGGAACAGACGTGTGCATGTGGTTCTGCCTTGGCCTGGGACTGTGGATCCCCTGCCTGGCCCCCAGGCTCAGGGGCAGGGGCCCGGAGAGACCACCACCCCGAAGCGCTTTTCTCCGGGGTTTTGGAACATTGTGTGTGCCTGGCGGGAACAGCGAGTGGGAATGCTTGCAAACCGGCCTTTGGGGGCAGCCGGGGAGGTCCTCCATGGTCCCTGAGAGAACACCACCCCGAAGCGCTTTTCTCACGGTCTTGGGAGCATTGTGCGCGGCTGGCGGGAACAGCGGGCATGAGTGCTTGCAAACTGTCCTTTGGAGGCAGCCGGGGAGATCTTCCAAGGGCCGGACTGATCACCACCCCAAAATGCTTTTCTCTCGGGCTTGGGAGCATTGTGCGCGGCTGTCGGGAACAACGGACATGAATGCTTGCAAACCGGCCTTTGGAGGCAGCCCGGGAGGTCTTCCAAGGGCCCGGAGAGAGCACCACCTCAAAATGCTTTTCTCCCGGGCTTGGGAGCATTGTGCGTGGCTGGCGGAAGCAGCGGGAATGAGTACTTACAAACCGGCCTTTGGAGGCAGCCGGGGAGGTCTTGAAAGTGCCCGGAGAGAGCACCACCCCGAAGCGCTTTTCTCCCGGGCTTGGGAACATTGTGCGCGGCTGGCGGGAACAGCAGGCAGGACTGCTTGCAAACTGGCCTTTGGAGGCAGCCGGGGAGGTCTTCCAAGGGCCCGGAGTGAGCACCACCCCAAAATGCTTTTCTCCCGGGCTTGGGAGCATTGTGCGCGGCTGGTGGGAACAACGGGCATGAGTGCTTGCAAACCGGCCTTTGGAGGCAGCCGGGGACGACTTCCAAGGGCCCGGAGAGATCACCACCCCGAAGCACTTTTCTCCCGGGCTTGGGAGCATTGTGCGTGGCTGGCGGGAACAGCAGGAAGGAGTCCTTGCAAACCGGCCTTTGGAGGCAGCGGGGGAGGTCTTCCAAGGGCCTGTAGAGAGCACCACCCCGAAGCGCTTTTCTCCCGGGCTTGGGAGTATTGTGCGCGGGTGGCAGGAACAGCAGGCAGGAGTGCTTGAAAACCGGCCTTTGCAGGCAGCCGGGGAGGTCTTCCAGGGCCCGGTGTGAGCACCACCCCAAAAAGCTTTTCTCCCGGGCTTGGGAGCATTGTGCGCGGCTGGTGGGAACAGCGGGCATGAGTGCTTACAAACTGGCCACTGGAGGCAGCCGGGGAGGTCTTCCAAGGGCCTGTAGAGAGCACCACCCCAAAATGCTTCTCTCCCGGGCTTGGGAGCATTGTGCGTGGCTGGCGGGAACAGCAGGAAGGAGTCCTTGCAAACCGGCCTTTGGAGGCAGCCGGGGAGGTCTTCCAAGGGCCTGTAGAGAGCACCACCCCGAAGCGCTTTTCTCCCGGGCTTGGGAGCATTGTGCGCAGGTGGCGGGAACAGCAGGCAGGAGTGCTTGAAAACTGGCCTTTGGAGGCAGCCGGGGAGGTCTTCCAGGGCCCGGTGTGAGCACCACCCCAAAAAGCTTTTCTCCCGGGCTTGGGAGCATTGTGCGCGGCTGGTGGGAACAGCGGACATGAGTGCTTGCAAACTGGCCATTGGAGGCAGCCGGGGAGGTCTTCCAAGGGCCCGGAGTGAGCACCACCCCAAAATGCTTTTCTCGCGGGCTTGGGAGCATTGTGCGTGGCTGGCGGGAACAGCAGGAAGGAGTCCTTGCAAACCGGCCTTTGCAGGCAGCCGGGGAGGTCTTCCAAGGGCCTGTAGAGAGCACCACCCCGAAGCGCTTTTCTCCCGCGCTTGGGAGCATTCTGCGCGGGTGGCGGGAACAGCAGGCAGGAGTGCTTGAAAACCGTCCTTTGGAGGCAGCCGGGGAGGTCTTCCAGGGCCCGGTGTGAGCACCACCCCAAAATGCTTTTCTCCCGGGCTTGGGAGCATTGTGCGTGGCTGGCGGGAACAGCAGGAAGGAGTCCTTGCAAACCGGCCTTTGGAGGCAGCCGGGGAGGTCTTCCAAGGGCCTGTAGAGAGCACCACCCCGAAGCGCTTTTCTCCCGGGCTTGGGAGCATTTTGCGCGGGTGGCGGGAACAGCAGGCAGGAGTGCTTGAAAACCGTCCTTTGGAGGCAGCCGGGGAGGTCTTCCAGGGCCCGGTGTGAGCACCACCCCAAAATGCTTTTCTCCCGGGCTTGGGAGCATTGTGCGCGGATGGCGGGAACAGCAGGAAGGAGTCCTTGCAAACCGGCCTTTGGAGGCAGCCCGGGAGGTCTTCCAAGGGCCTGTAGAGAGCACCACCCCGAAGCGCTTTTCTCCCGGGCTTGGGATTATTGTGCGCGGGTGGCGGGAACAGCAGGCAGGAGTGCTTGAAAACCGTCCTTTGGAGGCAGCCGGGGAGGTCTTCCAGGGCCCGGTGTGAGCACCACCCCAAAATGCTTTTCTCCCGGGCTTGGGAGCATTGTGCGCGGATGGCGGGAACAGCGAGTGGGAGTGCTTGCAAACCGGCCTTTGGGGGCACCCCGGGAGGTCTTCCATGGGCACGGAGAGAACACCACCCCGAAGCGCTTTTCTCCGGGGTTTTGGAGGATTGTGCGTGGCTGGCGGGAACAGCGAGTGGGAGTGCTTGCAAACCGGCCTTTGGGGGCAGCCAGGGAGGTCCTCCATTGGCACGGAGAGAACACCACCCCGAAGCGCTTTTCTCCCGGTCTTGGGAGCATTGTGCGAGGCTGGCGGGAACAGCGGGCGGGAGTGCTTGCAAACCGGCCTTTGGAGGCAGCTTGGGAGGTCTTCCAAGGGCCCGGAGAGAGCACCATCCCGAAGCACTTTTCTCACGGAATTGGGAGCATTGTTCGCGGCTGTCGGGAACAGAGGACATGAGTGCTTGCAAACCGGCCTTTAGAGGCAGCCTGGGAGTCTTCCAAGGGCCCGGAGAGAGACCACCCCAAAATGCTTTTCTCCCGGGCTTGGGAGCATTGTGTGCGGCTGGCGGGTCAGCGGGAGGGAGTTCTTGAAAACCAGCCTTTGGAGGCAGCCGGGGAGGTCTTCCAAGGGCCGGGAGAGAGCACCACCCCGAAGCGCTTTTCTCCCAGGCTTGGGAGCATTGTGCGCGGCTGGCGGGAACAGCGGGATTGAGTGCTTGCAAACCGGCCTTTGGAGGCAGCCGGGGAGGTCTTCCAAGGGCCCGTAGAGAGCACCACCCCGAAGCGCTTTTCTCCCGTGATTGGGAGCATTGTGTGCGGCTGGCGGGACAGCGGGAGGGAGTACTTGAAATCCAGCCTTTGGAGGCAGCCGGGGAGGTCTTCCAAGGGCCGGGAGAGAGCACCACCCTGAAGGGCTTTTCTCCTGGGCTTGGAGCATTTGCACGGATGGCGGGAACAGCGAGTGGGAGTGCTTGCAAACCGGCATTTGGGGGCAGCCCGGGAGGTCTTTCTTGGGCCCAGAGAGAACACCACCCCGAAACGCTTTTCTCCCGGGCTTGGGAGCATTGTGCGCGGGTGGCGGGAACAGCAGGCAGAAGTGCTTGCAAACCGGCCTTGGAGGCAGCCGGGGAGGTCTTCCAAAGCCCGGAGTGAGCACCACCCCAAAATGCTTTTCTCCCGGGCTTGGGAGCATTGTGCGCAGCTGGCGTGAACAGCGGGATTGAGTGCTTGCAAACCAGCCTTTGGAGGCAGCCGGGGAGGTCTTCCAGCGGGAGAGTGCCAGTTGTTCTCAGAGGCCCCACAGGCCAGGGGCAGGACCCAGCAGTGTCCCTGCCTCTGGCAGCCTTGCCCAGACCTTCCTGGCCTCCGGGGGTACTACCCCACCAAGGGGCAGGCTGCGGGGACTGGGTCCAGACATGCCCGGGCGCCTCCCCAGGCTCATCCCCGCTCGTGCCTTTCCCCTGGGCCTAGGCCTCGGTTGAGGCCTCCTTGGAGAGGAGGTTGCCGGCAGGGGCTGTCTGCACACTGCAAGGTGCTGGAGCTCAGAGGGCCTCGTCAGAGGGAAAGGACCAGCAAAGGGCTGGATGCCCAAGACCTCTTTGACCCAGCAGCCTCAGGGCAGCAGGGAGAGCAAGAGGCCCAACTTGCCCCTAGGTCGGCTCTGCCACTTCCCACACAGGCGGCCAGCCCAGCAGCTGCCTGACAGACTCTGGCTCCCCCGAGCTCTCTGCCGGTGCAGGGGGCAGGAACAGACGTGTGCATGTGGTTCTGACTTGGCCTGGGAGTGTGGACACCGTGCCTTGACCCCAGGCTCAGGGGCAAGGGCCCGGAGAGAGCACCACCCCGAAGCGCTTTTCTCCCGGGCTTGGGAGCATTGTGCACGCCTGCTGGGAACAGTGGGCGGGAGCGCTTGCAAACCGGCCTTTGGAGGCAGCCGGGGAGGTCTTCCAGTGGGAGAGGGCCGGTTGTGCTCAGAGGCCCCACAGGCCATGGGGAGGACCCAGCAGGGCCCCTGCCCCTGGCCAGCCTTACCCAGATCTTCCTGGCCTCCGGGGGTACTGCCCCACCAAGGGGCAGGCTGCGGGGACTGGGTCCAGACATGCCCGGGCGCCTCCCCAGGCTCATCCCCGCTGGTGCCTTTCCCCTGGGCCTAGGCCTCGGTTGAGGCCTCCTTGGAGAGGATGTTGCTGGCAGGGGCTGTCTCCACACTGCAAGGTGCTGGAGCTCAGAGGGCCTCGTCAGAGGGAAGGGACCAGCAAGGGGCTGGATGCCCAAGACCTCTTTGGCCCAGCAGCCTCAGGGCAGCAGGGAGAGGAAGAGGCCCAACTTGCCCCTAGGTCGGCTCTGCCCCTTCCCACACAGGCGGCCAGCCCAGCAGCTGCCTGACAGACTCTGGCTCCCCCGAGCTCTCTGCCGGTGCAGGGGTCAGGAACAGACGTGTGCATGTGGTTCTGCCTTGGTCTGGGAGTGTGGACCAACTGCCTGGCCCCCAGGCTCAGGGGCAAGGGCCCGAGGAGAGCACCACCCCGAAGCGCTTTTCTCCCGGGCTTGGGAGCATTGTGCTTGCCTGGCGGGAACAGCGGGCGGGAGTGTTGGCAAACTGGCCTTTGGAGGCAGCCGGGGAGTTCTTCCAGTGGGAGAGGGCCGGTTGTGCTCAGAGGCCCCACAGGCCAGGGGCAGGACCCAGCAGGGCCCCTGCCCCTGGCCAGCCTTGCCCAGACCTTCCTGGCCTCCGGGGGTACTGCCCCACCAAGGGGCAGGCTGCGGGGACTGGGTCCAGACATGCCCGGGCGCCTCCCCAGGCTCATCCCCGCTGGTGCCTTTCCCCTGGGCCTAGGCCTCGGTTGAGGCCTCCTTGGAGAGGAGGTTGCTGGCAGGGGCTGTCTCCACACTGCAAGGTGCTGGAGCTCAGAGGGCCTCGTCAGAGGGAAGGGACCAGCAAGGGGCTGGATGCCCAAGACCTCTTTGGCCCAGCAGCCTCAGGGCAGCAGGGAGAGCAAGAGGCCCAACTTGCCCCTAGGTCGGCTCTGCCACTTCCCACACAGGCGGCCAGCCCAGCAGCTGCCTGACAGACTCTGGCTCCCCCGAGCTCTCTGCCGGTGCAGGGGGCAGATCAGACGTGTGCATGTGGTTCTGCCTTGGCCTGGGAGGGTGGACACCCTGCCTTGCCCCCAGGCTCAGGGGCAAGGGCCCAGAGAGAGCACCACCCTGAAGCGCTTTTCTTCCGGGCTTAGGAGCATTGTGCCCGCCTGCTGGTAACAGTGGCCGGGAACGCTTGCAAACCGGCCTTTGGAGGCAGCCGGGGAGGTCTTCCAGTGGGAGAGGGCCGGTTGTGCTCAGAGGCCCCACCGGCCAGGGGCAGGACCCAGCAGGGCCCCTGCCCCTGGCCAGCCTTACCCAGACCTTCCTGGCCTCCGGGGGTACTGCCCCACCAAGGGGCAGGCTGCGGGGACTGGGTCCAGACATGCTCGGGCGCCTCCCCTGGCTCATCCCCGCTGGTGCCTTTCCCCTGGGCCTAGGCCTCGGTTGAGGCCTCCTTGGAGAGGAGGTTGCTGGCAGGGGCTGTCTCCACACTGCAAGGTGCTGGAGCTCAGAGGGCCTCGTCAGAGGGAAGGGACCAGCAAGGGGCTGGATGCCCAAGACGTCTTTGGCCCAGCAGCTTCAGGGCAGCAGGGAGAGCAAGAGGCCCAACTTGCCCCTAGGGCGGCTCTGCCCCTTCCCACACAGGCGGCCAACCCAGCAGCTGCCTGACAGACTCTGGCTCCCCCAAGCTCTCTGCCGGTGCAGGGGACAGGAACAGACGTGGGCATGTGGTTCTGCCTTGGCCTGGGAGTGTGTTCCCCATGCCTTGCCCCCAGGCTCAGGGGCAAGGGCCCGGAGAGAGCACCACCCCGAAGCGCTTTTCTCCCGGGCTTGGGAACATTGTGCAAGTCTGGCGTGAACAGCGGGTGGGAGTGTTGGCAAACAGGACTTTGGAGGCAGCCGGGGAGGTCTTCCAGTGGGAGAGGGCCGGTTGTGCTCAGAGGCCCCACAGGCCAGGGGCAGGACCCAGCAGGTCCCCTGCCCCTGGCCAGCCTTTCCCAGACCTTCCTGGCCTCCGGGGGTACTGCCCCACCAAGGGGCAGGCTGCGGGGACTGGGTCCAGACATGCCCGGGCGCCTCCCCAGGCTCATCCCCGCTGGTGCCTTTCCCCTGGTCCTAGGTCTCGGTTGAGGCCTCCTTGGAGAGGAGGTTGCTGGCAGGGGCTGTCTCCACACTGCAAGGTGCTGGAGCTCAGAGGGCCTCGTCAGAGGGAAGGGACAAGCAAAGGGCTGGATGCCCAAGACGTCTTTGGCCCAGCAGCCTCAGGGCAGCAGGGAGAGCAAGAGGCCCAACTTGCCCCTAGGTCGGCTCTGCCCCTTCCCACAAAGGCGGCCAGCCCAGCAGCTGCCTGACAGACTCTGGCTCCCCCGAGCTCTCTGCCGGTGCAGGGGTCAGGAACAGACGTGTGCATGTGGTTCTGCCTTGGCCTGGGAGTGTGGACCCCCTACCTGGACCCCAGGCTCAGGGGCAAGGGCCCGGAGAGAGAACCACCCCGAAGCGCTTTTCTCCCGGGCTTGGGAGCATTGTGCGCGCTTGCTGGGAACAGTGGGCGGGAGTGCGTGCAAAACGGCCTTTGGAGGCAGCCGGGGAGGTCTTCCAGTGGGAGAGGGCCGGTTGTGCTCAGAGGCCCCACAGGCCATGGGCAGGACGCAGCAGGTCCCCTGCCCCTGGTCAGCCTTGCCCAGACCTTCCTGGCCTCCAGGGGTACTGCCCCACCAAGTGGCAGGCTGCGGGGACTGGGTCCAGACATGCCCGGGCGCCTCCCCAGGCTCATCCCCGCTGATGCCTTTCCCCTGGGCCTAGGCCTCGGTTGAGGCCTCCTTGGAGAGGAGATTGCTGGCAGGTGCTGTCTCCACACTGCAAGGTGCTGGAGCTCAGAGGGCCTCGTCAGAGGGAAGGGACCAGCAAAGGGCTGGATGCCCAAGACGTCTTTGGCCCAGCAGCCTCAGGGCAGCAGGGAGAGCAAGAGGCCCAACTTGCCCCTAGGTCGGCTCTGCCCCTTCCCACACAGGCGGCCAGCCCAGCACCTGCCTGAGAGACTCTGGCTCCCCCGAGCTCTCTGCCGGTGTAGGTGGCAGGAACAGACGTGTTCATGTCGTTCTGTCTTGGCCTGGGAGTGTGTTCCCCCTGCCTGGCGCGCAGGCTTAGGGGCAAGGGCCCGGAGAGAGCACCACCCCGAAGCGCTTTTCTCCCGGGCTTGGGAGCATTGTGCGTGCCTGGCGGGAACAGCGGGCGGGAGTGCTTGCAAACCGGCCTTTCGAGGCAGACGGGGAGGTCTTCCAGCGGGAGAGTGCCGGTTGTGCTCAGACGTCCCACAGGCCAGGGGCAGGACCCAGCGCTGTCCCTGCCCCTGGCAGCCTTGCACAGACCTTCCTGGCCTCCGGGGGTATTGCCCCACCAAGGGGCAGGCTGCGGGGACTGGGTCCAGACATGCCCGGGCGCCTCCCCAGGCTCAGCCCCGCTGGTGCCTTTCCCCTGGGCCTAGGCCTCGGTTGAGGCCTCATTGGAGAGGAGGTTGCTGGCAGGGGCTGTCTCCACACTGCAAGGTGCTGGAGCTCAGAGGGCCTCGTCAGAGGGAAGGGACCAGCAAGGGGCTGGATGCCCAAGACGTCTTTGGCCCAGCAGCCTCAGGGCAGCAGGGAGAGGAAGAGGCCCAACTTGCCCCTAGGTCGGCTCTGCTTCTTCCCACACAGGCGGCCAGCCCAGCACCTGCCTGACAGACTCTGGCTCCCCCGAGCTCTCTGCCGGTGCAGGGGTCAGGAACAGACGTGTGCATGTGGTTCTGCCTTGGTCTGGGAGTGTGGACCCACTGCCTGGCCCCCAGGCTCAGGGGCAAGGGCCCGGAGAGAGCACCACCCCGAAGCGCTTTTCTCCCGGGCTTGGGAGCATTGTGCGAGCCTGGCGTGAACAGCGGGCGGGAGTGTTTGCAAACAGGACTTTGGAGGCAGCTGGGGAGGTCTTCCAGTGGGAGAGGGCCGGTTGTGCTCAGAGGCCTCACAGGGCAGGGGCAGGACCCAGCAGGGCCCCTGCCCCTGGCCAGCCTTGCCCAGACCTTCCTGGCCTCCGGGGGTACTGCCCCACCAAGGGGCAGGCTGCGGGGACTGGGTCCAGACATGCCCGGGCGCCTCCCCTGGCTCATCCCCGCTGGTGCCTTTCCCCTGGGCCTAGGCCTCGGTTGAGGCCTCCTTGGAGAGGAGGTTGCTGGCAGGGGCTGTCTCCACACTGCAAGGTGCTGGAGCTCAGAGGAACTCGTCAGAGGGAAGGGACCAGTAAGGGGCTGGATGCCCAAGACGTCTTTGGCCCAGCAGCCTCAGGGCAGCAGGGAGAGCAAGAGGCCCAACTTGCCCCTAGGTCGGCTCTGCCCCTTCCCACACAGGCGGCCAACCCAGCAGCTGCCTGCCAGACTCTGGCTCCCCCAAGCTCTCTGCCGGTGCAGGGGACAGGAACAGACATGGGCATGTGGTTCTGCCTAAGCCAGGGAGTGTGTTCCCTGTGCCTTGCCCCCAGGCTCAGGGGCAAGGGCCCGGAGAGAGACCCACCCCAATGCGCTTTTCTCCCGGGCTTGGGAGCATTGTGCGAGCCTGGCGTGAACAGCGGGCGGGAGTGTTTGCAAACAGGACTTTGGAGGCAGCCGGGGAGGTCTTCCAGTGGGAGAGGGCCGGTTGTGCTCAGAGGCCCCACAGGCCAGGGGCAGGACCCAGCAGGGCCCCTGACCCTGGCCAGCCTTGCCCAGACCTTCCTGGCCTCCGGGGGTACTGCCCCACCAAGGGGCAGGCTGCGGGGACTGGGTCCAGACATCCCGGGGCGCCTCCCCAGGCTCATCCCCGCTGGTGCCTTTCCCCTGGGCCTAGGCCTCGGTTGAGGCCTCCTTGGAGAGGAGGTTGCTGGCAGGGGCTGTCTCCACACTGCAAGGTGCTGGAGATCAGAGGGCCTCGTCAGAGGGAAGGGACCAGCAAAGGGCTGGATGCCCAAGACCTCTTTGACCCAGCAGCCTCAGGGCAGCAGGGAGAGCAAGAGGCCCAACTTGCCCCTAGGTCGGCTCTGCCACGTCCCACACAGGCGGCCAGCCCAGCAGCAGCCTGGCAGTCTCTGGCTCCCCCGAGCTCTCTGCCGGTGTAGGGGGCAGGAACAGACGTGTGCATGTCGTTCTGCCTTGGCCTGGGAGTGTGTTCCCCCTGCCTGGCCCCCAGGCTCAGGGGCAAGGGCCCGGTGAGAGCACCACCCCGAAGCGCTTTTCTCCCGGGCTTGGGAGCATTGTGCGTGCCTGGCGGGAACAGCGGGCGGGAGTGCTTGCAAACCGGCCTTTCGAGGCAGACGGGGAGGTCTTCCAGCGGGAGAGTGCCGGTTGTGCTCAGACGCCCCACAGGCCAGGGGCAGGACCCAGCAGTGTCCCTGCCCCTGGCAGCCTTGCCCAGACCTTCCTGGCCTCCGGGGGTACTGCCCCACCAAGGGGCAGGCTGCGGGGACTGGGTCCAGACATGCCCGGGCGCCTCCCCAGGCTCATCCCCGCTGGTGCCTTTCCCCTGGGCCTAGGCCTCGGTTGAGGCGTTCTTGGAGAGGAGGTTGCTGGCAGGGGCTGTCTCCACACTGCAAGGTACTGGAGCTCAGAGGGCCTCGTCAGAGGGAAGGGACCAGCAAGGGGCTGGATGCCCAAGACGTCTTTGGCCCTGCAGCCTCAGGGCAGCAGGGAGAGCAAGAGGCCCAACTTGCCCCTAGGTCGGCTCTGCCCCTTCCCACACAGGCGGCCAGCCCAGCAGCTGCCTGACAGACTCTGGCTCCCCCGAGATCTCTGCCGGTGCAGGGGGCAGATCAGACGTGTGCATGTGGTTCTGCCTTGTCCTGGGAGTGTGGACACCCTGCCTTGCCCCCAGGCTCAGGGGCAAGGGCCCGGAGAGAGCACCACCCTGAAGCGCTTTTCTCCCGGGCTTGGGAGCATTGTGCACGCCTGCTGGGAACAGTGGGCGGGAGCGCTTGCAAACCAGCCTTTGGAGGCAGCCGGGGAGGTCTTCCAGTGGGAGAGGGCCGGTTGTGCTCAGAGGCCCCACAGGCCAGGGGCAGGACGCAGCAGGGCCCCTGCCCCTGGCCAGCCTTGACCAGACCTTCCTGGCCTCCGGGGGTACTGCCCCACCAAGGGGCAGGCTGCGGGGCCTGGGTCTAGACATGCCCGGGCCCCTCCACTGGCTCATCCCCGCTGGTGCCTTTCCCCTGGGCCTAGGCCTCGGTTGAGGCCTCCTTGGAGAGGAGGTTGCTGGCAGGGGCTGTCTCCACACTGCAAGGTGCTGGAGCTCAGAGGGCCTCGTCAGAGGGAAGGGACCAGTAAGGGGCTGGATGCCCAAGACGTCTTTGGCCCAGCAGCCTCAGGGCAGCAGGGAGAGCAAGAGGCCCAACTTGCCCCTAGGGCGGCTCTGCCCCTTCCCACACAGGCGGCCAACCCAGCAGCTGCCTAACAGACTCTGGCTCCCCCAAGCTCTCTGCCGGTGCAGGGGACAGGAACAGACGTGGGCATGTGGTTCTGCCTTGGCCTGGGACTGTGGATCCCCTGCCTGACCCTCAGGCTCAGGGGCAAGGGCCCGGAGAGACCACCACCCCGAAGCGCTTTTCTCCCGGGCTTGGGAGCATTGTGCGCGCCTGGCGGGAACAGTGGGCGGGAGTGCTTGCAAACCGGCCTTTGGAGGCAGCCGGGGAGTTCTTCCAGTGGGAGAGGGCCGGTTGTGCTCAGAGGCCCCACAGGCCAGGGGCAGGACCCAGCAGGGCCCCTGCCCCTGGCCAGCCTTGCCCAGACCTTCCTGGCCTCCGGGGGTACTGCCCCACCAAGGGGCAGGCTGCGGGGACAGGGTCCAGACATGCCCGGGCGCCTCCCCTGGCTCAACCCCGCTGGTGCCTTTCCCCTGGGCCTAGGCCTCGGTTGAGGCCTCCTTGGAGAGGAGATTGCTGGCAGGGGCTGTCTCCACACTGCAAGGTGCTGGAGCTCAGAGGGCCTCGTCAGAGGGAAGGGACCAGTAAGGGGCTGGATGCCCAAGACGTCTTTGGCCCTGCAGCCTCAGGGCAGCAGGGAGAGCAAGAGGCCCAACTTGCCCCTAGGTCGGCTCTGCCCCTTCCCACACAGGCGGCCAGCCCAGCACCTGCCTGAGAGACTCTGGCTCCCCCGAGCTCTCTGCCGGTGCCGGGGACAGGACCAGACGTGTGCATGTGTTTCTGCCTTGGTCTGGGAGTGTGTTCCCCCTGCCTTGCCCACAGGCTCAGGGGCAAGGGCCCGGAGAGAGCACCACCCCGAAGCGCTTTTCTCCCGGGCTTGGGAGCATTGTGCGTGCCTGGCGGGAAGAGCGGGCAGGAGTGTTGGCAAACTGGCCTTTGGAGGCAGCCGGGGAGGTCTTCCAGTGGGAGAGGGCCGGTTGTGCTCAGAGGCCCAACAGGCCATGGGGAGGACCCAGCAGGGCCCCTGCCCCTGGCCAGCCTTGCCCAGATCTTCCTGGCCTCCGGGGGTACTGCCCCACCAAGGGGCAGGCTGCGGGGACTGGGTCCAGACATGCCCGGGCGCCTCCCCAGGCTCATCCCCGCTGGTGCCTTTCCCCTGGGCCTAGGCCTCGGTTGAGGCCTCCTTGGAGAGGATGTTGCTGGCAGGGGCTGTCTCCACACTGCAAGGTGCTGGAGCTCAAAGGGCCTCGTCAGAGGGAAGGGACCAGCAAGGGGCTGGATGCCCAAGACCTCTTTGGCCCAGCAGCCTCAGGGCAGCAGGGAGAGGAAGAGGCCCAACTTGCCCCTAGGTTGGCTCTGCCCCTTCCCACACAGGCGGCCAACCCAGCAGCTGCCTGACAGACTCTGGCTCCCCCGAGCTCTCTGCCGGTGCAGGGGTCAGGAACAGACGTGTGCATGTGGTTCTGCCTTGGTCTGGGAGTGTGGACCAACTGCCTGGCCCCCAGGCTCAGGGGCAAGGGCCCGAGGAGAGCACCACCCCGAAGCGCTTTTCTCCCGGGCTTGGGAGCATTGTGCTTGCCTGGCGGGAACAGCGGGCGGGAGTGTTGGCAAACTGGCCTTTGGAGGCAGCCGGGGACGTCTTCCAGTGGGAGAGGGCCGGTTGTGCTCAGAGGCCCCACAGGCCAGGGGCAGGACCCAGCAGGGCCCCTGCCCCTGGCCAGCCTTGCCCAGACCTTCCTGGCCTCCGGGGGTACTGCCCCACCAAGGGGCAGGCTGCGGGGACTGGGTCCAGACATGCCCGGGCACCTCCCCAGGCTCATCCCCGCTGGTGCCTTTCCCCTGGGCCTAGGCCTCGGTTGAGGCCTCCTTGGAGAGGAGGTTGCTGGCAGGGGCTGTCTCCACACTGCAAGGTGCTGGAGCTCAGAGGGCCTCGTCAGAGGGAAGGGACCAGCAAGGGGCTGGATGCCCAAGACCTCTTTGGCCCAGCAGCCTCAGGGCAGCAGGGAGAGCAAGAGGCCCAACTTGCCCCTAGGTCGGCTCTGCCCCTTCCCACACAGGCGGCCAGCCCAGCAGCTGCCTGACAGACTCTGGCTCCCCCGAGCTCTCTGCCGGTGCAGGGGGCAGATCAGACGTGTGCATGTGGTTCTGCCTTGTCCTGGGAGTGTGGACACCCTGCCTTGCCCCCAGGCTCAGGGGCAAGGGCCCGGAGAGAGCACCACCCTGAAGCGCTTTTCTCCCGGGCTTGGGAGCATTGTGCACGCCTGCTGGGAACAGTGGGCGGGAGCGCTTGCAAACCGGCCTTTGGAGGCAGCCGGGGAGGTCTTCCAGTGGGAGAGGGCCGGTTGTGCTCAGAGGCCCCACAGGCCAGGGGCAGGACGCAGCAGGGCCCCTGCCCCTGGCCAGCCTTGACCAGACCTTCCTGGCCTCCGGGGGTACTGCCCCACCAAGGGGCAGGCTGCGGGGCCTGGGTCTAGACATGCCCGGGCCCCTCCACTGGCTCATCCCCGCTGGTGCCTTTCCCCTGGGCCTAGGCCTCGGTTGAGGCCTCCTTGGAGAGGAGGTTGCTGGCAGGGGCTGTCTCCACACTGCAAGGTGCTGGAGCTCAGAGGGCCTCGTCAGAGGGAAGGGAACAGTAAGGGGCTGGATGCCCAAGACGTCTTTGGCCCAGCAGCCTCAGGGCAGCAGGGAGAGCAAGAGGCCCAACTTGCCCCTAGGGCGGCTCTGCCCCTTCCCACACAGGCGGCCAACCCAGCAGCTGCCTGACAGACTCTGGCTCCCCCAAGCTCTCTGCCGGTGCAGGGGACAGGAACAGACGTGGGCATGTGGTTCTGCCTTGGCCTGGGAGTGTGTTCCCCCTGCCTTGCCCCCAGGCTCAGGGGCAAGGGCCCGGAGAGAGCAACACCCCGAAGCGCTTTTCTCCTGGCCTTGGGAGCGTTGTGCGTGCCTGGCGGGAACAGCGGGCGGGAGTGTTGGCAAACCCGCCTTTGGAGGCAGCCGGGGAGGTCTTCCAGTGGGAGAGGGCCGGTTGTGCTCAGAGGCCCCACAGGCCAGGGGCAGGACCCAGCAGGGACCCTGCCCCTGGTCAGCCTTGCCCAGACCTTCCTGGCCTCCGGGGGTACTGCCCCACCAAGGGGCAGGCTGCGGGGACTGGGTCCTGATATGCCCGTGCGCCTCCACTGGCTCATCCCCGCTGGTGCCTTTCCCCTGGGCCTAGGCCTCGGTTGAGGCCTCCTTGGAGAGGAGGTTGCTGGCAGGGGCTGTCTCCACACTGCAAGGTGCTGGAGCTCAGAGGGCCTCGTCAGAGGGAAGGGACCAGCAAGGGGCTGGATGCCCAAGACCTCTTTGGCCCAGCAGCCTCAGGGCAGCAAGGAGAGCAAGAGGCCCAACTTGCCCCTAGGTCGGCTCTGCCCCTTCCCACACAGGCGGCCAGCCCAGCAGCTGCCTGACAGACTCTGGCTCCCCCCAGCTCTCTGCCGGTGGAGGGGGCAGGAACAGACGTGTGCATGTTGTTGTGCCTTGGCCTGGGACTGTGGATCCCCTGCCTGACGCTCAGGCTCAGGGGCAAGGGCCCGGAGAGACCACCACCCCGAAGCGCTTTTCTCCCGGGCTTGGGAGCATTGTGCGCGCCTGGCGGGAACAGTGGGCGGGAGTGCTTGCAAACCGGCCTTTGGAGGCAGCCGGGGAGTTCTTCCAGTGGGAGAGGGCCGGTTGTGCTCAGAGGCCCCACAGGCCAGGGGCAGGACCCAGCAGGGCCCCTGCCCCTGGCCAGCCTTGCCCAGACCTTCCTGGCCTCCGGGGGTACTGCCCCACCAAGGGGCAGGCTGCGGGGACTGGGTCCAGACATGCCCGGGCGCCTCCCCTGGCTCAACCCCGCTGGTGCCTTTCCCCTGGGCCTAGGCCTCGGTTGAGGCCTCCTTGGAGAGGAGATTGCTGGCAGGGGCTGTCTCCACACTGCAAGGTGCTGGAGCTCAGAGGGCCTCGTCAGAGGGAAGGGACCAGTAAGGGGCTGGATGCCCAAGACGTCTTTGGCCCTGCAGCCTCAGGGCAGCAGGGAGAGCAAGAGGCCCAACTTGCCCCTAGGTCGGCTCTGCCCCTTCCCACACAGGCGGCCAGCCCAGCACCTGCCTGAGAGACTCTGGCTCCCCCGAGCTCTCTGCCGGTGCCGGGGACAGGACCAGACGTGTGCATGTGTTTCTGCCTTGGTCTGGGAGTGTGTTCCCCCTGCCTTGCCCACAGGCTCAGGGGCAAGGGCCCGGAGAGAGCACCACCCCGAAGCGCTTTTCTCCCGGGCTTGGGAGCATTGTGCGTGCCTGGCGGGAAGAGCGGGCAGGAGTGTTGGCAAACTGGCCTTTGGAGGCAGCCGGGGAGGTCTTCCAGTGGGAGAGGGCCGGTTGTGCTCAGAGGCCCCACAGGCCATGGGGAGGACCCAGCAGGGCCCCTGCCCCTGGCCAGCCTTGCCCAGATCTTCCTGGCCTCCGGGGGTACTGCCCCACCAAGGGGCAGGCTGCGGGGACTGGGTCCAGACATGCCCGGGCGCCTCCCCAGGCTCATCCCCGCTGGTGCCTTTCCCCTGGGCCTAGGCCTCGGTTGAGGCCTCCTTGGAGAGGATGTTGCTGGCAGGGGCTGTCTCCACACTGCAAGGTGCTGGAGCTCAGAGGGCCTCGTCAGAGGGAAGGGACCAGCAAGGGGCTGGATGCCCAAGACCTCTTTGGCCCAGCAGCCTCAGGGCAGCAGGGAGAGGAAGAGGCCCAACTTGCCCCTAGGTTGGCTCTGCCCCTTCCCACACAGGCGGCCAACCCAGCAGCTGCCTGACAGACTCTGGCTCCCCCGAGCTCTCTGCCGGTGCAGGGGTCAGGAACAGACGTGTGCATGTGGTTCTGCCTTGGTCTGGGAGTGTGGACCAACTGCCTGGCCCCCAGGCTCAGGGGCAAGTGCCCGAGGAGAGCACCACCCCGAAGCGCTTTTCTCCCGGGCTTGGGAGCATTGTGCTTGCCTGGCGGGAACAGCGGGCGGGAGTGTTGGCAAACTGGCCTTTGGAGGCAGCCGGGGACGTCTTCCAGTGGGAGAGGGCCGGTTGTGCTCAGAGGCCCCACAGGCCAGGGGCAGGACCCAGCAGGGCCCCTGCCCCTGGCCAGCCTTGCCCAGACCTTCCTGGCCTCCGGGGGTACTGCCCCACCAAGGGGCAGGCTGCGGGGACTGGGTCCAGACATGCCCGGGCGCCTCCCCAGGCTCATCCCCGCTGGTGCCTTTCCCCTGGGCCTAGGCCTCGGTTGAGGCCTCCTTGGAGAGGAGGTTGCTGGCAGGGGCTGTCTCCACACTGCAAGGTGCTGGAGCTCAGAGGGCCTCGTCAGAGGGAAGGGACCAGCAAGGGGCTGGATGCCCAAGACCTCTTTGGCCCAGCAGCCTCAGGGCAGCAGGGAGAGCAAGAGGCCCAACTTGCCCCTAGGTCGGCTCTGCCCCTTCCCACACAGGCGGCCAGCCCAGCAGCTGCCTGACAGACTCTGGCTCCCCCGAGCTCTCTGCCGGTGCAGGGGGCAGATCAGACGTGTGCATGTGGTTCTGCCTTGGCCTGGGAGTGTGGACACCCTGCCCTGCCCCCAGGCTCAGGGGCAAGGGCCCAGAGAGAGCACCACCCTGAAGCGCTTTTCTTCCGGGCTTAGGAGCATTGTGCCCGCCTGCTGGTAACAGTGGCCGGGAACGCTTGCAAACCGGCCTTTGGAGGCAGCCGGGGAGGTCTTCCAGTGGGAGAGGGCCGGTTGTGCTCAGAGGCCCCACCGGCCAGGGGCAGGACCCAGCAGGGCCCCTGCCCCTGGCCAGCCTTACCCAGACCTTCCTGGCCTCCGGGGGTACTGCCCCACCAAGGGGCAGGCTGCGGGGACTGGGTCCAGACATGCTCGGGCGCCTCCCCTGGCTCATCCCCGCTGGTGCCTTTCCCCTGGGCCTAGGCCTCGGTTGAGGCCTCCTTGGAGAGGAGGTTGCTGGCAGGGGCTGTCTCCACACTGCAAGGTGCTGGAGCTCAGGGGGCCTCGTCAGAGGGAAGGGACCAGTAAGGGGCTGGATGCCCAAGACGTCTTTGGCCCAGCAGCCTCAGGGCAGCAGGGAGAGCAAGAGGCCCAACTTGCCCCTAGGGCGGCTCTGCCCCTTACCACACAGGCGGCCAACCCAGCAGCTGCCTGACAGACTCTGGCTCCCCCAAGCTCTCTGCCGGTGCAGGGGACAGGAACAGACGTGGGCATGTGGTTCTGCCTTGGCCTGGGAGTGTGTTCCCCATGCCTGGCCCCCAGGCTCAGGGGCAAGGGCCCGGAGAGAGCACCACCCCGAAGCGCTTTTCTCCCGGGCTTGGGAGCATTGTGCAAGTCTGGCGTGAACAGCGGGTGGGAGTGTTGGCAAACAGGAATTTGGAGGCAGCCGGGGAGGTCTTCCAGTGGGAGAGGGCCGGGTGTGCTCAGAGGCCCCACAGGCCAGGGGCAGGACCCAGCAGGTCCCCTGCCCCTGGCCAGCCTTTCCCAGACCTTCCTGGCCTCCGGGGGTACTGCCCCACCAAGGGGCAGGCTGCGGGGACTGGGTCCAGACATGCCCGGGCGCCTCCCCAGGCTCATCCCCGCTGGTGCCTTTCCCCTGGTCCTAGGTCTCGGTTGAGGCCTCCTTGGAGAGGAGGTTGCTGGCAGGGGCTGTCTCCACACTGCAAGGTGCTGGAGCTCAGAGGGTCTCGTCAGAGGGAAGGGACAAGCAAAGGGCTGGATGCCCAAGACGTCTTTGGCCCAGCAGCCTCAGGGCAGCAGGGAGAGCAAGAGGCCCAACTTGCCCCTAGGTCGGCTCTGCCCCTTCCCACAAAGGCGGCCAGCCCAGCAGCTGCCTGACAGACTCTGGCTCCCCCGAGCTCTCTGCCGGTGCAGGGGTCAGGAACAGACGTGTGCATGTGGTTCTGCCTTGGCCTGGGAGTGTGGACCCCCTGCCTGGCCCCCAGGCTCAGGGGCAAGGGCCCGGAGAGAGCACCACCCCGAAGCGCTTTTCTCCCGGGCTTGGGAGCATTGTGCGCGCTTGGTGGGAACAGTGGGCGGGAGTGCGTGCAAAACGGCCTTTGGAGGCAGCCGGGGAGGTCTTCCAGTGGGAGAGGGCCGGTTGTGCTCAGAGGCCCCACAGGCCATGGGCAGGACCCAGCAGGTCCCCTGCCCCTGGTCAGCCTTGCCCAGACCTTCCTGGCCTCCAGGGGTACTGCCCCACCAAGGGGCAGGCTGCGGGGACTGGGTCCAGACATGCCCGGGCGCCTCCCCAGGCTCATCCCCGCTGGTGCCTTTCCCCTGGGCCTAGGCCTCGGTTGAGGCCTCCTTGGAGAGGAGATTGCTGGCAGGTGCTGTCTCCACACTGCAAGGTGCTGGAGCTCAGAGGGCCTCGTCAGAGGGAAGGGACCAGCAAAGGGCTGGATGCCCAAGACGTCTTTGGCCCAGCAGCCTCAGGGCAGCAGGGAGAGCAAGAGGCCCAACTTGCCCCGAGGTCGGCTCTGCCCCTTCCCACACAGGCGGCCAGCCCAGCACCTGCCTGAGAGACTCTGGCTCCCCCGAGCTCTCTGCCGGTGTAGGGGGCAGGAACAGACGTGTTCATGTCGTTCTGTCTTGGCCTGGGAGTGTGTTCCCCCTGCCTGGCCCGCAGGCTTAGGGGCAAGGGCCCGGAGAGAGCACCACCCCGAAGCGCTTTTCTCCCGGGCTTGGGAGCATTGTGCGTGCCTGGCGGGAACAGCAGGTGCGGGAGTGCTTGCAAACCGGCCTTTCGAGGCAGACGGGGAGGTCTTCCAGCGGGAGTGTGCCGGTTGTGCTCAGACGTCCCACAGGCCAGGGGCAGGACCCAGCGCTGTCCCTGCCCCTGGCAGCCTTGCACAGACCTTCCTGGCCTCCGGGGGTACTGCCCCACCAAGGGGCAGGCTGCGGGGACTGGGTCCAGACATGCCCGGGCGCCTCCCCAGGCTCATCCCCGCTGGTGCCTTTCCCCTGGGCCTAGGCCTCGGTTGAGGCCTCCTTGGAGAGGAGGTTGCTGGCAGGGGCTGTCTCCACACTGCAAGGTGCTGGAGCTCAGAGGGCTTCGTCAGAGGGAAGGGACCAGCAAGGGGCTGGATGCCCAAGACCTCTTTGGCCCAGCAGCCTCAGGGCAGCAGGGAGAGCAAGAGGCCCAACTTGCCCCTAGGTCGGCTCTGCCACTTCCCACACAGGCGGCCAGCCCAGCAGCTGCCTGACAGACTCTGGCTCCCCCGAGCTCTCTGCCGGTGCAGGGGGCAGGGACAGACGTGTGCATGTGGTTCTGACTTGGCCTGGGAGTGTGGACACCGTGCCTTGACCCCAGGCTCAGGGGCAAGGGCCCGGAGAGAGCACCACCCTGAAGCGCTTTTCTCCCGGGCTTGGGAGCATTGTGCACGCCTGCTGGGAACAGTGGGCGGGAGCGCTTGCAAACCGGCCTTTGGAGGCAGCCGGGGAGGTCTTCCAGTGGGAGAGGGCCGGTTGGGCTCAGAGGCCCCACAGGCCAGGGGCAGGACCCAGCAGGGCCCCTGCCCCTGGCCAGCCTTGCCCAGACCTTCCTGGCCTCCGGGGGTACTGCCCCACCAAGGGGCAGGCTGCGGGGACTGGGTCCAGACATGCTCGGGCGCCTCCCCTGGCTCATCACCGCTGGTGCCTTTCCCCTGGGCCTAGGCCTCCCTTGAGGCCTCCATGGAGAGGAGGTTGCTGGCAGGGGCTGTCTCCACAGTGCAAGGTGCTGGAGCTCAGAGGGCCTCGTCAGAGGGAAGAGACCAGTAAGGGGCTGGATGCACAAGATGTCTTTGGCCCAGCAGCCTCAGGGCAGCAGGGAGAGCAAGAGGCCCAACTTGCCCCTAGGTCGGCTCTGCCCCATCCCAGACAGGCAGCCAGCCCAGCAGCAGCCTGGCATTCTCTGGCTCCCCCGAGCTCTCTGCCGGTGTAGGGGGCAGGAACAGACGTGTGCATGTCGTTCTGCCTTGGCCTGGGAGTGTGTTCCCCCTGCCTGGCCCCCAGGCTCAGGGGCAAGGGCCCGGAGAGAGCACCACCCCGAAGCGCTTTTCTCCCGGGCTGGTAGCATTGTGCGTGCCTGGCGGGAACAGCGGGCGGGAGTGCTTGCAAACCGGCCTTTGGAAGCAGCCAGGGAGGTCTTCCAGCGGGAGAGTGCCGGTTGTGCTCAGACGCCCCAGAGGCCAGGGGCAGGACCCAGCAGTGTCCCTGCCCCTGGCAGCCTTGCCCAGACCCTCCTCGCCTCCGGGGTTACTACCCCACCAAGGGGCAGGCTGCGGGGACTGGGTCCAGACATGCCCGGGCGCCTCCCCAGGCTCATCCCCGCTGGTGCCTTTCCCCTGGGCCTAGGCCTCGGTTGAGGCCTCCTTGGAGAGGAGGTTGCTGGCAGGGGCTGTCTCCACACTGCAAGGTGCTGGAGCTCAGAGGGCCTCGGCAGCGGGAAGGGACCAGCAAGGGGCTGGATACCCAAGACCTCTTTGGCCCAGCAGCCTCAGGGCAGCAGGGAGAGGAAGAGGCCCAACTTCCCCTAGGTCGGCTCTGCCCCTTCCCACACAGGCAGCCAACCCAGCAGCTGCCTGACAGACTGTGGCTCCCCCGAGCGCTCTGCCGGTGCAGGGGTCAGGAACAGACGTGTGCATGTGGTTCTGCCTTGGTCTGGGAGTGTGGACACACTGCCTGGACCCCAGGCTCATGGGCAAGGGCTCGGAGAGAGCAACACCCCGAAGCGCTTTTCTCCCGGGCTTGGGAGCATTGTGCGTGCCTGGCGGGAACAGGGGGCGGGAGTGTTGGCAAACCGGCCTTTGGAGGCAGCCGGGGAGGTCTTCCAGTGGGAGAGGGCCGGTTGTGCTCAGAGGCCCCACAGGCCAGGGGCAGGACCCAGCAGGGCCCCTGCCCCTGGCCAGCCTTGCCCAGACCTTCCTGGCCTCCGGGGGTACTGCCCCACCAAGGGGCAGGCTGCGGGGACTGGGTCCAGACATGCCCGTGCGCCTCCACTGGCTCATCCCCGCTGGTGCCTTTCCCCTGGGCCTAGGCCTCGGTTGAGGCCTCCTTGGAGAGGAGGTTGCTGGCAGGGGCTGTCTCCACACTGCAAGGTGCTGGAGCTCAGAGGGCCTCGTCAGAGGGAAGGGACCAGCAAGGGGCTGGATGCCCAAGACCTCTTTGGCCCAGCAGCCTCAGGGCAGCAGGGAGAGCAAGAGGCCCAACTTGCCCCTAGGTCGGCTCTGCCCCTTCCCACACAGGCGGCCAGCCCAGCAGCTGCCTGACAGACTCTGGCTCCCCCCAGCTCTCTGCCGGTAGAGGGGGCAGGAACAGACGTGTGCATGTGGTTCTGCCTTGGCCTGGGACTGTGGATCCCCTGCCTGGCCCCCAGGCTCAGGGGCAGGGGCCCGGAGAGACCACCACCCCGAAGCGCTTTTCTCCTGGGCTTGGGCGCATTGTGCGTGCCTGGCGGGAACAGCGGGCAGGAGTGTTGGCAAACTGGCCTTTGGAGGCAGCCGGGGAGGTCTTCCAGCGGGAGAGGGCCGGTTGTGCTCAGAGGCCCTACAGGCCAGGGGCAGGACCCAGCAGGGCCCCTGCCCCTGGCCAGCCTTGCCCAGACCTTCCTGGCCTCCGGGGGTACTGCCCCACCAAGGGGCAGGCTGCGGGGACTGGGTCCAGACATGCCCGGGCGCCTCCCCAGGCTCATCCCCGCTGGTGCCTTTCCCCTGGGCCTAGGCCTCGGTTGAGGCCTCCTTGGAGAGGAGGTTGCTGGCAGGGGCTGTCTCCACACTGCAAGGTGCTGGAGCTCAGAGGGCCTCGTCAGAGGGAAGGGACCAGCAAGGGGCTGGATGCCCAAGACCTCTTTGGCCCAGCAGCCTCAGGGCAGCAGGGAGAGCAAGAGGCCCAACTTGCCCCTAGGTCGGCTCTGCCCCTTCCCACACAGGCGGCCAGCCCAGCAGCTGCCTGACAGACTCTGGCTCGCCCGAGCTCTCTGCCGGTGCAGGGGGCAGATCAGTCGTGTGCATGTGGTTCTGCCTTGGCCTGGGAGTGTGGACACCCTGCCTGTCCCCCAGGCTCAGGGGCAAGGGCCCGGAGAGAGCACCACCCCGAAGCGCTTTTCTCCCGGGCTTAGGAGCATTGTGCACGCCTGCTGGGAACAGTGGGCGGGAGCGCTTGCAAACCGGCCTTTGGAGGCAACCGGGGAGGTCTTCCAGTGGGAGAGGGCCGGTTGTGCTCAGAGGCCCCACAGGCCAGGGTCAGGACCCAGCAGGGCCCCTGCCCCTGGCCAGACTTGCCCAGACCTTCCTGGCCTCCGGGGGTACTGCCCCACCAAGGGGCAGGCTGAGGAGACTGGGTCCAGACATGTCTGTGCGCCTCCCCAGGATCATCCCCGCTGGTGCCTTTCCCCTGGTTGTAGGCCTCGGTTGAGGACTCTTTGGAGAGGAGGTTGCTGAAAGGGGCTGTCTCCACACTGCAAGGTGCTGGAGCTCAGAGGGCCTCGTCAGAGGGAAGGCACCAGCAAAGCGCTGGATGCCCAAGACCTCTTTGACCCAGCAGCCTCAGGGCAGCAGGGAGAGCAAGAGGCCCAACTTGCCCCTAGGTCGGCTCTGCCCCTTCCCACACAGGCGGCCAGCCCAGCACCTGCCTGAGAGAATCTGGCTCCCCCGAGCTCTCTGCCGGTGCAGGGGACAGGACCAGACGTGTGCATGTGTTTCTGCCTTGGTCTGGGAGTGTGTTCCCCTTGCCTTGCCCACAGGCTCAGGGGCAAGGGCCCGGAGAGAGCACCACCCCGAAGCGCTTTTCTCCCGGGCTTGGGAGCATTGTGCGTGCCTGGCGGGAAGAGCGGGCAGGAGTGTTGGCAAACTGGCCTTTGGAGGCAGCCGGGGAGGTCTTCCAGTGGGAGAGGGCCGGTTGTGCTCAGAGGCCCCACAGGCCATGGGGAGGACCCAGCAGGGCCCCTGCCCCTGGCCAGCCTTGCCCAGATCTTCCTGGCCTCCGGGGGTACTGCCCCACCAAGGGGCAGGCTGCGGGGACTGGGTCCAGACATGCCCGGGCGCCTCCCCAGGCTCATCCCCGCTGGTGCCTTTCCCCTGGGCCTAGGCCTCGGTTGAGGCCTCCTTGGAGAGGATGTTGCTGGCAGGGGCTGTCTCCACACTGCAAGGTGCTGGAGCTCAGAGGGCCTCGTCAGAGGGAAGGGACCAGCAAGGGGCTGGATGCCCAAGAACTCTTTGGCCCAGCAGCCTCAGGGCAGCAGGGAGAGGAAGAGGCCCAACTTGCCCCTAGGTCGGCTCTGCCCCTTCCCACACAGGCGGCCAGCCCAGCAGCTGCCTGACAGACTCTGGCTCCCCCGAGCTCTCTGCCGGTGCAGGGGGCAGCAACAGACGTGTGCATGTGGTTCTGCCTTGGTCTGGGAGTGTGGACCAACTGCCTGGCCCCCAGGCTCAGGGGCAAGGGCCCGAGGAGAGCACCACCCCGAAGCGCTTTTCTCCCGGGCTTGGGAGCATTGTGCTTGCCTGGTGGGAACAGCGGGCGGGAGTGTTGGCAAACTGGCCTTTGGAGGCAGCCGGGGAGGTCTTCCAGGGCCCGGTGTGAGCACCACCCCAAAATGCTTTTCCCCCGGGCTTGGGAGCATTGTGCGCGGCTGTCGGGAACAGCGGACATGAGTGCTTGCAAACCGGCCTTTGGAGGCAGCCCGGGAGGTCTTCCAAAGGCCCGGAGAGAGCACTACCCCAAAATGCTTTTCTTCCGGGCTTGGGAGCATTGTGCGCGTGTGGCGGGAACAGCAGGCAGGAGTGCTTGCAAACCGGCCTTTGGAGGCAGCCGGGGAGGTCTTCCAAGGGCCCGGAGAGAGCACCACCTCGAAGCGCTTTTCTCTCGGGTTTTGGAGCATTGTGTGCGGCTGGTGGGACAGCGGGAGGGAATTCTTGCAAACCGGCCTTTGGCGGCAGCCAGAGAAGTCTTCCAAGGGCGCGGAGAGAGCACCACCCCGAAGCGCTTTTCTCCGGGGTTTTGGAACATTGTGTGTGCCTGGCGGGAACAGCGAGTGGGAATGCTTGCAAACCGGCCTTTGGGGGCAGCCGGGGAGGTCCTCCATGGTCCCTGAGAGAACACCACCCCGAAGCGCTTTTCTCACGGTCTTGGGAGCATTGTGCGCGGCTGGCGGGAACAGCGGGCATGAGTGCTTGCAAACTGTCCTTTGGAGGCAGCCGGGGAGGTCTTCCAAGGGCCGGACTGATCACCACCCCAAAATGCTTTTCTCTCGGGCTTGGGAGCATTGTGCGCGGCTGTCGGGAACAACGGACATGAATGCTTGCAAACCGGCCTTTGGAGGCAGCCCGGGAGGTCTTCCAAGGGCCCGGAGAGAGCACCACCCCAAAATGCTTTTCTCCCGGGCTTGGGAGCATTGTGCGTGGCTGGCGGAAGCAGCGGGAATGAGTACTTACAAACCGGCCTTTGGAGGCAGCCGGGGAGGTCTTGAAAGGGCCCGGAGAGAGCACCACCCCGAAGCGCTTTTCTCCCGGGCTTGGGAACATTGTGCGCGGCTGGCGGGAACAGCAGGCAGGACTGCTTGCAAACTGGCCTTTGGAGGCAGCCGGGGAGGTCTTCCAAGGGCCCGGAGTGAGCACCACCCCAAAATGCTTTTCTCCCGGGCTTGGGAGCATTGTGCGCGGCTGGTGGGAACAACGGGCATGAGTGCTTGCAAACCGGCCTTTGGAGGCAGCCGGGGACGTCTTCCAAGGGCCCGGAGAGAGCACCACCCCGAAGCGCTTTTCTCCCGGGCTTGGGAGCATTGTGCGCGGCTGGCGGGAACAGCAGGCAGGACTGCTTGCAAACTGGCCTTTGGAGGCAGCCGGGGAGGTCTTCCAAGGGCCCGGAGTGAGCACCACCCCAAAATGCTTTTCTCCCGGGCTTGGGAGCATTGTGCGCGGCTGGTGGGAACAACGGGCATGAGTGCTTGCAAACCGGCCTTTGGAGGCAGCCGGGGACGACTTCCAAGGGCCCGGAGAGATCACCACCCCGAAGCACTTTTCTCCCGGGCTTGGGAGCATTGTGCGTGGCTGGCGGGAACAGCAGGAAGGAGTCCTTGCAAACCGGCCTTTGGAGGCAGCGGGGGAGGTCTTCCAAGGGCCTGTAGAGAGCACCACCCCGAAGCCCTTTTCTCCCGGGCTTGGGAGTATTGTGCGCGGCTGGCGGGAACAGCAGGCAGGAGTGCTTGAAAACCGGCCTTTGCAGGCAGCCGGGGAGGTCTTCCAGGGCCCGGTGTGAGCACCACCCCAAAAAGCTTTTCTCCCGGGTTTGGGAGCATTGTGCGCGGCTGGTGGGAACAGCGGGCATGAGTGCTTGCAAACTGGCCACTGGAGGCAGCCGGGGAGGTCTTCCAAGGGCCCGGAGTGAGCACCACCCCAAAATGCTTTTCTCCCGGGCTTGGGAGCATTGTGCATGGCTGGCGGGAACAGCAGGAAGGAGTCCTTGCAAACCGGCCTTTGGAGGCAGCCGGGGAGGTCTTCCAAGGGCCTGTAGAGAGCACCACCCCGAAGCGCTTTTCTCCCGCGCTTGGGAGCATTCTGCGCGGGTGGCGGGAACAGCAGGCAGGAGTGCTTGAAAACCGTCCTTTGGAGGCAGCCGGGGAGGTCTTCCAGGGCCCGGTGTGAGCACCACCCCAAAATGCTTTTCTCCCGGGCTTGGGAGCATTGTGCGCGGATGGCGGGAACAGCAGGAAGGAATCCTTGCAAACCGGCCTTTGGAGGCAGCCGGGGAGGTCTTCCAAGGGCCTGTAGAGAGCACCACCCCGAAGCGCTTTTCTCCCGGGCTTGGGAGCATTGTGCGCGGGTGGCGGGAACAGCAGGCAGGAGTGCTTGAAAACCGTCCTTTGGAGGCAGCCGGGGAGGTCTTCCAGGGCCCGGTGTGAGCACCACCCCAAAATGCTTTTCTCCCGGGCTTGGGAGCATTGTGCGCGGATGGCGGGAACAGCGAGTGGAAGTGCTTCCAAACCGGCCTTTGGGGGCACCCCGGGAGGTCTTCCATGGGCACGGAGAGAACACCACCCCGAAGCGCTTTTCTCCGGGGTTTTGGAGGATTGTGCGTGGCTGGCGGGAACAGCGAGTGGGAGTGCTTGCAAACCAGCCTTTGGGGGCAGCCAGGGAGGTCCTCCATTGGCACGGAGAGAACACCACCCCGAAGCGCTTTTCTCCCGGTCTTGGGAGCATTGTGCGAGGCTGGCGGGAACAGCGGGCGGGAGTGCTTGCAAACCGGCCTTTGGAGGCAGCTTGGGAGGTCTTCCAAGGGCCCGGAGAGAGCACCATCCCGAAGCACTTTTCTCACGGAATTGGGAGCATTGTTCGCGGCTGTCGGGAACAGAGGACATGAGTGCTTGCAAACCGGCCTTTAGAGGCAGCCTGGGAGTCTTCCAAGGGCCCGGAGAGAGACCACCCCAAAATGCTTTTCTCCCGGGCTTGGGAGCATTGTGTGCGGCTGGCGGGTCAGCGGGAGGGAGTTCTTGAAAACCAGCCTTTGGAGGCAGCCGGGGAGGTCTTCCAAGGGCCGGGAGAGAGCACCACCCCGAAGCGCTTTTCTCCCAGGCTTGGGAGCATTGTGCGCGGCTGGCGGGAACAGCGGGATTGAGTGCTTGCAAACCGGCCTTTGGAGGCAGCCGGGGAGGTCTTCCAAGGGCCCGTAGAGAGCACCACCCCGAAGCGCTTTTCTCCCGTGATTGGGAGCATTGTGTGCGGCTGGCGGGACAGCGGGAGGGAGTACTTGAAATCCAGCCTTTGGAGGCAGCCGGGGAGGTCTTCCAAGGGCCGGGAGAGAGCACCACCCTGAAGGGCTTTTCTCCTGGGCTTGGAGCATTTGCACGGATGGCGGGAACAGCGAGTGGGAGTGCTTGCAAACCGGCATTTGGGGGCAGCCCGGGAGGTCTTTCTTGGGCCCAGAGAGAACACCACCCCGAAACGCTTTTCTCCCGGGCTTGGGAGCATTGTGCGCGGGTGGCGGGAACAGCAGGCAGAAGTGCTTGCAAACCGGCCTTGGAGGCAGCCGGGGAGGTCTTCCAAAGCCCGGAGTGAGCACCACCCCAAAATGCTTTTCTCCCGGGCTTGGGAGCATTGTGCGCAGCTGGCGTGAACAGCGGGATTGAGTGCTTGCAAACCAGCCTTTGGAGGCAGCCGGGGAGGTCTTCCAGCGGGAGAGTGCCAGTTGTTCTCAGAGGCCCCACAGGCCAGGGGCAGGACCCAGCAGTGTCCCTGCCTCTGGCAGCCTTGCACAGACCTTCCTGGCCTCCGGGGGTACTACCCCACCAAGGGGCAGGCTGCGGGGACTGGGTCCAGACATGCCCGGGCGCCTCCCCAGGCTCATCCCCGCTCGTGCGTTTCCCCTGGGCCTAGGCCTCGGTTGAGGCCTCCTTGGAGAGGAGGTTGCCGGCAGGGGCTGTCTGCACACTGCAAGGTGCTGGAGCTCAGAGGGCCTCGTCAGAGGGAAAGGACCAGCAAAGGGCTGGATGCCCAAGACCTCTTTGACCCAGCAGCCTCAGGGCAGCAGGGAGAGCAAGAGGCCCAACTTGCCCCTAGGTCGGCTCTACCCCGTCCCACACAGGCAGCCAGCCCAGCAGCAGCCTGGCAGTCTCTGGCTCCCCCGAACTCTCTGCCGGTGTAGGGGGCAGGAACAGACGTGTGCATGTCGTTCTGCCTTGGCCTGGGAGTGTGTTCCCCCTGCCTGTCCCCCAGGCTCAGGGGCAAGGGCCCGGAGAGAGCACCACCCCGAAGCGCTTTTCTCCCGGGCTTGGGAGCATTGTGCGTGCCTGGCGGGAACAGCGGGCGGGAGTGCTTGCAAACCGGCCTTTGGAGGCAGCCGGGGAGTTCTTCCAGTGGGAGAGGGCCGGTTGTGCTCAGAGGCCCCACAGGCCAGGGGCAGGACCCAGCAGGGCCCCTGCCCCTGGCCAGCCTTGCCCAGACCTTCCTGGCCTCCGGGGGTACTGCCCCACCAAGGGGCAGGCTGCGGGGACTGGGTCCAGACATGCCCGGGCGCCTCCCCAGGCTCATCCCCGCTGGTGCCTTTCCCCTGGGCCTAGGCATCGGTTGAGGCCTCCTTGGAGAGGAGGTTGCTGGCAGGGGCTGTCTCCACACTGCAAGGTGCTGGAGCTCAGAGGGCTTCGTCAGAGGGAAGGGACCAGCAAGGGGCTGGATGCCCAAGACCTCTTTGGCCCAGCAGCCTCAGGGCAGCAGGGAGAGCAAGAGGCCCAACTTGCCCCTAGGTCGGCTCTGCCAATTCCCACACAGGCGGCCAGCCCAGCAGCTGCCTGACAGACTCTGGCTCCCCCGAGCTCTCTGCCGGTGCAGGGGGCAGGAACAGACGTGTGCATGTGGTTCTGACTTGGCCTGGGAGTGTGGACACCGTGCCTTGACCCCAGGCTCAGGGGCAAGGGCCCGGAGAGAGCACCACCCTGAAGCGCTTTTCTCCCGGGCTTGGGAGCATTGTGCACGCCTGCTGGGAACAGTGGGCGGGAGCGCTTGCAAACCGGCCTTTGGAGGCAGCCGGGGAGGTCTTCCAGTGGGAGAGGGCCGGTTGTGCTCAGAGGCCCCACAGGCCATGGGGAGGACCCAGCAGGGCCCCTGCCCCTGGCCAGCCTTGCCCAGATCTTCCTGGCCTCCGGGGGTACTGCCCCACCAAGGGGCAGGCTGCGGGGACTGGGTCCAGACATGCCCGGGCGCCTCCCCAGGCTCATCCCCGCTGGTGCCTTTCCCCTGGGCCTAGGCCTCGGTTGAGGCCTCCTTGGAGAGGATGTTGCTGGCAGGGGCTGTCTCCACACTGCAAGGTGCTGGAGCTCAGAGGGCCTCGTCAGAGGGAAGGGACCAGCAAGGGGCTGGATGCCCAAGACCTCTTTGGCCCAGCAGCCTCAGGGCAGCAGGGAGAGGAAGAGGCCCAACTTGCCCCTAGGTCGGCTCTGCCCCTTCCCACACAGGCGGCCAGCCCAGCAGCTGCCTGACAGACTCTGGCTCCCCCGAGCTCTCTGCCGGTGCAGGGGTCAGGAACAGACGTGTGCATGTGGTTCTGCCTTGGTCTGGGAGTGTGGACCAACTGCCTGGACCCCAGGCTCAGGGGCAAGGGCCCGAGGAGAGCACCACCCCGAAGCGCTTTTCTCCCGGGCTTGGGAGCATTGTGCTTGCCTGGCGGGAACAGCGGGCGGGAGTGTTGGCAAACTGGCCTTTGGAGGCAGCCGGGGAGTTCTTCCAGTGGGAGAGGGCCGGTTGTGCTCAGAGGCCCCACAGGCCAGGGGCAGGACCCAGCAGGGCCCCTGCCCCTGGCCAGCCTTGCCCAGACCTTCCTGGCCTCCGGGGGTACTGCCCCACCAAGGGGCAGGCTGCGGGGACTGGGTCCAGACATGCCCGGGCGCCTCCCCAGGCTCATCCCCGCTGGTGCCTTTCCCCTGGGCCTAGGCCTCGGTTGAGGCCTCCTTGGAGAGGAGGTTGCTGGCAGGGGCTGTCTCCACACTGCAAGGTGCTGGAGCTCAGAGGGCCTCGTCAGAGGGAAGGGACCAGCAAGGGGCTGGATGCCCAAGACCTCTTTGGCCCAGCAGCCTCAGGGCAGCAGGGAGAGCAAGAGGCCCAACTTGCCCCTAGGTCGGCTCTGCCACTTCCCACACAGGCGGCCAGCCCAGCAGCTGCCTGACAGACTCTGGCTCCCCCGAGCTCTCTGCCGGTGCAGGGGGCAGATCAGACGTGTGCATGTGGTTCTGCCTTGGCCTGGGAGTGTGGACAC
The DNA here is from genome assembly GCF_033118175.1 of Dama dama. Lineage (NCBI taxonomy): Eukaryota > Metazoa > Chordata > Mammalia > Artiodactyla > Cervidae > Dama > Dama dama. The sequence goes on from NW_026870970.1 coordinate 437,143, forward strand.
CCTGCCTTGCCCCCAGGCTCAGGGGCAAGGGCCCAGAGAGAGCACCACCCTGAAGCGCTTTTCTTCCGGGCTTAGGAGCATTGTGCCCGCCTGCTGGTAACAGTGGCCGGGAACGCTTGCAAACCGGCCTTTGGAGGCAGCCGGGGAGGTCTTCCAGTGGGAGAGGGCCGGTTGTGCTCAGAGGCCCCACCGGCCAGGGGCAGGACCCAGCAGGGCCCCTGCCCCTGGCCAGCCTTACCCAGACCTTCCTGGCCTCCGGGGGTACTGCCCCACCAAGGGGCAGGCTGCGGGGACTGGGTCCAGACATGCTCGGGCGCCTCCCCTGGCTCATCCCCGCTGGTGCCTTTCCCCTGGGCCTAGGCCTCGGTTGAGGCCTCCTTGGAGAGGAGGTTGCTGGCAGGGGCTGTCTCCACACTGCAAGGTGCTGGAGCTCAGAGGGCCTCGTCAGAGGGAAGGGACCAGCAAGGGGCTGGATGCCCAAGACGTCTTTGGCCCAGCAGCTTCAGGGCAGCAGGGAGAGCAAGAGGCCCAACTTGCCCCTAGGGCGGCTCTGCCCCTTCCCACACAGGCGGCCAACCCAGCAGCTGCCTGACAGACTCTGGCTCCCCCAAGCTCTCTGCCGGTGCAGGGGACAGGAACAGACGTGGGCATGTGGTTCTGCCTTGGCCTGGGAGTGTGTTCCCCATGCCTTGCCCCCAGGCTCAGGGGCAAGGGCCCGGAGAGAGCACCACCCCGAAGCGCTTTTCTCCCGGGCTTGGGAACATTGTGCAAGTCTGGCGTGAACAGCGGGTGGGAGTGTTGGCAAACAGGACTTTGGAGGCAGCCGGGGAGGTCTTCCAGTGGGAGAGGGCCGGTTGTGCTCAGAGGCCCCACAGGCCAGGGGCAGGACCCAGCAGGTCCCCTGCCCCTGGCCAGCCTTTCCCAGACCTTCCTGGCCTCCGGGGGTACTGCCCCACCAAGGGGCAGGCTGCGGGGACTGGGTCCAGACATGCCCGGGCGCCTCCCCAGGCTCATCCCCGCTGGTGCCTTTCCCCTGGTCCTAGGTCTCGGTTGAGGCCTCCTTGGAGAGGAGGTTGCTGGCAGGGGCTGTCTCCACACTGCAAGGTGCTGGAGCTCAGAGGGCCTCGTCAGAGGGAAGGGACAAGCAAAGGGCTGGATGCCCAAGACGTCTTTGGCCCAGCAGCCTCAGGGCAGCAGGGAGAGCAAGAGGCCCAACTTGCCCCTAGGTCGGCTCTGCCCCTTCCCACAAAGGCGGCCAGCCCAGCAGCTGCCTGACAGACTCTGGCTCCCCCGAGCTCTCTGCCGGTGCAGGGGTCAGGAACAGACGTGTGCATGTGGTTCTGCCTTGGCCTGGGAGTGTGGACCCCCTACCTGGACCCCAGGCTCAGGGGCAAGGGCCCGGAGAGAGCACCACCCCGAAGCGCTTTTCTCCCGGGCTTGGGAGCATTGTGCGCGCTTGCTGGGAACAGTGGGCGGGAGTGCGTGCAAAACGGCCTTTGGAGGCAGCCGGGGAGGTCTTCCAGTGGGAGAGGGCCGGTTGTGCTCAGAGGCCCCACAGGCCATGGGCAGGACGCAGCAGGTCCCCTGCCCCTGGTCAGCCTTGCCCAGACCTTCCTGGCCTCCAGGGGTACTGCCCCACCAAGTGGCAGGCTGCGGGGACTGGGTCCAGACATGCCCGGGCGCCTCCCCAGGCTCATCCCCGCTGATGCCTTTCCCCTGGGCCTAGGCCTCGGTTGAGGCCTCCTTTGAGAGGAGATTGCTGGCAGGTGCTGTCTCCACACTGCAAGGTGCTGGAGCTCAGAGGGCCTCGTCAGAGGGAAGGGACCAGCAAAGGGCTGGATGCCCAAGACGTCTTTGGCCCAGCAGCCTCAGGGCAGCAGGGAGAGCAAGAGGCCCAACTTGCCCCTAGGTCGGCTCTGCCCCTTCCCACACAGGCGGCCAGCCCAGCACCTGCCTGAGAGACTCTGGCTCCCCCGAGCTCTCTGCCGGTGTAGGTGGCAGGAACAGACGTGTTCATGTCGTTCTGTCTTGGCCTGGGAGTGTGTTCCCCCTGCCTGGCCCGCAGGCTTAGGGGCAAGGGCCCGGAGAGAGCACCACCCCGAAGCGCTTTTCTCCCGGGCTTGGGAGCATTGTGCGTGCCTGGCGGGAACAGCGGGCGGGAGTGCTTGCAAACCGGCCTTTCGAGGCAGACGGGGAGGTCTTCCAGCGGGAGAGTGCCGGTTGTGCTCAGACGTCCCACAGGCCAGGGGCAGGACCCAGCGCTGTCCCTGCCCCTGGCAGCCTTGCACAGACCTTCCTGGCCTCCGGGGGTACTGCCCCACCAAGGGGCAGGCTGCGGGGACTGGGTCCAGACATGCCCGGGCGCCTCCCCAGGCTCAGCCCCGCTGGTGCCTTTCCCCTGGGCCTAGGCCTCGGTTGAGGCCTCATTGGAGAGGAGGTTGCTGGCAGGGGCTGTCTCCACACTGCAAGGTGCTGGAGCTCAGAGGGCCTCGTCAGAGGGAAGGGACCAGCAAGGGGCTGGATGCCCAAGACGTCTTTGGCCCAGCAGCCTCAGGGCAGCAGGGAGAGGAAGAGGCCCAACTTGCCCCTAGGTCGGCTCTGCTTCTTCCCACACAGGCGGCCAGCCCAGCAGCTGCCTGACAGACTCTGGCTCCCCCGAGCTCTCTGCCGGTGCAGGGGTCAGGAACAGACGTGTGCATGTGGTTCTGCCTTGGTCTGGGAGTGTGGACCCACTGCCTGGACCCCAGGCTCAGGGGCAAGGGCCCGGAGAGAGCACCACCCCGAAGCGCTTTTCTCCCGGGCTTGGGAGCATTGTGCGAGCCTGGCGTGAACAGCGGGCGGGAGTGTTTGCAAACAGGACTTTGGAGGCAGCTGGGGAGGTCTTCCAGTGGGAGAGGGCCGGTTGTGCTCAGAGGCCTCACAGGGCAGGGGCAGGACCCAGCAGGGCCCCTGCCCCTGGCCAGCCTTGCCCAGACCTTCCTGGCCTCCGGGGGTACTGCCCCACCAAGGGGCAGGCTGCGGGGACTGGGTCCAGACATGCCCGGGCGCCTCCCCTGGCTCATCCCCGCTGGTGCCTTTCCCCTGGGCCTAGGCCTCAGTTGAGGCCTCCTTGGAGAGGAGGTTGCTGGCAGGGGCTGTCTCCACACTGCAAGGTGCTGGAGCTCAGAGGGCCTCGTCAGAGGGAAGGGACCAGTAAGGGGCTGGATGCCCAAGACGTCTTTGGCCCAGCAGCCTCAGGGCAGCAGGGAGAGCAAGAGGCCCAACTTGCCCCTAGGTCGGCTCTGCCCCTTCCCACACAGGCGGCCAACCCAGCAGCTGCCTGCCAGACTCTGGCTCCCCCAAGCTCTCTGCCGGTGCAGGGGACAGGAACAGACGTGGGCATGTGGTTCTGCCTAAGCCAGGGAGTGTGTTCCCCGTGCCTTGCCCCCAGGCTCAGGGGCAAGGGCCCGGAGAGAGACCCACCCCAATGCGCTTTTCTCCCGGGCTTGGGAGCATTGTGCGAGCCTGGCGTGAACAGCGGGCGGGAGTGTTTGCAAACAGGACTTTGGAGGCAGCCGGGGAGGTCTTCCAGTGGGAGAGGGCCGGTTGTGCTCAGAGGCCCCACAGGCCAGGGGCAGGACCCAGCAGGGCCCCTGACCCTGGCCAGCCTTGCCCAGACCTTCCTGGCCTCCGGGGGTACTGCCCCACCAAGGGGCAGGCTGCGGGGACTGGGTCCAGACATCCCCGGGCGCCTCCCCAGGCTCATCCCCGCTGGTGCCTTTCCCCTGGGCCTAGGCCTCGGTTGAGGCCTCCTTGGAGAGGAGGTTGCTGGCAGGGGCTGTCTCCACACTGCAAGGTGCTGGAGATCAGAGGGCCTCGTCAGAGGGAAGGGACCAGCAAAGGGCTGGATGCCCAAGACCTCTTTGACCCAGCAGCCTCAGGGCAGCAGGGAGAGCAAGAGGCCCAACTTGCCCCTAGGTCGGCTCTGCCACGTCCCACACAGGCGGCCAGCCCAGCAGCAGCCTGGCAGTCTCTGGCTCCCCCGAGCTCTCTGCCGGTGTAGGGGGCAGGAACAGACGTGTGCATGTCGTTCTGCCTTGGCCTGGGAGTGTGTTCCCCCTGCCTGGCCCCCAGGCTCAGGGGCAAGGGCCCGGAGAGAGCACCACCCCGAAGCGCTTTTCTCCCGGGCTTGGGAGCATTGTGCGTGCCTGGCGGGAACAGCGGGCGGGAGTGCTTGCAAACCGGCCTTTCGAGGCAGACGGGGAGGTCTTCCAGCGGGAGAGTGCCGGTTGTGCTCAGACGCCCCACAGGCCAGGGGCAGGACCCAGCAGTGTCCCTGCCCCTGGCAGCCTTGCCCAGACCTTCCTGGCCTCCGGGGGTACTGCCCCACCAAGGGGCAGGCTGCGGGGACTGGGTCCAGACATGCCCGGGCGCCTCCCCAGGCTCATCCCCGCTGGTGCCTTTCCCCTGGGCCTAGGCCTCGGTTGAGGCGTTCTTGGAGAGGAGGTTGCTGGCAGGGGCTGTCTCCACACTGCAAGGTACTGGAGCTCAGAGGGCCTCGTCAGAGGGAAGGGACCAGCAAGGGGCTGGATGCCCAAGACGTCTTTGGCCCTGCAGCCTCAGGGCAGCAGGGAGAGCAAGAGGCCCAACTTGCCCCTAGGTCGGCTCTGCCCCTTCCCACACAGGCGGCCAGCCCAGCAGCTGCCTGACAGACTCTGGCTCCCCCAAGCTCTCTGCCGGTGCAGGGGACAGGAACAGACGTGGGCATGTGGTTCTGCCTTGGCCTGGGAGTGTGTTCCCCCTGCCTTGCCCCCAGGCTCAGGGGCAAGGGCCCGGAGAGAGCAACACCCCGAAGCGCTTTTCTCCTGGCCTTGGGAGCGTTGTGCGTGCCTGGCGGGAACAGCGGGCGGGAGTGTTGGCAAACCCGCCTTTGGAGGCAGCCGGGGAGGTCTTCCAGTGGGAGAGGGCCGGTTGTGCTCAGAGGCCCCACAGGCCAGGGGCAGGACCCAGCAGGGACCCTGCCCCTGGTCAGCCTTGCCCAGACCTTCCTGGCCTCCGGGGGTACTGCCCCAACAAGGGGCAGGCTGCGGGGACTGGGTCCTGATATGCCCGTGCGCCTCCACTGGCTCATCCCCGCTGGTGCCTTTCCCCTGGGCCTAGGCCTCGGTTGAGGCCTCCTTGGAGAGGAGGTTGCTGGCAGGGGCTGTCTCCACACTGCAAGGTGCTGGAGCTCAGAGGGCCTCGTCAGAGGGAAGGGACCAGCAAGGGGCTGGATGCCCAAGACCTCTTTGGCCCAGCAGCCTCAGGGCAGCAAGGAGAGCAAGAGGCCCAACTTGCCCCTAGGTCGGCTCTGCCCCTTCCCACACAGGCGGCCAGCCCAGCAGCTGCCTGACAGACTCTGGCTCCCCCCAGCTCTCTGCCGGTGGAGGGGGCAGGAACAGACGTGTGCATGTTGTTGTGCCTTGGCCTGGGACTGTGGATCCCCTGCCTGACCCTCAGGCTCAGGGGCAAGGGCCCGGAGAGACCACCACCCCGAAGCGCTTTTCTCCCGGGCTTGGGAGCATTGTGCGCGCCTGGCGGGAACAGTGGGCGGGAGTGCTTGCAAACCGGCCTTTGGAGGCAGCCGGGGAGTTCTTCCAGTGGGAGAGGGCCGGTTGTGCTCAGAGGCCCCACAGGCCAGGGGCAGGACCCAGCAGGGCCCCTGCCCCTGGCCAGCCTTGCCCAGACCTTCCTGGCCTCCGGGGGTACTGCCCCACCAAGGGGCAGGCTGCGGGGACAGGGTCCAGACATGCCCGGGCGCCTCCCCTGGCTCAACCCTGCTGGTGCCTTTCCCCTGGGCCTAGGCCTCGGTTGAGGCCTCCTTGGAGAGGAGATTGCTGGCAGGGGCTGTCTCCACACTGCAAGGTGCTGGAGCTCAGAGGGCCTCGTCAGAGGGAAGGGACCAGTAAGGGGCTGGATGCCCAAGACGTCTTTGGCCCTGCAGCCTCAGGGCAGCAGGGAGAGCAAGAGGCCCAACTTGCCCCTAGGTCGGCTCTGCCCCTTCCCACACAGGCGGCCAGCCCAGCACCTGCCTGAGAGACTCTGGCTCCCCCGAGCTCTCTGCCGGTGCCGGGGACAGGACCAGACGTGTGCATGTGTTTCTGCCTTGGTCTGGGAGTGTGTTCCCCCTGCCTTGCCCACAGGCTCAGGGGCAAGGGCCCGGAGAGAGCACCACCCCGAAGCGCTTTTCTCCCGGGCTTGGGAGCATTGTGCGTGCCTGGCGGGAACAGCGGGCGGGAGTGTTGGCAAACTGGCCTTTGGAGGCAGTCGGGGACGTCTTCCAGTGGGAGAGGGCCGGTTGTGCTCAGAGGCCCCACAGGCCAGGGGCAGGACCCAGCAGGGCCCCTGCCCCTGGCCAGCCTTGCCCAGACCTTCCTGGCCTCCGGGGGTACTGCCCCACCAAGGGGCAGGCTGCGGGGACTGGGTCCAGACATGCCCGGGCGCCTCCCCAGGCTCATCCCCGCTGGTGCCTTTCCCCTGGGCCTAGGCCTCGGTTGAGGCCTCCTTGGAGAGGAGGTTGCTGGCAGGGGCTGTCTCCACACTGCAAGGTGCTGGAGCTCAGAGGGCCTCGTCAGAGGGAAGGGACCCGCAAGGGGCTGGATGCCCAAGACCTCTTTGGCCCAGCAGCCTCAGGGCAGCAGGGAGAGCAAGAGGCCCAACTTGCCCCTAGGTCGGCTCTGCCCCTTCCCACACAGGCGGCCAGCCCAGCAGCTGCCTGACAGACTCTGGCTCCCCCGAGCTCTCTGCCGGTGCAGGGGGCAGATCAGACGTGTGCATGTGGTTCTGCCTTGGCCTGGGAGTGTGGACACCCTGCCTTGCCCCCAGGCTCAGGGGCAAGGGCCCAGAGAGAGCACCACCCTGAAGCGCTTTTCTTCCGGGCTTAGGAGCATTGTGCCCGCCTGCTGGTAACAGTGGCCGGGAACGCTTGCAAACCGGCCTTTGGAGGCAGCCGGGGAGGTCTTCCAGTGGGAGAGGGCCGGTTGTGCTCAGAGGCCCCACCGGCCAGGGGCAGGACCCAGCAGGACCCCTGCCCCTGGCCAGCCTTACCCAGACCTTCCTGGCCTCCGGGGGTACTGCCCCACCAAGGGGCAGGCTGCGGGGACTGGGTCCAGACATGCTCGGGCGCCTCCCCTGGCTCATCCCCGCTGGTGCCTTTCCCCTGGGCCTAGGCCTCGGTTGAGGCCTCCTTGGAGAGGAGGTTGCTGGCAGGGGCTGTCTCCACACTGCAAGGTGCTGGAGCTCAGAGGGCCTCGTCAGAGGGAAGGGACCAGTAAGGGGCTGGATGCCCAAGACGTCTTTGGCCCAGCAGCCTCAGGGCAGCAGGGAGAGCAAGAGGCCCAACTTGCCCCTAGGGCGGCTCTGCCCCTTACCACACAGGCGGCCAACCCAGCAGCTGCCTGACAGACTCTGGCTCCCCCAAGCTCTCTGCCGGTGCAGGGGACAGGAACAGACGTGGGCATGTGGTTCTGCCTTGGCCTGGGAGTGTGTTCCCCATGCCTGGCCCCCAGGCTCAGGGGCAAGGGCCCGGAGAGAGCACCACCCCGAAGCGCTTTTCTCCCGGGCTTGGGAGCATTGTGCAAGTCTGGCGTGAACAGCGGGTGGGAGTGTTGGCAAACAGGAATTTGGAGGCAGCCGGGGAGGTCTTCCAGTGGGAGAGGGCCGGGTGTGCTCAGAGGCCCCACAGGCCAGGGGCAGGACCCAGCAGGTCCCCTGCCCCTGGCCAGCCTTTCCCAGACCTTCCTGGCCTCCGGGGGTACTGCCCCACCAAGGGGCAGGCTGCGGGAACTGGGTCCAGACATGCCCGGGCGCCTCCCCAGGCTCATCCCCGCTGGTGCCTTTCCCCTGGTCCTAGGTCTCGGTTGAGGCCTCCTTGGAGAGGAGGTTGCTGGCAGGGGCTGTCTCCACACTGCAAGGTGCTGGAGCTCAGAGGGTCTCGTCAGAGGGAAGGGACAAGCAAAGGGCTGGATGCCCAAGACGTCTTTGGCCCAGCAGCCTCAGGGCAGCAGGGAGAGCAAGAGGCCCAACTTGCCCCTAGGTCGGCTCTGCCCCTTCCCACAAAGGCGGCCAGCCCAGCAGCTGCCTGACAGACTCTGGCTCCCCCGAGCTCTCTGCCGGTGCAGGGGTCAGGAACAGACGTGTGCATGTGGTTCTGCCTTGGCCTGGGAGTGTGGACCCCCTGCCTGGCCCCCAGGCTCAGGGGCAAGGGCCCGGAGAGAGCACCACCCCGAAGCGCTTTTCTCCCGGGCTTGGGAGCATTGTGCGCGCTTGGTGGGAACAGTGGGCGGGAGTGCGTGCAAAACGGCCTTTGGAGGCAGCCGGGGAGGTCTTCCAGTGGGAGAGGGCCGGTTGTGCTCAGAGGCCCCACAGGCCATGGGCAGGACCCAGCAGGTACCCTGCCCCTGGTCAGCCTTGCCCAGACCTTCCTGGCCTCCAGGGGTACTGCCCCACCAAGGGGCAGGCTGCGGGGACTGGGTCCAGACATGCCCGGGCGCCTCCCCAGGCTCATCCCCGCTGGTGCCTTTCCCCTGGGCCTAGGCCTCGGTTGAGGCCTCCTTGGAGAGGAGATTGCTGGCAGGGGCTGTCTCCACACTGCAAGGTGCTGGAGCTCAGAGGGCCTCGTCAGAGGGAAGGGACCAGCAAAGGGCTGGATGCCCAAGACGTCTTTGGCCCAGCAGCCTCAGGGCAGCAGGGAGAGCAAGAGGCCCAACTTGCCCCTAGGTCGGCTCTGCCCCTTCCCACACAGGCGGCCAGCCCAGCACCTGCCTGAGAGACTCTGGCTCCCCCGAGCTCTCTGCCGGTGTAGGGGGCAGGAACAGACGTGTTCATGTCGTTCTGTCTTGGCCTGGGAGTGTGTTCCCCCTGCCTGGCCCGCAGGCTTAGGGGCAAGGGCCCGGAGAGAGCACCACCCCGAAGCGCTTTTCTCCCGGGCTTGGGAGCATTGTGCGTGCCTGGCGGGAACAGCAGGTGCGGGAGTGCTTGCAAACCGGCCTTTCGAGGCAGACGGGGAGGTCTTCCAGCGGGAGTGTGCCGGTTGTGCTCAGACGTCCCACAGGCCAGGGGCAGGACCCAGCGCTGTCCCTGCCCCTGGCAGCCTTGCACAGACCTTCCTGGCCTCCGGGGGTACTGCCCCACCAAGGGGCAGGCTGCGGGGACTGGGTCCAGACATGCCCGGGCGCCTCCCCAGGCTCATCCCCGCTGGTGCCTTTCCCCTGGGCCTAGGCCTCGGTTGAGGCCTCATTGGAGAGGAGGTTGCTGGCAGGGGCTGTCTCCACACTGCAAGGTGCTGGAGCTCAGAGGGCCTCGTCAGAGGGAAGGGACCAGCAAGGGGCTGGATGCCCAAGACGTCTTTGGCCCTGCAGCCTCAGGGCAGCAGGGAGAGGAAGAGGCCCAACTTGCCCCTAGGTCGGCTCTGCCCCTTCTCACACAGGCGGCCAGCCCAGCACCTGCCTGACAGACTCTGGCTCCCCCGAGCTCTCTGCCGGTGCAGGGGTCAGGAAAAGACGTGTGCATGGGGTTCTGCCTTGGTCTGGGAGTGTGGACCCACTGCCTGGCCCCCAGGCTCAGGGGCAAGGGCCCGGAGAGAGCACCACCCCGAAGCGCTTTTCTCCCGGGCTTGGGAGCATTGTGCGAGCGTGGCGTGAACAGCGGGCGGGAGTGTTTGCAAACAGGACTTTGGAGGCAGCTGGGGAGGTCTTCCAGTGGGAGAGGGCCGGTTGTGCTCAGAGGCCTCACAGGCCAGGGGCAGGACCCAGCAGGGCCCCTGCCCCTGGCCAGCCTTGCCCAGACCTTCCTGGCCTCCGGGGGTACTGCCCCACCAAGGGGCAGGCTGCGGGGACTGGGTCCAGACATGTCCGTGCGCCGCCCCAGGATCATCCCCGCTGGTGCTTTTCCCCTGGGCGTAGGCCTCGGTTGAGGCCTCTTTGGAGAGGAGGTTGCTGGCAGGGGCTGTCTCCACACTGCAAGGTGCTGGAGCTCAGAGGGCCTCGTCAGAGGGAAGGGACCAGCAAAGGGCTGGATGCCCAAGACCTCTTTGACCCAGCAGCCTCAGGCCAGCAGTTAGAGCAAGAGGCCCAACTTGCCCCTAGATCGGCTCTGCCCCATCCCACACAGGCAGCCAGCCCAGCAGCAGCCTGGCAGTCTCTGGCTCCCCCGAGCTCTCTGCCGGTGTAGAGGGCAGGAACAGACGTGTGCATGTCGTTCTGCCTTGGCCTGGGAGTGTGTTCCAACTGCCTGGCCCCCAGGCTCAGGGGCAAGGGCCCGGAGAGAGCACCACCCCGAAGCGCTTTTCTCCCGGGCTTGGGAGCATTGTGCGTGCCTGGCGGGAACATCGGGCGGGAGTGCTTGCAAACCGGCCTTTGGAGGCAGCCCGGGAGGTCTTCCAAGGGCCTGTAGAGAGCACCACCCCGAAGCGCTTTTCTCCCGCGCTTGGGAGCATTCTGCGCGGGTGGCGGGAACAGCAGGCAGGAGTGCTTGAAAACCGTCCTTTGGAGGCAGCCGGGGAGGTCTTCCAGGGCCCGGTGTGAGCACCACCCCAAAATGCTTTTCTCCCGGGCTTGGGAGCATTGTGCGCGGATGGCGGGAACAGCAGGAAGGAGTCCTTGCAAACCGGCCTTTGGAGGCAGCCGGGGAGGTCTTCCAAGGGCCTGTAGAGAGCACAACCCCGAAGCGCTTTTCTCCCGGGCTTGGGAGCTTTGTGCGCGGGTGGCGGGAACAGCAGGCAGGAGTGCTTGAAAACCGTCCTTTGGAGGCAGCCGGGGAGGTCTTCCAGGGCCCGGTGTGAGCACCACCCCAAAATGCTTTTCTCCCGGGCTTGGGAGCATTGTGCGCGGATGGCGGGAACAGCGAGTGGGAGTGCTTGCAAACCGGCCTTTGGGGGCACCCCGGGAGGTCTTCCATGGGCACGGAGAGAACACCACCCCGAAGCGCTTTTCTCCGGGGTTTTGGAGGATTGTGCATGGCTGGCGGCAACAGCGAGTGGGAGTGCTTGCAAACCGGCCTTTGGGGGCAGCCAGGGAGGTCCTCCATTGGCACGGAGAGAACACCACCCCGAAGCGCTTTTCTCCCGGTCTTGGGAGCATTGTGCGAGGCTGGCGGGAACAGCGGGCGGGAGTGCTTGCAAACCGGCCTTTGGAGGCAGCTTGGGAGGTCTTCCAAGGGCCCGGAGAGAGCACCATCCCGAAGCACTTTTCTCACGGAATTGGGAGCATTGTTCGCGGCTGTCGGGAACAGAGGACATGAGTGCTTGCAAACCGGCCTTTAGAGGCAGCCGGGGAGTCTTCCAAGGGCCCGAGAGAGACCACCCCAAAATGCTTTTCTCCCGGGCTTGGGAGCATTGTGTGCGGCTGGGGGGTCAGCGGGAGGGAGTTCTTGAAAACCAGCCTTTGGAGGCAGCCGGGGAGGTCTTCCAAGGGCCGGGAGAGAGCACCACCCCGAAGCGCTTTTCTCCCGGGCGTGGGAGCATTGTGCGCGGCTGGCGGGAACAGCGGGATTGAGTGCTTGCAAACCGGCCTTTGGAGGCAGCCGGGGAGGTCTTCCAAGGGCCGGGAGAGAGCACCACCCCGAAGCGCTTTTCTCCTAGGCTTGGGAGCATTGTGCGCGGCTGGCGGGAACAGCGGGCATGAGTGCTTGCAAACCGGCCTTTGGAGACAAACGGGGAGGTCTTCCAAGGGCCCGTAGAGAGCACCACCCCGAAGCGCTTTTCTCCCGTGATTGGGAGCATTGTGTGCGGCTGGCGGGACAGCGGGAGGGAGTACTTGAAATCCAGCCTTTGGAGGCAGCCGGGGAGGTCTTCCAAGTGCCGGGAGAGAGCACCACCCTGAAGGGCTTTTCTCCTGTGCTTGGAGCATTTGCATGGATGGCGGGAACAGCGAGTGGGAGTGCTTGCAAACCGGCATTTGGGGGCAGCCCGGGAGGTCTTTCTTGGGCCCAGAGAGAACACCACCCCGAAACGCTTTTCTCCCGGGCTTGGGAGCATTGTGCGCGGGTGGCGGGAACAGCAGGCAGAAGTGCTTGCAAACCGGCCTTGGAGGCAGCCGGGGAGGTCTTCCAAAGCCCGGAGTGAGCACCACCCCAAAATGCTTTTCTCCCGGGCTTGGGAGCATTGTGCGCAGCTGGCGTGAACAGCGGGATTGAGTGCTTGCAAACCAGCCTTTGGAGGCAGCCGGGGAGGTCTTCCAGCGGGAGAGTGCCAGTTGTGCTCAGAGGCCTCACAGGCCAGGGGCAGGACCCAGCAGGGCCCCTGCCCCTGGCCAGCCTTGCCCAGACCTTCCTGGCCTCCGGGGGTACTGCCCCACCAAGGGGCAGGCTGCGGGGCCTAGGTCCAGACATGCCCGGGCGCCTTCCCAGGCTCATCCCCGCTGGTGCCTTTCCCCTGGGCCTAGGCCTCGGTTGAGGCCTCCTTGGAGAGGAGGTTGCCGGCAGGGGCTGTCTGCACACTGCAAGGTGCTGGAGCTCAGAGGGCCTCGTCAGAGGGAAAGGACCAGCAAAGGGCTGGATGCCCAAGACCTCTTTGACCCAGCAGCCTCAGGGCAGCAGGGAGAGCAAGAGGCCCAACTTGCCCCTAGGTCGGCTCTACCCCGTCCCACACAGGCAGCCAGCCCAGCAGCAGCCTGGCAGTCTCTGGCTCCCCCGAACACTCTGCCGGTGTAGGGGGCAGGAACAGACGTGTGCATGTCGTTCTGCCTTGACCTGGGAGTGTGTTCCCCCTGCCTGTCCCCCAGGCTCAGGGGCAAGGGCCCGGAGAGAGCACCACCCCGAAGCGCTTTTCTCCCGGGCTTGGGAGCATTGTGCGTGCCTGGCGGGAACAGCGGGCGGGAGTGCTTGCAAACCGGCCTTTGGAGGCAGCCGGGGAGGTCTTCCAGCGGGAGAGTGCCGGTTGTGCTCAGACGCCCCACAGGCCAGGGGCAGGACCCAGCAGTGTCCCTGCCCCTGGCAGCCTTGCCCAGACCCTCCTGGCCTCCGGGGGTACTGCCCCACCAAGGGGCAGGCTGCGGGGACTGGGTCCAGACATGCCCGGGCGCCTCCCCAGGCTCATCCCCGCTGGTGCCTTTCCCCTGGGCCTAGGCCTCGGTTGAGGCCTCCTTGGAGAGGAGGTTGCTGGCAGGGGCTGTCTCCACACTGCAAGGTGCTGGAGCTCAGAGGGCCTCGTGAGAGGGAAGGGACCAGCAAGGGACTGGATGCCCAAGACCTCTTTGGCCCAGCAGCCTCAGGGCAGCAGGGAGAGGAAGAGGCCCAACTTGCCCCTAGGTCGGCTCTGCCCCTTCCCACACAGGCGGCCAGCCCAGCAGCTGCCTGACAGACTCTGGCTCCCCCGAGCTCTCTGCCGGTGCAGGGGTCAGGAAAAGACGTGTGCATGTGGTTCTGCGTTGGTCTGGGAGTGTGGACCAACTGCCTCGCCCCCACGCTCAGGGGCAAGGGCCCGGAGAGAGCAACACCCCGAAGCGCTTTTCTCCCGGGCTTGGGAGAATTGTGCGTGCCTGGCGGGAACAGCGGGCGGGAGTGTTGGCAAACCGGCCTTTGGAGGCAGCCGGGGAAGTCTTCCAGTGGGAGAGGGCCGGTTGTGCTCAGAGGCCCCACAGGCCAAGGGCAGGACCCAGCAGGGCCCCTGCCCGTGGCCAGCCTTGCCCAGACCTTCCTGGCCTCCGGGGGTACTGCCCCACCATGGGGCAGGCTGCGGGGACTGGGTCCAGACATGCCCGGGCGCCTCCCCAGGCTCATCCCCGCTGGTGCCTTTCCCCTGGTCCTAGGCCTCGGTTGAGGCCTCCTTGGAGAGGAGGTTGCTGGCAGGGGCTGTCTCCACACTGCAAGGTGCTGGAGCTCAGAGGGCCTCGTCAGAGGGAAGGGACAAGCAAGGGGCTGGATGCCCAAGATCTCTTTGGTCCCAGCAGCCTCAGGGCAGCAGGGAGAGCAAGAGGCCCAACTTGCCCCTAGGTCGGCTCTGCCACTTCCCACACAGGCGGCCAGCCCAGCAGCTGCCTGACAGACTCTGGCTCCACCGAGCTCTCTGCCGGTGCAGGGGGCAGATCAGACGTGTGCATGTGGTTCTGCCTTGTCCTGGGAGTGTGGACACCCTGCCTTGCCCCCAGGCTCAGGGGCAAGGGCCCAGAGAGAGCACCACCCTGAAGCGATTTCCTCCCGGGCTTAGGAGCATTGTGCACGCCTGCTGGGAACAGTGGGCGGTAGCGCTTGCAAACCGGCCTTTGGAGGCAGCCGGGGAGGTCTTTCAGTGGGAGAGGGCCGGTTGTGCTCAGAGGCCCCACAGGCCAGGGGCAGGACGCAGCAGGGCCCCTGCCCCTGGCCAGCCTTGCCCAGACCTTCCTGGCCTCCGGGGGTACTGCCCCACCAAGGGGCAGGCTGCGGGAACTGGGTCCAGACATGCTCGGGCGCCTCCCCTGGCTCATCCCCGCTGGTGCCTTTCCCCTGGGCCTAGGCCTCGGTTGAGGCCTCCTTGGAGAGGAGGTTGCTGGCAGGGGCTGTCTCCACACTGCAAGGTGCTGGAGCTCAGAGGGCCTCGTCAGAGTGAAGGGACCAGTGAGGGGCTGGATGCCCAAGACGTCTTTGGCCCAGCAGCCTCAGGGCAGCAGGGAGAGCAAGAGGCCCAACTTGCCCCTAGGTCGGCTCTGCCCCTTCCCACACAGGCGGCCAACCCAGCACCTGCCTGACAGACTCTGGCTCCCCCAAGCTCTCTGCCGGTGCAGGGGACAGGAACAGACGTGTGCATGTGTTTCTGCCTTGGCCTGGGAGTGTGTTCCCCCTGCCTTGCCCCCAGGCTCAGGGGCAAGGGCCCGGAGAGAGCACGACTCCGAAGTGCTTTTCTCCCGGGCTTGGGAGCATTGTGCGAGCCTGACGTGAACAGCGGGCGGGAGTGTTTGCAAACAGGACTTTGGAGGCAGCCGGGGAGGTCTTCCAGTGGGAGAGGGCCGGTTGTGCTCAGAGGCCCCACAGGCCAGGGTCAGGACCCAGCAGGGCCCCTGCCCCCGGCCAGACTTGCCCAGACCTTCCTGGCCTCCGGGGGTACTGCCCCACCAAGGGGCAGGCTGCGGGAACTGGGTCCAGACATGCTCGGGCGCCTCCCCTGGCTCATCCCCGCTGGTGCCTTTCCCCTGGGTGTAGTCCTCGGTTGAGGCCTCTTTGGAGAGGAGGTTGCTGGCAGGGGCTGTCTCCACACTGCAAGGTGCTGGAGCTCAGAGGGCCTCGTCAGAGGGAAGGCACCAGCAAAGGGCTGGATGCCCAAGACCTCTTTGGCCCAGCAGCCTCAGGGCAGCAGGGAGAGCAAGAGGCCCAACTTGCCCCTAGGTCGGCTCTGCCCCGTCCCACACAGGCAGCCAGCCCAGCAGCAGCCTGGCAGTCTCTGGCTCCCCCGAGCTCTCTGCCGGTGTAGGGGGCAGGAACAGACGTGTGCATGTCGTTCTCCCTTGGCCTGGGAGTGTGTTCCCCCTGCCTGGCCCCAGGCTCAGGGGCAAGGGCCCGGAGAGAGCACCAACCCGAAGCGCTTTTCTCCCGGGCTTGGGAGCATTGTGCGTGCCTGGGGGAACAGCGGGTGGGAGTGCTTGCAAACCGTCTTTTGGAGGCAGACGGGGAGGTCTTCCAGCGGGAGAGTGCCGGATGTGTTCAGACGCCCAACAGGCCAGGGGCAGGACCCAGCAGTGTCCCTGCCCCTGGCAGCCTTGCCGAGACCTTCCTGGCTTCCGGGGGTACAGCCCCACCAAGGGGCAGGCTGCGGGGACTGGGTCCAGACATGGCCGGGCGCCTCCCCAGGCTCATCCCCGCTGGTGCCTTTCCCCTAGGCCTAGACCTCGGTTGAGGCCTCCTTGGAGAGGAGGTTGCTGGCAGGGGCTGTCTCCACACTGCAAGGTGCTGGAGCTCAGAGGGCCTCATCAGAGGGAAGGGACCAGCAAGGGGCTGGATGCCCAAGACCTCTTTGGCCCAGCAGCCTCAGGGCAGCAGGGAGAGGAAGAGGCCCAACTTGCCCCTAGGTCGGCTCTGCCCCTTCCCACACAGGCGGCCAGCCCAGCAGCTGCCTGACAGACTCTGGCTCCCCCGAGCTCTCTGCCGGTGCAGGGGTCAGGAACAGACGTGTGCATGTGGTTCTGCCTTGGTCTCCGAGTGTGGACCAACTGCCTGGCCCCCAGGTTCAGGGGCAAGGGCCCGGAGAGAGCACCACCCCGAAGCGCTTTTCTCCCGGGCTTGGGAGAATTGTGCGCGCTTGGTGGGAACAGTGGGCGGGAGTGCTTGCAAACCGGCCTTTGGAGGCAGCCGGGGAGGTCTTCCAGTGGGAGAGGGCCGGTTGTGCTCAGAGGCCCCACAGGCCAGGGGCAGGACCCAGCAGGGCCCCTGCCCCTGGCCAGCCTTGCCCAGACCTTCCTGCCTCCGGGGTTACAGCCCCACCAAGGGGCAGGCTGCGGGGACTGGGTCCAGACATGCTCGGGCGCCTCCCCTGGCTCATCCCCGCTGGTGCCTTTCCCCTGGGCCTAGGCCTCCCTTGAGGCCTCCATGGAGAGGAGGTTGCTGGCAGGGGCTGTCTCCACAGTGCAAGGTGCTGGAGCTCAGAGGGCCTCGTCAGAGGGAAGAGACCAGTAAGGGGCTGGATGCACAAGATGTCTTTGGCCCAGCAGCCTCAGGGCAGCAGGGAGAGCAAGAGGCCCAACTTGCCCCTAGGTCGGCTCTGCCCCATCCCAGACAGGCAGCCAGCCCAGCAGCAGCCTGGCATTCTCTGGCTCCCCCGAGCTCTCTGCCGGTGTAGGGGGCAGGAACAGACGTGTGCATGTCGTTCTGCCTTGGCCTGGGAGTGTGTTCCCCCTGCCTGGCCCCCAGGCTCAGGGGCAAGGGCCCGGAGAGAGCACCACCCCGAAGCGCTTTTCTCCCGGGCTGGTAGCATTGTGCGTGCCTGGCGGGAACAGCGGGCGGGAGTGCTTGCAAACCGGCCTTTGGAAGCAGCCAGGGAGGTCTTCCAGCGGGAGAGTGCCGGTTGTGCTCAGACGCCCCAGAGGCCAGGGGCAGGACCCAGCAGTGTCCCTGCCCCTGGCAGCCTTGCCCAGACCCTCCTCGCCTCCGGGGTTACTACCCCACCAAGGGGCAGGCTGCGGGGACTGGGTCCAGACATGCCCGGGCGCCTCCCCAGGCTCATCCCCGCTGGTGCCTTTCCCCTGGGCCTAGGCCTCGGTTGAGGCCTCCTTGGAGAGGAGGTTGCTGGCAGGGGCTGTCTCCACACTGCAAGGTGCTGGAGCTCAGAGGGCCTCGGCAGCGGGAAGGGACCAGCAAGGGGCTGGATACCCAAGACCTCTTTGGCCCAGCAGCCTCAGGGCAGCAGGGAGAGGAAGAGGCCCAACTTCCCCTAGGTCGGCTCTGCCCCTTCCCACACAGGCAGCCAACCCAGCAGCTGCCTGACAGACTGTGGCTCCCCCGAGCGCTCTGCCGGTGCAGGGGTCAGGAACAGACGTGTGCATGTGGTTCTGCCTTGGTCTGGGAGTGTGGACACACTGCCTGGACCCCAGGCTCATGGGCAAGGGCTCGGAGAGAGCAACACCCCGAAGCGCTTTTCTCCCGGGCTTGGGAGCATTGTGCGTGCCTGGCGGGAACAGGGGTCGGGAGTGTTGGCAAACCGGCCTTTGGAGGCAGCCGGGGAGGTCTTCCAGTGGGAGAGGGCCGGTTGTGCTCAGAGGCCCCACAGGCCAGGGGCAGGACCCAGCAGGGCCCCTGCCCCTGGCCAGCCTTGCCCAGACCTTCCTGGCCTCCGGGGGTACTGCCCCACCAAGGGGCAGGCTGCGGGGACTGGGTCCAGACATGCCCGTGCGCCTCCACTGGCTCATCCCCGCTGGTGCCTTTCCCCTGGGCCTAGGCCTCGGTTGAGGCCTCCTTGGAGAGGAGGTTGCTGGCAGGGGCTGTCTCCACACTGCAAGGTGCTGGAGCTCAGAGGGCCTCGTCAGAGGGAAGGGACCAGCAAGGGGCTGGATGCCCAAGACCTCTTTGGCCCAGCAGCCTCAGGGCAGCAGGGAGAGCAAGAGGCCCAACTTGCCCCTAGGTCGGCTCTGCCCCTTCCCACACAGGCGGCCAGCCCAGCAGCTGCCTGACAGACTCTGGCTCCCCCCAGCTCTCTGCCGGTAGAGGGGGCAGGAACAGACGTGTGCATGTGGTTCTGCCTTGGCCTGGGACTGTGGATCCCCTGCCTGGCCCCCAGGCTCAGGGGCAGGGGCCCGGAGAGACCACCACCCCGAAGCGCTTTTCTCCCGGGCTTAGGAGCATTGTGCACGCCTGCTGGGAACAGTGGGCGGGAGCGCTTGCAAACCGGCCTTTGGAGGCAGCCGGGGAGGTCTTCCAGTGGGAGAGGGCCGGTTGTGCTCAGAGGCCCCACAGGCCAGGGTCAGGACCCAGCAGGGCCCCTGCCCCTGGCCAGACTTGCCCAGACCTTCCTGGCCTCCGGGGGTACTGCCCCACCAAGGGGCAGGCTGAGGAGACTGGGTCCAGACATGTCTGTGCGCCTCCCCAGGATCATCCCCGCTGGTGCCTTTCCCCTGGTTGTAGGCCTCGGTTGAGGACTCTTTGGAGAGGAGGTTGCTGAAAGGGGCTGTCTCCACACTGCAAGGTGCTGGAGCTCAGAGGGCCTCGTCAGAGGGAAGGCACCAGCAAAGCGCTGGATGCCCAAGACCTCTTTGACCCAGCAGCCTCAGGGCAGCAGGGAGAGCAAGAGGCCCAACTTGCCCCTAGGTCGGCTCTGCCCCTTCCCACACAGGCGGCCAGCCCAGCACCTGCCTGAGAGACTCTGGCTCCCCCGAGCTCTCTGCCGGTGCAGGGGACAGGACCAGACGTGTGCATGTGTTTCTGCCTTGGTCTGGGAGTGTGTTCCCCTTGCCTTGCCCACAGGCTCAGGGGCAAGGGCCCGGAGAGAGCACCACCCCGAAGCGCTTTTCTCCCGGGCTTGGGAGCATTGTGCGTGCCTGGCGGGAAGAGCGGGCAGGAGTGTTGGCAAACTGGCCTTTGGAGGCAGCCGGGGAGGTCTTCCAGTGGGAGAGGGCCGGTTGTGCTCAGAGGCCCCACAGGCCATGGGGAGGACCCAGCAGGGCCCCTGCCCCTGGCCAGCCTTGCCCAGATCTTCCTGGCCTCCGGGGGTACTGCCCCACCAAGGGGCAGGCTGCGGGGACTGGGTCCAGACATGCCCGGGCGCCTCCCCAGGCTCATCCCCGCTGGTGCCTTTCCCCTGGGCCTAGGCCTCGGTTGAGGCCTCCTTGGAGAGGATGTTGCTGGCAGGGGCTGTCTCCACACTGCAAGGTGCTGGAGCTCAGAGGGCCTCGTCAGAGGGAAGGGACCAGCAAGGGGCTGGATGCCCAAGAACTCTTTGGCCCAGCAGCCTCAGGGCAGCAGGGAGAGGAAGAGGCCCAACTTGCCCCTAGGTCGGCTCTGCCCCTTCCCACACAGGCGGCCAGCCCAGCAGCTGCCTGACAGACTCTGGCTCCCCCGAGCTCTCTGCCGGTGCAGGGGGCAGCAACAGACGTGTGCATGTGGTTCTGCCTTGGTCTGGGAGTGTGGACCAACTGCCTGGACCCCAGGCTCAGGGGCAAGGGCCCGAGGAGAGCACCACCCCGAAGCGCTTTTCTCCCGGGCTTGGGAGCATTGTGCTTGCCTGGTGGGAACAGCGGGCGGGAGTGTTGGCAAACTGGCCTTTGGAGGCAGCCGGGGAGTTCTTCCAGTGGGAGAGGGCCGGTTGTGCTCAGAGGCACCACAGGCCAGGGGCAGGACCCAGCAGGGCCCCTGCCCCTGGCCAGCCTTGCCCAGACCTTCCTGGCCTCCGGGGGTACTGCCCCACCAAGGGGCAGGCTGCGGGGACTGGGTCCAGACATGCCCGGGCGCCTCCCCAGGCTCATCCCCGCTGGTGCCTTTCCCCTGGGCCTAGGCCTCGGTTGAGGCCTCCTTGGAGAGGAGGTTGCTGGCAGGGGCTGTCTCCACACTGCAAGGTGCTGGAGCTCAGAGGGCCTCGTCAGAGGGAAGGGACCAGCAAGGGGCTGGATGCCCAAGACCTCTTTGGCCCAGCAGCCTCAGGGCAGCAGGGAGAGCAAGAGGCCCAACTTGCCCCTAGGTCGGCTCTGCCACTTCCCACACAGGCGGCCAGCCCAGCAGCTGCCTGACAGACTCTGGCTCCCCCGAGCTCTCTGCCGGTGCAGGGGGCAGATCAGACGTGTGCATGTGGTTCTGCCTTGGCCTGGGAGTGGGGACACCCTGCATTGCCCCCAGGCTCAGGGGCAAGGGCCCGGAGAGAGCACCACCCCGAAGCGCTTTTCTCCCGGGCTTGGGAGCATTGTGCGTGCCTGGCGGGAACAGCGGGCGGGAGTGCTTGCAAACCGGCCTTTGGAGGCAGACGGGGAGGTCTTCCAGCGGGAGAGTGCCGGTTGTGCTCAGACGCCCCACAGGCCAGGGGCACGACCCAGCAGGGCCCCTGCCCCTCGCAGCCTTGCCCAGACCTTCCTGGCCTCGGGGGGTACTGCCCCACCAAGGGGCAGGCTGCGGGGACTGGGTCCAGACATGCCCGTGCGCCTCCACTGGCTCATCCCCGCTGGTGCCTTTCCCCTGGGCCTAGGCCTCGGTTGAGGCCTCCTTGGAGAGGAGGTTGCTGGCAGGGGCTGTCTCCACACTGCAAGGTGCTGGAGCTCAGAGGGCCTCGTCAGAGGGAAGGGACCAGCAAGGGGCTGGATGGCCAAGACCTCTTTGGCCCAGCAGCCTCATGGCAGCAGGGAGAGCAAGAGGCCCATCTTGCCCCTAGGTCGGCTATGCCCCTTCCCACACAGGCGGCCAGCCCAGCAGCTGCCTGACAGACTCTGGCTCCCCCGAGCTCTCTGCCGGTGCAGGGGGCAGATCAGACGTGTGCATGTGGTTCTGCCTTGGCCTGGGAGTGTGGACACCCTGCCTTGCCCCCAGGCTCAGGGGCAAGGGCCCAGAGAGAGCACCACCCTGAAGCGCTTTTCTCCCGGGCTTGGGAGCATTGTGCACGCCTGCTGGGAACAGTGGGCGGGAGCGCTTGCAAACCGGCCTTTGGAGGCAGCCGGGGAGGTCTTCCAGTGGGAGAGGGCCGGTTGGGCTCAGAGGCCCCACAGGCCAGGGGCAGGACCCAGCAGGGCCCCTGCCCCTGGCCAGCCTTGCCCAGACCTTCCTGGCCTCCGGGGGTACTGCCCCACCAAGGGGCAGGCTGCGGGGACTGGGTCCAGACATGCTCGGGCGCCTCCCCTGGCTCATCACCGCTGGTGCCTTTCCCCTGGGCCTAGGCCTCCCTTGAGGCCTCCATGGAGAGGAGGTTGCTGGCAGGGGCTGTCTCCACAGTGCAAGGTGCTGGAGCTCAGAGGGCCTCGTCAGAGGGAAGAGACCAGTAAGGGGCTGGATGCACAAGATGTCTTTGGCCCAGCAGCCTCAGGGCAGCAGGGAGAGCAAGAGGCCCAACTTGCCCCTAGGTCGGCTCTGCCCCATCCCAGACAGGCAGCCAGCCCAGCAGCAGCCTGGCATTCTCTGGCTCCCCCGAGCTCTCTGCCGGTGTAGGGGGCAGGAACAGACGTGTGCATGTCGTTCTGCCTTGGCCTGGGAGTGTGTTCCCCCTGCCTGGCCCCCAGGCTCAGGGGCAAGGGCCCGGAGAGAGCACCACCCCGAAGCGCTTTTCTCCCGGGCTGGTAGCATTGTGCGTGCCTGGCGGGAACAGCGGGCGGGAGTGCTTGCAAACCGGCCTTTGGAAGCAGCCAGGGAGGTCTTCCAGCGGGAGAGTGCCGGTTGTGCTCAGACGCCCCAGAGGCCAGGGGCAGGACCCAGCAGTGTCCCTGCCCCTGGCAGCCTTGCCCAGACCCTCCTCGCCTCCGGGGTTACTACCCCACCAAGGGGCAGGCTGCGGGGACTGGGTCCAGACATGCCCGGGCGCCTCCCCAGGCTCATCCCCGCTGGTGCCTTTCCCCTGGGCCTAGGCCTCGGTTGAGGCCTCCTTGGAGAGGAGGTTGCTGGCAGGGGCTGTCTCCACACTGCAAGGTGCTGGAGCTCAGAGGGCCTCGGCAGCGGGAAGGGACCAGCAAGGGGCTGGATACCCAAGACCTCTTTGGCCCAGCAGCCTCAGGGCAGCAGGGAGAGGAAGAGGCCCAACTTCCCCTAGGTCGGCTCTGCCCCTTCCCACACAGGCAGCCAACCCAGCAGCTGCCTGACAGACTGTGGCTCCCCCGAGCGCTCTGCCGGTGCAGGGGTCAGGAACAGACGTGTGCATGTGGTTCTGCCTTGGTCTGGGAGTGTGGACACACTGCCTGGACCCCAGGCTCATGGGCAAGGGCTCGGAGAGAGCAACACCCCGAAGCGCTTTTCTCCCGGGCTTGGGAGCATTGTGCGTGCCTGGCGGGAACAGGGGGCGGGAGTGTTGGCAAACCGGCCTTTGGAGGCAGCCGGGGAGGTCTTCCAGTGGGAGAGGGCCGGTTGTGCTCAGAGGCCCCACAGGCCAGGGGCAGGACCCAGCAGGGCCCCTGCCCCTGGCCAGCCTTGCCCAGACCTTCCTGGCCTCCGGGGGTACTGCCCCACCAAGGGGCAGGCTGCGGGGACTGGGTCCAGACATGCCCGTGCGCCTCCACTGGCTCATCCCCGCTGGTGCCTTTCCCCTGGGCCTAGGCCTCGGTTGAGGCCTCCTTGGAGAGGAGGTTGCTGGCAGGGGCTGTCTCCACACTGCAAGGTGCTGGAGCTCAGAGGGCCTCGTCAGAGGGAAGGGACCAGCAAGGGGCTGGATGCCCAAGACCTCTTTGGCCCAGCAGCCTCAGGGCAGCAGGGAGAGCAAGAGGCCCAACTTGCCCCTAGGTCGGCTCTGCCCCTTCCCACACAGGCGGCCAGCCCAGCAGCTGCCTGACAGACTCTGGCTCCCCCCAGCTCTCTGCCGGTAGAGGGGGCAGGAACAGACGTGTGCATGTGGTTCTGCCTTGGCCTGGGACTGTGGATCCCCTGCCTGGCCCCCAGGCTCAGGGGCAGGGGCCCGGAGAGACCACCACCCCGAAGCGCTTTTCTCCCGGGCTTAGGAGCATTGTGCACGCCTGCTGGGAACAGTGGGCGGGAGCGCTTGCAAACCGGCCTTTGGAGGCAGCCGGGGAGGTCTTCCAGTGGGAGAGGGCCGGTTGTGCTCAGAGGCCCCACAGGCCAGGGTCAGGACCCAGCAGGGCCCCTGCCCCTGGCCAGACTTGCCCAGACCTTCCTGGCCTCCGGGGGTACTGCCCCACCAAGGGGCAGGCTGAGGAGACTGGGTCCAGACATGTCTGTGCGCCTCCCCAGGATCATCCCCGCTGGTGCCTTTCCCCTGGTTGTAGGCCTCGGTTGACGACTCTTTGGAGAGGAGGTTGCTGAAAGGGGCTGTCTCCACACTGCAAGGTGCTGGAGCTCAGAGGGCCTCGTCAGAGGGAAGGCACCAGCAAAGCGCTGGATGCCCAAGACCTCTTTGACCCAGCAGCCTCAGGGCAGCAGGGAGAGCAAGAGGCCCAACTTGCCCCTAGGTCGGCTCTGCCCCTTCCCACACAGGCGGCCAGCCCAGCACCTGCCTGAGAGACTCTGGCTCCCCCGAGCTCTCTGCCGGTGCAGGGGACAGGACCAGACGTGTGCATGTGTTTCTGCCTTGGTCTGGGAGTGTGTTCCCCTTGCCTTGCCCACAGGCTCAGGGGCAAGGGCCCGGAGAGAGCACCACCCCGAAGCGCTTTTCTCCCGGGCTTGGGAGCATTGTGCGTGCCTGGCGGGAAGAGCGGGCAGGAGTGTTGGCAAACTGGCCTTTGGAGGCAGCCGGGGAGGTCTTCCAGTGGGAGAGGGCCGGTTGTGCTCAGAGGCCCCACAGGCCATGGGGAGGACCCAGCAGGGCCCCTGCCCCTGGCCAGCCTTGCCCAGATCTTCCTGGCCTCCGGGGGTACTGCCCCACCAAGGGGCAGGCTGCGGGGACTGGGTCCAGACATGCCCGGGCGCCTCCCCAGGCTCATCCCCGCTGGTGCCTTTCCCCTGGGCCTAGGCCTCGGTTGAGGCCTCCTTGGAGAGGATGTTGCTGGCAGGGGCTGTCTCCACACTGCAAGGTGCTGGAGCTCAGAGGGCCTCGTCAGAGGGAAGGGACCAGCAAGGGGCTGGATGCCCAAGAACTCTTTGGCCCAGCAGCCTCAGGGCAGCAGGGAGAGCAAGAGGCCCAACTTGCCCCTAGGTCGGCTCTGCCCCTTCCCACACAGGCGGCCAGCCCAGCAGCTGCCTGACAGACTCTGGCTCCCCCGAGCTCTCTGCCGGTGCAGGGGGCAGCAACAGACGTGTGCATGTGGTTCTGCCTTGGTCTGGGAGTGTGGACCAACTGCCTGGCCCCCAGGCTCAGGGGCAAGGGCCCGAGGAGAGCACCACCCCGAAGCGCTTTTCTCCCGGGCTTGGGAGCATTGTGCTTGCCTGGTGGGAACAGCGGGCGGGAGTGTTGGCAAACTGGCCTTTGGAGGCAGCCGGGGAGTTCTTCCAGTGGGAGAGGGCCGGTTGTGCTCAGAGGCACCACAGGCCAGGGGCAGGACCCAGCAGGGCCCCTGCCCCTGGCCAGCCTTGCCCAGACCTTCCTGGCCTCCGGGGGTACTGCCCCACCAAGGGGCAGGCTGCGGGGACTGGGTCCAGACATGCCCGGGCGCCTCCCCAGGCTCATCCCCGCTGGTGCCTTTCCCCTGGGCCTAGGCCTCGGTTGAGGCCTCCTTGGAGAGGAGGTTGCTGGCAGGGGCTGTCTCCACACTGCAAGGTGCTGGAGCTCAGAGGGCCTCGTCAGAGGGAAGGGACCAGCAAGGGGCTGGATGCCCAAGACCTCTTTGGCCCAGCAGCCTCAGGGCAGCAGGGAGAGCAAGAGGCCCAACTTGCCCCTAGGTCGGCTCTGCCACTTCCCACACAGGCGGCCAGCCCAGCAGCTGCCTGACAGACTCTGGCTCCCCCGAGCTCTCTGCCGGTGCAGGGGGCAGATCAGACGTGTGCATGTGGTTCTGCCTTGGCCTGGGAGTGGGGACACCCTGCATTGCCCCCAGGCTCAGGGGCAAGGGCCCGGAGAGAGCACCACCCCGAAGCGCTTTTCTCCCGGGCTTGGGAGCATTGTGCGTGCCTGGCGGGAACAGCGGGCGGGAGTGCTTGCAAACCGGCCTTTGGAGGCAGACGGGGAGGTCTTCCAGCGGGAGAGTGCCGGTTGTGCTCAGACGCCCCACAGGCCAGGGGCACGACCCAGCAGGGCCCCTGCCCCTCGCAGCCTTGCCCAGACCTTCCTGGCCTCGGGGGGTACTGCCCCACCAAGGGGCAGGCTGCGGGGACTGGGTCCAGACATGCCCGTGCGCCTCCACTGGCTCATCCCCGCTGGTGCCTTTCCCCTGGGCCTAGGCCTCGGTTGAGGCCTCCTTGGAGAGGAGGTTGCTGGCAGGGGCTGTCTCCACACTGCAAGGTGCTGGAGCTCAGAGGGCCTCGTCAGAGGGAAGGGACCAGCAAGGGGCTGGATGGCCAAGACCTCTTTGGCCCAGCAGCCTCATGGCAGCAGGGAGAGCAAGAGGCCCATCTTGCCCCTAGGTCGGCTCTGCCCCTTCCCACACAGGCGGCCAGCCCAGCAGCTGCCTGACAGACTCTGGCTCCCCCGAGCTCTCTGCCGGTGCAGGGGGCAGATCAGACGTGTGCATGTGGTTCTGCCTTGGCCTGGGAGTGTGGACACCCTGCCTTGCCCCCAGGCTCAGGGGCAAGGGCCCAGAGAGAGCACCACCCTGAAGCGCTTTTCTCCCGGGCTTGGGAGCATTGTGCACGCCTGCTGGGAACAGTGGGCGGGAGCGCTTGCAAACCGGCCTTTGGAGGCAGCCGGGGAGGTCTTCCAGTGGGAGAGGGCCGGTTGGGCTCAGAGGCCCCACAGGCCAGGGGCAGGACCCAGCAGGGCCCCTGCCCCTGGCCAGCCTTGCCCAGACCTTCCTGGCCTCCGGGGGTACTGCCCCACCAAGGGGCAGGCTGCGGGGACTGGGTCCAGACATGCTCGGGCGCCTCCCCTGGCTCATCACCGCTGGTGCCTTTCCCCTGGGCCTAGGCCTCCCTTGAGGCCTCCATGGAGAGGAGGTTGCTGGCAGGGGCTGTCTCCACAGTGCAAGGTGCTGGAGCTCAGAGGGCCTCGTCAGAGGGAAGAGACCAGTAAGGGGCTGGATGCACAAGATGTCTTTGGCCCAGCAGCCTCAGGGCAGCAGGGAGAGCAAGAGGCCCAACTTGCCCCTAGGTCGGCTCTGCCCCATCCCAGACAGGCAGCCAGCCCAGCAGCAGCCTGGCATTCTCTGGCTCCCCCGAGCTCTCTGCCGGTGTAGGGGGCAGGAACAGACGTGTGCATGTCGTTCTGCCTTGGCCTGGGAGTGTGTTCCCCCTGCCTGGCCCCCAGGCTCAGGGGCAAGGGCCCGGAGAGAGCACCACCCCGAAGCGCTTTTCTCCCGGGCTGGTAGCATTGTGCGTGCCTGGCGGGAACAGCGGGCGGGAGTGCTTGCAAACCGGCCTTTGGAAGCAGCCAGGGAGGTCTTCCAGCGGGAGAGTGCCGGTTGTGCTCAGACGCCCCAGAGGCCAGGGGCAGGACCCAGCAGTGTCCCTGCCCCTGGCAGCCTTGCCCAGACCCTCCTCGCCTCCGGGGTTACTACCCCACCAAGGGGCAGGCTGCGGGGACTGGGTCCAGACATGCCCGGGCGCCTCCCCAGGCTCATCCCCGCTGGTGCCTTTCCCCTGGGCCTAGGCCTCGGTTGAGGCCTCCTTGGAGAGGAGGTTGCTGGCAGGGGCTGTCTCCACACTGCAAGGTGCTGGAGCTCAGAGGGCCTCGGCAGCGGGAAGGGACCAGCAAGGGGCTGGATACCCAAGACCTCTTTGGCCCAGCAGCCTCAGGGCAGCAGGGAGAGGAAGAGGCCCAACTTCCCCTAGGTCGGCTCTGCCCCTTCCCACACAGGCAGCCAACCCAGCAGCTGCCTGACAGACTGTGGCTCCCCCGAGCGCTCTGCCGGTGCAGGGGTCAGGAACAGACGTGTGCATGTGGTTCTGCCTTGGTCTGGGAGTGTGGACACACTGCCTGGACCCCAGGCTCATGGGCAAGGGCTCGGAGAGAGCAACACCCCGAAGCGCTTTTCTCCCGGGCTTGGGAGCATTGTGCGTGCCTGGCGGGAACAGGGGGCGGGAGTGTTGGCAAACCGGCCTTTGGAGGCAGCCGGGGAGGTCTTCCAGTGGGAGAGGGCCGGTTGTGCTCAGAGGCCCCACAGGCCAGGGGCAGGACCCAGCAGGGCCCCTGCCCCTGGCCAGCCTTGCCCAGACCTTCCTGGCCTCCGGGGGTACTGCCCCACCAAGGGGCAGGCTGTGGGGACTGGGTCCAGACATGCCCGTGCGCCTCCACTGGCTCATCCCCGCTGGTGCCTTTCCCCTGGGCCTAGGCCTCGGTTGAGGCCTCCTTGGAGAGGAGGTTGCTGGCAGGGGCTGTCTCCACACTGCAAGGTGCTGGAGCTCAGAGGGCCTCGTCAGAGGGAAGGGACCAGCAAGGGGCTGGATGCCCAAGACCTCTTTGGCCCAGCAGCCTCAGGGCAGCAGGGAGAGCAAGAGGCCCAACTTGCCCCTAGGTCGGCTCTGCCCCTTCCCACACAGGCGGCCAGCCCAGCAGCTGCCTGACAGACTCTGGCTCCCCCCAGCTCTCTGCCGGTAGAGGGGGCAGGAACAGACGTGTGCATGTGGTTCTGCCTTGGCCTGGGACTGTGGATCCCCTGCCTGGCCCCCAGGCTCAGGGGCAGGGGCCCGGAGAGACCACCACCACGAAGCGCTTTTCTCCCGGGCTTAGGAGCATTGTGCACGCCTGCTGGGAACAGTGGGCGGGAGCGCTTGCAAACCGGCCTTTGGAGGCAGCCGGGGAGGTCTTCCAGTGGGAGAGGGCCGGTTGTGCTCAGAGGCCCCACAGGCCAGGGTCAGGACCCAGCAGGGCCCCTGCCCCTGGCCAGACTTGCCCAGACCTTCCTGGCCTCCGGGGGTACTGCCCCACCAAGGGGCAGGCTGAGGAGACTGGGTCCAGACATGTCTGTGCGCCTCCCCAGGATCATCCCCGCTGGTGCCTTTCCCCTGGTTGTAGGCCTCGGTTGACGACTCTTTGGAGAGGAGGTTGCTGAAAGGGGCTGTCTCCACACTGCAAGGTGCTGGAGCTCAGAGGGCCTCGTCAGAGGGAAGGCACCAGCAAAGCGCTGGATGCCCAAGACCTCTTTGACCCAGCAGCCTCAGGGCAGCAGGGAGAGCAAGAGGCCCAACTTGCCCCTAGGTCGGCTCTGCCCCTTCCCACACAGGCGGCCAGCCCAGCACCTGCCTGAGAGACTCTGGCTCCCCCGAGCTCTCTGCCGGTGCAGGGGACAGGACCAGACGTGTGCATGTGTTTCTGCCTTGGTCTGGGAGTGTGTTCCCCTTGCCTTGCCCACAGGCTCAGGGGCAAGGGCCCGGAGAGAGCACCACCCCGAAGCGCTTTTCTCCCGGGCTTGGGAGCATTGTGCGTGCCTGGCGGGAAGAGCGGGCAGGAGTGTTGGCAAACTGGCCTTTGGAGGCAGCCGGGGAGGTCTTCCAGTGGGAGAGGGCCGGTTGTGCTCAGAGGCCCCACAGGCCAGGGGCAGGACCCAGCAGGGCCCCTGCCCCTGGCCAGCCTTGCCCAGATCTTCCTGGCCTCCGGGGGTACTGCCCCACCAAGGGGCAGGCTGCGGGGACTGGGTCCAGACATGCCCGGGCACCTCCCCAGGCTCATCCCCGCTGGTGCCTTTCCCCTGGGCCTAGGCCTCGGTTGAGGCCTCCTTGGAGAGGATGTTGCTGGCAGGGGCTGTCTCCACACTGCAAGGTGCTGGAGCTCAGAGGGCCTCGTCAGAGGGAAGGGACCAGCAAGGGGCTGGATGCCCAAGAACTCTTTGGCCCAGCAGCCTCAGGGCAGCAGGGAGAGGAAGAGGCCCAACTTGCCCCTAGGTCGGCTCTGCCCCTTCCCACACAGGCGGCCAGCCCAGCAGCTGCCTGACAGACTCTGGCTCCCCCGAGCTCTCTGCCGGTGCAGGGGGCAGCAACAGACGTGTGCATGTGGTTCTGCCTTGGTCTGGGAGTGTGGACCAACTGCCTGGCCCCCAGGCTCAGGGGCAAGGGCCCGAGGAGAGCACCACCCCGAAGCGCTTTTCTCCCGGGCTTGGGAGCATTGTGCTTGCCTGGTGGGAACAGCGGGCGGGAGTGTTGGCAAACTGGCCTTTGGAGGCAGCCGGGGAGTTCTTCCAGTGGGAGAGGGCCGGTTGTGCTCAGAGGCACCACAGGCCAGGGGCAGGACCCAGCAGGGCCCCTGCCCCTGGCCACCCTTGCCCAGACCTTCCTGGCCTCCGGGGGTACTGCCCCACCAAGGGGCAGGCTGCGGGGACTGGGTCCAGACATGCCCGGGCGCCTCCCCAGGCTCATCCCCGCTGGTGCCTTTCCCCTGGGCCTAGGCCTCGGTTGAGGCCTCCTTGGAGAGGAGGTTGCTGGCAGGGGCTGTCTCCACACTGCAAGGTGCTGGAGCTCAGAGGGCCTCGTCAGAGGGAAGGGACCAGCAAGGGGCTGGATGCCCAAGACCTCTTTGGCCCAGCAGCCTCAGGGCAGCAGGGAGAGCAAGAGGCCCAACTTGCCCCTAGGTCGGCTCTGCCACTTCCCACACAGGCGGCCAGCCCAGCAGCTGCCTGACAGACTCTGGCTCCCCCGAGCTCTCTGCCGGTGCAGGGGGCAGATCAGACGTGTGCATGTGGTTCTGCCTTGGCCTGGGAGTGGGGACACCCTGCATTGCCCCCAGGCTCAGGGGCAAGGGCCCAGAGAGAGCACCACCCTGAAGCGCTTTTCTTCCGGGCTTAGGAGCATTGTGCCGGCCTGCTGGTAACAGTGGCCGGGAGCGCTTGCAAACCGGCCTTTGGAGGCAGCCGGGGAGGTCTTCCAGTGGGAGAGGGCCGGTTGTGCTCAGAGGCCCCACAGGCCAGGGGCAGGACCCAGCAGGGCCCCTGCCCCTGGCCAGCCTTACCCAGACCTTCCTGCCCTCCGGGGGTACTGCCCCACCAAGGGGCAGGCTGCGGGGACTGGGTCCAGACATGCTCGGGCGCCTCCCCTGGCTCATCCCCGCTGGTGCCTTTCCCCTGGGCCTAGGCCTCGGTTGAGGCCTCCTTGGAGAGGAGGTTGCTGGCAGGGGCTGTCTCCACACTGCAAGGTGCTGGAGCTCAGAGGGCCTCGTCAGAGGGAAGGGACCAGTAAGGGGCTGGATGCCCAAGACGTCTTTGGACCAGCAGCCTCAGGGCAGCAGGGAGAGCAAGAGGCCCAACTTGCCGCTAGGGCGGCTCTACCCCTTCCCACACAGGCGGCCAGCCCAGCAGGTGCCTGACAGACTCTGGCTCCCCCAAGCTCTCTGCCGGTGCAGGGGACAGGAACAGACGTGGGCATGTGGTTCTGCCTTGGCCTGGGAGTGTGTTCCCCATGCCTTGCCCCCAGGCTCAGGGGCAAGGGCCCGGAGAGAGCACCACCCTGAAGCGCTTTTCTCCCGGGCTTGGGAGCATTGTGCAAGTCTGGCGTGAACAGCGGTGGGAGTGTTGGCAAACAGGACTTTAGAGGCAGCCGGGGAGGTCTTCCAGTTGGAGAGGGCCGGTTGTGCTCAGAGGCCCCACAGGCCAAGGGCAGGACCCAGCAGGTCCCCTGCCCCTGGCCAGCCTTTCCCAGACCTTCCTGGCCTCCGGGGGTACTGCCCCACCAAGGGGCAGGCTGCGGGGACTGGGTCCAGACATGCCCGGGCGCCTCCCCAGGCTCATCCCCGCTGGTGCCTTTCCCCTGGTCATAGGTCTCGGTTGAGGCCTCCTTGGAGAGGAGGTTGCTGGCAGGGGCTGTCTCCACACTGCAAGGTGCTGGAGCTCAGAGGGCCTCGTCAGAGGGAAGGGACAAGCAAAGGGCTGGATGCCCAAGACCTCTTTGGCCCAGCAGCCTCAGGGCAGCAGGGAGAGCAAGAGGCCCAACTTGCCCCTAGGTCGGCTCTGCCCCTTCCCACAAAGGCGGCCAGCCCAGCAGCTGCCTGACAGACTCTGGCTCCCCCGAGCTCTCTGCCGGTGCAGGGGTCAGGAACAGACGTGTGCATGTGGTTCTGCCTTGGCCTGGGAGTGTGGACCCCCTGCCTGGCCCCCAGGCTCAGGGGCAAGGGCCCGGAGAGAGCACCACCCCGAAGCGCTTTTCTCCCGGGCTTGGGAGCATTGTGCGTGCCTGGCGGGAACAGCGGGCGGGAGTGCTTGCAAACCGGCCTTTGGAGGCAGACGGGGAGGTCTTCCAGCGGGAGAGTGCCGGTTGTGCTCAGACGCCCCACAGGCCAGGGGCACGACCCAGCAGGGCCCCTGCCCCTCGCAGCCTTGCCCAGACCTTCCTGGCCTCGGGGGGTACTGCCCCACCAAGGGGCAGGCTGCGGGGACTGGGTCCAGACATGCCCGTGCGCCTCCCCTGGCTCATCCCCGCTGGTGCCTTTCCCCTGGGCCTAGGCCTCGGTTGAGGCCTCCTTGGATAGGAGGTTGCTGGCAGGGGCTGTCTCCACACTGCAAGGTGCTGGAGCTCAGAGGGCCTCGTCAGAGGGAAGGGACCAGTAAGGGGCTGGATGCCCTAGACGTCTTTGGCCCAGCAGCCTCAGGGCAGCAGGGAGAGGAAGAGGCCCAACTTGCCCCTAGGTCGGCTCTGCCCCTTCCCACACAGGCGGCCAGCCCAGCAGCTGCCTGACAGACTCTGGCTCCCCCGAGCTCTCTGCCGGTGTAGGGGGCAGGAACAGACGTGTGCATGTGGTTCTGCCTTGGTCTGGGAGTGTGGAACCACTGCCTGGCCCCCACACTCAGGGGCAAGGGCCCGGAGAGAGCAACACACCGAAGCGCTTTTCTCCCGGGCTTGGGAGAATTGTGCGTGCCTGGCGAGAACAGCGGGCGGGAGTGTTGGCAAACCGGCCTTTGGAGGCAGCCGGGGAGGTCTTCCAGTGGGAGAGGGCCGGTTGTGCTCAGAGGCCCCACAGGCCAGGGGCAGGACCCAGTAGGGCCCCTGCCCCTGGCCAGCCTTGCCCAGACCTTCCTGGCCTCCGGGGGTACTGCCCCACCAAGGGGCAGGCTGCGGGGACTGGGTCCAGTCATGCCCGGGCGCCTCCCCAGGCTCATCCCCGCTGGTGCCTTTCCCCTGGGCCTAGGCCTCGGTTGAGGCCTCCTTGGAGAGGAGGTTGCTGGCAGGGGCTGTCTCCACACTGCAAGGTGCTGGAGCTCAGAGGGCCTCGTCAGAGGGAAGGGACCAGCAAGGGGCTGGATGGCCAAGACCTCTTTGGCCCAGCAGCCTCATGGCAGCAGGGAGAGCAAGAGGCCCATCTTGCCCCTAGGTCGGCTCTGCCCCTTCCCACACAGGCGGCCAGCCCAGCAGCTGCCTGACAGACTCTGGCTCCCCCGAGCTCTCTTCCGGTGCAGGGGCAGATCAGACGTGTGCATGTGGTTCTGCCTTGGCCTGGGAGTGTGGACACCCTGCCTTGCCCCCAGGCTCAGGGGCAAGGGCCCAGAGAGAGCACCACCCTGAAGCGCTTTTGTCCCGCGCTTGGGAGCATTGTGCACGCCTGCTGGGAACAGTGGGCGGGAGCGCTTGCAAACCGGCCTTTGGAGGCAGCCGGGGAGGTCTTCCAGTGGGAGAGGGCCGGTTGGGCTCAGAGGCCCCACAGGCCAGGGGCAGGACCCAGCAGGGCCCCTGCCCCTGGCCAGCCTTGCCCAGACCTTCCTGGCCTCCGGGGGTACTGCCCCACCAAGGGGCAGGCTGCGGGGACTGGGTCCAGACATGCTCGGGCGCCTCCCCTGGCTCATCACCGCTGGTGCCTTTCCCCTGGGCCTAGGCCTCCCTTGAGGCCTCCTTGGAGAGGAGGTTGCTGGCAGGGGCTGTCTCCACAGTGCAAGGTGCTGGAGCTCAGAGGGCCTCGTCAGAGGGAAGAGACCAGTAAGGGGCTGGATGCACAAGATGTCTTTGGCCCAGCAGCCTCAGGGCAGCAGGGAGAGCAAGAGGCCCAACTTGCCCCTAGGTCGGCTCTGCCCCATCCCAGACAGGCAGCCAGCCCAGCAGCAGCCTGGCAGTCTCTGGCTCCCCCGAGCTCTCTGCCGGTGTAGGGGGCAGGAACAGACGTGTGCATGTCGTTCTGCCTTGGCCTGGGAGTGTGTTCCCCCTGCCTGGCCCCCAGGCTCAGGGGCAAGGGCCCGGAGAGAGCACCACCCCGAAGCGCTTTTCTCCCGGGCTTGGGAGCATTGTGCGTGCCTGGCGGGAACAGCGGGCGGGAGTGCTTGCAAACCGGCCTTTGGAAGCAGCCAGGGAGGTCTTCCAGCGGGAGAGTGCCGGTTGTGCTCAGACGCCCCAGAGGCCAGGGGCAGGACCCAGCAGTGTCCCTGCCCCTGGCAGCCTTGCCCAGACCTTCCTGGCCTCCGGGGTTACTACCCCACCAAGGGGCAGGCTGCGGGGACTGGGTCCAGACATGCCCGGGCGCCTCCCCAGGCTCATCCCCGCTGGTGCCTTTCCCCTGGGCCTAGGCCTCGGTTGAGGCCTCCTTGGAGAGGAGGTTGCTGGCAGGGGCTGTCTCCACACTGCAAGGTGCTGGAGCTCAGAGGGCCTCCTCAGAGGGAAGGGACCAGCAAGGGGCTGGATACCCAAGACCTCTTTGGCCCAGCAGCCTCAGGGCAGCAGGGAGAGGAAGAGGCCCAACTTCCCCTAGGTCGGCTCTGCCCCTTCCCACACAGGCAGCCAACCCAGCAGCTGCCTGACAGGCTGTGGCTCCCCCGAGCACTCTGCCGGTGCAGGGGTCAGGAACAGACGTGTGCATGTGGTTCTGCCTTGGTCTGGGAGTGTGGACACACTGCCTGGACCCCAGGCTCATGGGCAAGGGCCCGGAGAGAGCAACACCCCGAAGCGCTTTTCTCCCGGGCTTGGGAGCATTGTGCGTGCCTGGCGGGAACAGCGGGCGGGAGTATTGGCAAACCGGCCTTTGGAGGCAGCCGGGGAGGTCTTCCAGTGGGAGAGGGCCGGTTGTGCTCAGAGGCCCCACAGGCCAGGGGCAGGACCCAGCAGGGCCCCTGCCCCTGGCCAGCCTTGCCCAGACCTTCCTGGCCTCCGGGGGTACTGCCCCACCAAGGGGCAGGCTGCGGGGACTGGGTCCAGACATGCCCGTGCGCCTCCACTGGCTCATCCCCGCTGGTGCCTTTCCCCTGGGCCTAGGCCTCGGTTGAGGCCTCCTTGGAGAGGAGGTTGCTGGCAGGGGCTGTCTCCACACTGCAAGGTGCTGGAGCTCAGAGGGCCTCGTCAGAGGGAAGGGACCAGCAAGGGGCTGGATGCCCAAGACCTCTTTGGCCCAGCAGCCTCAGGGCAGCAGGGAGAGCAAGAGGCCCAACTTGCCCCTAGGTCGGCTCTGCCCCTTCCCACACAGGCGGCCAGCCCAGCAGCTGCCTGACAGACTCTGGCTCCCCCCAGCTCTCTGCCGGTAGAGGGGGCAGGAACAGACGTGTGCATGTGGTTCTGCCTTGGCCTGGGACTGTGGATCCCCTGCCTGGCCCCCAGGCTCAGGGGCAGGGGCCCAGAGAGACCACCACCCCGAAGCGCTTTTCTCCTGGGCTTGGGAGCATTGTGCGTGCCTGGCGGGAACAGCGGGCAGGAGTGTTGGCAAACTGGCCTTTGGAGGCAGCCGGGGAGGTCTTCCAGCGGGAGAGGGCCGGTTGTGCTCAGAGGCCCCACAGGCCAGGGGCAGGACCCAGCAGGGCCCCTGCCCCTGGCCAGCCTTGCCCAGACCTTCCTGGCCTCCGGGGGTACTGCCCCACCAAGGGGCAGGCTGCGGGGACTGGGTCCAGACATGCCCGGGCGCCTCCCCAGGCTCATCCCCGCTGGTGCCTTTCCCCTGGGCCTAGGCCTCGGTTGAGGCCTCCTTGGAGAGGAGGTTGCTGGCAGGGGCTGTCTCCACACTGCAAGGTGCTGGAGCTCAGAGGGCCTCGTCAGAGGGAAGGGACCAGCAAGGGGCTGGATGCCCAAGACCTCTTTGGCCCAGCAGCCTCAGGGCAGCAGGGAGAGCAAGAGGCCCAACTTGCCCCTAGGTCGGCTCTGCCCCTTCCCACACAGGCGGCCAGCCCAGCAGCTGCCTGACAAACTCTGGCTCCCCCGAGCTCTCTGCCGGTGCAGGGGGCAGATCAGTCGTGTGCATGTGGTTCTGCCTTGGCCTGGGAGTGTGGACACCCTGCCTGTCCCCCAGGCTCAGGGGCAAGGGCCCGGAGAGAGCACCACCCCGAAGCGCTTTTCTCCCAGGCTTAGGATCATTGTGCACGCCTGCTGGGAACAGTGGGCGGGAGCGCTTGCAAACCGGCCTTTGGAGGCAGCCGGGGAGGTCTTCCAGTGGGAGAGGGCCGGTTGTGCTCAGAGGCCCCACAGGCCAAGGGCAGGACGCAGCAGGGCCCCTGCCCCTGGCCAGCCTTGCCCAGACCTTCCTGGCCTCCGGGGGTACTGCCCCACCAAGGGGCAGGCTGCGGGGACTGGGTCCAGACATGCTCGGGCGCCTCCCCTGGCTCATCCCCGCTGGTGCCTTTCCCCTGGGCCTAGGCCTCGGTTGAGGCCTCCTTGGAGAGGAGGTTGCTGGCAGGGGCTGTCTCCACACTGCAAGGTGCTGCAGCTCAGACAGCCTCGTCAGAGAGAAGGGACCAGTAAAGGGCTGGATGCCCAAGACATCTTTGGCCCAGCAGCCTCAGGGCAGCAGGGAGAGCAAGAGGCCCAACTTGCCCCTAGGGCGGCTCTGCCCCTTCCCACACAGGCGGCCAACCCAGCAGCTGCCTGACAGACTCTGGCTCCCCCAAGCTCTCTGCCGGTGCAGGGGACAGGAACAGATGTGGGCATGTGGTTCTGCCTTGGCCTGGGAGTGTGTTCTCCCTGCCTTGCCCCCAGGCTCATGGGCAAGGGCCCGGAGAGAGCACCACACCGAAGCGCTTTTCTCCCCGGCTTGGGAGCTTTGTGCATTCCTGACGTGAACAGCGGGCGGGAGTGTTGCAAACAGGACTTTGGAGGCAGCCGGGGAGGTCTTCCAGTGGGAGAGGGCCGGTTGTGCTCAGAGGCCCCACAGGCCAGGGTCAGGACCCAGCAGGGCCCCTGCCCCTGGCCAGACTTGCCCAGACCTTCCTGGCCTCCGGGGGTACTGCCCCACCAAGGGGCAGGCTGAGGAGACTGGGTCCAGACATGTCTGTGCGCCTCCCCAGGATCATCCCCGCTGGTGCCTTTCCCCTGGTTGTAGGCCTCGGTTGAGGACTCTTTGGAGAGGAGGTTGCTGACAGGGGCTGTCTCCACACTGCAAGGTGCTGGAGCTCAGAGGGCCTCGTCAGAGGGAAGGCACCAGCAAAGCGCTGGATGCCCAAGACCTCTTTGGCCCAGCAGCCTCAGGGCAGCAGGGAGAGCAAGAGGCCCAACATGCCCCTAGGTCGGCTCTGCCCCGTACCACACAGGCAGCCAGCCCAGCAGCAGCCTGGCAGTCTCTGGCTCCCCCGAGCTCTCTGCCGGTGTAGGGGGCAGGAACACACGTGTGCATGTGGTTCTGCCTTGGCCTGGGAGTGTGGACACCCTGCCTTGCCCCCACGCTCAGGGGCAAGGGCCCGGAGAGAGCACCACACCGAAGCGCTTTTCTCCCGGGCTTGGGAGCATTGTGCGTGCTTTGTGGGAACAGTGGGCGGGAGTGCTTGCAAACGGGCCTTTGGAGGCAGCCGGGGAGGTCTTCCATTGGGAGAGGGCCGGTTGTGCTCAGAGGCCCCACAGGCCAGGGGCAGGACCCAGCAGGTCCCCTGCCCCTGGCCAGCCTTTCCCAGACCTTCCTGGCCTCAGGGGTACTGCCCCACCAAGGGGCAGGCTGCGGGGACTGGGTCCAGACATGCCCGGGCGCTTCCCCAGGCTCATCCCCACTGGTGCCTTTCCCCTGGGCCTAGGCCTCGGTTTAGGCCTCTTGGAGAGGAGGTTGCTGGCAGGGGCTGTCTCCACACTGCAAGGTGCTGGAGCTCAGAGGGCCTCGTCAGAGGGAAGGGACCAGCAAGGGGCTGGACGCCCAAGACCTCTTTGGCCCAGCAGCCTCAGGGCAGCAGGGAGAGCAAGAGGCACAACTTGCCCCTAGGTCGGCTCTGCCCCTTCCCACACAGGCGGCTAGCCCAGCAGCTGCCTGACATACTCTGGCTCCCCCGAGCTCTTTGCCGGTGCAGGGGGCAGATCAGAGGTGTGCATGTGGTTCTGACTTGGCCTGGGATTGTGGACACCGTGCCTTGCCCCCAGGCTCAGGAGCAAGGGCCCGGAGAGAGCACCACCCCGAAGCGCTTTTCTCCCGGGCTTCGGAGCATTGTACACGCCTGCTGGGAACAGTAGGCGGGAGCGCTTGCAAACCGGCCTTTGGAGGCAGCCGGGCAGGTCTTCCAGTGGGAGAGTGCCGGTTGTGCTCAGACGCCCCAAAGGCCAGGGGCAGGACCCAGCAATGTCCCTGACCCTGGCAGCCTTGCCCAGACCTTCCTGGCCTCCGGGGGTACTGCCCCACCAAGGGGCAGGCTGCGGGGACTGGGTCCAGACATGCCCGTGCGCCTCCACTGGCTCATCCCCGCTGGTGCCTTTCCCCTGGGCCTAGGCCTCGGTTGAGGCCTCCTTGGAGAGGAGGTTGCTGGCAGGGGCTGTCTCCACACTGCAAGGTGCTGGAGCTCAGAGGGCCTCGTCAGAGGGAAGGGAGCAGCAAGGGGCTGGATGCCCAAGACCTCTAAGGCCCAGCAGCCTCAGGGCAGCAGGGAGAGGAAGAGGCCCAACTTGCCCCTAGGTCGGCTCTGCCCCTTCCCACACAGGCGGCCAGCCCAGCAGCTGCCTGACAGACTCTGGCTCCCCCGAGCTCTCTGCCGGTGCAGGGGTCAGGAACAGACGTGTGCATGTGGTTCTGCCTTGGCCTGGGAGTGTGGACCCCCTGCCTGGCCCCCAGGCTCAGGGGCAAGGGCCCGGAGAGAGCACCACCCCGAAGCGCTTTTCTCCCGGGCTTGGGAGCATTGTACGCGCTTGGTGGGAACAGTGGGCGGGAGTGCTTGCAAACCGGCCTTTGGAGGCAGCCGGGGAGGTCTTCCAGTGGGAGAGGGCCGGTTGTGCTCAGAGGCCCCACAGGCCAGGGGAAGGGCCCAGCAGGGCCCCTGCCCCTGGCCAGCCTTGCCCAGACCTTCCTGCCTCCGGGGTTACAGCCCCACCAAGGGGCAGGCTGCGGGGACTGGGTCCAGACATGCCTGGGCGCCTCCCCAGGCTCATCCCCGCTGGTGCCTTTCCCCTGGGCCTAGGCCTCGGTTGAGGCCTCCTTGGAGAGGAGGTTGCTGGCAGGGGCTGTCTCCACACTGCAAGGTGCTGGAGCTCAGAGGGCCTCGTCAGAGGGAAGGGACCAGCAAGGTGCTGGATGCCGAAGACCTCTTTGGCCCAGCAGCCTCAGGGCAGCAGGGAGAGGAAGAGGCCCAACTTGCCCCTAGGTCGGCTCTGCCCCTTCCCACACAGGCGGCCAGCCCAGCAGCTGCCTGACAGACTCTGGCTCCTCCGAGCTCTCTGCCGGTGCAGGGGACAGGAACAGACGTGGGCATGTGGTTCTGCCTTGGTCTGGGAGTGTGGACCCACTGCCTGGCCCCCACGCTCAGGGGCAAGGGCCCGGAGAGAGCAACACCCCAAAGCGCTTTTCTCCCGGGCTTGGGAGCATTGTGCGTGCCTGGCGGGAACAGCGGGCGGGAGTGTTGGCAAACCGGCCTTTGGAGGCAGCCGGGGAGGTCTTCCAGTGGGAGAGGGCCGGTTGTGCTCAGAGGCCCCCCAGGCCAGGGGCAGGGCCCAGCAGGGCCCCTGCCCCTGGCCAGCCTAGCCCAGACCTTCCTGGCCTCCGGGGGTACTGCCCCACCAAGGGGCAGGCTGCGGGGACTGGGTCCAGACATGCCCGGGCGCCTCCCCAGGCTCTTCCCCGCTGGTGCCTTTCCCCTGGGGCTAGGCCTCGGTTTAGGCCTCCTTGGAGAGGAGGTTGCTGGCAGGGGCTGTCTCCACACTGCAAGGTGCTGGAGCTCAGAGGGCCTCGTCAGAGGGAAGGGACCAGCAAGGGGCTGGATGCCCAAGACCTCTTTGGCCCAGCAGCCTCAGGGCAGCAGGGAGAGCAGAGGCCCAACATGCCCCTAGGTCGGCTCTGCCACTTCCCACACAGGCGGCCAGCCCAGCAGCTGCCTGAGAGACTCTGGCTCCCCCGAGCTCTCTGCCGGTGTAGGGGGCAGTAACAGACGTGTGCATGTCGTTCTCCCTTGGCCTGGGAGTGTGTTCCACCTGCCTGGCCCCCAGGCTCAGGGGCAACGGCCCGAGGAGAGCATCACCCCGAAGCACTTTTCTCCCGGGCTTGGGAGCATTGTGCGTGCCTGGCGGGAACAGCGGGTGGGAGTGCTTGCAAACAGGCCTTTGGAGGCAGACGGGGAGGTCTTCCAGCGGGAGGGTGCTGGTTGTGCTCAGACGCCCCACAGGCCAGGGGCAGGACCCAGCGCTGTCCCTGCCCCTGGCAGCCTTGCCTAGACCTTCCTGGCCTCCGGGGGTACTGCCCCACCAAGGGGCAGGCTGCGGGGACTGGGTCCAGACATGCCCGGGCGCCTCCCCTGGCTCATCCCCGCTGGTGCCTTTCCCCTGGGCCTAGGCCTCGGTTGAGGCCTCCTTGGAGAGGAGGTTGCTGGCAGGGGCTGTCTCCACACTGCAAGGTGCTGGAGCTCAGAGGGCCTCGTCAGAAGGAAGGGACCAGCAAGGGGCTGGATGCCCAAGACCTCTTTGGCCCAGCAGCCTCAGGGCAGCAGGGAGAGCAAGAGGCCCAACTTGCCCCTAGGTCGGCTCTGCCCCTTTCCACACAGGCCGCCAACCCAGCAGCTGCCTGGCATTCTCTGGCTCCCCAGAGCTCTCCGCCGGTGCAGGGACCAGGAACAGACGTTTACATGTGGTTCTGCCTTGGCCTGGGAGTGTGTTCCCCCTGCATTGCCCCCAGGCTCAGGGGCAAGGGCCCGGTGAGAGCACCACCCCGAAGCGCTTTTCTCCCGGGCTTGGGAGCATTGTGCGTGCCTGGCGGGAACAGCGGGCATGAGTTCTTGCAAACTGTCCTTTGGAGGCAGCCGGGGAGGTCTTCCAAGGGCCCGGACTGATTACCACCCCAAAATGCTTTTCTCCCGGGCTTGGGAGCATTGTGCGCGGCTGTCGGGAACAGCGGACATGAGTGCTTGCAAACCGGCCTTTGGAGGCAGCCCGGGAGGTCTTCCAAGGGCCCGGAGAGAACACTACCCCAAAATGCTTTTCTTCCGGGCTTGGGAGCATTGTGCGTGCGTGGCGGGAACAGCAGGCATGAGTGCTTGCAAACCGGCCTTTGGAGGCAGCCGGGGAGGTCTTCCAAGGGCCTGGAGAGAGCACCACCTCGAAGCGCTTTTCTCTCGGGTTTTGGAGCATTGTGTGCGGCTGGTGGGACAGCGGGAGGGAATTCTTGCAAACCGGCCTTTGGCGGCAGCCAGAGAAGTCTTCCAAGGGCGCGGAGAGAGCACCACCCCGAAGCGCTTTTCTCCGGGGTTTTGGAACATTGTGTGTGCCTGGCGGGAACAGCGAGTGGGAATGCTTGCAAACCGGCCTTTGGGGGCAGCCGGGGAGGTCCTCCATGGTCCCTGAGAGAACACCACCCCGAAGCGCTTTTCTCACGGTCTTGGGAGCATTGTGCGTGGCTGGCGGGAACAGCGGGCATGAGTGCTTGCAAACTGTCCTTTGGAGGCAGCCGGGGAGGTCTTCCAAGGGCCGGACTGATCACCACCCCAAAATGCTTTTCTCTCGGGCTTGGGAGCATTGTGCGCGGCTGTCGGGAACAACGGACATGAATGCTTGCAAACCGGCCTTTGGAGGCAGCCCGGGAGGTCTTCCAAGGGCCCGGAGAGAGCACCACCCCAAAATGCTTTTCTCCCGGGCTTGGGAGCATTGTGCGTGGATGGCGGAAGCAGCGGGAATGAGTACTTACAAACCGGCCTTTGGGGGCAGCCGGGGAGGTCTTGAAAGTGCCCGGAGAGAGCACCACCCCGAAGCGCTTTTCTCCCGGGCTTGGGAACATTGTGCGCGGCTGGCGGGAACAGCAGGCAGGACTGCTTGCAAACTGGCCTTTGGAGGCAGCCGGGGAGGTCTTCCAAGGGCCCGGAGTGAGCACCACCCCAAAATGCTTTTCTCCCGGGCTTGGGAGCATTGTGCGCGGCTGGTGGGAACAACGGGCATGAGTGCTTGCAAACCGGCCTTTGGAGGCAGCCGGGGACGTCTTCCAAGGGCCCGGAGAGAGCACCACCCCGAAGCGCTCTTCTCCCGGGCTTGGGAGCATTGTGCGCGGCTGGCGGGAACAGCAGGCAGGACTGCTTGCAAACTGGCCTTTGGAGGCAGCCGGGGAGGTCTTCCAAGGGCCTGTAGAGAGCACCACCCCAAAATGCTTCTCTCCCGGGCTTGGGAGCATTGTGCGTGGCTGGCGGGAACAGCAGGAAGGAGTCCTTGCAAACCGGCCTTTGGAGGCAGCCGGGGAGGTCTTCCAAGGGCCTGTAGAGAGCACCACCCCGAAGCGCTTTTCTCCCGGGCTTAGGAGCATTGTGCGCAGGTGGCGGGAACAGCAGGCAGGAGTGCTTGAAAACTGGCCTTTGGAGGCAGCCGGGGAGGT
The DNA here is from genome assembly GCF_033118175.1 of Dama dama. Classification (NCBI taxonomy): domain Eukaryota; kingdom Metazoa; phylum Chordata; class Mammalia; order Artiodactyla; family Cervidae; genus Dama; species Dama dama. The sequence continues at coordinate 478,844 of NW_026870970.1, forward strand.
CTTCCAGGGCCCGGTGTGAGCACCACCCCAAAAAGCTTTTCTCCCGGGCTTGGGAGCATTGTGCGCGGCTGGTGGGAACAGCGGACATGAGTGCTTGCAAACTGGCCATTGGAGGCAGCCGGGGAGGTTTTCCAAGGGCCCGGAGTGAGCACCACCCCAAAATGCTTTTCTCCCGGGCTTGGGAGCATTGTGCGTGGCTGGCGGGAACAGCAGGAAGGAGTCCTTGCAAACCGGCCTTTGGAGGCAGCCGGGGAGGTCTTCCAAGGGCCTGTAGAGAGCACCACCCCGAAGCGCTTTTCTCCCGCGCTTGGGAGCATTCTGCGCGGGTGGCGGGAACAGCAGGCAGGAGTGCTTGAAAACCGTCCTTTGGAGGCAGCCGGGGAGGTCTTCCAGGGCCCGGTGTGAGCACCACCCCAAAATGCTTTTCTCCCGGGCTTGGGAGCATTGTGCGCGGATGGCGGGAACAGCAGGAAGGAGTCCTTGCAAACCGGCCTTTGGAGGCAGCTGGGGAGGTCTTCCAAGGGCCTGTAGAGAGCACCACCCCGAAGCGCTTTTCTCCCGCGCTTGGGAGCATTGTGCGCGGGTGGCGGGAACAGCAGGCAGGAGTGCTTGAAAACCGTCCTTTGGAGGCAGCCGGGGAGGTCTTCCAGGGCCCGGTGTGAGCACCACCCCAAAATGCTTTTCTCCCGGGCTTGGGAGCATTGTGCGCGGATGGCGGGAACAGCGAGTGGGAGTGCTTGCAAACCGGCCTTTGGGGGCACCCCGGGAGGTCTTCCATGGGCACGGAGAGAACACCACCCCGAAGCGCTTTTCTCCGGGGTTTTGGAGGATTGTGCGTGGCTGGCGGGAACAGCGAGTGGGAGTGCTTGCAAACCGGCCTTTGGGGGCAGCTAGGGAGGTCCTCCATTGGCACGGAGAGAACACCACCCCGAAGCGCTTTTCTCCCGGTCTTCGGAGCATTGTGCGAGGCTGGCGGGAACAGCGGGCGGGAGTGCTTGCAAACCGGCCTTTGGAGGCAGCTTGGGAGGTCTTCCAAGGGCCCGGAGAGAGCACCATCCCGAAGCACTTTTCTCACGGAATTGGGAGCATTGTTCGCGGCTGTCGGGAACAGAGGACATGAGTGCTTGCAAACCGGCCTTTAGAGGCAGCCGGGGAGTCTTCCAAGGGCCCGGAGAGAGACCACCCCAAAATGCTTTTCTCCCGGGCTTGGGAGCATTGTGTGCGGCTGGCGGGTCAGCGGGAGGGAGTTCTCGAAAACCAGCCTTTGGAGGCAGCCGGGGAGGTCTTCCAAGGGCCAGGAGAGAGCACCACCCCGAAGCGCTTTTCTCCCGGGCTTAGGAGCATTGTGCGCAGGTGGCGGGAACAGCAGGCAGGAATGCTTGAAAACTGGCCTTTGGAGGCAGCCGGGGAGGTCTTCCAGGGCCCGGTGTGAGCACCACCCCAAAAAGCTTTTCTCCCGGGCTTGGGAGCATTCTGCGCGGCTGGTGGGAACAGCGGACATGAGTGCTTGCAAACTGGCCATTGGAGGCAGCCGGGGAGGTCTTCCAAGGGCCCGGAGTGAGCACCACCCCAAAATGCTTTTCTCCCGGGCTTGGGAGCATTGTGCGTGGCTGGCGGGAAGAGCAGGAAGGAGTCCTTGCAAACCGGCCTTTGGAGGCAGCCGGGGAGGTCTTCCAAGGGCCTGTAGAGAGCACCACCCCGAAGCGCTTTTCTCCCGCGCTTGGGAGCATTCTGCGCGGGTGGCGGGAACAGCAGGCAGGAGTGCTTGAAAACCGTCCTTTGGAGGCAGCCGGGGAGGTCTTCCAGGGCCCGGTGTGAGCACCACCCCAAAATGCTTTTCTCCCGGGCTTGGGAGCATTGTGCGCGGATGGCGGGAACAGCAGGAAGGAGTCCTTGCAAACCGGCCTTTGGAGGCAGCCGGGGAGGTCTTCCAAGGGCCTGTAGAGAGCACCACCCCGAAGCGCTTTTCTCCCGGGCTTGGGAGCATTGTGCGCGGGTGGCGGGAACAGCAGGCAGGAGTGCTTGAAAACCGTCCTTTGGAGGCAGCCGGGGAGGTCTTCCAGGGCCCGGTGTGAGCACCACCCCAAAATGCTTTTCTCCCGGGCTTGGGAGCATTGTGCGCGGATGGCGGGAACAGCGAGTGGGAGTGCTTGCAAACCGGCCTTTGGGGGCACCCCGGGAGGTCTTCCATGGGCACGGAGAGAACACCACCCCGAAGCGCTTTTCTCCGGGGTTTTGGAGGATTGTGCGTGGCTGGCGGGAACAGCGAGTGGGAGTGCTTGCAAACCGGCCTTTGGGGGCAGCCAGGGAGGTCCTCCATTGGCACGGAGAGAACACCACCCCGAAGCGCTTTTCTCCCGGTCTTGGGAGCATTGTGCGAGGCTGGCGGGAACAGCGGGCGGGAGTGCTTGCAAACCGGCCTTTGGAGGCAGCTTGGGAGGTCTTCCAAGGGCCCGGAGAGAGCACCATCCCGAAGCACTTTTCTCACGGAATTGGGAGCATTGTTCGCGGCTGTCGGGAACAGAGGACATGAGTGCTTGCAAACCGGCCTTTAGAGGCAGCCGGGGAGTCTTCCAAGGGCCCGGAGAGAGACCACCCCAAAATGCTTTTCTCCCGGGCTTGGGAGCATTGTGTGCGGCTGGCGGGTCAGCGGGAGGGAGTTCTCGAAAACCAGCCTTTGGAGGCAGCCGGGGAGGTCTTCCAAGGGCCGGGAGAGAGCACCACCCCGAAGCGCTTTTCTCCTAGGCTTGGGAGCATTGTGCGCGGCTGGCGGGAACAGCGGGCATGAGTGCTTGCAAACCGGCCTTTGGAGACAAACGGGGAGGTCTTCCAAGGGCCCGTAGAGAGCACCACCCCGAAGCGCTTTTCTCCCGTGATTGGGAGCATTGTGTGCGGCTGGCGGGACAGCGGGAGGGAGTACTTGAAATCCAGCCTTTGGAGGCAGCCGGGGAGGTCTTCCAAGGGCCGGGAGAGAGCACCACCCTGAAGGGCTTTTCTCCTGGGCTTGGAGCATTTGCACGGATGGCGGGAACAGCGAGTGGGAGTGCTTGCAAACCGGCATTTGGGGGCAGCCCGGGAGGTCTTTCTTGGGCCCAGAGAGAACACCACCCCGAAACGCTTTTCTCCCGGGCTTGGGAGCATTGTGCGCGGGTGGCGGGAACAGCAGGCAGAAGTGCTTGCAAACCGGCCTTGGAGGCAGCCGGGGAGGTCTTCCAAAGCCCGGAGTGAGCACCACCCCAAAATGCTTTTCTCCCGGGCTTGGGAGCATTGTGCGCAGCTGGCGTGAACAGCGGGATTGAGTGCTTGCAAACCAGCCTTTGGAGGCAGCCGGGGAGGTCTTCCAGCGGGAGAGTGCCAGTTGTTCTCAGAGGCCCCACAGGCCAGGGGCAGGACCCAGCAGTGTCCCTGCCTCTGGCAGCCTTGCCCAGACCTTCCTGGCCTCCGGGGGTACAACCCCACCAAGGGGCAGGCTGCGGGGCCTGGGTCCAGACATGCCCGGGCGCCTCCCCAGGCTCATCCCCGCTGGTGCCTTTCCCCTGGGCCTAGGCCTCGGTTGAGGCCTCCTTGGAGAGGAGGTTGCCGGCAGGGGCTGTCTGCACACTGCAAGGTGCTGGAGCTCAGAGGGCCTCGTCAAAGGGAAAGGACCAGCAAAGGGCTGGATGCCCAAGACCTCTTTGACCCAGCAGCCTCAGGGCAGCAGGGAGAGCAAGAGGCCCAACTTGCCCCTAGGTCGGCTCTACCCCGTCCCACACAGGCAGCCAGCCCAGCAGCAGCCTGGCAGTCTCTGGCTCCCCCGAACTCTCTGCCGGTGTAGGGGGCAGGAACAGACGTGTGCATGTCGTTCTGCCTTGGCCTGGGAGTGTGTTCCCCCTGCCTGTCCCCCAGGCTCAGGGGCAAGGGCCCGGAGAGAGCACCACCCCGAAGCGCTTTTCTCCCAGGCTTGGGAGCATTGTGCGTGCCTGGCGGGAACAGCGGGCGGGAGTGCTTGCAAACCGGCCTTTGGAGGCAGCCGGGGAGGTCTTCCAGCGGGAGAGTGCCGGTTGTGCTCAGACGCCCCACAGGCCAGGGGCAGGACCCAGCAGTGTCCCTGCCCCTGGCAGCCTTGCCCAGACCCTCCTGGCCTCCGGGGGTACTGCCCCACCAAGGGGCAGGCTGCGGGGACTGGGTCCAGACATGGCCGGGCGCCTCCCCAGGCTCATCCCCGCTGGTGCCTTTCCCCTGGGCCTAGGCCTCGGTTGAGGCCTCCTTGGAGAGGAGGTTGCTGGCAGGGGCTGTCTCCACACTGCAAGGTGCTGGAGCTCAGAGGGCCTCGTCAGAGGGAAGGGACCAGCAAGGGGCTGGATGCCCAAGACCTCTTTGGCCCAGCAGCCTCAGGGCAGCAGGGAGAGGAAGAGGCCCAACTTGCCCCTAGGTCGGCTCTGCCCCTTCCCACACAGGCGGCCAGCCCAGCAGCTGCCTGACAGACTCTGGCTCCCCCGAGCTCTTTGCCGGTGCAGGGGTCAGGAACAGACGTGTGCATGTGGTTCTGCGTTGGTCTGGGACTGTGGACCCACTGCCTCGCCCCCAGGCTCATGGGCAAGGGCCCGGAGAGAGCACCACCCCGAAGCGCTTTTCTCCCGGGCTTGGGAGAATTGTGCGTGCCTGGCGGGAACAGCGGGCGGGAGTGTTGGCAAACCGGCCTTTGGAGGCAGCCGGGGAAGTCTTCCAGTGGGAGAGGGCCGGTTGTGCTCAGAGGCCCCACAGGCCAGGGGCAGGACCCAGCAGGGCCCCTGCCCGTGGCCAGCCTTGCCCAGACCTTCCTGGCTTCCGGGGGTACTGCCCCACCAAGGGGCAGGCTGCGGGGACTGGGTCCAGACATGCCCGGGCGCCTCCCCAGGCTCATCCCCGCTGGTGCCTTTCCCCTGGGCCTAGGCCTCGGTTGAGGCCTCCTTGTAGAGGAGGTTGCTGGCAGGGGCTGTCTCCACACTGCAAGGTGCTGGAGCTCAGAGGGCCTCGTCAGAGGGAAGGGACAAGCAAGGGGCTGGATGCCCAAGATCTCTTTGGCCCAGCAGCCTCATGGCAGCAGGAAGAGCAAGAGGCCCAACTTGCCCCTAGGTCGGCTCTGCCCCTTCCCACACAGGCGGCCAGCCCAGCAGCTGCCTGACAGACTTTGGCTCCCCCGAGCTCTCTGCCGGTGCATGGGGCAGGAACAGACGTGTGCATGTCGTTCTGCCTTGGCCTGGGAGTGTGGACACCCTGCCTGGCCCCCAGGCTCAGGGGAAAGGGCCCGGAAAGAGCACCACCCCGAGGCGATTTTCTCCCGGGCTTGGGAGCGTTGTGCGCCCTTGGTTGGAACAGTGGGCGGGAGTGCTTGCAAACCGGCCTTTGGAGGCAGCCGGGGACGTCTTCCAGTGGAGAGGGCCGGTTGTGCTCAGAGGCCCCACAGGCCAGGGGCAGGACCCAGCAGGTCCCCTGCCCCTGGCCAGCCTTTCCCAGACCTTCCTCGCCTCCGGGGGTACTGCCCCACCAAGGGGCAGGCTGCGGGGACTGGGTCCATACATGCCCGGGCGCCTCCCCAGGCTCATCCCCGCTGGTGCTTTTCCCCTGTGCCTAGGCCTCGGTTTAGGCCTCCTTGGAGAGGAGGTTGCTGGCAGGGGCTGTCTCCACACTGCAAGGTGCTGGAGCTCAGAGGGCCTCGTCAGAGGGAAGGGACCAGCAAGGGGTTGGATGCCCAAGACCTCTTTGGCCCAGCAGCCTCAGGGCAGCAGGGAGGGCAAGAGGCCCAACTTGCCCCTAGGTCGGCTCTGCCACTTCCCACACAGGCGGCCAGCCCAGCAGCTGTCTGACAGACTCTGGCTCCCCCGAGCTCTCTGCCGGTGCAGGGGGCAGCAACAGACGTGTGCATGTGGTTCTGACTTGGCCTGGGAGTGTGGACACCGTGCCTTGACCCCAGGCTCAGGGGCAAGGGCCCGGAGAGAGCACCACCCTGAAGCGCTTTTCTCCCGGGCTTGGGAGCATTGTGCACGCCTGCTGGGAACAGTGGGCGGGAGCGCTTGCAAACCGGCCTTTGGAGGCAGCCGGGGAGGTCTTCCAGTGGGAGAGGGCGGGTTGTGCTCAGAGGCCCCACAGGCCAGGGGCAGGACGCAGCAGGGCCCCTGCCCCTGGCCAGCCTTGCCCAGACCTTCCTGGCCTCCGGGGGTACTGCCCCACCAAGGGGCAGGCTGCGGGGACTGGGTCCAGACATGCTCGGGCGCCTCCCCTGGCTCATCCCCGCTGGTGCCTTTCCCCTGGGCCTAGGCCTCGGTTGAGGCCTCCTTGGAGAGGAGGTTGCTGGCAGGGGCTGTCTCCACACTGCAAGGTGCTGGAGCTCAGAGGGCCTCGTCAGAGGGAAGGGACCAGTAAGGGGCTGGATGCCCAAGACGTCTTTGGCCCAGCAGCCTCAGGGCAGCAGGGAGAGCAAGAGGCCCAACTTGCCCCTCGGTCGGCTCTGTCCCTTCCCACACAGGCGGCCAACCCAGCAGCTGCCTGCCAGACTCTGGCTCCCCCAAGCTCTCTGCCGGTGCAGGGGACAGGAACAGACGTGGGCATGTGGTTCTGCCTTGGCCAGGGAGTGTGTTCCCCGTGCCTTGCCCCCAGGCTCAGGGGCAAGGGCCCGGAGAGAGAACCACCCCAATGCGCTTTTCTCCCGGGCTTGGGAGCATTGTGCGAGCCTGGCGTGAACAGCGGGCGGGAGTGTTAGCAAACAGGACTTTGGAGGCAGCCGGGGAGGTCTTCCAGTGGGAGAGGGCCGGTTGTGCTCAGAGGCCCCACAGGCCAGGGGCAGGACCCAGCAGGGCCCCTGCCCCTGGCCAGCCTTGCCCAGACCTTCCTGGCCTCCGGGGGTACTGCCCCACCAAGGGGCAGGCTGCGGGGACTGGGTCCAGACATGCCTGGGCGCCTCCCCAGGCTCATCCCCGCTGGTGCCTTTCCCCTGGGCATAGGCCTCGGTTGATGCCTCCTTGGAGAGGAGGTTGCTGGCAGGGGCTGTCTCCACACTGCAAGGTGCTGGAGCTCAGAGGGCCTCGTCAGCGGGAAGGGACCAGCAAGGGGCTGGATGCCCAAGACCTCTTTGGCCCAGCAGCCTCAGGGCAGCAGGGAGAGCAAGAGGCCCAACTTGCCCCTAGGTCGGCTCTGCCCCTTCCCACACAGGCAGCCAACCCAGCAGCTGCCTGATAGACTCTGGCTCCCCCGAGCTCTCTGCCGGTTCAGGGGTCAGGAACACACGTGTGCATGTGGTTCTGCCTTGGTCTGGGAGTGTGGACCCACTGCCTGGACCCCAGGCTCAGGGGCAAGGGCCCGGAGAGAGCAACACCCCGAAGCGCTTTTCTCCTGGCCTTGGGATCGTTGTGCGTGCCTGGCGGGAACAGCGGGCGGGAGTGTTGGCAAACCCGCCTTTGAAGGCAGCCGGGGAGGTCTTCCAGTGGGAGAGGGCCGGTTGTGCTCAGAGGCCCCACAGGCCAGGGGCAGGACCCAGCAGGGACCCTGCCCCTGGCCAGCCTTGCCCAGACCTTCCTGGCCTCCGGGGGTACTGCCCCACCAAGGGGCAGGCTGCGGGGACTGGGTCCAGACATGCCCGGGCCCCTCCACTGGCTCATCCCCGCTGGTGCCTTTCCCCTGGGCCTAGGCCTCGGTTGAGGCCTCCTTGGAGAGGAGGTTGCTGGCAGGGTCTGTCTCCACACTGCAAGGTGCTGGAGCTCAGAGGGCCTCGTCAGAGGGAAGGGACCAGCAAGGGGCTGGATGCCCAAGACCTCTTTGGCCCAGCAGCCTCAGGGCAGCAGGGAGAGCAAGAGGCCCAACTTGCCCCTAGGTCGGCTCTGCCCCTTCCCACACAGGCGGCCAGCCCAGCAGCTGCCTGACAGACTCTGGCTCCCCCCAGCTCTCTGCCGGTGGAGGGGGCAGGAACAGACGTGTGCATGTTGTTGTGCCTTGGCCTGGGACTGTGGATCCCCTGCCTGGCCCCCAGGCTCAGGGGCAAGGGCCCGGAGAGACCACCACCCCGAAGCGCTTTTCTCCCGGGCTTGGGAGCATTGTGCGCGCCTGGCGGGAACAGTGGGCGGGAGTGCTTGCAAACCGGCCTTTGGAGGCAGCCGGGGAGGTCTTCCAGTGGGAGAGGGCCGGTTGTGCTCAGAGGCCCCACAGGCCAGGGGCAGGACCCAGCAGGGCCCCTGCCCCTGGCCAGCCTTGCCCAGACCTTCCTGGCCTCCGGGGGTACTGCCCCACCAAGGGGCAGGCTGCGGGGACTGGGTCCCGACATGCCTGGGCGCCTCCCCAGGCTCATCCCCGCTGGTGCCTTTCCCCTGGGCATAGGCCTCGGTTGATGCCTCCTTGGAGAGGAGGTTGCTAGCAGGGGCTGTCTCCACACTGCAAGGTGCTGGAGCTCAGAGGGCCTCGTCAGCGGGAAGGGACCAGCAAGGGGCTGGATGCCCAAGACCTCTTTGGCCCAGCAGCCTCAGGGCAGCAGGGAGAGCAAGAGGCCCAACTTGCCCCTAGGTCGGCTCTGCCCCTTCCCACACAGGCAGCCAACCCAGCAGCTGCCTGATAGACTCTGGCTCCCCCGAGCTCTCTGCCAGTTCAGGGGTCAGGAACAGACGTGTGCATGTGGTTCTGCCTTGGTCCGGGAGTGTGGACCCACTGCCTGGACCCCAGGCTCAGGGGCAAGGGCCCGGAGAGAGCAACACCCCGAAGCGCTTTTCTCCTGGCCTTGGGAGCGTTGTGCGTGCCTGGCGGGAACAGCAGGCGGGAGTGTTGGCAAACCCGCCTTTGGAGGCAGACGGGGAGGTCTTCCAGCGGGAGAGTGCCGGTTGTGCTCAGACGCCCCACAGGCCAGGGGCACGACCCAGCAGGGCCCCTGCCCCTCGCAGCCTTGCCCAGACCTTCCTGGCCTCCGGGGGTACTGCCCCACCAAGGGGCAGGCTGCGGGGACTGCGTCCTGACATGCCCGTGCGCCTCCACTGGCTCATCTCCGCTGGTGCCTTTCCCCTGGGCCTAGGCCTCGGTTGAGGCCTCCTTGGAGAGGAGGTTGCTGGCAGGGGCTGTCTCCACACTGCAAGGTGCTGGAGCTCAGAGGGCCTCGTCAGAGGGAAGGGACCAGCAAGGGGCTGGATGCCCAAGACCTCTTTGGCCCAGCAGCCTCAAGGCAGCAGGGAGAGCAAGAGGCCCAACTTGCCCCTAGGTCGGCTCTGCCCCTTCCCACACAGGCGGCCAGCCCAGCAGCTGCCTGACAGACTCTGGCTCCCCCCAGCTCTCTGCCGGTGGATGGGGCAGGAACAGACGTGTGCATGTGGTTCTGCCTTGGCCTGGGACTGTGGATCCCCTGCCTGGCCCCCAGGCTCAGGGGCAGGGGCCCGGAGAGACCACCACCCCGAAGCGCTTTTCTCCGGGGTTTTGGAACATTGTGTGTGCCTGGCGGGAACAGCGTGTGGGAATGCTTGCAAACCGGCCTTTGGGGGCAGCCGGGGAGGTCCTCCATGGTCCCTGAGAGAACACCACCCCGAAGCGCTTTTCTCACGGTCTTGGGAGCATTGTGCGCGGCTGGCGGGAACAGCGGGCATGAGTGCTTGCAAACTGTCCTTTGGAGGCAGCCGGGGAGGTCTTCCAAGGGCCGGACTGATCACCACCCCAAAATGCTTTTCTCTCGGGCTTGGGAGCATTGTGCGCGGCTGTCGGGAACAACGGACATGAATGCTTGCAAACCGGCCTTTGGAGGCAGCCCGGGAGGTCTTCCAAGGGCCCGGAGAGAGCACCACCCCAAAATGCTTTTCTCCCGGGCTTGGGAGCATTGTGCGTGGCTGGCGGAAGCAGCGGGAATGAGTACTTACAAACCGGCCTTTGGAGGCAGCCGGGGAGGTCTTGAAAGTGCCCGGAGAGAGCACCACCCCGAAGCGCTTTTCTCCCGGGCTTGGGAACATTGTGCGCGGCTGGCGGGAACAGCAGGCAGGACTGCTTGCAAACTGGCCTTTGGAGGCAGCCGGGGAGGTCTTCCAAGGGCCCGGAGTGAGCACCACCCCAAAATGCTTTTCTCCCGGGCTTGGGAGCATTGTGCGCGGCTGGTGGGAACAACGGGCATGAGTGCTTGCAAACCGGCCTTTGGAGGCAGCCGGGGACGTCTTCCAAGGGCCCGGAGAGAGCACCACCCCGAAGCGCTTTTCTCCCGGGCTTGGGAGCATTGTGCGCGGCTGGTGGGAACAACGGGCATGAGTGCTTGCAAACCGGCCTTTGGAGGCAGCCGGGGACGACTTCCAAGGGCCCGGAGAGATCACCACCCCGAAGCACTTTTCTCCCGGGCTTGGGAGCATTGTGCGTGGCTGGCGGGAACAGCAGGAAGGAGTCCTTGCAAACCGGCCTTTGGAGGCAGTGGGGGAGGTCTTCCAAGGGCCTGTAGAGAGCACCACCCCGAAGCGCTTTTCTCCCGGGCTTGGGAGTATTGTGCGCGGGTGGCAGGAACAGCAGGCAAGAGTGCTTGAAAACCGGCCTTTGCAGGCAGCCGGGGAGGTCTTCCAGGGCCCGGTGTGAGCACCACCCCAAAAAGCTTTTCTCCCGGGCTTGGGAGCATTGTGCGCGGCTGGTGGGAACAGCGGGCATGAGTGCTTGCAAACTGGCCACTGGAGGCAGCCGGGGAGGTCTTCCAAGGGCCTGTAGAGAGCACCACCCCAAAATGCTTCTCTCCCGGGCTTGGGAGCATTGTGCGTGGCTGGCGGGAACAGCAGGAAGGAGTCCTTGCAAACCGGCCTTTGGAGGCAGCCGGGGAGGTCTTCCAAGGGCCTGTAGAGAGCACCACCCCGAAGCGCTTTTCTCCCGGGCTTGGGAGCATTGTGCGCAGGTGGCGGGAACAGCAGGCAGGAGTGCTTGAAAACTGGCCTTTGGAGGCAGCCGGGGAGGTCTTCCAGGGCCCGGTGTGAGCACCACCCCAAAAAGCTTTTCTCCCGGGCTTGGGAGCATTCTGCGCGGCTGGTGGGAACAGCGGACATGAGTGCTTGCAAACTGGCCATTGGAGGCAGCCGGGGAGGTCTTCCAAGGGCCCGGAGTGAGCACCACCCCAAAATGCTTTTCTCCCGGGCTTGGGAGCATTGTGCGTGGCTGGCGGGAACAGCAGGAAGGAGTCCTTGCACACCGGCCTTTGGAGGCAGCCGGGGAGGTCTTCCAAGGGCCTGTAGAGAGCACCACCCCGAAGCGCTTTTCTCCCGCGCTTGGGAGCATTCTGCGCGGGTGGCGGGAACAGCAGGCAGGAGTGCTTGAAAACCGTCCTTTGGAGGCAGCCGGGGAGGTCTTCCAGGGCCCGGTGTGAGCACCACCCCAAAATGCTTTTCTCCCGGGCTTGGGAGCATTGTGCGTGGCTGGCGGGAACAGCAGGAAGGAGTCCTTGCAAACCGGCCTTTGGAGGCAGCCGGGGAGGTCTTCCAAGGGCCTGTAGAGAGCACCACCCCGAAGCGCTTTTCTCCCGGGCTTGGGAGCATTTTGCGCAGGTGGCGGGAACAGCAGGCAGGAGTGCTTGAAAACCGTCCTTTGGAGGCAGCCGGAGAGGTCTTCCAGGGCCCGGTGTGAGCACCACCCCGAAGCGCTTTTCTCCCGGGCTTGGGAGCATTGTGCGCGCCTGGCGGGAAGAGTGGGCGGGAGTGCTTGCAAACCGGCCTTTGGAGGCAGCCGGGGAGGTCTTCCAGTGGGAGAGGGCCGGTTGTGCTCAGAGGCCCCACAGGCCAGGGGCAGGAACCAGCAGGGCCCCTGCCCCTGGCCAGCCTTGCCCAGACCTTCCTGGCCTCCGGGGGTACTGCCCCACCAAGGGGCAGGCTGCGGGGACAGGGTCCAGACATGCCCGGGCGCCTCCCCTGGCTCAACCCCGCTGGTGCCTTTCCCCTGGGCCTAGGCCTCGGTTGAGGCCTCCTTGGAGAGGAGATTGCTGGCAGGGGCTGTCTCCACACTGCAAGGTCCTGGAGCTCAGAGGGCCTCGTCAGAGGGAAGGGACCAGTAAGGGGCTGGATGCCCAAGACGTCTTTGGCCCTGCAGCCTCAGGGCAGCAGGGAGAGCAAGAGGCCCAACTTGCCCCTAGGTCGGCTCTGCCCCTTCCCACACAGGCGGCCAGCCCAGCACCTGCCTGAGAGACTCTGGCTCCCCCGAGCTCTATGCCGGTGCAGGGGACAGGAACAGACGTGTGCATGTGTTTCTGCCTTGGTCTGGGAGTGTGTTCCCCCTGCCTTGCCCACAGGCTCAGGGGCAAGGGCCCGGAGAGAGCACCACCCCGAAGCGCTTTTCTCCCGGGCTTGGGAGCATTGTGCGCGCCTGGCGGGAACAGTGGGCAGGAGTGCTTGCAAACCGGCCTTTGGAGGCAGCCGGGGAGGTCTTCCAGTGGGAGAGGGCCGGTTGTGCTCAGAGGCCCCACAGGCCATGGGGAGGACCCAGCAGGGCCCCTGCCCCTGGCCAGCCTTGCCCAGATCTTCCTGGCCTCCGGGGGTACTGCCCCACCAAGGGGCAGGCTGCGGGGACTGGGTCCAGACATGCCCGGGCGCCTCCCCAGGCTCATCCCCGCTGGTGCCTTTCCCCTGGGCCTAGGCCTCGGTTGAGGCCTCCTTGGAGAGGATGTTGCTGGCAGGGGCTGTCTCCACACTGCAAGGTGCTGGAGCTCAGAGGGCCTCCTCAGAGGGAAGGGACCAGCAAGGGGCTGGATGCCCAAGACCTCTTTGGCCCAGCAGCCTCAGGGCAGCAGGGAGAGGAAGAGGCCCAACTTGCCCGTAGGTCGGCTCTGCCCCTTCCCACACAGGCGGCCAGCCCAGCAGATGCCTGACAGACTCTGGCTCCCCCGAGCTCTCTGCCGGTGCAGGGGTCAGGAACAGACGTGTGCATGTGGTTCTGCCTTGGTCTGGGAGTGTGGACCAACTGCCTGGACCCCAGGCTCAGGGGCAAGGGCCCGAGGAGAGCACCACCCCGAACCGCTTTTCTCCCGGGCTTGGGAGCATTGTGCGTGCCTGGCCGGAACAGCGGGCGGGAGTGTTGGCAAACTGGCCTTTGGAGGGAGCCGGGGAGTTCTTCCAGTGGGAGAGGGCCGGTTGTGCTCAGAGGCCCCACAGGCCAGGGGCAGGACCCAGCAGGGCCCCTGCCCCTGGCCAGCCTTGCCCAGACCTTCCTGGCCTCCGGGGGTACTGCCCCACCAAGGGGCAGGCTGCGGGGCCTGGGTCCAGACATGCCCGGGCGCCTCCCCAGGCTCATCCCCGCTGGTGCCTTTCCCCTGGGCCTAGGCCTCGGTTGAGGCCTCCTTGGAGAGGAGGTTGCTGGCAGGGGCTGTCTCTACACTGCAAGGTGCTGGAGCTCAGAGGGCCTCGTCAGAGGGAAGCGACCAGCAAGGGGCTGGATGCCCAAGACCTCTATGGCCCAGCAGCCTCAGGGCAGCAGGGAGAGCAAGAGGCCCAACTTGCCCCTAGGTCGGCTCTGCCACTTCCCACACAGGCGGCCAGCCAAGCAGCTGACTGACAGACTCTGGCTCCCCCGAGCTCTCTGCCGGTGCAGGGGGCAGATCAGACGTGTGCATGTGGTTCTGCCTTGGCCTGGGAGTGTGGACACCCTGCCTTGCCCCCAGGCTCCGGGGCAAGGGCCCAGAGAGAGCACCACCCTGAAGCGCTTTTCTTCCGGGCTTAGGAGCATTGTGCCCGCCTGCTGGTAACAGTGGCCGGGAGCGCTTGCAAACCGGCCTTTGGAGGCAGCCGGGGAGGTCTTCCAGTGGGAGAGGGCCGGTTGTGCTCAGAGGCCCCACAGGCCAGGGGCAGGACCCAGCAGGGCCCCTGCCCCTGGCCAGCCTTACCCAGACCTTCCTGGCCTCCGGGGGTACTGCCCCACCAAGGGGCAGGCTGCGGGGACTGGGTCCAGACATGCTCGGGCGCCTCCCCTGGCTCAACCCCGCTGGTGCCTTTCCCCTGGGCCTAGGCCTCGGTTGAGGCCTCCTTGGAGAGGAGGTTGCTGGCAGGGGCTGTCTCCACACTGCAAGGTGCTGGAGCTCAGAGGGCCTCGCCAGAGGGAAGGGACCAGCAAGGGGCTGGATGCCCAAGACCTCTTTGGCCCAGCAGCCTCAGGGCAGCAGGGAGAGCAAGAGGCCCAACTTGCCCCTAGGTCGGCTCTGCCCCTTCCCACACAGGCGGCCAGCCCAGCAGCTGCCTGACAGACTCTGGCTCCCCCCAGCTCTCTGCCGGTGGAGGGGGCAGGAACAGACGTGTGCATGTGGTTCTGCCTTGGCCTGGGACTGTGGATCCCCTGCCTGGCCCCCAGGCTCAGGGGCATGGGCCCGGAGAGACCACCACCCCGAAGCGCTTTTCTCCGGGGTTTTGGAACATTGTGTGTGCCTGGCGGGAACAGCGAGTGGGAATGCTTGCAAACCGGCCTTTGGGGGCAGCCGGGGAGGTCCTCCATGGTCCCTGAGAGAACACCACCCCGAAGCGCTTTTCTCACGGTCTTGGGAGCATTGTGCGCGGCTGGCGGGAACAGCGGGCATGAGTGCTTGCAAACTGTCCTTTGGAGGCAGCCGGGGAGGTCTTCCAAGGGCCGGACTGATCACCACCCCAAAATGCTTTTCTCTCGGGCTTGGGAGCATTGTGCGCGGCTGTCGGGAACAACGGACATGAATGCTTGCAAACCGGCCTTTGGAGGCAGCCCGTTAGGTCTTCCAAGGGCCCGGAGAGAGCACCACCCCAAAATGCTTTTCTCCCGGGCTTGGGAGCATTGTGCGTGGCTGGCGGAAGCAGCGGGAATGAGTACTTACAAACCGGCCTTTGGAGGCAGCCGGGGAGGTCTTGAAAGTGCCCGGAGAGAGCACCACCCCGAAGCGCTTTTCTCCCGGGCTTGGGAACATTGTGCGCGGCTGGCGGGAACAGCAGGCAGGACTGCTTGCAAACTGGCCTTTGGAGGCAGCCGGGGAGGTCTTCCAAGGGCCCGGAGTGAGCACCACCCCAAAATGCTTTTCTCCCGGGCTTGGGAGCATTGTGCGCGGCTGGTGGGAACAACGGGCATGAGTGCTTGCAAACCGGCCTTTGGAGGCAGCCGGGGACGTCTTCCAAGGGCCCGGAGAGAGCACCACCCCGAAGCGCTTTTCTCCCGGGCTTGGGAGCATTGTGCGCGGCTGGCGGGAACAGCAGGCAGGACTGCTTGCAAACTGGCCTTTGGAGGCAGCCGGGGAGGTCTTCCAAGGGCCCAGAGTGAGCACCACCCCAAAATGCTTTTCTCCCGGGCTTGGGAGCATTGTGCGCGGCTGGTGGGAACAACGGGCATGAGTGCTTGCAAACCGGCCTTTGGAGGCAGCCGGGGACGACTTCCAAGGGCCCGGAGAGATCACCACCCCGAAGCACTTTTCTCCCGGGCTTGGGAGCATTGTGCGTGGCTGGCGGGAACAGCAGGAAGGAGTCCTTGCAAACCGGCCTTTGGAGGCAGCGGGGGAGGTCTTCCAAGGGCCTGTAGAGAGCACCACCCCGAAGCGCTTTTCTCCCGGGCTTGGGAGTATTGTGCGCGGGTGGCAGGAACAGCAGGCAGGAGTGCTTGAAAACCGGCCTTTGCAGGCAGCCGGGGAGGTCTTCCAGGGCCCGGTGTGAGCACCACCCCAAAAAGCTTTTCTCCCGGGCTTGGGAGCATTGTGCGCGGCTGGTGGGAACAGCGGGCATGAGTGCTTGCAAACTGGCCACTGGAGGCAGCCGGGGAGGTCTTCCAAGGGCCTGTAGAGAGCACCACCCCAAAATGCTTCTCTCCCGGGCTTGGGAGCATTGTGCGTGGCTGGCGGGAACAGCAGGAAGGAGTCCTTGCAAACCGGCCTTTGGAGGCAGCCGGGGAGGTCTTCCAAGGGCCTGTAGAGAGCACCACCCCGAAGCGCTTTTCTCCCGGGCTTGGGAGCATTGTGCGCAGGTGGCGGGAACAGCAGGCAGGAGTGCTTGAAAACTGGCCTTTGGAGGCAGCCGGGGAGGTCTTCCAGGGCCCGGTGTGAGCACCACCCCAAAAAGCTTTTCTCCCGGGCTTGGGAGCATTCTGCGCGGCTGGTGGGAACAGCGGACATGAGTGCTTGCAAACTGGCCATTGGAGGCAGCCGGGGAGGTCTTCCAAGGGCCCGGAGTGAGCACCACCCCAAAATGCTTTTCTCCCGGGCTTGGGAGCATTGTGCGTGGCTGGAGGGAACAGCAGGAAGGAGTCCTTGCAAACCGGCCTTTGGAGGCAGCCGGGGAGGTCTTCCAAGGGCCTGTAGAGAGCACCACCCCGAAGCGCTTTTCTCCCGCGCTTGGGAGCATTCTGCGCGGGTGGCGGGAACAGCAGGCAGGAGTGCTTGAAAACCGTCCTTTGGAGGCAGCCGGGGAGGTCTTCCAGGGCCCGGTGTGAGCACCACCCCAAAATGCTTTTCTCCCGGGCTTGGGAGCATTGTGCGTGGCTGGCGGGAACAGCAGGCAGGAGTGCTTGAAAACCGTCCTTTGGAGGCAGCCGGGGAGGTCTTCCAGGGCCCGGTGTGAGCACCACCCCGAAGCGCTTTTCTCCCGGGCTTGGGAGCATTGTGCGCGCCTGGCGGGAACAGTGGGCAGGAGTGCTTGCAAACCGGCCTTTGGAGGCAGCCGGGGAGGTCTTCCAGTGGGAGAGGGCCGGTTGTGCTCAGAGGCCCCACAGGCCATGGGGAGGACCCAGCAGGGCCCCTGCCCCTGGCCAGCCTTGCCCAGATCTTCCTGGCCTCCGGGGGTACTGCCCCACCAAGGGGCAGGCTGCGGGGACTGGGTCCAGACATGCCCGGGCGCCTCCCCAGGCTCATCCCCGCTGGTGGCTTTCCCCTGGGCCTAGGCCTCGGTTGAGGCCTCCTTGGAGAGGATGTTGCTGGCAGGGGCTGTCTCCACACTGCAAGGTGCTGGAGCTCAGAGGGCCTCCTCAGAGGGAAGGGACCAGCAAGGGGCTGGATGCCCAAGACCTCTTTGGCCCAGCAGCCTCAGGGCAGCAGGGAGAGGAAGAGGCCCAACTTGCCCCTAGGTCGGCTCTGCCCCTTCCCACACAGGCGGCCAGCCCAGCAGATGCCTGACAGACTCTGGCTCCCCCGAGCTCTCTGCCGGTGCAGGGGTCAGGAACAGACGTGTGCATGTGGTTCTGCCTTGGTCTGGGAGTGTGGACCAACTGCCTGGACCCCAGGCTCAGGGGCAAGGGCCCGAGGAGAGCACCACCCCGAACCGCTTTTCTCCCGGGCTTGGGAGCATTGTGCGTGCCTGGCAGGAACAGCGGGCGGGAGTGTTGGCAAACTGGCCTTTGGAGGGAGCCGGGGAGTTCTTCCAGTGGGAGAGGGCCGGTTGTGCTCAGAGGCCCCACAGGCCAGGGGCAGGACCCAGCAGGGCCCCTGCCCCTGGCCAGCCTTGCCCAGACCTTCCTGGCCTCCGGGGGTACTGCCCCACCAAGGGGCAGGCTGCGGGGACTGGGTCCAGACATGCCCGGGCGCCTCCCCAGGCTCATCCCCGCTGGTGTCTTTCCCCTGGGCCTAGGCCTCGGTTGAGGCCTCCTTGGAGAGGAGGTTGCTGGCAGGGGCTGTCTCTACACTGCAAGGTGCTGGAGCTCAGAGGGCCTCGTCAGAGGGAAGGGACCAGCAAGGGGCTGGATGCCCAAGACCTCTATGGCCCAGCAGCCTCAGGGCAGCAGGGAGAGCAAGAGGCCCAACTTGCCCCTAGGTCGGCTCTGCCACTTCCCACACAGGCGGCCAGCCAAGCAGCTGACTGACAGACTCTGGCTCCCCCGAGCTCTCTGCCGGTGCAGGGGGCAGATCAGACGTGTGCATGTGGTTCTGCCTTGGCCTGGGAGTGTGGACACCCTGCCTTGCCCCCAGGCTCAGGGGCAAGGGCCCGGAGAGAGCACCACCCCGAAGCGCTTTTCTCCCGGGCTTGGGAGCATTGTGCGCGCTTGGTGGGAACAGTGGGCGGGAGTGCGTGCAAAACGCCCTTTGGAGGCAGCCGGGGAGGTCTTCCAGTGGGAGAGGGCCGGTTGTGCTCAGGGGCCCCGCAGGCCAGGGGCAGGACCCAGCAGGTCCCCTGCCCCTGGTCAGCCTTGCCCAGACCTTCCTGGCCTCCAGGGGTAATGCCCCACCAAGGGGCAGGCTGCGGGGACTGGGTCCAGACATGCCCGGGCGCCTCCCCAGGCTCATCCCCGCTGGTGCCTTTCCCCTGGGCCTAGGCCTCGGTTGAGGCCTCCTTGGAGAGGAGATTGCTGGCAGGGGCTGTCTCCACACTGCAAGGTGCTGGAGCTCAGAGGGCCTCGTCAGAGGGAAGGGACCAGCAAAGGGCTGGATGCCCAAGACGTCTTTGGCCCAGCAGCCTCAGGGCAGCAGGGAGAGCAAGAGGCCCAACTTGCCCCTAGGTCGGCTCTGCCCCTTCCCACACAGGCGGCCAGCCCAGCACCTGCCTGAGAGACTCTGGCTCCCCCGAGCTCTCTCCCGGTGTAGGGGGCAGGAACAGACGTGTTCATGTCGTTCTGTCTTGGCCTGGGAGTGTGTTCCCCCTGCCTGGCCCGCAGGCTTAGGGGCAAGGGCCCGGAGAGAGCACCACCCCGAAGCGCTTTTCTCCCGGGCTTGGGAGCATTGTGCGTGCCTGGCGGGAACAGCGGGCGGGAGTGCTTGCAAACCGGCCTTTGGAGGCAGACGGGGAGGTCTTCCAGCGGGAGAGTGCCGGTTGTGCTCAGACGTCCCACAGGCCAGGGGCAGGACCCAGCGCTGTCCCTGCCCCTGGCAGCCTTGCACAGACCTTCCTGGCCTCCGGGGGTACTGCCCCACCAAGGGGCAGGCTGCGGGGACTGGGTCCAGACATGCCCGGGCGCCTCCCCAGGCTCATCCCCGCTGGTGCCTTTCCCCTGGGCCTAGTCCTCGGTTGAGGCCTCATTGGAGAGGAGGTTGCTGGCAGGGGCTGTCTCCACACTGCAAGGTGCTGGAGCTCAGAGGGCCTCGTCAGAGGGAAGGGACCAGCAAGGGGCTGGATGCCCAAGACCTCTTTGGCCCAGCAGCCTCAGGGCAGCAGGGAGAGGAAGAGGCCCAACTTGCCCCTAGGTCGGCTCTGCCCCTTCCCACACAGGCGGCCAGCCCAGCACCTGCCTGACAGACTCTGGCTCCCCAGAGCTCTCTGCCGGTGCAGGGGTCAGGAACAGACGTGTGCATGTGGTTCTGCCTTGGTCTGGGAGTGTGGACCCACTGCCTGGCCCCCAGGCTCAGGGGCAAGGGCCCGGAGAGAGCACCAACCCGAAGCGCTTTTCTCCCGGGCTTGGGAGCATTGTGCGAGCCTGGCGTGAACAGCGGGCGGGAGTGTTTGCAAACAGGACTTTGGAGGCAGCCGTGGAGGTCTTCCAGTGGGAGAGGGCCGGTTGTGCTCAGAGGCCTCACAGGCCAGGGGCAGGACCCAGCAGGTCCCCTGCCCCTGGCCAGCCTTGCCCAGACCTTCCTGGCCTCCGGGGGTACTGCCCCACCAAGGGGCAGGCTGCGGGGACTGGGTCCAGACATGCCCGGGCGCCTCCACTGGCTCATCTCCGCTGGTGCCTTTCCCCTGGGCCTAGGCCTCGGTTGAGGCCTCCTTGGAGAGGAGGTTGCTGGCAGGGGCTGTCTCCACACTGCAAGGTGCTGGAGCTCAGAGGGCCTCGTCAGAGGGAAGGGACCAGCAAGGGGCTGGATGCCCAAGACCTCTTTGGCCCAGCAGCCTCAGGGCAGCAGGGAGAGCAAGAGGCCCAACTTGCCCCTAGGTCGGCTCTGCCCCTTCCCACACAGGCGGCCAGCCCAGCAGCTGCCTGACAGACTCTGGCTCCCCCCAGCTCTCTGCCGGTGGAGGGGGCAGGAACAGACGTGTGCATGTGGTTCTGCCTTGGCCTGGGACTGTGGATCCCCTGCCTGGCCCCCAGGCTCAGGGGCATGGGCCCGGAGAGACCACCACCCCGAAGCGCTTTTCTCCGGGGTTTTGGAACATTGTGTGTGCCTGGCGGGAACAGCGAGTGGGAATGCTTGCAAACCGGCCTTTGGGGGCAGCCGGGGAGGTCCTCCATGGTCCCTGAGAGAACACCACCCCGAAGCGCTTTTCTCACGGTCTTGGGAGCATTGTGCGCGGCTGGCGGGAACAGCGGGCATGAGTGCTTGCAAACTGTCCTTTGGAGGCAGCCGGGGAGGTCTTCCAAGGGCCGGACTGATCACCACCCCAAAATGCTTTTCTCTCGGGCTTGGGAGCATTGTGCGCGGCTGTCGGGAACAACGGACATGAATGCTTGCAAACCGGCCTTTGGAGGCAGCCCGGGAGGTCTTCCAAGGGCCCGGAGAGAGCACCACCCCAAAATGCTTTTCTCCCGGGCTTGGGAGCATTGTGCGTGGCTGGCGGAAGCAGCGGGAATGAGTACTTACAAACCGGCCTTTGGAGGCAGCCGGGGAGGTCTTGAAAGTGCCCGGAGAGAGCACCACCCCGAAGCGCTTTTCTCCCGGGCTTGGGAACATTGTGCGCGGCTGGCGGGAACAGCAGGCAGGACTGCTTGCAAACTGGCCTTTGGAGGCAGCCGGGGAGGTCTTCCAAGGGCCCGGAGTGAGCACCACCCCAAAATGCTTTTCTCCCGGGCTTGGGAGCATTGTGCGCGGCTGGTGGGAACAACGGGCATGAGTGCTTGCAAACCGGCCTTTGGAGGCAGCCGGGGACGTCTTCCAAGGGCCCGGAGAGAGCACCACCCCGAAGCGCTTTTCTCCCGGGCTTGGGAGCATTGTGCGCGGCTGGCGGGAACAGCAGGCAGGACTGCTTGCAAACTGGCCTTTGGAGGCAGCCGGGGAGGTCTTCCAAGGGCCCGGAGTGAGCACCACCCCAAAATGCTTTTCTCCCGGGCTTGGGAGCATTGTGCGCGGCTGGTGGGAACAACGGGCATGAGTGCTTGCAAACCGGCCTTTGGAGGCAGCCGGGGACGACTTCCAAGGGCCCGGAGAGATCACCACCCCGAAGCACTTTTCTCCCGGGCTTGGGAGCATTGTGCGTGGCTGGCGGGAACAGCAGGAAGGAGTCCTTGCAAACCGGCCTTTGGAGGCAGCGGGGGAGGTCTTCCAAGGGCCTGTAGAGAGCACCACCCCGAAGCGCTTTTCTCCCGGGCTTGGGAGTATTGTGCGCGGGTGGCAGGAACAGCAGGCAGGAGTGCTTGAAAACCGGCCTTTGCAGGCAGCCGGGGAGGTCTTCCAGGGCCCGGTGTGAGCACCACCCCAAAAAGCTTTTCTCCCGGGCTTGGGAGCATTGTGCGCGGCTGGTGGGAACAGCGGGCATGAGTGCTTGCAAACTGGCCACTGGAGGCAGCCGGGGAGGTCTTCCAAGGGCCTGTAGAGAGCACCACCCCAAAATGCTTCTCTCCCGGGCTTGGGAGCATTGTGCGTGGCTGGCGGGAACAGCAGGAAGGAGTCCTTGCAAACCGGCCTTTGGAGGCAGCCGGGGAGGTCTTCCAAGGGCCTGTAGAGAGCACCACCCCGAAGCGCTTTTCTCCCGGGCTTGGGAGCATTGTGCGCAGGTGGCGGGAACAGCAGGCAGGAGTGCTTGAAAACTGGCCTTTGGAGGCAGCCGGGGAGGTCTTCCAGGGCCCGGTGTGAGCACCACCCCAAAAAGCTTTTCTCCCGGGCTTGGGAGCATTCTGCGCGGCTGGTGGGAACAGCGGACATGAGTGCTTGCAAACTGGCCATTGGAGGCAGCCGGGGAGGTCTTCCAAGGGCCCGGAGTGAGCACCACCCCAAAATGCTTTTCTCCCGGGCTTGGGAGCATTGTGCGTGGCTGGCGGGAACAGCAGGAAGGAGTCCTTGCAAACCGGCCTTTGGAGGCAGCCGGGGAGGTCTTCCAAGGGCCTGTAGAGAGCACCACCCCGAAGCGCTTTTCTCCCGCGCTTGGGAGCATTCTGCGCGGGTGGCGGGAACAGCAGGCAGGAGTGCTTGAAAACCGTCCTTTGGAGGCAGCCGGGGAGGTCTTCCAGGGCCCGGTGTGAGCACCACCCCAAAATGCTTTTCTCCCGGGCTTGGGAGCATTGTGCGTGGCTGGCGGGAACAGCAGGAAGGAGTCCTTGCAAACCGGCCTTTGGAGGCAGCCGGGGAGGTCTTCCAAGGGCCTGTAGAGAGCACCACCCCGAAGCGCTTTTCTCCCGGGCTTGGGAGCATTTTGCGCGGGTGGCGGGAACAGCAGGCAGGAGTGCTTGAAAACCGTCCTTTGGAGGCAGCCGGGGAGGTCTTCCAGGGCCCGGTGTGAGCACCACCCCAAAATGCTTTTCTCCCGGGCTTGGGAGCATTGTGCGCGGATGGCGGGAACAGCAGGAAGGAGTCCTTGCAAACCGGCCTTTGGAGGCAGCCGGGGAGGTCTTCCAAGGGCCTGTAGAGAGCACCACCCCGAAGCGCTTTTCTCCCGGGCTTGGGAGCATTGTGCGCGGGTGGCGGGAACAGCAGGCAGGAGTGCTTGAAAACCGTCCTTTGGAGGCAGCCGGGGAGGTCTTCCAGGGCCCGGTGTGAGCACCACCCCAAAATGCTTTTCTCCCGGGCTTGGGAGCATTGTGCGCGGATGGCGGGAACAGCGAGTCGGAGTGCTTCCAAACCGGCCTTTGGGGGCACCCCGGGAGGTCTTCCATGGGCACGGAGAGAACACCACCCCGAAGCGCTTTTCTCCGGGGTTTTGGAGGATTGTGCGTGGCTGGCGGGAACAGCGAGTGGGAGTGCTTGCAAACCGGCCTTTGGGGGCAGCCAGGGAGGTCCTCCATTGGCACGGAGAGAACACCACCCCGAAGCGCTTTTCTCCCGGGCTTGGGAGCATTGTGCGAGGCTGGCGGGAACAGCGGGCGGGAGTGCTTGCAAACCGGCCTTTGGAGGCAGCTTGGGAGGTCTTCCAAGGGCCCGGAGAGAGCACCATCCCGAAGCACTTTTCTCACGGAATTGGGAGCATTGTTCGCGGCTGTCGGGAACAGAGGACATGAGTGCTTGCAAACCGGCCTTTAGAGGCAGCCGGGGAGTCTTCCAAGGGCCCGGAGAGAGACCACCTCAAAATGCTTTTCTCCCGGGCTTGGGAGCATTGTGTGCGGCTGGCGGGTCAGCGGGAGGGAGTTCTTGAAAACCAGCCTTTGGAGGCAGCCGGGGAGGTCTTCCAAGGGCCGGGAGAGAGCACCACCCCGAAGCGCTTTTCTCCCGGGCTTGGGAGCATTGTGCGCGGCTGGCGGGAACAGCGGGATTGAGTGCTTGCAAACCGGCCTTTGGAGGCAGCCGGGGAGGTCTTCCAAGGGCCGGGAGAGAGCACCACCCCGAAGCGCTTTTCTCCTAGGCTTGGGAGCATTGTGCGCGGCTGGCGGGAACAGCGGGCATGAGTGCTTGCAAACCGGCCTTTGGAGACAAACGGGGAGGTCTTCCAAGGGCCCGTAGAGAGCACCACCCCGAAGCGCTTTTCTCCCGTGATTGGGAGCATTGTGTGCGGCTGGCGGGACAGCGGGAGGGAGTACTTGAAATCCAGCCTTTGGAGGCAGCCGGGGAGGTCTTCCAAGGGCCGGGAGAGAGCACCACCCTGAAGGGCTTTTCTCCTGGGCTTGGAGCATTTGCACGGATGGCGGGAACAGCGAGTGGGAGTGCTTGCAAACCGGCATTTGGGGGCAGCCCGGGAGGTCTTTCTTGGGTCCAGATAGAACACCACCCCGAAACGCTTTTCTCCCGGGCTTGGGAGCATTGTGCGCGGGTGGCGGGAACAGCAGGCAGAAGTGCTTGCAAACCGGCCTTGGAGGCAGCCGGGGAGGTCTTCCAAAGCCCGGAGTGAGCACCACCCGAAAATGCTTTTCTCCCGGGCTTGGGAGCATTGTGCGCAGCTGGCGTGAACAGCGGGATTGAGTGCTTGCAAACCAGCCTTTGGAGGCAGCCGGGGAGGTCTTCCAGCAGGAGAGTGCCAGTTGTTCTCAGAGGCCCCACAGGCCAGGGGCAGGACCCAGCAGTGTCCCTGCCTCTGGCAGCCTTGCCCAGACCTTCCTGGCCTCCGGGGGTACTACCCCACCAAGGGGCAGGCTGCGGGGCCTTGGTCCAGACATGCCCGGGCGCCTCCCCAGGCTCATCCCCGCTGGTGCCTTTCCCCTGGGCCTAGGCCTCGGTTGAGGCCTCCTTGGAGAGGAGGTTGCCGGCAGGGGCTGTCTGCACACTGCAAGGTGCTGGAGCTCAGAGGGCCTCGTCAGAGGGAAGGGACCAGCAAGGGGCTGGATGCCCAAGACCTCTTTGGCCCAGCAGCCTCAGGGCAGCCGGGAGAGGAAGAGGCCCAACTTGCCCCTAGGTCGGCTCTGCCCCTTCCCACACAGGCGGCCAGCCCAGCAGCTGCCTGACAGACTCTGGCTCCCCCGAGCTCTCTGCGGTGCAGGGGTCAGGAACAGACGTGTGCATGTGGTTCTGCGTTGGTCTGGGAGTGTAGACCCACTGCCTCGCCCCCACGCTCAGGGGCAAGGGCCCGGAGAGAGCAACACCCCGAAGCGCTTTTCTCCCGGGCTTGGGAGAATAGTGCGTGCCTGGCGGGAACAGCGGGCGGGAGTGTTGGCAAACCGGCCTTTGGAGGCAGCCGGGGAAGTCTTCCAGTGGGAGAGGGCCGGTTGTGCTCAGAGGCCCCACAGGCCAGGGACAGGACCCAGCAGGGCCCCAGCCCGTGGCCAGCCTTGCCCAGACCTTCCTGGCCTCCGGGGGTACTGCCCCACCAAGGGGCAGGCTGTGGGGACTGGGTCCAGACATGCCCGGGCGCCTCCCCAGGCTCATCCCCGCTGGTGCCTTTCCCCTGGTCCTAGGCCTCGGTTGAGGCCTCCTTGAAGAGGAGGTTGCTGGCAGGGGCTGTCTCCACACTGCAAGGTGCTGGAGCTCAGAGGGCCTCGTCAGAGGGAAGGGACAAGCAAGGGGCTGGATGCCCAAGATCTCTTTGGCCCAGCAGCCTCAGGGCAGCAGGGAGAGCAAGAGGCCCAACTTGCCCCTAGGTCGGCTCTGCCCCGTCCCACACAGGCGGCCAGCCCAGCAGCTGCCTGACAGACTCTGGCTCCCCCGAGCTCTCTGCCGGTGCATGGGGCAGGAACAGACGTGTGCATGTCGTTCTGCCTTGGCCTGGGAGTGTGGACCCCCTGCCTGGCCCCCAGGCTCAGGGGAAAGGGCCCGGAGAGAGCACCACCCCGAAGCGCTTTTCTCCCGGGCTTGGGAGCATTGTGCACGCCTGCTGGGAACAGTGGGCGGGAGCGCTTGCAAACCGGCCTTTGGAGGCAGCCGGGGAGGTCTTCCAGTGGGAGAGGGCCGGTTGTGCTCAGAGGCCCCACAGGCCAGGGGCAGGACGCAGCAGGGCACCTGCCCCTGGCCAGCCTTGCCCAGACCTTCCTGGCCTCCGGGGGTACTGCCCCACCAAGGGGCAGGCTGCGGGGCCTGGGTCCAGACATGCCCGGGCGCCTCCCCAGGCTCATCCCCGCTGGTGCCTTTCCCCTGGGCCTAGGCCTCGGTTGAGGCCTCCTTGGAGAGGAGGTTGCTGGCAGGGGCTGTCTCCACACTGCAAGGTGCTGGAGCTCAGAGGGCCTCGTCAGAGGGAAGGGACCAGTAAGGGGCTGGATGCCCAAGACGTCTTTGGCCCAGCAGCCTCAGGGCAGCAGGGAGAGCAAGAGGCCCAACTTGCCCCTAGGGCGGCTCTGCCCCTTCCCACACAGGCGGCCAACCCAGCAGCTGCCTGACAGACTCTGGCTCCCCCAAGCTCTCTGCCGGTGCAGGGGACAGGAACAGACGTGGGCATGTGGTTCTGCCTTGGCCTGGGAGTGTGTTCCCCCTGCCTTGCCCCCAGGCTCAGGGGCAAGGGCCCGGAGAGAGCACGACCCCGAAGCGCTTTTCTCCCGGGCTTGGGAGCATTGTGCGAGCCTGGCGTGAACAGCGGGCGGGAGTGTTTGCAAACAGGACTTTGGAGGCAGCCGTGGAGGTCTTCCAGTGGGAGAGGGCCGGTTGTGCTCAGAGGCCTCACAGGCCAGGGGCAGGACCCAGCAGGTCCCCTGCCCCTGGCCAGCCTTGCCCAGACCTTCCTGGCCTCCGGGGGTACTGCCCCACCAAGGGGCAGGCTGCGGGGACTGGGTCCAGACATGCCTGGGCGCCTCCCCAGGCTCATCCCCGCTGGTGCCTTTCCCCTGGGCATAGGCCTCGGTTGAGGCCTCCTTGGAGAGGAGATTGCTGGCAGGGGCTGTCTCCACACTGCAAGGTGCTGGAGCTCAGAGGGCCTCGTCAGCGGGAAGGGACCAGCAAGGGGCTGGATGCCCAAGACCTCTTTGGCCCAGCAGCCTCAGGGCAGCAGGGAGAGCAAGAGGCCCAACTTGCCCCTAGGTCGGCTCTGCCCCTTCCCACACAGGCAGCCAACCCAGCAGCTGCCTGACAGACTCTGGCTCCCCCGAGCTCTCTGCCGGTGCAGGGGTCAGGAACAGACGTGTGCATGTGGTTCTGCCTTGGTCTGGGAGTGTGGACCCACTGCCTGGACCCCAGGCTCAGGGGCAAGGGCCCGGAGAGAGCAACACCCCGAAGCGCTTTTCTCCTGGCCTTGGGAGCGTTGTGCGTGCCTGGCGGGAACATCGGGCGGGAGTGCTTGCAAACCGGCCTTTCGAGGCAGACGGGGAGGTCTTCCAGCGGGAGAGTGCCGGTTGTGCTCAGACGCCCCACAGACCAGGGGCAGGACCCAGCAGTGTCCCTGCCCCTGGCAGCCTTGCCGAGACCTTCCTGGCCTCCGGGGGTACTGCCCCACCAAGGGGCAGGCTGCGGGGACTGGGTCCAGACATGCCCGGGCGCCTCCCCAGGCTCATCCCCGCTGGTGCCTTTCCCCTGGGCCTAGGCCTCGGTTGAGGCCTCCTTGGAGAGGAGGTTGCTGGCAGGGGCTGTCTCCACACTGCAAGGTGCTGGAGCTCAGAGGGCCTCGTCAGAGGGAAGGGACCAGCAAGGGGCTGGATGCCCAAGACCTCTTTGGCCCAGCAGCCTCAGGGCAGCAGGGAGAGCAAGAGGCCCAACTTGCCCCTAGGTTGGCTCTGCCCCTTCCCACACAGGCGGCCAGCCCAGCAGCTGCCTGACAGACTCTGGCTCCCCCGAGCTCTCTGCCGGTGCAGGGGGCAGATCAGACGTGTGCATGTGGTTCTGCCTTGTCCTGGGAGTGTGGACACCCTGCCTTGCCCCCAGGCTCAGGGGCAAGGGCCCGGAGAGAGCACCACCCTGAAGCGCTTTCCTCACGGGCTTGGGAGCATTGTGCGAGCCTGGCGTGAACAGCGGGCGGGAGTGTTTGCAAACAGGACTTTGGAGGCAGCCGGGGAGGTCTTCCAGTGGGAGAGGGCCGGTTGTGCTCAGAGGCCCCACAGGCCAGGGGCAGGACGCAGCAGGGCCCCTGCCCCTGGCCAGCCTTGCCCAGACCTTCCTGGCCTCCGGGGGTACTGCCCCACCAAGGGGCAGGCTGCGGGGCCTGGGTCCAGACATGCCCGGGCGCCTCCCCAGGCTCATCCCCGCTGGTGCCTTTCCCCTGGGCCTAGGCCTCGGTTGAGGCCTCCTTGGAGAGGAGGTTGCTGGCAGGGGCTGTCTCCACACTGCAAGGTGCTGGAGCTCAGAGGGCCTCGTCAGAGGGAAGGGACCAGTAAGGGGCTGGATGCCCAAGACGTCTTTGGCCCAGCAGCCTCAGGGCAGCAGGGAGAGCAAGAGGCCCAACTTGCCCCTAGGTCGGCTCTGCCCCTTCCCACACAGGCGGCCAGCCCAGCAGCTGCCTGACAGACTCTGGCTCCCCCCAGCTCTCTGCCGGTGGAGGGGGCAGGAACAGACGTGTGCATGTGGTTCTGCCTTGGCCTGGGACTGTGGATCCCCTGCCTGGCCCCCAGGCTCAGGGGCATGGGCCCGGAGAGACCACCACCCCGAAGCGCTTTTCTCCGGGGTTTTGGAACATTGTGTGTGCCTGGCGGGAACAGCGAGTGGGAATGCTTGCAAACCGGCCTTTGGGGGCAGCCGGGGAGGTCCTCCATGGTCCCTGAGAGAACACCACCCCGAAGCGCTTTTCTCACGGTCTTGGGAGCATTGTGCGCGGCTGGCGGGAACAGCGGGCATGAGTGCTTGCAAACTGTCCTTTGGAGGCAGCCGGGGAGGTCTTCCAAGGGCCGGACTGATCACCACCCCAAAATGCTTTTCTCTCGGGCTTGGGAGCATTGTGCGCGGCTGTCGGGAACAACGGACATGAATGCTTGCAAACCGGCCTTTGGAGGCAGCCCGTTAGGTCTTCCAAGGGCCCGGAGAGAGCACCACCCCAAAATGCTTTTCTCCCGGGCTTGGGAGCATTGTGCGTGGCTGGCGGAAGCAGCGGGAATGAGTACTTACAAACCGGCCTTTGGAGGCAGCCGGGGAGGTCTTGAAAGTGCCCGGAGAGAGCACCACCCCGAAGCGCTTTTCTCCCGGGCTTGGGAACATTGTGCGCGGCTGGCGGGAACAGCAGGCAGGACTGCTTGCAAACTGGCCTTTGGAGGCAGCCGGGGAGGTCTTCCAAGGGCCCGGAGTGAGCACCACCCCAAAATGCTTTTCTCCCGGGCTTGGGAGCATTGTGCGCGGCTGGTGGGAACAACGGGCATGAGTGCTTGCAAACCGGCCTTTGGAGGCAGCCGGGGACGTCTTCCAAGGGCCCGGAGAGAGCACCACCCCGAAGCGCTTTTCTCCCGGGCTTGGGAGCATTGTGCGCGGCTGGCGGGAACAGCAGGCAGGACTGCTTGCAAACTGGCCTTTGGAGGCAGCCGGGGAGGTCTTCCAAGGGCCCAGAGTGAGCACCACCCCAAAATGCTTTTCTCCCGGGCTTGGGAGCATTGTGCGCGGCTGGTGGGAACAACGGGCATGAGTGCTTGCAAACCGGCCTTTGGAGGCAGCCGGGGACGACTTCCAAGGGCCCGGAGAGATCACCACCCCGAAGCACTTTTCTCCCGGGCTTGGGAGCATTGTGCGTGGCTGGCGGGAACAGCAGGAAGGAGTCCTTGCAAACCGGCCTTTGGAGGCAGCGGGGGAGGTCTTCCAAGGGCCTGTAGAGAGCACCACCCCGAAGCGCTTTTCTCCCGGGCTTGGGAGTATTGTGCGCGGGTGGCAGGAACAGCAGGCAGGAGTGCTTGAAAACCGGCCTTTGCAGGCAGCCGGGGAGGTCTTCCAGGGCCCGGTGTGAGCACCACCCCAAAAAGCTTTTCTCCCGGGCTTGGGAGCATTGTGCGCGGCTGGTGGGAACAGCGGGCATGAGTGCTTGCAAACTGGCCACTGGAGGCAGCCGGGGAGGTCTTCCAAGGGCCTGTAGAGAGCACCACCCCAAAATGCTTCTCTCCCGGGCTTGGGAGCATTGTGCGTGGCTGGCGGGAACAGCAGGAAGGAGTCCTTGCAAACCGGCCTTTGGAGGCAGCCGGGGAGGTCTTCCAAGGGCCTGTAGAGAGCACCACCCCGAAGCGCTTTTCTCCCGGGCTTGGGAGCATTGTGCGCAGGTGGCGGGAACAGCAGGCAGGAGTGCTTGAAAACTGGCCTTTGGAGGCAGCCGGGGAGGTCTTCCAGGGCCCGGTGTGAGCACCACCCCAAAAAGCTTTTCTCCCGGGCTTGGGAGCATTCTGCGCGGCTGGTGGGAACAGCGGACATGAGTGCTTGCAAACTGGCCATTGGAGGCAGCCGGGGAGGTCTTCCAAGGGCCCGGAGTGAGCACCACCCCAAAATGCTTTTCTCCCGGGCTTGGGAGCATTGTGCGTGGCTGGAGGGAACAGCAGGAAGGAGTCCTTGCAAACCGGCCTTTGGAGGCAGCCGGGGAGGTCTTCCAAGGGCCTGTAGAGAGCACCACCCCGAAGCGCTTTTCTCCCGCGCTTGGGAGCATTCTGCGCGGGTGGCGGGAACAGCAGGCAGGAGTGCTTGAAAACCGTCCTTTGGAGGCAGCCGGGGAGGTCTTCCAGGGCCCGGTGTGAGCACCACCCCAAAATGCTTTTCTCCCGGGCTTGGGAGCATTGTGCGTGGCTGGCGGGAACAGCAGGCAGGAGTGCTTGAAAACCGTCCTTTGGAGGCAGCCGGGGAGGTCTTCCAGGGCCCGGTGTGAGCACCACCCCGAAGCGCTTTTCTCCCGGGCTTGGGAGCATTGTGCGCGCCTGGCGGGAACAGTGGGCAGGAGTGCTTGCAAACCGGCCTTTGGAGGCAGCCGGGGAGGTCTTCCAGTGGGAGAGGGCCGGTTGTGCTCAGAGGCCCCACAGGCCATGGGGAGGACCCAGCAGGGCCCCTGCCCCTGGCCAGCCTTGCCCAGATCTTCCTGGCCTCCGGGGGTACTGCCCCACCAAGGGGCAGGCTGCGGGGACTGGGTCCAGACATGCCCGGGCGCCTCCCCAGGCTCATCCCCGCTGGTGGCTTTCCCCTGGGCCTAGGCCTCGGTTGAGGCCTCCTTGGAGAGGATGTTGCTGGCAGGGGCTGTCTCCACACTGCAAGGTGCTGGAGCTCAGAGGGCCTCCTCAGAGGGAAGGGACCAGCAAGGGGCTGGATGCCCAAGACCTCTTTGGCCCAGCAGCCTCAGGGCAGCAGGGAGAGGAAGAGGCCCAACTTGCCCCTAGGTCGGCTCTGCCCCTTCCCACACAGGCGGCCAGCCCAGCAGATGCCTGACAGACTCTGGCTCCCCCGAGCTCTCTGCCGGTGCAGGGGTCAGGAACAGACGTGTGCATGTGGTTCTGCCTTGGTCTGGGAGTGTGGACCAACTGCCTGGACCCCAGGCTCAGGGGCAAGGGCCCGAGGAGAGCACCACCCCGAACCGCTTTTCTCCCGGGCTTGGGAGCATTGTGCGTGCCTGGCAGGAACAGCGGGCGGGAGTGTTGGCAAACTGGCCTTTGGAGGGAGCCGGGGAGTTCTTCCAGTGGGAGAGGGCCGGTTGTGCTCAGAGGCCCCACAGGCCAGGGGCAGGACCCAGCAGGGCCCCTGCCCCTGGCCAGCCTTGCCCAGACCTTCCTGGCCTCCGGGGGTACTGCCCCACCAAGGGGCAGGCTGCGGGGACTGGGTCCAGACATGCCCGGGCGCCTCCCCAGGCTCATCCCCGCTGGTGTCTTTCCCCTGGGCCTAGGCCTCGGTTGAGGCCTCCTTGGAGAGGAGGTTGCTGGCAGGGGCTGTCTCTACACTGCAAGGTGCTGGAGCTCAGAGGGCCTCGTCAGAGGGAAGGGACCAGCAAGGGGCTGGATGCCCAAGACCTCTATGGCCCAGCAGCCTCAGGGCAGCAGGGAGAGCAAGAGGCCCAACTTGCCCCTAGGTCGGCTCTGCCACTTCCCACACAGGCGGCCAGCCAAGCAGCTGACTGACAGACTCTGGCTCCCCCGAGCTCTCTGCCGGTGCAGGGGGCAGATCAGACGTGTGCATGTGGTTCTGCCTTGGCCTGGGAGTGTGGACACCCTGCCTTGCCCCCAGGCTCAGGGGCAAGGGCCCGGAGAGAGCACCACCCCGAAGCGCTTTTCTCCCGGGCTTGGGAGCATTGTGCGCGCTTGGTGGGAACAGTGGGCGGGAGTGCGTGCAAAACGCCCTTTGGAGGCAGCCGGGGAGGTCTTCCAGTGGGAGAGGGCCGGTTGTGCTCAGGGGCCCCGCAGGCCAGGGGCAGGACCCAGCAGGTCCCCTGCCCCTGGTCAGCCTTGCCCAGACCTTCCTGGCCTCCAGGGGTAATGCCCCACCAAGGGGCAGGCTGCGGGGACTGGGTCCAGACATGCCCGGGCGCCTCCCCAGGCTCATCCCCGCTGGTGCCTTTCCCCTGGGCCTAGGCCTCGGTTGAGGCCTCCTTGGAGAGGAGATTGCTGGCAGGGGCTGTCTCCACACTGCAAGGTGCTGGAGCTCAGAGGGCCTCGTCAGAGGGAAGGGACCAGCAAAGGGCTGGATGCCCAAGACGTCTTTGGCCCAGCAGCCTCAGGGCAGCAGGGAGAGCAAGAGGCCCAACTTGCCCCTAGGTCGGCTCTGCCCCTTCCCACACAGGCGGCCAGCCCAGCACCTGCCTGAGAGACTCTGGCTCCCCCGAGCTCTCTCCCGGTGTAGGGGGCAGGAACAGACGTGTTCATGTCGTTCTGTCTTGGCCTGGGAGTGTGTTCCCCCTGCCTGGCCCGCAGGCTTAGGGGCAAGGGCCCGGAGAGAGCACCACCCCGAAGCGCTTTTCTCCCGGGCTTGGGAGCATTGTGCGTGCCTGGCGGGAACAGCGGGCGGGAGTGCTTGCAAACCGGCCTTTGGAGGCAGACGGGGAGGTCTTCCAGCGGGAGAGTGCCGGTTGTGCTCAGACGTCCCACAGGCCAGGGGCAGGACCCAGCGCTGTCCCTGCCCCTGGCAGCCTTGCACAGACCTTCCTGGCCTCCGGGGGTACTGCCCCACCAAGGGGCAGGCTGCGGGGACTGGGTCCAGACATGCCCGGGCGCCTCCCCAGGCTCATCCCCGCTGGTGCCTTTCCCCTGGGCCTAGTCCTCGGTTGAGGCCTCATTGGAGAGGAGGTTGCTGGCAGGGGCTGTCTCCACACTGCAAGGTGCTGGAGCTCAGAGGGCCTCGTCAGAGGGAAGGGACCAGCAAGGGGCTGGATGCCCAAGACCTCTTTGGCCCAGCAGCCTCAGGGCAGCAGGGAGAGGAAGAGGCCCAACTTGCCCCTAGGTCGGCTCTGCCCCTTCCCACACAGGCGGCCAGCCCAGCACCTGCCTGACAGACTCTGGCTCCCCAGAGCTCTCTGCCGGTGCAGGGGTCAGGAACAGACGTGTGCATGTGGTTCTGCCTTGGTCTGGGAGTGTGGACCCACTGCCTGGCCCCCAGGCTCAGGGGCAAGGGCCCGGAGAGAGCACCAACCCGAAGCGCTTTTCTCCCGGGCTTGGGAGCATTGTGCGAGCCTGGCGTGAACAGCGGGCGGGAGTGTTTGCAAACAGGACTTTGGAGGCAGCCGTGGAGGTCTTCCAGTGGGAGAGGGCCGGTTGTGCTCAGAGGCCTCACAGGCCAGGGGCAGGACCCAGCAGGTCCCCTGCCCCTGGCCAGCCTTGCCCAGACCTTCCTGGCCTCCGGGGGTACTGCCCCACCAAGGGGCAGGCTGCGGGGACTGGGTCCAGACATGCCCGGGCGCCTCCACTGGCTCATCTCCGCTGGTGCCTTTCCCCTGGGCCTAGGCCTCGGTTGAGGCCTCCTTGGAGAGGAGGTTGCTGGCAGGGGCTGTCTCCACACTGCAAGGTGCTGGAGCTCAGAGGGCCTCGTCAGAGGGAAGGGACCAGCAAGGGGCTGGATGCCCAAGACCTCTTTGGCCCAGCAGCCTCAGGGCAGCAGGGAGAGCAAGAGGCCCAACTTGCCCCTAGGTCGGCTCTGCCCCTTCCCACACAGGCGGCCAGCCCAGCAGCTGCCTGACAGACTCTGGCTCCCCCCAGCTCTCTGCCGGTGGAGGGGGCAGGAACAGACGTGTGCATGTGGTTCTGCCTTGGCCTGGGACTGTGGATCCCCTGCCTGGCCCCCAGGCTCAGGGGCATGGGCCCGGAGAGACCACCACCCCGAAGCGCTTTTCTCCGGGGTTTTGGAACATTGTGTGTGCCTGGCGGGAACAGCGAGTGGGAATGCTTGCAAACCGGCCTTTGGGGGCAGGCGGGGAGGTCCTCCATGGTCCCTGAGAGAACACCACCCCGAAGCGCTTTTCTCACGGTCTTGGGAGCATTGTGCGCGGCTGGCGGGAACAGCGGGCATGAGTGCTTGCAAACTGTCCTTTGGAGGCAGCCGGGGAGGTCTTCCAAGGGCCGGACTGATCACCACCCCAAAATGCTTTTCTCTCGGGCTTGGGAGCATTGTGCGCGGCTGTCGGGAACAACGGACATGAATGCTTGCAAACCGGCCTTTGGAGGCAGCCCGGGAGGTCTTCCAAGGGCCCGGAGAGAGCACCACCCCAAAATGCTTTTCTCCCGGGCTTGGGAGCATTGTGCGTGGCTGGCGGAAGCAGCGGGAATGAGTACTTACAAACCGGCCTTTGGAGGCAGCCGGGGAGGTCTTGAAAGTGCCCGGAGAGAGCACCACCCCGAAGCGCTTTTCTCCCGGGCTTGGGAACATTGTGCGCGGCTGGCGGGAACAGCAGGCAGGACTGCTTGCAAACTGGCCTTTGGAGGCAGCCGGGGAGGTCTTCCAAGGGCCCGGAGTGAGCACCACCCCAAAATGCTTTTCTCCCGGGCTTGGGAGCATTGTGCGCGGCTGGTGGGAACAACGGGCATGAGTGCTTGCAAACCGGCCTTTGGAGGCAGCCGGGGACGTCTTCCAAGGGCCCGGAGAGAGCACCACCCCGAAGCGCTTTTCTCCCGGGCTTGGGAGCATTGTGCGCGGCTGGCGGGAACAGCAGGCAGGACTGCTTGCAAACTGGCCTTTGGAGGCAGCCGGGGAGGTCTTCCAAGGGCCCGGAGTGAGCACCACCCCAAAATGCTTTTCTCCCGGGCTTGGGAGCATTGTGCGCGGCTGGTGGGAACAACGGGCATGAGTGCTTGCAAACCGGCCTTTGGAGGCAGCCGGGGACGACTTCCAAGGGCCCGGAGAGATCACCACCCCGAAGCACTTTTCTCCCGGGCTTGGGAGCATTGTGCGTGGCTGGCGGGAACAGCAGGAAGGAGTCCTTGCAAACCGGCCTTTGGAGGCAGCGGGGGAGGTCTTCCAAGGGCCTGTAGAGAGCACCACCCCGAAGCGCTTTTCTCCCGGGCTTGGGAGTATTGTGCGCGGGTGGCAGGAACAGCAGGCAGGAGTGCTTGAAAACCGGCCTTTGCAGGCAGCCGGGGAGGTCTTCCAGGGCCCGGTGTGAGCACCACCCCAAAAAGCTTTTCTCCCGGGCTTGGGAGCATTGTGCGCGGCTGGTGGGAACAGCGGGCATGAGTGCTTGCAAACTGGCCACTGGAGGCAGCCGGGGAGGTCTTCCAAGGGCCTGTAGAGAGCACCACCCCAAAATGCTTCTCTCCCGGGCTTGGGAGCATTGTGCGTGGCTGGCGGGAACAGCAGGAAGGAGTCCTTGCAAACCGGCCTTTGGAGGCAGCCGGGGAGGTCTTCCAAGGGCCTGTAGAGAACACCACCCCGAAGCGCTTTTCTCCCGGGCTTGGGAGCATTGTGCGCAGGTGGCGGGAACAGCAGGCAGGAGTGCTTGAAAACTGGCCTTTGGAGGCAGCCGGGGAGGTCTTCCAGGGCCCGGAGTGAGCACCACCCCAAAAAGCTTTTCTCCCGGGCTTGGGAGCATTGTGCGCGGCTGGTGGGAACAGCGGACATGAGTGCTTGCAAACTGGCCATTGGAGGCAGCCGGGGAGGTCTTCCAAGGGCCCGCAGTGAGCACCACCCCAAAATGCTTTTCTCCCGGGCTTGGGAGCATTGTGCGTGGCTGGCGGGAACAGCAGGAAGGAGTCCTTGCAAACCGGCCTTTGGAGGCAGCCGGGGAGGTCTTCCAAGGGCCTTAGAGAGCACCACCCCGAAGCGCTTTTCTCCCGCGCTTGGGAGCATTCTGCGCGGGTGGCGGGAACAGCAGGCAGGAGTGCTTGAAAACCGTCCTTTGGAGGCAGCCGGGGAGGTCTTCCAGGGCCCGGTGTGAGCACCACCCCAAAATGCTTTTCTCCCGGGCTTGGGAGCATAATGCGCGGATGGCGGGAACAGCGAGTGGGAGTGCTTCCAAACCGGCCTTTGGGGGCACCCCGGGAGGTCTTCCATGGGCACGGAGAGAACACCACCCCGAAGCGCTTTTCTCCGGGGTTTTGGAGGATTGTGCGTGGCTGGCGGGAACAGCGAGTGGGAGTGCTTGCAAACCGGCCTTTGGGGGCAGCCAGGGAGGTCCTCCATTGGCACGGAGAGAACACCACCCCGAAGCGCTTTTCTCCCGGGCTTGGGAGCATTGTGCGAGGCTGGCGGGAACAGCGGGCGGGAGTGCTTGCAAACCGGCCTTTGGAGGCAGCTTGGGAGGTCTTCCAAGGGCCCGGAGAGAGCACCATCCCGAAGCACTTTTCTCACGGAATTGGGAGCATTGTTCGCGGCTGTCGGGAACAGAGGACATGAGTGCTTGCAAACCGGCCTTTAGAGGCAGCCGGGGAGTCTTCCAAGGGCCCGGAGAGAGACCACCTCAAAATGCTTTTCTCCCGGGCTTGGGAGCATTGTGTGCGGCTGGCGGGTCAGCGGGAGGGAGTTCTTGAAAACCAGCCTTTGGAGGCAGCCGGGGAGGTCTTCCAAGGGCCGGGAGAGAGCACCACCCCGAAGCGCTTTTCTCCCGGGCTTGGGAGCATTGTGCGCGCCTGGCGGGAACAGTGGGCGGGAGTGCTTGCAAACCGGCCTTTGGAGGCAGCCGGGGAGGTCTTCCAGTGGGAGAGGGCCGGTTGTGCTCAGAGGCCCCACAGGCCAGGGGCAGGACCCAGCAGGGCCCCTGCCCCTGGCCAGCCTTGCCCAGACCTTCCTGGCCTCCGGGGGTACTGCCCCACCAAGGGGCAGGCTGCGGGGACAGGGTCCAGACATGCCCGGGCGCCTCCCCTGGCTCAACCCCGCTGGTGCCTTTCCCCTGGGCCTAGGCCTCGGTTGAGGCCTCCTTGGAGAGGAGATTGCTGGCAGGGGCTGTCTCCACACTGCAAGGTGCTGGAGCTCAGAGGGCCTCGTCAGAGGGAAGGGACCAGTAAGGGGCTGGATGCCCAAGACGTCTTTGGCCCTGCAGCCTCAGGGCAGCAGGGAGAGCAAGAGGCCCAACTTGCCCCTAGGTCGGCTCTGCCCCTTCCCACACAGGCGGCGAGCCCAGCAGCTGCCTGACAGACTCTGGCTCCCCCGAACTCTCTGCCGGTGCAGGGGTCAGGAACAGACGTGTGCATGTGGTTCTGCCTTGGTCTGGGAGTGTGGACCAACTGCCTGGACCCCAGGCTCAGGGGCAAGGGCCCGAGGAGAGCACCACCCCGAAGCGCTTTTCTCCCGGGCTTGGGAGCATTGTGCGTGCCTGGCGGGAACAGCGGGCGGGAGTGTTGGCAAACTGGCCTTTGGAGGGAGCCGGGGAGTTCTTCCAGTGGGAGAGGGCCGGTTGTGCTCAGAGGCCCCACAGGCCAGGGGCAGGACCCAGCAGGGCCCCTGCCCCTGGCCAGCCTTGCCCAGACCTTCCTGGCCTCCGGGGGTACTGCCCCACCAAGGGGCAGGCTGCGGGGACTGGGTCCAGACATGCCCGGGCGCCTCCCCAGGCTCATCCCCGCTGGTGCCTTTCCCCTGGGCCTAGGCCTCGGTTGAGGCCTCCTTGGAGAGGAGGTTGCTGGCAGGGGCTGTCTCCACACTGCAAGGTGCTGGAGCTCAGAGGGCCTCGTCAGAGGGAAGGGACCAGCAAGGGGCTGGATGCCCAAGACCTCTATGGCCCAGCAGCCTCAGGGCAGCAGGGAGAGCAAGAGGCCCAACTTGCCCCTAGGTCGGCTCTGCCACTTCCCACACAGGCGGCCAGCCCAGCAGCTGCCTGACAGACTCTGGCTCCCCCGAGCTCTCTGCCGGTGCAGGGGGCAGATCAGACGTGTGCATGTGGTTCTGCCTTGGCCTGGGAGTGTGGACACCCTGCCTTGCCCCCAGGCTCAGGGGCAAGGGCCCAGAGAGAGCACCACCCCGAAGCGCTTTTCTCCCGGGCTTGGGAGCATTGTGCAAGTCTGGCGTGAACAGCGGGTGGGAGTGTTGGCAAACAGGACTTTGGAGGCAGCCGGGGAGGTCTTCCAGTGGGAGAGGGCCGGTTGTGCTCAGAGGCCCCACAGGCCAGGGGCAGGACCCAGCAGGTCCCCTGCCCCTGGCCAGCCTTTCCCAGACCTTCCTGGCCTCCGGGGGTACTGCCCCACCAAGGGGCAGGCTGCGGGGACTGGGTCCAGACATGCCCGGGCGCCTCCCCAGGCTCATCCCCGCTGGTGCCTTTCCCCTGGTCCTAGGTCTCGGTTGAGGCCTCCTTGGAGAGGAGGTTGCTGGCAGGGGCTGTCTCCACACTGCAAGGTGCTGGAGCTCAGAGGGCCTCGTCAGAGTGAAGGGACAAGCAAAGGGCTGGATGCCCAAGACCTCTTTGGCCCAGCAGCCTCAGGGCAGCAGGGAGAGCAAGAGGCCCAACTTGCCCCTAGGTCGGCTCTGCCCCTTCCCACAAAGGCGGCCAGCCCAGCAGCTGCCTGACAGACTCTGGCTCCCCCGAGCTCTCTGCCGGTGCAGGGGTCAGGAACAGACGTGTGCATGTGGTTCTGCCTTGGCCTGGGACTGTGGACCCCCTGCCTGGCCCCCAGGCTCAGGGGCAAGGGCCCGGAGAGAGCACCACCCCGAAGCGCTTTTCTCCCGGGCTTGGGAGCATTGTGCGCGCTTGGTGGGAACAGTGGGCGGGAGTGCGTGCAAAACGGCCTTTGGAGGCAGCCGGGGAGGTCTTCCAGTGGGAGAGGGCCGGTTGTGCTCAGAGGCCCCACAGGCCAGGGGCAGGACCCAGCAGGTCCCCTGCCCCTGGCCAGACTTGCCCAGACCTTCCTGGCCTCCAGGGGTACTGCCCCACCAAGGGGCAGGCTGCGGGGACTGGGTCCAGACATGCCCGGGCGCCTCCCCAGGCTCATCCCCGCTGGTGCCTTTCCCCTGGGCCTAGGCCTCGGTTGAGGCCTCCTTGGAGAGAAGGTTGCTGGCAGGGGCTGTCTCCACACTGCAAGGTGCTGGAGATCAGAGGGCCTCGTCAGAGGGAAGGGACCAGCAAAGGGCTGGATGCCCAAGACGTCTTTGGCCCAGCAGCCTCAGGGCAACAGGGAGAGCAAGAGGCCCAACTTGCCCCTAGGTCGGCTCTGCCCCTTCCCACACAGGCGGCCAGCCCAGCACGTGCCTGAGAGACTCTGGCTCCCCCGAGCTCTCTGCCGGTGTAGGGGGCAGGAACAGACGTGTTCATGTCGTTCTGTCTTGGCCTGGGAGTGTGTTCCCCCTGCCTGGCCCGCAGGCTTAGGGGCAAGGGCCCGGAGAGAGCACCACCCCGAAGCGCTTTTCTCCCGGGCTTGGGAGCATTGTGCGAGCCTGGCGTGAACAGCGGGCGGGAGTGTTTGCAAACAGGACTTTGGAGGCAGCCGTGGAGGTCTTCCAGTGGGAGAGGGCCGGTTGTGCTCAGTGGCCTCACAGGCCAGGGGCAGGACCCAGCAGGTCCCCTGCCCCTGGCCAGCCTTGCCCAGACCTTCCTGGCCTCCGGGGGTACTGCCCCACCAAGGGGCAGGCTGCGGGGACTGGGTCCAGACATGCCCGGGCGCCTCCCCAGGCTCATCCCCGCTGGTGCCTTTCCCCTGGGCATAGGCCTCGGTTGATGCCTCCTTGGAGAGGAGGTTGCTGGCAGGGGCTGTCTCCACACTGCAAGGTGCTGGAGCTCAGAGGGCCTCGTCAGAGGGAAGGGACCAGCAAGGGGCTGGATGCCCAAGACCTCTTTGGCCCAGCAGCCTCAGGGCAGCAGGGAGAGCAAGAGGCCCAACTTGCCCCTAGGTCGGCTCTGCCCCTTCCCACACAGGCAGCCAACCCAGCAGCTGCCTGATAGACTCTGGCTCCCCCGAGCTCTCTGCCGGTTCAGGGGTCAGGAACAGACGTGTGCATGTGGTTCTGCCTTGGTCTGGGAGTGTGGACCCACTGCCTGGACCCCAGGCTCAGGGGCAAGGGCCCGGAGAGAGCAACACCCCGAAGCGCTTTTCTCCTGGCCTTGGGAGCGTTGTGCGTGCCTGGCGGGAACAGCGGGCGGGAGTGTTGGCAAACCCGCCTTTGAAGGCAGCCGGGGAGGTCTTCCAGTGGGAGAGGGCCGGTTGTGCTCAGAGGCCCCACAGGCCAGGGGCAGGACCCAGCAGGGACCCT
This sequence comes from Dama dama, assembly GCF_033118175.1. Taxonomy (NCBI): domain Eukaryota; kingdom Metazoa; phylum Chordata; class Mammalia; order Artiodactyla; family Cervidae; genus Dama; species Dama dama. The sequence goes on from NW_026870970.1 coordinate 518,580, forward strand.
GCCCCTGGCCAGCCTTGCCCAGACCTTCCTGGCCTCCGGGGGTACTGCCCCACCAAGGGGCAGGCTGCGGGGACTGGGTCCTGATATGCCCGTGCGCCTCCACTGGCTCATCCCCGCTGGTGCCTTTCCCCTGGGCCTAGGCCTCGGTTGAGGCCTCCTTGGAGAGGAGGTTGCTGGCAGGGTCTGTCTCCACACTGCAAGGTGCTGGAGCTCAGAGGGCCTCGTCAGAAGGAAGGGACCAGCAAGGGGCTGGATGCCCAAGACTTCTTTGGCATAGCAGCCTCAGGGCAGCAGGGAGAGCAAGAGGCCCAAATTGCCCCTAGGTCGGCTCTGCCCCTTCCCACACAGGCGGCCAGCCCAGCAGCTGCCTGACTGACACTGGCTCCCCCCAGCTCTCTGCCGGTGGAGGGGGCAGGAACAGACGTCTGCATGTTGTTGTGCCTTGGCCTGGGACTGTGGACCCCCTGCCTGGCCCCCAGGCTCAGGGGCAAGGGCCCGGAGAGACCACCACCCCGAAGCGCTTTTCTCCCGGGCTTGGGAGCATTGTGCGCGCCTGGCGGGAACAGTGGGCGGGAGTGCTTGCAAACCGGCCTTTGGAGGCAGCCGGGGAGGTCTTCCAGTGGGAGAGGGCCGGTTGTGCTCAGAGGCCCCACAGGCCAGGGGCAGGACCCAGCAGGGCCCCTGCCCCTGGCCAGCCTTGCCCAGACCTTCCTGGCCTCCGGGGGTACTGCCCCACCAAGGGGCAGGCTGCGGGGACAGGGTCCAGACATGCCCGGGCGCCTCCCCTGGCTCAACCCCGCTGGTGCCTTTCCCCTGGGCCTAGGCCTCGGTTGAGGCCTCCTTGGAGAGGAGATTGCTGGCAGGGGCTGTCTCCACACTGCAAGGTGCTGGAGCTCAGAGGGCCTCGTCAGAGGGAAGGGACCAGTAAGGGGCTGGATGCCCAAGACGTCTTTGGCCCTGCAGCCTCAGGGCAGCAGGGAGAGCAAGAGGCCCAACTTGCCCCTAGGTCGGCTCTGCCCCTTCCCACACAGGCGGCCAGCCCAGCACCTGCCTGAGAGACTCTGGCTCCCCCGAGCTCTCTGCCGGTGCAGGGGACAGGAACAGACGTGTGCATGTGTTTCTGCCTTGGTCTGGGAGTGTGATCCCCCTGCCTTGCCGACAGGCTCAGGGGCAAGGGCCCGGAGAGAGCACCACCCCGAAGCGCTTTTCTCCCGGGCTTGGGAGCATTGTGCGCGCCTGGCGGGAACAGTGGGCGGGAGTGCTTGCAAACCGGCCTTTGGAGGCAGCCGGGGAGGTCTTCCAGTGGGAGAGGGCCGGTTGTGCTCAGAGGACCCACAGGCCATGGGGAGGACCCAGCAGGGCCCCTGCCCCTGGCCAGCCTTGCCCAGATCTTCCTGGCCTCCGGGGGTACTGCCCCACCAGGGGCAGGCTGCGGGGACTGGGTCCAGACAAGCCCGGGCGCCTCCCCAGGCTCATCCCCGCTGGTGCCTTTCCCCTGGGCCTAGGCCTCGGTTGAGGCCTCCTTGGAGAGGATGTTGCTGGCAGGTGCTGTCTCCACACTGCAAGGTGCTGGAGCTCAGAGGGCCTCGTCAGAGGGAAGGGACCAGCAAGGGGCTGGATGCCCAAGACCTCTTTGGCCCAGCAGCCTCAGGGCAGCGGGGAGAGGAAGAGGCCCAACTTGCCCCTAGGTCGGCTCTGCCCCTTCCCACACAGGCGGCCAGCCCAGCACCTGCCTGACAGACTCTGGCTCCCCCGAACTCTCTGCCGGTGCAGGGGTCAGGAACAGACGTGTGCATGTGGTTCTGCCTTGGTCTGGGAGTGTGGACCCACTGCCTGGACCCCAGGCTCAGGGGCAAGGGCCCGGAGAGAGCACCACCCCGAAGCGCTTTTCTCCCGGGCTTGGGAGCATTGTGCGAGCCTGGCGTGAACAGCGGGCGGGAGTGTTTGCAAACAGGACTTTGGAGGCAGCTGGGGAGGTCTTCCAGTGGGAGAGGGCCGGTTGTGCTCAGAGGCCTCACAGGCCAGGGGCAGGACCCAGCAGGGACCCTGCCCCTGGCCAGCCTTGCCCAGACCTTCCTGGCCTCCGGGGGTACTGCCCCACCAAGGGGCAGGCTGCGGGGACTGGGTCTAGACATGTCCGTGCGCCTCCCCAGGATCATCCCCGCTGGTGCTTTTCCCCTGGGCGTAGGCCTCGGTTGAGTCCTCTTTGGAGAGGAGGTTGCTGGCAGGGGCTGTCTCCACACTGCAAGGTGCTGGAGCTCAGAGGGCCTCGTCAGAGGGAAGGGACCAGCAAAGGGTTGGATGCCCAAGACCTCTTTGACCCAGCAGCCTCAGGGCAGCAGGGAGAGCAAGAGGCCCAACTTGCCCCTAGGTCGGCTCTGCCCCGTCCCACACTGGCAGCCAGCCCAACAGCAGCCTGGCAGTCTCTGGCTCCCCCGAGCTCTCTGCCGGTGTAGGGGGCAGGAACAGACGTGTGCATGTCGTTCTGCATTGGCCTGGGAGTGTGTTCCAACTGCCTGGCCCCCAGGCTCAGGGGCAAGGGCCCGGAGAGAGCACCACCCCGAAGCGCTTTTCTCCTGGGCTTGGGAGCATTGTGCGTGCCTGGCGGGAACAGCGGGCGGGAGTGCTTGCAAACCGGCCTTTGGAGGCAGACGGGGAGGTCTTCCAGCGGGAGAGTGCCGGTTGTGCTCAGACGCCCCACAGGCCAGGGGCACGACCCAGCAGGGCCCCTGCCCCTCGCAGCCTTGCCCAGACCTTCCTGGCCTCCGGGGGTACTGCCCCACCAAGGGGCAGGCTGCGGGGACTGGGTCCAGACATGCCCGTGCGCCTCCACTGGCTCATCTCCGCTGGTGCCTTTCCCCTGGGCCTAGGCCTCGGTTGAGGCCTCCTTGGAGAGGAGGTTGCTGGCAGGGGCTGTCTCCACACTGCAAGGTGCTGGAGCTCAGAGGGCCTCGTCAGAGGGAAGGGACCAGCAAGGGGCTGGATGCCCAAGACCTCTTTGGCCCAGCAGCCTCAGGGCAGCAGGGAGAGCAAGAGGCCCAACTTGCCCCTAGGTCGGCTCTGCCCCTTCCCACACAGGCGGCCAGCCCAGCAGCTGCCTGACAGAGTCTGGCTCCCCCCAGCTCTCTGCCGGTGGAGGGGGCAGGAACAGACGTGTGCATGTGGTTCTGCCTTGGCCTGGGACTGTGGATCCCCTGCCTGGCCCCCAGGCTCAGGGGCATGGGCCCGGAGAGACCACCACCCCGAAGCGCTTTTCTCCGGGGTTTTGGAACATTGTGTGTGCCTGGCGGGAACAGCGAGTGGGAATGCTTGCAAACCGGCCTTTGGGGGCAGCCGGGGAGGTCCTCCATGGTCCCTGAGAGAACACCACCCCGAAGCGCTTTTCTCACGGTCTTGGGAGCATTGTGCGCGGCTGGCGGGAACAGCGGGCATGAGTGCTTGCAAACTGTCCTTTGGAGGCAGCCGGGGAGGTCTTCCAAGGGTCGGACTGATCACCACCCCAAAATGCTTTTCTCTCGGGCTTGGGAGCATTGTGCGCGGCTGTCGGGAACAACGGACATGAATGCTTGCAAACCGGCCTTTGGAGGCAGCCCGGGAGGTCTTCCAAGGGCCCGGAGAGAGCACCACCCCAAAATGCTTTTCTCCCGGGCTTGGGAGCATTGTGCGTGGCTGGCGGAAGCAGCGGGAATGAGTACTTACAAACCGGCCTTTGGAGGCAGCCGGGGAGGTCTTGAAAGTGCCCGGAGAGAGCACCACCCCGAAGCGCTTTTCTCCCGGGCTTGGGAACATTGTGCGCGGCTGGCGGGAACAGCAGGCAGGACTGCTTGCAAACTGGCCTTTGGAGGCAGCCGGGGAGGTCTTCCAAGGGCCCGGAGTGAGCACCACCCCAAAATGCTTTTCTCCCGGGCTTGGGAGCATTGTGCGCGGCTGGTGGGAACAACGGGCATGAGTGCTTGCAAACCGGCCTTTGGAGGCAGCCGGGGACGTCTTCCAAGGGCCCGGAGAGAGCACCACCCCGAAGCGCTTTTCTCCCGGGCTTGGGAGCATTGTGCGCGGCTGGCGGGAACAGCAGGCAGGACTGCTTGCAAACTAGCCTTTGGAGGCAGCCGGGGAGGTCTTCCAAGGGCCCGGAGTGAGCACCACCCCAAAATGCTTTTCTCCCGGGCTTGGGAGCATTGTGCGCGGCTGGTGGGAACAACGGGCATGAGTGCTTGCAAACCGGCCTTTGGAGGCAGCCGGGGACGACTTCCAAGGGCCCGGAGAGATCACCACCCCGAAGCACTTTTCTCCCGGGCTTGGGAGCATTGTGCGTGGCTGGCGGGAACAGCAGGAAGGAGTCCTTGCAAACCGGCCTTTGGAGGCAGCGGGGGAGGTCTTCCAAGGGCCTGTAGAGAGCACCACCCCGAAGCGCTTTTCTCCCGGGCTTGGGAGTATTGTGCGCGGGTGGCAGGAACAGCAGGCAGGAGTGCTTGAAAACCGGCCTTTGCAGGCAGCCGGGGAGGTCTTCCAGGGCCCGGTGTGAGCACCACCCCAAAAAGCTTTTCTCCCGGGCTTGGGAGCATTGTGCGCGGCTGGTGGGAACAGCGGGCATGAGTGCTTGCAAACTGGCCACTGGAGGCAGCCGGGGAGGTCTTCCAAGGGCCTGTAGAGAGCACCACCCCAAAATGCTTCTCTCCCGGGCTTGGGAGCATTGTGCGTGGCTGGCGGGAACAGCAGGAAGGAGTCCTTGCAAACCGGCCTTTGGAGGCAGCCGGGGAGGTCTTCCAAGGGCCTGTAGAGAGCACCACCCCGAAGCGCTTTTCTCCCGGGCTTGGGAGCATTGTGCGCAGGTGGCGGGAACAGCAGGCAGGAGTGCTTGAAAACTGGCCTTTGGAGGCAGCCGGGGAGGTCTTCCAGGGCCCGGAGTGAGCACCACCCCAAAAAGCTTTTCTCCCGGGCTTGGGAGCATTGTGCGCGGCTGGTGGGAACAGCGGACATGAGTGCTTGCAAACTGGCCATTGGAGGCAGCCGGGGAGGTCTTCCAAGGGCCCGCAGTGAGCACCACCCCAAAATGCTTTTCTCCCGGGCTTGGGAGCATTGTGCGTGGCTGGCGGGAACAGCAGGAAGGAGTCCTTGCAAACCGGCCTTTGGAGGCAGCCGGGGAGGTCTTCCAAGGGCCTGTAGAGAGCACCACCCCGAAGCGCTTTTCTCCCGCGCTTGGGAGCATTCTGCGCGGGTGGCGGGAACAGCAGGCAGGAGTGCTTGAAAACCGTCCTTTGGAGGCAGCCGGGGAGGTCTTCCAGGGCCCGGTGTGAGCACCACCCCAAAATGCTTTTCTCCCGGGCTTGGGAGCATTGTGCGTGGCTGGCGGGAACAGCAGGCAGGAGTGCTTGAAAACCGTCCTTTGGAGGCAGCCGGGGAGGTCTTCCAGGGCCCGGTGTGAGCACCACCCCGAAGCGCTTTTCTCCCGGGCTTGGGAGCATTGTGCGCGCCTGGCGGGAACAGTGGGCAGGAGTGCTTGCAAACCGGCCTTTGGAGGCAGCCGGGGAGGTCTTCCAGTGGGAGAGGGCCGGTTGTGCTCAGAGGCCCCACAGGCCATGGGGAGGACCCAGCAGGGCCCCTGCCCCTGGCCAGCCTTGCCCAGATCTTCCTGGCCTCCGGGGGTACTGCCCCACCAAGGGGCAGGCTGCGGGGACTGGGTCCAGACATGCCCGGGCGCCTCCCCAGGCTCATCCCCGCTGGTGGCTTTCCCCTGGGCCTAGGCCTCGGTTGAGGCCTCCTTGGAGAGGATGTTGCTGGCAGGGGCTGTCTCCACACTGCAAGGTGCTGGAGCTCAGAGGGCCTCCTCAGAGGGAAGGGACCAGCAAGGGGCTGGATGCCCAAGACCTCTTTGGCCCAGCAGCCTCAGGGCAGCAGGGAGAGGAAGAGGCCCAACTTGCCCCTAGGTCGGCTCTGCCCCTTCCCACACAGGCGGCCAGCCCAGCAGATGCCTGACAGACTCTGGCTCCCCCGAGCTCTCTGCCGGTGCAGGGGTCAGGAACAGACGTGTGCATGTGGTTCTGCCTTGGTCTGGGAGTGTGGACCAACTGCCTGGACCCCAGGCTCAGGGGCAAGGGCCCGAGGAGAGCACCACCCCGAACCGCTTTTCTCCCGGGCTTGGGAGCATTGTGCGTGCCTGGCAGGAACAGCGGGCGGGAGTGTTGGCAAACTGGCCTTTGGAGGGAGCCGGGGAGTTCTTCCAGTGGGAGAGGGCCGGTTGTGCTCAGAGGCCCCACAGGCCAGGGGCAGGACCCAGCAGGGCCCCTGCCCCTGGCCAGCCTTGCCCAGACCTTCCTGGCCTCCGGGGGTACTGCCCCACCAAGGGGCAGGCTGCGGGGACTGGGTCCAGACATGCCCGGGCGCCTCCCCAGGCTCATCCCCGCTGGTGTCTTTCCCCTGGGCCTAGGCCTCGGTTGAGGCCTCCTTGGAGAGGAGGTTGCTGGCAGGGGCTGTCTCTACACTGCAAGGTGCTGGAGCTCAGAGGGCCTCGTCAGAGGGAAGGGACCAGCAAGGGGCTGGATGCCCAAGACCTCTATGGCCCAGCAGCCTCAGGGCAGCAGGGAGAGCAAGAGGCCCAACTTGCCCCTAGGTCGGCTCTGCCACTTCCCACACAGGCGGCCAGCCAAGCAGCTGACTGACAGACTCTGGCTCCCCCGAGCTCTCTGCCGGTGCAGGGGGCAGATCAGACGTGTGCATGTGGTTCTGCCTTGGCCTGGGAGTGTGGACACCCTGCCTTGCCCCCAGGCTCAGGGGCAAGGGCCCGGAGAGAGCACCACCCCGAAGCGCTTTTCTCCCGGGCTTGGGAGCATTGTGCGCGCTTGGTGGGAACAGTGGGCGGGAGTGCGTGCAAAACGCCCTTTGGAGGCAGCCGGGGAGGTCTTCCAGTGGGAGAGGGCCGGTTGTGCTCAGGGGCCCCGCAGGCCAGGGGCAGGACCCAGCAGGTCCCCTGCCCCTGGTCAGCCTTGCCCAGACCTTCCTGGCCTCCAGGGGTAATGCCCCACCAAGGGGCAGGCTGCGGGGACTGGGTCCAGACATGCCCGGGCGCCTCCCCAGGCTCATCCCCGCTGGTGCCTTTCCCCTGGGCCTAGGCCTCGGTTGAGGCCTCCTTGGAGAGGAGATTGCTGGCAGGGGCTGTCTCCACACTGCAAGGTGCTGGAGCTCAGAGGGCCTCGTCAGAGGGAAGGGACCAGCAAAGGGCTGGATGCCCAAGACGTCTTTGGCCCAGCAGCCTCAGGGCAGCAGGGAGAGCAAGAGGCCCAACTTGCCCCTAGGTCGGCTCTGCCCCTTCCCACACAGGCGGCCAGCCCAGCACCTGCCTGAGAGACTCTGGCTCCCCCGAGCTCTCTCCCGGTGTAGGGGGCAGGAACAGACGTGTTCATGTCGTTCTGTCTTGGCCTGGGAGTGTGTTCCCCCTGCCTGGCCCGCAGGCTTAGGGGCAAGGGCCCGGAGAGAGCACCACCCCGAAGCGCTTTTCTCCCGGGCTTGGGAGCATTGTGCGTGCCTGGCGGGAACAGCGGGCGGGAGTGCTTGCAAACCGGCCTTTGGAGGCAGACGGGGAGGTCTTCCAGCGGGAGAGTGCCGGTTGTGCTCAGACGTCCCACAGGCCAGGGGCAGGACCCAGCGCTGTCCCTGCCCCTGGCAGCCTTGCACAGACCTTCCTGGCCTCCGGGGGTACTGCCCCACCAAGGGGCAGGCTGCGGGGACTGGGTCCAGACATGCCCGGGCGCCTCCCCAGGCTCATCCCCGCTGGTGCCTTTCCCCTGGGCCTAGTCCTCGGTTGAGGCCTCATTGGAGAGGAGGTTGCTGGCAGGGGCTGTCTCCACACTGCAAGGTGCTGGAGCTCAGAGGGCCTCGTCAGAGGGAAGGGACCAGCAAGGGGCTGGATGCCCAAGACCTCTTTGGCCCAGCAGCCTCAGGGCAGCAGGGAGAGGAAGAGGCCCAACTTGCCCCTAGGTCGGCTCTGCCCCTTCCCACACAGGCGGCCAGCCCAGCACCTGCCTGACAGACTCTGGCTCCCCAGAGCTCTCTGCCGGTGCAGGGGTCAGGAACAGACGTGTGCATGTGGTTCTGCCTTGGTCTGGGAGTGTGGACCCACTGCCTGGCCCCCAGGCTCAGGGGCAAGGGCCCGGAGAGAGCACCAACCCGAAGCGCTTTTCTCCCGGGCTTGGGAGCATTGTGCGAGCCTGGCGTGAACAGCGGGCGGGAGTGTTTGCAAACAGGACTTTGGAGGCAGCCGTGGAGGTCTTCCAGTGGGAGAGGGCCGGTTGTGCTCAGAGGCCTCACAGGCCAGGGGCAGGACCCAGCAGGTCCCCTGCCCCTGGCCAGCCTTGCCCAGACCTTCCTGGCCTCCGGGGGTACTGCCCCACCAAGGGGCAGGCTGCGGGGACTGGGTCCAGACATGCCCGGGCGCCTCCACTGGCTCATCTCCGCTGGTGCCTTTCCCCTGGGCCTAGGCCTCGGTTGAGGCCTCCTTGGAGAGGAGGTTGCTGGCAGGGGCTGTCTCCACACTGCAAGGTGCTGGAGCTCAGAGGGCCTCGTCAGAGGGAAGGGACCAGCAAGGGGCTGGATGCCCAAGACCTCTTTGGCCCAGCAGCCTCAGGGCAGCAGGGAGAGCAAGAGGCCCAACTTGCCCCTAGGTCGGCTCTGCCCCTTCCCACACAGGCGGCCAGCCCAGCAGCTGCCTGACAGACTCTGGCTCCCCCCAGCTCTCTGCCGGTGGAGGGGGCAGGAACAGACGTGTGCATGTGGTTCTGCCTTGGCCTGGGACTGTGGATCCCCTGCCTGGCCCCCAGGCTCAGGGGCATGGGCCCGGAGAGACCACCACCCCGAAGCGCTTTTCTCCGGGGTTTTGGAACATTGTGTGTGCCTGGCGGGAACAGCGAGTGGGAATGCTTGCAAACCGGCCTTTGGGGGCAGGCGGGGAGGTCCTCCATGGTCCCTGAGAGAACACCACCCCGAAGCGCTTTTCTCACGGTCTTGGGAGCATTGTGCGCGGCTGGCGGGAACAGCGGGCATGAGTGCTTGCAAACTGTCCTTTGGAGGCAGCCGGGGAGGTCTTCCAAGGGCCGGACTGATCACCACCCCAAAATGCTTTTCTCTCGGGCTTGGGAGCATTGTGCGCGGCTGTCGGGAACAACGGACATGAATGCTTGCAAACCGGCCTTTGGAGGCAGCCCGGGAGGTCTTCCAAGGGCCCGGAGAGAGCACCACCCCAAAATGCTTTTCTCCCGGGCTTGGGAGCATTGTGCGTGGCTGGCGGAAGCAGCGGGAATGAGTACTTACAAACCGGCCTTTGGAGGCAGCCGGGGAGGTCTTGAAAGTGCCCGGAGAGAGCACCACCCCGAAGCGCTTTTCTCCCGGGCTTGGGAACATTGTGCGCGGCTGGCGGGAACAGCAGGCAGGACTGCTTGCAAACTGGCCTTTGGAGGCAGCCGGGGAGGTCTTCCAAGGGCCCGGAGTGAGCACCACCCCAAAATGCTTTTCTCCCGGGCTTGGGAGCATTGTGCGCGGCTGGTGGGAACAACGGGCATGAGTGCTTGCAAACCGGCCTTTGGAGGCAGCCGGGGACGTCTTCCAAGGGCCCGGAGAGAGCACCACCCCGAAGCGCTTTTCTCCCGGGCTTGGGAGCATTGTGCGCGGCTGGCGGGAACAGCAGGCAGGACTGCTTGCAAACTGGCCTTTGGAGGCAGCCGGGGAGGTCTTCCAAGGGCCCGGAGTGAGCACCACCCCAAAATGCTTTTCTCCCGGGCTTGGGAGCATTGTGCGCGGCTGGTGGGAACAACGGGCATGAGTGCTTGCAAACCGGCCTTTGGAGGCAGCCGGGGACGACTTCCAAGGGCCCGGAGAGATCACCACCCCGAAGCACTTTTCTCCCGGGCTTGGGAGCATTGTGCGTGGCTGGCGGGAACAGCAGGAAGGAGTCCTTGCAAACCGGCCTTTGGAGGCAGCGGGGGAGGTCTTCCAAGGGCCTGTAGAGAGCACCACCCCGAAGCGCTTTTCTCCCGGGCTTGGGAGTATTGTGCGCGGGTGGCAGGAACAGCAGGCAGGAGTGCTTGAAAACCGGCCTTTGCAGGCAGCCGGGGAGGTCTTCCAGGGCCCGGTGTGAGCACCACCCCAAAAAGCTTTTCTCCCGGGCTTGGGAGCATTGTGCGCGGCTGGTGGGAACAGCGGGCATGAGTGCTTGCAAACTGGCCACTGGAGGCAGCCGGGGAGGTCTTCCAAGGGCCTGTAGAGAGCACCACCCCAAAATGCTTCTCTCCCGGGCTTGGGAGCATTGTGCGTGGCTGGCGGGAACAGCAGGAAGGAGTCCTTGCAAACCGGCCTTTGGAGGCAGCCGGGGAGGTCTTCCAAGGGCCTGTAGAGAGCACCACCCCGAAGCGCTTTTCTCCCGGGCTTGGGAGCATTGTGCGCAGGTGGCGGGAACAGCAGGCAGGAGTGCTTGAAAACTGGCCTTTGGAGGCAGCCGGGGAGGTCTTCCAGGGCCCGGTGTGAGCACCACCCCAAAAAGCTTTTCTCCCGGGCTTGGGAGCATTCTGCGCGGCTGGTGGGAACAGCGGACATGAGTGCTTGCAAACTGGCCATTGGAGGCAGCCGGGGAGGTCTTCCAAGGGCCCGGAGTGAGCACCACCCCAAAATGCTTTTCTCCCGGGCTTGGGAGCATTGTGCGTGGCTGGCGGGAACAGCAGGAAGGAGTCCTTGCAAACCGGCCTTTGGAGGCAGCCGGGGAGGTCTTCCAAGGGCCTGTAGAGAGCACCACCCCGAAGCGCTTTTCTCCCGCGCTTGGGAGCATTCTGCGCGGGTGGCGGGAACAGCAGGCAGGAGTGCTTGAAAACCGTCCTTTGGAGGCAGCCGGGGAGGTCTTCCAGGGCCCGGTGTGAGCACCACCCCAAAATGCTTTTCTCCCGGGCTTGGGAGCATTGTGCGTGGCTGGCGGGAACAGCAGGAAAGAGTCCTTGCAAACCGGCCTTTGGAGGCAGCCGGGGAGGTCTTCCAAGGGCCTGTAGAGAGCACCACCCCGAAGCGCTTTTCTCCCGCGCTTGGGAGCATTCTGCGCGGGTGGCGGGAACAGCAGGCAGGAGTGCTTGAAAACCGTCCTTTGGAGGCAGCCGGGGAGGTCTTCCAGGGCCCGGTGTGAGCACCACCCCAAAATGCTTTTCTCCCGGGCTTGGGAGCATTGTGCGCGGATGGCGGGAACAGCAGGAAGGAGTCCTTGCAAACCGGCCTTTGGAGGCAGCCGGGGAGGTCTTCCAAGGGCCTGTAGAGAGCACCACCCCGAAGCGCTTTTCTCCCGGGCTTGGGAGCATTGTGCGCGGGTGGCGGGAACAGCAGGCAGGAGTGCTTGAAAACCGTCCTTTGGAGGCAGCCGGGGAGGTCTTCCAGGGCCCGGTGTGAGCACCACCCCAAAATGCTTTTCTCCCGGGCTTGGGAGCATTGTGCGCGGATGGCGGGAACAGCGAGTCGGAGTGCTTCCAAACCGGCCTTTGGGGGCACCCCGGGAGGTCTTCCATGGGCACGGAGAGAACACCACCCCGAAGCGCTTTTCTCCGGGGTTTTGGAGGATTGTGCGTGGCTGGCGGGAACAGCGAGTGGGAGTGCTTGCAAACCGGCCTTTGGGGGCAGCCAGGGAGGTCCTCCATTGGCACGGAGAGAACACCACCCCGAAGCGCTTTTCTCCCGGGCTTGGGAGCATTGTGCGAGGCTGGCGGGAACAGCGGGCGGGAGTGCTTGCAAACCGGCCTTTGGAGGCAGCTTGGGAGGTCTTCCAAGGGCCCGGAGAGAGCACCATCCCGAAGCACTTTTCTCACGGAATTGGGAGCATTGTTCGCGGCTGTCGGGAACAGAGGACATGAGTGCTTGCAAACCGGCCTTTAGAGGCAGCCGGGGAGTCTTCCAAGGGCCCGGAGAGAGACCACCTCAAAATGCTTTTCTCCCGGGCTTGGGAGCATTGTGTGCGGCTGGCGGGTCAGCGGGAGGGAGTTCTTGAAAACCAGCCTTTGGAGGCAGCCGGGGAGGTCTTCCAAGGGCCGGGAGAGAGCACCACCCCGAAGCGCTTTTCTCCCGGGCTTGGGAGCATTGTGCGCGGCTGGCGGGAACAGCGGGATTGAGTGCTTGCAAACCGGCCTTTGGAGGCAGCCGGGGAGGTCTTCCAAGGGCCGGGAGAGAGCACCACCCCGAAGCGCTTTTCTCCTAGGCTTGGGAGCATTGTGCGCGGCTGGCGGGAACAGCGGGCATGAGTGCTTGCAAACCGGCCTTTGGAGACAAACGGGGAGGTCTTCCAAGGGCCCGTAGAGAGCACCACCCCGAAGCGCTTTTCTCCCGTGATTGGGAGCATTGTGTGCGGCTGGCGGGACAGCGGGAGGGAGTACTTGAAATCCAGCCTTTGGAGGCAGCCGGGGAGGTCTTCCAAGGGCCGGGAGAGAGCACCACCCTGAAGGGCTTTTCTCCTGGGCTTGGAGCATTTGCACGGATGGCGGGAACAGCGAGTGGGAGTGCTTGCAAACCGGCATTTGGGGGCAGCCCGGGAGGTCTTTCTTGGGTCCAGATAGAACACCACCCCGAAACGCTTTTCTCCCGGGCTTGGGAGCATTGTGCGCGGGTGGCGGGAACAGCAGGCAGAAGTGCTTGCAAACCGGCCTTGGAGGCAGCCGGGGAGGTCTTCCAAAGCCCGGAGTGAGCACCACCCGAAAATGCTTTTCTCCCGGGCTTGGGAGCATTGTGCGCAGCTGGCGTGAACAGCGGGATTGAGTGCTTGCAAACCAGCCTTTGGAGGCAGCCGGGGAGGTCTTCCAGCAGGAGAGTGCCAGTTGTTCTCAGAGGCCCCACAGGCCAGGGGCAGGACCCAGCAGTGTCCCTGCCTCTGGCAGCCTTGCCCAGACCTTCCTGGCCTCCGGGGGTACTACCCCACCAAGGGGCAGGCTGCGGGGCCTTGGTCCAGACATGCCCGGGCGCCTCCCCAGGCTCATCCCCGCTGGTGCCTTTCCCCTGGGCCTAGGCCTCGGTTGAGGCCTCCTTGGAGAGGAGGTTGCCGGCAGGGGCTGTCTGCACACTGCAAGGTGCTGGAGCTCAGAGGGCCTCGTCAGAGGGAAGGGACCAGCAAGGGGCTGGATGCCCAAGACCTCTTTGGCCCAGCAGCCTCAGGGCAGCCGGGAGAGGAAGAGGCCCAACTTGCCCCTAGGTCGGCTCTGCCCCTTCCCACACAGGCGGCCAGCCCAGCAGCTGCCTGACAGACTCTGGCTCCCCCGAGCTCTCTGCGGTGCAGGGGTCAGGAACAGACGTGTGCATGTGGTTCTGCGTTGGTCTGGGAGTGTAGACCCACTGCCTCGCCCCCACGCTCAGGGGCAAGGGCCCGGAGAGAGCAACACCCCGAAGCGCTTTTCTCCCGGGCTTGGGAGAATAGTGCGTGCCTGGCGGGAACAGCGGGCGGGAGTGTTGGCAAACCGGCCTTTGGAGGCAGCCGGGGAAGTCTTCCAGTGGGAGAGGGCCGGTTGTGCTCAGAGGCCCCACAGGCCAGGGACAGGACCCAGCAGGGCCCCAGCCCGTGGCCAGCCTTGCCCAGACCTTCCTGGCCTCCGGGGGTACTGCCCCACCAAGGGGCAGGCTGTGGGGACTGGGTCCAGACATGCCCGGGCGCCTCCCCAGGCTCATCCCCGCTGGTGCCTTTCCCCTGGTCCTAGGCCTCGGTTGAGGCCTCCTTGAAGAGGAGGTTGCTGGCAGGGGCTGTCTCCACACTGCAAGGTGCTGGAGCTCAGAGGGCCTCGTCAGAGGGAAGGGACAAGCAAGGGGCTGGATGCCCAAGATCTCTTTGGCCCAGCAGCCTCAGGGCAGCAGGGAGAGCAAGAGGCCCAACTTGCCCCTAGGTCGGCTCTGCCCCGTCCCACACAGGCGGCCAGCCCAGCAGCTGCCTGACAGACTCTGGCTCCCCCGAGCTCTCTGCCGGTGCATGGGGCAGGAACAGACGTGTGCATGTCGTTCTGCCTTGGCCTGGGAGTGTGGACCCCCTGCCTGGCCCCCAGGCTCAGGGGAAAGGGCCCGGAGAGAGCACCACCCCGAAGCGCTTTTCTCCCGGGCTTGGGAGCATTGTGCACGCCTGCTGGGAACAGTGGGCGGGAGCGCTTGCAAACCGGCCTTTGGAGGCAGCCGGGGAGGTCTTCCAGTGGGAGAGGGCCGGTTGTGCTCAGAGGCCCCACAGGCCAGGGGCAGGACGCAGCAGGGCACCTGCCCCTGGCCAGCCTTGCCCAGACCTTCCTGGCCTCCGGGGGTACTGCCCCACCAAGGGGCAGGCTGCGGGGCCTGGGTCCAGACATGCCCGGGCGCCTCCCCAGGCTCATCCCCGCTGGTGCCTTTCCCCTGGGCCTAGGCCTCGGTTGAGGCCTCCTTGGAGAGGAGGTTGCTGGCAGGGGCTGTCTCCACACTGCAAGGTGCTGGAGCTCAGAGGGCCTCGTCAGAGGGAAGGGACCAGTAAGGGGCTGGATGCCCAAGACGTCTTTGGCCCAGCAGCCTCAGGGCAGCAGGGAGAGCAAGAGGCCCAACTTGCCCCTAGGGCGGCTCTGCCCCTTCCCACACAGGCGGCCAACCCAGCAGCTGCCTGACAGACTCTGGCTCCCCCAAGCTCTCTGCCGGTGCAGGGGACAGGAACAGACGTGGGCATGTGGTTCTGCCTTGGCCTGGGAGTGTGTTCCCCCTGCCTTGCCCCCAGGCTCAGGGGCAAGGGCCCGGAGAGAGCACGACCCCGAAGCGCTTTTCTCCCGGGCTTGGGAGCATTGTGCGAGCCTGGCGTGAACAGCGGGCGGGAGTGTTTGCAAACAGGACTTTGGAGGCAGCCGTGGAGGTCTTCCAGTGGGAGAGGGCCGGTTGTGCTCAGAGGCCTCACAGGCCAGGGGCAGGACCCAGCAGGTCCCCTGCCCCTGGCCAGCCTTGCCCAGACCTTCCTGGCCTCCGGGGGTACTGCCCCACCAAGGGGCAGGCTGCGGGGACTGGGTCCAGACATGCCTGGGCGCCTCCCCAGGCTCATCCCCGCTGGTGCCTTTCCCCTGGGCATAGGCCTCGGTTGAGGCCTCCTTGGAGAGGAGATTGCTGGCAGGGGCTGTCTCCACACTGCAAGGTGCTGGAGCTCAGAGGGCCTCGTCAGCGGGAAGGGACCAGCAAGGGGCTGGATGCCCAAGACCTCTTTGGCCCAGCAGCCTCAGGGCAGCAGGGAGAGCAAGAGGCCCAACTTGCCCCTAGGTCGGCTCTGCCCCTTCCCACACAGGCAGCCAACCCAGCAGCTGCCTGACAGACTCTGGCTCCCCCGAGCTCTCTGCCGGTGCAGGGGTCAGGAACAGACGTGTGCATGTGGTTCTGCCTTGGTCTGGGAGTGTGGACCCACTGCCTGGACCCCAGGCTCAGGGGCAAGGGCCCGGAGAGAGCAACACCCCGAAGCGCTTTTCTCCTGGCCTTGGGAGCGTTGTGCGTGCCTGGCGGGAACATCGGGCGGGAGTGCTTGCAAACCGGCCTTTCGAGGCAGACGGGGAGGTCTTCCAGCGGGAGAGTGCCGGTTGTGCTCAGACGCCCCACAGACCAGGGGCAGGACCCAGCAGTGTCCCTGCCCCTGGCAGCCTTGCCGAGACCTTCCTGGCCTCCGGGGGTACTGCCCCACCAAGGGGCAGGCTGCGGGGACTGGGTCCAGACATGCCCGGGCGCCTCCCCAGGCTCATCCCCGCTGGTGCCTTTCCCCTGGGCCTAGGCCTCGGTTGAGGCCTCCTTGGAGAGGAGGTTGCTGGCAGGGGCTGTCTCCACACTGCAAGGTGCTGGAGCTCAGAGGGCCTCGTCAGAGGGAAGGGACCAGCAAGGGGCTGGATGCCCAAGACCTCTTTGGCCCAGCAGCCTCAGGGCAGCAGGGAGAGCAAGAGGCCCAACTTGCCCCTAGGTTGGCTCTGCCCCTTCCCACACAGGCGGCCAGCCCAGCAGCTGCCTGACAGACTCTGGCTCCCCCGAGCTCTCTGCCGGTGCAGGGGGCAGATCAGACGTGTGCATGTGGTTCTGCCTTGTCCTGGGAGTGTGGACACCCTGCCTTGCCCCCAGGCTCAGGGGCAAGGGCCCGGAGAGAGCACCACCCTGAAGCGCTTTCCTCACGGGCTTGGGAGCATTGTGCGAGCCTGGCGTGAACAGCGGGCGGGAGTGTTTGCAAACAGGACTTTGGAGGCAGCCGGGGAGGTCTTCCAGTGGGAGAGGGCCGGTTGTGCTCAGAGGCCCCACAGGCCAGGGGCAGGACGCAGCAGGGCCCCTGCCCCTGGCCAGCCTTGCCCAGACCTTCCTGGCCTCCGGGGGTACTGCCCCACCAAGGGGCAGGCTGCGGGGCCTGGGTCCAGACATGCCCGGGCGCCTCCCCAGGCTCATCCCCGCTGGTGCCTTTCCCCTGGGCCTAGGCCTCGGTTGAGGCCTCCTTGGAGAGGAGGTTGCTGGCAGGGGCTGTCTCCACACTGCAAGGTGCTGGAGCTCAGAGGGCCTCGTCAGAGGGAAGGGACCAGTAAGGGGCTGGATGCCCAAGACGTCTTTGGCCCAGCAGCCTCAGGGCAGCAGGGAGAGCAAGAGGCCCAACTTGCCCCTAGGTCGGCTCTGCCCCTTCCCACACAGGCGGCCAGCCCAGCAGCTGCCTGACAGACTCTGGCTCCCCCCAGCTCTCTGCCGGTGGAGGGGGCAGGAACAGACGTGTGCATGTGGTTCTGCCTTGGCCTGGGACTGTGGATCCCCTGCCTGGCCCCCAGGCTCAGGGGCAGGGGCCCGGAGAGACCACCACCCCGAAGCGCTTTTCTCCGGGGTTTTGGAACATTGTGTGTGCCTGGCGGGAACAGCGAGTGGGTATGCTTGGAAACCGGCCTTTGGGGGCAGCCGGGGAGGTCCTCCATGGTCCCTGAGAGAACACCACCCCGAAGCGCTTTTCTCACGGTCTTGGGAGCATTGTGCGCGGCTGGCGGGAACAGCGGGCATGAGTGCTTGCAAACTGTCCTTTGGAGGCAGCCGGGGAGGTCTTCCAAGGGCCGGACTGATCACCACCCCAAAATGCTTTTCTCTCGGGCTTGGGAGCATTGTGCACGGCTGTCGGGAACAACGGACATGAATGCTTGCAAACCGGCCTTTGGAGGCAGCCCGGGAGGTCTTCCAAGGGCCCGGAGAGAGCACCACCCCAAAATGCTTTTCTCCCGGGCTTGGGAGCATTGTGCGTGGCTGGCGGAAGCAGCGGGAATGAGTACTTACAAACCGGCCTTTGGAGGCAGCCGGGGAGGTCTTGAAAGGGCCCGGAGAGAGCACCACCCCGAAGCGCTTTTCTCCCGGGCTTGGGAACATTGTGCGCGGCTGGCGGGAACAGCAGGCAGGACTGCTTGCAAACTGGCCTTTGGAGGCAGCCGGGGAGGTCTTCCAAGGGCCCGGAGTGAGCACCACCCCAAAATGCTTTTCTCCCGGGCTTGGGAGCATTGTGCGCGGCTGGTGGGAACAACGGGCATGAGTGCTTGCAAACCGGCCTTTGGAGGCAGCCGGGGACGTCTTCCAAGGGCCCGGAGAGAGCACCACCCCGAAGCGCTTTTCTCCCGGGCTTGGGAGCATTGTGCGCGGCTGGCGGGAACAGCAGGCAGGACTGCTTGCAAACTGGCCTTTGGAGGCAGCCGGGGAGGTCTTCCAAGGGCCCGGAGTGAGCACCACCCCAAAATGCTTTTCTCCCGGGCTTGGGAGCATTGTGCGCGGCTGGTGGGAACAACGGGCATGAGTGCTTGCAAACCGGCCTTTGGAGGCAGCCGGGGACGACTTCCAAGGGCCCGGAGAGATCACCACCCCGAAGCACTTTTCTCCCGGGCTTGGGAGCATTGTGCGTGGCTGGCGGGAACAGCAGGAAGGAGTCCTTGCAAACCGGCCTTTGGAGGCAGCGGGGGAGGTCTTCCAAGGGCCTGTAGAGAGCACCACCCCGAAGCGCTTTTCTCCCGGGCTTGGGAGTATTGTGCGCGGGTGGCGGGAACAGCAGGCAGGAGTGCTTGAAAACCGGCCTTTGCAGGCAGCCGGGGAGGTCTTCCAGGGCCCGGTGTGAGCACCACCCCAAAAAGCTTTTCTCCCGGGCTTGGGAGCATTGTGCGCGGCTGGTGGGAACAGCGGGCATGAGTGCTTGCAAACTGGCCACTGGAGGCAGCCGGGGAGGTCTTCCAAGGGCCTGTAGAGAGCACCACCCCGAAGCGCTTTTCTCCCGCGCTTGGGAGCATTCTGCGCGGGTGGCGGGAACAGCAGGCAGGAGTGCTTGAAAACCGTCCTTTGGAGGCAGCCGGGGAGGTCTTCCAGGGCCCGGTGTGAGCACCACCCCAAAATGCTTTTCTCCCGGGCTTGGGAGCATTGTGCGCGGATGGCGGGAACAGCAGGAAGGAGTCCTTGCAAACCGGCCTTTGGAGGCAGCCGGGGAGGTCTTCCAAGGGCCTGTAGAGAGCACCACCCCGAAGCGCTTTTCTCCCGGGCTTGGGAGCATTGTGCGCGGGTGGCGGGAACAGCAGGCAGGAGTGCTTGAAAACCGTCCTTTGGAGGCAGCCGGGGAGGTCTTCCAGGGCCCGGTGTGAGCACCACCCCAAAATGCTTTTCTCCCGGGCTTGGGAGCATTGTGCGCGGATGGCGGGAACAGCGAGTGGGAGTGCTTGCAAACCGGCCTTTGGGGGCACCCCGGGAGGTCTTCCATGGGCACGGAGAGAACAGCACCCCGAAGCGCTTTTCTCCGGGGTTTTGGAGGATTGTGCGTGGCTGGCGGGAACAGCGAGTGGGAGTGCTTGCAAACCGGCCTTTGGGGGCAGCCAGGGAGGTCCTCCATTGGCACGGAGAGAACACCACCCCGAAGCGCTTTTCTCCCGGTCTTGGGAGCATTGTGCGAGGCTGGCGGGAACAGCGGGCGGGAGTGCTTGCAAACCGGCCTTTGGAGGCAGCTTGGGAGGTCTTCCAAGGGCCCGGAGAGAGCACCATCCCGAAGCACTTTTCTCACGGAATTGGGAGCATTGTTCGCGGCTGTCGGGAACAGAGGACATGAGTGCTTGCAAACCGGCCTTTAGAGGCAGCCGGGGAGTCTTCCAAGGGCCCGGAGAGAGACCACCCCAAAATGCTTTTCTCCCGGGCTTGGGAGCATTGTGTGCGGCTGGCGGGTCAGCGGGAGGGAGTTCTCGAAAACCAGCCTTTGGAGGCAGCCGGGGAGGTCTTCCAAGGGCCAGGAGAGAGCACCACCCCGAAGCGCTTTTCTCCTAGGCTTGGGAGCATTGTGCGCGGCTGACGGGAACAGCGGGATTGAGTGCTTGCAAACCGGCCTTTGGAGGCAGCCGGGGAGGTCTTCCAAGGGCCAGGAGAGAGCACCACCCCGAAGCGCTTTTCTCCTAGGCTTGGGAGCATTGTGCGCGGCTGGCGGGAACAGCGGGATTGAGTGCTTGCAAACCGGCCTTTGGAGGCAGCCGGGGAGGTCTTCCAAGGGCCGGGAGAGAGCACCACCCCGAAGCGCTTTTCTCCTAGGCTTGGGAGCATTGTGCGCGGCTGACGGGAACAGCGGGCATGAGTGCTTGCAAACCGGCCTTTGGAGACAAACGGGGAGGTCTTCCAAGGGCCCGTAGAGAGCACCACCCCGAAGCGCTTTTCTCCCGTGATTGGGAGCATTGTGTGCAGCTGGCGGGACAGCGGGAGGGAGTACTTGAAATCCAGCCTTTGGAGGCAGCCGGGGAGGTCTTCCAAGGGCCGGGAGAGAGCACCACCCTGAAGGGCTTTTCTCCTGGGCTTGGAGCATTTGCACGGATGGCGGGAACAGTGAGTGGGAGTGCTTGCAAACCGGCATTTGGGGGCAGCCCGGGAGGTCTTTCTTGGGCCCAGAGAGAACACCACCCCGAAACGCTTTTCTCCCAGGCTTGGGAGCATTGTGCGCGGGTGGCGGGAACAGCAGGCAGAAGTGCTTGCAAACCGGCATTGGAGGCAGCCGGGGAGGTCTTCCAAAGCCCGTAGTGAGCACCACCGGAAAATGCTTTTCTCCCGGGCTTGGGAGCATTGTGCGCAGCTGGCGTGAACAGCGGGATTGAGTGCTTGCAAACCAGCCTTTGGAGGCAGCCGGGGAGGTCTTCCAGCGGGAGAGTGCCAGTTGTTCTCAGAGGCCCCACAGGCCAGGGGCAGGACCCAGCAGTGTCCCTGCCTCTGGCAGCCTTGCCCAGACCTTCCTGGCCTCCGGGGGTACTACCCCACCAAGGGGCAGGCTGCGGGGCCTGGGTCCAGACATGCCCGGGCGCCTCCCCAGGCTCATCCCCGCTGGTGCCTTTCCCCTGGGCCTAGGCCTCGGTTGAGGCCTCCTTGGAGAGGAGGTTGCCGGCAGGGGCTGTCTGCACACTGCAAGGTGCTGGAGCTCAGAGGGCCTCGTCAGAGGGAAAGGACCAGCAAAGGGCTGGATGCCCAAGACCTCTTTGACCCAGCAGCCTCAGGGCAGCAGGGAGAGCAAGAGGCCCAACTTGCCCCTAGGTCGGCTCTACTCCGTCCCACACAGGCAGCCAGCCCAGCAGCAGCCTGGCAGTCTCTGGCTCCCCCGAACTCTCTGCCGGTGTAGGGGGCAGGAACAGACGTGTGCATGTCGTTCTGCCTTGGCCTGGGAGTGTGTTCCCCCTGCCTGTCCCCCAGGCTCAGGGGCAAGGGCCCGGAGAGAGCACCACCCCGAAGCGCTTTTCTCCCGGGCTTGGGAGCATTGTGCGTGCCTGGCGGGAACAGCGGGCGGGAGTGCTTGCAAACCGGCCTTTGGAGGCAGCCGGGGAGGTCTTCCAGCGGGAGAGTGCCGGTTGTGCTCAGACGCCCCACAGGCCAGGGGCAGGACCCAGCAGTGTCCCTGCCCCTGGCAGCCTTGCCCAGACCCTCCTGGCCTCCGGGGGTACTGCCCCACCAAGGGGCAGGCTGCGGGGACTGGGTCCAGACATGGCCGGGCGCCTCCCCAGGCTCATCCCCGCTGGTGCCTTTCCCCTGGGCCTAGGCCTCGGTTGAGGCCTCCTTGGAGAGGAGGTTGCTGGCAGGGGCTGTCTCCACACTGCAAGGTGCTGGAGCTCAGAGGGCCTCGTCAGAGGGAAGGGACCAGTAAGGGGCTGGATGCCCAAGACGTCTTTGGCCCAGCAGCCTCAGGGCAGCAGGGAGAGCAAGAGGCCCAACTTGCCCCTAGGGCGGCTCTGCCCCTTCCCACACAGGCGGCCAACCCAGCAGCTGCCTGACAGACTCTGGCTCCCCCAAGCTCTCTGCCGGTGCAGGAGACAGGAACAGACGTGGGAATGTGGTTCTGCCTTGGCCTGGGAGTGTGTTCCCCATGCCTTGCCCCCAGGCTCAGGGGCAAGGGCCCGGAGAGAGCACCACCCCGAAGCGCTTTTCTCCCGGGCTTGGGAGAATTGTGCGTGCCTGGCGGGAACAGCGGGCGGGAGTGTTGGCAAACCGGCCTTTGGAGGCAGCCGGGGTAGTCTTCCAGTGGGAGAGGGCCGGTTGTGCTCAGAGGCCCCACAGGCCAGGGGCAGGACCCAGCAGGGCCCCTGCCCGTGGCCAGCCTTGCCCAGACCTTCCTGGCTTCCGGGGGTACTGCCCCACCAAGGGGCAGGCTGCGTGGACTGGGTCCAGACATGCCCGGGCGCCTCCCCAGGCTCATCCCCGCTGGTGCCTTTCCCCTGGGCCTAGGCCTCGGTTGAGGCCTCCTTGGAGAGGAGGTTGCTGGCAGGGGCTGTCTCCACACTGCAAGGTGCTGGAGCTCAGAGGGCCTCGTCAGAGGGAAGGGACAAGCAAGGGGCTGCATGCCCAAGATCTCTTTGACCCAGCAGCCTCAGGGCATCAGGGAGAGCAAGAGGCCCAACTTGCCCCTAGGTCGGCTCTGCCCCTTCCCACACAGGCGGCCAGCCCAGCAGCTGCCTGACAGACTTTGGCTCCCCCGAGCTCTCTGCCGGTGCATGGGGCAGGAACAGACGTGTGCATGTCGTTCTGCCTTGGCCTGGGAGTGTGGACACCCTGCCTGGCCCACAGGCTCAGGGGAAAGGGCCCGGAGAGAGCACCACCCCGAGGCGATTTTCTCCCGGGCTTGGGAGCGTTGTGCGCCCTTGGTTGGAACAGTGGGCGGGAGTGCTTGCAAACCGGCCTTTGGAGGCAGCCGGGGACGTCTTCCAGTGGGAGAGGGCCGGTTGTGCTCAGAGGCCCCACAGGCCAGGGGCAGGACCCAGCAGGTCCCCTGCCCCTGGCCAGCCTTTCCCAGACCTTCCTCGCCTCCGGGGGTACTGCCCCACCAAGGGGCAGGCTGCGGGGACTGGGTCCATACATGCCCGGGCGCCTCCCCAGGCTCATCCCCGCTGGTGCCTTTACCCTGGGCCTAGGCCTCGGTTGAGGCCTCCTTGGAGAGGAGGTTGCTGGCAGGGGCTGTCTCCACACTGCAAGGTGCTGGAGCTCAGAGGGCCTCGTCAGAGGGAAGGGACCAGCAAGGGGTTGGATGCCCAAGACCTCTTTGGCCCAGCAGCCTCAGGGCAGCAGGGAGGGCAAGAGGCCCAACTTGCCCCTAGGTCGGCTCTGCCACTTCCCACACAGGCGGCCAGCCCAGCAGCTGCCTGACAGACTCTGGCTCCCCCGAGCTCTCTGCCGGTGCAGGGGGCAGGAACAGACGTGTGCATGTGGTTCTGACTTGGCCTGGGAGTGTGGACACCGTGCCTTGACCCCAGGCTCAGGGGCAAGGGCCCGGAGAGAGCACCACCCTGAAGCGCTTTTCTCCCGGGCTTGGGAGCATTGTGCACGCCTGCTGGGAACAGTGGGCGGGAGCGCTTGCAAACCGGCCTTTGGAGGCAGCCGGGGAGGTCTTCCAGTGGGAGAGGGCCGGTTGTGCTCAGAGGCCCCACAGGCCAGGGGCAGGACGCAGCAGGGCCCCTGCCCCTGGCCAGCCTTGCCCAGACCTTCCTGGCCTCCGGGGGTACTGCCCCACCAAGGGGCAGGCTGCGGGGACTGGGTCCAGACATGCTCGGGCGCCTCCCCTGGCTCATCCCCGCTGGTGCCTTTCCCCTGGGCCTAGGCCTCGGTTGAGGCCTCCTTGGAGAGGAGGTTGCTGGCAGGGGCTGTCTCCACACTGCAAGGTGCTGGAGCTCAGAGGGCCTCGTCAGAGGGAAGGGACCAGTAAGGGGCTGGATGCCCAAGACGTCTTTGGCCCAGCAGCCTCAGGGCAGCAGGGAGAGCAAGAGGCCCAACTTGCCCCTAGGTCGGCTCTGCCCCTTCCCACACAGGCGGCCAACCCAGCAGCTGCCTGTCAGACTCTGGCTCCCCCAAGCTCTCTGCCGGTGCAGGGGACAGGAACAGACGTGGGCATGTGGTTCTGCCTTGGCCAGGGAGTGTGTTCCCCGTGCCTTGCCCCCAGGCTCAGGGGCAAGGGCCCGGAGAGAGAACCACCCCAATGCGCTTTTCTCCAGGGCTTGGGAGCTTTGTGCGAGCCTGGCGTGAACAGCGGGCGGGAGTGTTAGCAAACAGGACTTTGGAGGCAGCCGGGGAGGTCTTCCAGTGGGAGAGGGCCGGTTGTGCTCAGAGGCCCCACAGGCCAGGGGCAGGACCCAGCAGGGCCCCTGACCCTGGCCAGCCTTGCCCAGACCTTCCTGGCCTCCGGGGGTACTGCCCCACCAAGGGGCAGGCTGCGGGGACTGGGTCCAGACATCCCCGGGCGCCTCCCCAGGCTCATCCCCGCTGGTGCCTTTCCGCTGTGCCTAGGCCTCGGTTGAGGCCTCCTTGGAGAGGAGGTTGCTGGCAGGGGCTGTCTCCACACTGCAAGGTGCTGGAGATCAGAGGGCCTCGTCAGAGGGAAGGGACCAGCAAAGGGCTGGATGCCCAAGACCTCTTTGACCCAGCAGCCTCAGGGCAGCAGGGAGAGCAAGAGGCCCAACTTGCCCCTAGGTCGGCTCTGCCCCGTCCCACACAGGGGGCCAGCCCAGCAGCAGCCTGGCAGTCTCTGGCTCCCCCGAGCTCTCTGCCGGTGTAGGGGGCAGGAACAGACGTGTGCATGTCGTTCTGCCTTGGCCTGGGAGTGTGTTCCCCCTGCCTGGCCCCCAGGCTCAGGGGCAAGGGCCCGGTGAGAGCACCACCCCGAAGCGCTTTTCTCCCGGGCTTGGGAGCATTGTGCGTGCCTGGCGGGAACAGCGGGCGGGAGTGTTTGCAAACCGGCCTTTCGAGGCAGACGGGGAGGTCTTCCAGCGGGAGAGTGCCGGTTGTTCTCAGACGCCCCACAGGCCAGGGGCAGGACCCAGCAGTGTCCCTGCCCCTGGCAGCCTTGCCCAGACCTTCCTGGCCTCCGGGGGTACTGCCCCACCAAGGGGCAGGCTGTGGGGACTGGGTCCAGACATGCCCGGGCGCCTCCCCAGGCTCATCCCTGCTGGTGCCTTTCCCCTGGGCCTAGGCCTCGGTTGAGGACTCCTTGGAGAGGAGGTTGCTGGCAGGGGCTGTCTCCACACTGCAAGGTGCTGGAGCTCAGAGGGCCTCGTCAGAGGGAAGGGACCAGCAAGGGGCTGGATGCCCAAGACCTCTTTGGCCCAGGATCCTCAGGGCAGCAGGGAGAGCAAGAGGCCCAACTTGCCCCTAGGTCGGCTCTGCCCCTTCCCACACAGGCGGCCAGCCCAGCAGCTGCCTGACAGACTCTGGCTCCCCCGAGCTCTCTGCCGGTGCAGGGGGCAGATCAGACGTGTGCATGTGGTTCTGCCTTGTCCTGGGAGTGTGGACACCCTGCCTTGCCCCCAGGCTCAGGGGCAAGGGCCCGGAGAGAGCACCACCCTGAAGCGCTTT
This sequence comes from Dama dama, assembly GCF_033118175.1. Lineage (NCBI taxonomy): Eukaryota > Metazoa > Chordata > Mammalia > Artiodactyla > Cervidae > Dama > Dama dama. The sequence continues at coordinate 543,375 of NW_026870970.1, forward strand.
TCTCCCGGGCTTGGGAGCATTGTGCACGCCTGCTGGGAACAGTGGGCGGGAGCGCTTGCAAACCGGCCTTTGGAGGCAGCCGGGGAGGTCTTCCAGTGGGAGAGGGCCGGTTGTGCTCAGAGGCCCCACAGGCCAGGGGCAGGACGCAGCAGGGCCCCTGCCCCTGGCCAGCCTTGCCCAGACCTTCCTGGCCTCCGGGGGTACTGCCCCACCAAGGGGCAGGCTGCGGGGACTGGGTCCAGACATGCTCGGGCGCCTCCCCTGGCTCATCCCCGCTGGTGCCTTTCCCCTGGGCCTAGGCCTCGGTTGAGGCCTCCTTGGAGAGGAGGTTGCTGGCAGGGGCTGTCTCCACACTGCAAGGTGCTGGAGCTCAGAGGGCCTCGTCAGAGGGAAGGGACCAGTAAGGGGCTGGATGCCCAAGACGTCTTTGGCCCAGCAGCCTCAGGGCAGCAGGGAGAGCAAGAGGCCCAACTTGCCCCTAGGTCGGCTCTGCCCCTTCCCACACAGGCGGCCAACCCAGCAGCTGCCTGTCAGACTCTGGCTCCCCCAAGCTCTCTGCCGGTGCAGGGGACAGGAACAGACGTGGGCATGTGGTTCTGCCTTGGCCAGGGAGTGTGTTCCCCGTGCCTTGCCCCCAGGCTCAGGGGCAAGGGCCCGGAGAGAGAACCACCCCAATGCGCTTTTCTCCAGGGCTTGGGAGCTTTGTGCGAGCCTGGCGTGAACAGCGGGCGGGAGTGTTAGCAAACAGGACTTTGGAGGCAGCCGGGGAGGTCTTCCAGTGGGAGAGGGCCGGTTGTGCTCAGAGGCCCCACAGGCCAGGGGCAGGACCCAGCAGGGCCCCTGACCCTGGCCAGCCTTGCCCAGACCTTCCTGGCCTCCGGGGGTACTGCCCCACCAAGGGGCAGGCTGCGGGGACTGGGTCCAGACATCCCCGGGCGCCTCCCCAGGCTCATCCCCGCTGGTGCCTTTCCGCTGTGCCTAGGCCTCGGTTGAGGCCTCCTTGGAGAGGAGGTTGCTGGCAGGGGCTGTCTCCACACTGCAAGGTGCTGGAGATCAGAGGGCCTCGTCAGAGGGAAGGGACCAGCAAAGGGCTGGATGCCCAAGACCTCTTTGACCCAGCAGCCTCAGGGCAGCAGGGAGAGCAAGAGGCCCAACTTGCCCCTAGGTCGGCTCTGCCCCGTCCCACACAGGCGGCCAGCCCAGCAGCAGCCTGGCAGTCTCTGGCTCCCCCGAGCTCTCTGCCGGTGTAGGGGGCAGGAACAGACGTGTGCATGTCGTTCTGCCTTGGCCTGGGAGTGTGTTCCCCCTGCCTGGCCCCCAGGCTCAGGGGCAAGGGCCCGGTGAGAGCACCACCCCGAAGCGCTTTTCTCCCGGGCTTGGGAGCATTGTGCGTGCCTGGCGGGAACAGCGGGCGGGAGTGTTTGCAAACCGGCCTTTCGAGGCAGACGGGGAGGTCTTCCAGCGGGAGAGTGCCGGTTGTTCTCAGACGCCCCACAGGCCAGGGGCAGGACCCAGCAGTGTCCCTGCCCCTGGCAGCCTTGCCCAGACCTTCCTGGCCTCCGGGGGTACTGCCCCACCAAGGGGCAGGCTGTGGGGACTGGGTCCAGACATGCCCGGGCGCCTCCCCAGGCTCATCCCTGCTGGTGCCTTTCCCCTGGGCCTAGGCCTCGGTTGAGGACTCCTTGGAGAGGAGGTTGCTGGCAGGGGCTGTCTCCACACTGCAAGGTGCTGGAGCTCAGAGGGCCTCGTCAGAGGGAAGGGACCAGCAAGGGGCTGGATGCCCAAGACCTCTTTGGCCCAGGATCCTCAGGGCAGCAGGGAGAGCAAGAGGCCCAACTTGCCCCTAGGTCGGCTCTGCCCCTTCCCACACAGGCGGCCAGCCCAGCAGCTGCCTGACAGACTCTGGCTCCCCCGAGCTCTCTGCCGGTGCAGGGGGCAGATCAGACGTGTGCATGTGGTTCTGCCTTGTCCTGGGAGTGTGGACACCCTGCCTTGCCCCCAGGCTCAGGGGCAAGGGCCCGGAGAGAGCACCACCCTGAAGCGCTTTTCTCCCGGGCTTGGGAGCATTGTGCACGCCTGCTGGGAACAGTGGGCGGGAGCGCTTGCAAACCGGCCTTTGGAGGCAGCCGGGGAGGTCTTCCAGTGGGAGAGGGCCGGTTGTGCTCAGAGGCCCCACAGGCCAGGGGCAGGACGCAGCAGGGCCCCTGCCCCTGGCCAGCCTTGCCCAGACCTTCCTGGCCTCCGGGGGTACTGCCCCACCAAGGGGCAGGCTGCGGGGCCTGTGTCCAGACATGCCCGGGCGCCTCCCCAGGCTCATCCCCGCTGGTGCCTTTCCCCTCGGCCTAGGCCTCGGTTGAGGCCTCCTTGGAGAGGAGGTTGCTGGCAGGGGCTGTCTCCACACTGCAAGGTGCTGGAGCTCAGAGGGCCTCGTCAGAGGGAAGGGACCAGTAAGGGGCTGGATGCCCAAGACGTCTTTGGCCCAGCAGCCTCAGGGCAGCAGGGAGAGCAAGAGGCCCAACTTGCCCCTAGGGCGGCTCTGCCCCTTCCCACACAGGCGGCCAACTCAGCAGCTGCCTGACAGACTCTGGCTCCCCCAAGCTCTCTGCCGGTGCAGGGGACAGGAACAGACGTGGGCATGTGGTTCTGCCTTGGCCTGGGAGTGTGTTCCCCCTGCCTTGCCCCCAGGCTCAGGGGCAAGGGCCCGGAGAGAGCACCACCCCGAAGCGCTTTTCTCCCGGGCTTGGGAGCATTGTGCGAGCCTGGCGTGAACAGCGGGCGGGAGTGTTTGTAAACAGGACTTTGGAGGCAGCCGTGGAGGTCTTCCAGTGGGAGAGGGCCGGTTGTGCTCAGAGGCCTCACAGGCCAGGGGCAGGACCCAGCAGGTCCCCTGCCCCTGGCCAGCCTTGCCCAGACCTTCCTGGCCTCCGGGGGTACTGCCCCACCAAGGGGCAGGCTGCGGGGACTGGGTCCAGACATGCCTGGGCGCCTCCCCAGGCTCATCCCCGCTGGTGCCTTTCCCCTGGGCATAGGCCTCGGTTGATGCCTCCTTGGAGAGGAGGTTGCTGGCAGGGGCTGTCTCCACACTGCAAGGTGCTGGAGCTCAGAGGGCCTCGTCAGCGGGAAGGGACCAGCAAGGGGCTGGATGCCCAAGACCTCTTTGGCCCAGCAGCCTCAGGGCAGCAGGGAGAGCAAGAGGCCCAACTTGCCCCTAGGTCGGCTCTGCCCCTTCCCACACAGGCAGCCAACCCAGCAGCTGCCTGATAGACTCTGGCTCCCCCGAGCTCTCTGCCGGTTCAGGGGTCAGGAACAGACGTGTGCATGTGGTTCTGCCTTGGTCTGGGAGTGTGGACCCACTGCCTGGACCCCAGGCTCTGGGGCAAGGGCCCGGAGAGAGCAACACCCCGAAGCGCTTTTCTCCTGGCCTTGGGAGCGTTGTGCGTGCCTGGCGGGAACAGCGGGCGGGAGTGTTGGCAAACCCGCCTTTGAAGGCAGCCGGGGAGGTCTTCCAGTGGGAGAGGGCCGGTTGTGCTCAGAGGCCCCACAGGCCAGGGGCAGGACCCAGCAGGGACCCTGCCCCTGGCCAGCCTTGCCCAGACCTTCCTGGCCTCCGGGGGTACTGCCCCACCAAGGGGCAGGCTGCGGGGACTGGGTCCAGACATGCCCGGGCCCCTCCACTGGCTCATCCCCGCTGGTGCCTTTCCCCTGGGCCTAGGCCTCGGTTGAGGCCTCCTTGGAGAGGAGGTTGCTGGCAGGGTCTGTCTCAACACTGCAAGGTGCTGGAGCTCAGAGGGCCTCGTCAGAGGGAAGGGACCAGCAAGGGGCTGGATGCTCAAGACCTCTTTGGCCCAGCAGCCTCAGGGCAGCAGGGAGAGCAAGAGGCCCAACTTGCCCCTAGGTCGGCTCTGCCCCTTCCCACACAGGCGGCCAGCCCAGCAGCTGCCTGACAGACTCTGGCTCCCCCCAGCTCTCTGCCGGTGGAGGGGGCAGGAACAGACGTGTGCATGTTGTTGTGCCTTGGCCTGGGACTGTGGATCCCCTGCCTGGCCCCCAGGCTCAGGGGCAAGGGCCCGGAGAGACTACCACCCCGAAGCGCTTTTCTCCCGGGCTTGGGAGCATTGTGCGCGCCTGGCGGGAACAGTGGGCGGGAGTGCTTCCAAACCGGCATTTGGAGGCAGCCGGGGAGGTCTTCCAGTGGGAGAGGGCCGGTTGTGCTCAGAGGCCCCACAGGCCAGGGGCAGGACCCAGCAGGTCCCCTGCCCCTGGTCAGACTTGCCCAGACCTTCCTGGCCTCCAGGGGTACTGCCCCACGAAGGGGCAGGCTGCGGGGACTGGGTCCAGACATGCCCGGGCGCCTCCCCAGGCTCATCCCCGCTGGTGCTTTTCCCCTGGGCCTAGGCCTCGGTTGAGGCCTCCTTGGAGAGGAGATTGCTGGCAGGTGCTGTATCCACACTGCAAGGTGCTGGAGCTCAGAGGGCCTCGTCAGAGGGAAGGGACCAGCAAAGGGCTGGATGCCCAAGACGTCTTTGGCCCAGCAGCCTCAGGGCAGCAGGGAGAGCAAGAGGCCCAACTTGCCCCTAGGTTGGCTCTGCCCCTTCCCACACAGGCGGCCAGCCCAGCACCTGCCTGAGAGACTCTGGCTCCCCCGAGCTCTCTGCCGGTATAGGGGGCAGGAACAGACGTGTTCATGTCGTTCTGTCTTGGCCTGGGAGTGTGTTCCCCCTGCCTGGCCCGCAGGCTTAGGGGCAAGGGCCCGGAGAGAGCACCACCCCGAAGCGCTTTTCTCCCGGGCTTGGGAGCATTGTGCGTGCCTGGCGGGAACAGCGGGCGGGAGTGCTTGCAAACCGGCCTTTGGAGGCAGACGGGGAGGTCTTCCAGCGCGAGAGTGCCGGTTGTGCTCAGACGTCCAACAGGCCAGGGGCAGGACCCAGCACTGTCCCTGCCCCTGGCAGCCTTGCACAGACCTTCATGGCCTCCGGGGGTACTGCCCCACCAAGGGGCAGGCTGCGGGGACTGGGTCCAGACATGCCCGGGCGCCTCCCCAGGCTCATCCCCGCTGGTGTCTTTCCCCTAGGCCTAGGCCTCGGTTGAGGCCTCATTGGAGAGGAGGTTGCTGGCAGGGGCTGTCTCCACACTGCAAGGTGCTGGAGCTCAGAGGGCCTCGTCAGAGGGAAGGGACCAGCAAGGGGCTGGATGCCCAAGACCTCTTTGGCCCAGCAGCCTCAGGGCAGCAGGGAGAGGAAGAGGCCCAACTTGCCCCTAGGTCGGCTCTAACCCTTCCCACACAGGCGGCCAGCCCAGCACCTGCCTGACAGACTCTGGCTCCCCAGAGCTCTCTGCCGGTGCAGGGGTCAGGAACAGACGTGTGCATGTGGTTCTGCCTTGGTATGGGAGTGTGGACCCACTTCCTGGCCCCCAGGTTCAGGGGCAAGGGCCCGGAGAGAGCACCACCCCGAAGCGCTTATCTCCCGGGCTTGGGAGCATTGTGCGAGCCTGGCGTGAACAGCGGGCGGGAGTGTTTGCAAACAGGACTTTGGAGGCAGCTGGGGAGGTCTTCCAGTGGGAGAGGGCCGGTTGTGCTCAGAGGCCTCACAGGCCAGGGGCAGGACCCAGTAGGGCCCCTGCCCCTGGCCAGCCTTGCCCAGACCTTCCTGGCCTCCGGGGGTACTGCCCCACCAAGGGGCAGGCTGCGGGGACTGGGTCCAGACATGTCCGTGCGCCTCCCCAGGATCATCCCCGCTGGTGCTTTTCCCCTGGGCGTAGGCCTCGGTTGAGGCCTCTTTGGAGAGGAGGTTGCTGGCAGGGGCTGTCTCCACACTGCAAGGTGCTGGAGCTCAGAGGGCCTCGTCAGAGGGAAGGGACCAGCAAAGGGCTGGATGCCCAAGATCTCTTTGGCCCAGGAGCCTCAGGGCAGCAGGGAGAGCAAGAGGCCCAACTTGCCCCTAGGTCGGCTCTGCCCCTTCCCACACAGGCGGCCAGCCCAGCAGCTGCCTGACAGACTTTGGCTCCCCCGAGCTCTCTGCCGGTGCATGGGGCAGGAACAGACGTGTGCATGTCGTTCTGCCTTGGCCTGGGAGTGTGGACACCCTGCCTGGCCCCCAGGCTCAGGGGAAAGGGCCCGGAGAGAGCACCACCCCGAGGCGATTTTCTCCCGGGCTTGGGAGCGTTGTGCGCCCTTGGTTGGAACAGTGGGCGGGAGTGCTTGCAAACCGGCCTTTGGAGGCAGCCGGGGACGTCTTCCAGTGGGAGAGGGCCGGTTGTGCTCAGAGGCCCCACAGGCCAGGGGCAGGACCCAGCAGGTCCCCTGCCCCTGGTCAGCCTTTCCCAGACCTTCCTCGCCTCCGGGGGTACTGCCCCACCAAGGGGCAGGCTGCGGGGACTGGGTCCATACATGCCCGGGCGCCTCCCCAGGCTCATCCCCGCTGGTGCCTTTCCCCTGTGCCTAGGCCTCGGTTTAGGCCTCCTTGGAGAGGAGGTTGCTGGCAGGGGCTGTCTCCACACTGCAAGGTGCTGGAGCTCAGAGGGCCTCGTCAGAGGGAAGGGACCAGCAAGGGGTTGGATGCCCAAGACCTCTTTGGCCAAGCAGCCTCAGGGCAGCAGGGAGGGCAAGAGGCCCAACTTGCCCCTAGGTCGGCTCTGCCACTTCCCACACAGGCGGCCAGCCCAGCAGCTGCCTGACAGACTCTGGCTCCCCCGAGCTCTCTGCCGGTGCAGGGGGCAGGAACAGACGTGTGCATGTGGTTCTGACTTGGCCTGGGAGTGTGGACACCGTGCCTTGCCCCCAGGCTCAGGGGCAAGGGCCCGGAGTGAGCACCACCCCGAAGCGCTTTTCTCCCGGGCTTGGGAGCATTGTGCAAGTCTGGCGTGAACAGCGGGTGGGAGTGTTGGCAAACAGGACTTTGGAGGCAGCCGGGGAGGTCTTCCAGTGGGAGAGGGCCGGTTGTGCTCAGAGGCCCCACAGGTCAGGGGCAGGACCCAGTAGGTCCCCTGCCCCTGGCCAGCCTTTCCCAGACCTTCCTGGCCTCCGGGGGTACTGCCCCACCAAGGGGCAGGCTGCGGGGACTGGGTCCAGACATGCCCGGGCGCCTCCCCAGGCTCATCCCCGCTGGTGCCTTTCCCCTGGTCCTAGGTCTCGGTTGAGGCCTCCTTGGAGAGGAGGTTGCTGGCAGGGGCTGTCTCCACACTGCAAGGTGCTGGAGCTCAGAGGGCCTCGTCAGAGGGAAGGGACAAGCAAAGGGCTGGATGTCCAAGACCTCTTTGGCCCAGCAGCCTCAGGGCAGCAGGGAGAGCAAGAGGCCCAACTTGCCCCTAGGTCGGCTCTGCCCCTTCCCACAAAGGCGGCCAGCCCAGCAGCTGCCTGACAGACTCTGGCTCCCCCGAGCTCTCTGCCGGTGCAGGGGTCAGGAACAGACGTGTGCATGTGGTTCTGCCTTGGCCTGGGAGTGTGTTCCCCCTGCCTGGCCCCCAGGCTCAGGGGCAAGGACCCGGAAAGAGCACCACCCCGAAGCGCTTTTCTCCCGGGCTTGGGAGCATTGTGCGCACTTGGTGGGAACAGTGGGCGGGAGTGCGTGCAAAACGGCCTTTGGAGGCAGCCGGGGAGGTCTGCCAGTGGGAGAGGGCCGGTTGTGCTCAGAGGCCCCACAGGCCAGGGGCAGGACCCAGCAAGTCCCCTGCCCCTGGTCAGACTTGCCCAGACCTTCCTGGCCTCCAGGGGTACTGCCCCACCAAGGGGCAGGCTGCGGGGACTGGGTCCAGACATGCCCGGGCGCCTCCCCAGGCTCATCCCCGCTGGTGCTTTTCCCCTGGGCCTAGGCCTCGGTTGAGGCCTCCTTGGAGAGGAGATTGCTGGCAGGTGCTGTCTCCACACTGCAAGGTGCTGGAGCTCAGAGGGCCTCGTCCGAGGGAAGGGACCAGCAAAGGGCTGGATGCCCAAGACGTCTTTGGCCCAGCAGCCTCAGGGCAGCAGGGAGAGCAAGAGGCCCAACTTGCCCCTAGGTCGGCTCTGCCCCTTCCCACACAGGCGGCCAGCCCAGCACCTGCCTGAGAGACTCTGGCTCCCCCGAGCTCTCTGCCGGTGTAGGGGGCAGGAACAGACGTGTTCATGTCGTTCTGTCTTGGCCTGGGAGTGTGTTCCCCCTGCCTGGCCCGCAGGCTTAGGGGCAAGGGCCCGGAGAGAGCACCACCCCGAAGCGCTTTTCTCCCGGGCTTGGGAGCATTGTGCGTGCCTGGCGGGAACAGCGGGCGGGAGTGCTTGCAAACCGGCCTTTGGAGGCAGACGGGGAGGTCTTCCAGCGCGAGAGTGCCGGTTGTGCTCAGACGTCCAACAGGCCAGGGGCAGGACCCAGCACTGTCCCTGCCCCTGGCAGCCTTGCACAGACCTTCCTGGCCTCCGGGGGTACTGCCCCACCAAGGGGCAGGCTGCGGGGACTGGGTCCAGACATGCCCGGGCGCCTCGCCAGGCTCATCCCCGCTGGTGTCTTTCCCCTAGGCCTAGGCCTCGGTTGAGGCCTCATTGGAGAGGAGGTTGCTGGCAGGGGCTGTCTCCACACTGCAAGGTGCTGGAGCTCAGAGGGCCTCGTCAGAGGGAAGGGACCAGCACGGGGCTGGATGCCCAAGACCTCTTTGGCCCAGCAGCCTCAGGGCAGCAGGGAGAGGAAGAGGCCCAACTTGCCCCTAGGTCGGCTCTGCCCCTTCCCACACAGGCGGCCAGCCCAGCACCTGCCTGACAGACTCTGGCTCCCCCGAGCTCTCTGCCGGTGCAGGGGTCAGGAACAGACGTGTGCATGTGGTTCTGCCTTGGTCTGGGAGTGTGGACCCACTGCCTGGCCCCCAGGCTCAGGGGCAAGGGCCCGGAGAGAGCACCACCCCGAAGCGCTTTTCTCCCGGGCTTGGGAGCATTGTGCGAGCCTGGCGTGAACAGCGGGCGGAAGTGTTTGCAAACAGGACTTTGGAGGCAGCTGGGGAGGTCTTCCAGTGGGAGAGGGCTGGTTGTGCTCAGAGGCCTCACAGGCCAGGGGCAGGACCCAGCAGGGCCCCTGCCCTGGCCAGCCTTGCCCAGACCTTCCTGGCCTCCGGGGGTACTGCCCCACCAAGGGGCAGGCTGCGGGGACTGGGTCCAGACATGTCCGTGCGCCTCCCCAGGATCATCCCCGCTGGTGCTTTTCCCCTGGGCGTAGGCCTCGGTTGAGGCCTCTTTGGAGAGGAGGTTGCTGGCAGGGGCTGTCTCCACACTGCAAGGTGCTGGAGCTCAGAGGGCCTCGTCAGAGGGAAGGGACCAGCAAAGGGCTGGATGCCCAAGACCTCTTTGACCCAGCAGCCTCAGGGCAGCAGGGAGAGCAAGAGGCCCAACTTGCCCCTAGGTCGGCTCTGCCCCTTCCCACACAGGCGGCCAGCCCAGCAGCTGCCTGACAGACTTTGGCTCCCCCGAGCTCTCTGCCGGTGCATGGGGCAGGAACAGACGTGTGCATGTCGTTCTGCCTTGGCCTGGGAGTGTGGACACCCTGCCTGGCCCCCAGGCTCAGGGGAAAGGGCCCGGAGAGAGCACCACCCCGAGGCGATTTTCTCCCGGGTTTGGGAGCGTTGTGCGCCCTTGGTTGGAACAGTGGGCGGGAGTGCTTGCAAACCGGCCTTTGGAGGCAGCCGGGGACGTCTTCCAGTGGGAGAGGGCCGGTTGTGCTCAGAGGCCCCACAGGCCAGGGGCAGGACCCAGCAGGTCCCCTGCCCCTGGCCAGCCTTTCCCAGACCTTCCTCGCCTCCGGGGGTACTGCCCCACCAAGGGGCAGGCTGCGGGGACTGGGTCCATACATGCCCGGGCGCCTCCCCAGGCTCATCCCCGCTGGTGCCTTTCCCCTGTGCCTAGGCCTCGGTTTAGGCCTCCTTGGAGAGGAGGTTGCTGGCAGGGGCTGTCTCCACACTGCAAGGTGCTGGAGCTCAGAGGGCCTCGTCAGAGGGAAGGGACCAGCAAGGGTTTGGATGCCCAAGACCTCTTTGGCCAAGCAGCCTCAGGGCAGCAGGGAGGGCAAGAGGCCCAACTTGCCCCTAGGTCGGCTCTGCCCCTTCCCACACAGGCGGCCAGCCCAGCAGCTGCCTGACAGACTCTGGCTCCCCCGAGCTCTCTGCCGGTGCAGGGGGCAGATCAGACGTGTGCATGTGGTTCTGCCTTGTCCTGGGAGTGTGGACACCCTGCCTTGCCCCCAGGCTCAGGGGCAAGGGCCCGGAGAGAGCACCACCCCGAAGCGCTTTTCTCCCGGGCTTGGGAGCATTGTGCGAGCCTGGCGTGAACAGCGGGCGGGAGTGTTTGCAAACAGGACTTTGGAGGCAGCCGTGGAGGTCTTCCAGTGGGAGAGGGCCGGTTGTGCTCAGAGGCCTCACAAGCCAGGGGCAGGACCCAGCAGGTCCCCTGCCCCTGGCCAGCCTTGCCCAGACCTTCCTGGCCTCCGGGGGTACTGCCCCACCAAGGGGCAGGCTGCGGGGACTGGGTCCAGACATGCCCGGGCGCCTCCCCAGGCTCATCCCCGCTGGTGCCTTTCCCCTGGGCCTAGGCCTCGGTTGAGGCCTCCTTGGAGAGGAGGTTGCTGGCAGGGGCTGTCTCCACACTGCAAGGTGCTGGAGCTCAGAGGGCCTCGTCAGAGGGAAGGGAACAGCAAGGGGCTGGATGCCCAAGACCTCTTTGGCCCAGCAGCCTCAGGGCAGCAGGGAGAGGAAGAGGCCCAACTTGCCCCTAGGTCGGCTCTGCCCCTTCCCACACAGGCGGCCAGCCCAGCAGCTGCCTGACAGACTCTGGCTCCCCCGAGCTCTCTGCCGGTGCAGGGGTCAGGAACAGACGTGTGCATGTGGTTCTGCCTTGGCCTGGGAGTGTGGACCCCCTGCCTGGCCCCCAGGCTCAGGGGCAAGGGCCCGGAGAGAGCACCACCCCGAAGCGCTTTTCTCCCGGGATGGGAGCATTGTGCGCGCTTGGTGGGAACAGTGGGCGGGAGTGCATGCAAAACGGCCTTTGGAGGCAGCCGGGGAGGTCTTCCAGTGGGAGAGGGCCGGTTTTGCTCAGAGGCCCCACAGGCCAGGGGCAGGACCCAGCAGGTCCCCTGCCCCTGGTCAGCCTTGCCCAGACCTTCTTGGCCTCCAGGGGTACTGCCCCATCAAGGGGCAGGCTGCGGGGACTGGGTCCAGACATGCCCGGGCGCCTCCCCAGGCTCATCCCCGCTGGTGCCTTTCCCCTGGGCCTAGGCCTCGGTTGAGGCCTCCTTGGAGAGGAGATTGCTGGCAGGTGCTGTCTCCACACTGCAAGGTGCTGGAGCTCAGAGGGCCTCGTCAGAGGGAAGGGACCAGCAAAGGGCTGGATGCCCAAGACGTCTTTGGCCCAGCAACCTCAGGGCAGCAGGGAGAGCAAGAGGCCCAACTTGCCCCTAGGTCGGCTCTGCCCCTTCCCACACAGGCGGCCAGCCCAGCACCTGCCTGAGAGACTCTGGCTCCCCCGAGCTCTCTGCCGGTGTAGGGGGCAGGAACAGACGTGTTCATGTCGTTCTGTCTTGGCCTGGGAGTGTGTTCCCCCTGCCTGGCCCGCAGGCTTAGGGGCAAGGGCCCGGAGAGAGCACCACCCCGAAGCGCTTTTCTACCGGGCTTGGGAGCATTGTGCGTGCCTGGCGGGAACAGCGGGCGGGAGTGCTTGCAAACCGGCCTTTCGAGGCAGACGGGGAGGTCTTCCAGCGGGAGAGTGCCAGTTGTGCTCAGACGTCCCACAGGCCAGGGGCAGGACCCAGCGCTGTCCCTGCCCCTGGCAGCCTTGCCCAGACCTTCCTGGCCTCCGGGGGTACTGCCCCACCAAGGGGCAGGCTGCGGGGACTGGGTCCAGACATGCCCGGGCGCCTCCCCAGGCTCATCCCCGCTGGTGCCTTTCCCCTGGGCCTAGGCCTCGGTTGAGGCCTCATTGGAGAGGAGGTTGCTGGCAGGGGCTGTCTCCACACTGCAAGGTGCTGGAGCTCAGAGGGCCTCGTCAGAGGGAAGGGACCAGCAGGGGCTGGATGCCCAAGACCTCTTTGGCCCAGCAGCCTCAGGGCAGCAGGGAGAGGAAGAGGCCCAACTTGCCCCTAGGTCGGCTCTGCCCCTTCCCACACAGGCGGCCAGCCCAGCACCTGCCTGACAGACTCTGGCTCCCCCGAGCTCTCTGCCGGTGCAGGGGTCAGGAACAGACGTGTGCATGTGGTTCTGCCTTGGTCTGGGAGTGTGGACCCACTGCCTGGCCCCCAGGCTCAGGGGCAAGGGCCCGGAGAGAGCACCACCCCGAAGCGCTTTTCTCCCGGGCTTGGGAGCATTGTGCGAGCCTGGCGTGAACAGCGGGCGGGAGTGTTTGCAAAGAGGACTTTGGAGGCAGCCGGGGAGGTCTTCCAGTGGGAGAGGGCCGGTTGTGCTCAGAGGCCTCACAGGCCAGGGGCAGGACCCAGCAGGGCCCCTGCCCCTGGCCAGCCTTGCCCAGACCTTCCTGGCCTCCGGGGGTACTGTCCCACCAAGGGGCAGGCTGCGGGGACTGGGTCCAGACATGTCCGTGCGCCTCCCCAGGATCATCCCCGCTGGTGCTTTTCCCCTGGGCGTAGGCCTCGGTTGAGGCCTCTTTGGAGAGGAGGTTGCTGGCAGGGGCTCTCTCCACACTGCAAGGTGCTGGAGCTCAGAGGGCCTCGTCAGAGGGAAGGGACCAGCAAAGGGCTGGATGCCCAAGACCTCTTTGACCCAGCAGCCTCAGGGCAGCAGGGAGAGCAAGAGGCCCAACTTGCCCCTAGGTCGGCTCTGCCCCGTCCCACACAGGCAGCCAGCCCAGCAGCAGCCTGGCAGTCTCTGGCTCCCCCGAGCTCTCTGCCGGTTTAGGGGGCAGGAACAGACGTGTGCATGTGGTTCTGCCTTGGTCTGGGAGTGTGGACCCACTGCCTGGCCCCCAGGCTCAGGGGCAAGGGCCCGGAGAGAGCACCACCCCGAAGCGCTTTTCTCCCGGGCTTGGGAGCATTGTGCGAGCCTGGCGTGAACAGCGGGCGGGAGTGTTTGCAAAGAGGACTTTGGAGGCAGCCGGGGAGGTCTTCCAGTGGGAGAGGGCCGGTTGTGCTCAGAGGCCCCACAGGCCAGGGGCAGGACCCAGCAGGGCCCCTGCCCCTGGCCAGCCTTGCCCAGACCTTCCTGGCCTCCGGGGGTACTGTCCCACCAAGGGGCAGGCTGCGGGGACTGGGTCCAGACATGTCCGTGCGCCTCCCCAGGATCATCCCCGCTGGTGCTTTTCCCCTGGGCGTAGGCCTCGGTTGAGGCCTCTTTGGAGAGGAGGTTGCTGGCAGGGGCTCTCTCCACACTGCAAGGTGCTGGAGCTCAGAGGGCCTCGTCAGAGGGAAGGGACCAGCAAAGGGCTGGATGCCCAAGACCTCTTTGACCCAGCAGCCTCAGGGCAGCAGGGAGAGCAAGAGGCCCAACTTGCCCCTAGGTCGGCTCTGCCCCGTCCCACACAGGCAGCCAGCCCAGCAGCAGCCTGGCAGTCTCTGGCTCCCCCGAGCTCTCTGCCGGTTTAGGGGGCAGGAACAGACGTGTGCATGTGGTTCTGCCTTGGCCTGGGACTGTGGATCCCCTGCCTGGCCCCCAGGCTCACGGGCAGGGGCCCGGAGAGACCACCACCCCGACGCGCTTTTCTCCTGGGCTTGGGAGCATTGTGCGTGCCTGGCGGGAACAGCGGGCAGGAGTGTTGGCAAACTGGCCTTTGGAGGCAGCCGGGGAGGTCTTCCAGTGGGAGAGGGCCGGTTGTGCTCAGAGGCCCTACAGGCCAGGGACAGGACCCAGCAGGGCCCCTGCCCCTGGCCAGCCTTGCCCAGACCTTCCTGGCCTCCGGGGGTACTGCCCCACCAAGGGGCAGGCTGCGGGCCTGGGTCCAGTCATGCCCGGGCGCCTCCCCAGGCTCATCCCCGCTGGTGCCTTTCCCCTGGGCCTAGGCCTCGGTTGAGGCCTCCTTGGAGAGGAGGTTGCTGGCAGGGGCTGTCTCCACACTGCAAGGTGCTGGAGCTCAGAGGGCCTCATCAGAGGGAAGGGACCAGCAAGGGGCTGGATGCCCAAGACCTCTTTGGCCCAGCAGCCTCAGGGCAGCAGGGAGAGGAAGAGGCCCAACTTGCCCCTAGGTCGGCTCTGCCCCTTCCCACACAGGCGGCCAGCCCAGCAGCTGCCTGACAGACTCTGGCTCCCCCGAGCTCTCTGCCGGTGCAGGGGGCAGATCAGACGTGTGCATGTGGTTCTGCCTTGGCCTGGGAGTGTGGACACCCTGCCTTGCCCCCAGGCTCAGGGGCAAGGGCCCGGAGAGAGCACCACCCCGAAGCGCTTTTCTCCCGGGCTTAGGAGCATTGTGCACGCCTGCTGGGAACAGTGGGCGGGAGCGCTTGCAAACCGGCCTTTGGAGGCAGCCGGGGAGGTCTTCCAGTGGGAGAGGGCCGGTTGTGCTCAGAGGCCCCACAGGCCAGGGGCAGGACCCAGCAGGGCCCCTGCCCCTGGCCAGCCTTGCCCATACCTTCCTGGCCTCCGGGGGTACTGCCCCACCAAGGGGCAGGCTGCGGGGACTGGGTCCAGACATGCTCGGGCGCCTCCCCTGGCTCATCCCCGCTGGTGCCTTTCCCCTGGGCCTAGGCCTCGGTTGAGGCCTCCTTGGAGAGGAGGTTGCTGGCAGGGGCTGTCTCCACACTGCAAGGTGCTGCAGCTCAGAGAGCCTCGTCAGAGAGAAGGGACCAGTAAAGGGCTGGATGCCCAAGACATCTTTGGCCCAGCATCCTCAGGGCAGCAGGGAGAGCAAGAGGCCCAACTTGCCCCTATTCGGCTCTGCCCCTTCCCACACAGGCGGCCAACCCAGCAGCTGCCTGACAGACTCTGGCTCCCCCAAGCTCTCTGCCGGTGCAGGGGACAGGAACAGACGTGGGCATGTGGTTCTGCCTTGGCCTGGGAGTGTGTTCTCCCTGCCTTGCCCCCAGGCTCATGGGCAAGGGCCCGGAGAGAGCACCACCCCGAAGCGCTTTTCTCCCGGGCTTGGGAGAATTGTGCGTGCCTGGCGGGAACAGCGGGCGGGAGTGTTGGCAAACCGGCCTTTGGAGGCAGCCGGGGAGGTCTTCCAGTGGGAGAGGGCCGGTTGTGCTCAGAGGCCCCACAGGCCAGGGGCAGGACCCAGCAGGGCCCCTGCCCCTGACCAGCCTTGCCCAGACCTTCCTGGCCTCCGGGGGTACTGCCTCACCAAGGGGCAGGCTGCGGGGACTGGGTCCAGACATGCCCGGGCGCCTCCCCAGGCTCTTCCCAGCTGGTGCCTTTCCCCTGGGGCTAGGCCTCGGTTGAGGCCTCCTTGGAGAGGAGGTTGCTGGCAGGGGCTGTCTCCACACTGCAAGGTGCTGGAGCTCAGAGGGCCTCGTCAGAGGGAAGGGACCAGCAAGGGGCTGGATGCCCAAGACCTCTTTGGCCCAGCAGCCTCAGGGCAGCAGGGAGAGCAGAGGCCCAACATGCCCCTAGGTCGGCTCTGCCACTTCCCACACAGGCGGCCAGCCCAGCAGCTGCCTGACAGACTCTGGCTCCCCCGAGCTCTCTGCCGGTGTAGGGGGCAGGAACAGACGTGTGCATGTCGTTCTCCCTTGGCCTGGGAGTGTGTTCCACCTGCCTGGCCCCCAGGCTCAGGGGCAAGGGCCCGAGGAGAGCACCACCCCGAAGCGCTTTTCTCCCGGGCTTGGGAGCATTGTGCGTGCCTGGCGGGAACAGCGGGTGGGAGTGCTTGCCAACAGGCCTTTGGAGGCAGACGGGGAGGTCTTCCAGCGGGAGGGTGCTGGTTGTGCTCAGACGCCCCACAGGCCAGGGGCAGGACCCAGCAGTGTCCCTGCCCCTGGCAGCCTTGCCCAGACCTTCCTGGCCTCCGGGGGTACTGCCCCACCAAGGGGCAGGCTGCGGGGACTGGGTCCAGACATGCCCGGGCGCCTCCCCAGGCTCATCCCCGCTGGTGCCTTTCCCCTGGGCCTAGGCCTCGGTTGAGGCCGCCTTGGAGAAGAGGTTGCTGGCAGGGGCTGTCTCCACACTGCAAGGTGCTGGAGCCCAGAGGGCCTCATCAGAGGGAAGGGACCAGCAAGGGGCTGGATGCCCAAGACCTCTTTGGCCCAGCAGCCTCAGGGCAGCAGGGAGAGCAAGAGGCCCAACTTGCCCCTAGGTCGGCTCTGCCCCTTTCCACACAGGCCGCCAACCCAGCAGCTGCCTGGCATACTCTGGCTCCCCCGAGCTCTCTGCCGGTGCAGGGACCAGGAACAGACGTTTGCATGTGGTTCTGCCTTGGCCTGGGAGTGTGTTCCCCCTGCATTGCCCCCAGGCTCAGGGGCAAGGGACCGGTGAGAGCACCACCCCGAAGCGCTTTTCTCCCGGGCTTGGGAGCATTGTGCGTGCCTGGCGGGAACAGCGGGCATGAGTTCTTGCAAACTGTCCTTTGGAGGCAGCCGGGGAGGTCTTCCAAGTGCCCGGACTGATCACCACCCCAAAATGCTTTTCTCCCGGGCTTGGGAGCATTGTGTGCGGCTGTCGGGAACAGCGGACATGAGTGCTTGCAAACCGGCCTTTGGAGGCCGCCCGGGAGGTCTTCCAAGCGCCCGGAGAGAACACTACCCCAAAATGCTTTTCTTCCGGGCTTGGGAGCATTGTGCGCGCGTGGCGGGAACAGCAGGCAGGAGTGCTTGCAAACCGGCCTTTGGAGGCAGCCGGGGAGGTCTTCCAAGGGCCCGGAGAGAGCACCACCTCGAAGCGCTTTTCTCTCGGGTTTTGGAGCATTGTGTGCGGCTGGTGGGACAGCGGGAGGGAATTCTTGCAAACCGGCATTTGGCGGCAGCCAGAGAAGTCTTCCAAGGGCGCGGAGAGAGCACCACCCCGAAGCGCTTTTCTCCGGGGTTTTGGAACATTGTGTGTGCCTGGCGGGAACAGCGAGTGGGAATGCTTGCAAACCGGCCTTTGGGGGCAGCCGGTGAGGTCCTCCATGGTCCCTGAGAGAACACCACCCCGAAGCGCTTTTCTCACGGTCTTGGGAGCATTGTGCGTGGCTGGCGGGAACAGCGGGCATGAGTGCTTGCAAACTGTCCTTTGGAGGCAGCCGGGGAGGTCTTCCAAGGGCCGGACTGATCACCACCCCAAAATGCTTTTCTCTCGGGCTTGGGAGCATTGTGCGCGGCTGTCGGGAACAACGGACATGAATGCTTGCAAACCGGCCTTTGGAGGCAGCCCGGGAGGTCTTCCAAGGGCCCGGAGAGAGCACCACCCCAAAATGCTTTTCTCCCGGGCTTGGGAGCATTGTGCGTGGCTGGCGGAAGCAGCGGGAATGAGTACTTACAAACCGGCCTTTGGGGGCAGCCGGGGAGGTCTTGAAAGTGCCCGGAGAGAGCACCACCCCGAAGCGCTTTTCTCACGGTCTTGGGAGCATTGTGCGCGGCTGGCGGGAACAACGGGCATGAGTGCTTGCAAACCGGCCTTTGGAGGCAGCCGGGGAGGTCTTCCAAGGGCCCGGAGTGAGCACCACCCCAAAATGCTTTTCTCCCGGGCTTGGGAGCATTGTGCGCGGCTGGTGGGAACAACGGGCATGAGTGCTTGCAAACCGGCCTTTGGAGGCAGCCGGGGACGTCTTCCAAGGGCCCGGAGAGAGCACCACCCCGAAGCGCTTTTCTCCCGGGCTTGGGAGCATTGTGCGCGGCTGGCGGGAACAGCAGGCAGGACTGCTTGCAAACTAGCCTTTGGAGGCAGCCGGGGAGGTCTTCCAAGGGCCCGGAGTGAGCACCACCCCAAAATGCTTTTCTCCCGGGCTTGGGAGCATTGTGCGCGGTTGGTGGGAACAACGGGCATGAGTGCTTGCAAACCGGCCTTTGGAGGCAGCCGGGGACGACTTCCAAGGGCCCGGAGAGATCACCATCCCGAAGCACTTTTCTCCCGGGCTTGGGAGCATTGTGCGTGGCTGGCGGGAACAGCAGGAAGGAGTCCTTGCAAACCGGCCTTTGGAGGCAGCGGGGGAGGTCTTCCAAGGGCCTGTAGAGAGCACCACCCCGAAGCGCTTTTCTCCCGGGCTTGGGAGTATTGTGCGCGGGTGGCAGGAACAGCAGGCAGGAGTGCTTGAAAACCGGCCTTTGCAGGCAGCCGGGGAGGTCTTCCAGGGCCCGGTGTGAGCACCACCCCAAAAAGCTTTTCTCCCGGGCTTGGGAGCATTGTGCGCGGCTGGTGGGAACAGCGGGCATGAGTGCTTGCAAACTGGCCACTGGAGGCAGCCGGGGAGGTCTTCCAAGGGCCTGTAGAGTGCACCACCCCAAAATGCTTCTCTCCCGGGCTTGGGAGCATTGTGCGTGGCTGGCGGGAACAGCAGGAAGGAGTCCTTGCAAACCGGCCTTTGGAGGCAGCCGGGGAGGTCTTCCAAGGGCCTGTAGAGAGCACCACCCCGAAGCGCTTTTCTCCCGGGCTTGGGAGCATTGTGCGCAGGTGGCGGGAACAGCAGGCAGGAGTGCTTGAAAACTGGCCTTTGGAGGCAGCCGGGGAGGTCTTCCAGGGCCCGGAGTGAGCACCACCCCAAAAAGCTTTTCTCCCGGGCTTGGGAGCATTGTGCGCGGCTGGTGGGAACAGCGGACATGAGTGCTTGCAAACTGGCCATTGGAGGCAGCCGGGGAGGTCTTCCAAGGGCCCGGAGAGAGCACCACCCCGAAGCGCTTTTCTCCCGGGCTTGGGAGTATTGTGCGCGGGTGGCAGGAACAGCAGGCAGGAGTGCTTGAAAACCGGCCTTTGCAGGCAGCCGGGGAGGTCTTCCAGGGCCCGGTGTGAGCACCACCCCAAAAAGCTTTTCTCCCGGGCTTGGGAGCATTGTGCGCGGCTGGTGGGAACAGCGGGCATGAGTGCTTGCAAACTGGCCACTGGAGGCAGCCGGGGAGGTCTTCCAAGGGCCTGTAGAGAGCACCACCCCAAAATGCTTCTCTCCCGGGCTTGGGAGCATTGTGCGTGGCTGGCGGGAACAGCAGGAAGGAGTCCTTGCAAACCGGCCTTTGGAGGCAGCCGGGGAGGTCTTCCAAGGGCCTGTAGAGAGCACCACCCCGAAGCGCTTTTCTCCCGGGCTTGGGAGCATTGTGCGCAGGTGGCGGGAACAGCAGGCAGGAGTGCTTGAAAACTGGCCTTTGGAGGCAGCCGGGGAGGTCTTCCAGGGCCCGGAGTGAGCACCACCCCAAAAAGCTTTTCTCCCGGGCTTGGGAGCATTGTGCGCGGCTGGTGGGAACAGCGGACATGAGTGCTTGCAAACTGGCCATTGGAGGCAGCCGGGGAGGTCTTCCAAGGGCCCGCAGTGAGCACCACCCCAAAATGCTTTTCTCCCGGGCTTGGGAGCATTGTGCGTGGCTGGCGGGAACAGCAGGAAGGAGTCCTTGCAAACCGGCCTTTGGAGGCAGCCGGGGAGGTCTTCCAAGGGCCTGTAGAGAGCACCACCCCGAAGCGCTTTTCTCCCGCGCTTGGGAGCATTCTGCGCGGGTGGCGGGAACAGCAGGCAGGAGTGCTTGAAAACCGTCCTTTGGAGGCAGCCGGCGAGGTCTTCCAGGGCCCGGTGTGAGCACCACCCCAAAATGCTTTTCTCCCGGGCTTGGGAGCATTGTGCGCGGATGGCGGGAACAGCGAGTGGGATTGCTTCCAAACCGGCCTTTGGGGGCACCCCGGGAGGTCTTCCATGGGCACGGAGAGAACACCACCCCGAAGCGCTTTTCTCCGGGGTTTTGGAGGATTGTGCGTGGCTGGCGGGAACAGCGAGTGGGAGTGCTTGCAAACCGGCCTTTGGGGGCAGCCAGGGAGGTCCTCCATTGGCACGGAGAGAACACCACCCCGAAGCACTTTTCTCCCGGGCTTGGGAGCATTGTGCGAGGCTGGCGGGAACAGCGGGCGGGAGTGCTTGCAAACCGGCCTTTGGAGGCAGCTTGGGAGGTCTTCCAAGGGCCCGGAGAGAGCACCATCCCGAAGCACTTTTCTCACGGAATTGGGAGCATTGTTCGCGGCTGTCGGGAACAGAGGACATGAGTGCTTGCAAACCGGCCTTTAGAGGCAGCCGGGGAGTCTTCCAAGGGCCCGGAGAGAGACCACCTCAAAATGCTTTTCTCCCGGGCTTGGGAGCATTGTGTGCGGCTGGCGGGTCAGCGGGAGGGAGTTCTTGAAAACCAGCCTTTGGAGGCAGCCGGGGAGGTCTTCCAAGGGCCGGGAGAGAGCACCACCCCGAAGCGCTTTTCTCCCGGGCTTGGGAGCATTGTGCGCGGCTGGCGGGAACAGCGGGATTGAGTGCTTGCAAACCGGCCTTTGGAGGCAGCCGGGGAGGTCTTCCAAGGGCCGGGAGAGAGCACCACCCCGAAGCGCTTTTCTCCTAGGCTTGGGAGCATTGTGCGCGGCTGGCGGGAACAGCGGGCATGAGTGCTTGCAAACCGGCCTTTGGAGACAAACGGGGAGGTCTTCCAAGGGCCCGTAGAGAGCACCACCCCGAAGCGCTTTTCTCCCGTGATTGGGAGCATTGTGTGCGGCTGGCGGGACAGCGGGAGGGAGTACTTGAAATCCAGCCTTTGGAGGCAACCGGGGAGGTCTTCCAAGGGCCGGGAGAGAGCACCACCCTGAAGGGCTTTTCTCCTGGGCTTGGAGCATTTGCACGGATGGCGGGAACAGCGAGTGGGAGTGCTTGCAAACCGGCATTTGGGGGCAGCCCGGGAGGTCTTTCTTGGGCCCAGAGAGAACACCACCCCGAAACGCTTTTCTCCCGGGCTTGGGAGCATTGTGCGTGGGTGGCGGGAACAGCAGGCAGAAGTGCTTGCAAACCGGCCTTGGAGGCAGCCGGGGAGGTCTTCCAAAGCCCGGAGTGAGCACCACCCCAAAATGCTTTTCTCCCGGGCTTGGGAGCATTGTGCGCAGCTGGCGTGAACAGCGGGATTGAGTGCTTGCAAACCAGCCTTTGGAGGCAGCCGGGGAGGTCTTCCAGCGGGAGAGTGCCAGTTGTTCTCAGAGGCCCCACAGGCCAGGGGCAGGACCCAGCAGTGTCCCTGCCTCTGGCAGCCTTGCCCAGACCTTCCTCGCCTCCGGGGGTACTACCCAACCAAGGGGCAAGCTGCGGGGCCTGGGTCCAGACATGCCCGGGCGCCTCCCCAGGCTCATCCCCGCTGGTGCCTTTCCCCTGGGCCTAGGCCTCGGTTGAGGCCTCCTTGGAGAGGAGGTTGCCGGCAGGGGCTGTCTGCACACTGCAAGGTGCTGGAGCTCAGAGGGCCTCGTCAGAGGGAAAGGACCAGCAAAGGGCTGGATGCCCAAGACCTCTTTGACCCAGCAGCCTCAGGGCAGCAGGGAGAGCAAGAGGCCCAACTTGCCCCTAGGTCGGCTCTACCCCGTCCCACACAGGCAGCCAGCCCAGCAGCAGCCTGGCAGTCTCTGGCTCCCCCGAACTCTCTGCCGGTGTAGGGGGCAGGAACAGACGTGTGCATGTCGTTCTGCCTTGGCCTGGGAGTGTGTTCCCCCTGCCTGTCCCACAGGCTCAGGGGCAAGGGCCCGGAGAGAGCACCACCCCGAAGCGCTTTTCTCCCGGGCTTGGGAGCATTGAGCGTGCCTGGCGGGAACAGCGGGCGGGAGTGCTTGCAAACCGGCCTTTGGAGGCAGCCGGGGAAGTCTTCCAGCGGGAGAGTGCCGGTTGTGCTCAGACGCCCCACAGTCCAGGGGCAGGACCCAGCAGTGTCCCTGCCCCTGGCAGCCTTGCCCAGACCCTCCTGGCCTCCGGGGGTACTGCCCCACCAAGGGGCAGGCTGCGGGGACTGGGTCCAGACATGGCCGGGCGCCTCCCCAGGCTCATCCCCGCTGGTGCCTTTCCCCTGGGCCTAGGCCTCGGTTGAGGCCTCCTTGGAGAGGAGGTTGCTGGCAGGGGCTGTCTCCACACTGCAAGGTGCTGGACCTCAGAGGGCCTCGTCAGAGGGAAGGGACCAGCAAGGGGCTGGATGCCCAAGACCTCTTTGGCCCAGCAGCCTCAGGGCAGCAGGGAGAGGAAGAGGCCCAACTTGCCCCTAGGTCGGCTCTGCCCCTTCCCACACAGGCGGCCAGCCCAGCAGCTGCCTGACAGACTCTGGCTCCCCCGAGCTCTCTGCCGGTGCAGGGGTCAGGAACAGACGTGTGCATGTGGTTCTGCGTTGGTCTGGGAGTGTGGACCCACTGCTTCGCCCCCACGCTCAGGGGCAAGGGCCCGGAGAGAGCACCACCCCGAAGCGCTTTTCTCCCGGGCTTGGGAGAATTGTGCGTGCCTGGCGGGAACAGCGGGCGGGAGTGTTGGCAAACCGGCCTTTGGAGGCAGCCGGGGAAGTTTTCCAGTGGGAGAGGGCCGGTTGTGCTCAGAGGCCCCACAGGCCAGGGGCAGGACCCAGCAGGGCCCCTGCCCGTGGCCAGCCTTGCCCAGACCTTCCTGGCTTCCGGGGCTACTGCCCCACCAAGGGGCAGGCTGCGTGGACTGGGTCCAGACATGCCCGGGCGCCTCCCCAGGCTCATCCCCGCTGGTGCCTTTCCCCTGGGCCTAGGCCTCGGTTGAGGCCTCCTTGGAGAGGAGGTTGCTGGCAGGGGCTGTCTCCACACTGCAAGGTGCTGGAGCTCAGAGGGCCTCGTCAGAGGGAAGGGACAAGCAAGGGGCTGGATGCCCAAGATCTCTTTGACCCAGCAGCCTCAGGGCATCAGGGAGAGCAAGAGGCCCAACTTGCCCCTAGGTCGGCTCTGCCCCTTCCCACACAGGCGGCCAGCCCAGCAGCTGCCTGACAGACTTTGGCTCCCCCGAGCTCTCTGCCGGTGCATGGGGCAGGAACAGACGTGTGCATGTCGTTCTGCCTTGGCCTGGGAGTGTGGACACCCTGCCTGGCCCTCAGGCTCAGGGGAAAGGGCCCGGAGAGAGCACCACCCCGAGGCGATTTTCTCCCGGGCTTGGGAGCGTTGTGCGCCCTTGGTTGGAACAGTGGGCGGGAGTGCTTGCAAACCGGCCTTTGGAGGCAGCCGGGGACGTCTTCCAGTGGGAGAGGGCCGGTTGTGCTCAGAGGCCCCACAGGCCAGGGGCAGGACCCAGCAGGTCCCCTGCCCCTGGCCAGCCTTTCCCAGACCTTCCTCGCCTCCGGGGGTACTGCCCCACCAAGGGGCAGGCTGCGGGGACTGGGTCCAGACATGCCCGGGCGCCTCCCCAGGCTCATCCCCGCTGGTGCCTTTCCCCTGTGCCTAGGCCTCGGTTTAGGCCTCCTTGGAGAGGAGGTTGCTGGCAGGGGCTGTCTCCACACTGCAAGGTGCTGGAGCTCAGAGGGCCTCGTCAGAGGGAAGGGACCAGCAAGGGGTTGGATGCCCAAGACCTCTTTGGCCCAGCAGCCTCAGGGCAGCAGGGAGGGCAAGAGGCCCAACTTGCCCCTAGGTCGGCTCTGCCACTTCCCACACAGGCGGCCAGCCCAGCAGCTGCCTGACAGACTCTGGCTCCCCCGAGCTCTCTGCCGGTGCAGGGGGCAGGAACAGACGTGTGCATGTGGTTCTGACTTGGCCTGGGAGTGTGGACACCGTGCCTTGACCCCAGGCTCAGGGGCAAGGGCCCGGAGAGAGCACCACCCTGAAGCGCTTTTCTCCCGGGCTTGGGAGCATTGTGCACGCCTGCTGGGAACAGTGGGCGGGAGCGCTTGCAAACCGGCCTTTGGAGGCAGCCGGGGAGGTCTTCCAGTGGGAGAGGGCCGGTTGTGCTCAGAGGCCCCACAGGCCAGGGGCAGGACGCAGCAGGGCCCCTGCCCCTGGCCAGCCTTGCCCAGACCTTCCTGGCCTCCGGGGGTACTGCCCCACCAAGGGGCAGGCTGCGGGGACTGGGTCCAGACATGCTCGGGCGCCTCCCCTGGCTCATCCCCGCTGGTGCCTTTCCCCTGGGCCTAGGCCTCGGTTGAGGCCTCCTTGGAGAGGAGGTTGCTGGCAGGGGCTGTCTCCACACTGCAAGGTGCTGGAGCTCAGAGGGCCTCGTCAGAGGGAAGGGACCAGTAAGGGGCTGGATGCCCAAGACGTCTTTGGCCCAGCAGCCTCAGGGCAGCAGGGAGAGCAAGAGGCCCAACTTGCCCCTAGGGCGGCTCTGCC
The DNA here is from genome assembly GCF_033118175.1 of Dama dama. Classification (NCBI taxonomy): domain Eukaryota; kingdom Metazoa; phylum Chordata; class Mammalia; order Artiodactyla; family Cervidae; genus Dama; species Dama dama. The sequence goes on from NW_026870970.1 coordinate 567,477, forward strand.
CCTTCCCACACAGGCGGCCAACTCAGCAGCTGCCTGACAGACTCTGGCTCCCCCAAGCTCTCTGCCGGTGCAGGGGACAGGAACAGACGTGGGCATGTGGTTCTGCCTTGGCCTGGGAGTGTGTTCCCCCTGCCTTGCCCCCAGGCTCAGGGGCAAGGGCCCGGAGAGAGCACGACCCCGAAGCGCTTTTCTCCCGGGCTTGGGAGCATTGTGCGAGCCTGGCGTGAACAGCGGGCGGGAGTGTTTGCAAACAGGACTTTGGAGGCAGCCGTGGAAGTCTTCCAGTGGGAGAGGGCCGGTTGTGCTCAGAGGCCTCACAGGCCAGGGGCAGGACCCAGCAGGTCCCCTGCCCCTGGCCAGCCTTGCCCAGACCTTCCTGGCCTCCGGGGGTACTGCCCCACCAAGGGGCAGGCTGCGGGGACTGGGTTCAGACATGCCTGGGCGCCTCCCCAGGCTCATCCCCGCTGGTGCCTTTCCCCTGGGCATAGGCCTCGGTTGATGCCTCCTTGGAGAGGAGGTTGCTGGCTGGGGCTGTCTCCACACTGCAAGGTGCTGGAGCTCAGAGGGCCTCGTCAGCGGGAAGGGACCAGCAAGGGGCTGGATGCCCAAGACCTCTTTGGCCCAGCAGCCTCAGGGCAGCAGGGAGAGCAAGAGGCCCAACTTGCCCCTAGGTCGGCTCTGCCCCTTCCCACACAGGCAGCCAACCCAGCAGCTGCCTGATAGACTCTGGCTCCCCCGAGCTCTCTGCCGGTTCAGGGGTCAGGAACAGACGTGTGCATGTGGTTCTGCCTTGGTCTGGGAGTGTGGACCCACTGCCTGGACCCCAGGCTCTGGGGCAAGTGCCCGGAGAGAGCAACACCCCGAAGCGCTTTTCTCCTGGCCTTGGGAGCGTTGTGCGTGCCTGGCGGGAACAGCGGGCGGGAGTGTTGGCAAACCCGCCTTTGAAGGCAGCCGGGGAGGTCTTCCAGTGGGAGAGGGCCGGTTGTGCTCAGAGGCCCCACAGGCCAGGGGCAGGACCCAGCAGGGACCCTGCCCCTGGCCAGCCTTGCCCAGACCTTCCTGGCCTCCGGGGGTACTGCCCCACCAAGGGGCAGGCTGCGGGGACTGGGTCCAGACATGCCCGGGCCCCTCCACTGGCTCATCCCCGCTGGTGCCTTTCCCCTGTGCCTAGGCCTCGGTTGAGGCCTCCTTGGAGAGGAGGTTGCTGGCAGGGTCTGTCTCAACACTGCAAGGTGCTGGAGCTCAGAGGGCCTCGTCAGAGGGAAGGGACCAGCAAGGGGCTGGATGCTCAAGACCTCTTTGGCCCAGCAGCCTCAGGGCAGCAGGGAGAGCAAGAGGCCCAACTTGCCCCTAGGTCGGCTCTGCCCCTTCCCACCCAGGCGGCCAGCCCAGCAGCTGCCTGACAGACTCTGGCTCCCCCCAGCTCTCTGCCGGTGGAGGGGGCAGGAACAGACGTGTGCATGTTGTTGTGCCTTGGCCTGGGACTGTGGATCCCCTGCCTGGCCCCCAGGCTCAGGGGCAAGGGCCCGGAGAGACCACCACCCCGAAGCGCTTTTCTCCCGGGCTTGGGAGCATTGTGCGCGCCTGGCGGGAACAGTGGGCGGGAGTGCTTCCAAACCGGCCTTTGGAGGCAGCCGGGGAGGTCTTCCAGTGGGAGAGGGCCGGTTGTGCTCAAAGGCCCCACAGGCCAGGGGCAGGACCCAGCAGAGCCCCTGCCCCTGGCCAGCCTTGCCCAGACCTTCCTGGCCTCCGGGGGTACTGCCCCACCAAGGGGCAGGCTGCGGGGACAGGGTCCAGACATGCCCGGGCGCCTCCCCTGGCTCAACCCCGCTGGTGCCTTTCCAATGGGCCTAGGCCTCGGTTGAGGCCTCCTTGGAGAGGAGATTGCTGGCAGGGGCTGTCTCCACACTGCAAGGTGCTGGAGCTCAGAGGGCCTCGTCAGAGGGAAGGGACCAGTAAGGGGCTGGATGCCCAAGACGTCTTTGGCCCTGCAGCCTCAGGGCAGCAGGGAGAGCAAGAGGCCCAACTTGCCCCTAGGTCGGCTCTGCCCCTTCCCACACAGGCGGCCAGCCCAGCACCTGCCTGAGAGACTCTGGCTCCCCCGAGCTCTCTGCCGGTGCAGGGGACAGGAACAGACGTGTGCATGTGTTTCTGCCTTGGTCTGGGAGTGTGTTCCCCCTGCCTTGCCCACAGGCTCAGGGGCAAGGGCCCGGAGAGAGCACCACCCCGAAGCGCTTTTCTCCCGGGCTTGGGAGCATTGTGCAAGTCTGGCGTGAACAGCGGGTGGGAGTGTTGGCAAACAGGACTTTGGAGGCAGCCGGGGAGGTCTTCCAGCGGGAGAGTGCCGGTTGTGCTCAGACGTCCAACAGGCCAGGGGCAGGACCCAGCACTGTCCCTGCCCCTGGCAGCCTTGCCCAGACCTTCCTGGCCTCCGGGGGTACTGCCCCACCAAGGGGCAGGCTGCGGGGACTGGGTCCAGACATGTCCGTGCGCCTCCCCAGGATCATCCCCGCTGGTGCTTTTCCCCTGGGCGTAGGCCTCGGTTGAGGCCTCTTTGGAGAGGAGGTTGCTGGCAGGGGCTGTCTCCACACTGCAAGGTGCTGGAGCTCAGAGGGCTTCGTCAGAGGGAAGGGACCAGCAAAGGGCTGGATGCCCAAAACCTCTTTGACCCAGCAGCCTCAGGGCAGCAGGGAGAGCAAGAGGCCCAACTTGCCCCTAGGTCGGCTCTGCCCCTTCCCACACAGGCGGCCAGCCCAGCAGCTGCCTGACAGACTCTGGCTCCCCCGAGCTCTCTGCCGGTGCAGGGGGCAGGAACAGACGTGTGCATGTGGTTCTGACTTGGCCTGGGAATGTGGACACCGTGCCTTGCCCCCAGGCTCAGGGGCAAGGGCCCGGAGAGAGCACCACCCCGAAGCGCTTTTCTCCCGGGCTTGGGAGCATTGTGCAAGTCTGGCGTGAACAGCGGGTGGGAGTGTTGGCAAACAGGACTTTGGAGGCAGCCGGGGAGGTCTTCCAGTGGGAGAGGGCCGGTTGTGCTCAGAGGCCCCACAGGCCAGGGGCAGGACCCAGTAGGTCCCCTGCCCCTGGCCAGCCTTTCCCAGACCTTCCTGGCCTCCGGGGGTACTGCCCCACCAAGGGGCAGGCTGCGGGGACTGGGTCCAGACATGCCCGGGCACCTCCCCAGGCTCATCCCCGCTGGTGCCTTTCCCCTGGTCCTAGGTCTCGGTTGAGGCCTCCTTGGAGAGGAGGTTACTGGCAGGGGCTGTCTCCACACTGCAAGGTGCTGGAGCTCAGAGGGCCTCGTCAGAGGGAAGGGACAAGCAAGGGGCTGGATGTCCAAGACCTCTTTGGCCCAGCAGCCTCAGGGCAGCAGGGAGAGCAAGAGGCCCAACTTGCCCCTAGGTCGGCTCTGCCCCTTCCCACAAAGGCGGCCAGCCCAGCAGCTGCCTGACAGACTCTGGCTCCCCCGAGCTCTCTGCCGGTGCAGGGGTCAGGAACAGACGTGTGCATGTGGTTCTGCCTTGGCCTGGGAGTGTGTTCCCCCTGCCTGGCCCCCAGGCTCAGGGGCAAGGACCCGGAAAGAGCACCACCCCGAAGCGCTTTTCTCCCGGGCTTGGGAGCATTGTGCGCACTTGGTGGGAACAGTGGGCGGGAGTGCGTGCAAAACGGCCTTTGGAAGCAGCCGGGGAGGTCTTCCAGTGGGAGAGGGCCGGTTGTGCTCAGAGGCCCCACAGGCCAGGGGCAGGACCCAGCAGGTCCCCTGCCCCTGGTCAGACTTGCCCAGACCTTCCTGGCCTCCAGGGGTACTGCCCCACCAAGGGGCAGGCTGCGGGGACTGGGTCCAGACATGCCCGGGCGCCTCCCCAGGCTCATCCCCGCTGGTGCTTTTCCCCTGGGCCTAGGCCTCGGTTGAGGCCTCCTTGGAGAGGAGATTGCTGGCAGGTGCTGTCTCCACACTGCAAGGTGCTGGAGCTCAGAGGGCCTCGTCCGAGGGAAGGGACCAGCAAAGGGCTGGATGCCTAAGACGTCTTTGGCCCAGCAGCCTCAGGGCAGCAGGGAGAGCAAGAGGCCCAACTTGCCCCTAGGTCGGCTCTGCCCCTTCCCACACAGGCGGCCAGCCCAGCACCTGCCTGAGAGACTCTGGCTCCCCCGAGCTCTCTGCCGGTGTAGGGGGCAGGAACAGACGTGTTCATGTCGTTCTGTCTTGGCCTGGGAGTGTGTTCCCCCTGCCTGGCCCGCAGGCTCAGGGGCAAGGGCCCGGAGAGAGCACCACCCCAATGCGCTTTTCTCCCGGGCTTGGGAGCATTGTGCGCGCCTGGCGGGAACAGTGGGCGGGAGTGCTTGCAAACCGGCCTTTGGAGGCAGCCGGGGAGGTCTTCCAGTGGGAGAGGGCCGGTTGTGCTCAGAGGCCCCACAGGCCATGGGGAGGACCCAGCAGGGCCCCTGCCCCTGGCCAGCCTTGCCCAGATCTTCCTGGCCTCCGGGGGTACTGCCCCACCAAGGGGCAGGCTGCGGGGACTGGGTCCAGACATGCCCGGGCGCCTCCCCAGGCTCATCCCCGCTGGTGCCTTTCCCCTGGGCCTAGGCCTCGGTTGAGGCCTCCTTGGAGAGGATGTTGCTGGCAGGGGCTGTCTCCACACTGCAAGGTGCTGGAGCTCAGAGGGCCTCGTCAGAGGGAAGGGACCAGCAAGGGGCTGGATGCCCAAGACCTCTTTGGCCCAGCAGCCTCAGGGCAGCAGGGAGAGGAAGAGGCCCAAATTGCCCCTAGGTCGGCTCTGCCCCTTCCCACACAGGCGGCCAGCCCAGCAGCTGCCTGACAGACTCTGGCTCCCCCGAACTCTCTGCCGGTGCAGGGGACAGGAACAGACGTGGGCATGTGGTTCTGCCTTGGTCTGGGAGTGTGGACCAACTGCCTGGACCCCAGGCTCAGGGGCAAGGGCCCGAGGAGAGCACCACCCCGAAGCGCTTTTCTCCCGGGCTTGGGAGCATTGTGCGCGCCTGGCGGGAACAGTGGGCGGGAGTGCGTGCAAAACGGCCTTTGGAGGCAGCCGGGGAGGTCTTCCAGTGGGAGAGGGCCGGTTGTGCTCAGAGGCCCCACAGGCCAGGGGCAGGACCCAGCAGGGCCCCTGCCCCTGGCCAGCCTTGCCCAGACCTTCCTGGCCTCCGGGGGTACTGCCCCACCAAGGGGCAGGCTGCGGGGACTGGGTCCAGACATGCCCGGGCGCCTCCCCAGGCTCATCCCCGCTGGTGCCTTTCCCCTGGGCCTAGGCCTCGGTTGAGGCCTCCTTGGAGAGGAGGTTGCTGGCAGGGGCTGTCTCCACAGTGCAAGGTGCTGGAGCTCAGAGGGCCTCGTCAGAGGGAAGGGACCAGCAAGGGGCTGGATGCCCAAGACCTCTATGGCCCAGCAGCCTCAGGGCAGCAGGGAGAGCAAGAGGCCCAACTTGCCCCTAGGTCGGCTCTGCCACTTCCCACACAGGCGGCCAGCCCAGCAGCTGCCTGACAGACTCTGGCTCCCCCGAGCTCTCTGCCGGTGCAGGGGGCAGATCAGACGTGTGCATGTGGTTCTGCCTTGGCCTGGGAGTGTGGACACCCTGCCTTGCCCCCAGGCTCAGGGGCAAGGGCCCAGAGAGAGCACCACCCTGAAGCGCTTTTCTTCCGGGCTTAGGCGCATTGTGCCCGCCTGCTGGTAACAGTGGCCGGGAGCGCTTGCAAACCGGCCTTTGGAGGCAGCCGGGGAGGTGTTCCAGTGGGAGAGGGCCGGTTGTGCTCAGAGGCCCCACAGGCCAGGGGCAGGACCCAGCAGGGCCCCTGCCCCTGGCCAGCCTTACCCAGACCTTCCTGGCCTCCGGGGGTACTGCCCAACAAGGGGCAGGCTGCGGGGACTGGGTCCAGACATGCTCGGGCGCCTCCCCTGGCTCATCCCCGCTGGTGCCTTTCCCCTGGGCCTAGGCCTCGGTTGAGGCCTCCTTGGAGAGGAGGTTGCTGGCAGGGGCTGTCTCCACACTGCAAGGTGCTGGAGCTCAGAGGGCCTCGTCAGAGGGAAGGGACCAGTAAGGGGCTGGATGCCCAAGACGTCTTTGGCCCAGCAGCCTCAGGGCAGCAGGGAGAGCAAGAGGCCCAACTTGCCCCTAGGGCGGCTCTGCCCCTTCCCACACAGGCGGCCAACCCAGCAGCTGCCTGACAGACTCTGGCTCCCCCAAGCTCTCTGCCGGTGCAGGGGACAGGAACAGACGTGGGCATGTGGTTCTGCCTTGGCCTGGGAGTGTGTTCCCCATGCCTTGCCCCCAGGCTCAGGGGCAAGGGCCCGGAGAGAGCACCACCCCGAAGCGCTTTTCTCCCGGGCTTGGGAGCATTGTGCAAGTCTGGCGTGAACAGCGGGTGGGAGTGTTGGCAAACAGGACTTTGGAGGCAGCCGGGGAGGTCTTCCAGTGGGAGAGGGCCGGTTGTGCTCAGAGGCCCCACAGGCCAGGGGCAGGACCCAGTAGGTCCCCTGCCCCTGGCCAGCCTTTCCCAGACCTTCCTGGCCTCCGGGGGTACTGCCCCACCAAGGGGCAGGCTGCGGGGACTGGGTCCAGACATGCCCGGGCGCCTCCCCAGGCTCATCCCCGCTGGTGCCTTTCCCCTGGTCCTAGGTCTCGGTTGAGGCCTCCTTGGAGAGGAGGTTGCTGGCAGGGGCTGTCTCCACACTGCAAGGTGCTGGAGCTCAGAGGGCCTCGTCAGAGGGAAGGGACAAGCAAAGGGCTGGATGTCCAAGACCTCTTTGGCCCAGCAGCCTCAGGGCAGCAGGGAGAGCAAGAGGCCCAACTTGCCCCTAGGTCGGCTCTGCCCCTTCCCACAAAGGCGGCCAGCCCAGCAGCTGCCTGACAGACTCTGGCTCCCCCGAGCTCTCTGCCGGTGCAGGGGTCAGGAACAGACGTGTGCATGTGGTTCTGCCTTGGCCTGGGAGTGTGTTCCCCCTGCCTGGCCCCCAGGTTCAGGGGCAAGGACCCGGAAAGAGCACCACCCCGAAGCGCTTTTCTCCCGGGCTTGGGAGCATTGTGCGCACTTGGTGGGAACAGTGCGCGGGAGTGCGTGCAAAACGGCCTTTGGAGGCAGCCGGGGAGGTCTTCCAGTGGGAGAGGGCCGGTTGTGCTCAGAGGCCCCACAGGCCAGGGGCAGGACCCAGCAGGTCCCCTGCCCCTGGTCAGACTTGCCCAGACCTTCCTGGCCTCCAGGGGTACTGCCCCACCAAGGGGCAGGCTGCGGGAACTGGGTCCAGACATGCCCGGGCGCCTCCCCAGGCTCATCCCCGCTGGTGCTTTTCCCCTGGGCCTAGGCCTCGGTTGAGGCCTCCTTGGAGAGGAGATTGCTGGCAGGTGCTGTCTCCACACTGCAAGGTGCTGGAGCTCAGAGGGCCTCGTCAGAGGGAAGGGACCAGCAAAGGGCTGGATGCCCAAGACGTCTTTGGCCAAGCAGCCTCAGGGCAGCAGGGAGAGCAAGAGGCCCAACTTGCCCCTAGGTCGGCTCTGCCCCTTCCCACACAGGCGGCCAGCCCAGCACCTGCCTGAGAGACTCTGGCTCCCCCGAGCTCTCTGCCGGTGTAGGGGGCAGGAACAGACGTGTTCATGTCGTTCTGTCTTGGCCTGGGAGTGTGTTCCCCCTGCCTGGCCCGCAGGCTTAGGGGCAAGGGCCCGGAGAGAGCACCACCCCGAAGCGCTTTTCTCCCGGGCTTGGGAGCATTGTGCGTGCCTGGCGGGAACAGCGGGCGGGAGTGCTTGCAAACCGGCCTTTGGAGGCAGACGGGGAGGTCTTCCAGCGCGAGAGTGCCGGTTGTGCTCAGACGTCCAACAGGCCAGGGGCAGGACCCAGCACTGTCCCTGCCCCTGGCAGCCTTGCCCAGACCTTCCTGGCCTCCGGGGGTACTGCCCCACCAAGGGGCAGGCTGCGGGGACTGGGTCCAGACATGTCCGTGCGCCTCCCCAGGATCATCCCCGCTGGTGCTTTTCCCCTGGGCGTAGGCCTCGGTTGAGGCCTCTTTGGAGAGGAGGTTGCTGGCAGGGGCTGTCTCCACACTGCAAGGTGCTGGAGCTCAGAGGGCCTCGTCAGAGGGAAGGGACCAGCAAAGGGCTGGATGCCCAAGACCTCTTTGACCCAGCAGCCTCAGGGCAGCAGGGAGAGCAAGAGGCCCAACTTGCCCCTAGGTCGGCTCTGCCCCTTCCCACACAGGCGGCCAGCCCAGCAGCTGCCTGACAGACTCTGGCTCCCCCGAGCTCTCTGCCGGTGCAGGGGGCAGGAACAGACGTGTGCATGTGGTTCTGACTTGGCCTGGGAGTGTGGACACCGTGCCTTGCCCCCAGGCTCAGGGGCAAGGGCCCGGAGAGAGCACCACCCCGAAGCGCTTTTCTCCCGGGCTTGGGAGCATTGTGCAAGTCTGGCGTGAACAGCGGGTGGGAGTGCTGGCAAACAGGACTTTGGAGGCAGCCGGGGACGTCTTCCAGTGGGAGAGGGCCGGTTGTGCTCAGAGGCCCCACAGGCCAGGGGCAGGACCCAGTAGGTCCCCTGCCCCTGGCCAGCCTTTCCCAGACCTTCCTGGCCTCCGGGGGTACTGCCCCACCAAGGGGCAGGCTGCGGGGACTGGGTCCAGACATGCCCGGGCGCCTCCCCAGGCTCATCCCCGCTGGTGCCTTTCCCCTGGTCCTAGGTCTCGGTTGAGGCCTCCTTGGAGAGGAGGTTACTGGCAGGGGCTGTCTCCACACTGCAAGGTGCTGGAGCTCAGAGGGCCTCGTCAGAGGGAAGGGACAAGCAAAGGGCTGGATGTCCAAGACCTCTTTGGCCCAGCAGCCTCAGGGCAGCAGGGAGAGCAAGAGGCCCAACTTGCCCCTAGGTCGGCTCTGCCCCTTCCCACAAAGGCGGCCAGCCCAGCAGCTGCCTGACAGACTCTGGCTCCCCCGAGCTCTCTGCCGGTGCAGGGGTCAGGAACAGACGTGTGCATGTGGTTCTGCCTTGGCCTGGGAGTGTGTTCCCCCTGCCTGGCCCCCAGGCTCAGGGGCAAGGACCCGGAAAGAGCACCACCCCGAAGCGCTTTTCTCCCGGGCTTGGGAGCATTGTGCGCACTTGGTGGGAACAGTGGGCGGGAGTGCGTGCAAAACGGCCTTTGGAAGCAGCCGGGGAGGTCTTCCAGTGGGAGAGGGCCGGTTGTGCTCAGAGGCCCCACAGGCCAGGGGCAGGACCCAGCAGGTCCCCTGCCCCTGGTCAGACTTGCCCAGACCTTCCTGGCCTCCAGGGGTACTGCCCCACCAAGGGGCAGGCTGCGGGGACTGGGTCCAGACATGCCCGGGCGCCTCCCCAGGCTCATCCCCGCTGGTGCTTTTCCCCTGGGCCTAGGCCTCGGTTGAGGCCTCCTTGGAGAGGAGATTGCTGGCAGGTGCTGTCTCCACACTGCAAGGTGCTGGAGCTCAGAGGGCCTCGTCCGAGGGAAGGGACCAGCAAAGGGCTGGATGCCGAAGACGTCTTTGGCCCAGCAGCCTCAGGGCAGCAGGGAGAGCAAGAGGCCCAACTTGCCCCTAGGTCGGCTCTGCCCCTTCCCACACAGGCGGCCAGCCCAGCACCTGCCTGAGAGACTCTGGCTCCCCCGAGCTCTCTGCCGGTGTAGGGGGCAGGAACAGACGTGTTCATGTCGTTCTGTCTTGGCCTGGGAGTGTGTTCCCCCTGCCTGGCCCGCAGGCTTAGGGGCAAGGGCCCGGAGAGAGCACCACCCCGAAGCGCTTTTCTCCCGGGCTTGGGAGCATTGTGCGTGCCTGGCGGGAACAGCGGGCGGGAGTGCTTGCAAACCGGCCTTTGGAGGCAGCCGTGGAGGTCTTCCAGCGCGAGAGTGCCGGTTGTGCTCAGACGTCCAACAGGCCAGGGGCAGGACCCAGCACTGTCCCTGCCCCTGGCAGCCTTGCACAGACCTTCATGGCCTCCGGGGGTACTGCCCCACCAAGGGGCAGGCTGCGGGGACTGGGTCCAGACATGCCCGGGCACCTCCCCAGGCTCATCCCCGCTTGTGTCTTTCCCCTAGGCCTAGGCCTCGGTTGAGGCCTCATTGGAGAGGAGGTTGCTGGCAGGGGCTGTCTCCACACTGCAAGGTGCTGGAGCTCAGAGGGCCTCGTCAGAGGGAAGGGACCAGCAAGGGTCTGGATGCCCAAGACCTCTTTGGCCCAGCAGCCTCAGGGCAGCAGGGAGAGGAAGAGGCCCAAATTGCCCCTAGGTCGGCTCTAACCCTTCCCACACAGGCGGCCAGCCCAGCACCTGCCTGACAGACTCTGGCTCCCCAGAGCTCTCTGCCGGTGCAGGGGTCAGGAACAGACGTGTGCATGTGGTTCTGCCTTGGTCTGGGAGTGTGGACCCACTGCCTGGCCCCCAGGCTCAGGGGCAAGGGCCCGGAGAGAGCACCACCCCGAAGCGCTTTTCTCCCGGGCTTGGGAGCATTGTGCGAGCCTGGCGTGAACAGCGGGCGGGAGTGTTTGCAAACAGGACTTTGGAGGCCGCTGGGGAGGTCTTCCAGTGGGAGAGGGCCGGTTGTGCTCAGAGGCCTCACAGGCCAGGGGCAGGACCCAGCAGGGCCCTGCCCCTGGCCAGCCTTGCCCAGACCTTCCTGGCCTCCGGGGGTACTGCCCCACCAAGGGGCAGGCTGCGGGGACTGGGTCCAGACATGTCCGTGCGCCTCCCCAGGATCATCCCCGCTGGTGCTTTTCCCCTGGGCGTAGGCCTCGGTTGAGGCCTCTTTGGAGAGGAGGTTGCTGGCAGGGGCTGTCTCCACACTGCAAGGTGCTGGAGCTCAGAGGGCCTCGTCAGAGGGAAGGGACCAGCAAAGGGCTGGATGCCCAAGACCTCTTTGACCCAGCAGCCTCAGGGCAGCAGGGAGAGCAAGAGGCCCAACTTGCCCCTAGGTCGGCTCTGCCCCTTCCCACACAGGCGGCCAGCCCAGCAGCTGCCTGACAGACTTTGGCTCCCCCGAGCTCTCTGCCGGTGCATGGGGCAGGAACAGACGTGTGCATGTCGTTCTGCCTTGGCCTGGGAGTGTGGACACCCTGCCTGGCCCCCAGGCTCAGGGGAAAGGGCCCGGAGAGAGCACCACCCCGAGGCGATTTTCTCCCGGGCTTGGGAGCGTTGTGCGCCCTTGGTTGGAACAGTGGGCGGGAGTGCTTGCAAACCGGCCTTTGGAGGCAGCCGGGGACGTCTTCCAGTGGGAGAGGGCCGGTTGTGCTCAGAGGCCCCACAGGCCAGGGGCAGGACCCAGCAGGACCCCTGCCCCTGGCCAGCCTTACCCAGACCTTCCTGGCCTCCGGGGGTACTGCCCCACCAAGGGGCAGGCTGCGGGGACTGGGTCCAGACATGCTCGGGCGCCTCCCCTGGCTCATCCCCGCTGGTGTCTTTCCCCTGGGCCTAGGCCTCGGTTGAGGCCTCCTTGGAGAGGAGGTTGCTGGCAGGGGCTGTCTCCACACTGCAAGGTGCTGGAGCTCAGAGGGCCTCGTCAGAGGGAAGGGACCAGCAAGGGGCTGGATGCCCAAGACCTCTTTGGCCCAGCAGCCTCAGGGCAGCAGGGAGAGGAAGAGGCCCAACTTGCCCCTAGGTCGGCTCTGCCCCTTCCCACACAGGCGGCCAGCCCAGCAGCTGCCTGACAGACTCTGGCTCCCCCGAACTCTCTGCCGGTGCAGGGGTCAGGAACAGACGTGTGCATGTGGTTCTGCCTTGGTCTGGGAGTGTGGACCAACTGCCTGGCCCCCAGGCTCAGGGGCAAGGGCCCGAGGAGAGCACCACCCCGAAGCGCTTTTCTCCCGGGCTTGGGAGCATTGTGCAAGTCTGGCGTGAACAGCGGGTGGGAGTGTTGGCAAACAGGACTTTGGAGGCAGCCGGGGAGGTCTTCCAGTGGGAGAGGGCCGGTTGTGCTCAGAGGCCCCACAGGCCAGGGGCAGGACCCAGTAGGTCCCCTGCCCCTGGCCAGCCTTTCCCAGACCTTCCTGGCCTCCGGGGGTACTGCCCCACCAAGGGGCAGGCTGCGGGGACTGGGTCCAGACATGCCCGGGCGCCTCCCCAGGCTCATCCCCGCTGGTGCCTTTCCCCTGGTCCTAGGTCTCGGTTGAGGCCTCCTTGGAGAGGAGGTTGCTGGCAGGGGCTGTCTCCACACTGCAAGGTGCTGGAGCTCAGAGGGCCTCGTCAGAGGGAAGGGACAAGCAAAGGGCTGGATGTCCAAGACCTCTTTGGCCCAGCAGCCTCAGGGCAGCAGGGAGAGCAAGAGGCCCAACTTGCCCCTAGGTCGGCTCTGCCCCTTCCCACAAAGGCGGCCAGCCCAGCAGCTGCCTGACAGACTCTGGCTCCCCCGAGCTCTCTGCCGGTGCAGGGGTCAGGAACAGACGTGTGCATGTGGTTCTGCCTTGGCCTGGGAGTGTGTTCCCCCTGCCTGGCCCCCAGGTTCAGGGGCAAGGACCCGGAAAGAGCACCACCCCGAAGCGCTTTTCTCCCGGGCTTGGGAGCATTGTGCGCACTTGGTGGGAACAGTGCGCGGGAGTGCGTGCAAAACGGCCTTTGGAGGCAGCCGGGGAGGTCTTCCAGTGGGAGAGGGCCGGTTGTGCTCAGAGGCCCCACAGGCCAGGGGCAGGACCCAGCAGGTCCCCTGCCCCTGGTCAGACTTGCCCAGACCTTCCTGGCCTCCAGGGGTACTGCCCCACCAAGGGGCAGGCTGCGGGAACTGGGTCCAGACATGCCCGGGCGCCTCCCCAGGCTCATCCCCGCTGGTGCTTTTCCCCTGGGCCTAGGCCTCGGTTGAGGCCTCCTTGGAGAGGAGATTGCTGGCAGGTGCTGTCTCCACACTGCAAGGTGCTGGAGCTCAGAGGGCCTCGTCAGAGGGAAGGGACCAGCAAAGGGCTGGATGCCCAAGACGTCTTTGGCCAAGCAGCCTCAGGGCAGCAGGGAGAGCAAGAGGCCCAACTTGCCCCTAGGTCGGCTCTGCCCCTTCCCACACAGGCGGCCAGCCCAGCACCTGCCTGAGAGACTCTGGCTCCCCCGAGCTCTCTGCCGGTGTAGGGGGCAGGAACAGACGTGTTCATGTCGTTCTGTCTTGGCCTGGGAGTGTGTTCCCCCTGCCTGGCCCGCAGGCTTAGGGGCAAGGGCCCGGAGAGAGCACCACCCCGAAGCGCTTTTCTCCCGGGCTTGGGAGCATTGTGCGTGCCTGGCGGGAACAGCGGGCGGGAGTGCTTGCAAACCGGCCTTTGGAGGCAGACGGGGAGGTCTTCCAGCGCGAGAGTGCCGGTTGTGCTCAGACGTCCAACAGGCCAGGGGCAGGACCCAGCACTGTCCCTGCCCCTGGCAGCCTTGCCCAGACCTTCCTGGCCTCCGGGGGTACTGCCCCACCAAGGGGCAGGCTGCGGGGACTGGGTCCAGACATGTCCGTGCGCCTCCCCAGGATCATCCCCGCTGGTGCTTTTCCCCTGGGCGTAGGCCTCGGTTGAGGCCTCTTTGGAGAGGAGGTTGCTGGCAGGGGCTGTCTCCACACTGCAAGGTGCTGGAGCTCAGAGGGCCTCGTCAGAGGGAAGGGACCAGCAAAGGGCTGGATGCCCAAGACCTCTTTGACCCAGCAGCCTCAGGGCAGCAGGGAGAGCAAGAGGCCCAACTTGCCCCTAGGTCGGCTCTGCCCCTTCCCACACAGGCGGCCAGCCCAGCAGCTGCCTGACAGACTCTGGCTCCCCCGAGCTCTCTGCCGGTGCAGGGGGCAGGAACAGACGTGTGCATGTGGTTCTGACTTGGCCTGGGAGTGTGGACACCGTGCCTTGCCCCCAGGCTCAGGGGCAAGGGCCCGGAGAGAGCACCACCCCGAAGCGCTTTTCTCCCGGGCTTGGGAGCATTGTGCAAGTCTGGCGTGAACAGCGGGTGGGAGTGTTGGCAAACAGGACTTTGGAGGCAGCCGGGGACGTCTTCCAGTGGGAGAGGGCCGGTTGTGCTCAGAGGCCCCACAGGCCAGGGGCAGGACCCAGTAGGTCCCCTGCCCCTGGCCAGCCTTTCCCAGACCTTCCTGGCCTCCGGGGGTACTGCCCCACCAAGGGGCAGGCTGCGGGGACTGGGTCCAGACATGCCCGGGCGCCTCCCCAGGCTCATCCCCGCTGGTGCCTTTCCCCTGGTCCTAGGTCTCGGTTGAGGCCTCCTTGGAGAGGAGGTTACTGGCAGGGGCTGTCTCCACACTGCAAGGTGCTGGAGCTCAGAGGGCCTCGTCAGAGGGAAGGGACAAGCAAAGGGCTGGATGTCCAAGACCTCTTTGGCCCAGCAGCCTCAGGGCAGCAGGGAGAGCAAGAGGCCCAACTTGCCCCTAGGTCGGCTCTGCCCCTTCCCACAAAGGCGGCCAGCCCAGCAGCTGCCTGACAGACTCTGGCTCCCCCGAGCTCTCTGCCGGTGCAGGGGTCAGGAACAGACGTGTGCATGTGGTTCTGCCTTGGCCTGGGAGTGTGTTCCCCCTGCCTGGCCCCCAGGCTCAGGGGCAAGGACCCGGAAAGAGCACCACCCCGAAGCGCTTTTCTCCCGGGCTTGGGAGCATTGTGCGCACTTGGTGGGAACAGTGGGCGGGAGTGCGTGCAAAACGGCCTTTGGAAGCAGCCGGGGAGGTCTTCCAGTGGGAGAGGGCCGGTTGTGCTCAGAGGCCCCACAGGCCAGGGGCAGGACCCAGCAGGTCCCCTGCCCCTGGTCAGACTTGCCCAGACCTTCCTGGCCTCCAGGGGTACTGCCCCACCAAGGGGCAGGCTGCGGGGACTGGGTCCAGACATGCCCGGGCGCCTCCCCAGGCTCATCCCCGCTGGTGCTTTTCCCCTGGGCCTAGGCCTCGGTTGAGGCCTCCTTGGAGAGGAGATTGCTGGCAGGTGCTGTCTCCACACTGCAAGGTGCTGGAGCTCAGAGGGCCTCGTCCGAGGGAAGGGACCAGCAAAGGGCTGGATGCCGAAGACGTCTTTGGCCCAGCAGCCTCAGGGCAGCAGGGAGAGCAAGAGGCCCAACTTGCCCCTAGGTCGGCTCTGCCCCTTCCCACACAGGCGGCCAGCCCAGCACCTGCCTGAGAGACTCTGGCTCCCCCGAGCTCTCTGCCGGTGTAGGGGGCAGGAACAGACGTGTTCATGTCGTTCTGTCTTGGCCTGGGAGTGTGTTCCCCCTGCCTGGCCCGCAGGCTTAGGGGCAAGGGCCCGGAGAGAGCACCACCCCGAAGCGCTTTTCTCCCGGGCTTGGGAGCATTGTGCGTGCCTGGCGGGAACAGCGGGCGGGAGTGCTTGCAAACCGGCCTTTGGAGGCAGCCGTGGAGGTCTTCCAGCGCGAGAGTGCCGGTTGTGCTCAGACGTCCAACAGGCCAGGGGCAGGACCCAGCACTGTCCCTGCCCCTGGCAGCCTTGCACAGACCTTCATGGCCTCCGGGGGTACTGCCCCACCAAGGGGCAGGCTGCGGGGACTGGGTCCAGACATGCCCGGGCACCTCCCCAGGCTCATCCCCGCTTGTGTCTTTCCCCTAGGCCTAGGCCTCGGTTGAGGCCTCATTGGAGAGGAGGTTGCTGGCAGGGGCTGTCTCCACACTGCAAGGTGCTGGAGCTCAGAGGGCCTCGTCAGAGGGAAGGGACCAGCAAGGGTCTGGATGCCCAAGACCTCTTTGGCCCAGCAGCCTCAGGGCAGCAGGGAGAGGAAGAGGCCCAAATTGCCCCTAGGTCGGCTCTAACCCTTCCCACACAGGCGGCCAGCCCAGCACCTGCCTGACAGACTCTGGCTCCCCAGAGCTCTCTGCCGGTGCAGGGGTCAGGAACAGACGTGTGCATGTGGTTCTGCCTTGGTCTGGGAGTGTGGACCCACTGCCTGGCCCCCAGGCTCAGGGGCAAGGGCCCGGAGAGAGCACCACCCCGAAGCGCTTTTCTCCCGGGCTTGGGAGCATTGTGCGAGCCTGGCGTGAACAGCGGGCGGGAGTGTTTGCAAACAGGACTTTGGAGGCCGCTGGGGAGGTCTTCCAGTGGGAGAGGGCCGGTTGTGCTCAGAGGCCTCACAGGCCAGGGGCAGGACCCAGCAGGGCCCCTGCCCCTGGCCAGCCTTGCCCAGACCTTCCTGGCCTCCGGGGGTACTGCCCCACCAAGGGGCAGGCTGCGGGGACTGGGTCCAGACATGTCCGTGCGCCTCCCCAGGATCATCCCCGCTGGTGCTTTTCCCCTGGGCGTAGGCCTCGGTTGAGGCCTCTTTGGAGAGGAGGTTGCTGGCAGGGGCTGTCTCCACACTGCAAGGTGCTGGAGCTCAGAGGGCCTCGTCAGAGGGAAGGGACCAGCAAAGGGCTGGATGCCCAAGACCTCTTTGACCCAGCAGCCTCAGGGCAGCAGGGAGAGCAAGAGGCCCAACTTGCCCCTAGGTCGGCTCTGCCCCTTCCCACACAGGCGGCCAGCCCAGCAGCTGCCTGACAGACTTTGGCTCCCCCGAGCTCTCTGCCGGTGCATGGGGCAGGAACAGACGTGTGCATGTCGTTCTGCCTTGGCCTGGGAGTGTGGACACCCTGCCTGGCCCCCAGGCTCAGGGGAAAGGGCCCGGAGAGAGCACCACCCCGAGGCGATTTTCTCCCGGGCTTGGGAGCGTTGTGCGCCCTTGGTTGGAACAGTGGGCGGGAGTGCTTGCAAACCGGCCTTTGGAGGCAGCCGGGGACGTCTTCCAGTGGGAGAGGGCCGGTTGTGCTCAGAGGCCCCACAGGCCAGGGGCAGGACCCAGCAGGACCCCTGCCCCTGGCCAGCCTTACCCAGACCTTCCTGGCCTCCGGGGGTACTGCCCCACCAAGGGGCAGGCTGCGGGGACTGGGTCCAGACATGCTCGGGCGCCTCCCCTGGCTCATCCCCGCTGGTGTCTTTCCCCTGGGCCTAGGCCTCGGTTGAGGCCTCCTTGGAGAGGAGGTTGCTGGCAGGGGCTGTCTCCACACTGCAAGGTGCTGGAGCTCAGAGGGCCTCGTCAGAGGGAAGGGACCAGCAAGGGGCTGGATGCCCAAGACCTCTTTGGCCCAGCAGCCTCAGGGCAGCAGGGAGAGGAAGAGGCCCAACTTGCCCCTAGGTCGGCTCTGCCCCTTCCCACACAGGCGGCCAGCCCAGCAGCTGCCTGACAGACTCTGGCTCCCCCGAACTCTCTGCCGGTGCAGGGGTCAGGAACAGACGTGTGCATGTGGTTCTGCCTTGGTCTGGGAGTGTGGACCAACTGCCTGGCCCCCAGGCTCAGGGGCAAGGGCCCGAGGAGAGCACCACCCCGAAGCGCTTTTCTCCCGGGCTTGGGAGCATTGTGCGTGCCTGGCGGGAACAGCGGGCGGGAGTGTTGGCAAACAGGCCTTTGGAGGGAGCCGGGGAGTTCTTCCAGTGGGAGAGGGCCGGTTGTGCTCAGAGGCCCCACAGGCCAGGGGCAGGACCCAGCAGGGCCCCTGCCCCTGGACAGCCTTACCCAGACCTTCCTGGCCTCCGGGGGTACTGCCCAACAAGGGGCAGGCTGCGGGGACTGGGTCCAGACATGCTCGGGCGCCTCCCCTGGCTCATCCCCGCTGGTGCCTTTCCCCTGGGCCTAGGCCTCGGTTGAGGCCTCCTTGGAGAGGAGGTTGCTGGCAGGGGCTGTCTCCACACTGCAAGGTGCTGGAGCTCAGAGGGCCTCGTCAGAGGGAAGGGACCAGTAAGGGGCTGGATGCCCAAGACGTCTTTGGCCCAGCAGCCTCAGGGCAGCAGGGAGAGCAAGAGGCCCAACTTGCCCCTAGGGCGGCTCTGCCCCTTCCCACACAGGCGGCCAACCCAGCAGCTGCCTGACAGACTCTGGCTCCCCCAAGCTCTCTGCCGGTGCAGGGGACAGGAACAGACGTGGGCATGTGGTTCTGCCTTGGCCTGGGAGTGTGTTCCCCATGCCTTGCCCCCAGGCTCAGGGGCAAGGGCCCGGAGAGAGCACCACCCCGAAGCGCTTTTCTCCCGGGCTTGGGAGCATTGTGCAAGTCTGGCGTGAACAGCGGGTGGGAGTGTTGGCAAACAGGACTTTGGAGGCAGCCGGGGAGGTCTTCCAGTGGGAGAGGGCCGGTTGTGCTCAGAGGCCCCACAGGCCAGGGGCAGGACCCAGTAGGTCCCCTGCCCCTGGCCAGCCTTTCCCAGACCTTCCTGGCCTCCGGGGGTACTGCCCCACCAAGGGGCAGGCTGCGGGGACTGGGTCCAGACATGCCCGGGCGCCTCCCCAGGCTCATCCCCGCTGGTGCCTTTCCCCTGGTCCTAGGTCTCGGTTGAGGCCTCCTTGGAGAGGAGGTTGCTGGCAGGGGCTGTCTCCACACTGCAAGGTGCTGGAGCTCAGAGGGCCTCGTCAGAGGGAAGGGACAAGCAAAGGGCTGGATGTCCAAGACCTCTTTGGCCCAGCAGCCTCAGGGCAGCAGGGAGAGCAAGAGGCCCAACTTGCCCCTAGGTCGGCTCTGCCCCTTCCCACAAAGGCGGCCAGCCCAGCAGCTGCCTGACAGACTCTGGCTCCCCCGAGCTCTCTGCCGGTGCAGGGGTCAGGAACAGACGTGTGCATGTGGTTCTGCCTTGGCCTGGGAGTGTGTTCCCCCTGCCTGGCCCCCAGGTTCAGGGGCAAGGACCCGGAAAGAGCACCACCCCGAAGCGCTTTTCTCCCGGGCTTGGGAGCATTGTGCGCACTTGGTGGGAACAGTGCGCGGGAGTGCGTGCAAAACGGCCTTTGGAGGCAGCCGGGGAGGTCTTCCAGTGGGAGAGGGCCGGTTGTGCTCAGAGGCCCCACAGGCCAGGGGCAGGACCCAGCAGGTCCCCTGCCCCTGGTCAGACTTGCCCAGACCTTCCTGGCCTCCAGGGGTACTGCCCCACCAAGGGGCAGGCTGCGGGAACTGGGTCCAGACATGCCCGGGCGCCTCCCCAGGCTCATCCCCGCTGGTGCTTTTCCCCTGGGCCTAGGCCTCGGTTGAGGCCTCCTTGGAGAGGAGATTGCTGGCAGGTGCTGTCTCCACACTGCAAGGTGCTGGAGCTCAGAGGGCCTCGTCAGAGGGAAGGGACCAGCAAAGGGCTGGATGCCCAAGACGTCTTTGGCCAAGCAGCCTCAGGGCAGCAGGGAGAGCAAGAGGCCCAACTTGCCCCTAGGTCGGCTCTGCCCCTTCCCACACAGGCGGCCAGCCCAGCACCTGCCTGAGAGACTCTGGCTCCCCCGAGCTCTCTGCCGGTGTAGGGGGCAGGAACAGACGTGTTCATGTCGTTCTGTCTTGGCCTGGGAGTGTGTTCCCCCTGCCTGGCCCGCAGGCTTAGGGGCAAGGGCCCGGAGAGAGCACCACCCCGAAGCGCTTTTCTCCCGGGCTTGGGAGCATTGTGCGTGCCTGGCGGGAACAGCGGGCGGGAGTGCTTGCAAACCGGCCTTTGGAGGCAGACGGGGAGGTCTTCCAGCGCGAGAGTGCCGGTTGTGCTCAGACGTCCAACAGGCCAGGGGCAGGACCCAGCACTGTCCCTGCCCCTGGCAGCCTTGCCCAGACCTTCCTGGCCTCCGGGGGTACTGCCCCACCAAGGGGCAGGCTGCGGGGACTGGGTCCAGACATGTCCGTGCGCCTCCCCAGGATCATCCCCGCTGGTGCTTTTCCCCTGGGCGTAGGCCTCGGTTGAGGCCTCTTTGGAGAGGAGGTTGCTGGCAGGGGCTGTCTCCACACTGCAAGGTGCTGGAGCTCAGAGGGCCTCGTCAGAGGGAAGGGACCAGCAAAGGGCTGGATGCCCAAGACCTCTTTGACCCAGCAGCCTCAGGGCAGCAGGGAGAGCAAGAGGCCCAACTTGCCCCTAGGTCGGCTCTGCCCCTTCCCACACAGGCGGCCAGCCCAGCAGCTGCCTGACAGACTCTGGCTCCCCCGAGCTCTCTGCCGGTGCAGGGGGCAGGAACAGACGTGTGCATGTGGTTCTGACTTGGCCTGGGAGTGTGGACACCGTGCCTTGCCCCCAGGCTCAGGGGCAAGGGCCCGGAGAGAGCACCACCCCGAAGCGCTTTTCTCCCGGGCTTGGGAGCATTGTGCAAGTCTGGCGTGAACAGCGGGTGGGAGTGCTGGCAAACAGGACTTTGGAGGCAGCCGGGGACGTCTTCCAGTGGGAGAGGGCCGGTTGTGCTCAGAGGCCCCACAGGCCAGGGGCAGGACCCAGTAGGTCCCCTGCCCCTGGCCAGCCTTTCCCAGACCTTCCTGGCCTCCGGGGGTACTGCCCCACCAAGGGGCAGGCTGCGGGGACTGGGTCCAGACATGCCCGGGCGCCTCCCCAGGCTCATCCCCGCTGGTGCCTTTCCCCTGGTCCTAGGTCTCGGTTGAGGCCTCCTTGGAGAGGAGGTTACTGGCAGGGGCTGTCTCCACACTGCAAGGTGCTGGAGCTCAGAGGGCCTCGTCAGAGGGAAGGGACAAGCAAAGGGCTGGATGTCCAAGACCTCTTTGGCCCAGCAGCCTCAGGGCAGCAGGGAGAGCAAGAGGCCCAACTTGCCCCTAGGTCGGCTCTGCCCCTTCCCACAAAGGCGGCCAGCCCAGCAGCTGCCTGACAGACTCTGGCTCCCCCGAGCTCTCTGCCGGTGCAGGGGTCAGGAACAGACGTGTGCATGTGGTTCTGCCTTGGCCTGGGAGTGTGTTCCCCCTGCCTGGCCCCCAGGCTCAGGGGCAAGGACCCGGAAAGAGCACCACCCCGAAGCGCTTTTCTCCCGGGCTTGGGAGCATTGTGCGCACTTGGTGGGAACAGTGGGCGGGAGTGCGTGCAAAACGGCCTTTGGAAGCAGCCGGGGAGGTCTTCCAGTGGGAGAGGGCCGGTTGTGCTCAGAGGCCCCACAGGCCAGGGGCAGGACCCAGCAGGTCCCCTGCCCCTGGTCAGACTTGCCCAGACCTTCCTGGCCTCCAGGGGTACTGCCCCACCAAGGGGCAGGCTGCGGGGACTGGGTCCAGACATGCCCGGGCGCCTCCCCAGGCTCATCCCCGCTGGTGCTTTTCCCCTGGGCCTAGGCCTCGGTTGAGGCCTCCTTGGAGAGGAGATTGCTGGCAGGTGCTGTCTCCACACTGCAAGGTGCTGGAGCTCAGAGGGCCTCGTCCGAGGGAAGGGACCAGCAAAGGGCTGGATGCCGAAGACGTCTTTGGCCCAGCAGCCTCAGGGCAGCAGGGAGAGCAAGAGGCCCAACTTGCCCCTAGGTCGGCTCTGCCCCTTCCCACACAGGCGGCCAGCCCAGCACCTGCCTGAGAGACTCTGGCTCCCCCGAGCTCTCTGCCGGTGTAGGGGGCAGGAACAGACGTGTTCATGTCGTTCTGTCTTGGCCTGGGAGTGTGTTCCCCCTGCCTGGCCCGCAGGCTTAGGGGCAAGGGCCCGGAGAGAGCACCACCCCGAAGCGCTTTTCTCCCGGGCTTGGGAGCATTGTGCGTGCCTGGCGGGAACAGCGGGCGGGAGTGCTTGCAAACCGGCCTTTGGAGGCAGCCGTGGAGGTCTTCCAGCGCGAGAGTGCCGGTTGTGCTCAGACGTCCAACAGGCCAGGGGCAGGACCCAGCACTGTCCCTGCCCCTGGCAGCCTTGCACAGACCTTCATGGCCTCCGGGGGTACTGCCCCACCAAGGGGCAGGCTGCGGGGACTGGGTCCAGACATGCCCGGGCACCTCCCCAGGCTCATCCCCGCTTGTGTCTTTCCCCTAGGCCTAGGCCTCGGTTGAGGCCTCATTGGAGAGGAGGTTGCTGGCAGGGGCTGTCTCCACACTGCAAGGTGCTGGAGCTCAGAGGGCCTCGTCAGAGGGAAGGGACCAGCAAGGGTCTGGATGCCCAAGACCTCTTTGGCCCAGCAGCCTCAGGGCAGCAGGGAGAGGAAGAGGCCCAAATTGCCCCTAGGTCGGCTCTAACCCTTCCCACACAGGCGGCCAGCCCAGCACCTGCCTGACAGACTCTGGCTCCCCAGAGCTCTCTGCCGGTGGAGGGGGCAGGAACAGACGTGTGCATGTGGTTCTGCCTTGGCCTGGGACTGTGGATCCCCTGCCTGGCCCCCAGGCTCAGGGGCAGGGGCCCGGAGAGACCACCACCCCGAAGCGCTTTTCTCCGGGGTTTTGGAACATTGTGTGTGCCTGGCGGGAACAGCGAGTGGGAATGCTTGCAAACCGGCCTTTGGGGGCAGCCGGGGAGGTCCTCTATGGTCCCTGAGAGAACACCACCCCGAAGCGCTTTTCTCACGGTCTTGGGAGCATTGTGCGCGGCTGGCGGGAACAGCGGGCATGAGTGCTTGCAAACTGTCCTTTGGAGGCAGCCGGGGAGGTCTTCCAAGGGCCGGACTGATCACCACCCCAAAATGCTTTTCTCTCGGGCTTGGGAGCATTGTGCGCGGCTGGCGGGAACAGCGGGCATGAATGCTTGCAAACTGGCCTTTGGAGGCAGCCCGGGAGGTCTTCCAAGGGCCCGGAGAGAGCACCACCCCAAAATGCTTTTCTCCCGGGCTTGGGAGCATTGTGCGTGGCTGGCGGAAGCAGCGGGAATGAGTACTTACAAACCGGCCTTTGGAGGCAGCCGGGGAGGTCTTGAAAGTGCCCGGAGAGAGCACCACCCCGAAGCGCTTTTCTCCCGGGCTTGGGAACATTGTGCGCGGCTGGCGGGAACAGCAGGCAGGACTGCTTGCAAACTGGCCTTTGGAGGCAGCCCGGGAGGTCTTCCAAGGGCCCGGAGTGAGCACCACCCCAAAATGCTTTTCTCCCGGGCTTGGGAGCATTGTGCGCGGCTGGTGGGAACAACGGGCATGAGTGCTTGCAAACCGGCCTTTGGAGGCAGCCGGGGACGTCTTCCAAGGGCCCGGAGAGAGCACCACCCCAAAGCGCTTTTCTCCCGGGCTTGGGAGCATTGTGCGCGGCTGGTGGGAACAACGGGCATGAGTGCTTGCAAACCGGCCTTTGGAGGCAGCCGGGGACGTCTTCCAAGGGCCCGGAGAGAGCACCACCCCAAAATGCTTTTCTCCCGGGCTTGGGAGCATTGTGCGCGGCTGGTGGGAACAACGGGCATGAGTGCTTGCAAACCGGCCTTTGGAGGCAGCCGGGGACGACTTCCAAGGGCCCGGAGAGATCACCACCCCGAAGCACTTTTCTCCCGGGCTTGGGAGCATTGTGCGTGGCTGGCGGGAACAGCAGGAAGGAGTCCTTGCAAACCGGCCTTTGGAGGCAGCGGGGGAGGTCTTCCAAGGGCCTGTAGAGAGCACCACCCCGAAGCGCTTTTCTCCCGGGCTTGGGAGTATTGTGCGCGGGTGGCAGGAACAGCAGGCAGGAGTGCTTGAAAACCGGCCTTTGCAGGCAGCCGGGGAGGTCTTCCAGGGCCCGGTGTGAGCACCACCCCAAAAAGCTTTTCTCCCGGGCTTGGGAGCATTGTGCGCGGCTGGTGGGAACAGCGGGCATGAGTGCTTGCAAACTGGCCACTGGAGGCAGCCGGGGAGGTCTTCCAAGGGCCTGTAGAGAGCACCACCCCAAAATGCTTCTCTCCCGGGCTTGGGAGCATTGTGCGTGGCTGGCGGGAACAGCAGGAAGGAGTCCTTGCAAACCGGCCTTTGGAGGCAGCCGGGGAGGTCTTCCAAGGGCCTGTAGAGAGCACCACCCCGAAGCGCTTTTCTCCCGGGCTTGGGAGCATTGTGCGCAGGTGGCGGGAACAGCAGGCAGGAGTGCTTGAAAACCGTCCTTTGGAGGCAGCCGGGGAGGTCTTCCAGGGCCCGGTGTGAGCACCACCCCAAAAAGCTTTTCTCCCGGGCTTGGGAGCATTGTGCGCGGCTGGCGGGAACAGCAGGCAGGAGTGCTTGAAAACCGGCCTTTGCAGGCAGCTGGGGAGGTCTTCCAGGGCCCGGTGTGAGCACCACCCCAAAAAGCTTTTCTCCCGGGCTTGGGAGCATTGTGCGCGGCTGGTGGGAACAGCGGACATGAGTGCTTGCAAACTGGCCATTGGAGGCAGCCGGGGAGGTCTTCCAAGGGCCCGGAGTGAGCACCACCCCAAAATGCTTTTCTCCCGGGCTTGGGAGCATTGTGCGTGGCTGGCGGGTACAGCAGGAAGGAGTCCTTGCAAACCGGCCTTTGGAGGCAGCCGGGGAGGTCTTCCAAGGGCCTGTAGAGAGCACCACCCCGAAGCGCTTTTCTCCCGCGCTTGGGAGCATTCTGCGCGGGTGGCGGGAACAGCAGGCAGGAGTGCTTGAAAACCGTCCTTTGGAGGCAGCCGGGGAGGTCTTCCAGGGCCCGGTGTGAGCACCACCCCAAAATGCTTTTCTCCCGGGCTTGGGAGCATTGTGCGCGGATGGCGGGAACAGCGAGTGGGATTGCTTCCAAACCGGCCTTTGGGGGCACCCCGGGAGGTCTTCCATGGGCACGGAGAGAACACCACCCCGAAGCGCTTTTCTCCGGGGTTTTGGAGGATTGTGCGTGGCTGGCGGGAACAGCGAGTGGGAGTGCTTGCAAACCGGCCTTTGGGGGCAGCCAGGGAGGTCCTCCATTGGCACGGAGAGAACACCACCCCGAAGCGCTTTTCTCCCGGGCTTGGGAGCATTGTGCGAGGCTGGTGGGAACAACGGGCATGAGTGCTTGCAAACCGGCCTTTGGAGGCAGCCGGGGACGACTTCCAAGGGCCCGGAGAGATCACCACCCCGAAGCACTTTTCTCCCGGGCTTGGGAGCATTGTGCGTGGCTGGCGGGAACAGCAGGAAGGAGTCCTTGCAAACCGGCCTTTGGAGGCAGCGGGGGAGGTCTTCCAAGGGCCTGTAGAGAGCACCACCCCGAAGCGCTTTTCTCCCGGGCTTGGGAGTATTGTGCGCGGGTGGCAGGAACAGCAGGCAGGAGTGCTTGAAAACCGGCCTTTGCAGGCAGCCGGGGAGGTCTTCCAGGGCCCGGTGTGAGCACCACCCCAAAAAGCTTTTCTCCCGGGCTTGGGAGCATTGTGCGCGGCTGGTGGGAACAGCGGGCATGAGTGCTTGCAAACTGGCCACTGGAGGCAGCCGGGGAGGTCTTCCAAGGGCCTGTAGAGAGCACCACCCCAAAATGCTTCTCTCCCGGGCTTGGGAGCATTGTGCGTGGCTGGCGGGAACAGCAGGAAGGAGTCCTTGCAAACCGGCCTTTGGAGGCAGCCGGGGAGGTCTTCCAAGGGCCTGTAGAGAGCACCACCCCGAAGCGCTTTTCTCCCGGGCTTGGGAGCATTGTGCGCAGGTGGCGGGAACAGCAGGCAGGAGTGCTTGAAAACTGGCCTTTGGAGGCAGCCGGGGAGGTCTTCCAGGGCCCGGAGTGAGCACCACCCCAAAAAGCTTTTCTCCCGGGCTTGGGAGCATTGTGCGCGGCTGGTGGGAACAGCGGACATGAGTGCTTGCAAACTGGCCATTGGAGGCAGCCGGGGAGGTCTTCCAAGGGCCCGGAGAGAGCACCACCCCGAAGCGCTTTTCTCCCGGGCTTGGGAGTATTGTGCGCGGGTGGCAGGAACAGCAGGCAGGAGTGCTTGAAAACCGGCCTTTGCAGGCAGCCGGGGAGGTCTTCCAGGGCCCGGTGTGAGCACCACCCCAAAAAGCTTTTCTCCCGGGCTTGGGAGCATTGTGCGCGGCTGGTGGGAACAGCGGGCATGAGTGCTTGCAAACTGGCCACTGGAGGCAGCCGGGGAGGTCTTCCAAGGGCCTGTAGAGAGCACCACCCCAAAATGCTTCTCTCCCGGGCTTGGGAGCATTGTGCGTGGCTGGCGGGAACAGCAGGAAGGAGTCCTTGCAAACCGGCCTTTGGAGGCAGCCGGGGAGGTCTTCCAAGGGCCTGTAGAGAGCACCACCCCGAAGCGCTTTTCTCCCGGGCTTGGGAGCATTGTGCGCAGGTGGCGGGAACAGCAGGCAGGAGTGCTTGAAAACTGGCCTTTGGAGGCAGCCGGGGAGGTCTTCCAGGGCCCGGAGTGAGCACCACCCCAAAAAGCTTTTCTCCCGGGCTTGGGAGCATTGTGCGCGGCTGGTGGGAACAGCGGACATGAGTGCTTGCAAACTGGCCATTGGAGGCAGCCGGGGAGGTCTTCGAAGGGCCCGCAGTGAGCACCACCCCAAAATGCTTTTCTCCCGGGCTTGGGAGCATTGTGCGTGGCTGGCGGGAACAGCAGGAAGGAGTCCTTGCAAACCGGCCTTTGGAGGCAGCCGGGGAGGTCTTCCAAGGGCCTGTAGAGAGCACCACCCCGAAGCGCTTTTCTCCCGCGCTTGGGAGCATTCTGCGCGGGTGGCGGGAACAGCAGGCAGGAGTGCTTGAAAACCGTCCTTTGGAGGCAGCCGGCGAGGTCTTCCAGGGCCCGGTGTGAGCACCACCCCAAAATGCTTTTCTCCCGGGCTTGGGAGCATTGTGCGCGGATGGCGGGAACAGCGAGTGGGATTGCTTCCAAACCGGCCTTTGGGGGCACCCCGGGAGGTCTTCCATGGGCACGGAGAGAACACCACCCCGAAGCGCTTTTCTCCGGGGTTTTGGAGGATTGTGCGTGGCTGGCGGGAACAGCGAGTGGGAGTGCTTGCAAACCGGCCTTTGGGGGCAGCCAGGGAGGTCCTCCATTGGCACGGAGAGAACACCACCCCGAAGCGCTTTTCTCCCGGGCTTGGGAGCATTGTGCGAGGCTGGCGGGAACAGCGGGCGGGAGTGCTTGCAAACCGGCCTTTGGAGGCAGCTTGGGAGGTCTTCCAAGGGCCCGGAGAGAGCACCATCCCGAAGCACTTTTCTCACGGAATTGGGAGCATTGTTCGCGGCTGTCGGGAACAGAGGACATGAGTGCTTGCAAACCGGCCTTTAGAGGCAGCCGGGGAGTCTTCCAAGGGCCCGGAGAGAGACCACCTCAAAATGCTTTTCTCCCGGGCTTGGGAGCATTGTGTGCGGCTGGCGGGTCAGCGGGAGGGAGTTCTTGAAAACCAGCCTTTGGAGGCAGCCGGGGAGGTCTTCCAAGGGCCGGGAGAGAGCACCACCCCGAAGCGCTTTTCTCCCGGGCTTGGGAGCATTGTGCGCGGCTGGCGGGAACAGCGGGATTGAGTGCTTGCAAACCGGCCTTTGGAGGCAGCCGGGGAGGTCTTCCAAGGGCCGGGAGAGAGCACCACCCCGAAGCGCTTTTCTCCTAGGCTTGGGAGCATTGTGCGCGGCTGGCGGGAACAGCGGGCATGAGTGCTTGCAAACCGGCCTTTGGAGACAAACGGGGAGGTCTTCCAAGGGCCCGTAGAGAGCACCACCCCGAAGCGCTTTTCTCCCGTGATTGGGAGCATTGTGTGCGGCTGGCGGGACAGCGGGAGGGAGTACTTGAAATCCAGCCTTTGGAGGCAACCGGGGAGGTCTTCCAAGGGCCGGGAGAGAGCACCACCCTGAAGGGCTTTTCTCCTGGGCTTGGAGCATTTGCACGGATGGCGGGAACAGCGAGTGGGAGTGCTTGCAAACCGGCATTTGGGGGCAGCCCGGGAGGTCTTTCTTGGGCCCAGAGAGAACACCACCCCGAAACGCTTTTCTCCCGGGCTTGGGAGCATTGTGCGCGGGTGGCGGGAACAGCAGGCAGAAGTGCTTGCAAACCGGCCTTGGAGGCAGCCGGGGAGGTCTTCCAAAGCCCGGAGTGAGCACCACCCCAAAATGCTTTTCTCCCGGGCTTGGGAGCATTGTGCGCAGCTGGCGTGAACAGCGGGATTGAGTGCTTGCAAACCAGCCTTTGGAGGCAGCCGGGGAGGTCTTCCAGCGGGAGAGTGCCAGTTGTTCTCAGAGGCCCCACAGGCCAGGGGCAGGACCCAGTAGGTCCCCTGCCCCTGGCCAGCCTTTCCCAGACCTTCCTGGCCTCCGGGGGTACTGCCCCACCAAGGGGCAGGCTGCGGGGACTGGGTCCAGACATGCCCGGGCGCCTCCCCAGGCTCATCCCCGCTGGTGCCTTTCCCCTGGTCCTAGGCCTCGGTTGAGGCCTCCTTGGAGAGGAGGTTACTGGCAGGGGCTGTCTCCACACTGCAAGGTGCTGGAGCTCAGAGGGCCTCGTCAGAGGGAAGGGACCAGCAAAGGGCTGGATGCCCAAGACCTCTTTGACCCAGCAGCCTCAGGGCAGCAGGGAGAGCAAGAGGCCCAACTTGCCCCTAGGTCGGCTCTGCCCCTTCCCACACAGGCGGCCAGCCCAGCAGCTGCCTGACAGACTCTGGCTCCCCCGAGCTCTCTGCCGGTGCAGGGGGCAGGAACAGACGTGTGCATGTGGTTCTGACTTGGCCTGGGAGTGTGGACACCGTGCCTTGCCCCCAGGCTCAGGGGCAAGGGCCCGGAGAGAGCACCACCCCGAAGCGCTTTTCTCCCGGGCTTGGGAGCATTGTGCAAGTCTGGCGTGAACAGCGGGTGGGAGTGTTGGCAAACAGGACTTTGGAGGCAGCCGGGGACGTCTTCCAGTGGGAGAGGGCCGGTTGTGCTCAGAGGCCCCACAGGCCAGGGGCAGGACCCAGTAGGTCCCCTGCCCCTGGCCAGCCTTTCCCAGACCTTCCTGGCCTCCGGGGTTACTGCCCCACCAAGGGGCAGGCTGCGGGGACTGGGTCCAGACATGCCCGGGCGCCTTCCCAGGCTCATCCCCGCTGGTGCCTTTCCCCTGGTCCTAGGTCTCGGTTGAGGCCTCCTTGGAGAGGAGGTTACTGGCAGGGGCTGTCTCCACACTGCAAGGTGCTGGAGCTCAGAGGGCCTCGTCAGAGGGAAGGGACAAGCAAACGGCTGGATGTCCAAGACCTCTTTGGCCCAGCAGCCTCAGGGCAGCAGGGAGAGCAAGAGGCCCAACTTGCCCCTAGGTCGGCTCTGCCCCTTCCCACAAAGGCGGCCAGCCCAGCAGCTGCCTGACAGACTCTGGCTCCCCCGAGCTCTCTGCCGGTGCAGGGGTCAGGAACAGACGTGTGCATGTGGTTCTGCCTTGGCCTGGGAGTGTGTTCCCCCTGCCTGGCCCCCAGGCTCAGGGGCAAGGACCCGGAAAGAGCACCACCCCGAAGCGCTTTTCTCCCGGGCTTGGGAGCATTGTGCGCACTTGGTGGGAACAGTGGGCGGGAGTGCGTGCAAAACGGCCTTTGGAAGCAGCCGGGGAGGTCTTCCAGTGGGAGAGGGCCGGTTGTGCTCAGAGGCCCCACAGGCCAGGGGCAGGACCCAGCAGGTCCCCTGCCCCTGGTCAGACTTGCCCAGACCTTCCTGGCCTCCAGGGGTACTGCCCCACCAAGGGGCAGGCTGCGGGGACTGGGTCCAGACATGCCCGGGCACCTCCCCAGGCTCATCCCCGCTGGTGCTTTTCCCCTGGGCCTAGGCCTCGGTTGAGGCCTCCTTGGAGAGGAGATTGCTGGCAGGTGCTGTCTCCACACTGCAAGGTGCTGGAGCTCAGAGGGCCTCGTCCGAGGGAAGGGACCAGCAAAGGGCTGGATGCCGAAGACGTCTTTGGCCCAGCAGCCTCAGGGCAGCAGGGAGAGCAAGAGGCCCAACTTGCCCCTAGGTCGGCTCTGCCCCTTCCCACACAGGCGGCCAGCCCAGCACCTGCCTGAGAGACTCTGGCTCCCCCGAGCTCTCTGCCGGTGTAGGGGGCAGGAACAGACGTGTTCATGTCGTTCTGTCTTGGCCTGGGAGTGTGTTCCCCCTGCCTGGCCCGCAGGCTTAGGGGCAAGGGCCCGGAGAGAGCACCACCCCGAAGCGCTTTTCTCCCGGGCTTGGGAGCATTGTGCGTGCCTGGCGGGAACAGCGGGCGGGAGTGCTTGCAAACCGGCCTTTGGAGGCAGCCGTGGAGGTCTTCCAGCGCGAGAGTGCCGGTTGTGCTCAGACGTCCAACAGGCCAGGGGCAGGACCCAGCACTGTCCCTGCCCCTGGCAGCCTTGCACAGACCTTCATGGCCTCCGGGGGTACTGCCCCACCAAGGGGCAGGCTGCGGGGACTGGGTCCAGACATGCCCGGGCACCTCCCCAGGCTCATCCCCGCTTGTGTCTTTCCCCTAGGCCTAGGCCTCGGTTGAGGCCTCATTGGAGAGGAGGTTGCTGGCAGGGGCTGTCTCCACACTGCAAGGTGCTGGAGCTCAGAGGGCCTCGTCAGAGGGAAGGGACCAGCAAGGGTCTGGATGCCCAAGACCTCTTTGGCCCAGCAGCCTCAGGGCAGCAGGGAGAGGAAGAGGCCCAAATTGCCCCTAGGTCGGCTCTAACCCTTCCCACACAGGCGGCCAGCCCAGCACCTGCCTGACAGACTCTGGCTCCCCAGAGGTCTCTGCCGGTGCAGGGGTCAGGAACAGACGTGTGCATGTGGTTCTGCCTTGGTCTGGGAGTGTGGACCCACTGCCTGGCCCCCAGGCTCAGGGGCAAGGGCCCGGAGAGAGCACCACCCCGAAGCGCTTTTCTCCCGGGCTTGGGAGCATTGTGCGAGCCTGGCGTGAACAGCGGGCGGGAGTGTTTGCAAACAGGACTTTGGAGGCAGCTGGGGAGGTCTTCCAGTGGGAGAGGGCCGGTTGTGCTCAGAGGCCTCACAGGCCAGGGGCAGGACCCAGCAGGGCCCCTGCCCCTGGCCAGCCTTGCCCAGACCTTCCTGGCCTCCGGGGGTACTGCCCCACCAAGGGGCAGGCTGCGGGGACTGGGTCCAGACATGTCCGTGCGCCTCCCCAGGATCATCCCCGCTGGTGCTTTTCCCCTGGGCGTAGGCCTCGGTTGAGGCCTCTTTGGAGAGGAGGTTGCTGGCAGGGGCTGTCTCCACACTGCAAGGTGCTGGAGCTCAGAGGGCCTCGTCAGAGGGAAGGGACCAGCAAAGGGCTGGATGCCCAAGACCTCTTTGACCCAGCAGCCTCAGGGCAGCAGGGAGAGCAAGAGGCCCAACTTGCCCCTAGGTCGGCTCTGCCCCTTCCCACACAGGCGGCCAGCCCAGCAGCTGCCTGACAGACTTTGGCTCCCCCGAGCTCTCTGCCGGTGCATGGGGCAGGAACAGACGTGTGCATGTCGTTCTGCCTTGGCCTGGGAGTGTGGACCCCCTTCCTGGCCCCCAGGCTCAGGGGAAAGGGCCCGGAGAGAGCACCACCCCGAGGCGATTTTCTCCCGGGCTTGGGAGCGTTGTGCGCCCTTGGTTGGAACAGTGGGCGGGAGTGCTTGCAAACCGGCCTTTGGAGGCAGCCGGGGACGTCTTCCAGTGGGAGAGGGCCGGTTGTGCTCAGAGGCCCCACAGGCCAGGGGCAGGACCCAGCAGGACCCCTGCCCCTGGCCAGCCTTACCCAGACCTTCCTGGCCTCCGGGGGTACTGCCCCACCAAGGGGCAGGCTGCGGGGACTGGGTCCAGACATGCTCGGGAGCCTCCCCTGGCTCATCCCCGCTGGTGTCTTTCCCCTGGGCCTAGGCCTCGGTTGAGGCCTCCTTGGAGAGGAGGTTGCTGGCAGGGGCTGTCTCCACACTGCAAGGTGCTGGAGCTCAGAGGGCCTCGTCAGAGGGAAGGGACCAGCAAGGGGCTGGATGCCCAAGACCTCTTTGGCCCAGCAGCCTCAGGGCAGCAGGGAGAGGAAGAGGCCCAACTTGCCCCTAGGTCGGCTCTGCCCCTTCCCACACAGGCGGCCAGCCCAGCAGCTGCCTGACAGACTCTGGCTCCCCCGAACTCTCTGCCGGTGCAGGGGTCAGGAACAGACGTGTGCATGTGGTTCTGCCTTGGTCTGGGAGTGTGGACCAACTGCCTGGCCCCCAGGCTCAGGGGCAAGGGCCCGAGGAGAGCACCACCCCGAAGCGCTTTTCTCCCGGGCTTGGGAGCATTGTGCGTGCCTGGCGGGAACAGCGGGCGGGAGTGTTGGCAAACTGGCCTTTGGAGGGAGCCGGGGAGTTCTTCCAGTGGGAGAGGGCCGGTTGTGCTCAGAGGCCCCACAGGCCAGGGGCAGGACCCAGCAGGGCCCCTGCCCCTGGACAGCCTTGCCCAGACCTTCCTGGCCTCCGGGGGTACTGCCCCACCAAGGGGCAGGCTGCGGGGACTGGGTCCAGACATGCCCGGGCGCCTCCCCAGGCTCATCCCCGCTGGTGCCTTTCCCCTGGGCCTAGGCCTCGGTTGAGGCCTCCTTGGAGAGGAGGTTAATGGCAGGGGCTGTCTCCACACTGCAAGGTGCTGGAGCTCAGAGGGCCTCGTCAGAGGGAAGGGACCAGCAAGGGGCTGGATGCCCAAGACCTCTATGGCCCAGCAGCCTCAGGGCAGCAGGGAGAGCAAGAGGCCCAACTTGCCCCTAGGTCGGCTCTGCCACTTCCTACACAGGCGGCCAGCCCAGCAGCTGCCTGACAGTCTCTGGCTCCCCCGAGCTCTCTGCCGGTGCAGGGGGCAGGTCAGACGTGTGCATGTGGTTCTGCCTTGGCCTGTTAGTGTGGACACCCTGCCTTTCCCCCAGGCTCAGGGGCAAGGGCCCAGAGAGAGCACCACCCTGAACCGCTTTTCTTCCGGGCTTAGGCGCATTATGCCCGCCTGCTGGTAACAGTGGCCGGGAGCGCTTCAAACCGGCCTTTGGAGGCAGCCGGGGAGGTCTTCCAGTGGGAGAGGGCCGGTTGTGCTCAGAGGCCCCACAGGCCAGGGGCAGGACCCAGCAGGACCCCTGCCCCTGGCCAGCCTTACCCAGACCTTCCTGGCCTCCGGGGGTACTGCCCCACCAAGGGGCAGGCTGCGGGGACTGGGTCCAGACATGCTCGGGCGCCTCCCCTGGCTCATCCCCGCTGGTGTCTTTCCCCTGGGCCTAGGCCTCGGTTGAGGCCTCCTTGGAGAGGAGGTTGCTGGCAGGGGCTGTCTCCACACTGCAAGGTGCTGGAGCTCAGAGGGCCTCGTCAGAGGGAAGGGACCAGTAAGGGGCTGGATGCCCAAGACGTCTTTGGCCCAGCAGCCTCAGGGCAGCAGGGAGAGCAAGAGGCCCAACTTGCCCCTAGGGCGGCTCTGCCCCTTCCCACACAGGCGGCCAACCCAGCAGCTGCCTGACAGACTCTGGCTCCCCCAAGCTCTCTGCCGGTGCAGGGGACAGGAACAGACGTGGGCATGTGGTTCTGCCTTGGCCTGGGAGTGTGTTCCCCATGCCTTGCCCCCAGGCTCAGGGGCAAGGGCCCGGAGAGAGCACCACCCCGAAGCGCTTTTCTCCCGGGCTTGGGAGCATTGTGCAAGTCTGGCGTGAACAGCGGGTGGGAGTGTTGGCAAACAGGACTTTGGAGGCAGCCGGGGAGGTCTTCCAGTGGGAGAGGGCCGGTTGTGCTCAGAGGCCCCACAGGCCAGGGGCAGGACCCAGCAGGGCCCCTGCCCCTGGCCAGCCTTGCCCAGACCTTCCTGGCCTCCGGGGGTACTGCCCCACCAAGGGGCAGGCTGCGGGGACTGGGTCCAGACATGCCCGGGCGCCTCCCCAGGCTCAACCCCGCTGGTGCTTTTCCCCTGGGCCTAGGCCTCGGTTGAGGCCTCCTTGGAGAGGAGATTGCTGGCAGGTGCTGTCTCCACACTGCAAGGTGCTGGAGCTCAGAGGGCCTCGTCAGAGGGAAGGGACCAGCAAAGGGCTGGATGCCCAAGACGTCTTTGGCCCAGCAGCCTCAGGGCAGCAGGGAGAGCAAGAGGCCCAACTTGCCCCTAGGTCGGCTCTGCCCCTTCCCACACAGGCGGCCAGCCCAGCACCTGCCTGAGAGACTCTGGCTCCCCCGAGCTCTCTGCCGGTGTAGGGGGCAGGAACAGACGTGTTCATGTCGTTCTGTCTTGGCCTGGGAGTGTGTTCCCCCTGCCTGGCCCGCAGGCTTAGGGGCAAGGGCCCGGAGAGAGCACCACCCCGA
Source organism: Dama dama (assembly GCF_033118175.1). Classification (NCBI taxonomy): domain Eukaryota; kingdom Metazoa; phylum Chordata; class Mammalia; order Artiodactyla; family Cervidae; genus Dama; species Dama dama. Next base: position 601,176 of record NW_026870970.1, read on the forward strand.
AGCGCTTTTCTCCCGGGCTTGGGAGCATTGTGCGTGCCTGGCGGGAACAGCGGGCGGGAGTGCTTGCAAACCGGCCTTTGGAGGCAGACGGGGAGGTCTTCCAGCGCGAGAGTGCCGGTTGTGCTCAGACGTCCAACAGGCCAGGGGCAGGACCCAGCACTGTCCCTGCCCCTGGCAGCCTTGCACAGACCTTCATGGCCTCCGGGGGTACTGCCCCACCAAGGGGCAGGCTGCGGGGACTGGGTCCAGACATGCCCGGGCGCCTCCCCAGGCTCATCCCCGCTGGTGTCTTTCCCCTAGGCCTAGGCCTCGGTTGAGGCCTCATTGGAGAGGAGGTTGCTGGCAGGGGCTGTCTCCACACTGCAAGGTGCTGGAGCTCAGAGGGCCTCGTCAGAGGGAAGGGACCAGTAAGGGGCTGGATGCCCAAGACCTCTTTGACCCAGCAGCCTCATGGCAGCAGGGAGAGGAAGAGGCCCAACTTGCCCCTAGGTCGGCTCTGCCCCTTCCCACACAGGCGGCCAGCCCAGCACCTGCCTGACAGACTCTGGCTCCCCAGAGCTCTCTGCCGGTGCAGGGGTCAGGAAGAGACGTGTGCATGTGGTTCTGCCTTGGTCTGGGAGTGTGGACCCACTGCCTGGCCCCCAGGCTCAGGGGCAAGGGCCCGGAGAGAGCACCACCCCGAAGCGCTTTTCTCCCGGGCTTGGGAGCATTGTGCGAGCCTGGCGTGAACAGCGGGCGGGAGTGTTTGCAAACAGGACTTTGGAGGCAGCTGGGGAGGTCTTCCAGTGGGAGAGGGCCGGTTGTGCTCAGAGGCCTCACAGGCCAGGGGCAGGACCCAGCAGGGCCCCTGACCCTGGCCAGCCTTGCCCAGACCTTCCTGGCCTCCGGGGGCACTGCCCCACCAAGGGGCAGGCTGCTGGGACTGGGTCCAGACATGTCCGTGCGCCTCCCCAGGATCATCCCCGCTGGTGCTTTTCCCCTGGGCGTAGGCCTCGGTTGAGGCCTCTTTGGAGAGGAGGTTGCTGGCAGGGGCTGTCTCCACACTGCAAGGTGCTGGAGCTCAGAGGGCCTCGTCAGAGGGAAGGGACCAGCAAAGGGCTGGATGCCCAAGACCTCTTTGACCCAGCAGCCTCAGGGCAGCAGGGAGAGCAAGAGGCCCAACTTGCCCCTAGGTCGGCTCTGCCCCGTCCCACACAGGCAGCCAGCCCAGCAGCAGCCTGGCAGTCTCTGGCTCCCCCGAGCTCTCTACCGGTGTAGGGGGCAGGAACAGACGTGTGCATGTCGTTCTGCATTGGCCTGGGAGTGTGTTCCAACTGCCTGGCCCCCAGGCTCAGGGGCAAGGGCCCGGAGAGAGCACCACCCCGAAGCGCTTTTCTCCCGGGCTTGGGAGCATTGTGCGTGCCTGGCGGGAACAGCGGGCGGGAGTGCTTGCAAACCGGCCTTTGGAGGCAGACGGGGAGGTCTTCCAGCGGGAGAGTGCCGGTTGTTCTCAGACGCCCCACAGGCCAGGGGCACGACCCAGCAGGGCCCCTGCCCCTCGCAGCCTTGCCCAGACCTTCCTGGCCTCCGGGGGTACTGCCCCACCAAGGGGCAGGCTGCGGGGACTGGGTCCAGACATGCCCGTGCGCCTCCACTGGCTCATCTCCGCTGGTGCCTTTCCCCTGGGCCTAGGCCTCGGTTGAGGCCTCCTTGGAGAGGAGGTTGCTGGCAGGGGCTGTCTCCACACTGCAAGGTGCTGGAGCTCAGAGGGCCTCGTCAGAGGGAAGGGACCAGCAAGGGGCTGGATGCCCAAGACCTCTTTGGCCCAGCAGCCTCAGGGCAGCAGGGAGAGCAAGAGGCCCAACTTGCCCCTAGGTCGGCTCTGCCCCTTCCCACACAGGCGGCCAGCCCAGCAGCTGCCTGACAGACTCTGGCTCCCCCCAGCTCTCTGCCGGTGGAGGGGGCAGGAACAGACGTGTGCATGTGGTTCTGCCTTGGCCTGGGACTGTGGATCCCCTGCCTGGCCCCCAGGCTCAGGGGCAGGGGCCCGGAGAGACCACCACCCCGAAGCGCTTTTCTCCGGGGTTTTGGAACATTGTGTGTGCCTGGCGGGAACAGCGAGTGGGAATGCTTGCAAACCGGCCTTTGGGGGCAGCCGGGGAGGTCCTCCATGGTCCCTGAGAGAACACCACCCCGAAGCGCTTTTCTCACGGTCTTGGGAGCATTGTGCGCGGCTGGCGGGAACAGCGGGCATGAGTGCTTGCAAACTGTCCTTTGGAGGCAGCCGGGGAGGTCTTCCAAGGGCCGGACTGATCACCACCCCAAAATGCTTTTCTCTCGGGCTTGGGAGCATTGTGCGCGGCTGGCGGGAACAGCGGGCATGAATGCTTGCAAACTGGCCTTTGGAGGCAGCCCGGGAGGTCTTCCAAGGGCCCGGAGAGAGCACCACCCCAAAATGCTTTTCTCCCGGGCTTGGGAGCATTGTGCGTGGCTGGCGGAAGCAGCGGGAATGAGTACTTACAAACCGGCCTTTGGAGGCAGCCGGGGAGGTCTTGAAAGTGCCCGGAGAGAGCACCACCCCGAAGCGCTTTTCTCCCGGGCTTGGGAACATTGTGCGCGGCTGGCGGGAACACCAGGCAGGACTGCTTGCAAACTGGCCTTTGGAGGCAGCCCGGGAGGTCTTCCAAGGGCCCGGAGTGAGCACCACCCCAAAATGCTTTTCTCCCGGGCTTGGGAGCATTGTGCGCGGCTGGTGGGAACAACGGGCATGAGTGCTTGCAAACCGGCCTTTGGAGGCAGCCGGGGACGTCTTCCAAGGGCCCGGAGAGAGCACCACCCCAAAGCGCTTTTCTCCCGGGCTTGAGAGCATTGTGCGCGGCTGGTGGGAACAACGGGCATGAGTGCTTGCAAACCGGCCTTTGGAGGCAGCCGGGGACGTCTTCCAAGGGCTCGGAGAGAGCACCACCCCAAAATGCTTTTCTCCCGGGCTTGGGAGCATTGTGCGCGGCTGGTGGGAACAACGGGCATGAGTGCTTGCAAACCGGCCTTTGGAGGCAGCCGGGGACGACTTCCAAGGGCCCGGAGAGATCACCACCCCGAAGCACTTTTCTCCCGGGCTTGGGAGCATTGTGCGTGGCTGGCGGGAACAGCAGGAAGGAGTCCTTGCAAACCGGCCTTTGGAGGCAGCGGGGGAGGTCTTCCAAGGGCCTGTAGAGAGCACCACCCCGAAGCGCTTTTCTCCCGGGCTTGGGAGTATTGTGCGCGGGTGGCAGGAACAGCAGGCAGGAGTGCTTGAAAACCGGCCTTTGCAGGCAGCCGGGGAGGTCTTCCAGGGCCCGGTGTGAGCACCACCCCAAAAAGCTTTTCTCCCGGGCTTGGGAGCATTGTGCGCGGCTGGTGGGAACAGCGGGCATGAGTGCTTGCAAACTGGCCACTGGAGGCAGCCGGGGAGGTCTTCCAAGGGCCTGTAGAGAGCACCACCCCAAAATGCTTCTCTCCCGGGCTTGGGAGCATTGTGCGTGGCTGGCGGGAACAGCAGGAAGGAGTCCTTGCAAACCGGCCTTTGGAGGCAGCCGGGGAGGTCTTCCAAGGGCCTGTAGAGAGCACCACCCCGAAGCGCTTTTCTCCCGGGCTTGGGAGCATTGTGCGCAGGTGGCGGGAACAGCAGGCAGGAGTGCTTGAAAACCGTCCTTTGGAGGCAGCCGGGGAGGTCTTCCAGGGCCCGGTGTGAGCACCACCCCAAAAAGCTTTTCTCCCGGGCTTGGGAGCATTGTGCGCGGCTGGCGGGAACAGCAGGCAGGAGTGCTTGAAAACCGGCCTTTGCAGGCAGCTGGGGAGGTCTTCCAGGGCCCGGTGTGAGCACCACCCCAAAAAGCTTTTCTCCCGGGCTTGGGAGCATTGTGCGCGGCTGGTGGGAACAGCGGACATGAGTGCTTGCAAACTGCCCATTGGAGGCAGCCGGGGAGGTCTTCCAAGGGCCCGGAGTGAGCACCACCCCAAAATGCTTTTCTCCCGGGCTTGGGAGCATTGTGCGTGGCTGGCGGGTACAGCAGGAAGGAGTCCTTGCAAACCGGCCTTTGGAGGCAGCCGGGGAGGTCTTCCAAGGGCCTGTAGAGAGCACCACCCCGAAGCGCTTTTCTCCCGCGCTTGGGAGCATTCTGCGCGGGTGGCGGGAACAGCAGGCAGGAGTGCTTGAAAACCGTCCTTTGGAGGCAGCCGGGGAGGTCTTCCAGGGCCCGGTGTGAGCACCACCCCAAAATGCTTTTCTCCCGGGCTTGGGAGCATTGTGCGCGGATGGCGGGAACAGCGAGTGGGAGTGCTTCCAAACCGGCCTTTGGGGGCACCCCGGGAGGTCTTCCATGGGCACGGAGAGAACACCACCCCGAAGCGCTTTTCTCCGGGGTTTTGGAGGATTGTGCGTGGCTGGCGGGAACAGCGAGTGGGAGTGCTTGCAAACCGGCCTTTGGGGGCAGCCAGGGAGGTCCTCCATTGGCACGGAGAGAACACCACCCCGAAGCGCTTTTCTCCCGGGCTTGGGAGCATTGTGCGAGGCTGGCGGGAACAGCGGGCGGGAGTGCTTGCAAACCGGCCTTTGGAGGCAGCTTGGGAGGTCTTCCAAGGGCCCGGAGAGAGCACCATCCCGAAGCACTTTTCTCACGGAATTGGGAGCATTGTTCGCGGCTGTCGGGAACAGAGGACATGAGTGCTTGCAAACCGGCCTTTAGAGGCAGCCGGGGAGTCTTCCAAGGGCCCGGAGAGAGACCACCTCAAAATGCTTTTCTCCCGGGCTTGGGAGCATTGTGTGCGGCTGGCGGGTCAGCGGGAGGGAGTTCTTGAAAACCAGCCTTTGGAGGCAGCTGGGGAGGTCTTCCAAGGGCCGGGAGAGAGCACCACCCCGAAGCGCTTTTCTCCCGGGCTTGGGAGCATTGTGCGCGGCTGGCGGGAACAGCGGGATTGAGTGCTTGCAAACCGGCCTTTGGAGGCAGCCGGGGAGGTCTTCCAAGGGCCGGGAGAGAGCACCACCCCGAAGCGCTTTTCTCCTAGGCTTGGGAGCATTGTGCGCGGCTGGCGGGAACAGCGGGCATGAGTGCTTGCAAACCGGCCTTTGGAGACAAACGGGGAAGTCTTCCAAGGGCCCGTAGAGAGCACCACCCCGAAGCGCTTTTCTCCCGTGATTGGGAGCATTGTGTGCGGCTGGCGGGACAGCGGGAGGGAGTACTTGAAATCCAGCCTTTGGAGGCAGCCGGGGAGGTCTTCCAAGGGCCTGTAGAGAGCACCACCCCAAAATGCTTCTCTCCCAGGCTTGGGAGCATTGTGCGTGGCTGGCGGGAACAGCAGGAAGGAGTCCTTGCAAACCGGCCTTTTGAGGCAGCCGGGGAGGTCTTCCAAGGGCCTGTAGAGAGCACCACCCCGAAGCGCTTTTCTCCCGGGCTTGGGAGCATTGTGCGCAGGTGGCGGGAACAGCAGGCAGCAGTGCTTGCAAACTGGCCATTGGAGGCAGCCGGGGAGGTCTTCCAAGGGCCCGGAGTGAGCACCACCCCAAAATGCTTTTCTCCCGGGCTTGGGAGCATTGTGCGCGGATGGCGGGAACAGCAGGAAGGAGTCCTTGCAAACCGGCCTTTGGAGGCAGCCGGGGAGGTCTTCCAAGGGCCTGTAGAGAGCACCACCCCGAAGCGCTTTTCTCCCGGGCTTGGGAGCATTGTGCGCGGGTGGCGGGAACAGCAGGCAGGAGTGCTTGAAAACCGTCCTTTGGAGGCAGCCGGGGAGGTCTTCCAGGGCCCGGTGTGAGCACCACCCCAAAATGCTTTTCTCCCGGGCTTGGGAGCATAATGCGCGGATGGCGGGAACAGCAGGAAGGAGTCCTTGCAAACCGGCCTTTGGAGGCAGCCGGGGAGGTCTTCCAAGGGCCTGTAGAGAGCACCACCCCGAAGCGCTTTTCTCCCAGGCTTGGGAGCACTGTGCGCGAGTGGCGGGAACAGCAGGCAGGAGTGCTTGAAAACCGTCCTTTGGAGGCAGCCGGCGAGGTCTTCCAGGGCCCGGTGTGAGCACCACCCCAAAATGCTTTTCTCCCGGGCTTGGGAGCATTGTGCGCGGATGGCGGGAACAGCGAGTGGGAGTGCTTCCAAACCGGCCTTTGGGGGCACCCCGGGAGGTCTTCCATGGGCACGGAGAGAACACCACCCCGAAGCGCTTTTCTCCGGGGTTTTGGAGGATTGTGCGTGGCTGGCGGGAACAGCGAGTGGGAGTGCTTGCAAACCGGCCTTTGGGGGCAGCCAGGGAGGTCCTCCATTGGCACGGAGAGAACACCACCCCGAAGCGCTTTTCTCCCGGGCTTGGGAGCATTGTGCGAGGCTGGCGGGAACAGCGGGCGGGAGTGCTTGCAAACCGGCCTTTGGAGGCAGCTTGGGAGGTCTTCCAAGGGCCCGGAGAGAGCACCATCCCGAAGCACTTTTCTCACGGAATTGGGAGCATTGTTCGCGGCTGTCGGGAACAGAGGACATGAGTGCTTGCAAACCGGCCTTTAGAGGCAGCCGGGGAGTCTTCCAAGGGCCCGGAGAGAGACCACCTCAAAATGCTTTTCTCCCGGGCTTGGGAGCATTGTGTGCGGCTGGCGGGTCAGCGGGAGGGAGTTCTTGAAAACCAGCCTTTGGAGGCAGCCGGGGAGGTCTTCCAAGGGCCGGGAGAGAGCACCACCCCGAAGCGCTTTTCTCCCGGGCTTGGGAGCATTGTGCGCGGCTGGCGGGAACAGCGGGATTGAGTGCTTGCAAACCGGCCTTTGGAGGCAGCCGGGGAGGTCTTCCAAGGGCCGGGAGAGAGCACCACCCCGAAGCGCTTTTCTCCTAGGCTTGGGAGCATTGTGCGCGGCTGACGGGAACAGCGGGCATGAGTGCTTGCAAACCAGCCTTTGGAGACAAACGGGGAAGTCTTCCAAGGGCCCGTAGAGAGCACCACCCCGAAGCGCTTTTCTCCCGTGATTGGGAGCATTGTGTGCGGCTGGCGGGACAGCGGGAGGGAGTACTTGAAATCCAGCCTTTGGAGGCAGCCGGGGAGGTCTTCCAAGGGCCGGGAGAGAGCACCACCCTGAAGGGCTTTTCTCCTGGGCTTGGAGCATTTGCACGGATGGCGGGAACAGTGAGTGGGAGTGCTTGCAAACCGGCATTTGGGGGCAACCCGGGAGGTCTTTCTTGGGTCCAGAGAGAACACCACCCCGAAACGCTTTTCTCCCGGGCTTGGGAGCATTGTGCGCGGGTGGCGGGAACAGCAGGCAGAAGTGCTTGCAAACCGGCCTTGGAGGCAGCCGGGGAGGTCTTCCAAAGCCCGGAGTGAGCACCACCCCAAAATGCTTTTCTCCCGGGCTTGGGAGCATTGTGCGCAGCTGGCGTGAACAGCGGGATTGAGTGCTTGCAAACCAGCCTTTGGAGGCAGCCGGGGAGGTCTTCCAGCGGGAGAGTGCCAGTTGTTCTCAGAGGCCCCACAGGCCAGGGGCAGGACCCAGCAGTGTCCCTGCCTCTGGCAGCCTTGCCCAGACCTTCCTGGCCTCCGGGGGTACTACCCCACCAAGGGGCAGGCTGCGGGGCCTGGGTCCAGACATGCCCGGGCGCCTCCCCAGGCTCATCCCCGCTGGTGCCTTTCCCCTGGGCCTAGGCCTCGGTTGAGGCCTCCTTGGAGAGGAGGTTGCCGGCAGGGGCTGTCTGCACACTGCAAGGTGCTGGAGCTCAGAGGGCCTCGTCAGAGGGAAAGGACCAGCAAAGGGCTGGATGCCCAAGACCTCTTTGACCCAGCAGCCTCAGGGCAGCAGGGAGAGCAGGAGGCCCAACTTGCCCCTAGGTCGGCTCTACCCCGTCCCACACAGGCAGCCAGCCCAGCAGCAGCCTGGCAGTCTCTGGCTCCCCCGAACTCTCTGCCGGTGTAGGGGGCAGGAACAGACGTGTGCATGTCGTTCTGCCTTGGCCTGGGAGTGTGTTCCCCCTGCCTGTCCCCCAGGCTCAGGGGCAAGGGCCCGGAGAGAGCACCACCCCGAAGCGCTTTTCTCCCGGGCTTGGGAGCATTGTGCGTGCCTGGCGGGAACAGCGGGCGGGAGTGCTTGCAAACCGGCCTTTGGAGGCAGCCGGGGAGGTCTTCCAGCGGGAGAGTGCCGGTTGTGCTCAGACGCCCCACAGGCCAGGGGCAGGACCCAGCAGTGTCCCTGCCCCTGGCAGCCTTGCCCAGACCCTCCTGGCCTCCGGGGGTACTGCCCCACCAAGGGGCAGGCTGCGGGGACTGGGTCCAGACATGGCCGGGCACCTCCCCAGGCTCATCCCCGCTGGTGCCTTTCCCCTGGGCCTAGGCCTCAGTTGAGGCCTCCTTGGAGAGGAGGTTGCTGGCAGGGGCTGTCTCCACACTGCAAGGTGCTGGAGCTCAGAGGGCCTCGTCAGAGGGAAGGGACCAGCAAGGGGCTGGATGCCCAAGACCTCTTTGGCCCAGCAGCCTCAGTGCAGCAGGGAGAGCAAGAGGCCCAACTTGCCCCTAGGTCGGCTCTGCCACTTCCCACACAGGCGGCCAGCCCAGCAGCTGCCTGACAGACTCTGGCTCCCCCGAGCTCTCTGCCGGTGCAGGGGGCAGATCAGACCTGTGCATGTGGTTCTGCCTTGTCCTGGGAGTGTGGACACCCTGCCTTGCCCCAGGCTCAGGGGCAAGGGCCCGGAGAGAGCACCACCTTGAAGCGCTTTTCTCCCGGGCTTGGGAGCATTGTGCACGCCTGCTGGGAACAGTGGGCGGGAGCGCTTGCAAACCGGCCTTTGGAGGCAGCCGGGGAGGTCTTCCACTGGGAGAGGGCCGGTTGTGCTCAGAGGCCCCACAGGCCAGGGGCAGGACGCAGCAGGGCCCCTGCCCCTGGCCAGCCTTTCCCAGACCTTCCTGGCCTCCGGGGGTACTGCCCCACCAAGGGGCAGGCTGCGGGGCCTGGGTCCAGACATGCCCGGGCGCCTCCCCAGGCTCATCCCCGCTGGTGCCTTTCCCCTGGGCCTAGGCCTCGGTTGAGGCCTCCTTGGAGAGGAGGTTGCTGGCAGGGGCTGTCTCCACACTGCAAGGTGCTGGAGCTCAGAGGGCCTCGTCAGCGGGAAGGGACCAGCAAGGGGCTGGATGCCCAAGACCTCTTTGGCCCAGCAGCGTCAGGGCAGCAGGGAGAGCAAGAGGCCCAACTTGCCCCTAGGTCGGCTCTGCCCCTTCCCACACAGGCAGCCAACCCAGCAGCTGCCTGATAGACTCTGGCTCCCCCGAGCTCTCTGCCGGTTCAGGGGTCAGGAACACACGTGTGCATGTGGTTCTGCCTTGGTCTGGGAGTGTGGACCCACTGCCTGGACCCCAGGCTCAGGGGCAAGGGCCCGGAGAGAGCAACACCCCGAAGCGCTTTTCTCCTGGCCTTGCGCGCGTTGTGCGTGCCTGGCGGGAACAGCGGGCGGGAGTGTTGGCAAACCCGCCTTTGAAGGCAGCCGGGGAGGTCTTCCAGTGGGAGAGGGCCGGTTGTGCTCAGAGGCCCCACAGGCCAGGGGCAGGACCCAGCAGGGACCCTGCCCCTGGCCAGCCTTGCCCAGACCTTCCTGGCCTCCGGGGGTACTGCCCCACCAAGGGGCAGGCTGCGGGGACTGGGTCCTGATATGCCCGTGCGCCTCCACTGGCTCATCCCCGCTGGTGCCTTTCCCCTGGGCCTAGGCTTCGGTTGAGGCCTCCTTGGAGAGGAGGTTGCTGGCAGGGTCTGTCTCCACACTGCAAGGTGCTGGAGCTCAGAGGGCCTCGTCAGAGGGAAGGGACCAGCAAGGGGCTGGATGCCCAAGACCTCTTTGGCACAGCAGCCTCAGGGCAGCAGGGAGAGCAAGAGGCCCAACTTGCCCCTAGGTCGGCTCTGCCCCTTCCCACACAGGCGGCCAGCCCAGCAGCTTCCTGACAGACTCTGGCTCCCCCCAGCTCTCTGCCGGTGGAGGGGGCAGGAACAGACGTGTGCATGTTGTTGTGCCTTGGCCTGGGACTGTGGATCCCCTGCCTGGCCCCCAGGGTCAGGGGCAAGGGCCCGGAGAGACCACCACACCGAAGCGCTTTTCTCCCGGGCTTGGGAGCATTGTGCGCGCCTGGCGGGAACAGTGGGCGGGAGTGCTTGCAAACCGGCCTTTGGAGGCAGCCGGGGAGGTCTTCCAGTGGGAGAGGGCCGGTTGTGCTCAGAGGCCCCACAGGCCAGGGGCAGGACCCAGCAGGGCCCCTGCCCCTGGCCAGCCTTGCCCAGACCTTCCTGGCCTCCGGGGGTACTGCCCCACCAAGGGGCAGGCTGCGGGGACAGGGTCCAGACATGCCCGGGCGCCTCCCCTGGCTCAACCCCGCTGGTGCCTTTCCCCTGGGCCTAGGCCTCGGTTGAGGCCTCCTTGGAGAGGAGATTGCTGGCAGGGGCTGTCTCCACACTGCAAGGTGCTGGAGCTCAGAGGGCCTCGTCAGAGGGAAGGGACCAGTAAGGGGCTGGATGCCCAAGACGTCTTTGGCCCTGCAGCCTCAGGGCAGCAGGGAGAGCAAGAGGCCCAACTTGCCCCTAGGTCGGCTCTGCCCCTTCCCACACAGGCGGCCAGCCCAGCAGCTGCCTGACAGACTCTGGCTCCCCCGAGCTCTCTGCCGGTGCAGGGGACAGGAACAGACGTGTGCATGTGTTTCTGCCTTGGTCTGGGAGTGTGTTCCCCCTGCCTTGCCCACAGGCTCAGGGGCAAGGGCCCGGAGAGAGCACCACCCCGAAGCGCTTTTCTCCTGGGCTTGGGAGCATTGTGCGCGCCTGGCGGGAACAGTGGGCGGGAGTGCTTGCAAACCGGCCTTTGGAGGCAGCCGGGGAGGTCTTCCAGTGGGAGAGGGCCGGTTGTGCTCAGAGGCCCCACAGGCCATGGGGAGGACCCAGCAGGGCCCCTGTCCCTGGCCAGCCTTGCCCAGATCTTCCTGGCCTCCGGGGGTACTGCCCCACCAAGGGGCAGGCTGCGGGGACTGGGTCCAGACATGCCCGGGCGCCTCCCCAGGCTCATCCCCGCTGGTGCCGTTCCCCTGGGCCTAGGCCTCGGTTGAGGCCTCCTTGGAGAGGATGTTGCTGGCAGGGGCTGTCTCCACACTGCAAGGTGCTGGAGCTCAGAGGGCCTCGTCAGAGGGAAGGGACCAGCAAGGGGCTGGATGCCCAAGACCTCTTTGGCCCAGCAGCCTCAGGGCAGCAGGGAGAGGAAGAGGCCCAACTTGCCCCTAGGTCGGCTCTGCCCCTTCCCACACAGGCGGCGAGCCCAGCAGCTGCCTGACAGACTCTGGCTCCCCCGAACTCTCTGCCGGTGCAGGGGTCAGGAACAGACGTGTGCATGTGGTTCTGCCTTGGTCTGGGAGTGTGGACCAACTGCCTGGACCCCAGGCTCAGGGGCAAGGGCCCGAGGAGAGCACCACCCCGAAGCGCTTTTCTCCCGGGCTTGGGAGCATTGTGCGTGCCTGGCGGGAACAGCGGGCGGGAGTGTTGGCAAACTGGCCTTTGGAGGGAGCCGGGGAGTTCTTCCAGTGGGAGAGGGCCGGTTGTGCTCAGAGGCCCCACAGGCCAGGGGCAGGACCCAGCAGGGCCCCTGCCCCTGGCCAGCCTTGCCCAGACCTTCCTGGCCTCCGGGGGTACTGCCCCACCAAGGGGCAGGCTGCGGGGACTGGGTCCAGACATGCCCGGGCGCCTCCCCAGGCTCATCCCCGCTGGTGCCTTTCCCCTGGGCCTAGGCCTCGGTTGAGGCCTCCTTGGAGAGGAGGTTGCTGGCAGGGGCTGTCTCCACACTGCAAGGTGCTGGAGCTCAGAGGGCCTCGTCAGAGGGAAGGGACCAGCAAGGGGCTGGATGCCCAAGACCTCTATGGCCCAGCAGCCTCAGGGCAGCAGGGAGAGCAAGAGGCCCAACTTGCCCCTAGGTCGGCTCTGCCACTTCCCACACAGGCGGCCAGCCCAGCAGCTGCCTGACAGACTCTGGCTCCCCCGAGCTCTCTGCCGGTGCAGGGGGCAGATCAGACGTGTGCATGTGGTTCTGCCTTGGCCTGGGAGTGTGGACACCCTGCCTTGCCCCCAGGCTCAGGGGCAAGGGCCCAGAGAGAGCACCACCCCGAAGCGCTTTTCTCCCGGGCTTGGGAGCATTGTGCAAGTGTGGCGTGAACAGCGGGTGGGAGTGTTGGCAAACAGGACTTTGGAGGCAGCCGGGGAGGTCTTCCAGTGGGAGAGGGCCGGTTGTGCTCAGAGGCCCCACAGGCCAGGGGCAGGACCCAGCAGGTCCCCTGCCCCTGGCCAGCCTTTCCCAGACCTTCCTGGCCTCCGGGGGTACTGCCCCACCAAGGGGCAGGCTGCGGGGACTGGGTCCAGACATGCCCGGGCGCCTCCCCAGGCTCATCCCCGCTGGTGCCTTTCCCCTGGTCCTAGGTCTCGGTTGAGGCCTCCTTGGAGAGGAGGTTGCTGGCAGGGGCTGTCTCCACACTGCAAGGTGCTGGAGCTCAGAGGGCCTCGTCAGAGTGAAGGGACAAGCAAAGGGCTGGATGCCCAAGACCTCTTTGGCCCAGCAGCCTCAGGGCAGCAGGGAGAGCAAGAGGCCCAACTTGCCCCTAGGTCGGCTCTGCCCCTTCCCACAAAGGCGGCCAGCCCAGCAGCTGCCTGACAGACTCTGGCTCCCCCGAGCTCTCTGCCGGTGCAGGGGTCAGGAACAGACGTGTGCATGTGGTTCTGCCTTGGCCTGGGACTGTGGACCCCCTGCCTGGCCCCCAGGCTCAGGGGCAAGGGCCCGGAGAGAGCACCACCCCGAAGCGCTTTTCTCCCGGGCTTGGGAGCATTGTGCGCGCTTGGTGGGAACAGTGGGCGGGAGTGCGTGCAAAACGGCCTTTGGAGGCAGCCGGGGAGGTCTTCCAGTGGGAGAGGGCCGGTTGTGCTCAGAGGCCTCACAGGCCAGGGGCAGGACCCAGCAGGGACCCTGCCCCTGGCCAGCCTTGCCCAGACCTTCCTGGCCTCCGGGGGTACTGCCCCACCAAGGGGCAGGCTGCGGGGACTGGGTCCAGACATGTCCGTGCGCCTCCCCAGGATCATCCCCGCTGGTGCTTTTCCCCTGGGCGTAGGCCTCGGTTGAGGCCTCTTTGGAGAGGAGGTTGCTGGCAGGGGCTGTCTCCACACTGCAAGGTGCTGGAGCTCAGAGGGCCTCGTCAGAGGGAAGGGACCAGCAAAGGGTTGGATGCCCAAGACCTCTTTGACCCAGCAGCCTCAGGGCAGCAGGGAGAGCAAGAGGCCCAACTTGCCCCTAGGTCGGCTCTGCCCCGTCCCACACTGGCAGCCAGCCCAACAGCAGCCTGGCAGTCTCTGGCTCCCCCGAGCTCTCTGCCGGTGTAGGGGGCAGGAACAGACGTGTGCATGTCGTTCTGCATTGGCCTGGGAGTGTGTTCCAACTGCCTGGCCCCCAGGCTCAGGGGCAAGGGCCCGGAGAGAGCACCACCCCGAAGCGCTTTTCTCCTGGGCTTGGGAGCATTGTGCGTGCCTGGCGGGAACAGCGGGCGGGAGTGCTTGCAAACCGGCCTTTGGAGGCAGACGGGGAGGTCTTCCAGTGGGAGAGGGCCGGTTGTGCTCAGTGGCCTCACAGGCCAGGGGCAGGACCCAGCAGGTCCCCTGCCCCTGGCCAGCCTTGCCCAGACCTTCCTGGCCTCCGGGGGTACTGCCCCACCAAGGGGCAGGCTGCGGGGACTGGGTCCAGACATGCCCGGGCGCCTCCCCAGGCTCATCCCCGCTGGTGCCTTTCCCCTGGGCATAGGCCTCGGTTGATGCCTCCTTGGAGAGGAGGTTGCTGGCAGGGGCTGTCTCCACACTGCAAGGTGCTGGAGCTCAGAGGGCCACGTCAGAGGGAAGGGACCAGCAAGGGGCTGGATGCCCAAGACCTCTTTGGCCCAGCAGCCTCAGGGCAGCAGGGAGAGCAAGAGGCCCAACTTGCCCCTAGGTCGGCTCTGCCCCTTCCCACACAGGCAGCCAACCCAGCAGCTGCCTGATAGACTCTGGCTCCCCCGAGCTCTCTGCCGGTTCAGGGGTCAGGAACAGACGTGTGCATGTGGTTCTGCCTTGGTCTGGGAGTGTGGACCCACTGCCTGGACCCCAGGCTCAGGGGCAAGGGCCCGGAGAGAGCAACACCCCGAAGCGCTTTTCTCCTGGCCTTGGGAGCGTTGTGCGTGCCTGGCGGGAACAGCGGGCGGGAGTGTTGGCAAACCCGCCTTTGAAGGCAGCCGGGGAGGTCTTCCAGTGGGAGAGGGCCGGTTGTGCTCAGAGGCCCCACAGGCCAGGGGCAGGACCCAGCAGGGACCCTGCCCCTGGCCAGCCTTTCCCAGACCTTCCTGGCCTCCGGGGGTACAGCCCCACCAAGGGGCAGGCTGCGGGGACTGGGTCCTGATATGCCCGTGCGCCTCCACTGGCTCATCCCCGCTGGTGCCTTTCCCCTGGGCCTAGGCCTCGGTTAAGGCCTCCTTGGAGAGGAGGTTGCTGGCAGGGTCTGTCTCCACACTGCAAGGTGCTGGAGCTCAGAGGGCCTCGTCAGAAGGAAGGGACCAGCAAGGGGCTGGATGCCCAAGACCTCTTTGGCACAGCAGCCTCAGGGCAGCAGGGAGAGCAAGAGGCCCAACTTGCCCCTAGGTCGGCTCTGCCCCTTCCCACACAGGCGGCCAGCCCAGCAGCTGCCTGACAGACACTGGCTCCCCCCAGCTCTCTCCCGGTGGAGGGGGCAGGAACAGACGTGTGCATGTTGTTGTGCCTTGGCCTGGGACTGTGGACCCCCTGCCTGGCCCCCAGGCTCAGGGGCAAGGGCCCGGAGAGACCACCACCCCGAAGCGCTTTTCTCCCGGGCTTGGGAGCATTGTGCGCGCCTGGCGGGAACAGTGGGCGGGAGTGCTTGCAAACCGGCCTTTGGAGGCAGCCGGGGAGGTCTTCCAGTGGGAGAGGGCCGGTTGTGCTCAGAGGCCCCACAGGCCAGGGGCAGGACCCAGCAGGGCCCCTGCCCCTGGCCAGCCTTGCCCAGACCTTCCTGGCCTCCGGGGGTACTGCCCCACCAAGGGGCAGGCTGCGGGGACAGGGTCCAGACATGCCCGGGCGCCTCCCCTGGCTCAACCCCGCTGGTGACTTTCCCCTGGGCCTAGGCCTCGGTTGAGGCCTCCTTGGAGAGGAGATTGCTGGCAGGGGCTGTCTCCACACTGCAAGGTGCTGGAGCTCAGAGGGCCTCGTCAGAGGGAAGGGACCAGTAAGGGGCTGGATGCCCAAGACGTCTTTGGCCCTGCAGCCTCAGGGCAGCAGGGAGAGCAAGAGGCCCAACTTGCCCCTAGGTCGGCTCTGCCCCTTCCCACACAGGCGGCCAGCCCAGCACCTGCCTGAGAGACTCTGGCTCCCCCGAACTCTCTGCCGGTGCAGGGGACAGGAACAGACGTGTGCATGTGTTTCTGCCTTGGTCTGGGAGTGTGATCCCCCTGCCTTGCCCACAGGCTCAGGGGCAAGGGCCCGGAGAGAGCACCACCCCGAAGCGCTTTTCTCCCGGGCTTGGGAGCATTGTGCGCGCCTGGCGGGAACAGTGGGCGGGAGTGCTTGCAAACCGGCCTTTGGAGGCAGCCGGGGAGGTCTTCCAGTGGGAGAGGGCCGGTTGTGCTCAGAGGACCCACAGGCCATGGGGAGGACCCAGCAGGGCCCCTGCCCCTGGCCAGCCTTGCCCAGATCTTCCTGGCCTCCGGGGGTACTGCCCCACCAGGGGCAGGCTGCGGGGACTGGGTCCAGACATGCCCGGGCGCCTCCCCAGGCTCATCCCCGCTGGTGCCTTTCCCCTGGGCCTAGGCCTCGGTTGAGGCCTCCTTGGAGAGGATGTTGCTGGCAGGTGCTGTCTCCACACTGCAAGGTGCTGGAGCTCAGAGGGCCTCGTCAGAGGGAAGGGACCAGCAAGGGGCTGGATGCCCAAGACCTCTTTGGCCCAGCAGCCTCAGGGCAGCAGGGAGAGGAAGAGGCCCAACTTGCCCCTAGGTCGGCTCTGCCCCTTCCCACACAGGCGGCCAGCCCAGCACCTGCCTGACAGACTCTGGCTCCCCCGAACTCTCTGCCGGTGCAGGGGTCAGGAACAGACGTGTGCATGTGGTTCTGCCTTGGTCTGGGAGTGTGGACCCACTGCCTGGACCCCAGGCTCAGGGGCAAGGGCCCGGAGAGAGCACCACCCCGAAGCGCTTTTCTCCCGGGCTTGGGAGCATTGTGCGAGCCTGGCGTGAACAGCGGGCGGGAGTGTTTGCAAACAGGACTTTGGAGGCAGCTGGGGAGGTCTTCCAGTGGGAGAGGGCCGGTTGTGCTCAGAGGCCTCACAGGCCAGGGGCAGGACCCAGCAGGGACCCTGCCCCTGGCCAGCCTTGCCCAGACCTTCCTGGCCTCCGGGGGTACTGCCCCACCAAGGGGCAGGCTGCGGGGACTGGGTCTAGACATGTCCGTGCGCCTCCCCAGGATCATCCCCGCTGGTGCTTTTCCCCTGGGCGTAGGCCTCGGTTGAGGCCTCTTTGGAGAGGAGGTTGCTGGCAGGGGCTGTCTCCACACTGCAAGGTGCTGGAGCTCAGAGGGCCTCGTCAGAGGGAAGGGACCAGCAAAGGGTTGGATGCCCAAGACCTCTTTGACCCAGCAGCCTCAGGGCAGCAGGGAGAGCAAGAGGCCCAACTTGCCCCTAGGTCGGCTCTGCCCCGTCCCACACTGGCAGCCAGCCCAACAGCAGCCTGGCAGTCTCTGGCTCCCCCGAGCTCTCTGCCGGTGTAGGGGGCAGGAACAGACGTGTGCATGTCGTTCTGCATTGGCCTGGGAGTGTGTTCCAACTGCCTGGCCCCCAGGCTCAGGGGCAAGGGCCCGGAGAGAGCACCACCCCGAAGCGCTTTTCTCCTGGGCTTGGGAGCATTGTGCGTGCCTGGCGGGAACAGCGGGCGGGAGTGCTTGCAAACCGGCCTTTGGAGGCAGACGGGGAGGTCTTCCAGCGGGAGAGTGCCGGTTGTGCTCAGACGCCCCACAGGCCAGGGGCACGACCCAGCAGGTCCCCTGCCCCTGGCCAGCCTTGCCCAGACCTTCCTGGCCTCCGGGGGTACTGCCCCACCAAGGGGCAAGCTGCGGGGACTGGGTCCAGACATGCCCGTGCGCCTCCACTGGCTCATCTCCGCTGGTGCCTTTCCCCTGGGCCTAGGCCTCGGTTGAGGCCTCCTTGGAGAGGAGGTTGCTGGCAGGGGCTGTCTCCACACTGCAAGGTGCTGGAGCTCAGAGGGCCTCGTCAGAGGGAAGGGACCAGCAAGGGGCTGGATGCCCAAGACCTCTTTGGCCCAGCAGCCTCAGGGCAGCAGGGAGAGCAAGAGGCCCAACTTGCCCCTAGGTCGGCTCTGCCCCTTCCCACACAGGCGGCCAGCCCAGCAGCTGCCTGACAGAGTCTGGCTCCCCCCAGCTCTCTGCCGGTGGAGGGGGCAGGAACAGACGTGTGCATGTGGTTCTGCCTTGGCCTGGGACTGTGGATCCCCTGCCTGGCCCCCAGGCTCAGGGGCATGGGCCCGGAGAGACCACCACCCCGAAGCGCTTTTCTCCGGGGTTTTGGAACATTGTGTGTGCCTGGCGGGAACAGCGAGTGGGAATGCTTGCAAACCGGCCTTTGGGGGCAGCCGGGGAGGTCCTCCATGGTCCCTGAGAGAACACCACCCCGAAGCGCTTTTCTCACGGTCTTGGGAGCATTGTGCGCGGCTGGCGGGAACAGCGGGCATGAGTGCTTGCAAACTGTCCTTTGGAGGCAGCCGGGGAGGTCTTCCAAGGGTCGGACTGATCACCACCCCAAAATGCTTTTCTCTCGGGCTTGGGAGCATTGTGCGCGGCTGTCGGGAACAACGGACATGAATGCTTGCAAACCGGCCTTTGGAGGCAGCCCGGGAGGTCTTCCAAGGGCCCGGAGAGAGCACCACCACAAAATGCTTTTCTCCCGGGCTTGGGAGCATTGTGCGTGGCTGGCGGAAGCAGCGGGAATGAGTACTTACAAACCGGCCTTTGGAGGCAGCCGGGGAGGTCTTGAAAGTGCCCGGAGAGAGCACCACCCCGAAGCGCTTTTCTCCCGGGCTTGGGAACATTGTGCGCGGCTGGCGGGAACAGCAGGCAGGACTGCTTGCAAACTGGCCTTTGGAGGCAGCCGGGGAGGTCTTCCAAGGGCCCGGAGTGAGCACCACCCCAAAATGCTTTTCTCCCGGGCTTGGGAGCATTGTGCGCGGCTGGTGGGAACAACGGGCATGAGTGCTTGCAAACCGGCCTTTGGAGGCAGCCGGGGAGGTCTTCCAGCGCGAGAGTGCCGGTTGTGCTCAGACGTCCAACAGGCCAGGGGCAGGACCCAGCACTCTCCCTGCCCCTGGCAGCCTTGCACAGACCTTCATTGCCTCCGGGGGTACTGCCCCACCAAGGGGCAGGCTGCGGGGACTGGGTCCAGACATGCCCGGGCGCCTCCCCAGGCTCATCCCCGCTGGTGTCTTTCCCCTAGGCCTAGGCCTCGGTTGAGGCCTCATTGGAGAGGAGGTTGCTGGCAGGGGCTGTCTCCACACTGCAAGGTGCTGGAGCTCAGAGGGCCTCGTCAGAGGGAAGGGACCAGTAAGGGGCTGGATGCCCAAGACCTCTTTGGCCCAGCAGCCTCATGGCAGCAGGGAGAGGAAGAGGCCCAACTTGCCCCTAGGTCGGCTCTGCCCCTTCCCACACAGGCGGCCAGCCCAGCACCTGCCTGACAGACTCTGGCTCCCCAGAGCTCTCTGCCGGTGCAGGGGTCAGGAACAGACGTGTGCATGTGGTTCTGCCTTGGTCTGGGAGTGTGGACCCACTGCCTGGCCCCCAGGCTCAGGGGCAAGGGCCCGGAGAGAGCACCACCCCGAAGCGCTTTTCTCCCGGGCTTGGGAGCATTGTGCGAGCCTGGCGTGAACAGCGGGCGGGAGTGTTTGCAAACAGGACTTTGGAGGCAGCTGGGGAGGTCTTCCAGTGGGAGAGGGCCGGTTGTGCTCAGAGGCCTCACAGGCCTGGGGCAGGACCCAGCAGGGCCCCTGACCCTGGCCAGCCTTGCCCAGACCTTCCTGGCCTCCGGGGGCACTGCCCCACCAAGGGGCAGGCTGCTGGGACTGGGTCCAGACATGTCCGTGCGCCTCCCCAGGATCATCCCCGCTGGTGCTTTTCCCCTGGGCGTAGGCCTCGGTTGAGGCCTCTTTGGAGAGGAGGTTGCTGGCAGGGGCTGTCTCCACACTGCAAGGTGCTGGAGCTCAGAGGGCCTCGTCAGAGGGAAGGGACCAGCAAAGGGCTGGATGCCCAAGACCTCTTTGACCCAGCAGCCTCAGGGCAGCAGGGAGAGCAAGAGGCCCAACTTGCCCCTAGGTCGGCTCTGCCCCGTCCCACACAGGCAGCCAGCCCAGCAGCAGCCTGGCAGTCTCTGGCTCCCCCGAGCTCTCTACCGGTGTAGGGGGCAGGAACAGACGTGTGCATGTCGTTCTGCATTGGCCTGGGAGTGTGTTCCAACTGCCTGGCCCCCAGGCTCAGGGGCAAGGGCCCGGAGAGAGCACCACCCCGAAGCGCTTTTCTCCCGGGCTTGGGAGCATTGTGCGTGCCTGGCGGGAACAGCGGGCGGGAGTGCTTGCAAACCGGCCTTTGGAGGCAGACGGGGAGGTCTTCCAGCGGGAGAGTGCCGGTTGTGCTCAGACGCCCCACAGGCCAGGGGCACGACCCAGCAGGGCCCCTGCCCCTCGCAGCCTTGCCCAGACCTTCCTGGCCTCCGGGGGTACTGCCCCACCAAGGGGCAGGCTGCGGGGACTGGGTCCAGACATGCCCGTGCGCCTCCACTGGCTCATCTCCGCTGGTGCCTTTCCCCTGGGCCTAGGCCTCGGTTGAGGCCTCCTTGGAGAGGAGGTTGCTGGCAGGGGCTGTCTCCACACTGCAAGGTGCTGGAGCTCAGAGGGCCTCGTCAGAGGGAAGGGACCAGCAAGGGGCTGGATGCCCAAGACCTCTTTGGCCCAGCAGCCTCAGGGCAGCAGGGAGAGCAAGAGGCCCAACTTGCCCCTAGGTCGGCTCTGCCCCTTCCCACACAGGCGGCCAGCCCAGCAGCTGCCTGACAGACTCTGGCTCCCCCCAGCTCTCTGCCGGTGGAGGGGGCAGGAACAGACGTGTGCATGTGGTTCTGCCTTGGCCTGGGACTGTGGATCCCCTGCCTGGCCCCCAGGCTCAGGGGCAGGGGCCCGGAGAGACCACCACCCCGAAGCGCTTTTCTCCGGGGTTTTGGAACATTGTGTGTGCCTGGCGGGAACAGCGAGTGGGAATGCTTGCAAACCGGCCTTTGGGGGCAGCCGGGGAGGTCCTCCATGGTCCCTGAGAGAACACCACCCCGAAGCGCTTTTCTCACGGTCTTGGGAGCATTGTGCGCGGCTGGCGGGAACAGCGGGCATGAGTGCTTGCAAACTGTCCTTTGGAGGCAGCCGGGGAGGTCTTCCAAGGGCCGGACTGATCACCACCCCAAAATGCTTTTCTCTCGGGCTTGGGAGCATTGTGCGCAGCTGGCGGGAACAGCGGGCATGAATGCTTGCAAACTGGCCTTTGGAGGCAGCCCGGGAGGTCTTCCAAGGGCCCGGAGAGAGCACCACCCCAAAATGCTTTTCTCCCGGGCTTGGGAGCATTGTGCGTGGCTGGCGGAAGCAGCGGGAATGAGTACTTACAAACCGGCCTTTGGAGGCAGCCGGGGAGGTCTTGAAAGTGCCCGGAGAGAGCACCACCCCGAAGCGCTTTTCTCCCGGGCTTGGGAACATTGTGCGCGGCTGGCGGGAACAGCAGGCAGGACTGCTTGCAAACTGGCCTTTGGAGGCAGCCCGGGAGGTCTTCCAAGGGCCCGGAGTGAGCACCACCCCAAAATGCTTTTCTCCCGGGCTTGGGAGCATTGTGCGCGGCTGGTGGGAACAACGGGCATGAGTGCTTGCAAACCGGCCTTTGGAGGCAGCCGGGGACGTCTTCCAAGGGCCCGGAGAGAGCACCACCCCAAAGCGCTTTTCTCCCGGGCTTGGGAGCATTGTGCGCGGCTGGTGGGAACAACGGGCATGAGTGCTTGCAAACCGGCCTTTGGAGGCAGCCGGGGACGTCTTCCAAGGGCCCGGAGAGAGCACCACCCCAAAATGCTTTTCTCCCGGGCTTGGGAGCATTGTGCGCGGCTGGTGGGAACAACGGGCATGAGTGCTTGCAAACCGGCCTTTGGAGGCAGCCGGGGACGACTTCCAAGGGCCCGGAGAGATCACCACCCCGAAGCACTTTTCTCCCGGGCTTGGGAGCATTGTGCGTGGCTGGCGGGAACAGCAGGAAGGAGTCCTTGCAAACCGGCCTTTGGAGGCAGCGGGGGAGGTCTTCCAAGGGCCTGTAGAGAGCACCACCCCGAAGCGCTTTTCTCCCGGGCTTGGGAGTATTGTGCGCGGGTGGCAGGAACAGCAGGCAGGAGTGCTTGAAAACCGGCCTTTGCAGGCAGCCGGGGAGGTCTTCCAGGGCCCGGTGTGAGCACCACCCCAAAAAGCTTTTCTCCCGGGCTTGGGAGCATTGTGCGCGGCTGGTGGGAACAGCGGGCATGAGTGCTTGCAAACTGGCCACTGGAGGCAGCCGGGGAGGTCTTCCAAGGGCCTGTAGAGAGCACCACCCCAAAATGCTTCTCTCCCGGGCTTGGGAGCATTGTGCGTGGCTGGCGGGAACAGCAGGAAGGAGTCCTTGCAAACCGGCCTTTGGAGGCAGCCGGGGAGGTCTTCCAAGGGCCTGTAGAGAGCACCACCCCGAAGCGCTTTTCTCCCGGGCTTGGGAGCATTGTGCGCAGGTGGCGGGAACAGCAGGCAGGAGTGCTTGAAAACCGTCCTTTGGAGGCAGCCGGGGAGGTCTTCCAGGGCCCGGTGTGAGCACCACCCCAAAAAGCTTTTCTCCCGGGCTTGGGAGTATTGTGCGCGGCTGGCGGGAACAGCAGGCAGGAGTGCTTGAAAACCGGCCTTTGCAGGCAGCTGGGGAGGTCTTCCAGGGCCCGGTGTGAGCACCACCCCAAAAAGCTTTTCTCCCGGGCTTGGGAGCATTGTGCGCGGCTGGTGGGAACAGCGGACATGAGTGCTTGCAAACTGGCCATTGGAGGCAGCCGGGGAGGTCTTCCAAGGGCCCGGAGTGAGCACCACCCCAAAATGCTTTTCTCCCGGGCTTGGGAGCATTGTGCGTGGCTGGCGGGTACAGGAGGAAGGAGTCCTTGCAAACCGGCCTTTGGAGGCAGCCGGGGAGGTCTTCCAAGGGCCTGTAGAGAGCACCACCCCGAAGCGCTTTTCTCCCGCGCTTGGGAGCATTCTGCGCGGGTGGCGGGAACAGCAGGCAGGAGTGCTTGAAAACCGTCCTTTGGAGGCAGCCGGGGAGGTCTTCCAGGGCCCGGTGTGAGCACCACCCCAAAATGCTTTTCTCCCGGGCTTGGGAGCATTGTGCGCGGATGGCGGGAACAGCGAGTGGGATTGCTTCCAAACCGGCCTTTGGGGGCACCCCGGGAGGTCTTCCATGGGCACGGAGAGAACACCACCCCGAAGCGCTTTTCTCCGGGGTTTTGGAGGATTGTGCGTGGCTGGCGGGAACAGCGAGTGGGAGTGCTTGCAAACCGGCCTTTGGGGGCAGCCAGGGAGGTCCTCCATTGGCACGGAGAGAACACCACCCCGAAGCGCTTTTCTCCCGGGCTTGGGAGCATTGTGCGAGGCTGGCGGGAACAGCGGGCGGGAGTGCTTGCAAACCGGCCTTTGGAGGCAGCTTGGGAGGTCTTCCAAGGGCCCGGAGAGAGCACCATCCCGAAGCACTTTTCTCACGGAATTGGGAGCATTGTTCGCGGCTGTCGGGAACAGAGGACATGAGTGCTTGCAAACCGGCCTTTAGAGGCAGCCGGGGAGTCTTCCAAGGGCCCGGAGAGAGACCACCTCAAAATGCTTTTCTCCCGGGCTTGGGAGCATTGTGTGCGGCTGGCGGGTCAGCGGGAGGGAGTTCTTGAAAACCAGCCTTTGGAGGCAGCCGGGGAGGTCTTCCAAGGGCCGGGAGAGAGCACCACCCCGAAGCGCTTTTCTCCCGGGCTTGGGAGCATTGTGCGCGGCTGGCGGGAACAGCGGGATTGAGTGCTTGCAAACCGGCCTTTGGAGGCAGCCGGGGAGGTCTTCCAAGGGCCGGGAGAGAGCACCACCCCGAAGCACTTTTCTCACGGAATTGGGAGCATTGTTCGCGGCTGGCGGGAACAGCGGGCATGAGTGCTTGCAAATCGGCCTTTGGAGACAAACGGGGAAGTCTTCCAAGGGCCCGTAGAGAGCACCACCCCGAAGCGCTTTTCTCCCGTGATTGGGAGCATTGTGTGCGGCTGGCGGGACAGCGGGAGGGAGTACTTGAAATCCAGCCTTTGGAGGCAGCCGGGGAGGTCTTCCAAGGGCCTGTAGAGAGCACCACCCCAAAATGCTTCTCTCCCAGGCTTGGGAGCATTGTGCGTGGCTGGCGGGAACAGCAGGAAGGAGTCCTTGCAAACCGGCCTTTGGAGGCAGCCGGGGAGGTCTTCCAAGGGCCCGGAGTGAGCACCACCCCAAAATGCTTTTCTCCCGGGCTTGGGAGCATTGTGCGCGGATGGCGGGAACAGCAGGAAGGAGTCCTTGCAAACCGGCCTTTGGAGGCAGCCGGGGAGGTCTTCCAAGGGCCTGTAGAGAGCACCACCCCGAAGCGCTTTTCTCCCGGGCTTGGGAGCATTGTGCGCGGGTGGCGGGAACAGCAGGCAGGAGTGCTTGAAAACCGTCCTTTGGAGGCAGCCGGGGAGGTCTTCCAGGGCCCGGTGTGAGCACCACCCCAAAATGCTTTTCTCCCGGGCTTGGGAGCATTGTGCGCGGATGGCGGGAACAGCAGGAAGGAGTCCTTGCAAACCGGCCTTTGGAGGCAGCCGGGGAGGTCTTCCAAGGGCCTGTAGAGAGCACCACCCCGAAGCGCTTTTCTCCCAGGCTTGGGAGCACTGTGCGCGAGTGGCGGGAACAGCAGGCAGGAGTGCTTGAAAACCGTCCTTTGGAGGCAGCCGGGGAGGTCTTCCAGGGCCCGGTGTGAGCACCACCCCAAAATGCTTTTCTCCCGGGCTTGGGAGCATTGTGCGCGGATGGCGGGAACAGCGAGTGGGAGTGCTTCCAAACCGGCCTTTGGGGGCACCCCGGGAGGTCTTCCATGGGCACGGAGAGAACACCACCCCGAAGCGCTTTTCTCCGGGGTTTTGGAGGATTGTGCGTGGCTGGCGGGAACAGCGAGTGGGAGTGCTTGCAAACCGGCCTTTGGGGGCAGCCAGGGAGGTCCTCCATTGGCACGGAGAGAACACCACCCCGAAGCGCTTTTCTCCCGGGCTTGGGAGCATTGTGCGAGGCTGGCGGGAACAGCGGGCGGGAGTGCTTGCAAACCGGCCTTTGGAGGCAGCTTGGGAGGTCTTCCAAGGGCCCGGAGAGAGCACCATCCCGAAGCACTTTTCTCACGGAATTGGGAGCATTGTTCGCGGCTGTCGGGAACAGAGGACATGAGTGCTTGCAAACCGGCCTTTAGAGGCAGCCGGGGAGTCTTCCAAGGGCCCGGAGAGAGACCACCTCAAAATGCTTTTCTCCCGGGCTTGGGAGCATTGTGTGCGGCTGGCGGGTCAGCGGGAGGGAGTTCTTGAAAACCAGCCTTTGGAGGCAGCCGGGGAGGTCTTCCAAGGGCCGGGAGAGAGCACCACCCCGAAGCGCTTTTCTCCCGGGCTTGGGAGCATTGTGCGCGGCTGGCGGGAACAGCGGGATTGAGTGCTTGCAAACCGGCCTTTGGAGGCAGCCGGGGAGGTCTTCCAAGGGCCGGGAGAGAGCACCACCCCGAAGCGCTTTTCTCCTAGGCTTGGGAGCATTGTGCGCGGCTGACGGGAACAGTGGGCATGAGTGCTTGCAAACCGGCCTTTGGAGACAAACGGGGAAGTCTTCCAAGGGCCCGTAGAGAGCACCACCCCGAAGCGCTTTTCTCCCGTGATTGGGAGCATTGTGTGCGGCTGGCGGGACAGCGGGAGGGAGTACTTGAAATCCAGCCTTTGGAGGCAGCCGGGGAGGTCTTCCAAGGGCCGGGAGAGAGCACCACCCTGAAGGGCTTTTCTCCTGGGCTTGGAGCATTTGCACGGATGGCGGGAACAGTGAGTGGGAGTGCTTGCAAACCGGCATTTGGGGGCAGCCCGGGAGGTCTTTCTTGGGTCCAGAGAGAACACCACCCCGAAACGCTTTTCTCCCGGGCTTGGGAGCATTGTGCGCGGGTGGCGGGAACAGCAGGCAGAAGTGCTTGCAAACCGGCCTTGGAGGCAGCCGGGGAGGTCTTCCAAAGCCCGGAGTGAGCACCACCCCAAAATGCTTTTCTCCCGGGCTTGGGAGCATTGTGCGCAGCTGGCGTGAACAGCGGGATTGAGTGCTTGCAAACCAGCCTTTGGAGGCAGCCGGGGAGGTCTTCCAGCGGGAGAGTGCCAGTTGTTCTCAGAGGCCCCACAGGCCAGGGGCAGGACCCAGCAGTGTCCCTGCCTCTGGCAGCCTTGCCCAGACCTTCCTGGCCTCCGGGGGTACTACCCCACCAAGGGGCAGGCTGCGGGGCCTGGGTCCAGACATGCCCGGGCGCCTCCCCAGGCTCATCCCCGCTGGTGCCTTTCCCCTGGGCCTAGGCCTCGGTTGAGGCCTCCTTGGAGAGGAGGTTGCCGGCAGGGGCTGTCTGCACACTGCAAGGTGCTGGAGCTCAGAGGGCCTCGTCAGAGGGAAAGGACCAGCAAAGGGCTGGATGCCCAAGACCTCTTTGACCCAGCAGCCTCAGGGCAGCAGGGAGAGCAGGAGGCCCAACTTGCCCCTAGGTCGGCTCTACCCCGTCCCACACAGGCAGCCAGCCCAGCAGCAGCCTGGCAGTCTCTGGCTCCCCCGAACTCTCTGCCGGTGTAGGGGGCAGGAACAGACGTGTGCATGTCGTTCTGCCTTGGCCTGGGAGTGTGTTCCCCCTGCCTGTCCCCCAGGCTCAGGGGCAAGGGCCCGGAGAGAGCACCACCCCGAAGCGCTTTTCTCCCGGGCTTGGGAGCATTGTGCGTGCCTGGCGGGAACAGCGGGCGGGAGTGCTTGCAAACCGGCCTTTGGAGGCAGCCGGGGAGGTCTTCCAGCGGGAGAGTGCCGGTTGTGCTCAGACGCCCCACAGGCCAGGGGCAGGACCCAGCAGTGTCCCTGCCCCTGGCAGCCTTGCCCAGACCCTCCTGGCCTCCGGGGGTACTGCCCCACCAAGGGGCAGGCTGCGGGGACTGGGTCCAGACATGGCCGGGCACCTCCCCAGGCTCATCCCCGCTGGTGCCTTTCCCCTGGGCCTAGGCCTCAGTTGAGGCCTCCTTGGAGAGGAGGTTGCTGGCAGGGGCTGTCTCCACACTGCAAGGTGCTGGAGCTCAGAGGGCCTCGTCAGAGGGAAGGGACCAGCAAGGGGCTGGATGCCCAAGACCTCTTTGGCCCAGCAGCCTCAGTGCAGCAGGGAGAGCAAGAGGCCCAACTTGCCCCTAGGTCGGCTCTGCCACTTCCCACACAGGCGGCCAGCCCAGCAGCTGCCTGACAGACTCTGGCTCCCCCGAGCTCTCTGCCGGTGCAGGGGGCAGATCAGACGTGTGCATGTGGTTCTGCCTTGTCCTGGGAGTGTGGACACCCTGCCTTGCCCCAGGCTCAGGGGCAAGGGCCCGGAGAGAGCACCACCCTGAAGCGCTTTTCTCCCGGGCTTGGGAGCATTGTGCACGCCTGCTGGGAACAGTGGGCGGGAGCGCTTGCAAACCGGCCTTTGGAGGCAGCCGGGGAGGTCTTCCAGTGGGAGAGGGCCGGTTGTGCTCAGAGGCCCCACAGGCCAGGGGCAGGACGCAGCAGGGCCCCTGCCCCTGGCCAGCCTTGCCCAGACCTTCCTGGCCTCCGGGGGTACTGCCCCACCAAGGGGCAGGCTGCGGGGCCTGGGTCCAGACATGCCCGGGCGCCTCCCCAGGCTCATCCCCGCTGGTGCCTTTCCCCTGGGCCTAGGCCTCGGTTGAGGCCTCCTTGGAGAGGAGGTTGCTGGCAGGGGCTGTCTCCACACTGCAAGGTGCTGGAGCTCAGAGGGCCTCGTCAGCGGGAAGGGACCAGCAAGGGGCTGGATGCCCAAGACCTCTTTGGCCCAGCAGCGTCAGGGCAGCAGGGAGAGCAAGAGGCCCAACTTGCCCCTAGGTCGGCTCTGCCCCTTCCCACACAGGCAGCCAACCCAGCAGCTGCCTGATAGACTCTGGCTCCCCCGAGCTCTCTGCCGGTTCAGGGGTCAGGAACACACGTGTGCATGTGGTTCTGCCTTGGTCTGGGAGTGTGGACCCACTGCCTGGACCCCAGGCTCAGGGGCAAGGGCCCGGAGAGAGCAACACCCCGAAGCGCTTTTCTCCTGGCCTTGCGAGCGTTGTGCGTGCCTGGCGGGAACAGCGGGCGGGAGTGTTGGCAAACCCGCCTTTGAAGGCAGCCGGGGAGGTCTTCCAGTGGGAGAGGGCCGGTTGTGCTCAGAGGCCCCACAGGCCAGGGGCAGGACCCAGCAGGGACCCTGCCCCTGGCCAGCCTTGCCCAGACCTTCCTGGCCTCCGGGGGTACTGCCCCACCAAGGGGCAGGCTGCGGGGACTGGGTCCTGATATGCCCGTGCGCCTCCACTGGCTCATCCCCGCTGGTGCCTTTCCCCTGGGCCTAGGCTTCGGTTGAGGCCTCCTTGGAGAGGAGGTTGCTGGCAGGGTCTGTCTCCACACTGCAAGGTGCTGGAGCTCAGAGGGCCTCGTCAGAGGGAAGGGACCAGCAAGGGGCTGGATGCCCAAGACCTCTTTGGCACAGCAGCCTCAGGGCAGCAGGGAGAGCAAGAGGCCCAACTTGCCCCTAGGTCGGCTCTGCCCCTTCCCACACAGGCGGCCAGCCCAGCAGCTGCCTGACAGACTCTGGCTCCCCCCAGCTCTCTGCCGGTGGAGGGGGCAGGAACAGACGTGTGCATGTTGTTGTGCCTTGGCCTGGGACTGTGGATCCCCTGCCTGGCCCCCAGGGTCAGGGGCAAGGGCCCGGAGAGACCACCACACCGAAGCGCTTTTCTCCCGGGCTTGGGAGCATTGTGCGCGCCTGGCGGGAACAGTGGGCGGGAGTGCTTGCAAACCGGCCTTTGGAGGCAGCCGGGGAGGTCTTCCAGTGGGAGAGGGCCGGTTGTGCTCAGAGGCCCCACAGGCCAGGGGCAGGACCCAGCAGGGCCCCTGCCCCTGGCCAGCCTTGCCCAGACCTTCCTGGCCTCCAGGGGTACTGCCCCACCAAGGGGCAGGCTGCGGGGACAGGGTCCAGACATGCCCGGGCGCCTCCCCTGGCTCAACCCCGCTGGTGCCTTTCCCCTGGGCCTAGGCCTCGGTTGAGGCCTCCTTGGAGAGGAGATTGCTGGCAGGGGCTGTCTCCACACTGCAAGGTGCTGGAGCTCAGAGGGCCTCGTCAGAGGGAAGGGACCAGTAAGGGGCTGGATGCCCAAGACGTCTTTGGCCCTGCAGCCTCAGGGCAGCAGGGAGAGCAAGAGGCCCAACTTGCCCCTAGGTCGGCTCTGCCCCTTCCCACACAGGCGGCCAGCCCAGCAGCTGCCTGACAGACTCTGGCTCCCCCGAGCTCTCTGCCGGTGCAGGGGACAGGAACAGACGTGTGCATGTGTTTCTGCCTTGGTCTGGGAGTGTGTTCCCCCTGCCTTGCCCACAGGCTCAGGGGCAAGGGCCCGGAGAGAGCACCACCCCGAAGCGCTTTTCTCCCGGGCTTGGGAGCATTGTGCGCGCCTGGCGGGAACAGTGGGCGGGAGTGCTTGCAAACCGGCCTTTGGAGGCAGCCGGGGAGGTCTTCCAGTGGGAGAGGGCCGGTTGTGCTCAGAGGCCCCACAGGCCATGGGGAGGACCCAGCAGGGCCCCTGCCCCTGGGCAGCCTTGCCCAGATCTTCCTGGCCTCCGGGGGTACTGCCCCACCAAGGGGCAGGCTGCGGGGACTGGGTCCAGACATGCCCGGGCGCCTCCCCAGGCTCATCCCCGCTGGTGCCGTTCCCCTGGGCCTAGGCCTCGGTTGAGGCCTCCTTGGAGAGGATGTTGCTGGCAGGGGCTGTCTCCACACTGCAAGGTGCTGGAGCTCAGAGGGCCTCGTCAGAGGGAAGGGACCAGCAAGGGGCTGGATGCCCAAGACCTCTTTGGCCCAGCAGCCTCAGGGCAGCAGGGAGAGGAAGAGGCCCAACTTGCCCCTAGGTCGGCTCTGCCCCTTCCCACACAGGCGGCGAGCCCAGCAGCTGCCTGACAGACTCTGGCTCCCCCGAACTCTCTGCCGGTGCAGGGGTCAGGAACAGACGTGTGCATGTGGTTCTGCCTTGGTCTGGGAGTGTGGACCAACTGCCTGGACCCCAGGCTCAGGGGCAAGGGCCCGAGGAGAGCACCACCCCGAAGCGCTTTTCTCCCGGGCTTGGGAGCATTGTGCGTGCCTGGCGGGAACAGCGGGCGGGAGTGTTGGCAAACTGGCCTTTGGAGGGAGCCGGGGAGTTCTTCCAGTGGGAGAGGGCCGGTTGTGCTCAGAGGCCCCACAGGCCAGGGGCAGGACCCAGCAGGGCCCCTGCCCCTGGCCAGCCTTGCCCAGACCTTCCTGGCCTCCGGGGGTACTGCCCCACCAAGGGGCAGGCTGCGGGGACTGGGTCCAGACATGCCCGGGCGCCTCCCCAGGCTCATCCCCGCTGATGCCTTTCCCCTGGGCCTAGGCCTCGGTTGAGGCCTCCTTGGAGAGGAGGTTGCTGGCAGGGGCTGTCTCCACACTGCAAGGTGCTGGAGCTCAGAGGGCCTCGTCAGAGGGAAGGGACCAGCAAGGGGCTGGATGCCCAAGACCTCTATGGCCCAGCAGCCTCAGGGCAGCAGGGAGAGCAAGAGGCCCAACTTGCCCCTAGGTCGGCTCTGCCACTTCCCACACAGGCGGCCAGCCCAGCAGCTGCCTGACAGACTCTGGCTCCCCCGAGCTCTCTGCCGGTGCAGGGGGCAGATCAGACGTGTGCATGTGGTTCTGCCTTGGCCTGGGAGTGTGGACACCCTGCCTTGCCCCCAGGCTCAGGGGCAAGGGCCCAGAGAGAGCACCACCCCGAAGCGCTTTTCTCCCGGGCTTGGGAGCATTGTGCAAGTCTGGCGTGAACAGCGGGTGGGAGTGTTGGCAAACAGGACTTTGGAGGCAGCCGGGGAGGTCTTCCAGTGGGAGAGGGCCGGTTGTGCTCAGAGGCCCCACAGGCCAGGGGCAGGACCCAGCAGGTCCCCTGCCCCTGGCCAGCCTTTCCCAGACCTTCCTGGCCTCCGGGGGTACTGCCCCACCAAGGGGCAGGCTGCGGGGACTGGGTCCAGACATGCCCGGGCGCCTCCCCAGGCTCATCCCCGCTGGTGCCTTTCCCCTGGTCCTAGGTCTCGGTTGAGGCCTCCTTGGAGAGGAGGTTGCTGGCAGGGGCTGTCTCCACACTGCAAGGTGCTGGAGCTCAGAGGGCCTCGTCAGAGTGAAGGGACAAGCAAAGGGCTGGATGCCCAAGACCTCTTTGGCCCAGCAGCCTCAGGGCAGCAGGGAGAGCAAGAGGCCCAACTTGCCCCTAGGTCGGCTCTGCCCCTTCCCACAAAGGCGGCCAGCCCAGCAGCTGCCTGACAGACTCGGGCTCCCCCGAGCTCTCTGCCGGTGCAGGGGTCAGGAACAGACGTGTGCATGTGGTTCTGCCTTGGCCTGGGACTGTGGACCCCCTGCCTGGCCCCCAGGCTCAGGGGCAAGGGCCCGGAGAGAGCACCACCCCGAAGCGCTTTTCTCCCGGGCTTGGGAGCATTGTGCGCGCTTGGTGGGAACAGTGGGCGGGAGTGCGTGCAAAACGGCCTTTGGAGGCAGCCGGGGAGGTCTTCCAGTGGGAGAGGGCCGGTTGTGCTCAGAGGCCTCACAGGCCAGGGGCAGGACCCAGCAGGGACCCTGCCCCTGGCCAGCCTTGCCCAGACCTTCCTGGCCTCCGGGGGTACTGCCCCACCAAGGGGCAGGCTGCGGGGACTGGGTCCAGACATGTCCGTGCGCCTCCCCAGGATCATCCCCGCTGGTGCTTTTCCCCTGGGCGTAGGCCTCGGTTGAGGCCTCTTTGGAGAGGAGGTTGCTGGCAGGGGCTGTCTCCACACTGCAAGGTGCTGGAGCTCAGAGGGCCTCGTCAGAGGGAAGGGACCAGCAAAGGGTTGGATGCCCAAGACCTCTTTGACCCAGCAGCCTCAGGGCAGCAGGGAGAGCAAGAGGCCCAACTTGCCCCTAGGTCGGCTCTGCCCCGTCCCACACTGGCAGCCAGCCCAACAGCAGCCTGGCAGTCTCTGGCTCCCCCGAGCTCTCTGCCGGTGTAGGGGGCAGGAACAGACGTGTGCATGTCGTTCTGCATTGGCCTGGGAGTGTGTTCCAACTGCCTGGCCCCCAGGCTCAGGGGCAAGGGCCCGGAGAGAGCACCACCCCGAAGCGCTTTTCTCCTGGGCTTGGGAGCATTGTGCGTGCCTGGCGGGAACAGCGGGCGGGAGTGCTTGCAAACCGGCCTTTGGAGGCAGACGGGGAGGTCTTCCAGTGGGAGAGGGCCGGTTGTGCTCAGTGGCCTCACAGGCCAGGGGCAGGACCCAGCAGGTCCCCTGCCCCTGGCCAGCCTTGCCCAGACCTTCCTGGCCTCCGGGGGTTCTGCCCCACCAAGGGGCAGGCTGCGGGGACTGGGTCCAGACATGCCCGGGCGCCTCCCCAGGCTCATCCCCGCTGGTGCCTTTCCCCTGGGCATAGGCCTCGGTTGATGCCTCCTTGGAGAGGAGGTTGCTGGCAGGGGCTGTCTCCACACTGCAAGGTGCTGGAGCTCAGAGGGCCACGTCAGAGGGAAGGGACCAGCAAGGGGCTGGATGCCCAAGACCTCTTTCGCCCAGCAGCCTCAGGGCAGCAGGGAGAGCAAGAGGCCCAACTTGCCCCTAGGTCGGCTCTGCCCCTTCCCACACAGGCAGCCAACCCAGCAGCTGCCTGATAGACTCTGGCTCCCCCGAGCTCTCTGCCGGTTCAGGGGTCAGGAACAGACGTGTGCATGTGGTTCTGCCTTGGTCTGGGAGTGTGGACCCACTGCCTGGACCCCAGGCTCAGGGGCAAGGGCCTGGAGAGAGCAACACCCCGAAGCGCTTTTCTCCTGGCCTTGGGAGCGTTGTGCGTGCCTGGCGGGAACAGCGGGCGGGAGTGTTGGCAAACCCGCCTTTGAAGGCAGCCGGGGAGGTCTTCCAGTGGGAGAGGGCCGGTTGTGCTCAGAGGCCCCACAGGCCAGGGGCAGGACCCAGCAGGGACCCTGCCCCTGGCCAGCCTTGCCCAGACCTTCCTGGCCTCCGGGGGTACAGCCCCACCAAGGGGCAGTCTGCGGGGACTGGGTCCTGATATGCCCGTGCGCCTCCACTGGCTCATCCCCGCTGGTGCCTTTCCCCTGGGCCTAGGCCTCGGTTGAGGCCTCCTTGGAGAGGAGGTTGCTGGCAGGGTCTGTCTCCACACTGCAAGGTGCTGGAGCTCAGAGGGCCTCGTCAGAAGGAAGGGACCAGCAAGGGGCTGGATGCCCAAGACCTCTTTGGCACAGCAGCCTCAGGGCAGCAGGGAGAGCAAGAGGCCCAACTTGCCCCTAGGTCGGCTCTGCCCCTTCCCACACAGGCGGCCAGCCCAGCAGCTGCCTGACAGACACTGGCTCCCCCCAGCTCTCTGCCGGTGGAGGGGGCAGGAACAGACGTGTGCATGTTGTTGTGCCTTGGCCTGGGACTGTGGACCCCCTGCCTGGCCCCCAGGCTCAGGGGCAAGGGCCCGGAGAGACCACCACCCCGAAGCGCTTTTCTCCCGGGCTTGGGAGCATTGTGCGCGCCTGGCGGGAACAGTGGGCGGGAGTGCTTGCAAACCGGCCTTTGGAGGCAGCCGGGGAGGTCTTCCAGTGGGAGAGGGCCGGTTGTGCTCAGAGGCCCCACAGGCCAGGGGCAGGACCCAGCAGGGCCCCTGCCCCTGGCCAGCCTTGCCCAGACCTTCCTGGCCTCCGGGGGTACTGCCCCACCAAGGGGCAGGCTGCGGGGACAGGGTCCAGACATGCCCGGGCGCCTCCCCTGGCTCAACCCCGCTGGTGCCTTTCCCCTGGGCCTAGGCCTCGGTTGAGGCCTCCTTGGAGAGGAGATTGCTGGCAGGGGCTGTCTCCACACTGCAAGGTGCTGGAGCTCAGAGGGCCTCGTCAGAGGGAAGGGACCAGTAAGGGGCTGGATGCCCAAGACGTCTTTGGCCCTGCAGCCTCAGGGCAGCAGGGAGAGCAAGAGGCCCAACTTGCCCCTAGGTCGGCTCTGCCCCTTCCCACACAGGCGGCCAGCCCAGCACCTGCCTGAGAGACTCTGGCTCCCCCGAACTCTCTGCCGGTGCAGGGGACAGGAACAGACGTGTGCATGTGTTTCTGCCTTGGTCTGGGAGTGTGATCCCCCTGCCTTGCCCACAGGCTCAGGGGCAAGGGCCCGGAGAGAGCACCACCCCGAAGCGCTTTTCTCCCGGGCTTGGGAGCATTGTGCGCGCCTGGCGGGAACAGTGGGCGGGAGTGCTTGCAAACCGGCCTTTGGAGGCAGCCGGGGAGGTCTTCCAGTGGGAGAGGGCCGGTTGTGCTCAGAGGACCCACAGGCCATGGGAAGGACCCAGCAGGGCCCCTGCCCCTGGCCAGCCTTGCCCAGATCTTCCTGGCCTCCGGGGGTACTGCCCCACCAGGGGCAGGCTGCGGGGACTGGGTCCAGACATGCCCGGGCGCCTCCCCAGGCTCATCCCCGCTGGTGCCTTTCCCCTGGGCCTAGGCCTCGGTTGAGGCCTCCTTGGAGAGGATGTTGCTGGCAGGTGCTGTCTCCACACTGCAAGGTGCTGGAGCTCAGAGGGCCTCGTCAGAGGGAAGGGACCAGCAAGGGGCTGGATGCCCAAGACCTCTTTGGCCCAGCAGCCTCAGGGCAGCAGGGAGAGGAAGAGGCCCAACTTGCCCCTAGGTCGGCTCTGCCCCTTCCCACACAGGCGGCCAGCCCAGCACCTGCCTGACAGACTCTGGCTCCCCCGAACTCTCTGCCGGTGCAGGGGTCAGGAACAGACGTGTGCATGTGGTTCTGCCTTGGTCTGGGAGTGTGGACCCACTGCCTGGACCCCAGGCTCAGGGGCAAGGGCCCGGAGAGAGCACCACCCCGAAGCGCTTTTCTCCCGGGCTTGGGAGCATTGTGCGAGCCTGGCGTGAACAGCGGGCGGGAGTGTTTGCAAACAGGACTTTGGAGGCAGCTGGGGAGGTCTTCCAGTGGGAGAGGGCCGGTTGTGCTCAGAGGCCTCACAGGCCAGGGGCAGGACCCAGCAGGGACCCTGCCCCTGGCCAGCCTTGCCCAGACCTTCCTGGCCTCCGGGGGTACTGCCCCACCAAGGGGCAGGCTGCGGGGACTGGGTCTAGACATGTCCGTGCGCCTCCCCAGGATCATCCCCGCTGGTGCTTTTCCCCTGGGCGTAGGCCTCGGTTGAGGCCTCTTTGGAGAGGAGGTTGCTGGCAGGGGCTGTCTCCACACTGCAAGGTGCTGGAGCTCAGAGGGCCTCGTCAGAGGGAAGGGACCAGCAAAGGGTTGGATGCCCAAGACCTCTTTGACCCAGCAGCCTCAGGGCAGCAGGGAGAGCAAGAGGCCCAACTTGCCCCTAGGTCGGCTCTGCCCCGTCCCACACTGGCAGCCAGCCCAACAGCAGCCTGGCAGTCTCTGGCTCCCCCGAGCTCTCTGCCGGTGTAGGGGGCAGGAACAGACGTGTGCATGTCGTTCTGCATTGGCCTGGGAGTGTGTTCCAACTGCCTGGCCCCCAGGCTCAGGGGCAAGGGCCCGGAGAGAGCACCACCCCGAAGCGCTTTTCTCCTGGGCTTGGGAGCATTGTGCGTGCCTGGCGGGAACAGCGGGCGGGAGTGCTTGCAAACCGGCCTTTGGAGGCAGACGGGGAGGTCTTCCAGCGGGAGAGTGCCGGTTGTGCTCAGACGCCCCACAGGCCAGGGGCACGACCCAGCAGGTCCCCTGCCCCTAGCCAGCCTTGCCCAGACCTTCCTGGCCTCCGGGGGTACTGCCCCACCAAGGGGCAAGCTGCGGGGACTGGGTCCAGACATGCCCGTGCGCCTCCACTGGCTCATCCCCGCTGGTGCCTTTCCCCTGGGCCTAGGCCTCGGTTGAGGCCTCCTTGGAGAGGAGGTTGCTGGCAGGGGCTGTCTCCACACTGCAAGGTGCTGGAGCTCAGAGGGCCTCGTCAGAGGGAAGGGACCAGCAAGGGGCTGGATGCCCAAGACCTCTTTGGCCCAGCAGCCTCAGGGCAGCAGGGAGAGCAAGAGGCCCAACTTGCCCCTAGGTCGGCTCTGCCCCTTCCCACACAGGCGGCCAGCCCAGCAGCTGCCTGACAGAGTCTGGCTCCCCCCAGCTCTCTGCCGGTGGAGGGGGCAGGAACAGACGTGTGCATGTGGTTCTGCCTTGGCCTGGGACTGTGGATCCCCTGCCTGGCCCCCAGGCTCAGGGGCATGGGCCCGGAGAGACCACCACCCCGAAGCGCTTTTCTCCGGGGTTTTGGAACATTGTGTGTGCCTGGCGGGAACAGCGAGTGGGAATGCTTGCAAACCGGCCTTTGGGGGCAGCCGGGGAGGTCCTCCATGGTCCCTGAGAGAACACCACCCCGAAGCGCTTTTCTCACGGTCTTGGGAGCATTGTGCGCGGCTGGCGGGAACAGCGGGCATGAGTGCTTGCAAACTGTCCTTTGGAGTCAGCCGGGGAGGTCTTCCAAGGGTCGGACTGATCACCACCCCAAAATGCTTTTCTCTCGGGCTTGGGAGCATTGTGCGCGGCTGTCGGGAACAACGGACATGAATGCTTGCAAACCGGCCTTTGGAGGCAGCCCGGGAGGTCTTCCAAGGGCCCGGAGAGAGCACCACCCCAAAATGCTTTTCTCCCGGGCTTGGGAGCATTGTGCGTGGCTGGCGGAAGCAGCGGGAATGAGTACTTACAAACCGGCCTTTGGAGGCAGCCGGGGAGGTCTTGAAAGTGCCCGGAGAGAGCACCACCCCGAAGCGCTTTTCTCCCGGGCTTGGGAACATTGTGCGCGGCTGGCGGGAACAGCAGGCAGGACTGCTTGCAAACTGGCCTTTGGAGGCAGCCGGGGAGGTCTTCCAAGGGCCCGGAGTGAGCACCACCCCAAAATGCTTTTCTCCCGGGCTTGGGAGCATTGTGCGCGGCTGGTGGGAACAACGGGCATGAGTGCTTGCAAACCGGCCTTTGGAGGCAGCCGGGGACGTCTTCCAAGGGCCCGGAGAGAGCACCACCCCGAAGCGCTTTTCTCCCGGGCTTGGGAGCATTGTGCGCGGCTGGCGGGAACAGCAGGCAGGACTGCTTGCAAACTAGCCTTTGGAGGCAGCCGGGGAGGTCTTCCAAGGGCCCGGAGTGAGCACCACCCCAAAATGCTTTTCTCCCGGGCTTGGGAGCATTGTGCGCGGCTGGTGGGAACAACGGGCATGAGTGCTTGCAAACCGGCCTTTGGAGGCAGCCGGGGACGACTTCCAAGGGCCCGGAGAGATCACCACCCCGAAGCACTTTTCTCCCGGGCTTGGGAGCATTGTGCGTGGCTGGCGGGAACAGCAGGAAGGAGTCCTTGCAAACCGGCCTTTGGAGGCAGCGGGGGAGGTCTTCCAAGGGCCTGTAGAGAGCACCACCCCGAAGCGCTTTTCTCCCGGGCTTGGGAGTATTGTGCGCGGGTGGCAGGAACAGCAGGCAGGAGTGCTTGAAAACCGGCCTTTGCAGGCAGCCGGGGAGGTCTTCCAGGGCCCGGTGTGAGCACCACCCCAAAAAGCTTTTCTCCCGGGCTTGGGAGCATTGTGCGCGGCTGGTGGGAACAGCGGGCATGAGTGCTTGCAAACTGGCCACTGGAGGCAGCCGGGGAGGTCTTCCAAGGGCCTGTAGAGAGCACCACCCCAAAATGCTTCTCTCCCGGGCTTGGGAGCATTGTGCGTGGCTGGCGGGAACAGCAGGAAGGAGTCCTTGCAAACCGGCCTTTGGAGGCAGCCGGGGAGGTCTTCCAAGGGCCTGTAGAGAACACCACCCCGAAGCGCTTTTCTCCCGGGCTTGGGAGCATTGTGCGCAGGTGGCGGGAACAGCAGGCAGGAGTGCTTGAAAACTGGCCTTTGGAGGCAGCCGGGGAGGTCTTCCAGGGCCCGGAGTGAGCACCACCCCAAAAAGCTTTTCTCCCGGGCTTGGGAGCATTGTGCGCGGCTGGTGGGAACAGCGGACATGAGTGCTTGCAAACTGGCCATTGGAGGCAGCCGGGGAGGTCTTCCAAGGGCCCGCAGTGAGCACCACCCCAAAATGCTTTTCTCCCGGGCTTGGGAGCATTGTGCGTGGCTGGCGGGAACAGCAGGAAGGAGTCCTTGCAAACCGGCCTTTGGAGGCAGCCGGGGAGGTCTTCCAAGGGCCTTAGAGAGCACCACCCCGAAGCGCTTTTCTCCCGCGCTTGGGAGCATTCTGCGCGGGTGGCGGGAACAGCAGGCAGGAGTGCTTGAAAACCGTCCTTTGGAGGCAGCCGGGGAGGTCTTCCAGGGCCCGGTGTGAGCACCACCCCAAAATGCTTTTCTCCCGGGCTTGGGAGCATAATGCGCGGATGGCGGGAACAGCGAGTGGGAGTGCTTCCAAACCGGCCTTTGGGGGCACCCCGGGAGGTCTTCCATGGGCACGGAGAGAACACCACCCCGAAGCGCTTTTCTCCGGGGTTTTGGAGGATTGTGCGTGGCTGGCGGGAACAGCGAGTGGGAGTGCTTGCAAACCGGCCTTTGGGGGCAGCCAGGGAGGTCCTCCATTGGCACGGAGAGAACACCACCCCGAAGCGCTTTTCTCCCGGGCTTGGGAGCATTGTGCGAGGCTGGCGGGTACAGCGGGCGGGAGTGCTTGCAAACCGGCCTTTGGAGGCAGCTTGGGAGGTCTTCCAAGGGCCCGGAGAGAGCACCATCCCGAAGCACTTTTCTCACGGAATTGGGAGCATTGTTCGCGGCTGTCGGGAACAGAGGACATGAGTGCTTGCAAACCGGCCTTTAGAGGCAGCCGGGGAGTCTTCCAAGGGCCCGGA
The DNA here is from genome assembly GCF_033118175.1 of Dama dama. Lineage (NCBI taxonomy): Eukaryota > Metazoa > Chordata > Mammalia > Artiodactyla > Cervidae > Dama > Dama dama. The sequence goes on from NW_026870970.1 coordinate 639,361, forward strand.
GAGAGACCACCTCAAAATGCTTTTCTCCCGGGCTTGGGAGCATTGTGTGCGGCTGGCGGGTCAGCGGGAGGGAGTTCTTGAAAACCAGCCTTTGGAGGCAGCCGGGGAGGTCTTCCAAGGGCCGGGAGAGAGCACCACCCCGAAGCGCTTTTCTCCCGGGCTTGGGAGCATTGTGCGCGCCTGGCGGGAACAGTGGGCGGGAGTGCTTGCAAACCGGCCTTTGGAGGCAGCCGGGGAGGTCTTCCAGTGGGAGAGGGCCGGTTGTGCTCAGAGGCCCCACAGGCCAGGGGCAGGACCCAGCAGGGCCCCTGCCCCTGGCCAGCCTTGCCCAGACCTTCCTGGCCTCCGGGGGTACTGCCCCACCAAGGGGCAGGCTGCGGGGACAGGGTCCAGACATGCCCGGGCGCCTCCCCTGGCTCAACCCCGCTGGTGCCTTTCCCCTGGGCCTAGGCCTCGGTTGAGGCCTCCTTGGAGAGGAGATTGCTGGCAGGGGCTGTCTCCACACTGCAAGGTGCTGGAGCTCAGAGGGCCTCGTCAGAGGGAAGGGACCAGTAAGGGGCTGGATGCCCAAGACGTCTTTGGCCCTGCAGCCTCAGGGCAGCAGGGAGAGCAAGAGGCCCAACTTGCCCCTAGGTCGGCTCTGCCCCTTCCCACACAGGCGGCGAGCCCAGCAGCTGCCTGACAGACTCTGGCTCCCCCGAACTCTCTGCCGGTGCAGGGGTCAGGAACAGACGTGTGCATGTGGTTCTGCCTTGGTCTGGGAGTGTGGACCAACTGCCTGGACCCCAGGCTCAGGGGCAAGGGCCCGAGGAGAGCACCACCCCGAAGCGCTTTTCTCCCGGGCTTGGGAGCATTGTGCGTGCCTGGCGGGAACAGCGGGCGGGAGTGTTGGCAAACTGGCCTTTGGAGGGAGCCGGGGAGTTCTTCCAGTGGGAGAGGGCCGGTTGTGCTCAGAGGCCCCACAGGCCAGGGGCAGGACCCAGCAGGGCCCCTGCCCCTGGCCAGCCTTGCCCAGACCTTCCTGGCCTCCGGGGGTACTGCCCCACCAAGGGGCAGGCTGCGGGGACTGGGTCCAGACATGCCCGGGCGCCTCCCCAGGCTCATCCCCGCTGGTGCCTTTCCCCTGGGCCTAGGCCTCGGTTGAGGCCTCCTTGGAGAGGAGGTTGCTGGCAGGGGCTGTCTCCACACTGCAAGGTGCTGGAGCTCAGAGGGCCTCGTCAGAGGGAAGGGACCAGCAAGGGGCTGGATGCCCAAGACCTCTATGGCCCATCAGCCTCAGGGCAGCAGGGAGAGCAAGAGGCCCAACTTGCCCCTAGGTCGGCTCTGCCACTTCCCACACAGGCGGCCAGCCCAGCAGCTGCCTGACAGACTCTGGCTCCCCCGAGCTCTCTGCCGGTGCAGGGGGCAGATCAGACGTGTGCATGTGGTTCTGCCTTGGCCTGGGAGTGTGGACACCCTGCCTTGCCCCCAGGCTCAGGGGCAAGGGCCCAGAGAGAGCACCACCCCGAAGCGCTTTTCTCCCGGGCTTGGGAGCATTGTGCAAGTCTGGCGTGAACAGCGGGTGGGAGTGTTGGCAAACAGGACTTTGGAGGCAGCCGGGGAGGTCTTCCAGTGGGAGAGGGCCGGTTGTGCTCAGAGGCCCCACAGGCCAGGGGCAGGACCCAGCAGGTCCCCTGCCCCTGGCCAGCCTTTCCCAGACCTTCCTGGCCTCCGGGGGTACTGCCCCACCAAGGGGCAGGCTGCGGGGACTGGGTCCAGACATGCCCGGGCGCCTCCCCAGGCTCATCCCCGCTGGTGCCTTTCCCCTGGTCCTAGGTCTCGGTTGAGGCCTCCTTGGAGAGGAGGTTGCTGGCAGGGGCTGTCTCCACACTGCAAGGTGCTGGAGCTCAGAGGGCCTCGTCAGAGTGAAGGGACAAGCAAAGGGCTGGATGCCCAAGACCTCTTTGGCCCAGCAGCCTCAGGGCAGCAGGGAGAGCAAGAGGCCCAACTTGCCCCTAGGTCGGCTCTGCCCCTTCCCACAAAGGCGGCCAGCCCAGCAGCTGCCTGACAGACTCTGGCTCCCCCGAGCTCTCTGCCGGTGCAGGGGTCAGGAACAGACGTGTGCATGTGGTTCTGCCTTGGCCTGGGACTGTGGACCCCCTGCCTGGCCCCCAGGCTCAGGGGCAAGGGCCCGGAGAGAGCACCACCCCGAAGCGCTTTTCTCCCGGGCTTGGGAGCATTGTGCGCGCTTGGTGGGAACAGTGGGCGGGAGTGCGTGCAAAACGGCCTTTGGAGGCAGCCGGGGAGGTCTTCCAGTGGGAGAGGGCCGGTTGTGCTCAGAGGCCCCACAGGCCAGGGGCAGGACCCAGCAGGTCCCCTGCCCCTGGTCAGACTTGCCCAGACCTTCCTGGCCTCCAGGGGTACTGCCCCACCAAGGGGCAGGCTGCGGGGACTGGGTCCAGACATGCCCGGGCGCCTCCCCAGGCTCATCCCCGCTGGTGCCTTTCCCCTGGGCCTAGGCCTCGGTTGAGGCCTCCTTGGAGAGAAGGTTGCTGGCAGGGGCTGTCTCCACACTGCAAGGTGCTGGAGATCAGAGGGCCTCGTCAGAGGGAAGGGACCAGCAAAGGGCTGGATGCCCAAGACGTCTTTGGCCCAGCAGCCTCAGGGCAACAGGGAGAGCAAGAGGCCCAACTTGCCCCTAGGTCGGCTCTGCCCCTTCCCACACAGGCGGCCAGCCCAGCACGTGCCTGAGAGACTCTGGCTCCCCCGAGCTCTCTGCCGGTGTAGGGGGCAGGAACAGACGTGTTCATGTCGTTCTGTCTTGGCCTGGGAGTGTGTTCCCCCTGCCTGGCCCGCAGGCTTAGGGGCAAGGGCCCGGAGAGAGCACCACCCCGAAGCGCTTTTCTCCCGGGCTTGGGAGCATTGTGCGAGCCTGGCGTGAACAGCGGGCGGGAGTGTTTGCAAACAGGACTTTGGAGGCAGCCGTGGAGGTCTTCCAGTGGGAGAGGGCCGGTTGTGCTCAGTGGCCTCACAGGCCAGGGGCAGGACCCAGCAGGTCCCCTGCCCCTGGCCAGCCTTGCCCAGACCTTCCTGGCCTCCGGGGGTACTGCCCCACCAAGGGGCAGGCTGCGGGGACTGGGTCCAGACATGCCCGGGCGCCTCCCCAGGCTCATCCCCGCTGGTGCCTTTCCCCTGGGCATAGGCCTCGGTTGATGCCTCCTTGGAGAGGAGGTTGCTGGCAGGGGCTGTCTCCACACTGCAAGGTGCTGGAGCTCAGAGGGCCTCGTCAGAGGGAAGGGACCAGCAAGGGGCTGGATGCCCAAGACCTCTTTGGCCCAGCAGCCTCAGGGCAGCAGGGAGAGCAAGAGGCCCAACTTGCCCCTAGGTCGGCTCTGCCCCTTCCCACACAGGCAGCCAACCCAGCAGCTGCCTGATAGACTCTGGCTCCCCCGAGCTCTCTGCCGGTTCAGGGGTCAGGAACAGACGTGTGCATGTGGTTCTGCCTTGGTCTGGGAGTGTGGACCCACTGCCTGGACCCCAGGCTCAGGGGCAAGGGCCCGGAGAGAGCAACACCCCGAAGCGCTTTTCTCCTGGCCTTGGGAGCGTTGTGCGTGCCTGGCGGGAACAGCGGGCGGGAGTGTTGGCAAACCCGCCTTTGAAGGCAGCCGGGGAGGTCTTCCAGTGGGAGAGGGCCGGTTGTGCTCAGAGGCCCCACAGGCCAGGGGCAGGACCCAGCAGGGACCCTGCCCCTGGCCAGCCTTGCCCAGACCTTCCTGGCCTCCGGGGGTACTGCCCCACCAAGGGGCAGGCTGCGGGGACTGGGTCCTGATATGCCCGTGCGCCTCCACTGGCTCATCCCCGCTGGTGCCTTTCCCCTGGGCCTAGGCCTCGGTTGAGGCCTCCTTGGAGAGGAGGTTGCTGGCAGGGTCTGTCTCCACACTGCAAGGTGCTGGAGCTCAGAGGGCCTCGTCAGAAGGAAGGGACCAGCAAGGGGCTGGATGCCCAAGACTTCTTTGGCATAGCAGCCTCAGGGCAGCAGGGAGAGCAAGAGGCCCAAATTGCCCCTAGGTCGGCTCTGCCCCTTCCCACACAGGCGGCCAGCCCAGCAGCTGCCTGACTGACACTGGCTCCCCCCAGCTCTCTGCCGGTGGAGGGGGCAGGAACAGACGTCTGCATGTTGTTGTGCCTTGGCCTGGGACTGTGGACCCCCTGCCTGGCCCCCAGGCTCAGGGGCAAGGGCCCGGAGAGACCACCACCCCGAAGCGCTTTTCTCCCGGGCTTGGGAGCATTGTGCGCGCCTGGCGGGAACAGTGGGCGGGAGTGCTTGCAAACCGGCCTTTGGAGGCAGCCGGGGAGGTCTTCCAGTGGGAGAGGGCCGGTTGTGCTCAGAGGCCCCACAGGCCAGGGGCAGGACCCAGCAGGGCCCCTGCCCCTGGCCAGCCTTGCCCAGACCTTCCTGGCCTCCGGGGGTACTGCCCCACCAAGGGGCAGGCTGCGGGGACAGGGTCCAGACATGCCCGGGCGCCTCCCCTGGCTCAACCCCGCTGGTGCCTTTCCCCTGGGCCTAGGCCTCGGTTGAGGCCTCCTTGGAGAGGAGATTGCTGGCAGGGGCTGTCTCCACACTGCAAGGTGCTGGAGCTCAGAGGGCCTCGTCAGAGGGAAGGGACCAGTAAGGGGCTGGATGCCCAAGACGTCTTTGGCCCTGCAGCCTCAGGGCAGCAGGGAGAGCAAGAGGCCCAACTTGCCCCTAGGTCGGCTCTGCCCCTTCCCACACAGGCGGCCAGCCCAGCACCTGCCTGAGAGACTCTGGCTCCCCCGAGCTCTCTGCCGGTGCAGGGGACAGGAACAGACGTGTGCATGTGTTTCTGCCTTGGTCTGGGAGTGTGATCCCCCTGCCTTGCCGACAGGCTCAGGGGCAAGGGCCCGGAGAGAGCACCACCCCGAAGCGCTTTTCTCCCGGGCTTGGGAGCATTGTGCGCGCCTGGCGGGAACAGTGGGCGGGAGTGCTTGCAAACCGGCCTTTGGAGGCAGCCGGGGAGGTCTTCCAGTGGGAGAGGGCCGGTTGTGCTCAGAGGACCCACAGGCCATGGGGAGGACCCAGCAGGGCCCCTGCCCCTGGCCAGCCTTGCCCAGATCTTCCTGGCCTCCGGGGGTACTGCCCCACCAGGGGCAGGCTGCGGGGACTGGGTCCAGACAAGCCCGGGCGCCTCCCCAGGCTCATCCCCGCTGGTGCCTTTCCCCTGGGCCTAGGCCTCGGTTGAGGCCTCCTTGGAGAGGATGTTGCTGGCAGGTGCTGTCTCCACACTGCAAGGTGCTGGAGCTCAGAGGGCCTCGTCAGAGGGAAGGGACCAGCAAGGGGCTGGATGCCCAAGACCTCTTTGGCCCAGCAGCCTCAGGGCAGCGGGGAGAGGAAGAGGCCCAACTTGCCCCTAGGTCGGCTCTGCCCCTTCCCACACAGGCGGCCAGCCCAGCACCTGCCTGACAGACTCTGGCTCCCCCGAACTCTCTGCCGGTGCAGGGGTCAGGAACAGACGTGTGCATGTGGTTCTGCCTTGGTCTGGGAGTGTGGACCCACTGCCTGGACCCCAGGCTCAGGGGCAAGGGCCCGGAGAGAGCACCACCCCGAAGCGCTTTTCTCCCGGGCTTGGGAGCATTGTGCGAGCCTGGCGTGAACAGCGGGCGGGAGTGTTTGCAAACAGGACTTTGGAGGCAGCTGGGGAGGTCTTCCAGTGGGAGAGGGCCGGTTGTGCTCAGAGGCCTCACAGGCCAGGGGCAGGACCCAGCAGGGACCCTGCCCCTGGCCAGCCTTGCCCAGACCTTCCTGGCCTCCGGGGGTACTGCCCCACCAAGGGGCAGGCTGCGGGGACTGGGTCTAGACATGTCCGTGCGCCTCCCCAGGATCATCCCCGCTGGTGCTTTTCCCCTGGGCGTAGGCCTCGGTTGAGTCCTCTTTGGAGAGGAGGTTGCTGGCAGGGGCTGTCTCCACACTGCAAGGTGCTGGAGCTCAGAGGGCCTCGTCAGAGGGAAGGGACCAGCAAAGGGTTGGATGCCCAAGACCTCTTTGACCCAGCAGCCTCAGGGCAGCAGGGAGAGCAAGAGGCCCAACTTGCCCCTAGGTCGGCTCTGCCCCGTCCCACACTGGCAGCCAGCCCAACAGCAGCCTGGCAGTCTCTGGCTCCCCCGAGCTCTCTGCCGGTGTAGGGGGCAGGAACAGACGTGTGCATGTCGTTCTGCATTGGCCTGGGAGTGTGTTCCAACTGCCTGGCCCCCAGGCTCAGGGGCAAGGGCCCGGAGAGAGCACCACCCCGAAGCGCTTTTCTCCTGGGCTTGGGAGCATTGTGCGTGCCTGGCGGGAACAGCGGGCGGGAGTGCTTGCAAACCGGCCTTTGGAGGCAGACGGGGAGGTCTTCCAGCGGGAGAGTGCCGGTTGTGCTCAGACGCCCCACAGGCCAGGGGCACGACCCAGCAGGGCCCCTGCCCCTCGCAGCCTTGCCCAGACCTTCCTGGCCTCCGGGGGTACTGCCCCACCAAGGGGCAGGCTGCGGGGACTGGGTCCAGACATGCCCGTGCGCCTCCACTGGCTCATCTCCGCTGGTGCCTTTCCCCTGGGCCTAGGCCTCGGTTGAGGCCTCCTTGGAGAGGAGGTTGCTGGCAGGGGCTGTCTCCACACTGCAAGGTGCTGGAGCTCAGAGGGCCTCGTCAGAGGGAAGGGACCAGCAAGGGGCTGGATGCCCAAGACCTCTTTGGCCCAGCAGCCTCAGGGCAGCAGGGAGAGCAAGAGGCCCAACTTGCCCCTAGGTCGGCTCTGCCCCTTCCCACACAGGCGGCCAGCCCAGCAGCTGCCTGACAGAGTCTGGCTCCCCCCAGCTCTCTGCCGGTGGAGGGGGCAGGAACAGACGTGTGCATGTGGTTCTGCCTTGGCCTGGGACTGTGGATCCCCTGCCTGGCCCCCAGGCTCAGGGGCATGGGCCCGGAGAGACCACCACCCCGAAGCGCTTTTCTCCGGGGTTTTGGAACATTGTGTGTGCCTGGCGGGAACAGCGAGTGGGAATGCTTGCAAACCGGCCTTTGGGGGCAGCCGGGGAGGTCCTCCATGGTCCCTGAGAGAACACCACCCCGAAGCGCTTTTCTCACGGTCTTGGGAGCATTGTGCGCGGCTGGCGGGAACAGCGGGCATGAGTGCTTGCAAACTGTCCTTTGGAGGCAGCCGGGGAGGTCTTCCAAGGGTCGGACTGATCACCACCCCAAAATGCTTTTCTCTCGGGCTTGGGAGCATTGTGCGCGGCTGTCGGGAACAACGGACATGAATGCTTGCAAACCGGCCTTTGGAGGCAGCCCGGGAGGTCTTCCAAGGGCCCGGAGAGAGCACCACCCCAAAATGCTTTTCTCCCGGGCTTGGGAGCATTGTGCGTGGCTGGCGGAAGCAGCGGGAATGAGTACTTACAAACCGGCCTTTGGAGGCAGCCGGGGAGGTCTTGAAAGTGCCCGGAGAGAGCACCACCCCGAAGCGCTTTTCTCCCGGGCTTGGGAACATTGTGCGCGGCTGGCGGGAACAGCAGGCAGGACTGCTTGCAAACTGGCCTTTGGAGGCAGCCGGGGAGGTCTTCCAAGGGCCCGGAGTGAGCACCACCCCAAAATGCTTTTCTCCCGGGCTTGGGAGCATTGTGTGCGGCTGGTGGGAACAACGGGCATGAGTGCTTGCAAACCGGCCTTTGGAGGCAGCCGGGGACGTCTTCCAAGGGCCCGGAGAGAGCACCACCCCGAAGCGCTTTTCTCCCGGGCTTGGGAGCATTGTGCGCGGCTGGCGGGAACAGCAGGCAGGACTGCTTGCAAACTGGCCTTTGGAGGCAGCCGGGGAGGTCTTCCAAGGGCCCGGAGTGAGCACCACCCCAAAATGCTTTTCTCCCGGGCTTGGGAGCATTGTGCGCGGCTGGTGGGAACAACGGGCATGAGTGCTTGCAAACCGGCCTTTGGAGGCAGCCGGGGACGACTTCCAAGGGCCCGGAGAGATCACCACCCCGAAGCACTTTTCTCCCGGGCTTGGGAGCATTGTGCGTGGCTGGCGGGAACAGCAGGAAGGAGTCCTTGCAAACCGGCCTTTGGAGGCAGCGGGGGAGGTCTTCCAAGGACCTGTAGAGAGCACCACCCCGAAGCGCTTTTCTCCCGGGCTTGGGAGTATTGTGCGCAGGTGGCGGGAACAGCAGGCAGGAGTGCTTGAAAACCGGCCTTTGCAGGCAGCCGGGGAGGTCTTCCAGGGCCCGGTGTGAGCACCACCCCAAAAAGCTTTTCTCCCGGGCTTGGGAGCATTGTGCGCGGCTGGTGGGAACAGCGGGCATGAGTGCTTGCAAACTGGCCACTGGAGGCAGCCGGGGAGGTCTTCCAAGGGCCTGTAGAGAGCACCACCCCAAAATGCTTCTCTCCCGGGCTTGGGAGCATTGTGCGTGGCTGGCGGGAACAGCAGGAAGGAGTCCTTGCAAACCGGCCTTTGGAGGCAGCCGGGGAGGTCTTCCAAGGGCCTGTAGAGAGCACCACCCCGAAGCGCTTTTCTCCCGGGCTTGGGAGCATTGTGCGCAGGTGGCGGGAACAGCAGGCAGGAGTGCTTGAAAACTGGCCTTTGGAGGCAGCCGGGGAGGTCTTCCAGGGCCCGGAGTGAGCACCACCCCAAAAAGCTTTTCTCCCGGGCTTGGGAGCATTGTGCGCGGCTGGTGGGAACAGCGGACATGAGTGCTTGCAAACTGGCCATTGGAGGCAGCCGGGGAGGTCTTCCAAGGGCCCGCAGTGAGCACCACCCCAAAATGCTTTTCTCCCGGGCTTGGGAGCATTGTGCGTGGCTGGCGGGAACAGCAGGAAGGAGTCCTTGCAAACCGGCCTTTGGAGGCAGCCGGGGAGGTCTTCCAAGGGCCTGTAGAGAGCACCACCCCGAAGCGCTTTTCTCCCGCGCTTGGGAGCATTCTGCGCGGGTGGCGGGAACAGCAGGCAGGAGTGCTTGAAAACCGTCCTTTGGAGGCAGCCGGGGAGGTCTTCCAGGGCCCGGTGTGAGCACCACCCCAAAATGCTTTTCTCCCGGGCTTGGGAGCATAATGCGCGGATGGCGGGAACAGCGAGTGGGAGTGCTTCCAAACCGGCCTTTGGGGGCACCCCGGGAGGTCTTCCATGGGCACGGAGAGAACACCACCCCGAAGCGCTTTTCTCCGGGGTTTTGAAGGATTGTGCGTGGCTGGCGGGAACAGCGAGTGGGAGTGCTTGCAAACCGGCCTTTGGGGGCAGCCAGGGAGGTCCTCCATTGGCACGGAGAGAACACCACCCCGAAGCGCTTTTCTCCCGGGCTTGGGAGCATTGTGCGAGGCTGGCGGGTCAGCGGGAGGGAGTTCTTGAAAACCAGCCTTTGGAGGCAGCCGGGGAGGTCTTCCAAGGGCCGGGAGAGAGCACCACCCCGAAGCGCTTTTCTCCCGGGCTTGGGAGCATTGTGCGCGCCTGGCGGGAACAGTGGGCGGGAGTGCTTGCAAACCGGCCTTTGGAGGCAGCCGGGGAGGTCTTCCAGTGGGAGAGGGCCGGTTGTGCTCAGAGGCCCCACAGGCCAGGGGCAGGACCCAGCAGGGCCCCTGCCCCTGGCCAGCCTTGCCCAGACCTTCCTGGCCTCCGGGGGTACTGCCCCACCAAGGGGCAGGCTGCGGGGACAGGGTCCAGACATGCCCGGGCGCCTCCCCTGGCTCAACCCCGCTGGTGCCTTTCCCCTGGGCCTAGGCCTCGGTTGAGGCCTCCTTGGAGAGGAGATTGCTGGCAGGGGCTGTCTCCACACTGCAAGGTGCTGGAGCTCAGAGGGCCTCGTCAGAGGGAAGGGACCAGTAAGGGGCTGGATGCCCAAGACGTCTTTGGCCCTGCAGCCTCAGGGCAGCAGGGAGAGCAAGAGGCCCAACTTGCCCCTAGGGAGGCTCTGCCCCTTCCCACACAGGCGGCCAGCCCAGCACCTGCCTGAGAGACTCTGGCTCCCCCAAGCTCTCTGCCGGTGCAGGGGACAGGACCAGACGTGTGCATGTGTTTCTGCCTTGGTCTGGGAGTGTGTTCCCCCTGCCTTGCCCACAGGCTCAGGGGCAAGGGCCCGGAGAGAGCACCACCCCGAAGCGCTTTTCTCCCGGGCTTGGGAGCATTGTGCGTGCCTGGCGGGAAGAGCGGGCAGGAGTGTTGGCAAACTGGCCTTTGGAGGCAGCCGGGGAGGTCTTTCAGTGGGAGAGGGCCGGTTGTGCTCAGAGGCCCCACAGGCCATGGGGAGGACCCAGCAGGGCCCCTGCCCCTGGCCAGCCTTGCCCAGACCTTCCTGGCCTCCGGGGGTACTGCCCCACCAAGGGGCAGGCTGCGGGGACTGGGTCCAGACATGCCCGGGCGCCTCCCCAGGCTCATCCCCGCTGGTGCCTTTCCCCTGGGCCTAGGCCTCGGTTGAGGCCTCCTTGGAGAGGATGTTGCTGGCAGGGGCTGTCTCCACACTGCAAGGTGCTAGAGCTCAGAGGGCCTCGTCAGAGGGAAGGGACCAGCAAGGGGCTGGATGCCCAAGACCTCTTTGGCCCAGCAGCCTCAGGGCAGCAGGGAGAGCAAGAGGCCCAACTTGCCCCTAGGTCGGCTCTGCCCCTTCCCACACAGGCGGCCAGCCCAGCAGCTGCCTGACAGACTCTGGCTCCCCCGAGCTCTCTGCCGGTGCAGGGGGCAGGAACAGATGTGTGCATGTGGTTCTGCCTTGGTCTGGGAGTGTGGACCCACTGCCTGGACCCCAGGCTCAGGGGCAAGGGCCCGGAGAGAGCAACACCCCGAAGCGCTTTTCTCCTGGGCTTGGGAGCGTTGTGCGTGCCTGGCGGGAACAGCGGGCGGGAGTGTTGGCAAACCCGCCTTTGGAGGCAGCCGGGGAGGTCTTCCAGTGGGAGAGGGCCGGTTGTGCTCAGAGGCCCCACAGGCCAGGGGCAGGACCCAGCAGGGACCCTGCCCCTGGCCAGCCTTGCCCAGACCTTCCTGGCCTCCGGGGGTACTGCCCCACCAAGGGGCAGGCTGCGGGGACTGGGTCCTGATATGCCCGTGCGCCTCCACTGGCTCATCCCCGCTGGTGCCTTTCCCCTGGGCCTAGGCCTAGGTTGAGGCCTCCTTGGAGAGGAGGTTGCTGGCAGGGGCTGTCTCCACACTGCAAGGTGCTGGAGCTCAGAGGGCCTCGTCAGAGGGAAGGGACCAGCAAGGGGCTGGATGCCCAAGACCTCTTTGGCCCAGCAGCCTCAGGGCAGCAGGGAGAGCAAGAGGCCCAACTTGCCCCTAGGTCGGCTCTGCCCCTTCCCACACAGGCGGCCAGCCCAGCAGCTGCCTGACAGACTCTGGCTCCCCCCAGCTCTCTGCCGGTGGAGGGGGCAGGAACAGACGTGTGCATGTTGTTGTGCCTTGGCCTGGGACTGTGGATCCCCTGCCTGGCCCCCAGGCTCAGGGGCAAGGGCCCGGAGAGACCACCACCCCGAAGCGCTTTTCTCCCGGGCTTGGGAGCATTGTGCGTGCCTGGCGGGAAGAGCGGGCAGGAGTGTTGGCAAACTGGCCTTTGGAGGCAGCCGGGGAGGTCTTCCAGTGGGAGAGGGCCGGTTGTGCTCAGAGGCCCCACAGGCCAGGGGCAGGACCCAGCAGGTCCCCTGCCCCTGGCCAGCCTTTCCCAGACCTTCCTGGCCTCCGGGGTTACTGCCCCACCAAGGGGCAGGCTGCGGGGACTGGGTCCAGACATGCCTGGGCGCCTCCCCAGGCTCATCCCCGCTGGTGCCTTTCCCCTGGTCCTAGGTCTCGGTTGAGGCCTCCTTGGAGAGGAGGTTGCTGGCAGGGGCTGTCTCCACACTGCAAGGTGCTGGAGCTCAGAGGGCCTCGTCAGAGGGAAGGGACAAGCAAAGGGCTGGATGCCCAAGACCTCTTTGGCCCAGCAGCCTCAGGGCAGCAGGGAGAGCAAGAGGCCCTACTTGCCCCTAGGTCGGCTCTGCCCCTTCCCACAAAGGCGGCCAGCCCAGCAGCTGCCTGACAGACTCTGGCTCCCCCGAGCTCTCTGCCGGTTCAGGGGTCAGGAACAGACGTGTGCATGTGGTTCTGCCTTGGCCTGGGAGTGTGGACCCCCTGCCTGGACCCCAGTCTCAGGGGCAAGGGCCCGGAGAGAGCACCACCCCGAAGCGCTTTTCTCCCGGGCTTGGGAGCATTGTGCGCGCTTGGTGGGAAGAGTGGGCGGGAGTGCGTGCAAAACGGCCTTTGGAGGCAGCCGGGGAGGTCTTCCAGTGGGAGAGGCCCGGTTGTGCTCAGAGGCCCCACAGGCCAGGGGCAGGACCCAGCAGGTCCCCTGCCCCTGGTCAGCCTTGCCCAGACCTTCCTGGCCTCCAGTGGTACTGGCCCACCAAGGGGCAGGCTGCGGGGCCTGGGTCCAGACATGCCCGGGCGCCTCCCCAGGCTCATCCCCGCTGGTGCCTTTCCCCTGGGCCTAGGCCTCGGTTGAGGCCTCATTGGAGAGGAGGTTGCTGGCAGGGGCTGTCTCCACACTGCAAGGTGCTGGAGCTCAGAGGGCCTCGTCAGAGGGAAGGGACCAGCAAGGGGCTGGATGCCCAAGACCTCTTTGGCCCAGCAGCCTCAGGGCAGCAGGGAGAGGAAGAGGCCCAACTTGCCCCTAGGTCGGCTCTGCCCCTTCCCACACAGGCGGCCAGCCCAGCAGCTGCCTGACAGACTCTGGCTCCCCCGAGCTCTCTGCCGGTGCAGGGGTCAGGAACAGACGTGTGCATGTGGTTCTGCCTTGGTCTGGGAGTGTGGACCCACTGCCTGGCCCCCAGGCTCAGGGGCAAGGGCCCGGAGAGAGCACCACCCCGAAGCGCTTTTCTCCCGGGCTTGGGAGCATTGTGCGAGCCTGGCGTGAACAGCGGGCGGGAGTGTTTGCAAACAGGACTTTGGAGGCAGCTGGGGAGGTCTTCCAGTGGGAGAGGGCCGGTTGTGCTCAGAGGCCTCACAAGCCAGGGGCAGGACCCAGCAGGGACCCTGCCCCTGGCCAGCCTTGCCCAGACCTTCCTGGCCTCCGGGGGTACTGCCCCACCAAGGGGCAGGCTGCGGGGACTGGGTCCAGACATGTCCGTACGCCTCCCCAGGATCATCCCCGCTGGTGCTTTTCCCCTGGGCGTAGGCCTCGGTTGAGGCCTCTTTGGAGAGGAGGTTGCTGGCAGGGGCTGTCTCCACACTGCAAGGTGCTGGAGCTCAGAGGGCCTCGTCAGAGGGAAGGGACCAGCAAAGGGCTGGATGCCCAAGACCTCTTTGACCCAGCAGCCTCAGGGCAGCAGGGAGAGCAAGAGGCCCAACTTGCCCCTAGGTCGGCTCTGCCCCGTCCCACACAGGCAGCCAGCCCAGTAGCAGCCTGGCAGTCTCTGGCTCCCCCGAGCTCTCTGCCGGTGTAGGGGGCAGGAACAGACGTGTGCATGTCGTTCTGCCTTGGCCTGGGAGTGTGTTCCAACTCCCTGGCCCCCAGGCTCAGGGGCAAGGGCCCGAGGAGAGCACCACCCCGAAGCGCTTTTCTCCCGGGCTTGGGAGCATTGTGCGTGCCTGGCGGGAACAGCGGGCGGGAGTGCTTGCAAACCGGCCTTTGGAGGCAGACGGGGAGGTCTACCAGCGGGAGAGTGCCGGTTGTGCTCAGACACCCCACAGGCCAGGGGCACGACCCAGCAGGGCCCCTGCCCCTCGCAGCCTTGCCCAGACCTTCCTGGCCTCCGGGGGTACTGCCCCACCAAGGGGCAGGCTGCGGGGACTGGGTCCAGACATGCCCTTGCGCCTCCACTGGCTCATCCCCGCTGGTGCCTTTCCCCTGGGCCTAGGCCTCGGTTGAGGCCTCCTTGGAGAGGAGGTTGCTGGCAGGGGCTGTCTCCACACTGCAAGGTGCTGGAGCTCAGAGGGCCTCGTCAGAGGGAAGGGACCAGTAAGGGGCTGGATGCCCAAGACGTCTTTGGCCCAGCAGCCTCAGGGCAGCAGGGAGAGGAAGAGGCCCAACTTTCCCCTAGGTCGGCTCTGCCCCTTCCCACACAGGCAGCCAACCCAGCAGCTGCCTGACAGACTCTGGCTCCCCCGAGCTCTCTGCCGGTGCAGGGGTCAGGAACAGACGTGTGCATGTGGTTCTGCCTTGGTCTGGGAGTGTGGACCCACTGCCTGGACCCCAGGCTCAGGGGCAAGGGCCCGGAGAGGGCAACACCCCGAAGCGCTTTTCTCCCGGGCTTGGGAGCATTGTGCGTGCCTGGCGGGAACAGCGGGCGGGAGTGTTGGCAAACCGGCCTTTGGAGGCAGCCGGGGAGGTCTTCCAGTGGGAGAGGGCCGGTTGTGCTCAGAGGCCCCACAGGCCAGGGGCAGGACCCAGCAGGGCCCCTGCCCCTGGCCAGCCTTGCCCAGACCTTCCTGGCCTCCGGGGGTACTGCCCCACCAAGGGGCAGGCTGCGGGGACTGGGTCCAGACATGCCCGTGCGCCTCCACTGGCTCATCCCCGCTGGTGCCTTTCCCCTGGGCCTAGGCCTCGGTTGAGGCCTCCTTGGAGAGGAGGTTGCTGGCAGGGGCTGTCTCCACACTGCAAGGTGCTGGAGCTCAGAGGGCCTCGTCAGAGGGAAGGGACCAGCAAGGGGCTGGATGCCCAAGACCTCTTTGACCCAGCAGCCTCAGGGCAGCAGGGAGAGCAAGAGGCCCAACTTGCCCCTAGGTCGGCTCTGCCACTTCCCACACAGGCGGCCAGCCCAGCAGCTGCCTGACAGACTCTGGCTCCCCCGAGCTCTCTGCCGGTGCAGGGGGCAGGTCAGACGTGTGCATGTGGTTCTGCCTTGGCTTGGGAGTGTGGACACCCTGCCTTGCCCCCAGGCTCAGGGGCAAGGGCCCAGAGAGAGCACCACCCTGAAGCGCTTTTCTTCCGGGCTTAGGAGCATTGTGCCCGCCTGCTGGTAACAGTGGCCGGGAGCGCTTGCAAACCGGCCTTTGGAGGCAGCCGGGGAGGTCTTCCAGTGGGAGAGGGCCGGTTGTGCTCAGAGGCCCCACAGGCCAGGGGCAGGACCCAGCAGGGCCCCTGCCCCTGGCCAGTCTTACCCAGACCTTCCTGGCCTCCGGGGGTACTGCCCCACCAAGGGGCAGGCTGCGGGGACTGGGTCCAGACATGCTCGGGCGCCTCCCCTGGCTCATCCCCGCTGGTGCCTTTCCCCTGGGCCTAGGCCTCGGTTGAGGCCTCCTTGGAGAGGAGGTTGCTGGCAGGGGCTGTCTCCACACTGCAAGGTGCTGGAGCTCAGAGGGCCTCGTCAGAGGGAAGGGACCAGTAAGGGGCTGGATGCCCAAGACCTCTTTGGCCCAGCAGCCTCAGGGCAGCAGGGAGAGCAAGAGGCCCAACTTGCCCCTAGGGCGGCTCTGCCCCTTCCCACACAGGCGGCCAACCCAGCAGCTGCCTGACAGACTCTGGCTCCCCCACGCTCTCTGCCGGTGCAGGGGACAGGAACAGACGTGGGCATGTGGTTCTGCCTTGGCCTGGGAGTGTGTTCCCCATGCCTTGCCCCCAGGCTCAGGGGCAAGGGCCCGGAGAGAGCACCACCCCGAAGCGCTTTTCTCCCGGGCTTGGGAGCATTGTGCGCGCTTGGTGGGAAGAGTGGGCGGGAGTGCGTGCAAAACGGCCTTTGGAGGCAGCCGGGGAGGTCTTCCAGTGGGAGAGGCCCGGTTGTGCTCAGAGGCCCCACAGGCCAGGGGCAGGACCCAGCAGGTCCCCTGCCCCTGGTCAGCCTTGCCCAGACCTTCCTGGCCTCCAGTGGTACTGGCCCACCAAGGGGCAGGCTGCGGGGACTGGGTCCAGACATGCCCGGGCGCCTCCCCAGGCTCATCCCCGCTGGTGCCTTTCCCCTGGGCCTAGGCCTCGGTTGAGGCCTCATTGGAGAGGAGGTTGCTGGCAGGGGCTGTCTCCACACTGCAAGGTGCTGGAGCTCAGAGGGCCTCGTCAGAGGGAAGGGACCAGCAAGGGGCTGGATGCCCAAGACCTCTTTGGCCCAGCAGCCTCAGGGCAGCAGGGAGAGGAAGAGGCCCAACTTGCCCCTAGGTCGGCTCTGCCCCTTCCCACACAGGCGGCCAGCCCAGCAGCTGCCTGACAGACTCTGGCTCCCCCGAGCTCTCTGCCGGTGCAGGGGTCAGGAACAGACGTGTGCATGTGGTTCTGCCTTGGTCTGGGAGTGTGGACCCACTGCCTGGCCCCCAGGCTCAGGGGCAAGGGCCCGGAGAGAGCACCACCCCGAAGCGCTTTTCTCCCGGGCTTGGGAGCATTGTGCGAGCCTGGCGTGAACAGCGGGCGGGAGTGTTTGCAAACAGGACTTTGGAGGCAGCTGGGGAGGTCTTCCAGTGGGAGAGGGCCGGTTGTGCTCAGAGGCCTCACAAGCCAGGGGCAGGACCCAGCAGGGACCCTGCCCCTGGCCAGCCTTGCCCAGACCTTCCTGGCCTCCGGGGGTACTGCCCCACCAAGGGGCAGGCTGCGGGGACTGGGTCCAGACATGTCCGTGCGCCTCCCCAGGATCATCCCCGCTGGTGCTTTTCCCCTGGGCGTAGGCCTCGGTTGAGGCCTCTTTGGAGAGGAGGTTGCTGGCAGGGGCTGTCTCCACACTGCAAGGTGCTGGAGCTCAGAGGGCCTCGTCAGAGGGAAGGGACCAGCAAAGGGCTGGATGCCCAAGACCTCTTTGACCCAGCAGCCTCAGGGCAGCAGGGAGAGCAAGAGGCCCAACTTGCCCCTAGGTCGGCTCTGCCCCGTCCCACACAGGCAGCCAGCCCAGTAGCAGCCTGGCAGTCTCTGGCTCCCCCGAGCTCTCTGCCGGTGTAGGGGGCAGGAACAGACGTGTGCATGTCGTTCTGCCTTGGCCTGGGAGTGTGTTCCAACTCCCTGGCCCCCAGGCTCAGGGGCAAGGGCCCGAGGAGAGCACCACCCCGAAGCGCTTTTCTCCCGGGCTTGGGAGCATTGTGCGTGCCTGGCGGGAACAGCGGGCGGGAGTGCTTGCAAACCGGCCTTTGGAGGCAGACGGGGAGGTCTACCAGTGGGAGAGTGCCGGTTGTGCTCAGACGCCCCACAGGCCAGGGGCACGACCCAGCAGGGCCCCTGCCCCTCGCAGCCTTGCCCAGACCTTCCTGGCCTCCGGGGGTACTGCCCCACCAAGGGGCAGGCTGCGGGGACTGGGTCCAGACATGCCCTTGCGCCTCCACTGGCTCATCCCCGCTGGTGCCTTTCCCCTGGGCCTAGGCCTCGGTTGAGGCCTCCTTGGAGAGGAGGTTGCTGGCAGGGGCTGTCTCCACACTGCAAGGTGCTGGAGCTCAGAGGGCCTCGTCAGAGGGAAGGGACCAGTAAGGGGCTGGATGCCCAAGACGTCTTTGGCCCAGCAGCCTCAGGGCAGCAGGGAGAGGAAGAGGCCCAACTTTCCCCTAGGTCGGCTCTGCCCCTTCCCACACAGGCAGCCAACCCAGCAGCTGCCTGACAGACTCTGGCTCCCCCGAGCTCTCTGCCGGTGCAGGGGTCAGGAACAGACGTGTGCATGTGGTTCTGCCTTGGTCTGGGAGTGTGGACCCACTGCCTGGACCCCAGGCTCAGGGGCAAGGGCCCGGAGAGGGCAACACCCCGAAGCGCTTTTCTCCCGGGCTTGGGAGCATTGTGCGTGCCTGGCGGGAACAGCGGGCGGGAGTGTTGGCAAACCGGCCTTTGGAGGCAGCCGGGGAGGTCTTCCAGTGGGAGAGGGCCGGTTGTGCTCAGAGGCCCCACAGGCCAGGGGCAGGACCCAGCAGGGCCCCTGCCCCTGGCCAGCCTTGCCCAGACCTTCCTGGCCTCCGGGGGTACTGCCCCACCAAGGGGCAGGCTGCGGGGACTGGGTCCAGACATGCCCGTGTGCCTCCACTGGCTCATCCCCGCTGGTGCCTTTCCCCTGGGCCTAGGCCTCGGTTGAGGCCTCCTTGGAGAGGAGGTTGCTGGCAGGGGCTGTCTCCACACTGCAAGGTGCTGGAGCTCAGAGGGCCTCGTCAGAGGGAAGGGACCAGCAAGGGGCTGGATGCCCAAGACCTCTTTGGCCCAGCAGCCTCAGGGCAGCAGGGAGAGCAAGAGGCCCAACTTGCCCCTAGGTCGGCTCTGCCACTTCCCACACAGGCGGCCAGCCCAGCAGCTGCCTGACAGACTCTGGCTCCCCCGAGCTCTCTGCCGGTGCAGGGGGCAGGTCAGACGTGTGCATGTGGTTCTGCCTTGGCTTGGGAGTGTGGACACCCTGCCTTGCCCCCAGGCTCAGGGGCAAGGGCCCAGAGAGAGCACCACCCTGAAGCGCTTTTCTTCCGGGCTTAGGAGCATTGTGCCCGCCTGCTGGTAACAGTGGCCGGGAGCGCTTGCAAACCGGCCTTTGGAGGCAGCCGGGGAGGTCTTCCAGTGGGAGAGGGCCGGTTGTGCTCAGAGGCCCCACAGGCCAGGGGCAGGACCCAGCAGGTCCCCTGCCCCTGGCCAGTCTTACCCAGACCTTCCTGGCCTCCGGGGGTACTGCCCCACCAAGGGGCAGGCTGCGGGGACTGGGTCCAGACATGCTCGGGCGCCTCCCCTGGCTCATCCCCGCTGGTGCCTTTCCCCTGGGCCTAGGCCTCGGTTGAGGCCTCCTTGGAGAGGAGGTTGCTGGCAGGGGCTGTCTCCACACTGCAAGGTGCTGGAGCTCAGAGGGCCTCGTCAGAGGGAAGGGACCAGTAAGGGGCTGGATGCCCAAGACCTCTTTGGCCCAGCAGCCTCAGGGCAGCAGGGAGAGCAAGAGGCCCAACTTGCCCCTAGGGCGGCTCTGCCCCTTCCCACACAGGCGGCCAACCCAGCAGCTGCCTGACAGACTCTGGCTCCCCCAAGCTCTCTGCCGGTGCAGGGGACAGGAACAGACGTGGGCATGTGGTTCTGCCTTGGCCTGGGAGTGTGTTCCCCATGCCTTGCCCCCAGGCTCAGGGGCAAGGGCCCGGAGAGAGCACCACCCCGAAGCGCTTTTCTCCCGGGCTTGGGAGCATTGTGCGTGCCTGGCGGGAACAGCGGGTGGGAGTGCTTGCAAACCGGCCTTTCGAGGCAGACGGGGAGGTCTTCCAGCGGGAGAGTGCCGGTTGTGCTCAGACGCCCCACAGGCCAGGGGCAGGACCCAGCAGTGTCCCTGCCCCTGGCAGCCTTGCCCAGACCTTCCTGGCCTCCGGGGGTACTGCCCCACCAAGGGGCAGGCTGCGGGGACTGGGTCCAGACATGCCCGGGCGCCTCCCCAGGCTCATCCCCGCTGGTGCCTTTCCCCTGGGCCTAGGCCTCGGTTGAGGCCTCCTTGGAGAGGAGGTTGCTGGCAGGGGCTGTCTCCACACTGAAAGGTGCTGGAGCTCAGAGGGCCTCGTCAGAGGGAAGGGACCAGCAAGGGGCTGGATGCCCAAGACCTCTTTGGCCCAGCAGCCTCAGGGCAGCAGGGAGAGGAAGAGGCCCAACTTGCCCCTAGGTCGGCTCTGCCCCTTCCCACACAGGCAGCCAACCGAGCAGCTGCCTGACAGACTCTGGCTCCCCCGAGCTCTCTGCCGGTGCAGGGGTCAGGAACAGACGTGTGCATGTGGTTCTAGCTTGGTCTGGGAGTGTGGACCCACTGCCTGGACCCCAGGCTCAGGGGCAAGGGCCCGGAGAGAGCAACACCCCGAAGCGCTTTTCTCCTGGCCTTGGGAGCGTTGTGCGTGCCTGGCGGGAACAGCGGGCGGGAATGTTGGCAAACCCGCCTTTGGAGGCAGCCGGGGAGGTCTTCCAGTGGGAGAGGGCCGGTTGTGCTCAGAGGCCCCACAGGCCAGGGGCAGGACCCAGCAGGGACCCTGCCCCTGGCCAGCCTTGCCCAGACCTTCCTGGCCTCCGGGGGTACTGCCCCACCAAGGGGCAGGCTGCAGGGACTGGGTCCTGATATGCCCGTGCGCCTCCACTGGCTCATCCCCGCTGGTGCCTTTCCCCTGTGCCTAGGCCTCGGTTGAGGCCTCCTTGGAGAGGAGGTTGCTGGCAGGGGCTGTCTCCACACTGCAAGGTGCTGGAGCTCAGAGGGCCTCGTCAGAGGGAAGGGACCAGCAAGGGGCTGGATGCCCAAGACCTCTTTGGCCCAGCAGCCTCAGGGCAGCAGGGAGAGCAAGAGGCCCAATTTGCCCCTAGGTCGGCTCTGCCCCTTCCCACACAGGCGGCCAGCCCAGCAGCTGCCTGACAGACTCTGGCTCCCCCCAGCTCTCTGCCGGTGAAGGTGGCAGGAACCGACGTGTGCATGTTGTTGTGCCTTGGCCTGGGACTGTGGATCCCCTGCCTGGCCCCCAGGCTCAGGGGCAAGGGCCCGTAGAGACCACTACCCCGAAGCACTTTTCTCCCGGGCTTGGGAGCATTGTGCGCGCCTGGCGGGAACAGTGGGCGGGAGTGCTTGCAAACAGGACTTTGGAGGCAGCCGGGGAGGTCTTCCAGTG
This sequence comes from Dama dama, assembly GCF_033118175.1. Classification (NCBI taxonomy): domain Eukaryota; kingdom Metazoa; phylum Chordata; class Mammalia; order Artiodactyla; family Cervidae; genus Dama; species Dama dama. The sequence continues at coordinate 659,806 of NW_026870970.1, forward strand.
GGAGAGGGCCGGTTGTGCTCAGAGGCCCCACAGGCCAGGGGCAGGACCCAGCAGGGCCCCTGCCCCTGGCCAGCCTTGCCCAGACCTTCCTGGCCTCCGGGGGTACTGCCCCACCAAGGGGCAGGCTGCGGGGACAGGGTCCAGACATGCCAGGGCGCCTCCCCTGGCTCAACCCCGCTGGTGCCTTTCCCCTGGGCCTAGGCCTCGGTTGAGGCCTCCTTGGAGAGGAGATTGCTGGCAGGGGCTGTCTCCACACTGCAAGGTGCTGGAGCTCAGAGGGCCTCGTCAGAGGGAAGGGACCAGTAAGGGGCTGGATGCCCAAGACGTCTTTGGCCCTGCAGCCTCAGGGCAGCAGGGAGAGCAAGAGTCCCAACTTGCCCCTAGGTCGGCTCTGCCCCTTCCCACACAGGCGGCCAGCCCAGCACCTGCCTGAGAGACTCTGGCTCCCCCGAGCTCTCTGCCGGTGCAGGGGACAGGACCAGACGTGTGCATGTGTTTCTGCCTTGGTCTGGGAGTGTGTTCCCCCTGCCTTGCCCACAGGCTTAGGGGCAAGGGCCCGGAGAGAGCAACACCCCGAAGCGCTTTTCTCCCGGGCTTGGGAGCATTGTGCGTGCCTGGCGGGAACAGCGGGCGGGAGTGTTGGCAAACCGGCCTTTGGAGGCAGCCGGGGAGGTCTTCCAAGGGCCTGTAGAGAGCACCACCCCAAAATGCTTCTCTCCCAGGCTTGGGAGCATTGTGCGTGGCTGGCGGGAACAGCAGGAAGGAGTCCTTGCAAACCGGCCTTTGGAGGCAGCCGGGGAGGTCTTCCAAGGGCCCGGAGTGAGCACCACCCCAAAATGCTTTTCTCCCGGGCTTGGGAGCATTGTGCGCGGATGGCGGGAACAGCAGGAAGGAGTCCTTGCAAACCGGCCTTTGGAGGCAGCCGGGGAGGTCTTCCAAGGGCCTGTAGAGAGCACCACCCCGAAGCGCTTTTCTCCCGGGCTTGGGAGCATTGTGCGCGGGTGGCGGGAACAGCAGGCAGGAGTGCTTGAAAACCGTCCTTTGGAGGCAGCCGGGGAGGTCTTCCAGGGCCCGGTGTGAGCACCACCCCAAAATGCTTTTCTCCCGGGCTTGGGAGCATTGTGCGCGGATGGCGGGAACAGCAGGAAGGAGTCCTTGCAAACCGGCCTTTGGAGGCAGCCGGGGAGGTCTTCCAAGGGCCTGTAGAGAGCACCACCCCGAAGCGCTTTTCTCCCAGGCTTGGGAGCACTGTGCGCGAGTGGCGGGAACAGCAGGCAGGAGTGCTTGAAAACCGTCCTTTGGAGGCAGCCGGGGAGGTCTTCCAGGGCCCGGTGTGAGCACCACCCCAAAATGCTTTTCTCCCGGGCTTGGGAGCATTGTGCGCGGATGGCGGGAACAGCGAGTGGGAGTGCTTCCAAACCGGCCTTTGGGGGCACCCCGGGAGGTCTTCCATGGGCACGGAGAGAACACCACCCCGAAGCGCTTTTCTCCGGGGTTTTGGAGGATTGTGCGTGGCTGGCGGGAACAGCGAGTGGGAGTGCTTGCAAACCGGCCTTTGGGGGCAGCCAGGGAGGTCCTCCATTGGCACGGAGAGAACACCACCCCGAAGCGCTTTTCTCCCGGGCTTGGGAGCATTGTGCGAGGCTGGCGGGAACAGCGGGCGGGAGTGCTTGCAAACCAGCCTTTGGAGGCAGCTTGGGAGGTCTTCCAAGGGCCCGGAGAGAGCACCATCCCGAAGCACTTTTCTCACGGAATTGGGAGCATTGTTCGCGGCTGTCGGGAACAGAGGACATGAGTGCTTGCAAACCGGCCTTTAGAGGCAGCCGGGGAGTCTTCCAAGGGCCCGGAGAGAGACCACCTCAAAATGCTTTTCTCCCGGGCTTGGGAGCATTGTGTGCGGCTGGCGGGTCAGCGGGAGGGAGTTCTTGAAAACCAGCCTTTGGAGGCAGCCGGGGAGGTCTTCCAAGGGCCGGGAGAGAGCACCACCCCGAAGCGCTTTTCTCCCGGGCTTGGGAGCATTGTGCGCGGCTGGCGGGAACAGCGGGATTGAGTGCTTGCAAAGCGGCCTTTGGAGGCAGCCGGGGAGGTCTTCCAAGGGCCGGGAGAGAGCACCACCCCGAAGCGCTTTTCTCCTAGGCTTGGGAGCATTGTGCGCGGCTGACGGGAACAGTGGGCATGAGTGCTTGCAAACCGGCCTTTGGAGACAAACGGGGAAGTCTTCCAAGGGCCCGTAGAGAGCACCACCCCGAAGCGCTTTTCTCCCGTGATTGGGAGCATTGTGTGCGGCTGGCGGGACAGCGGGAGGGAGTACTTGAAATCCAGCCTTTGGAGGCAGCCGGGGAGGTCTTCCAAGGGCCGGGAGAGAGCACCACCCTGAAGGGCTTTTCTCCTGGGCTTGGAGCATTTGCACGGATGGCGGGAACAGTGAGTGGGAGTGCTTGCAAACCGGCATTTGGGGGCAGCCCGGGAGGTCTTTCTTGGGTCCAGAGAGAACACCACCCCGAAACGCTTTTCTCCCGGGCTTGGGAGCATTGTGCGCGGGTGGCGGGAACAGCAGGCAGAAGTGCTTGCAAACCGGCCTTGGAGGCAGCCGGGGAGGTCTTCCAAAGCCCGGAGTGAGCACCACCCCAAAATGCTTTTCTCCCGGGCTTGGGAGCATTGTGCGCAGCTGGCGTGAACAGCGGGATTGAGTGCTTGCAAACCAGCCTTTGGAGGCAGCCGGGGAGGTCTTCCAGCGGGAGAGTGCCAGTTGTTCTCAGAGGCCCCACAGGCCAGGGGCAGGACCCAGCAGTGTCCCTGCCTCTGGCAGCCTTGCCCAGACCTTCCTGGCCTCCGGGGGTACTACCCCACCAAGGGGCAGGCTGCGGGGCCTGGGTCCAGACATGCCCGGGCGCCTCCCCAGGCTCATCCCCGCTGGTGCCTTTCCCCTGGGCCTAGGCCTCGGTTGAGGCCTCCTTGGAGAGGAGGTTGCCGGCAGGGGCTGTCTGCACACTGCAAGGTGCTGGAGCTCAGAGGGCCTCGTCAGAGGGAAAGGACCAGCAAAGGGCTGGATGCCCAAGACCTCTTTGACCCAGCAGCCTCAGGGCAGCAGGGAGAGCAGGAGGCCCAACTTGCCCCTAGGTCGGCTCTACCCCGTCCCACACAGGCAGCCAGCCCAGCAGCAGCCTGGCAGTCTCTGGCTCCCCCGAACTCTCTGCCGGTGTAGGGGGCAGGAACAGACGTGTGCATGTCGTTCTGCCTTGGCCTGGGAGTGTGTTCCCCCTGCCTGTCCCCCAGGCTCAGGGGCAAGGGCCCGGAGAGAGCACCACCCCGAAGCGCTTTTCTCCCGGGCTTGGGAGCATTGTGCGTGCCTGGCGGGAACAGCGGGCGGGAGTGCTTGCAAACCGGCCTTTGGAGGCAGCCGGGGAGGTCTTCCAGCGGGAGAGTGCCGGTTGTGCTCAGACGCCCCACAGGCCAGGGGCAGGACCCAGCAGTGTCCCTGCCCCTGGCAGCCTTGCCCAGACCCTCCTGGCCTCCGGGGGTACTGCCCCACCAAGGGGCAGGCTGCGGGGACTGGGTCCAGACATGGCCGGGCACCTCCCCAGGCTCATCCCCGCTGGTGCCTTTCCCCTGGGCCTAGGCCTCAGTTGAGGCCTCCTTGGAGAGGAGGTTGCTGGCAGGGGCTGTCTCCACACTGCAAGGTGCTGGAGCTCAGAGGGCCTCGTCAGAGGGAAGGGACCAGCAAGGGGCTGGATGCCCAAGACCTCTTTGGCCCAGCAGCCTCAGTGCAGCAGGGAGAGCAAGAGGCCCAACTTGCCCCTAGGTCGGCTCTGCCACTTCCCACACAGGCGGCCAGCCCAGCAGCTGCCTGACAGACTCTGGCTCCCCCGAGCTCTCTGCCGGTGCAGGGGGCAGATCAGACGTGTGCATGTGGTTCTGCCTTGTCCTGGGAGTGTGGACACCCTGCCTTGCCCCAGGCTCAGGGGCAAGGGCCCGGAGAGAGCACCACCCTGAAGCGCTTTTCTCCCGGGCTTGGGAGCATTGTGCACGCCTGCTGGGAACAGTGGGCGGGAGCGCTTGCAAACCGGCCTTTGGAGGCAGCCGGGGAGGTCTTCCAGTGGGAGAGGGCCGGTTGTGCTCAGAGGCCCCACAGGCCAGGGGCAGGACGCAGCAGGGCCCCTGCCCCTGGCCAGCCTTGCCCAGACCTTCCTGGCCTCCGGGGGTACTGCCCCACCAAGGGGCAGGCTGCGGGGCCTGGGTCCAGACATGCCCGGGCGCCTCCCCAGGCTCATCCCCGCTGGTGCCTTTCCCCTGGGCCTAGGCCTCGGTTGAGGCCTCCTTGGAGAGGAGGTTGCTGGCAGGGGCTGTCTCCACACTGCAAGGTGCTGGAGCTCAGAGGGCCTCGTCAGCGGGAAGGGACCAGCAAGGGGCTGGATGCCCAAGACCTCTTTGGCCCAGCAGCGTCAGGGCAGCAGGGAGAGCAAGAGGCCCAACTTGCCCCTAGGTCGGCTCTGCCCCTTCCCACACAGGCAGCCAACCCAGCAGCTGCCTGATAGACTCTGGCTCCCCCGAGCTCTCTGCCGGTTCAGGGGTCAGGAACACACGTGTGCATGTGGTTCTGCCTTGGTCTGGGAGTGTGGACCCACTGCCTGGACCCCAGGCTCAGGGGCAAGGGCCCGGAGAGAGCAACACCCCGAAGCGCTTTTCTCCTGGCCTTGCGAGCGTTGTGCGTGCCTGGCGGGAACAGCGGGCGGGAGTGTTGGCAAACCCGCCTTTGAAGGCAGCCGGGGAGGTCTTCCAGTGGGAGAGGGCCGGTTGTGCTCAGAGGCCCCACAGGCCAGGGGCAGGACCCAGCAGGGACCCTGCCCCTGGCCAGCCTTGCCCAGACCTTCCTGGCCTCCGGGGGTACTGCCCCACCAAGGGGCAGGCTGCGGGGACTGGGTCCTGATATGCCCGTGCGCCTCCACTGGCTCATCCCCGCTGGTGCCTTTCCCCTGGGCCTAGGCCTCGGTTGAGGCCTCCTTGGAGAGGAGGTTGCTGGCAGGGTCTGTCTCCACACTGCAAGGTGCTGGAGCTCAGAGGGCCTCGTCAGAGGGAAGGGACCAGCAAGGGGCTGGATGCCCAAGACCTCTTTGGCACAGCAGCCTCAGGGCAGCAGGGAGAGCAAGAGGCCCAACTTGCCCCTAGGTCGGCTCTGCCCCTTCCCACACAGGCGGCCAGCCCAGCAGCTGCCTGACAGACTCTGGCTCCCCCCAGCTCTCTGCCGGTGGAGGGGGCAGGAACAGACGTGTGCATGTTGTTGTGCCTTGGCCTGGGACTGTGGATCCCCTGCCTGGCCCCCAGGGTCAGGGGCAAGGGCCCGGAGAGACCACCACACCGAAGCGCTTTTCTCCCGGGCTTGGGAGCATTGTGCGCGCCTGGCGGGAACAGTGGGCGGGAGTGCTTGCAAACCGGCCTTTGGAGGCAGCCGGGGAGGTCTTCCAGTGGGAGAGGGCCGGTTGTGCTCAGAGGCCCCACAGGCCAGGGGCAGGACCCAGCAGGGCCCCTGCCCCTGGCCAGCCTTGCCCAGACCTTCCTGGCCTCCAGGGGTACTGCCCCACCAAGGGGCAGGCTGCGGGGACAGGGTCCAGACATGCCCGGGCGCCTCCCCTGGCTCAACCCCGCTGGTGCCTTTCCCCTGGGCCTAGGCCTCGGTTGAGGCCTCCTTGGAGAGGAGATTGCTGGCAGGGGCTGTCTCCACACTGCAAGGTGCTGGAGCTCAGAGGGCCTCGTCAGAGGGAAGGGACCAGTAAGGGGCTGGATGCCCAAGACGTCTTTGGCCCTGCAGCCTCAGGGCAGCAGGGAGAGCAAGAGGCCCAACTTGCCCCTAGGTCGGCTCTGCCCCTTCCCACACAGGCGGCCAGCCCAGCAGCTGCCTGACAGACTCTGGCTCCCCCGAGCTCTCTGCCGGTGCAGGGGACAGGAACAGACGTGTGCATGTGTTTCTGCCTTGGTCTGGGAGTGTGTTCCCCCTGCCTTGCCCACAGGCTCAGGGGCAAGGGCCCGGAGAGAGCACCACCCCGAAGCGCTTTTCTCCCGGGCTTGGGAGCATTGTGCGCGCCTGGCGGGAACAGTGGGCGGGAGTGCTTGCAAACCGGCCTTTGGAGGCAGCCGGGGAGGTCTTCCAGTGGGAGAGGGCCGGTTGTGCTCAGAGGCCCCACAGGCCATGGGGAGGACCCAGCAGGGCCCCTGCCCCTGGGCAGCCTTGCCCAGATCTTCCTGGCCTCCGGGGGTACTGCCCCACCAAGGGGCAGGCTGCGGGGACTGGGTCCAGACATGCCCGGGCGCCTCCCCAGGCTCATCCCCGCTGGTGCCGTTCCCCTGGGCCTAGGCCTCGGTTGAGGCCTCCTTGGAGAGGATGTTGCTGGCAGGGGCTGTCTCCACACTGCAAGGTGCTGGAGCTCAGAGGGCCTCGTCAGAGGGAAGGGACCAGCAAGGGGCTGGATGCCCAAGACCTCTTTGGCCCAGCAGCCTCAGGGCAGCAGGGAGAGGAAGAGGCCCAACTTGCCCCTAGGTCGGCTCTGCCCCTTCCCACACAGGCGGCGAGCCCAGCAGCTGCCTGACAGACTCTGGCTCCCCCGAACTCTCTGCCGGTGCAGGGGTCAGGAACAGACGTGTGCATGTGGTTCTGCCTTGGTCTGGGAGTGTGGACCAACTGCCTGGACCCCAGGCTCAGGGGCAAGGGCCCGAGGAGAGCACCACCCCGAAGCGCTTTTCTCCCGGGCTTGGGAGCATTGTGCGTGCCTGGCGGGAACAGCGGGCGGGAGTGTTGGCAAACTGGCCTTTGGAGGGAGCCGGGGAGTTCTTCCAGTGGGAGAGGGCCGGTTGTGCTCAGAGGCCCCACAGGCCAGGGGCAGGACCCAGCAGGGCCCCTGCCCCTGGCCAGCCTTGCCCAGACCTTCCTGGCCTCCGGGGGTACTGCCCCACCAAGGGGCAGGCTGCGGGGACTGGGTCCAGACATGCCCGGGCGCCTCCCCAGGCTCATCCCCGCTGGTGCCTTTCCCCTGGGCCTAGGCCTCGGTTGAGGCCTCCTTGGAGAGGAGGTTGCTGGCAGGGGCTGTCTCCACACTGCAAGGTGCTGGAGCTCAGAGGGCCTCGTCAGAGGGAAGGGACCAGCAAGGGGCTGGATGCCCAAGACCTCTATGGCCCAGCAGCCTCAGGGCAGCAGGGAGAGCAAGAGGCCCAACTTGCCCCTAGGTCGGCTCTGCCACTTCCCACACAGGCGGCCAGCCCAGCAGCTGCCTGACAGACTCTGGCTCCCCCGAGCTCTCTGCCGGTGCAGGGGGCAGATCAGACGTGTGCATGTGGTTCTGCCTTGGCCTGGGAGTGTGGACACCCTGCCTTGCCCTCAGGCTCAGGGGCAAGGGCCCAGAGAGAGCACCACCCCGAAGCGCTTTTCTCCCGGGCTTGGGAGCATTGTGCAAGTCTGGCGTGAACAGCGGGTGGGAGTGTTGGCAAACAGGACTTTGGAGGCAGCCGGGGAGGTCTTCCAGTGGGAGAGGGCCGGTTGTGCTCAGAGGCCCCACAGGCCAGGGGCAGGACCCAGCAGGTCCCCTGCCCCTGGCCAGCCTTTCCCAGACCTTCCTGGCCTCCGGGGGTACTGCCCCACCAAGGGGCAGGCTGCGGGGACTGGGTCCAGACATGCCCGGGCGCCTCCCCAGGCTCATCCCCGCTGGTGCCTTTCCCCTGGTCCTAGGTCTCGGTTGAGGCCTCCTTGGAGAGGAGGTTGCTGGCAGGGGCTGTCTCCACACTGCAAGGTGCTGGAGCTCAGAGGGCCTCGTCAGAAGGAAGGGACCAGCAAGGGGCTGGATGCCCAAGACCTCTTTGGCACAGCAGCCTCAGGGCAGCAGGGAGAGCAAGAGGCCCAACTTGCCCCTAGGTCGGCTCTGCCCCTTCCCACACAGGCGGCCAGCCCAGCAGCTGCCTGACAGACACTGGCTCCCCCCAGCTCTCTGCCGGTGGAGGGGGCAGGAACAGACGTGTGCATGTTGTTGTGCCTTGGCCTGGGACTGTGGACCCCCTGCCTGGCCCCCAGGCTCAGGGGCAAGGGCCCGGAGAGACCACCACCCCGAAGCGCTTTTCTCCCGGGCTTGGGAGCATTGTGCGCGCCTGGCGGGAACAGTGGGCGGGAGTGCTTGCAAACCGGCCTTTGGAGGCAGCCGGGGAGGTCTTCCAGTGGGAGAGGGCCGGTTGTGCTCAGAGGCCCCACAGGCCAGGGGCAGGACCCAGCAGGGCCCCTGCCCCTGGCCAGCCTTGCCCAGACCTTCCTGGCCTCCGGGGGTACTGCCCCACCAAGGGGCAGGCTGCGGGGACAGGGTCCAGACATGCCCGGGCGCCTCCCCTGGCTCAACCCCGCTGGTGCCTTTCCCCTGGGCCTAGGCCTCGGTTGAGGCCTCCTTGGAGAGGAGATTGCTGGCAGGGGCTGTCTCCACACTGCAAGGTGCTGGAGCTCAGAGGGCCTCGTCAGAGGGAAGGGACCAGTAAGGGGCTGGATGCCCAAGACGTCTTTGGCCCTGCAGCCTCAGGGCAGCAGGGAGAGCAAGAGGCCCAACTTGCCCCTAGGTCGGCTCTGCCCCTTCCCACACAGGCGGCCAGCCCAGCACCTGCCTGAGAGACTCTGGCTCCCCCGAACTCTCTGCCGGTGCAGGGGACAGGAACAGACGTGTGCATGTGTTTCTGCCTTGGTCTGGGAGTGTGATCCCCCTGCCTTGCCCACAGGCTCAGGGGCAAGGGCCCGGAGAGAGCACCACCCCGAAGCGCTTTTCTCCCGGGCTTGGGAGCATTGTGCGCGCCTGGCGGGAACAGTGGGCGGGAGTGCTTGCAAACCGGCCTTTGGAGGCAGCCGGGGAGGTCTTCCAGTGGGAGAGGGCCGGTTGTGCTCAGAGGACCCACAGGCCATGGGAAGGACCCAGCAGGGCCCCTGCCCCTGGCCAGCCTTGCCCAGATCTTCCTGGCCTCCGGGGGTACTGCCCCACCAGGGGCAGGCTGCGGGGACTGGGTCCAGACATGCCCGGGCGCCTCCCCAGGCTCATCCCCGCTGGTGCCTTTCCCCTGGGCCTAGGCCTCGGTTGAGGCCTCCTTGGAGAGGATGTTGCTGGCAGGTGCTGTCTCCACACTGCAAGGTGCTGGAGCTCAGAGGGCCTCGTCAGAGGGAAGGGACCAGCAAGGGGCTGGATGCCCAAGACCTCTTTGGCCCAGCAGCCTCAGGGCAGCAGGGAGAGGAAGAGGCCCAACTTGCCCCTAGGTCGGCTCTGCCCCTTCCCACACAGGCGGCCAGCCCAGCACCTGCCTGACAGACTCTGGCTCCCCCGAACTCTCTGCCGGTGCAGGGGTCAGGAACAGACGTGTGCATGTGGTTCTGCCTTGGTCTGGGAGTGTGGACCCACTGCCTGGACCCCAGGCTCAGGGGCAAGGGCCCGGAGAGAGCACCACCCCGAAGCGCTTTTCTCCCGGGCTTGGGAGCATTGTGCGAGCCTGGCGTGAACAGCGGGCGGGAGTGTTTGCAAACAGGACTTTGGAGGCAGCTGGGGAGGTCTTCCAGTGGGAGAGGGCCGGTTGTGCTCAGAGGCCTCACAGGCCAGGGGCAGGACCCAGCAGGGACCCTGCCCCTGGCCAGCCTTGCCCAGACCTTCCTGGCCTCCGGGGGTACTGCCCCACCAAGGGGCAGGCTGCGGGGACTGGGTCTAGACATGTCCGTGCGCCTCCCCAGGATCATCCCCGCTGGTGCTTTTCCCCTGGGCGTAGGCCTCGGTTGAGGCCTCTTTGGAGAGGAGGTTGCTGGCAGGGGCTGTCTCCACACTGCAAGGTGCTGGAGCTCAGAGGGCCTCGTCAGAGGGAAGGGACCAGCAAAGGGTTGGATGCCCAAGACCTCTTTGACCCAGCAGCCTCAGGGCAGCAGGGAGAGCAAGAGGCCCAACTTGCCCCTAGGTCGGCTCTGCCCCGTCCCACACTGGCAGCCAGCCCAACAGCAGCCTGGCAGTCTCTGGCTCCCCCGAGCTCTCTGCCGGTGTAGGGGGCAGGAACAGACGTGTGCATGTCGTTCTGCATTGGCCTGGGAGTGTGTTCCAACTGCCTGGCCCCCAGGCTCAGGGGCAAGGGCCCGGAGAGAGCACCACCCCGAAGCGCTTTTCTCCTGGGCTTGGGAGCATTGTGCGTGCCTGGCGGGAACAGCGGGCGGGAGTGCTTGCAAACCGGCCTTTGGAGGCAGACGGGGAGGTCTTCCAGCGGGAGAGTGCCGGTTGTGCTCAGACGCCCCACAGGCCAGGGGCACGACCCAGCAGGTCCCCTGCCCCTGGCCAGCCTTGCCCAGACCTTCCTGGCCTCCGGGGGTACTGCCCCACCAAGGGGCAAGCTGCGGGGACTGGGTCCAGACATGCCCGTGCGCCTCCACTGGCTCATCCCCGCTGGTGCCTTTCCCCTGGGCCTAGGCCTCGGTTGAGGCCTCCTTGGAGAGGAGGTTGCTGGCAGGGGCTGTCTCCACACTGCAAGGTGCTGGAGCTCAGAGGGCCTCGTCAGAGGGAAGGGACCAGCAAGGGGCTGGATGCCCAAGACCTCTTTGGCCCAGCAGCCTCAGGGCAGCAGGGAGAGCAAGAGGCCCAACTTGCCCCTAGGTCAGCTCTGCCCCTTCCCACACAGGCGGCCAGCCCAGCAGCTGCCTGACAGAGTCTGGCTCCCCCCAGCTCTCTGCCGGTGGAGGGGGCAGGAACAGACGTGTGCATGTGGTTCTGCCTTGGCCTGGGACTGTGGATCCCCTGCCTGGCCCCCAGGCTCAGGGGCATGGGCCCGGAGAGACCACCACCCCGAAGCGCTTTTCTCCGGGGTTTTGGAACATTGTGTGTGCCTGGCGGGAACAGCGAGTGGGAATGCTTGCAAACCGGCCTTTGGGGGCAGCCGGGGAGGTCCTCCATGGTCCCTGAGAGAACACCACCCCGAAGCGCTTTTCTCACGGTCTTGGGAGCATTGTGCGCGGCTGGCGGGAACAGCGGGCATGAGTGCTTGCAAACTGTCCTTTGGAGGCAGCCGGGGAGGTCTTCCAAGGGTCGGACTGATCACCACCCCAAAATGCTTTTCTCTCGGGCTTGGGAGCATTGTGCGCGGCTGTCGGGAACAACGGACATGAATGCTTGCAAACCGACCTTTGGAGGCAGCCCGGGAGGTCTTCCAAGGGCCCGGAGAGAGCACCACCCCAAAATGCTTTTCTCCCGGGCTTGGGAGCATTGTGCGTGGCTGGCGGAAGCAGCGGGAATGAGTACTTACAAACCGGCCTTTGGAGGCAGCCGGGGAGGTCTTGAAAGTGCCCGGAGAGAGCACCACCCCGAAGCGCTTTTCTCCCGGGCTTGGGAACATTGTGCGCGGCTGGCGGGAACAGCAGGCAGGACTGCTTGCAAACTGGCCTTTGGAGGCAGCCGGGGAGGTCTTCCAAGGGCCCGGAGTGAGCACCACCCCAAAATGCTTTTCTCCCGGGCTTGGGAGCATTGTGCGCGGCTGGTGGGAACAACGGGCATGAGTGCTTGCAAACCGGCCTTTGGAGGCAGCCGGGGACGTCTTCCAAGGGCCCGGAGAGAGCACCACCCCGAAGCGCTTTTCTCCCGGGCTTGGGAGCATTGTGCGCGGCTGGCGGGAACAGCAGGCAGGACTGCTTGCAAACTAGCCTTTGGAGGCAGCCGGGGAGGTCTTCCAAGGGCCCGGAGTGAGCACCACCCCAAAATGCTTTTCTCCCGGGCTTGGGAGCATTGTGCGCGGCTGGTGGGAACAACGGGCATGAGTGCTTGCAAACCGGCCTTTGGAGGCAGCCGGGGACGACTTCCAAGGGCCCGGAGAGATCACCACCCCGAAGCACTTTTCTCCCGGGCTTGGGAGCATTGTGCGTGGCTGGCGGGAACAGCAGGAAGGAGTCCTTGCAAACCGGCCTTTGGAGGCAGCGGGGGAGGTCTTCCAAGGGCCTGTAGAGAGCACCACCCCGAAGCGCTTTTCTCCCGGGCTTGGGAGTATTGTGCGCGGGTGGCAGGAACAGCAGGCAGGAGTGCTTGAAAACCGGCCTTTGCAGGCAGCCGGGGAGGTCTTCCAGGGCCCGGTGTGAGCACCACCCCAAAAAGCTTTTCTCCCGGGCTTGGGAGCATTGTGCGCGGCTGGTGGGAACAGCAGGCATGAGTGCTTGCAAACTGGCCACTGGAGGCAGCCGGGGAGGTCTTCCAAGGGCCTGTAGAGAGCACCACCCCAAAATGCTTCTCTCCCGGGCTTGGGAGCATTGTGCGTGGCTGGCGGGAACAGCAGGAAGGAGTCCTTGCAAACCGGCCTTTGGAGGCAGCCGGGTAGGTCTTCCAAGGGCCTGTAGAGAACACCACCCCGAAGCGCTTTTCTCCCGGGCTTGGGAGCATTGTGCGCAGGTGGCGGGAACAGCAGGCAGGAGTGCTTGAAAACTGGCCTTTGGAGGCAGCCGGGGAGGTCTTCCAGGGCCCGGAGTGAGCACCACCCCAAAAAGCTTTTCTCCCGGGCTTGGGAGCATTGTGCGCGGCTGGTGGGAACAGCGGACATGAGTGCTTGCAAACTGGCCATTGGAGGCAGCCGGGGAGGTCTTCCAAGGGCCCGCAGTGAGCACCACCCCAAAATGCTTTTCTCCCGGGCTTGGGAGCATTGTGCGTGGCTGGCGGGAACAGCAGGAAGGAGTCCTTGCAAACCGGCCTTTGGAGGCAGCCGGGGAGGTCTTCCAAGGGCCTTAGAGAGCACCACCCCGAAGCGCTTTTCTCCCGCGCTTGGGAGCATTCTGCGCGGGTGGCGGGAACAGCAGGCAGGAGTGCTTGAAAACCGTCCTTTGGAGGCAGCCGGGGAGGTCTTCCAGGGCCCGGTGTGAGCACCACCCCAAAATGCTTTTCTCCCGGGCTTGGGAGCATAATGCGCGGATGGCGGGAACAGCGAGTGGGAGTGCTTCCAAACCGGCCTTTGGGGGCACCCCGGGAGGTCTTCCATGGGCACGGAGAGAACACCACCCCGAAGCGCTTTTCTCCGGGGTTTTGGAGGATTGTGCGTGGCTGGCGGGAACAGCGAGTGGGAGTGCTTGCAAACCGGCCTTTGGGGGCAGCCAGGGAGGTCCTCCATTGGCACGGAGAGAACACCACCCCGAAGCGCTTTTCTCCCGGGCTTGGGAGCATTGTGCGAGGCTGGCGGGAACAGCGGGCGGGAGTGCTTGCAAACCGGCCTTTGGAGGCAGCTTGGGAGGTCTTCCAAGGGCCCGGAGAGAGCACCATCCCGAAGCACTTTTCTCACGGAATTGGGAGCATTGTTCGCGGCTGTCGGGAACAGAGGACATGAGTGCTTGCAAACCGGCCTTTAGAGGCAGCCGGGGAGTCTTCCAAGGGCCCGGAGAGAGACCACCTCAAAATGCTTTTCTCCCGGGCTTGGGAGCATTGTGTGCGGCTGGCGGGTCAGCGGGAGGGAGTTCTTGAAAACCAGCCTTTGGAGGCAGCCGGGGAGGTCTTCCAAGGGCCGGGAGAGAGCACCACCCCGAAGCGCTTTTCTCCCGGGCTTGGGAGCATTGTGCGCGCCTGGCGGGAACAGTGGGCGGGAGTGCTTGCAAACCGGCCTTTGGAGGCAGCCGGGGAGGTCTTCCAGTGGGAGAGGGCCGGTTGTGCTCAGAGGCCCCACAGGCCAGGGGCAGGACCCAGCAGGGCCCCTGCCCCTGGCCAGCCTTCCCAGACCTTCCTGGCCTCCGGGGGTACTGCCCCACCAAGGGGCAGGCTGCGGGGACAGGGTCCAGACATGCCCGGGCGCCTCCCCTGGCTCAACCCCGCTGGTGCCTTTCCCCTGGGCCTAGGCCTCGGTTGAGGCCTCCTTGGAGAGGAGATTGCTGGCAGGGGCTGTCTCCACACTGCAAGGTGCTGGAGCTCAGAGGGCCTCGTCAGAGGGAAGGGACCAGTAAGGGGCTGGATGCCCAAGACGTCTTTGGCCCTGCAGCCTCAGGGCAGCAGGGAGAGCAAGAGGCCCAACTTGCCCCTAGGTCGGCTCTGCCCCTTCCCACACAGGCGGCGAGCCCAGCAGCTGCCTGACAGACTCTGGCTCCCCCGAACTCTCTGCCGGTGCAGGGGTCAGGAACAGACGTGTGCATGTGGTTCTGCCTTGGTCTGGGAGTGTGGACCAACTGCCTGGACCCCAGGCTCAGGGGCAAGGGCCCGAGGAGAGCACCACCCCGAAGCGCTTTTCTCCCGGGCTTGGGAGCATTGTGCGTGCCTGGCGGGAACAGCGGGCGGGAGTGTTGGCAAACTGGCCTTTGGAGGGAGCCGGGGAGTTCTTCCAGTGGGAGAGGGCCGGTTGTGCTCAGAGGCCCCACAGGCCAGGGGCAGGACCCAGCAGGGCCCCTGCCCCTGGCCAGCCTTGCCCAGACCTTCCTGGCCTCCGGGGGTACTGCCCCACCAAGGGGCAGGCTGCGGGGACTGGGTCCAGACATGCCCGGGCGCCTCCCCAGGCTCATCCCCGCTGGTGCCTTTCCCCTGGGCCTAGGCCTCGGTTGAGGCCTCCTTGGAGAGGAGGTTGCTGGCAGGGGCTGTCTCCACACTGCAAGGTGCTGGAGCTCAGAGGGCCTCGTCAGAGGGAAGGGACCAGCAAGGGGCTGGATGCCCAAGACCTCTATGGCCCAGCAGCCTCAGGGCAGCAGGGAGAGCAAGAGGCCCAACTTGCCCCTAGGTCGGCTCTGCCACTTCCCACACAGGCGGCCAGCCCAGCAGCTGCCTGACAGACTCTGGCTCCCCCGAGCTCTCTGCCGGTGCAGGGGGCAGATCAGACGTGTGCATGTGGTTCTGCCTTGGCCTGGGAGTGTGGACACCCTGCCTTGCCCCCAGGCTCAGGGGCAAGGGCCCAGAGAGAGCACCACCCCGAAGCGCTTTTCTCCCGGGCTTGGGAGCATTGTGCAAGTCTGGCGTGAACAGCGGGTGGGAGTGTTGGCAAACAGGACTTTGGAGGCAGCCGGGGAGGTCTTCCAGTGGGAGAGGGCCGGTTGTGCTCAGAGGCCCCACAGGCCAGGGGCAGGACCCAGCAGGTCCCCTGCCCCTGGCCAGCCTTTCCCAGACCTTCCTGGCCTCCGGGGGTACTGCCCCACCAAGGGGCAGGCTGCGGGGACTGGGTCCAGACATGCCCGGGCGCCTCCCCAGGCTCATCCCCGCTGGTGCCTTTCCCCTGGTCCTAGGTCTCGGTTGAGGCCTCCTTGGAGAGGAGGTTGCTGGCAGGGGCTGTCTCCACACTGCAAGGTGCTGGAGCTCAGAGGGCCTCGTCAGAGTGAAGGGACAAGCAAAGGGCTGGATGCCCAAGACCTCTTTGGCCCAGCAGCCTCAGGGCAGCAGGGAGAGCAAGAGGCCCAACTTGCCCCTAGGTCGGCTCTGCCCCTTCCCACAAAGGCGGCCAGCCCAGCAGCTGCCTGACAGACTCTGGCTCCCCCGAGCTCTCTGCCGGTGCAGGGGTCAGGAACAGACGTGTGCATGTGGTTCTGCCTTGGCCTGGGACTGTGGACCCCCTGCCTGGCCCCCAGGCTCAGGGGCAAGGGCCCGGAGAGAGCACCACCCCGAAGCGCTTTTCTCCCGGGCTTGGGAGCATTGTGCGCGCTTGGTGGGAACAGTGGGCGGGAGTGCGTGCAAAACGGCCTTTGGAGGCAGCCGGGGAGGTCTTCCAGTGGGAGAGGGCCGGTTGTGCTCAGAGGCCCCACAGGCCAGGGGCAGGACCCAGCAGGTCCCCTGCCCCTGGTCAGACTTGCCCAGACCTTCCTGGCCTCCAGGGGTACTGCCCCACCAAGGGGCAGGCTGCGGGGACTGGGTCCAGACATGCCCGGGCGCCTCCCCAGGCTCATCCCCGCTGGTGCCTTTCCCCTGGGCCTAGGCCTCGGTTGAGGCCTCCTTGGAGAGAAGGTTGCTGGCAGGGGCTGTCTCCACACTGCAAGGTGCTGGAGATCAGAGGGCCTCGTCAGAGGGAAGGGACCAGCAAAGGGCTGGATGCCCAAGACGTCTTTGGCCCAGCAGCCTCAGGGCAACAGGGAGAGCAAGAGGCCCAACTTGCCCCTAGGTCGGCTCTGCCCCTTCCCACACAGGCGGCCAGCCCAGCACGTGCCTGAGAGACTCTGGCTCCCCCGAGCTCTCTGCCGGTGTAGGGGGCAGGAACAGACGTGTTCATGTCGTTCTGTCTTGGCCTGGGAGTGTGTTCCCCCTGCCTGGCCCGCAGGCTTAGGGGCAAGGGCCCGGAGAGAGCACCACCCCGAAGCGCTTTTCTCCCGGGCTTGGGAGCATTGTGCGAGCCTGGCGTGAACAGCGGGCGGGAGTGTTTGCAAACAGGACTTTGGAGGCAGCCGTGGAGGTCTTCCAGTGGGAGAGGGCCGGTTGTGCTCAGTGGCCTCACAGGCCAGGGGCAGGACCCAGCAGGTCCCCTGCCCCTGGCCAGCCTTGCCCAGACCTTCCTGGCCTCCGGGGGTACTGCCCCACCAAGGGGCAGGCTGCGGGGACTGGGTCCAGACATGCCCGGGCGCCTCCCCAGGCTCATCCCCGCTGGTGCCTTTCCCCTGGGCATAGGCCTCGGTTGATGCCTCCTTGGAGAGGAGGTTGCTGGCAGGGGCTGTCTCCACACTGCAAGGTGCTGGAGCTCAGAGGGCCTCGTCAGAGGGAAGGGACCAGCAAGGGGCTGGATGCCCAAGACCTCTTTGGCCCAGCAGCCTCAGGGCAGCAGGGAGAGCAAGAGGCCCAACTTGCCCCTAGGTCGGCTCTGCCCCTTCCCACACAGGCAGCCAACCCAGCAGCTGCCTGATAGACTCTGGCTCCCCCGAGCTCTCTGCCGGTTCAGGGGTCAGGAACAGACGTGTGCATGTGGTTCTGCCTTGGTCTGGGAGTGTGGACCCACTGCCTGGACCCCAGGCTCAGGGGCAAGGGCCCGGAGAGAGCAACACCCCGAAGCGCTTTTCTCCTGGCCTTGGGAGCGTTGTGCGTGCCTGGCGGGAACAGCGGGCGGGAGTGTTGGCAAACCCGCCTTTGAAGGCAGCCGGGGAGGTCTTCCAGTGGGAGAGGGCCGGTTGTGCTCAGAGGCCCCACAGGCCAGGGGCAGGACCCAGCAGGGACCCTGCCCCTGGCCAGCCTTGCCCAGACCTTCCTGGCCTCCGGGGGTACTGCCCCACCAAGGGGCAGGCTGCGGGGACTGGGTCCTGATATGCCCGTGCGCCTCCACTGGCTCATCCCCGCTGGTGCCTTTCCCCTGGGCCTAGGCCTCGGTTGAGGCCTCCTTGGAGAGGAGGTTGCTGGCAGGGTCTGTCTCCACACTGCAAGGTGCTGGAGCTCAGAGGGCCTCGTCAGAAGGAAGGGACCAGCAAGGGGCTGGATGCCCAAGACTTCTTTGGCATAGCAGCCTCAGGGCAGCAGGGAGAGCAAGAGGCCCAAATTGCCCCTAGGTCGGCTCTGCCCCTTCCCACACAGGCGGCCAGCCCAGCAGCTGCCTGACTGACACTGGCTCCCCCCAGCTCTCTGCCGGTGGAGGGGGCAGGAACAGACGTCTGCATGTTGTTGTGCCTTGGCCTGGGACTGTGGACCCCCTGCCTGGCCCCCAGGCTCAGGGGCAAGGGCCCGGAGAGACCACCACCCCGAAGCGCTTTTCTCCCGGGCTTGGGAGCATTGTGCGCGCCTGGCGGGAACAGTGGGCGGGAGTGCTTGCAAACCGGCCTTTGGAGGCAGCCGGGGAGGTCTTCCAGTGGGAGAGGGCCGGTTGTGCTCAGAGGCCCCACAGGCCAGGGGCAGGACCCAGCAGGGCCCCTGCCCCTGGCCAGCCTTGCCCAGACCTTCCTGGCCTCCGGGGGTACTGCCCCACCAAGGGGCAGGCTGCGGGGACAGGGTCCAGACATGCCCGGGCGCCTCCCCTGGCTCAACCCCGCTGGTGCCTTTCCCCTGGGCCTAGGCCTCGGTTGAGGCCTCCTTGGAGAGGAGATTGCTGGCAGGGGCTGTCTCCACACTGCAAGGTGCTGGAGCTCAGAGGGCCTCGTCAGAGGGAAGGGACCAGTAAGGGGCTGGATGCCCAAGACGTCTTTGGCCCTGCAGCCTCAGGGCAGCAGGGAGAGCAAGAGGCCCAACTTGCCCCTAGGTCGGCTCTGCCCCTTCCCACACAGGCGGCCAGCCCAGCACCTGCCTGAGAGACTCTGGCTCCCCCGAGCTCTCTGCCGGTGCAGGGGACAGGAACAGACGTGTGCATGTGTTTCTGCCTTGGTCTGGGAGTGTGATCCCCCTGCCTTGCCGACAGGCTCAGGGGCAAGGGCCCGGAGAGAGCACCACCCCGAAGCGCTTTTCTCCCGGGCTTGGGAGCATTGTGCGCGCCTGGCGGGAACAGTGGGCGGGAGTGCTTGCAAACCGGCCTTTGGAGGCAGCCGGGGAGGTCTTCCAGTGGGAGAGGGCCGGTTGTGCTCAGAGGACCCACAGGCCATGGGGAGGACCCAGCAGGGCCCCTGCCCCTGGCCAGCCTTGCCCAGATCTTCCTGGCCTCCGGGGGTACTGCCCCACCAGGGGCAGGCTGCGGGGACTGGGTCCAGACAAGCCCGGGCGCCTCCCCAGGCTCATCCCCGCTGGTGCCTTTCCCCTGGGCCTAGGCCTCGGTTGAGGCCTCCTTGGAGAGGATGTTGCTGGCAGGTGCTGTCTCCACACTGCAAGGTGCTGGAGCTCAGAGGGCCTCGTCAGAGGGAAGGGACCAGCAAGGGGCTGGATGCCCAAGACCTCTTTGGCCCAGCAGCCTCAGGGCAGCGGGGAGAGGAAGAGGCCCAACTTGCCCCTAGGTCGGCTCTGCCCCTTCCCACACAGGCGGCCAGCCCAGCACCTGCCTGACAGACTCTGGCTCCCCCGAACTCTCTGCCGGTGCAGGGGTCAGGAACAGACGTGTGCATGTGGTTCTGCCTTGGTCTGGGAGTGTGGACCCACTGCCTGGACCCCAGGCTCAGGGGCAAGGGCCCGGAGAGAGCACCACCCCGAAGCGCTTTTCTCCCGGGCTTGGGAGCATTGTGCGAGCCTGGCGTGAACAGCGGGCGGGAGTGTTTGCAAACAGGACTTTGGAGGCAGCTGGGGAGGTCTTCCAGTGGGAGAGGGCCGGTTGTGCTCAGAGGCCTCACAGGCCAGGGGCAGGACCCAGCAGGGACCCTGCCCCTGGCCAGCCTTGCCCAGACCTTCCTGGCCTCCGGGGGTACTGCCCCACCAAGGGGCAGGCTGCGGGGACTGGGTCTAGACATGTCCGTGCGCCTCCCCAGGATCATCCCCGCTGGTGCTTTTCCCCTGGGCGTAGGCCTCGGTTGAGTCCTCTTTGGAGAGGAGGTTGCTGGCAGGGGCTGTCTCCACACTGCAAGGTGCTGGAGCTCAGAGGGCCTCGTCAGAGGGAAGGGACCAGCAAAGGGTTGGATGCCCAAGACCTCTTTGACCCAGCAGCCTCAGGGCAGCAGGGAGAGCAAGAGGCCCAACTTGCCCCTAGGTCGGCTCTGCCCCGTCCCACACTGGCAGCCAGCCCAACAGCAGCCTGGCAGTCTCTGGCTCCCCCGAGCTCTCTGCCGGTGTAGGGGGCAGGAACAGACGTGTGCATGTCGTTCTGCATTGGCCTGGGAGTGTGTTCCAACTGCCTGGCCCCCAGGCTCAGGGGCAAGGGCCCGGAGAGAGCACCACCCCGAAGCGCTTTTCTCCTGGGCTTGGGAGCATTGTGCGTGCCTGGCGGGAACAGCGGGCGGGAGTGCTTGCAAACCGGCCTTTGGAGGCAGACGGGGAGGTCTTCCAGCGGGAGAGTGCCGGTTGTGCTCAGACGCCCCACAGGCCAGGGGCACGACCCAGCAGGGCCCCTGCCCCTCGCAGCCTTGCCCAGACCTTCCTGGCCTCCGGGGGTACTGCCCCACCAAGGGGCAGGCTGCGGGGACTGGGTCCAGACATGCCCGTGCGCCTCCACTGGCTCATCTCCGCTGGTGCCTTTCCCCTGGGCCTAGGCCTCGGTTGAGGCCTCCTTGGAGAGGAGGTTGCTGGCAGGGGCTGTCTCCACACTGCAAGGTGCTGGAGCTCAGAGGGCCTCGTCAGAGGGAAGGGACCAGCAAGGGGCTGGATGCCCAAGACCTCTTTGGCCCAGCAGCCTCAGGGCAGCAGGGAGAGCAAGAGGCCCAACTTGCCCCTAGGTCGGCTCTGCCCCTTCCCACACAGGCGGCCAGCCCAGCAGCTGCCTGACAGAGTCTGGCTCCCCCCAGCTCTCTGCCGGTGGAGGGGGCAGGAACAGACGTGTGCATGTGGTTCTGCCTTGGCCTGGGACTGTGGATCCCCTGCCTGGCCCCCAGGCTCAGGGGCATGGGCCCGGAGAGACCACCACCCCGAAGCGCTTTTCTCCGGGGTTTTGGAACATTGTGTGTGCCTGGCGGGAACAGCGAGTGGGAATGCTTGCAAACCGGCCTTTGGGGGCAGCCGGGGAGGTCCTCCATGGTCCCTGAGAGAACACCACCCCGAAGCGCTTTTCTCACGGTCTTGGGAGCATTGTGCGCGGCTGGCGGGAACAGCGGGCATGAGTGCTTGCAAACTGTCCTTTGGAGGCAGCCGGGGAGGTCTTCCAAGGGTCGGACTGATCACCACCCCAAAATGCTTTTCTCTCGGGCTTGGGAGCATTGTGCGCGGCTGTCGGGAACAACGGACATGAATGCTTGCAAACCGGCCTTTGGAGGCAGCCCGGGAGGTCTTCCAAGGGCCCGGAGAGAGCACCACCCCAAAATGCTTTTCTCCCGGGCTTGGGAGCATTGTGCGTGGCTGGCGGAAGCAGCGGGAATGAGTACTTACAAACCGGCCTTTGGAGGCAGCCGGGGAGGTCTTGAAAGTGCCCGGAGAGAGCACCACCCCGAAGCGCTTTTCTCCCGGGCTTGGGAACATTGTGCGCGGCTGGCGGGAACAGCAGGCAGGACTGCTTGCAAACTGGCCTTTGGAGGCAGCCGGGGAGGTCTTCCAAGGGCCCGGAGTGAGCACCACCCCAAAATGCTTTTCTCCCGGGCTTGGGAGCATTGTGCGCGGCTGGTGGGAACAACGGGCATGAGTGCTTGCAAACCGGCCTTTGGAGGCAGCCGGGGACGTCTTCCAAGGGCCCGGAGAGAGCACCACCCCGAAGCGCTTTTCTCCCGGGCTTGGGAGCATTGTGCGCGGCTGGCGGGAACAGCAGGCAGGACTGCTTGCAAACTAGCCTTTGGAGGCAGCCGGGGAGGTCTTCCAAGGGCCCGGAGTGAGCACCACCCCAAAATGCTTTTCTCCCGGGCTTGGGAGCATTGTGCGCGGCTGGTGGGAACAACGGGCATGAGTGCTTGCAAACCGGCCTTTGGAGGCAGCCGGGGACGACTTCCAAGGGCCCGGAGAGATCACCACCCCGAAGCACTTTTCTCCCGGGCTTGGGAGCATTGTGCGTGGCTGGCGGGAACAGCAGGAAGGAGTCCTTGCAAACCGGCCTTTGGAGGCAGCGGGGGAGGTCTTCCAAGGGCCTGTAGAGAGCACCACCCCGAAGCGCTTTTCTCCCGGGCTTGGGAGTATTGTGCGCGGGTGGCAGGAACAGCAGGCAGGAGTGCTTGAAAACCGGCCTTTGCAGGCAGCCGGGGAGGTCTTCCAGGGCCCGGTGTGAGCACCACCCCAAAAAGCTTTTCTCCCGGGCTTGGGAGCATTGTGCGCGGCTGGTGGGAACAGCGGGCATGAGTGCTTGCAAACTGGCCACTGGAGGCAGCCGGGGAGGTCTTCCAAGGGCCTGTAGAGAGCACCACCCCAAAATGCTTCTCTCCCGGGCTTGGGAGCATTGTGCGTGGCTGGCGGGAACAGCAGGAAGGAGTCCTTGCAAACCGGCCTTTGGAGGCAGCCGGGGAGGTCTTCCAAGGGCCTGTAGAGAGCACCACCCCGAAGCGCTTTTCTCCCGGGCTTGGGAGCATTGTGCGCAGGTGGCGGGAACAGCAGGCAGGAGTGCTTGAAAACTGGCCTTTGGAGGCAGCCGGGGAGGTCTTCCAGGGCCCGGAGTGAGCACCACCCCAAAAAGCTTTTCTCCCGGGCTTGGGAGCATTGTGCGCGGCTGGTGGGAACAGCGGACATGAGTGCTTGCAAACTGGCCATTGGAGGCAGCCGGGGAGGTCTTCCAAGGGCCCGCAGTGAGCACCACCCCAAAATGCTTTTCTCCCGGGCTTGGGAGCATTGTGCGTGGCTGGCGGGAACAGCAGGAAGGAGTCCTTGCAAACCGGCCTTTGGAGGCAGCCGGGGAGGTCTTCCAAGGGCCTGTAGAGAGCACCACCCCGAAGCGCTTTTCTCCCGCGCTTGGGAGCATTCTGCGCGGGTGGCGGGAACAGCAGGCAGGAGTGCTTGAAAACCGTCCTTTGGAGGCAGCCGGGGAGGTCTTCCAGGGCCCGGTGTGAGCACCACCCCAAAATGCTTTTCTCCCGGGCTTGGGAGCATAATGCGCGGATGGCGGGAACAGCGAGTGGGAGTGCTTCCAAACCGGCCTTTGGGGGCACCCCGGGAGGTCTTCCATGGGCACGGAGAGAACACCACCCCGAAGCGCTTTTCTCCGGGGTTTTGAAGGATTGTGCGTGGCTGGCGGGAACAGCGAGTGGGAGTGCTTGCAAACCGGCCTTTGGGGGCAGCCAGGGAGGTCCTCCATTGGCACGGAGAGAACACCACCCCGAAGCGCTTTTCTCCCGGGCTTGGGAGCATTGTGCGAGGCTGGCGGGTCAGCGGGAGGGAGTTCTTGAAAACCAGCCTTTGGAGGCAGCCGGGGAGGTCTTCCAAGGGCCGGGAGAGAGCACCACCCCGAAGCGCTTTTCTCCCGGGCTTGGGAGCATTGTGCGCGCCTGGCGGGAACAGTGGGCGGGAGTGCTTGCAAACCGGCCTTTGGAGGCAGCCGGGGAGGTCTTCCAGTGGGAGAGGGCCGGTTGTGCTCAGAGGCCCCACAGGCCAGGGGCAGGACCCAGCAGGGCCCCTGCCCCTGGCCAGCCTTGCCCAGACCTTCCTGGCCTCCGGGGGTACTGCCCCACCAAGGGGCAGGCTGCGGGGACAGGGTCCAGACATGCCCGGGCGCCTCCCCTGGCTCAACCCCGCTGGTGCCTTTCCCCTGGGCCTAGGCCTCGGTTGAGGCCTCCTTGGAGAGGAGATTGCTGGCAGGGGCTGTCTCCACACTGCAAGGTGCTGGAGCTCAGAGGGCCTCGTCAGAGGGAAGGGACCAGTAAGGGGCTGGATGCCCAAGACGTCTTTGGCCCTGCAGCCTCAGGGCAGCAGGGAGAGCAAGAGGCCCAACTTGCCCCTAGGGCGGCTCTGCCCCTTCCCACACAGGCGGCCAGCCCAGCACCTGCCTGAGAGACTCTGGCTCCCCCAAGCTCTCTGCCGGTGCAGGGGACAGGACCAGACGTGTGCATGTGTTTCTGCCTTGGTCTGGGAGTGTGTTCCCCCTGCCTTGCCCACAGGCTCAGGGGCAAGGGCCCGGAGAGAGCACCACCCCGAAGCGCTTTTCTCCCGGGCTTGGGAGCATTGTGCGTGCCTGGCGGGAAGAGCGGGCAGGAGTGTTGGCAAACTGGCCTTTGGAGGCAGCCGGGGAGGTCTTTCAGTGGGAGAGGGCCGGTTGTGCTCAGAGGCCCCACAGGCCATGGGGAGGACCCAGCAGGGCCCCTGCCCCTGGCCAGTCTTACCCAGACCTTCCTGGCCTCCGGGGGTACTGCCCCACCAAGGGGCAGGCTGCGGGGACTGGGTCCAGACATGCCCGGGCGCCTCCCCAGGCTCATCCCCGCTGGTGCCTTTCCCCTGGGCCTAGGCCTCGGTTGAGGCCTCCTTGGAGAGGATGTTGCTGGCAGGGGCTGTCTCCACACTGCAAGGTGCTAGAGCTCAGAGGGCCTCGTCAGAGGGAAGGGACCAGCAAGGGGCTGGATGCCCAAGACCTCTTTGGCCCAGCAGCCTCAGGGCAGCAGGGAGAGCAAGAGGCCCAACTTGCCCCTAGGTCGGCTCTGCCCCTTCCCACACAGGCGGCCAGCCCAGCAGCTGCCTGACAGACTCTGGCTCCCCCGAGCTCTCTGCCGGTGCAGGGGTCAGGAACAGATGTGTGCATGTGGTTCTGCCTTGGTCTGGGAGTGTGGACCCACTGCCTGGACCCCAGGCTCAGGGGCAAGGGCCCGGAGAGAGCAACACCCCGAAGCGCTTTTCTCCTGGGCTTGGGAGCGTTGTGCGTGCCTGGCGGGAACAGCGGGCGGGAGTGTTGGCAAACCCGCCTTTGGAGGCAGCCGGGGAGGTCTTCCAGTGGGAGAGGGCCGGTTGTGCTCAGAGGCCCCACAGGCCAGGGGCAGGACCCAGCAGGGACCCTGCCCCTGGCCAGCCTTGCCCAGACCTTCCTGGCCTCCGGGGGTACTGCCCCACCAAGGGGCAGGCTGCGGGGACTGGGTCCTGATATGCCCGTGCGCCTCCACTGGCTCATCCCCGCTGGTGCCTTTCCCCTGGGCCTAGGCCTAGGTTGAGGCCTCCTTGGAGAGGAGGTTGCTGGCAGGGGCTGTCTCCACACTGCAAGGTGCTGGAGCTCAGAGGGCCTCGTCAGAGGGAAGGGACCAGCAAGGGGCTGGATGCCCAAGACCTCTTTGGCCCAGCAGCCTCAGGGCAGCAGGGAGAGCAAGAGGCCCAACTTGCCCCTAGGTCGGCTCTGCCCCTTCCCACACAGGCGGCCAGCCCAGCAGCTGCCTGACAGACTCTGGCTCCCCCCAGCTCTCTGCCGGTGGAGGGGGCAGGAACAGACGTGTGCATGTTGTTGTGCCTTGGCCTGGGACTGTGGATCCCCTGCCTGGCCCCCAGGCTCAGGGGCAAGGGCCCGGAGAGACCACCACCCCGAAGCGCTTTTCTCCCGGGCTTGGGAGCATTGTGCGTGCCTGGCGGGAAGAGCGGGCAGGAGTGTTGGCAAACTGGCCTTTGGAGGCAGCCGGGGAGGTCTTCCAGTGGGAGAGGGCCGGTTGTGCTCAGAGGCCCCACAGGCCAGGGGCAGGACCCAGCAGGTCCCCTGCCCCTGGCCAGCCTTTCCCAGACCTTCCTGGCCTCCGGGGTTACTGCCCCACCAAGGGGCAGGCTGCGGGGACTGGGTCCAGACATGCCTGGGCGCCTCCCCAGGCTCATCCCCGCTGGTGCCTTTCCCCTGGTCCTAGGTCTCGGTTGAGGCCTCCTTGGAGAGGAGGTTGCTGGCAGGGGCTGTCTCCACACTGCAAGGTGCTGGAGCTCAGAGGGCCTCGTCAGAGGGAAGGGACAAGCAAAGGGCTGGATGCCCAAGACCTCTTTGGCCCAGCAGCCTCAGGGCAGCAGGGAGAGCAAGAGGCCCTACTTGCCCCTAGGTCGGCTCTGCCCCTTCCCACAAAGGCGGCCAGCCCAGCAGCTGCCTGACAGACTCTGGCTCCCCCGAGCTCTCTGCCGGTTCAGGGGTCAGGAACAGACGTGTGCATGTGGTTCTGCCTTGGCCTGGGAGTGTGGACCCCCTGCCTGGACCCCAGTCTCAGGGGCAAGGGCCCGGAGAGAGCACCACCCCGAAGCGCTTTTCTCCCGGGCTTGGGAGCATTGTGCGCGCTTGGTGGGAAGAGTGGGCGGGAGTGCGTGCAAAACGGCCTTTGGAGGCAGCCGGGGAGGTCTTCCAGTGGGAGAGGCCCGGTTGTGCTCAGAGGCCCCACAGGCCAGGGGCAGGACCCAGCAGGTCCCCTGCCCCTGGTCAGCCTTGCCCAGACCTTCCTGGCCTCCAGTGGTACTGGCCCACCAAGGGGCAGGCTGCGGGGACTGGGTCCAGACATGCCCGGGCGCCTCCCCAGGCTCATCCCCGCTGGTGCCTTTCCCCTGGGCCTAGGCCTCGGTTGAGGCCTCATTGGAGAGGAGGTTGCTGGCAGGGGCTGTCTCCACACTGCAAGGTGCTGGAGCTCAGAGGGCCTCGTCAGAGGGAAGGGACCAGCAAGGGGCTGGATGCCCAAGACCTCTTTGGCCCAGCAGCCTCAGGGCAGCAGGGAGAGGAAGAGGCCCAACTTGCCCCTAGGTCGGCTCTGCCCCTTCCCACACAGGCGGCCAGCCCAGCAGCTGCCTGACAGACTCTGGCTCCCCCGAGCTCTCTGCCGGTGCAGGGGTCAGGAACAGACGTGTGCATGTGGTTCTGCCTTGGTCTGGGAGTGTGGACCCACTGCCTGGCCCCCAGGCTCAGGGGCAAGGGCCCGGAGAGAGCACCACCCCGAAGCGCTTTTCTCCCGGGCTTGGGAGCATTGTGCGAGCCTGGCGTGAACAGCGGGCGGGAGTGTTTGCAAACAGGACTTTGGAGGCAGCTGGGGAGGTCTTCCAGTGGGAGAGGGCCGGTTGTGCTCAGAGGCCTCACAAGCCAGGGGCAGGACCCAGCAGGGACCCTGCCCCTGGCCAGCCTTGCCCAGACCTTCCTGGCCTCCGGGGGTACTGCCCCACCAAGGGGCAGGCTGCGGGGACTGGGTCCAGACATGTCCGTACGCCTCCCCAGGATCATCCCCGCTGGTGCTTTTCCCCTGGGCGTAGGCCTCGGTTGAGGCCTCTTTGGAGAGGAGGTTGCTGGCAGGGGCTGTCTCCACACTGCAAGGTGCTGGAGCTCAGAGGGCCTCGTCAGAGGGAAGGGACCAGCAAAGGGCTGGATGCCCAAGACCTCTTTGACCCAGCAGCCTCAGGGCAGCAGGGAGAGCAAGAGGCCCAACTTGCCCCTAGGTCGGCTCTGCCCCGTCCCACACAGGCAGCCAGCCCAGTAGCAGCCTGGCAGTCTCTGGCTCCCCCGAGCTCTCTGCCGGTGTAGGGGGCAGGAACAGACGTGTGCATGTCGTTCTGCCTTGGCCTGGGAGTGTGTTCCAACTCCCTGGCCCCCAGGCTCAGGGGCAAGGGCCCGAGGAGAGCACCACCCCGAAGCGCTTTTCTCCCGGGCTTGGGAGCATTGTGCGTGCCTGGCGGGAACAGCGGGCGGGAGTGCTTGCAAACCGGCCTTTGGAGGCAGACGGGGAGGTCTACCAGCGGGAGAGTGCCGGTTGTGCTCAGACACCCCACAGGCCAGGGGCACGACCCAGCAGGGCCCCTGCCCCTCGCAGCCTTGCCCAGACCTTCCTGGCCTCCGGGGGTACTGCCCCACCAAGGGGCAGGCTGCGGGGACTGGGTCCAGACATGCCCTTGCGCCTCCACTGGCTCATCCCCGCTGGTGCCTTTCCCCTGGGCCTAGGCCTCGGTTGAGGCCTCCTTGGAGAGGAGGTTGCTGGCAGGGGCTGTCTCCACACTGCAAGGTGCTGGAGCTCAGAGGGCCTCGTCAGAGGGAAGGGACCAGTAAGGGGCTGGATGCCCAAGACGTCTTTGGCCCAGCAGCCTCAGGGCAGCAGGGAGAGGAAGAGGCCCAACTTTCCCCTAGGTCGGCTCTGCCCCTTCCCACACAGGCAGCCAACCCAGCAGCTGCCTGACAGACTCTGGCTCCCCCGAGCTCTCTGCCGGTGCAGGGGTCAGGAACAGACGTGTGCATGTGGTTCTGCCTTGGTCTGGGAGTGTGGACCCACTGCCTGGACCCCAGGCTCAGGGGCAAGGGCCCGGAGAGGGCAACACCCCGAAGCGCTTTTCTCCCGGGCTTGGGAGCATTGTGCGTGCCTGGCGGGAACAGCGGGCGGGAGTGTTGGCAAACCGGCCTTTGGAGGCAGCCGGGGAGGTCTTCCAGTGGGAGAGGGCCGGTTGTGCTCAGAGGCCCCACAGGCCAGGGGCAGGACCCAGCAGGGCCCCTGCCCCTGGCCAGCCTTGCCCAGACCTTCCTGGCCTCCGGGGGTACTGCCCCACCAAGGGGCAGGCTGCGGGGACTGGGTCCAGACATGCCCGTGCGCCTCCACTGGCTCATCCCCGCTGGTGCCTTTCCCCTGGGCCTAGGCCTCGGTTGAGGCCTCCTTGGAGAGGAGGTTGCTGGCAGGGGCTGTCTCCACACTGCAAGGTGCTGGAGCTCAGAGGGCCTCGTCAGAGGGAAGGGACCAGCAAGGGGCTGGATGCCCAAGACCTCTTTGACCCAGCAGCCTCAGGGCAGCAGGGAGAGCAAGAGGCCCAACTTGCCCCTAGGTCGGCTCTGCCACTTCCCACACAGGCGGCCAGCCCAGCAGCTGCCTGACAGACTCTGGCTCCCCCGAGCTCTCTGCCGGTGCAGGGGGCAGGTCAGACGTGTGCATGTGGTTCTGCCTTGGCTTGGGAGTGTGGACACCCTGCCTTGCCCCCAGGCTCAGGGGCAAGGGCCCAGAGAGAGCACCACCCTGAAGCGCTTTTCTTCCGGGCTTAGGAGCATTGTGCCCGCCTGCTGGTAACAGTGGCCGGGAGCGCTTGCAAACCGGCCTTTGGAGGCAGCCGGGGAGGTCTTCCAGTGGGAGAGGGCCGGTTGTGCTCAGAGGCCCCACAGGCCAGGGGCAGGACCCAGCAGGGCCCCTGCCCCTGGCCAGTCTTACCCAGACCTTCCTGGCCTCCGGGGGTACTGCCCCACCAAGGGGCAGGCTGCGGGGACTGGGTCCAGACATGCTCGGGCGCCTCCCCTGGCTCATCCCCGCTGGTGCCTTTCCCCTGGGCCTAGGCCTCGGTTGAGGCCTCCTTGGAGAGGAGGTTGCTGGCAGGGGCTGTCTCCACACTGCAAGGTGCTGGAGCTCAGAGGGCCTCGTCAGAGGGAAGGGACCAGTAAGGGGCTGGATGCCCAAGACCTCTTTGGCCCAGCAGCCTCAGGGCAGCAGGGAGAGCAAGAGGCCCAACTTGCCCCTAGGGCGGCTCTGCCCCTTCCCACACAGGCGGCCAACCCAGCAGCTGCCTGACAGACTCTGGCTCCCCCAAGCTCTCTGCCGGTGCAGGGGACAGGAACAGACGTGGGCATGTGGTTCTGCCTTGGCCTGGGAGTGTGTTCCCCATGCCTTGCCCCCAGGCTCAGGGGCAAGGGCCCGGAGAGAGCACCACCCCGAAGCGCTTTTCTCCCGGGCTTGGGAGCATTGTGCGCGCTTGGTGGGAAGAGTGGGCGGGAGTGCGTGCAAAACGGCCTTTGGAGGCAGCCGGGGAGGTCTTCCAGTGGGAGAGGCCCGGTTGTGCTCAGAGGCCCCACAGGCCAGGGGCAGGACCCAGCAGGGCCCCTGCCCCTGGTCAGCCTTGCCCAGACCTTCCTGGCCTCCAGTGGTACTGGCCCACCAAGGGGCAGGCTGCGGGGACTGGGTCCAGACATGCCCGGGCGCCTCCCCAGGCTCATCCCCGCTGGTGCCTTTCCCCTGGGCCTAGGCCTCGGTTGAGGCCTCATTGGAGAGGAGGTTGCTGGCAGGGGCTGTCTCCACACTGCAAGGTGCTGGAGCTCAGAGGGCCTCGTCAGAGGGAAGGGACCAGCAAGGGGCTGGATGCCCAAGACCTCTTTGGCCCAGCAGCCTCAGGGCAGCAGGGAGAGGAAGAGGCCCAACTTGCCCCTAGGTCGGCTCTGCCCCTTCCCACACAGGCGGCCAGCCCAGCAGCTGCCTGACAGACTCTGGCTCCCCCGAGCTCTCTGCCGGTGCAGGGGTCAGGAACAGACGTGTGCATGTGGTTCTGCCTTGGTCTGGGAGTGTGGACCCACTGCCTGGCCCCCAGGCTCAGGGGCAAGGGCCCGGAGAGAGCACCACCCCGAAGCGCTTTTCTCCCGGGCTTGGGAGCATTGTGCGAGCCTGGCGTGAACAGCGGGCGGGAGTGTTTGCAAACAGGACTTTGGAGGCAGCTGGGGAGGTCTTCCAGTGGGAGAGGGCCGGTTGTGCTCAGAGGCCTCACAAGCCAGGGGCAGGACCCAGCAGGGACCCTGCCCCTGGCCAGCCTTGCCCAGACCTTCCTGGCCTCCGGGGGTACTGCCCCACCAAGGGGCAGGCTGCGGGGACTGGGTCCAGACATGTCCGTGCGCCTCCCCAGGATCATCCCCGCTGGTGCTTTTCCCCTGGGCGTAGGCCTCGGTTGAGGCCTCTTTGGAGAGGAGGTTGCTGGCAGGGGCTGTCTCCACACTGCAAGGTGCTGGAGCTCAGAGGGCCTCGTCAGAGGGAAGGGACCAGCAAAGGGCTGGATGCCCAAGACCTCTTTGACCCAGCAGCCTCAGGGCAGCAGGGAGAGCAAGAGGCCCAACTTGCCCCTAGGTCGGCTCTGCCCCGTCCCACACAGGCAGCCAGCCCAGTAGCAGCCTGGCAGTCTCTGGCTCCCCCGAGCTCTCTGCCGGTGTAGGGGGCAGGAACAGACGTGTGCATGTCGTTCTGCCTTGGCCTGGGAGTGTGTTCCAACTCCCTGGCCCCCAGGCTCAGGGGCAAGGGCCCGAGGAGAGCACCACCCCGAAGCGCTTTTCTCCCGGGCTTGGGAGCATTGTGCGTGCCTGGCGGGAACAGCGGGCGGGAGTGCTTGCAAACCGGCCTTTGGAGGCAGACGGGGAGGTCTACCAGCGGGAGAGTGCCGGTTGTGCTCAGACGCCCCACAGGCCAGGGGCACGACCCAGCAGGGCCCCTGCCCCTCGCAGCCTTGCCCAGACCTTCCTGGCCTCCGGGGGTACTGCCCCACCAAGGGGCAGGCTGCGGGGACTGGGTCCAGACATGCCCTTGCGCCTCCACTGGCTCATCCCCGCTGGTGCCTTTCCCCTGGGCCTAGGCCTCGGTTGAGGCCTCCTTGGAGAGGAGGTTGCTGGCAGGGGCTGTCTCCACACTGCAAGGTGCTGGAGCTCAGAGGGCCTCGTCAGAGGGAAGGGACCAGTAAGGGGCTGGATGCCCAAGACGTCTTTGGCCCAGCAGCCTCAGGGCAGCAGGGAGAGGAAGAGGCCCAACTTTCCCCTAGGTCGGCTCTGCCCCTTCCCACACAGGCAGCCAACCCAGCAGCTGCCTGACAGACTCTGGCTCCCCCGAGCTCTCTGCCGGTGCAGGGGTCAGGAACAGACGTGTGCATGTGGTTCTGCCTTGGTCTGGGAGTGTGGACCCACTGCCTGGACCCCAGGCTCAGGGGCAAGGGCCCGGAGAGGGCAACACCCCGAAGCGCTTTTCTCCCGGGCTTGGGAGCATTGTGCGTGCCTGGCGGGAACAGCGGGCGGGAGTGTTGGCAAACCGGCCTTTGGAGGCAGCCGGGGAGGTCTTCCAGTGGGAGAGGGCCGGTTGTGCTCAGAGGCCCCACAGGCCAGGGGCAGGACCCAGCAGGGCCCCTGCCCCTGGCCAGCCTTGCCCAGACCTTCCTGGCCTCCGGGGGTACTGCCCCACCAAGGGGCAGGCTGCGGGGACTGGGTCCAGACATGCCCGTGTGCCTCCACTGGCTCATCCCCGCTGGTGCCTTTCCCCTGGGCCTAGGCCTCGGTTGAGGCCTCCTTGGAGAGGAGGTTGCTGGCAGGGGCTGTCTCCACACTGCAAGGTGCTGGAGCTCAGAGGGCCTCGTCAGAGGGAAGGGACCAGCAAGGGGCTGGATGCCCAAGACCTCTTTGGCCCAGCAGCCTCAGGGCAGCAGGGAGAGCAAGAGGCCCAACTTGCCCCTAGGTCGGCTCTGCCACTTCCCACACAGGCGGCCAGCCCAGCAGCTGCCTGACAGACTCTGGCTCCCCCGAGCTCTCTGCCGGTGCAGGGGGCAGGTCAGACGTGTGCATGTGGTTCTGCCTTGGCTTGGGAGTGTGGACACCCTGCCTTGCCCCCAGGCTCAGGGGCAAGGGCCCAGAGAGAGCACCACCCTGAAGCGCTTTTCTTCCGGGCTTAGGAGCATTGTGCCCGCCTGCTGGTAACAGTGGCCGGGAGCGCTTGCAAACCGGCCTTTGGAGGCAGCCGGGGAGGTCTTCCAGTGGGAGAGGGCCGGTTGTGCTCAGAGGCCCCACAGGCCAGGGGCAGGACCCAGCAGGTCCCCTGCCCCTGGCCAGTCTTACCCAGACCTTCCTGGCCTCCGGGGGTACTGCCCCACCAAGGGGCAGGCTGCGGGGACTGGGTCCAGACATGCTCGGGCGCCTCCCCTGGCTCATCCCCGCTGGTGCCTTTCCCCTGGGCCTAGGCCTCGGTTGAGGCCTCCTTGGAGAGGAGGTTGCTGGCAGGGGCTGTCTCCACACTGCAAGGTGCTGGAGCTCAGAGGGCCTCGTCAGAGGGAAGGGACCAGTAAGGGGCTGGATGCCCAAGACCTCTTTGGCCCAGCAGCCTCAGGGCAGCAGGGAGAGCAAGAGGCCCAACTTGCCCCTAGGGCGGCTCTGCCCCTTCCCACACAGGCGGCCAACCCAGCAGCTGCCTGACAGACTCTGGCTCCCCCAAGCTCTCTGCCGGTGCAGGGGACAGGAACAGACGTGGGCATGTGGTTCTGCCTTGGCCTGGGAGTGTGTTCCCCATGCCTTGCCCCCAGGCTCAGGGGCAAGGGCCCGGAGAGAGCACCACCCCGAAGCGCTTTTCTCCCGGGCTTGGGAGCATTGTGCGTGCCTGGCGGGAACAGCGGGTGGGAGTGCTTGCAAACCGGCCTTTCGAGGCAGACGGGGAGGTCTTCCAGCGGGAGAGTGCCGGTTGTGCTCAGACGCCCCACAGGCCAGGGGCAGG
Organism: Dama dama; assembly: GCF_033118175.1. NCBI lineage: Eukaryota > Metazoa > Chordata > Mammalia > Artiodactyla > Cervidae > Dama > Dama dama. The sequence goes on from NW_026870970.1 coordinate 692,309, forward strand.
ACCCAGCAGTGTCCCTGCCCCTGGCAGCCTTGCCCAGACCTTCCTGGCCTCCGGGGGTACTGCCCCACCAAGGGGCAGGCTGCGGGGACTGGGTCCAGACATGCCCAGGCGCCTCCCCAGGCTCATCCCCGCTGGTGCCTTTCCCCTGGGCCTAGGCCTCGGTTGAGGCCTCCTTGGAGAGGAGGTTGCTGGCAGGGGCTGTCTCCACACTGAAAGGTGCTGGAGCTCAGAGGGCCTCGTCAGAGGGAAGGGACCAGCAAGGGGCTGGATGCCCAAGACCTCTTTGGCCCAGCAGCCTCAGGGCAGCAGGGAGAGCAAGAGGCCCAACTTGCCCCTAGGTCGGCTCTGCCCCTTCCCACACAGGCAGCCAACCGAGCAGCTGCCTGACAGACTCTGGCTCCCCCGAGCTCTCTGCCGGTGCAGGGGTCAGGAACAGACGTGTGCATGTGGTTCTAGCTTGGTCTGGGAGTGTGGACCCACTGCCTGGACCCCAGGCTCAGGGGCAAGGGCCCGGAGAGAGCAACACCCCGAAGCGCTTTTCTCCTGGCCTTGGGAGCGTTGTGCGTGCCTGGCGGGAACAGCGGGCGGGAATGTTGGCAAACCCGCCTTTGGAGGCAGCCGGGGAGGTCTTCCAGTGGGAGAGGGCCGGTTGTGCTCAGAGGCCCCACAGGCCAGGGGCAGGACCCAGCAGGGACCCTGCCCCTGGCCAGCCTTGCCCAGACCTTCCTGGCCTCCGGGGGTACTGCCCCACCAAGGGGCAGGCTGCAGGGACTGGGTCCTGATATGCCCGTGCGCCTCCACTGGCTCATCCCCGCTGGTGCCTTTCCCCTGTGCCTAGGCCTCGGTTGAGGCCTCCTTGGAGAGGAGGTTGCTGGCAGGGGCTGTCTCCACACTGCAAGGTGCTGGAGCTCAGAGGGCCTCGTCAGAGGGAAGGGACCAGCAAGGGGCTGGATGCCCAAGACCTCTTTGGCCCAGCAGCCTCAGGGCAGCAGGGAGAGCAAGAGGCCCAATTTGCCCCTAGGTCGGCTCTGCCCCTTCCCACACAGGCGGCCAGCCCAGCAGCTGCCTGACAGACTCTGGCTCCCCCCAGCTCTCTGCCGGTGGAGGTGGCAGGAACAGACGTGTGCATGTTGTTTTGCCTTGGCCTGGGACTGTGGATCCCCTGCCTGGCCCCCAGGCTCAGGGGCAAGGGCCCGTAGAGACCACCACCCCGAAGCACTTTTCTCCCGGGCTTGGGAGCATTGTGCGCGCCTGGCGGGAACAGTGGGCGGGAGTGCTTGCAAACAGGACTTTGGAGGCAGCCGGGGAGGTCTTCCAGTGGGAGAGGGCCGGTTGTGCTCAGAGGCCCCACAGGCCAGGGGCAGGACCCAGCAGGGCCCCTGCCCCTGGCCAGCCTTGCCCAGACCTTCCTGGCCTCCGGGGGTACTGCCCCACCAAGGGGCAGGCTGCGGGGACAGGGTCCAGACATGCCAGGGCGCCTCCCCTGGCTCAACCCCGCTGGTGCCTTTCCCCTGGGCCTAGGCCTCGGTTGAGGCCTCCTTGGAGAGGAGATTGCTGGCAGGGGCTGTCTCCACACTGCAAGGTGCTGAAGCTCAGAGGGCCTCGTCAGAGGGAAGGGACCAGTAAGGGGCTGGATGCCCAAGACGTCTTTGGCCCTGCAGCCTCAGGGCAGCAGGGAGAGCAAGAGTCCCAACTTGCCCCTAGGTCGGCTCTGCCCCTTCCCACACAGGCGGCCAGCCCAGCACCTGCCTGAGAGACTCTGGCTCCCCCGAGCTCTCGGCCGGTGCAGGGGACAGGACCAGACGTGTGCATGTGTTTCTGCCTTGGTCTGGGAGTGTGTTCCCCCTGCCTTGCCCACAGGCTTAGGGGCAAGGGCCCGGAGAGAGCAACACCCCGAAGCGCTTTTCTCCCGGGCTTGGGAGCATTGTGCGTGCCTGGCGGGAACAGCGGGCGGGAGTGTTGGCAAACCGGCCTTTGGAGGCAGCCGGGGAGGTCTTCCAGTGGGAGAGGGCCGGTTGTGCTCAGAGGCCCCACAGGCCAGGGGCAGGACCCAGCAGGCCCCCTGCCCCTGGCCAGCCTTGCCCAGACCTTCCTGGCCTCCGGGGGTACTGCCCCACCAAGGGGCAGGCTGCGGGGACAGGGTCCAGACATGCCCGGGCGCCTCCCCTGGCTCAACCCCGCTGGTGCCTTTTCCCTGGGCCTAGGCTTCGGTTCAGGCCTCCTTGGAGAGGAGATTGCTGGCAGGTGCTGTCTCCACACTGCAAGGTGCTGGAGCTCAGAGGGCCTCGTCAGAGGGAAGGGACAAGCAATGGGCTGGATGCCCAAGACCTCTTTGGCCCAGCAGCCTCAGGGCAGCAGGGAGAGCAAGAGGCCCAACTTGCCCCTAGGTCGGCTCTGCCCCTTCCCACACAGGCGGCCAGCCCAGCAGCTGCCTGACAGACTCTGGCTCCCCCCAGCTCTCTGCCGGTGCAGGGGTCAGGAACAGACGTGTGCATGTGGTTCTGCCTTGGTCTGGGAGTGTGTTCCCCCTGCCTTGCCCCCAGGCTCAGGGGCAAGGGCCCGGAGAGAGCACCACCCCGAAGCGCTTTACTCCCGGGCTTGGGAGCACTGTGCGTGCCTGGCGGGAACAGCGGGCGGGAGTGTTGGCAAACTGGCCTTTGGAGGCAGCCGGGGAGTTCTTCCAGTGGGAGAGGGCCGGTTGTGCTCAGAGGCCCCACAGGCCAGGGGCAGGACCCAGCAGGCCCCCTGCCCCTGGCCAGCCTTGCCCAGACCTTCCTGGCCTCCGGGGGTACTGCCCCACCAAGGGGCAGGCTGCGGGGACTGGGTCCAGACATGCCCGGGCGCCTCCCCAGGCTCATCCCCGCTGGTGCCTTTCCCCTGGGCCTAGGCCTCGGTTGAGGCCTCCTTGGAGAGGAGGTTGCTGGCAGGGGCTGTCTCCACACTGCAAGGTGCTGGAGCTCAGAGGGCCTCGTCAGAGGGAAGGGACCAGCAAGGGGCTGGATGCCCAAGACCTCTTTGGCCCAGCAGCCTCAGGGCAGCAGGGAGAGCAAGAGGCCCAACTTGCCCCTAGGTCGGCTCTGCCACTTCCCACACAGGCGGCCAGCCCAGCAGCTGCCTGACAGACTCTGGCTCCCCCGAGCTCTCTGCCGGTGCAGGGGGCAGGTCAGACGTGTGCATGTGGTTCTGCCTTGGCTTGGGAGTGTGGACACCCTGCCTTGCCCCCAGGCTCAGGGGCAAGGGCCCAGAGAGAGCACCACCCTGAAGCGCTTTTCTTCCGGGCTTAGGAGCATTGTGCCCGCCTGCTGGTAACAGTGGCCGGGAGCGCTTGCAAACCGGCCTTTGGAGGCAGCCGGGGAGGTCTTCCAGTGGGAGAGGGCCGGTTGTGCTCAGAGGCCCCACAGGCCAGGGGCAGGACCCAGCAGGGCCCCTGCCCCTGGCCAGTCTTAACCAGACCTTCCTGGCCTCCGGGGGTACTGCCCCACCAAGGGGCAGGCTGCGGGGACTGGGTCCAGACATGCTCGGGCGCCTCCCCTGGCTCATCCCCGCTGGTGCCTTTCCCCTGGGCCTAGGCCTCGGTTGAGGCCTCCTTGGAGAGGAGGTTGCTGGCAGGGGCTGTCTCCACACTGCAAGGTGCTGGAGCTCAGAGGGCCTCGTCAGAGGGAAGGGACCAGTAAGGGGCTGGATGCCCAAGACCTCTTTGGCCCAGCAGCCTCAGGGCAGCAGGGAGAGCAAGAGGCCCAACTTGCCCCTAGGGCGGCTCTGCCCCTTCCCACACAGGCGGCCAACCCAGCAGCTGCCTGACAGACTCTGGCTCCCCCAAGCTCTCTGCCGGTGCAGGGGACAGGAACAGACGTGGGCATGTGGTTCTGCCTTGGCCTGGGAGTGTGTTCCCCATGCCTTGCCCCCAGGCTCAGGGGCAAGGGCCCGGAGAGAGCACCACCCCGAAGCGCTTTTCTCCCGGGCTTGGGAGCATTGTTCGTGCCTGGCGGGAACAGCGGGCGGGAGTGCTTGCAAACCGGCCTTTCGAGGCAGACGGGGAGGTCTTCCAGCGGGAGAGTGCCGGTTGTGCTCAGACGCCCCACAGGCCAGGGGCAGGACCCAGCAGTGTCCCTGCCCCTGGCAGCCTTGCCCAGACCTTCCTGGCCTCCGGGGGTACTGCCCCACCAAGGGGCAGGCTGCGGGGACTGGGTCCAGACATGCCCGGGCGCCTCCCCAGGCTCATCCCCGCTGGTGCCTTTCCCTTGGGCCTAGGCCTCGGTTGAGGCCTCCTTGGAGAGGAGGTTGCTGGCAGGGGCTGTCTCCACACTGAAAGGTGCTGGAGCTCAGAGGGCCTCGTCAGAGGGAAGGGACCAGCAATGGGCTGGATGCCCAAGACCTCTTTGGCCCAGCAGCCTCAGGGCAGCAGGGAGAGCAAGAGGCCCAACTTGCCCCTAGGTCGGCTCTGCCCCTTCCCACACAGGCGGCCAGCCCAGCAGCTGCCTGACAGACTCTGGCTCCCCCGAGCTCTCTGCCGGTGCAGGGGGCAGATCAGACGTGTGCATGTGGTTCTGCCTTGTCCTGGGAGTGTGGACACCCTGCCTTGCCCCCAGGCTCAGAGGCAAGGGCCCGGAGAGAGCACCACCCTGAAGCGCTTTTCTCCCGGGCTTGGGAGCATTGTGCACGCCTGCTGGGAACAGTGGGCGGGAGCGCTTGCAAACCGGCCTTGGAGGCAGCCGGGGAGGTCTTCCAGTGGGAGAGGGCCGGTTGTGCTCAGAGGCCCCACAGGCCAGGGGCAGGACGCAGCAGGGCCCCTGCCCCTGGCCAGCCTTGCCCAGACCTTCCTGGCCTCCGGGGGTACTGCCCCACCAAGGGGCAGGCTGCGGGGCCTGGGTCCAGACATGCCCGGGCGCCTCCCCAGGCTCATCCCCGCTGGTGCCTTTCCCCTGGGCCTAGGCCTCGGTTGAGGCCTCCTTGGAGAGGAGGTTGCTGGCAGGGGCTGTCTCCACACTGCAAGGTGCTGGAGCTCAGAGGGCCTCGTCAGAGGGAAGGGACCAGCAAGGGGCTGGATGCCCAAGACCTCTTTGGCCCAGCAGCCTCAGGGCAGCAGGGAGAGCAAGAGGCCCAACTTGCCCCTAGGTCGGCTCTGCCCCTTCCCACACAGGCGGCCAGCCCAGCAGCTGCCTGACAGACTCTGGCTCCCCCCAGCTCTCTGCCGGTGGAGGGGGCAGGAACAGACGTGTGCATGTTGTTGTGCCTTGGCCTGGGACTGTGGATCCCCTGCCTGGCCCCCAGGCTCAGGGGCAAGGGCCCGTAGAGACCACCACCCCGAAGCGCTTTTCTCCCGGGCTTGGGAGCATTGTGCGCGCCTGGCGGGAACAGTGGGCGGGAGTGCTTGCAAACAGGACTTTGGAGGCAGCCGGGGAGGTCTTCCAGTGGGAGAGGGCCGGTTGTGCTCAGAGGCCCCACAGGCCAGGGGCAGGACCCAGCAGGGCCCCTGCCCCTGGCCAGCCTTGCCCAGACCTTCCTGGCCTCCGGGCGTACTGCCCCACCAAGGGGCAGGCTGCGGGGACAGGGTCCAGACATGCCCGGGCGCCTCCCCTGGCTCAACCCCGCTGGTGCCTTTCCCCTGGGCCTAGGCCTCGGTTGAGGCCTCCTTGGAGAGGAGATTGCTGGCAGGGGCTGTCTCCACACTGCAAGGTGCTGGAGCTCAGAGGGCCTCGTCAGAGGGAAGGGACCAGTAAGGGGCTGGATGCCCAAGACGTCTTTGGCCCTGCAGCCTCAGGGCAGCAGGGAGAGCAAGAGTCCCAACTTGCCCCTAGGTCGGCTCTGCCCCTTCCCACACAGGCGGCCAGCCCAGCACCTGCCTGAGAGACTCTGGCTCCCCCGAGCTCTCTGCCGGTGCAGGGGACAGGACCAGACGTGTGCATGTGTTTCTGCCTTGGTCTGGGAGTGTGTTCCCCCTGCCTTGCCCACAGGCTCAGGGGCAAGGGCCCGGAGAGAGCACCACCCCGAAGCGCTTTTCTCCCGGGCTTGGGAGCATTGTGCGTGCCTGGCGGGAAGAGCGGGCAGGAGTGTTGGCAAACTGGCCTTTGGAGGCAGCCGGGGAGGTCTTCCAGTGGGAGAGGGCCGGTTGTGCTCAGAGGCCCCACAGGCCATGGGGAGGACCCAGCAGGGCCCCTGCCCCTGGCCAGCCTTGCCCAGATCTTCCTGGCCTCCGGGGGTACTGCCCCACCAAGGGGCAGGCTGCGGGGACTGGGTCCAGACATGCCCGGGCGCCTCCCCAGGCTCATCCCCGCTGGTGCCTTTCCCCTGGGCCTAGGCCTCGGTTGAGGCCTCCTTGGAGAGGATGTTGCTGGCAGGGGCTGTCTCCACACTGCAAGGTGCTAGAGCTCAGAGGGCCTCGTCAGAATGAAGGGACCAGCAAGGGGCTGGATGCCCAAGACCTATTTGGCCCAGCAGCCTCAGGGCAGCAGGGAGAGGAAGAGGCCCAACTTGCCCCTAGGTCGGCTCTGCCCCTTCCCACACAGGCGGCCAGCCCAGCAGCTGCCTGACAGACTCTGGCTCCCCCGAGCTCTCTGCCAGTGCAGGGGTCAGGAACAGACGTGTGCATGTGGTTCTGCCTTGGTCTGGGAGTGTGGACCAACTGCCTGGCCCCCAGGCTCAGGGGCAAGGGCCCGAGGAGAGCACCACCCCGAAGTGCTTTTTTCCCGGGCTTGGGAGCATTGTGCGTGCCTGGCGGGAACAGCGGGCGGGAGTGTTGGCAAACTGGCCTTTGGAGGCAGCCGGGGAGTTCTTCGAGTGGGAGAGGGCCGGTTGTGCTCAGAGGCCCCACAGGCCAGGGGCAGGACCCAGTAGGGCCCCTGCCCCTGGCCAGCCTTGCCCAGACCTTCCTGGCCTCCGGGGGTACTGCCCCACCAAGGGGCAGGCTGCGGGGACTGGGTCCAGACATGCCTGGGCGCCTCCCCAGGCTCATCCCCGCTGGTGCCTTTCCCCTGGGCATAGGCCTCCGTTGATGCCTCCTTGGAGAGGAGGTTGCTGGCAGGGGCTGTCTCCACACTGCAAGGTGCTGGAGCTCAGAGGGCCTCGTCAGCGGGAAGGGACCAGCAAGGGGCTGGATGCCCAAGACCTCTTTGGCCCAGCAGCCTCAGGGCAGCAGGGAGAGCAAGAGGCCCAACTTGCCCCTAGGTCGGCTCTGCCCCTTCCCACACAGGCAGCCAACCCAGCAGCTGCCTGACAGACTCTGGCTCCCCCGAGCTCTCTGCCGGTGCAGGGGTCAGGAACAGACGTGTGCATATGGTTCTGCCTTGGTCTGGGAGTGTGGACCCACTGCCTGGACCCCAGGCTCAGGGGCAAGGGCCCGGAGAGAGCAACACCCCGAAGCGCTTTTCTCCTGGCCTTGGGAGCGTTGTGCGTGCCTGGCGGGAACAGCGGGCGGGAGTGTTGGCAAACCCGCCTTTGGAGGCAGCCGGGGAGGTCTTCCAGTGGGAGAGGGCCGGTTGTGCTCAGAGGCCCCACAGGCCAAGGGCAGGACCCAGCAGGGACCCTGCCCCTGGCCAGCCTTGCCCAGACCTTCCTGGCCTCCGGGGGTACTGCCCCACCAAGGGGCAGGCTGCGGGGACTGGGTCCTGATATGCCCGTGCGCCTCCACTGGCTCATCCCCGCTGGTGCCTTTCCCCTGTGCCTAGGCCTCGGTTGAGGCCTCGTTGGAGAGGAGGTTGCTGGCAGGGGCTGTCTCCACACTGCAAGGTGCTGGAGCTCAGAGGGCCTCGTCAGAGGGAAGGGACCAGCAAGGGGCTGGATGCCCAAGACCTCTTTGGCCCAGCAGCCTCAGGGCAGCAGGGAGAGCAAGAGGCCCAACTTGCCCCTAGGTCGGCTCTGCCCCTTCCCACACAGGCGGCCAGCCCAGCAGCTGCCTGACAGACTCTGGCTCCCCCGAGCTCTCTGCCGGTGGAGGGGGCAGGAACAGACGTGTGCATGTTGTTGTGCCTTGGCCTGGGACTGTGGATCCCCTGCCTGGCCCCCAGGCTCAGGGGCAAGGGCCCGGAGAGACCACCACCCCGAAGCGCTTTTCTCCCGGGCTTGGGAGCATTGTGCGCGCCGGGCGGGAACAGTGGGCGGGAGTGCTTGCAAACCGGCCTTTGGAGGCAGCCGGGGAGGTCTTCCAGTGGGAGAGGGCCGGTTGTGCTCAGAGGCCCCACAGGCCAGGGGCAGGACCCAGCAGGGCCCCTGCCCCTGGCCAGCCTTGCCCAGACCTTCCTGGCCTCCGGGCGTACTGCCCCACCAAGGGGCAGGCTGCGGGGACAGGGTCCAGACATGCCCGGGCGCGTCCCCTGGCTCAACCCCGCTGGTGCCTTTCCCCTGGGCCTAGGCCTCGGATGAGGCCTCCTTGGAGAGGAGATTGCTGGCAGGGGCTGTCTCCACACTGCAAGGTGCTGGAGCTCAGAGGGCCTCGTCAGAGGGAAGGGACCAGTAAGGGGCTGGATGCCCAAGACGTCTTTGGCCCTGCAGCCTCAGGGCAGCAGGGAGAGCAAGAGGCCCAACTTGCCCCTAGGTCGGCTCTGCCCCTTCCCACAGAGGCGGCCAGCCCAGCACCTGCCTGAGAGACTCTGGCACCCCCGAGCTCTCTGCCGGTGCAGGGGACAGGAACAGACGTGTGCATGTGTTTCTGCCTTGGTCTGGGAGTGTGTTCCCCCTGCCTTGCCCACAGGCTCAGGGGCAAGGGCCCGGAGAGAGCACCACCCCGAAGCGCTTTTCTCCCGGGCTTGGGAGCATTGTGCGTGCCTGGCGGGAAGAGCGAGCAGGAGTGTTGGCAAACTGGCCTTTGGAGGCAGCCGGGGAGGTCTTCCAGTGGGAGAGGGCCGGTTGTGCTCAGAGGCCCCACAGGCCATGGGGAGGACCCAGCAGGGCCCCTGCCCCTGGCCAGCCTTGCCCAGATCTTCCTGGCCTCCGGGGGTACTGCCCCACCAAGGGGCAGGCTGCGGGGACTGGGTCCAGACATGCCCGGGCGCCTCCCCAGGCTCATCCCCGCTGGTGCCTTTCCCATGGGCCTAGGCCTCGGTTGAGGCCTCCTTGGAGAGGATGTTGCTGGCAGGGGCTGTCTCCACACTGCAAGGTGCTGGAGCTCAGAGGGCCTCGTCAGAGGGAAGGGACCAGCAAGGGGCTGGATGCCCAAGACCTCTTTGGCCCAGCAGCCTCAGGGCAGCAGGGAGAGGAAGAGGCCCAACTTGCCCCTAGGTCGGCTCTGCCCCTTCCCACACAGGCGGCCAGCCCAGCAGCTGCCTGACAGACTCTGGCTCCCCCGAGCTCTCTGCCGGTGCAGGGGTCAGGAACAGACGTGTGCATGTGGTTCTGCCTTGGTCTGGGAGTGTGGACCAACTGCCTGGCCCCCAGGCTCAGGGGCAAGGGCCCGAGGAGAGCACCACCCCGAAGTGCTTTTCTCCCGGGCTTGGGAGCATTGTGCGTGCCTGGCGGGAACAGTGGGCGGGAGTGTTGGCTAACTGGCCTTTGGAGGCAGCCGGGGAGTTCTTCCAGTGGGAGAGGGCCGGTTGTGCTCAGAGGCCCCACAGGCCAGGGGCAGGACCCAGCAGGGCCCCTGCCCCTGGCCAGCCTTGCCCAGACCTTCCTGGCCTCCGGGGGTACTGCCCCACCAAGGGGCAGGCTGCGGGGACTGGGTCCAGACATGCCCGGGCGCCTCCCCAGGCTCATCCCCGCTGGTGCCTTTCCCCTGGGCCTAGGCCTCGGTTGAGGCCTCCTTGGAGAGGAGGTTGCTGGCAGGGGCTGTCTCCACACTGCAAGGTGCTGGAGCTCAGAGGGCCTCGTCAGAGTGAAGGGACCAGCAAGGGGCTGGATGCCCAAGACCTCTTTGGCCCAGCAGCCTCAGGGCAGCAGGGAGAGGAAGAGGCCCAACTTGCCCCTAGGTCGGCTCTGCCCCTTCCCACACAGGCGGCCAGCCCAGCAGCTGCCTGACAGACTCTGGCTCCCCCGAGCTCTCTGCCGGTGCAGGGGTTAGGTACAGACGTGTGCATGTGGTTCTGCCTTGGTCTGGGAGTGTGGACCAACTGCCTGGCCCCCAGGCTCAGGGGCAAGGGCCCGAGGAGAGCACCACACCGAAGTGCTTTTCTCCCGGGATTGGGAGCATTGTGCGTGCCTGGCGGGAACAGCGGGCGGGAGTGTTGGCAAACTGGCCTTTGGAGGGAGCCGGGGAGTTCTTCCAGTGGGAGAGGGCCGGTTGTGCTCAGAGGCCCCACAGGCCAGGGGCAGGACCCAGCAGGGCCCCTGCCCCTGGCCAGCCTTGCCCAGACCTTCCTGGCCTCCGGGGGTACTGCCCCACCAAGGGGCAGGCTGCGGGGACTGGGTCCAGACATGCCCGGGCGCCTCCCCAGGCTCATCCCCGCTGGTGCCTTTCCCCTGGGCCTAGGCCTCGGTTGAGGCCTCCTTGGAGAGGAGGTTGCTGGCAGGGGCTGTCTCCACACTGCAAGGTGCTGGAGCTCAGAGGGCCGCGTCAGAGGGAAGGGACCAGCAAGGGGCTGGATGCCCAAGACCTCTTTGGCCCAGCAGCCTCAGGGCAGCAGGGAGAGCAAGAGGCCCAACTTGCCCCTAGGTCGGCTCTGCCCCTTCCCACACAGGCGGCCAGCCCAGCACCTGCCTGAGAGACTCTGGCTCCCCCGAGCTCTCTGCCGGTGTAGGGGGCAGGAACAGACGTGTTCATGTCGTTCTGTCTTGGCCTGGGAGTGTGTTCCCCCTGCCTGGCCCGCATGCTTAGGGGCAAGGGCCCGGAGAGAGCACCACCCCGAAGCGCTTTTCTACCGGGCTTGGGAGCATTGTGCGTGCCTGGCGGGAACAGCGGGCGGGAGTGCTTGCAAACCGGCCTTTCGAGGCAGACGGGGAGGTCTTCCAGCGGGAGAGTGCCGGTTGTGCTCAGACGTCCCACAGGCCAGTGGCAGGACCCAGCGCTGTCCCTGCCCCTGGCAGCCTTGCACAGACCTTCCTGGCCTCCGGGGGTACTGCCCCACCAAGGGGCAGGCTGCGGGGACTGGGTCCAGACATGCCCTTGCGCCTCCACTGGCTCATCCCCGCTGGTGCCTTTCCCCTGGGCCTAGGCCTCGGTTGAGGCCTCCTTGGAGAGGAGGTTGCTGGCAGGGGCTGTCTCCACACTGCAAGGTGCTGGAGCTCAGAGGGCCTCGTCAGAGGGAAGGGACCAGTAAGGGGCTGGATGCCCAAGACGTCTTTGGCCCAGCAGCCTCAGGGCAGCAGGGAGAGGAAGAGGCCCAACTTGCCCCTAGGTCGGCTCTGCCCCTTCCCACACAGGCAGCCAACCCAGCAGCTGCCTGACAGACTCTGGCTCCCCCGAGCTCTCTGCCGGTGCAGGGGACAGGAACAGACGTGTGCATGTGGTTCTGCCTTGGTCTGGGAGTGTGGACCCACTGCCTGGACCCCAGGCTCAGGGGCAAGGGCCCGGAGAGAGCAACACCCCGAAGCGCTTTTCTCCTGGCCTTGGGAGCGTTGTGCGTGCCTGGCGGAACAGCGGGCGGGAGTGTTGGTAAACCCGCCTTTGGAGGCAGCCGGGGAGGTCTTCCAGTGGGAGAGGGCCGGTTGTGCTCAGAGGCCCCACAGGCCAGGGGCAGGACCCAGCAGGGACCCTGCCCCTGGCCAGCCTTGCCCAGACCTTCCTGGCCTCCGGGGGTACTGCCCCACCAAGGGGCAGGCTGCAGGGACTGGGTCCTGATATGCCCGTGCGCCTCCACTGGCTCATCCCCGCTGGTGCCTTTCCCCTGTGCCTAGGCCTCGGTTGAGGCCTCCTTGGAGAGGAGGTTGCTGGCAGGGGCTGTCTCCACACTGCAAGGTGCTGGAGCTCAGAAGGCCTCGTCAGAGGGAAGGGACCAGCAAGGGGCTGGATGCCCAAGACCTCTTTGGCCCAGCAGCCTCAGGGCAGCAGGGAGAGCAAGAGGCCCAACTTGCCCCTAGGTCGGCTCTGCCCCTTCCCACACAGGCGGCCAGCCCAGCAGCTGCCTGACAGACTCTGGCTCCCCCCAGCTCTCTGCCGGTGGAGGGGGCAGGAACAGACGTGTGCATGTTGTTGTGCCTTGGCCTGGGACTGTGGATCCCCTGCCTGGCCCCCAGGCTCAGGGGCAAGGGCCCGGAGAGACCACCACCCCGAAGCGCTTTTCTCCCGGGCTTGGGAGCATTGTGCGCGCCTGGCGGGAACAGTGGGCGGGAGTGCTTGCAAACAGGACTTTGGAGGCAGCCGGGGAGGTCTTCCAGTGGGAGAGGGCCGGTTGTGCTCAGAGGCCCCACAGGCCAGGGGCAGGACCCAGCAGGGCCCCTGCCCCTGGCCAGCCTTGCCCAGACCTTCCTGGCCTCCGGGGGTACTGCCCCACCAAGGGGCAGGCTGCGGGGACAGGGTCCAGACATGCCCGGGCGCCTCCCCTGGCTCAACCCCGCTGGTGCCTTTCCCCTGGGCCTAGGCCTCGGTTGAGGCCTCCTTGGAGAGGAGATTGCTGGCAGGGGCTGTCTCCACACTGCAAGGTGCTGGAGCTCAGAGGGCCTCGTCAGAGGGAAGGGACCAGTAAGGGGCTGGATGCCCAAGACGTCTTTGGCCCTGCAGCCTCAGGGCAGCAGGGAGAGCAAGAGGCCCAACTTGCCCCTAGGTCGGCTCTGCCCCTTCCCACACAGGCGGCCAGCCCAGCACCTGCCTGAGAGACTCTGGCTCCCCCGAGCTCTCTGCCGGTGCAGGGGACAGGAACAGACGTGTGCATGTGTTTCTGCCTTGGTCTGGGAGTGTGTTCCCCCTGCCATGCCCACAGGCTCAGGGGCAAGGGCCCGGAGAGAGCACCACCCCGAAGCGCTTTTCTCCCGGGCTTGGGAGCATTGTGCGTGCCTGGCGGGAAGAGCGGGCAGGAGTGTTGGCAAACTGGCCTTTGGAGGCAGCCGGGGAGGTCTTCCAGTGGGAGAGGGCCGGTTGTGCTCAGAGGCCCCACAGGCCATGGGGAGGACCCAGCAGGGCCCCTGCCCCTGGCCAGCCTTGCCCAGATCTTCCTGGCCTCCGGGGGTACTGCCCCACCAAGGGGCAGGCTGCGGGGACTGGGTCCAGACATGCCCGGGCGCCTCCCCAGGCTCATCCCCGCTGGTGCCTTTCCCCTGGGCCTAGGCCTCGGTTGAGGCCTCCTTGGAGAGGATGTTGCTGGCAGGGGCTGTCTCCACACTGCAAGGTGCTGGAGCTCAGAGGGCCTCGTCAGAGGGAAGGGACCAGCAAGGGGCTGGATGCCCAAGACCTCTTTGGCCCAGCAGCCTCAGGGCAGCAGGGAGAGCAAGAGGCCCAACTTGCCCCTAGGTCGGCTCTGCCCCTTCCCACACAGGCGGCCAGCCCAGCAGCTGCCTGACAGACTCTGGCTCCCCCGAGCTCTCTGCCCGTGCAGGGGTCAGGAACAGACGTGTGCATGTGGTTCTGCCTTGGTCTGGGAGTGTGGACCAACTGCCTGGCCCCCAGGCTCAGGGGCAAGGGCCCGAGGAGAGCACCACCCCGAAGTGCTTTTCTCCCGGGCTTGGGAGCATTGTGCGTGCCTGGCGGGAACAGCGGGCGGGAGTGTTCGCAAACTGGCCCTTGGAGTCAGCCGGGGAGTTCTTCCAGTGGGAGAGGGCCGGTTGTGCTCAGAGGCCCCACAGGCCAGGGGCAGGACCCAGCAGGGCCCCTGCCCCTGGCCAGCCTTGCCCAGACCTTCCTGGCCTCCGGGGGTACTGCCCCACCAAGGGGCAGGCTGCGGGGACTGGGTCCAGACATTCCTGGGCACCTCCCCAGGCTCATCCCCGCTGGTGCCTTTCCCCTGGGCATAGGCCTCGGTTGATGCCTCCTTGGAGAGGAGGTTGCTGGCAGGGGCTGTCTCCACACTGCAAGGTGCTGGAGCTCAGAGGGCCTCGTCAGAGGGAAGGGACCAGCAAGGGGCTGGATGCCCAAGACCTCTTTGGCCCAGCAGCCTCAGGGCAGCAGGGAGAGCAAGAGGCCCAACTTGCCCCTAGGTCGGCTCTGCCCCTTCCCACACAGGCGGCCAGCCCAGCAGCTGCCTGACAGACTCTGGCTCCCCCCAGCTCTCTGCCGGTGGAGGGGGCAGGAACAGACGTGTGCATGTTGTTGTGCCTTGGCCTGGGACTTTGGATCCCCTGCCTGGCCCCCAGGCTCAGGGGCAAGGGCCCGGAGAGACCACCACCCCGAAGCGCTTTTCTCCCGGGCTTGGGAGCATTGTGCGTGCCTGGCGGAAAGAGCGGGCAGGAGTGTTGGCAAACTGGCCTTTGGAGGCAGCCGGGGAGGTCTTCCAGTGGGAGAGGGCCGGTTGTGCTCAGAGGCCCCACAGGCCATGGGGAGGACCCAGCAGGGCCCCTGCCCCTGGCCAGCCTTGCCCAGACCTTCCTGGCCTCCGGGGGTACTGCCCCACCAAGGGGCAGGCTGCGGGGACTGGGTCCAGACATGCCCGGGCGCCTCCCCAGGCTCATCCCCGCTGGTGCCTTTCCCCTGGGCCTAGGCCTCGGTTGAGGCCTCCTTGGAGAGGAGGTTGCTGGCAGGGGCTGTCTCCACACTGCAAGGTGCTGGAGCTCAGAGGGCCTCGTCAGAGGGAAGGGACCAGCAAGGGGCTGGATGCCCAAGACCTCTTTGGCCCAGCAGCCTCAGGGCAGCAGGGAGAGCAAGAGGCCCAACTTGCCCCTAGGTCGGCTCTGCCCCTTCCCACACAGGCGGCCAGCCCAGCACCTGCCTGAGAGACTCTGGCTCCCCCGAGCTCTCTGCTGGTGCAGGGGACAGGAACAGACGTGTGCATGTGTTTCTGCCTTGGTCTGGGAGTGTGTTCCCCCTGCCTTGCCCACAGGCTCAGGGGCAAGGGCCCGGAGAGAGCACCACCCCGAAGCGCTTTTCTCCCGGGCTTGGGAGCATTGTGCGTGCCTGGCGGGAAGAGCGGGCAGGAGTGTTGGCAAACTGGCCTTTGGAGGCAGCCGGGGAGGTCTTCCAGTGGGAGAGGGCCGGTTGTGCTCAGAGGCCCCACAGGCCATGGGGAGGACCCAGCAGGGCCCCTGCCCCTGGCCAGCCTTGCCCAGATCTTCCTGGCCTCCGAGGGTACTGCCCCACCAAGGGGCAGGCTGCGGGGACTGGGTCCAGACATGCCCGGGCGCCTCCCCAGGCTCATCCCCGCTGGTGCCTTTCCCCTGGGCCTAGGCCTCGGTTGAGGCCTCCTTGGAGAGGATGTTGCTGGCAGGGGCTGTCTCCACACTGCAAGGTGCTAGAGCTCAGAGGGCCTCGTCAGAGGGAAGGGACCAGCAAGGGGCTGGATGCCCAAGACCTCTTTGGCCCAGCAGCCTCAGGGCAGCAGGGAGAGCAAGAGGCCCAACTTGCCCCTAGGTCGGCTCTGCCCCTTCCCACACAGGCGGCCAGCCCAGCATTTGCCTGACAGACTCTGGCTCTCCCGAGCTCTCTGCCGGTGCAGGGGTCAGGAACAGACGTGTGCATGTGGTTCTGCCTTGGTCTGGGAGTGTGGACCAACTGCCTGGCCCCCAGGCTCAGGGGCAAGGGCCCGAGGAGAGCACCACCCCGAAGTGCTTTTCTCCCGGGCTTGGGAGCATTGTGCGTGCCTGGCGGGAACAGCGGGCGGGAGTGTTCGCAAACTGGCCCTTGGAGTCAGCCGGGGAGTTCTTCCAGTGGGAGAGGGCCGGTTGTGCTCAGAGGCCCCACAGGCCTGGGGCAGGACCCAGCAGGGCCCCTGCCCCTGGCCAGCCTTGCCCAGACCTTCCTGGCCTCCGGGGGTACTGCCCCACCAAGGGGCAGGCTGCGGGGACTGGGTCCAGACATGCCTGGGCACCTCCACAGGCTCATCCCCGCTGGTGCCTTTCCCCTGGGCATAGGCGTCGGTTGATGCCTCCTTGGAGAGGAGGTTGCTGGCAGGGGCTGTCTCCACACTGCAAGGTGCTGGAGCTCAGAGGGCCTCGTCAGAGGGAAGGGACCAGCAAGGGGCTGGATGCCCAAGACCTCTTTGGCCCAGCAGCCTCAGGGCAGCAGGGAGAGCAAGAGGCCCAACTTGCCCCTAGGTCGGCTCTGCCCCTTCCCACACAGGCGGCCAGCCCAGCAGCTGCCTGACAGACTCTGGCTCCCCCCAGCTCTCTGCCGGTGGAGGGGGCAGGAACAGACGTGTGCATGTTGTTGTGCCTTGGCCTGGGACTGTGGATCCCCTGCCTGGCCCCCAGGCTCAGGGGCAAGGGCCCGGAGAGACCACCACCCCGAAGCGCTTTTCTCCCGGGCTTGGGAGCATTGTGCGTGCCTGGCGGTAAGAGCGGGCAGGAGTGTTGGCAAACTGGCCTTTGGAGGCAGCCGGGGAGGTCTTCCAGTGGGAGAGGGCCGGTTGTGCTCAGAGGCCCCACAGGCCATGGGGAGGACCCAGCAGGGCCCCTGCCCCTGGCCAGCCTTGCCCAGATCTTCCTGGCCTCCGGGGGTACTGCCCCACCAAGGGGCAGGCTGCGGGGACTGGGTCCAGACATGCCCGGGCGCCTCCCCAGGCTCATCCCCGCTGGTGCATTTCCCCTGGGCCTAGGCCTCGGTTGAGGCCTCATTGGAGAGGAGGTTGCTGGCAGGGGCTGTCTCCACACTGCAAGGTGCTGGAGCTCAGAGGGCCTCGTCAGAGGGAAGGGACCAGCAAGTGGCTGGATGCCCAAGACCACTTTGGCCCAGCAGCCTCAGGGCAGCAGGGAGAGGAAGAGGCCCAACTTGCCCCTAGGTCGGCTCTGCCCCTTCCCACACAGGCGGCCAGCCCAGCAGCTGCCTGACAGATTCTGGCTCCCCCGAGCTCTCTGCCGGTGCAGGGGTCAGGAACAGACGTGTGCATGTGGTTCTGCCTTGGTCTGGGAGTGTGGACCAACTGCCTGGCCCCCAGGCTCAGGGGCAAGGGCCCGAGGAGAGCACCACCCCGAAGCGCTTTTCTCCCGGGCTTGGGAGCATTGTGCGTGCCTGGCGGGAACAGCGGGCGGGAGTGTTGGCAAACTGGCCTTTGGAGGCAGCCGGGGAGTTCTTCCAGTGGGAGAGGGCCGGTTGTGCTCAGAGGCCCCACAGGCCAGGGGCAGGACCCAGCAGGGCCCCTGCCCCTGGCCAGCCTTGCCCAGACCTTCCTGGCCTCCGGGGGTACTGCCCCACCAAGGGGCAGGCTGCGGGGACTGGGTCCAGACATGCCCGTGCGCCTCCCCAGGCTCATCCCCGCTGGTGCCTTTCCCCTGGGCCTAGGCCTCGGTTGAGGCCTCCTTGGAGAGGAGGTTGCTGGCAGGGGCTGTCTCCACACTGCAAGGTGCTGGAGCTCAGAGGGCCTCGTCAGAGGGAAGGGACCAGCAAGGGGCTGGATGCCCAAGACCTCTTTGGCCCAGCAGCCTCAGGGCAGCAGGGAGAGCAAGAGGCCCAACTTGCCCCTAGGTCGGCTCTGCCACTTCCCACACAGGCGGCCAGCCCAGCAGCTGCCTGACAGACTCTGGCTCCCCCGAGCTCTCTGCCGGTGCAGGGGGCAGGTCAGACGTGTGCATGTGGTTCTGCCTTGGCCTGGGAGTGTGGACACCCTGCCTTGCCCCCAGGCTCAGGGGCAAGGGCCCAGAGAGAGCACCACCCTGAAGCGCTTTTCTTCCGGGCTTAGGAGCATTGTGCCCGCCTGCTGGTAACAGTGGCCGGGAGCGCTTGCAAACCGGCCTTTGGAGGCAGCCGGGGAGGTCTTCCAGTGGGAGAGGGCCGGTTGTGCTCAGAGGCCCCACAGGCCAGGGGCAGGACCCAGCAGGGCCCCTGCCCCTGGCCAGTCTTACCCAGACCTTCCTGGCCTCCGGGGGTACTGCCCCACCAAGGGGCAGGCTGCGGGGACTGGGTCCAGACATGCTCGGGCGCCTCCCCTGGCTCATCCCCGCTGGTGCCTTTCCCCTGGGCCTAGGCCTCGGTTGAGGCCTCCTTGGAGAGGAGGTTGCTGGCAGGGGCTGTCTCCACACTGCAAGGTGCTGGAGCTCAGAGGGCCTCGTCAGAGGGAAGGGACCAGTAAGGGGCTGGATGCCCAAGACGTCTTTGGCCCAGCAGCCTCAGGGCAGCAGGGAGAGCAAGAGGCCCAACTTGCCCCTAGGGCGGCTCTGCCCCTTCCCACACAGGCGGCCAACCCAGCAGCTGCCTGACAGACTCTGGCTCCCCCAAGCTCTCTGCCGGTGCAGGGGACAGGAACAGACGTGGGCATGTGGTTCTGCCTTGGCCTGGGAGTGTGTTCCCCATGCCTTGCCCCCAGGCTCAGGGGCAAGGGCCCGGAGAGAGCACCACCCCGAAGCGCTTTTCTCCCGGGCTTGGGAGCATTGTGCAAGTCTGGCGTGAACAGCGGGTGGGAGTGTTGGCAAACAGGACTTTGGAGGCAGCCGGGCAGGTCTTCCAGCGGGAGAGTGCCGGTTGTGCTCAGACGCCCCACAGGCCAGGGGCAGGACCCAGCAGTGTCCCTGCCCCTGGCAGCCTTGCCCAGACCTTCCTGGCCTCCGGGGGTACTGCCCCACCAAGGGGCAGGCTGCGGGGACTGGGTCCAGACATGCCCTTGCGCCTCCACTGGCTCATCCCCGCTGGTGCCTTTCCCCTGGGCCTAGGCCTCGGTTGAGGCCTCCTTGGAGAGGAGGTTGCTGGCAGGGGCTGTCTCCACACTGCAAGGTGCTGGAGCTCAGAGGGCCTCGTCAGAGGGAAGGGACCAGCAAGGGGCTGGATGCCCAAGACCTCTTTGGCCCAGCAGCCTCAGGGCAGCAGGGAGAGGAAGAGGCCCAACTTGCCCCTAGGTCGGCTCTGCCCCTTCCCACAAAGGCGGCCAGCCCAGCAGCTGCCTGACAGACTCTGGCTCCCCCGAGCTCTCTGCCGGTGCAGGGGTCAGGAACAGACGTGTGCATGTTGTTCTGCCTTGGCCTGGGAGTGTGGACCCCCTGCCTGGCCCCCAGTCTCAGGGGCAAGGGCCCGGAGAGAGCACCACCCCGAAGCGCTTTTCTCCCGGGATGGGAGCATTGTGCGCGCTTGGTGGGAACAGTGGGCGGGAGTGCATGCAAAACGGCCTTTGGAGGCAGCCGGGGAGGTCTTCCAGTGGGAGAGGGCCGGTTGTGCTCAGAGGCCCCACAGGCCAGGGGCAGGACCCAGCAGGGCCCCTGCCCCTGGCCAGCCTTGCCCAGACCTTCCTGGCCTCCGGGGGTACTGCCCCACCAAGGGGCAGGCTGCGGGGACTGGGTCCAGACATGCTCGGGCGCCTCCCCTGGCTCATCCCCGCTGGTGCCTTTCCCCTGGGCCTAGGCCTCGGTTGAGGCCTCCTTGGAGAGGAGGTTGCTGGCAGGGGCTGTCTCCACACTGCAAGGTGCTGCAGCTCAGAGAGCCTCGTCAGAGAGAAGGGACCAGTAAAGGGCTGGATGCCCAAGACATCTTTGGCCCAGCAGCCTCAGGGCAGCAGGGAGAGCAAGAGGCCCAACTTGCCCCTATTCGGCTCTGCCCCTTCCCACACAGGCGGCCAACCCAGCAGCTGCCTGACAGACTCTGGCTCCCCCAAGCTCTCTGCCGGTGCAGGGGACAGGAACAGACGTGGGCATGTGGTTCTGCCTTGGCCTGGGAGTGTGTTCTCCCTGCCTTGCCCCCAGGCTCATGGGCAAGGGCCCGGAGAGAGCACCACCCCGAAGCGCTTTTCTCCCGGGCTTGGGAGAATTGTGCGTGCCTGGCGGGAACAGCGGGCGGGAGTGTTGGCAAACCGGCCTTTGGAGGCACCCGGGGAGGTCTTCCAGTGGGAGAGGGCCGGTTGTGCTCAGAGGCCCCACAGGCCAGGGGCAGGGCCCAGCAGGGCCCCTGCCCCTGACCAGCCTTGCCCAGACCTTCCTGGCCTCCGGGGGTACTGCCTCACCAAGGGGCAGGCTGCGGGGACTGGGTCCAGACATGCCCGGGCGCCTCCCCAGGCTCTTCCCAGCTGGTGCCTTTCCCCTGGGGCTAGGCCTCGGTTGAGGCCTCCTTGGAGAGGAGGTTGCTGGCAGAGGCTGTCTCCACACTGCAAGGTGCTGGAGCTCAGAGGGCCTCGTCAGAGGGAAGGGACCAGCAAGGGGCTGGATGCCCAAGACCTCTTTGGCCCAGCAGCCTCAGGGCAGCAGGGAGAGCAAGAGGCCCAACTTGCCCCTAGGTCGGCTCTGCCCCTTTCCACACAGGCCGCCAACCCAGCAGCTGCCTGGCATACTCTGGCTCCCCCGAGCTCTCTGCCGGTGCAGGGACCAGGAACAGACGTTTGCATGTGGTTCTGCCTTGGCCTGGGAGTGTGTTCCCCCTGCATTGCCCCCAGGCTCAGGGGCAAGGGACCGGTGAGAGCACCACCCCGAAGCGCTTTTCTCCCGGGCTTGGGAGCATTGTGCGTGCCTGGCGGGAACAGCGGGCATGAGTTCTTGCAAACTGTCCTTTGGAGGCAGCCGGGGAGGTCTTCCAAGGGCCCGGACTGATCACCACCCCAAAATGCTTTTCTCCCGGGCTTGGGAGCATTGTGTGCGGCTGTCGGGAACAGCGGACATGAGTGCTTGCAAACCGGCCTTTGGAGGCCGCCCGGGAGGTCTTCCAAGCGCCCGGAGAGAACACTACCCTAAAATGCTTTTCTTCCGGGCTTGGGAGCATTGTGCGCGCGTGGCGGGAACAGCAGGCAGGAGTGCTTGCAAACCGGCCTTTGGAGGCAGCCGGGGAGGTCTTCCAAGGGCCCGGAGAGAGCACCAGCTCGAAGCGCTTTTCTCTCGGGTTTTGGAGCATTGTGTGCGGCTGGTGGGACAGCGGGAGGGAATTCTTGCAAACCGGCATTTGGCAGCAGCCAGAGAAGTCTTCCAAGGGCGCGGAGAGAGCACCACCCCGAAGCGCTTTTCTCCGGGGTTTTGGAACATTGTGTGTGCCTGGCGGGAACAGCGAGTGGGAATGCTTGCAAACCGGCCTTTGGGGGCAGCCGGTGAGGTCCTCCATGGTCCCTGAGAGAACACCACCCCGAAGCGCTTTTCTCACGGTCTTGGGAGCATTGTGCGTGGCTGGCGGGAACAGCGGGCATGAGTGCTTGCAAACTGTCCTTTGGAGGCAGCCGGGGAGGTCTTCCAAGGGCCGGACTGATCACCACCCCAAAATGCTTTTCTCTCGGGCTTGGGAGCATTGTGCGCGGCTGTCGGGAACAACGGACATGAATGCTTGCAAACCGGCCTTTGGAGGCAGCCCGGGAGGTCTTCCAAGGGCCCGGAGAGAGCACCACCCCAAAATGCTTTTCTCCCGGGCTTGGGAGCATTGTGCGTGGCTGGCGGAAGCACCGGGAATGAGTACTTACAAACCGGCCTTTGGGGGCAGCCGGGGAGGTCTTGAAAGTGCCCGGAGAGAGCACCACCCCGAAGCGCTTTTCTCCCGGGCTTGGGAACATTGTGCGCGGCTGGCGGGAACAGCAGGCAGGACTGCTTGCAAACTGGCCTTTGGAGGCAGCCGGGGAGGTCTTCCAAGGGCCCGGAGTGAGCACCACCCCAAAATGCTTTTCTCCCGGGCTTGGGAGCATTGTGCGCGGCTGGTGGGAACAACGGGCATGAGTGCTTGCAAACCGGCCTTTGGAGGCAGCCGGGGACGTCTTCCAAGGGCCCGGAGAGAGCACCACCCCGAAGCGCTTTTCTCCCGGGCTTGGGAGCATTGTGCGCGGCTGGCGGGAACAGCAGGCAGGACTGCTTGCAAACTGGCCTTTGGAGGCAGCCGGGGAGGTCTTCCAAGGGCCCGGAGTGAGCACCACCCCAAAATGCTTTTCTCCCGGGCTTGGGAGCATTGTGCGCGGCTGGTGGGAACAACGGGCATGAGTGCTTGCAAACCGGCTTTTGGAGGCAGCCGGGGACGACTTCCAAGGGACCGGAGAGATCACCACCCCGAAGCACTTTTCTCCCGGGCTTGGGAGCATTGTGCGTGGCTGGCGGGAACAGCAGGAAGGAGTCCTTGCAAACCGGCCTTTGGAGGCAGCGGGGGAGGTCTTCCAAGGGCCTGTAGAGAGCACCACCCCGAAGTGCTTTTCTCCCGGGCTTGGGAGTATTGTGCGCGGGTGGCGGGAACAGCAGGCAGGAGTGCTTGAAAACCGGCCTTTGCAGGCAGCCGGGGAGGTCTTCCAGGGCCCGGTGTGAGCACCTCCCCAAAAAGCTTTTCTCCCGGGCTTGGGAGCATTGTGCGCGGCTGGTGGGAACAGCGGGCATGAGTGCTTGCAAACTGGCCACTGGAGGCAGCCGGGGAGGTCTTCCAAGGGCCTGTAGAGAGCACCACCCCAAAATGCTTCTCTCCCGGGCTTGGGAGCATTGTGCGTGGCTGGCGGGAACAGCAGGAAGGAGTCCTTGCAAACCGGCCTTTGGAGGCAGCCGGGGAGGTCTTCCAAGGGCCTGTAGAGAGCACCACCCCGAAGCGCTTTTCTCCCGGGCTTGGGAGCATTGTGCGCAGGTGGCGGGAACAGCAGGCAGGAGTGCTTGAAAACTGGCCTTTGGAGGCAGCCGGGGAGGTCTTCCAGGGCCCGGTGTGAGCACCACCCCAAAAAGCTTTTCTCCCGGGCTTGGGAGCATTGTGCGCGGCTGGTGGGAACAGCGGACATGAGTGCTTGCAAACTGGCCATTGGAGGCAGCCGGGGAGGTCTTCCAAGGGCCTGGAGTGAGCACCACCCCAAAATGCTTTTCTCCCGGGCTTGGGAGCATTGTGCGTGGCTGGCGGGAACAGCAGGAAGGAGTCCTTGCAAACCGGCCTTTGGAGGCAGCCGGGGAGGTCTTCCAAGGGCCTGTAGAGAGCACCACCCCGAAGCGCTTTTCTCCCGCGCTTGGGAGCATTCTGCGCGGGTGGCGGGAACAGCAGGCAGGAGTGCTTGAAAACCGTCCTTTGGAGGCAGCCGGGGAGGTCTTCCAGGGCCCGGTGTGAGCACCACCCCAAAATGCTTTTCTCCCGGGCTTGGGAGCATTGTGCGCGGATGGCGGGAACAGCAGGAAGGAGTCCTTGCAAACCGGCCTTTGGAGGCAGCCGGGGAGGTCTTCCAAGGGCCTGTAGAGAGCACCACCCCGAAGCGCTTTTCTCCCGGGCTTGGGAGCATTGTGCGCGGGTGGCGGGAACAGCAGGCAGGAGTGCTTGAAAACCGTCCTTTGGAGGCAGCCGGGGAGGTCTTCCAGGGCCCGGTGTGAGCACCACCCCAAAATGCTTTTCTCCCGGGCTTGGGAGCATTGTGCGCGGATGGCGGGAACAGCGAGTGGGAGTGCTTGCAAACCGGCCTTTGGGGGCAGCCAGGGAGGTCCTCCATGGGCACGGAGAGAACACCACCCCGAAGCGCTTTTCTCCCGGTCTTGGGAGCATTGTGCGAGGCTGGCGGGAACAGCGGGCGGGAGTGCTTGCAAACCGGCCTTTGGAGGCAGCTTGGGAGGTCTTCCAAGGGCCCGGAGAGAGCACCATCCCGAAGCACTTTTCTCACGGAATTGGGAGCATTGTTCGCGGCTGTCGGGAACAGAGGACATGAGTGCTTGCAAACCGGCCTTTAGAGGCAGCCGGGGAGTCTTCCAAGGGCCCGGAGAGAGACCACCTCAAAATGCTTTTCTCCCGGGCTTGGGAGCATTGTGTGCGGCTGGCGGGTCAGCGGGAGGGAGTTCTCGAAAACCAGCCTTTGGAGGCAGCCAGGGAGGTCTTCCAAGGGCCAGGAGAGAGCACCACCCCGAAGCGCTTTTCTCCCGGGCTTGGGAGCATTGTGCGCGGCTGGCGGGAACAGCGGGATTGAGTGCTTGCAAACCGGCCTTTGGAGGCAGCCGGGGAGGTCTTCCAAGGGCCGGGAGAGAGCACCACCCCGAAGCGCTTTTCTCCTAGGCTTGGGAGCATTGTGCGCGGCTGACGGGAACAGCGGGCATGAGTGCTTGCAAACCGGCCTTTGGAGACAAACGGGGAGGTCTTCCAAGGGCCCGTAGAGAGCACCACCCCGAAGCGCTTTTCTCCCGTGATTGGGAGCATTGTGTGCGGCTGGCGGGACAGCGGGAGGGAGTACTTGAAATCCAGCCTTTGGAGGCAGCCGGGGAGGTCTTCCAAGGGCCGGGAGAGAGCACCACCCTGAAGGGCTTTTCTCCTGGGCTTGGAGCATTTGCACGGATGGCGGGAACAGCGAGTGGGAGTGCTTGCAAACCGGCATTTGGGGGCAGCCCGGGAGGTCTTTCTTGGGCCCAGAGAGAACACCACCCCGAAACGCTTTTCTCCCGGGCTTGGGAGCATTGTGCGCGGGTGGCGGGAACAGCAGGCAGAAGTGCTTGCAAACCGGCCTTGGAGGCAGCCGGGGAGGTCTTCCAAAGCCCGGAGTGAGCACCACCCCAAAATGCTTTTCTCCCGGGCTTGGGAGCATTGTGCGCGGCTGACGGGAACAGCGGGCATGAGTGCTTGCAAACCGGCCTTTGGAGACAAACGGGGAGGTCTTCCAAGGGCCCGTAGAGAACACCACCCCGAAACGCTTTTCTCCCGGGCTTGGGAGCATTGTGCGCGGGTGGCGGGAACAGCAGGCAGAAGTGCTTGCAAACCGGCCTTGGAGGCAGCCGGGGAGGTCTTCCAAAGCCCGGAGTGAGCACCACCCCAAAATGCTTTTCTCCCGGGCTTGGGAGCATTGTGCGCAGCTGGCGTGAACAGCGGGATTGAGTACTTGCAAACCAGCCTTTGGAGGCAGCCGGGGAGGTCTTCCAGCGGGAGAGTGCCAGTTGTTCTCAGAGGCCCCACAGGCCAGGGGCAGGACCCAGCAGTGTCCCTGCCTCTGGCAGCCTTGCCCAGACATTCCTGGCCTCCGGGGGTACTGCCCCACCAAGGGGCAGGCTGCGGGGCCTGGGTCCAGACATGCCCGGGCGCCTCCCCAGGCTCATCCCCGCTGGTGCCTTTCCCCTGGGCCTAGGCCTCGGTTGAGGCCTCCTTGGAGAGGAGGTTGCCGGCAGGGGCTGTCTGCACACTGCAAGGTGCTGGAGCTCAGAGGGCCTCGTCAGAGGGAAGGGACCAGCAAAGGGCTGGATGCCCAAGACCTCTTTGACCCAGCAGCCTCAGGGCAGCAGGGAGAGCAAGAGGCCCAACTTGCCCCTAGGTCGGCTCTACCCCGTCCCACACAGGCAGCCAGCCCAGCAGCAGCCTGGCAGTCTCTGGCTCCCCCGAACTCTCTGCCGGTGTAGGGGGCAGGAACAGACGTGTGCATGTCGTTCTGCCTTGGCCTGGGAGTGTGTTCCCCCTGCCTGTCCCCCAGGCTCAGGGGCAAGGGCCCGGAGAGAGCACCACCCCGAAGCGCTTTTCTCCCGGGCTTGGGAGCATTGTGCGTGCCTGGCGGGAACAGCAGGCGGGAGTGCTTGCAAACCGGCCTTTGGAGGCAGCCGGGGAGGTCTTCCAGCGGGAGAGTGCCGGTTGTGCTCAGACGCCCCACAGGCCAGGGGCAGGACCCAGCAGTGTCCCTGCCCCTGGCAGCCTTGCCCAGACCCTCCTGGCCTCCGGGGGTACTGCCCCACCAAGGGGCAGGCTGCGGGGACTGGGTCCAGACATGGCCGGGCGCCTCCCCAGGCTCATCCCCGCTGGTGCCTTTCCCCTGGGCCTAGGCCTCGGTTGAGGCCTCCTTGGAGAGGAGGTTGCTGGCAGGGGCTGTCTCCACACTGCAAGGTGCTGGAGCTCAGAGGGCCTCGTCAGAGGGAAGGGACCAGGAAGGGGCTGGATGCCCAAGACCTCTTTGGCCCAGCAGCCTCAGGGCAGCAGGGAGAGGAAGAGGCCCAACTTGCCCCTAGGTCGGCTCTGCCCCTTCCCACACAGGCGGCCAGCCCAGCAGCTGCCTGACAGACTCTGGCTCCCCCGAGCTCTCTGCCGGTGCAGGGGTCAGGAACAGACGTGTGCATGTGGTTCTGCGTTGGTCTGGGAGTGTGGACCCACTGCTTCGCCCCCACGCTCAGGGGCAAGGGCCCGGAGAGAGCACCACCCCGAAGCGCTTTTCTCCCGGGCTTGGGAGAATTGTGCGTGCCTGGCGGGAACAGCGGGCGGGAGTGTTGGCAAACCGGCCTTTGGAGGCAGCCGGGGAAGTCTTCCAGTGGGAGAGGGCCGGTTGTGCTCAGAGGCCCCACAGGCCAGGGGCAGGACCCAGCAGGGCCCCTGCCCGTGGCCAGCCTTGCCCAGACCTTCCTGGCTTCCGGGGGTACTGCCCCACCAAGGGGCAGGCTGCGGGGACTGGGTCCAGACATGCCCGGGCGCCTCCCCAGGCTCATCCCCGCTGGTGCCTTTCCCCTGGGCCTAGGCCTCGGTTGAGGCCTCCTTGGAGAGGAGGTTGCTGGCAGGGGCTGTCTCCACACTGCAAGGTGCTGGAGCTCAGAGGGCCTGGTCAGAGGGAAGGGACAAGCAAGGGGCTGGATGCCCAAGATCTCTTTGACCCAGCAGCCTCAGGGCATCAGGGAGAGCAAGAGGCCCAACTTGCCCCTAGGTCGGCTCTGCCCCTTCCCACACAGGCGGCCAGCCCAGCAGCTGCCTGACAGACTTTGGCTCCCCCGAGCTCTCTGCCGGTGCATGGGGCAGGAACAGACGTGTGCATGTCGTTCTGCCTTGGCCTGGGAGTGTGGACAGCCTGCCTGGCCCACAGGCTCAGGGGAAAGGGCCCGGAGAGAGCACCACCCCGAGGCGATTTTCTCCCGGGCTTGGGAGCGTTGTGCGCCCTTGGTTGGAACAGTGGGCGGGAGTGCTTGCAAACCGGCCTTTGGAGGCAGCCGGGGACGTCTTCCAGTGGGAGAGGGCCGGTTGTGCTCAGAGGCCCCACAGGCCAGGGGCAGGACCCAGCAGGTCCCCTGCCCCTGGCCAGCCTTTCCCAGACCTTCCTGGCCTCCGGGGGTACTGCCCCACCAAGGGGCAGGCTGCGGGGACTGGGTCCAGACATGCCCGGGCGCCTCCCCAGGCTCATCCCCGCTGGTGCCTTTCCCCTGGGCCTAGGCCTCGGTTGAGGCCTCCTTGGAGAGGAGGTTGCTGGCAGGGGCTGTCTCCACACTGCAAGGTGCTGGAGCTCAGAGGGCCTCGTCAGAGGGAAGGGACCAGCTAGGGGCTGGATGCCCAAGACCTCTTTGGCCCAGCAGCCTCAGGGCAGCAGGGAGAGGAAGAGGCCCAACTTGCCCCTAGGTCGGCTCTGCCCCTTCCCACACAGGCGGCCAGCCCAGCACCTGCCTGACAGACTCTGGCTCCCCAGAGCTCTCTGCCGGTGCAGGGGTCAGGAACAGACGTGTGCATGTGGTTCTGCCTTGGTCTGGGAGTGTGGACCCACTGCCTGGCCCCCAGGCTCAGGGGCAAGGGCCCGGAGAGAGCACCACCCCGAAGCGCTTTTCTCCCGGGCTTGGGAGCATTGTGCGAGCCTGGCGTGAACAGCGGGCGGGAGTGTTTGCAAACAGGACTTTGGAGGCAGCTGGGGAGGTCTTCCAGTGGGAGAGGGCCGGTTGTGCTCAGAGGCCTCACAGGCCAGGGGCAGGACCCAGCAGGGCCCCTGCCCCTGGCCAGCCTTGCCCAGACCTTCCTGGCCTCCGGGGGTACTGCCCCACCAAGGGGCAGGCTGCGGGGACTGGGTCCAGACATGTCCGTGCGCCTCCCCAGGATCATCCCCGCTGGTGCTTTTCCCCTGGGCGTAGGCCTCGGTTGAGGCCTCTTTGGAGAGGAGGTTGCTGGCAGGGGCTGTCTCCACACTGCAAGGTGCTGGAGCTCAGAGGGCCTCGTCAGAGGGAAGGGACCAGCAAAGGGCTGGATGCCCAAGACGTCTTTGGCCCAGCAGCCTCAGGGCAGCAGGGAGAGCAAGAGGCCCAACTTGCCCCTAGGTCGGCTCTGCCCCTTCCCACACAGGCGGCCAACCCAGCAGCTGCCTGTCAGACTCTGGCTCCCCCAAGCTCTCTGCCGGTGCAGGGGACAGGAACAGACGTGGGCATGTGGTTCTGCCTTGGCCAGGGAGTGTGTTCCCCGTGCCTTGCCCCCAGGCTCAGGGGCAAGGGCCCGGAGAGAGAACCACCCCAATGCGCTTTTCTCCCGGGCTTGGGAGCATTGTGCGAGCCTGGCGTGAACAGCGGGCGGGAGTGTTAGCAAACAGGACTTTGGAGGCAGCCGGGGAGGTCTTCCAGTGGGAGAGGGCCGGTTGTGCTCAGAGGCCCCACAGGCCAGGGGCAGGACCCAGCAGGGCCCCTGACCCTGGCCAGCCTTGCCCAGACCTTCCTGGCCTCCGGGGGTACTGCCCCACCAAGGGGCAGGCTGCGGGGACTGGGTCCAGACATCCCCGGGCGCCTCCCCAGGCTCATCCCCGCTGGTGCCTTTCCCCTGGGCCTAGGCCTCGGTTGAGGCCTCCTTGGAGAGGAGGTTGCTGGCAGGGGCTGTCTCCACACTGCAAGGTGCTGGAGATCAGAGGGCCTCGTCAGAGGGAAGGGACCAGCAAAGGGCTGGATGCCCAAGACCTCTTTGACCCAGCAGCCTCAGGGCAGCAGGGAGAGCAAGAGGCCCAACTTGCCCCTAGGTCGGCTCTGCCCCGTCCCACACAGGCGGCCAGCCCAGCAGCAGCCTGGCAGTCTCTGGCTCCCCCGAGCTCTCTGCCGGTGTAGGGGGCAGGAACAGACGTGTGCATGTCGTTCTGCCTTGGCCTGGGAGTGTGTTCCCCCTGCCTGGCCCCCAGGCTCAGGGGCAAGGGCCCGGTGAGAGCACCACCCCGAAGCGCTTTTCTCCCGGGCTTGGGAGCATTGTGCGTGCCTGGCAGGAACAGCGGGCGGGAGTGCTTGCAAACCGGCCTTTCGAGGCAGACGGGGAGGTCTTCCAGCGGGAGAGTGCCGGTTGTGCTCAGACGCCCCACAGGCCAGGGGCAGGACCCAGCAGTGTCCCTGCCCCTGGCAGCCTTGCCCAGACCTTCCTGGCCTCCGGGGGTACTGCCCCACCAAGGGGCAGGCTGCGGGGACTGGGTCCAGACATGCCCGGGCGCCTCCCCAGGCTCATCCCCGCTGGTGCCTTTCCCCTGGGCCTAGGCCTCGGTTGAGGACTCCTTGGAGAGGAGGTTGCTGGCAGGGGCTGTCTCCACACTGCAAGGTGCTGGAGCTCAGAGGGCCTCGTCAGAGGGAAGGGACCAGCAAGGGGCTGGATGCCCAAGACCTCTTTGGCCCAGCAGCCTCAGGGCAGCAGGGAGAGCAAGAGGCCCAACTTGCCCCTAGGTCGGCTCTGCCCCTTCCCACACAGGCGGCCAGCCCAGCAGCTGCCTGACAGACTCTGGCTCCCCCGAGCTCTCTGCCGGTGCAGGGGGCAGATCAGACGTGTGCATGTGGTTCTGCCTTGTCCTGGGAGTGTGGACACCCTGCCTTGCCCCCAGGCTCAGGGGCAAGGGCCCGGAGAGAGCACCACCCTGAAGCGCTTTTCTCCCGGGCTTGGGAGCATTGTGCACGCCTGCTGGGAACAGTGGGCGGGAGCGCTTGCAAACCGGCCTTTGGAGGCAGCCGGGGAGGTCTTCCAGTGGGAGAGGGCCGGTTGTGCTCAGAGGCCCCACAGGCCAGGGGCAGGACGCAGCAGGGCCCCTGCCCCTGGCCAGCCTTGCCCAGACCTTCCTGGCCTCCGGGGGTACTGCCCCACCAAGGGGCAGGCTGCGGGGCCTGTGTCCAGACATGCCCGGGCGCCTCCCCAGGCTCATCCCCGCTGGTGCCTTTCCCCTGGGCCTAGGCCTCGGTTGAGGCCTCCTTGGAGAGGAGGTTGCTGGCAGGGGCTGTCTCCACACTGCAAGGTGCTGGAGCTCAGAGGGCCTCGTCAGAGGGAAGGGACCAGTAAGGGGCTGGATGCCCAAGACGTCTTTGGCCCAGCAGCCTCAGGGCAGCAGGGAGAGCAAGAGGCCCAACTTGCCCCTAGGGCGGCTCTGCCCCTTCCCACACAGGCGGCCAACTCAGCAGCTGCCTGACAGACTCTGGCTCCCCCAAGCTCTCTGCCGGTGCAGGGGACAGGAACAGACGTGGGCATGTGGTTCTGCCTTGGCCTGGGAGTGTGTTCCCCCTGCCTTGCCCCCAGGCTCAGGGGCAAGGGCCCGGAGAGAGCACCACCCCGAAGCGCTTTTCTCCCGGGCTTGGGAGCATTGTGCGTGCCTGGCGGGAACAGCGGGCGGGAGTGTTGGCAAACCCGCCTTTGAAGGCAGCCGGGGAGGTCTTCCAGTGGGAGAGGGCCGGTTGTGCTCAGAGGCCCCACAGGCCAGGGGCAGGACCCAGCAGGGACCCTGCCCCTGGCCAGCCTTGCCCAGACCTTCCTGGCCTCCGGGGGTACTGCCCCACCAAGGGGCAGGCTGCGGGGACTGGGTCCAGACATGCCCGGGCCCCTCCACTGGCTCATCCCCGCTGGTGCATTTCCCCTGGGCCTAGGCCTCGGTTGAGGCCTCCTTGGAGAGGAGGTTGCTGGCAGGGTCTGTCTCAACACTGCAAGGTGCTGGAGCTCAGAGGGCCTCGTCAGAGGGAAGGGACCAGCAAGGGGCTGGATGCTCAAGACCTCTTTGGCCCAGCAGCCTCAGGGCAGCAGGGAGAGCAAGAGGCCCAACTTGCCCCTAGGTCGGCTCTGCCCCTTCCCACACAGGCGGCCAGCCCAGCAGCTGCCTGACAGACTCTGGCTCCCCCCAGCTCTCTGCCGGTGGAGGGGGCAGGAACAGACGTGTGCATGTTGTTGTGCCTTGGCCTGGGACTGTGGATCCCCTGCCTGGCCCCCAGGCTCAGGGGCAAGGGCCCGGAGAGACCACCACCCCGAAGCGCTTTTCTCCCGGGCTTGGGAGCATTGTGCGCGCCTGGCGGGAACAGTGGGCGGGAGTGCTTCCACACCGGCCTTTGGAGGCAGCCGGGGAGGTCTTCCAGTGGGAGAGGGCCGGTTGTGCTCAGAGGCCCCACAGGCCAGGGGCAGGACCCAGCAGAGCCCCTGCCCCTGGCCAGCCTTGCCCAGACCTTCCTGGCCTCCGGGGGTACTGCCCCACCAAGGGGCAGGCTGCGGGGACAGGGTCCAGACATGCCCGGGCGCCTCCCCTGGCTCAACCCCGCTGGTGCCTTTCCCCTGGGCCTAGGCCTCGGTTGAGGCCTCCTTGGAGAGGAGATTGCTGGCAGGGGCTGTCTCCACACTCCAAGGTGCTGGAGCTCAGAGGGCCTCGTCAGAGGGAAGGGACCAGTAAGGGGCTGGATGCCCAAGACGTCTTTGGCCCTGCAGCCTCAGGGCAGCAGGGAGAGCAAGAGGCCCAACTTGCCCCTAGGTCGGCTCTGCCCCTTCCCACACAGGCGGCCAGCCCAGCACCTGCCTGAGAGACTCTGGCTCCCCCGAGCTCTCTGCCGGTGCAGGGGACAGGAACAGACGTGTGCATGTGTTTCTGCCTTGGTCTGGGAGTGTGTTCCCCCTGCCTTGCCCACAGGCTCAGGGGCAAGGGCCCGGAGAGAGCACCACCCCGAAGCGCTTTTCTCCCGGGCTTGGGAGCATTGTGCGCGCCTGGCGGGAACAGTGGGCGGGAGTGCTTGCAAACCGGCCTTTTGAGGCAGCCGGGGAGGTCTTCCAGTGGGAGAGGGCCGGTTGTGCTCAGAGGCCCCACAGGCCATGGGGAGGACCCAGCAGGGCCCCTGCCCCTGGCCAGCCTTGCCCAGATCTTCCTGGCCTCCGGGGGTACTGCCCCACCAAGGGGCAGGCTGCGGGGACTGGGTCCAGACATGCCCGGGCGCCTCCCCAGGCTCATCCCCGCTGGTGCCTTTCCCCTGGGCCTAGGCCTCGGTTGAGGCCTCCTTGGAGAGGATGTTGCTGGCAGGGGCTGTCTCCACACTGCAAGGTGCTGGAGCTCAGAGGGCCTCGTCAGAGGGAAGGGACCAGCAAGGGGCTGGATGCCCAAGACCTCTTTGGCCCAGCAGCCTCAGGGCAGCAGGGAGAGCAAGAGGCCCAACTTGCCCCTAGGTCGGCTCTGCCCCTTCCCACACAGGCGGCCAGCCCAGCAGCTGCCTGACAGACTCTGGCTCCCCCGAACTCTCTGCCGGTGCAGGGGTCAGGAACAGACGTGTGCATGTGGTTCTGCCTTGGTCTGGGAGTGTGGACCAACTGCCTGGACCCCAGGCTCAGGGGCAAGGGCCCGAGGAGAGCACCACCCCGAAGCGCTTTTCTCCCGGGCTTGGGAGCATTGTGCATGCCTGGCGGGAACAGCGGGCGGGAGTGTTGGCAAACTGGCCTTTGGAGGGAGCCGGGGAGTTCTTCCAGTGGGAGAGGGCCGGTTGTGCTCAGAGGCCCCACAGGCCAGGGGCAGGACCCAGCAGGGCCCCTGCCCCTGGCCAGCCTTGCCCAGACCTTCCTGGCCTCCGGGGGTACTGCCCCACCAAGGGGCAGGCTGCGGGGACTGGGTCCAGACATGCCCGGGCGCCTCCCCAGGCTCATCCCCGCTGGTGCCTTTCCCCTGGGCCTAGGCCTCGGTTGAGGCCTCCTTGGAGAGGAGGTTGCTGGCAGGGGCTGTCTCCACACTGCAAGGTGCTGGAGCTCAGAGGGCCTCGTCAGAGGGAAGGGACCAGCAAGGGGCTGGATGCCCAAGACCTCTATGGCCCAGCAGCCTCAGGGCAGCAGGGAGAGCAAGAGGCCCAACTTGCCCCTAGGTCGGCTCTGCCACTTCCCACACAGGCGGCCAGCCCAGCAGCTGCCTGACAGACTCTGGCTCCCCCGAGCTCTCTGCCGGTGCAGGGGGCAGATCAGACGTGTGCATGTGGTTCTGCCTTGGCCTGGGAGTGTGGACACCCTGCATTGCCCCCAGGCTCAGGGGCAAGGGCCCAGAGAGAGCACCACCCTGAAGCGCTTTTCTTCCGGGCTTAGGCGCATTGTGCCCGGCTGCTGGTAACAGTGGCCGGGAGCGCTTGCAAACCGGCCTTTGGAGGCAGCCGGGGAGGTCTTCCAGTGGGAGAGGGCCGGTTGTGCTCAGAGGCCCCACAGGCCAGGGGCAGGACCCAGCAGGGCCCCTGCCCCTGGCCAGCATTACCCAGACCTTCCTGGCCTCCGGGGATACTGCCCCACCAAGGGGCAGGCTGCGGGGACTGGGTCCAGACATGCTCGGGCGCCTCCCCTGGCTCATCCCCGCTGGTGCCTTTCCCCTGGGCCTAGGCCTCGGTTGAGGCCTCCTTGGAGAGGAGGTTGCTGGCAGGGGCTGTCTCCACACTGCAAGGTGCTGGAGCTCAGAGGGCCTCGTCAGAGGGAAGGGACCAGTAAGGGGCTGGATGCCCAAGACGTCTTTGGCCCAGCAGCCTCAGGGCAGCAGGGAGAGCAAGAGGCCCAACTTTCCCCTAGGGCGGCTCTGCCCCTTCCCACACAGGCGGCCAACCCAGCAGCTGCCTGACAGACTCTGGCTCCCCCAAGCTCTCTGCCGGTGCAGGGGACAGGAACAGACGTGGGCATGTGGTTCTGCCTTGGCCTGGGAGTGTGTTCCCCATGCCTTGCCCCCAGGCTCAGGGGCAAGGGCCCGGAGAGAGCACCACCCCGAAGCGCTTTTCTCCCGGGCTTGGGAGCATTGTGCAAGTCTGGCGTGAACAGCGGGTGGGAGTGTTGGCAAACAGGACTTTGGAGGCAGCCGGGGAGGTCTTCCAGTGGGAGAGGGCCGGTTGTGCTCAGAGGCCTCACAAGCCAGGGGCAGGACCCAGCAGGTCCCCTGCCCCTGGCCAGCCTTGCCCAGACCTTCCTGGCCTCCGGGGGTACTGCCCCACCAAGGGGCAGGCTGCGGGGACTGGGTCCAGACATGCCTGGGCGCCTCCCCAGGCTCATCCCCGCTGGTGCCTTTCCCCTGGGCATAGGCCTCGGTTGTTGCCTCCTTGGAGGGGAGGTTGCTGGCAGGGGCTGTCTCCACACTGCAAGGTGCTGGAGCTCAGAGGGCCTCGTCAGCGGGAAGGGACCAGCAAGGGGCTGGATGCCCAAGACCTCTTTGGCCCAGCAGCCTCAGGGCAGCAGGGAGAGCAAGAGGCCCAACTTGCCCCTAGGTCGGCTCTGCCCCTTCCCACACAGGCAGCCAACCCAGCAGCTGCCTGACAGACTCTGGCTCCCCAGAGCTCTCTGCCGGTTCAGGGGTCAGGAACAGACGTGTGCATGTGGTTCTGCCTTGGTCTGGGAGTGTGGACCCACTGCCTGGACCCCAGGCTCAGGGGCAAGGGCCCGGAGAGAGCAACACCCCGAAGCGCTTTTCTCCTGGCCTTGGGAGCGTTGTGCGTGCCTGGCGGGAACAGCGGGCGGGAGTGTTGGCAAACCCGCCTTTGAAGGCAGCCGGGGAGGTCTTCCAGTGGGAGAGGGCCGGTTGTGCTCAGAGGCCCCACAGGCCAGGGGCAGGACCCAGCAGGGACCCTGCCCCTGGCCAGCCTTGCCAGACCTTCCTGGCCTCCGGGGGTACTGCCCCACCAAGGGGCAGGCTGCGGGGACTGGGTCCAGACATGCCCGGGCCCCTCCACTGGCTCATCCCCGCTGGTGCCTTTCCCCTGGGCCTAGGCCTCGGTTGAGGCCTCCTTGGAGAGGAGGTTGCTGGCAGGGTCTGTCTCCACACTGCAAGGTGCTGGAGCTCAGAGGGCCTCGTCAGAGGGAAGGGACCAGCAAGGGGCTGGATGCTCAAGACCTCTTTGGCCCAGCAGCCTCAGGGCAGCAGGGAGAGCAAGAGGCCCAACTTGCCCCTAGGTCGGCTCTGCCCCTTCCCACACAGGCGGCCAGCCCAGCACCTGCCTGAGAGACTCTGGCTCCCCCGAGCTCTCTGCCGGTGCAGGGGACAGGTACAGACGTGTGCATGTGTTTCTGCCTTGGTCTGGGAGTGTGTTCCCCCTGCCTTGCCCACAGGCTCAGGGGCAAGGGCCCGGAGAGAGCACCACCCCGAAGCGCTTTTCTCCCGGGCTTGGGAGCATTGTGCGCGCCTGGCGGAAACAGTGGGCGGGAGTGCTTGCAAACCGGCCTTTGGAGGCAGCCGGGGAGGTCTTCCAGTGGGAGAGGGCCGGTTGTGCTCAGAGGCCCCACAGGCCATGGGGAGGACCCAGCAGGGCCCCTGCCCCTGGCCAGCCTTGCCCAGACCTTCCTGGCCTCCGGGGGTACTGCCCCACCAAGGGGCAGGCTGCCGGGACTGGGTCCAGACATGCCCGGGCGCCTCCCCAGGCTCATCCCCGCTGGTGCCTTTCCCCTGGGCCTAGGCCTCGGTTGAGGCCTCCTTGGAGAGGAGGTTGCTGGCAGGGGCTGTCTCCACACTGCAAGGTGCTGGAGCTCAGAGGGCCTCGTCAGAGGGAAGGGACCAGCAAGGGGCTGGATGCCCAAGACCTCTTTGGCCCAGCAGCCTCAGGGCAGCAGGGAGAGCAAGAGGCCCAACTTGCCCTTAGGTCGGCTCTGCCACTTCCCACACAGGCGGCCAGCCCAGCAGCTGCCTGACAGACTCTGGCTCCCCCGAGCTCTCTGCCGGTGCAGGGGGCAGGTCAGACGTGTGCATGTGGTTCTGCCTTGGCCTGGGAGTGTGGACACCCTGCCTTTCCCCCAGGCTCAGGGGCAAGGGCCCAGAGAGAGCACCACCCTGAACCGCTTTTCTTCCGGGCTTAGGCGCATTGTGCCCGCCTGCTGGTAACAGTGGCCGGGAGCGCTTGCAAACCGGCCTTTGGAGGCAGCCGGGGAGGTCTTCCAGTGGGAGAGGGCCGGTTGTGCTCAGAGGCCCCACAGGCCAGGGGCAGGACCCAGCAGGACCCCTGCCCCTGGCCAGCCTTACCCAGACCTTCCTGGCCTCCGGGGGTACTGCCCCACCAAGGGGCAGGCTGCGGGGACTGGGTCCAGACATGCTCGGGCGCCTCCCCTGGCTCATCCCCGCTGGTGTCTTTCCCCTGGTCCTAGGCCTCGGTTGAGGCCTCCTTGGAGAGGAGGTTGCTGGCAGGGGCTGTCTCCACACTGCAAGGTGCTGGAGCTCAGAGGGCCTCGTCAGAGGGAAGGGACCAGTAAGGGGCTGGATGCCCAAGACGTCTTTGGCCCAGCAGCCTCAGGGCAGCAGGGAGAGCAAGAGGCCCAACTTGCCCCTAGGGCGGCTCTGCCCCTTCCCACACAGGCGGCCAACCCAGCAGCTGCCTGACAGACTCTGGCTCCCCCAAGCTCTCTGCCGGTGCAGGGGACAGGAACAGACGTGGGCATGTGGTTCTGCCTTGGCCTGGGAGTGTGTTCCCCATGCCTTGCCCCCAGGCTCAGGGGCAAGGGCCCGGAGAGAGCACCACCCCGAAGCGCTTTTCTCCCGGGCTTGGGAGCATTGTGCAAGTCTGGCGTGAACAGCGGGTGGGAGTGTTGGCAAACAGGACTTTGGAGGCAGCCGGGGAGGTCTTCCAGTGGGAGAGGGCCGGTTGTGCTCAGAGGCCCCACAGGCCAGGGGCAGGACCCAGCAGGGCCCCTGCCCCTGGCCAGCATTGCCCAGACCTTCCTGGCCTCCGGGGGTACTGCCCCACCAAGGGGCAGGCTGCGGGGACTGGGTCCAGACATGCCCGGGCGCCTCCCCAGGCTCAACCCCGCTGGTGCTTTTCCCCTGGGCCTAGGCCTCGGTTGAGGCCTCCTTGGAGAGGAGATTGCTGGCAGGTGCTGTCTCCACACTGCAAGGTGCTGGAGCTCAGAGGGCCTCGTCAGAGGGAAGGGACCAGCAAAGGGCTGGATGCCCAAGACGTCTTTGGCCCAGCAGCCTCAGGGCAGCAGGGAGAGCAAGAGGCCCAACTTGCCCCTAGGTCGGCTCTGCCCCTTCCCACACAGGCGGCCAGCCCAGCACCTGCCTGAGAGACTCTGGCTCCCCCGAGCTCTCTGCCGGTGTAGGGGGCAGGAACAGACGTGTTCATGTCGTTCTGTCTTGGCCTGGGAGTGTGTTCCCCCTGCCTGGCCCGCAGGCTTAGGGGCAAGGGCCCGGAGAGAGCACCACCCCGAAGCGCTTTTCTCCCGGGCTTGGGAGCATTGTGCGTGCCTGGCGGGAACAGCGGGCGGGAGTGCTTGCAAACCGGCCTTTGGAGGCAGACGGGGAGGTCTTCCAGCGCGAGAGTGCCGGTTGTGCTCAGACGTCCAACAGGCCAGGGGCAGGACCCAGCACTGTCCCTGCCCCTGGCAGCCTTGCACAGACCTTCCTGGCCTCCGGGGGTACTGCCCCACCAAGGGGCAGGCTGCGGGGACTGGGTCCAGACATGCCCGGGCGCCTCCCCAGGCTCATCCCCGCTGGTGTCTTTCCCCTAGGCCTAGGCCTCGGTTGAGGCCTCATTGGAGAGGAGGTTGCTGGCAGGGGCTGTCTCCACACTGCAAGGTGCTGGAGCTCAGAGGGCCTCGTCAGAGGGAAGGGACCAGCAAGGGGCTGGATGCCCAAGACCTCTTTGGCCCAGCAGCCTCATGGCAGCAGGGAGAGGAAGAGGCCCAACTTGCCCCTAGGTCGGCTCTGCCCCTTCCCACACAGGCGGCAAGCCCAGCACCTGCCTGACAGACTCTGGCTCCCCAGAGCTCTCTGCCGGTGCAGGGGTCAGGAACAGACGTGTGCATGTGGTTCTGCCTTGGTCTGGGAGTGTGGACCCACTGCCTGGCCCCCAGGCTCAGGGGCAAGGGCCCGGAGAGAGCACCACCCCGAAGCGCTTTTCTCCCGGGCTTGGGAGCATTGTGCGAGCCTGGCGTGAACAGCGGGCGGGAGTGTTTGCAAATAGGACTTTGGAGGCAGCTGGGGAGGTCTTCCAGTGGGAGAGGGCCGGTTGTGCTCAGAGGCCTCACAGGCTAGGGGCAGGACCCAGCAGGGCCCCTGCCCCTGGCCAGCCTTGCCCAGACCTTCCTGGCCTCCGGGGGTACTGCCCCACCAAGGGGCAGGCTGCGGGGACTGGGTCCAGACATGTCCGTGCGCCTCCCCAGGATCATCCGCGCTGGTGCTTTTCCCCTGGGCGTAGGCCTCGGTTGAGGCCTCTTTGGAGAGGAGGTTGCTGGCAGGGGCTGTCTCCACACTGCAAGGTGCTGGAGCTCAGAGGGCCTCGTCAGAGGGAAGGGACCAGCAAAGGGCTGGATGCCCAAGACCTCTTTGACCCAGCAGCCTCAGGGCAGCAGGGAGAGCAAGAGGCCCAACTTGCCCCTAGGTCGGCTCTGCCCCGTCCCACACAGGCAGCCAGCCCAGCAGCAGCCTGGCAGTCTCTGGCTCCCCCGAGCTCTCTGCCGGTGTAGGGGGCAGGAACAGACGTGTGCATGTCGTTCTGCATTGGCCTGGGAGTGTGTTCCAACTGCCTGGCCCCCAGGCTCAGGGGCAAGGGCCCGGAGAGAGCACCACCCCGAAGCGCTTTTCTCCCGGGCTTGGGAGCATTGTGCGCGGCTGGCGGGAACAGCGAGTGGGAATGCTTGCAAACCGGCCTTTGGGGGCAGCCGGGGAGGTCCTCCATGGTCCCTGAGAGAACACCACCCCGAAGCGCTTTTCTCACGGTCTTGGGAGCATTGTGCGCGGCTGGCGGGAACAGCGGGCATGAGTGCTTGCAAACTGTCCTTTGGAGGCAGCCGGGGAGGTCTTCCAAGGGCCGGACTGATCACCACCCCAAAATGCTTTTCTCTCGGGCTTGGGAGCATTGTGCGCGGCTGTCGGGAACAACGGACATGAATGCTTGCAAACTGGCCTTTGGAGGCAGCCCGGGAGGTCTTCCAAGGGCCCGGAGAGAGCACCACCCCAAAATGCTTTTCTCCCGGGCTTGGGAGCATTGTGCGTGGCTGGCGGAAGCAGCGGGAATGAGTACTTACAAACCGGCCTTTGGAGGCAGCCGGGGAGGTCTTGAAAGTGCCCGGAGAGAGCACCACCCCGAAGCGCTTTTCTCCCGGGCTTGGGAACATTGTGCGCGGCTGGCGGGAACAGCAGGCAGGACTGCTTGCAAACTGGCCTTTGGAGGCAGCCGGGGAGGTCTTCCAAGGGCCCGGAGTGAGCACCACCCCAAAATGCTTTTCTCCCGGGCTTGGGAGCATTGTGCGCGGCTGGTGGGAACAACGGGCATGAGTGCTTGCAAACCGGCCTTTGGAGGCAGCCGGGGACGTCTTCCAAGGGCCCGGAGAGAGCACCACCCCAAAGCGCTTTTCTCCCGGGCTTGGGAGCATTGTGCGCGGCTGGTGGGAACAACGGGCATGAGTGCTTGCAAACCGGCCTTTGGAGGCAGCCGGGGACGTCTTCCAAGGGCCCGGAGAGAGCACCACCCCAAAATGCTTTTCTCCCGGGCTTGGGAGCATTGTGCGCGGCTGGTGGGAACAACGGGCATGAGTGCTTGCAAACCGGCCTTTGGAGGCAGCCGGGGACGACTTCCAAGGGCCCGGAGAGATCACCACCCCGAAGCACTTTTCTCCCGGGCTTGGGAGCATTGTGCGTGGCTGGCGGGAACAGCAGGAAGGAGTCCTTGCAAACCGGCCTTTGGAGGCAGCGGGGGAGGTCTTCCAAGGGCCTGTAGAGAGCACCACCCCGAAGCGCTTTTCTCCCGGGCTTGGGAGTATTGTGCGCGGGTGGCAGGAACAGCAGGCAGGAGTGCTTGAAAACCGGCCTTTGCAGGCAGCCGGGGAGGTCTTCCAGGGCCCGGTGTGAGCACCACCCCAAAAAGCTTTTCTCCCGGGCTTGGGAGCATTGTGCGCGGCTGGTGGGAACAGTGGGCATGAGTGCTTGCAAACTGGCCACTGGAGGCAGCCGGGGAGGTCTTCCAAGGGCCTGTAGAGAGCACCACCCCAAAATGCTTCTCTCCCGGGCTTGGGAGCATTGTGCGTGGCTGGCGGGAACAGCAGGAAGGAGTCCTTGCAAACCGGCCTTTGGAGGCAGCCGGGGAGGTCTTCCAAGGGCCTGTAGAGAGCACCACCCCGAAGCGCTTTTCTCCCGGGCTTGGGAGCATTGTGCGCAGGTGGCGGGAACAGCAGGCAGGAGTGCTTGAAAACCGTCCTTTGGAGGCAGCCGGGGAGGTCTTCCAGGGGCCTGTAGAGAGCACCACCCCGAAGCGCTTTTCTCCCTGGCTTGGGAGCATTGTGCGCGGCTGGCGGGAACAGCAGGCAGGACTGCTTGAAAACCGGCCTTTGCAGGCAGCTGGGGAGGTCTTCCAGGGCCCGGTGTGAGCACCACCCCAAAAAGCTTTTCTCCCGGGCTTGGGAGCATTGTGCGCGGCTGGTGGGAACAGCGGACATGAGTGCTTGCAAACTGGCCATTGGAGGCAGCCGGGGAGGTCTTCCAAGGGCCCGGAGTGAGCACCACCCCAAAATGCTTTTCTCCCGGGCTTGGGAGCATTGTGCGTGGCTGGCGGGAACAGCAGGAAGGAGTCCTTGCAAACCGGCCTTTGGAGGCAGCCGGGGAGGTCTTCCAAGGGCCTGTAGAGAGCACCACCCCGAAGCGCTTTTCTCCCGCGCTTGGGAGCATTCTGCGCGGGTGGCGGGAACAGCAGGCAGGAGTGCTTGAAAACCGTCCTTTGGAGGCAGCCGGGGAGGTCTTCCAGGGCCCGGTGTGAGCACGACCCCAAAATGCTTTTCTCCCGGGCTTGGGAGCATTGTGCGCGGATGGCGGGAACAGCAGGAAGGAGTCCTTGCAAACCGGCCTTTGGAGGCAGCCGGGGAGGTCTTCCAAGGGCCTGTAGAGAGCACCACCCCGAAGCGCTTTTCTCCCGGGCTTGGGAGCATTGTGCGCGGGTGGCGGGAACAGCAGGCAGGAGTGCTTGAAAACCGTCCTTTGGAGGCAGCCGGGGAGGTCTTCCAGGGCCCGGTGTGAGCACCACCCCAAAATGCTTTTCTCCCGGGCTTGGGAGCATTGTGCGCGGATGGCGGGAACAGCGAGTCGGAGTGCTTCCAAACCGGCCTTTGGGGGCACCCCGGGAGGTCTTCCATGGGCACGGAGAGAACACCACCCCGAAGCGCTTTTCTCCGGGGTTTTGGAGGATTGTGCGTGGCTGGCGGGAACAGCGAGTGGGAGTGCTTGCAAACCGGCCTTTGGGGGCAGCCAGGGAGGTCCTCCATTGGCACGGAGAGAACACCACCCCGAAGCGCTTTTCTCCCGGTCTTGGGAGCATTGTGCGAGGCTGGCGGGAACAGCGGGCGGGAGTGCTTGCAAACCGGCCTTTGGAGGCAGCTTGGGAGGTCTTCCAAGGGCCCGGAGAGAGCACCATCCCGAAGCACTTTTCTCACGGAATTGGGAGCATTGTTCGCGGCTGTCGGGAACAGAGGACATGAGTGCTTGCAAACCGGCCTTTAGAGGCAGCCGGGGAGTCTTCCAAGGGCCCGGAGAGAGACCACCTCAAAATGCTTTTCTCCCGGGCTTGGGAGCATTGTGTGCGGCTGGCGGGTCAGCGGGAGGGAGTTCTTGAAAACCAGCCTTTGGAGGCAGCCGGGGAGGTCTTCCAAGGGCCGGGAGAGAGCACCACCCCGAAGCGCTTTTCTCCCGGGCTTGGGAGCATTGTGCGCGGCTGGCGGGAACAGCGGGATTGAGTGCTTGCAAACCGGCCTTTGGAGGCAGCCGGGGAGGTCTTCCAAGGGCCGGGAGAGAGCACCACCCCGAAGCGCTTTTCTCCTAGGCTTGGGAGCATTGTGCGCGGCTGGCGGGAACAGCGGGCATGAGTGCTTGCAAACCGGCCTTTGGAGACAAACGGGGAGGTCTTCCAAGGGCCCGTAGAGAGCACCACCCCGAAGCGCTTTTCTCCCGTTTGGGAGCATTGTGTGCGGCTGGCGGGACAGCGGGAGGGAGTACTTGAAATCCAGCCTTTGGAGGCAGCCGGGGAGGTCTTCCAAGGGCCGGGAGAGAGCACCACCCTGAAGGGCTTTTCTCCTGGGCTTGGAGCATTTGCACGGATGGCGGGAACAGTGAGTGGGAGTGCTTGCAAACCGGCATTTGGGGGCAGCCCGGGAGGTCTTTCTTGGGTCCAGAGAGAACACCACCCCGAAACGCTTTTCTCCCGGGCTTGGGAGCATTGTGCGCGGGTGGCGGGAACAGCAGGCAGAAGTGCTTGCAAACCGGCCTTGGAGGCAGCCGGGGAGGTCTTCCAAAGCCCGGAGTGAGCACCACCCCAAAATGCTTTTCTCCCGGGCTTGGGAGCATTGTGCGCAGCTGGCGTGAACAGCGGGATTGAGTGCTTGCAAACCAGCCTTTGGAGGCAGCCGGGGAGGTCTTCCAGAGGGAGAGGGCCGGTTGTGCTCAGAGGCCTCACAGGCCAGGGGCAGGACCCAGGAGGTCCCCTGCCCCTGGCCAGCCTTGCCCAGACCTTCCTGGCCTCCGGGGGTACTGCCCCACCAAGGGGCAGGCTGCGGGGACTGGGTCCAGACATGCCTGGGCGCCTCCCCAGGCTCATCCCCGCTGGTGCCTTTCCCCTGGGCATAGGCCTCGGTTGATGCCTCCTTGGAGAGGTGGTTGCTGGCAGGGGCTGTCTCCACACTGCAAGGTGCTGGAGCTCAGAGGGCCTCGTCAGCGGGAAGGGACCAGCAAGGGGCTGGATGCCCAAGACCTCTTTGGCCCAGCAGCCTCAGGGCAGCAGGGAGAGCAAGAGGCCCAACTTGCCCCTAGGTCGGCTCTGCCCCTTCCCACATAGGCAGCCAACCCAGCAGCTGCCTGACAGACTCTGGCTCCCCCGAGCTCTCTGCCGGTGCAGGGGTCAGGAACAGACGTGTGCATGTAGTTCTGCCTTGGTCTGGGAGTGTGGACCCACTGCCTGGACCCCAGGCTCAGGGGCAAGGGCCCGGAGAGAGCAACACCCCGAAGCGCTTTTCTCCTGGCCTTGGGAGTGTTGTGCGTGCCTGGCGGAACAGCGGGCGGGAGTGTTGGCAAACCCGCCTTTGGAGGCAGCCGGGGAGGTCTTCCAGTGGGAGAGGGCCGGTTGTGCTCAGAGGCCCCACAGGCCAGGGGCAGGACCCAGCAGGGCCCCTGCCCCTGGCCAGCCTTGCCCAGACCTTCCTGGCCTCCGGGGGTACT
This sequence comes from Dama dama, assembly GCF_033118175.1. Taxonomy (NCBI): domain Eukaryota; kingdom Metazoa; phylum Chordata; class Mammalia; order Artiodactyla; family Cervidae; genus Dama; species Dama dama. The sequence continues at coordinate 735,151 of NW_026870970.1, forward strand.
GCCCCACCAAGGGGCAGGCTGCGGGGACTGGGTCCAGACATGCCCGGGCGCCTCCCCAGGCTCATCCCCGCTGGTGCCTTTCCCCTGTGCCTAGGACTCGGTTGAGGCCTCCTTGGAGAGGAGGTTGCTGGCAGGGGCTGTCTCCACACTGCAAGGTGCTGGAGCTCAGAGGGCCTCGTCAGAGGGAAGGGACCAGCATGGGGCTGGATGCCCAAGACGTCTTTGGCCCAGCAGCCTCAGGGCAGCAGGGAGAGCAAGAGGCCCAACTTGCCCCTAGGTCGGCTCTGCCCCTTCCCACACAGGCGGCCAGCCCAGCAGCTGCCTGACAGACTCTGGCTCCCCCCAGCTCTCTGCCGGTGGAGGGGGCAGGAACAGACGTGTGCATGTTGTTGTGCCTTGGCCTGGGACTGTGGATCCCCTGCCTGGCCCCCAGGCTCAGGGGCAAGGGCCCGGAGAGACCACCACCCCGAAGCGCTTTTCTCCCGGGCTTGGGAGCATTGTGCGCGCCTGGCGGGAACAGTGGGCGGGAGTGCTTCCAAACCGGCCTTTGGAGGCAGCCGGGGAGGTCTTCCAGTGGGAGAGGGCCGGTTGTGCTCAGAGGCCCCACAGGCCAGGGGCAGGACCCAGCAGGGCCCCTGCCCCTGGCCAGCCTTGCCCAGACCTTCCTGGCCTCCGGGGGTACTGCCCCACCAAGGGGCAGGCTGCGGGGACAGGGTCCAGACATGCCCGGGCGCCTCCCCTGGCTCAACCCCGCTGGTGCCTTTCCCCTGGGCCTAGGCCTCGGTTGAGGCCTCCTTGGAGAGGAGATTGCTGGCAGGGGCTGTCTCCACACTGCAAGGTGCTGGAGCTCAGAGGGCCTCGTCAGAGGGAAGGGACCAGTAAGGGGCTGGATGCCCAAGACGTCTTTGGCCCTGCAGCCTCAGGGCAGCAGGGAGAGCAAGAGGCCCAACTTGCCCCTAGGTCGGCTCTGCCCCTTCCCACACAGGCGGCCAGCCCAGCACCTGCCTGAGAGACTCTGGCTCCCCCGAGCTCTCTGCCGGTGCAGGGGACAGGACCAGACGTGTGCATGTGTTTCTGCCTTGGTCTGGGAGTGTGTTCCCCCTGCCTTGCCCACAGGCTCAGGGGCAAGGGCCCGGAGAGAGCACCACCCCGAAGCGCTTTTCTCCCGGGCTTGGGAGCATTGTGCGTGCCTGGCGGGAAGAGCGGGCAGGAGTGTTGGCAAACTGGCCTTTGGAGGCAGCCGGGGAGGTCTTCCAGTGGGAGAGGGCCGGTTGTGCTCAGAGGCCCCACAGGCCATGGGGAGGACCCAGCAGGGCCCCTGCCCCTGGCCAGCCTTGCCCAGATCTTCCTGGCCTCCGGGGGTACTGCCCCACCAAGGGGCAGGCTGCGGGGACTGGGTCCAGACATGCCCGGGCGCCTCCCCAGGCTCATCCCCGCTGGTGCCTTTCCCCTGGGCCTAGGCCTCGGTTGAGGCCTCCTTGGATAGGATGTTGCTGGCAGGGGCTGTCTCCACACTGCAAGGTGCTAGAGCTCAGAGGGCCTCGTCAGAGGGAAGGGACCAGCAAGGGGCTGGATGCCCAAGACCTCTTTGGCCCAGCAGCCTCAGGGCAGCAGGGAGAGCAAGAGGCCCAACTTGCCCCTAGGTCGGCTCTGCCCCTTCCCACACAGGCGGCCAGCCCAGCAGCTGCCTGACAGACTCTGGCTCCCCCGAGCTCTCTGCCGGTGCAGGGGTCAGGAACAGACGTGTGCATGTGGTTCTGCCTTGGTCTGGGAGTGTGGACCAACTGCCTGGCCCCCAGGCTCAGGGGCAAGGGCCCGAGGAGAGCACCACCCCGAAGTGCTTTTCTCCCGGGCTTGGGAGCATTGTGCGTGCCTGGCGGGAACAGCGGGCGGGAGTGTTGGCAAACTGGCCTTTGGAGTCAGCCGGGGAGTTCTTCCAGTGGGAGAGGGCCGGTTGTGCTCAGAGGCCCCACAGGCCAGGGGCAGGATCCAGCAGGGCCCCTGCCCCTGGCCAGCCTTGCCCAGACCTTCCTGGCCTCCGGGGGTACTGCCCACCAAGGGGCAGGCTGCGGGGACTGGGTCCAGACATGCCTGGGCGCCTCCCCAGGCTCATCCCCGCTGGTGCCTTTCCCCTGGGCATAGGCCTCGGTTGATGCCTCCTTGGAGAGGAGGTTGCTGGCAGGGGCTGGCTCCACACTGCAAGGTGCTGGAGCTCAGAGGGCCTCGTCAGAGGGAAGGGACCAGCAAGGGGCTGGATGCCCAAGACCTCTTTGGCCCAGCAGCCTCAGGGCAGCAGGGAGAGCAAGAGGCCCAACTTGCCCCTAGGTCGGCTCTGCCCCTTCCCACACAGGCAGCCAACCCAGCAGCTGCCTGACAGACTCTGGCTCCCCCGAGCTCTCTGCCGGTGCAGGGGTCAGGAACAGACGTGTGCATGTGGTTCTGCCTTGGTCTGGGAGTGTGGACCCACTGCCTGGACCCCAGGCTCAGGGGCAAGGGCCCGGAGAGAGCAACACCCCGAAGCGCTTTTCTCCTGGCCTTGGGAGCGTTGTGCGTGCCTGGCGGGAACAGCGGGCGGGAGTGTTGGCAAACCCGCCTTTGGAGGCAGCCGGGGAGGTCTTCCAGTGGGAGAGGGCCGGTTGTGCTCAGAGGCCCCACAGGCCAGGGGCAGGACCCAGCAGGGCCCCTGCCCCTGGCCAGCCTTGCCCAGACCTTCCTGGCCTCCGGGCGTACTGCCCCACCAAGGGGCAGGCTGCGGGGACAGGGTCCAGACATGCCCGGGCGCCTCCCCTGGCTCAACCCCGCTGGTGCCTTTCCCCTGGGCCTAGGCCTCGGATGAGGCCTCCTTGGAGAGGAGATTGCTGGCAGGGGCTGTCTCCACACTGCAAGGTGCTGGAGCTCAGAGGGCCTCGTCAGAGGGAAGGGACCAGTAAGGGGCTGGATGCCCAAGACGTCTTTGGCCCTGCAGCCTCAGGGCAGCAGGGAGAGCAAGAGGCCCAACTTGCCCCTAGGTCGGCTCTGCCCCTTCCCACACAGGCGGCCAGCCCAGCACCTGCCTGAGAGAGTCTGGCTCCCCCGAGCTCTCTGCCGGTGCAGGGGACAGGAACAGACGTGTGCATGTGTTTCTGCCTTGGTCTGGGAGTGTGTTCCCCCTGCCTTGCCCACAGGCTCAGGGGCAAGGGCCCGGAGAGAGCACCACCCCGAAGCGCTTTTCTCCCGGGCTTGGGAGCATTGTGCGTGCCTGGCGGGAAGAGCGGGCAGGAGTGTTGGCAAACTGGCCTTTGGAGGCAGCCGGGGAGGTCTTCCAGTGGGAGAGGGCCGGTTGTGCTCAGAGGCCCCACAGGCCATGGGGAGGACCCAGCAGGGCCCCTGCCCCTGGCCAGCCTTGCCCAGATCTTCCTGGCCTCCGGGGGTACTGCCCCACCAAGGGGCAGGCTGCGGGGACTGGGTCCAGACATGCCCGGGCGCCTCCCCAGGCTCATCCCCGCTGGTGCCTTTCCCCTGGGCCTAGGCCTCGGTTGAGGCCTCCTTGGAGAGGATGTTGCTGGCAGGGGCTGTCTCCACACTGCAAGGTGCTGGAGCTCAGAGGGCCTCGTCAGAGGGAAGGGACCATCAAGGGGCTGGATGCCCAAGACGTCTTTGGCCCAGCAGCCTCAGGGCAGCAGGGAGAGGAAGAGGCCCAACTTGCCCCTAGGTCGGCTCTGCCCCTTCCCACACAGGCGGCCAGCCCAGCAGCTGCCTGACAGACTCTGGCTCCCCCGAGCTCTCTGCCGGTGCAGGGGTCAGGAACAGACGTGTGCATGTGGTTCTGCCTTGGTCTGGGAGTGTGGACCAACTGCCTGGCCCCCAGGCTCAGGGGCAAGGGCCCGAGGAGAGCACCACCCCGAAGTGCTTTTCTCCCGGGCTTGGGAGCATTGTGCGTGCCTGGCGGGAACAGTGGGCGGGAGTGTTGGCAAACTGGCCTTTGGAGGCAGCCGGGGAGTTCTTCCAGTGGGAGAGGGCCGGTTGTGCTCAGAGGCCCCACAGGCCAGGGGCAGGACCCAGCAGGGCCCCTGACCCTGGCCAGCCTTGCCCAGACCTTCCTGGCCTCCGGGGGTACTGCCCCACCAAGGGGCAGGCTGCGGGGACTGGGTCCAGACATGCCCGGGCGCCTCCCCAGACTCATCCCCGCTGGTGCCTTTCCCCTGGGCCTAGGCCTCGGTTGAGGCCTCCTTGGAGAGGAGATTGCTGGCAGGTGCTGTCTCCACACTGCAAGGTGCTGGAGCTCAGAGGGCCTCGTCAGAGGGAAGGGACCAGCAAAGGGCTGGATGCCCAAGACGTCTTTGGCCCAGCAGCCTCAGGGCAGCAGGGAGAGCAAGAGGCCCAACTTGCCCCTAGGTCGGCTCTGCCCCTTCCCACACAGGCGGCCAGCCCAGCACCTGCCTGAGAGACTCTGGCTCCCCCGAGCTCTCTGCCGGTGCAGGGGACAGGAACAGACGTGGGCATGTGGTTCTGCCTTGGCCAGGGAGTGTGTTCCCCGTGCCTTGCCCCCAGGCTCAGGGGCAAGGGCCCGGAGAGAGAACCACCCCAATGCGCTTTTCTCACGGGCTTGGGAGCATTGTGCGAGCCTGGCGTGAACAGCGGGCGGGAGTGTTTGCAAACAGGACTTTGGAGGCAGCCGGGGAGGTCTTCCAGTGGGAGAGGGCCGGTTGTGCTCAGAGGCCCCACAGGCCAGGGGCAGGACCCAGCAGGGCCCCTGACCCTGGCCAGCCTTGCCCAGACCTTCCTGGCCTCCGGGGGTACTGCCCCACCAAGGGGCAGGCTGCGGGGACTGGGTCCAGACATGCCCGGGCGCCTCCCCAGGCTCATCCCCGCTGGTGCCTTTCCCCTGGGCCTAGGCCTCGGTTGAGGCCTCCTTGGAGAGGAGGTTGCTGGCAGGGGCTGTCTCCACACTGCAAGGTGCTGGAGCTCAGAGGGCCTCGTCAGAGGGAAGCGACCAGCAAAGGGCTGGATGCCCAAGACGTCTTTGGCCCAGCAGCCTCAGGGCAGCAGGGAGAGCAAGAGGCCCAACTTGCCCCTAGGTCGGCTCTGCCCCTTCCCACACAGGCGGCCAGCCCAGCACCTGCCTGAGAGACTCTGGCTCCCCCGAGCTCTCTGCCGGTGCAGGGGACAGGAACAGACGTGGGCATGTGGTTCTGCCTTGGCCAGGGAGTGTGTTCCCCGTGCCTTGCCCCCAGGCTCAGGGGCAAGGGCCCGGAGAGAGAACCACCCCAATGCGCTTTTCTCACGGGCTTGGGAGCATTGTGCGAGCCTGGCGTGAACAGCGGGCGGGAGTGTTTGCAAACAGGACTTTGGAGGCAGCCGGGGAGGTCTTCCAGTGGGAGAGGGCCGGTTGTGCTCAGAGGCCCCACAGGCCAGGGGCAGGACCCAGCAGGGCCCCTGACCCTGGCCAGCCTTGCCCAGACCTTCCTGGCCTCCGGGGGTACTGCCCCACCAAGGGGCAGGCTGCGGGGACTGGGTCCAGACATGCCCGGGCGCCTCCCCAGGCTCATCCCCGCTGGTGCCTTTCCCCTGGGCCTAGGCCTCGGTTGAGGCCTCCTTGGAGAGGAGGTTGCTGGCAGGGGCTGTCTCCACACTGCAAGGTGCTGGAGATCAGAGGGCCTCGTCAGAGGGAAGGGACCAGCAAAGGGCTGGATGCCCAAGACCTCTTTGACCCAGCAGCCTCAGGGCAGCAGGGAGAGCAAGAGGCCCAACTTGCCCCTAGGTCGGCACTGCCCCGTCCCACACAGGCGGCCAGCCCAGCAGCAGCCTGGCAGTCTCTGGCTCCCCCGAGCTCTCTGCCGGTGGAGGGGGCAGGAACAGACGTGTGCATGTCGTTCTGCCTTGGCCTGGGAGTGTGTTCCCCCTGCCTGGCCCCGAGGCTCAGGGGCAAGGGCCCGGTGAGAGCACCACCCCGAAGCGCTTTTCTCCCGGGCTTGGGAGCATTGTGCGTGCCTGGCGGGAACAGCGGGTGGGAGTGCTTGCAAACCAGCCTTTCGAGGCAGACGGGGAGGTCTTCCAGCGGGAGAGTGCCGGTTGTGCTCAGACGCCCCACAGGCCAGGGGCAGGACCCAGCAGTGTCCCTGCCCCTGGCAGCCTTGCCCAGACCTTCCTGGCCTCCGGGGGTACTGCCCCACCAAGGGGCAGGCTGCGGGGACTGGGTCCAGACATGCCCGGGCGCCTCCCCAGGCTCATCCCCGCTGGTGCCTTTCCCCTGGGCCTAGGCCTCGGTTGAGGCCTCCTTGGAGAGGAGGTTGCTGGCAGGGGCTGTCTCCACACTGCAAGGTGCTGGAGCTCAGAGGGCCTCGTCAGAGGGAAGGGACCAGTAAGGGGCTGGATGCCCAAGACGTCTTTGGCCCAGCAGCCTCAGGGCAGCAGGGAGAGCAAGAGGCCCAACTTGCCCCTAGGGCGGCTCTGCCCCTTCCCACACAGGCGGCCAACCCAGCAGCTGCCTGACAGACTCTGGCTCCCCCAAGCTCTCTGCCGGTGCAGGGGACAGGAACAGACGTGGGCATGTGGTTCTGCCTTGGCCTGGGAGTGTGTTCCCCCTGCCTTGCCCCCAGGCTCAGGGGCAAGGGCCCGGAGAGAGCACCACCCCGAAGCGCTTTTCTCCCGGGCTTGGGAGCACTGTGCGAGCCTGGCGTGAACAGCGGGCGGGAGTGTTTGCAAACAGGACTTTGGAGGCAGCCGTGGAGGTCTTCCAGTGGGAGAGGGCCGGTTGTGCTCAGAGGCCTCACAGGCCAGGGTCAGGACCCAGCAGGTCCCCTGCCCCTGGCCAGCCTTGCCCAGATCTTCCTGGCCTCCGGGGGTACTGCCCCACCAAGGGGCAGGCTGCGGGGACTGGGTCCAGACATGCCTGGGCGCCTCCCCAGGCTCATCCCCGCTGGTGCCTTTCCCCTGGGCATAGGCCTCGGTTGATGCCTCCTCGGAGAGGAGGTTGCTGGCAGGGGCTGTCTCCACACTGCAAGGTGCTGGAGCTCAGAGGGCCTCGTCAGCGGGAAGAGACCAGCAAGGGGCTGGATGCCCAAGACCTCTTTGGCCCAGCAGCCTCAGGGCAGCAGGGAGAGCAAGAGGCCCAACTTGCCCCTAGGTCGGCTCTGCCCCTTCCCACACAGGCAGCCAACCCAGCAGCTGCCTGACAGACTCTGGCTCCCCCGAGCTCTCTGCCGGTGCAGGGGTCAGGAACAGACGTGTGCATGTGGTTCTGCCTTGGCCTGGGAGTGTGTTCCCCATGCCTTGCCCCGAGGCTCAGGGGCAAGGGCCCGGAGAGAGCACCACCCCGAAGCACTTTTCTCCCGGGCTTGGGAGCATTGTGCAAGTCTGGCGTGAACAGCGGGTGGTAGTGTTGGCAAACAGGACTTTGGAGGCAGCCGGGGAGGTCTTCCAGTGGGAGAGGGCCGGTTGTGCTCAGAGGCCCCACAGGCCAGGGGCAGGACCCAGCAGGTCCCCTGCCCCTGGCCAGCCTTTCCCAGACCTTCCTGGCCTCCGGGGGTACTGCCCCACCAAGGGGCAGTCTGCGGGGACTGGGTCCAGACATGCCCGGGCGCCTCCCCAGGCTCATCCCCGCTGGTGCCTTTCCCCTGGTCCTAGGTCTCGGTTGAGGCCTCCTTGGAGAGGAGGTTGCTGGCAGGGGCTGTCTCCACACTGCAAGGTGCTGGAGCTCAGAGGGCCTCGTCAGAGGGAAGGGAAAAGCAAAGGGCTGGATGCCCAAGACCTCTTTGGCCCAGCAGCCTCAGGGCAGCAGGGAGAGCAAGAGGCCCAACTTGCCCCTAGGTCGGTTCTGCCCCGTCCCACAAAGGCGGCCAGCCCAGCAGCTGCCTGACAGACTCTGGCTCCCCCGAGCTCTCTGCCGGTGCAGGGGTCAGGAACAGACGTGTGCATGTGGTTCTGCCTTGCCCTGGGAGTGTGGACCCCCTGCCTGGCCCCCAGGCTCAGGGGCAAGGGCCCGGAGAGAGCACCACCCCGAAGCACTTTTCTCCCGGGCTTGGGAGCATTGTGCGCGCTTGGTGGGAACAGTGGGCGGGAGTGCGTGCAAAACGGCCTTTGGAGGCAGCCGGGGAGGTCTTCCAGTGGGAGAGGGCCGGTTGTGCTCAGAGGCCCCACAGGCCAGGGGCAGGACCCAGCAGGTCCCCTGCCCCTGGTCAGCCTTGCCCAGACCTTCCTGGCCTCCAGGGGTACTGCCCCACCAAGGGGCAGGCTGCGGGGACTGGGTCCAGGCATGCCCGGGCGCCTCCCCAGGCTCATCCCCGCTGGTGCCTTTCCCCTGGGCCTAGGCCTCGGTTGAGGCCTCCTTGGAGAGGAGATTGCTGGCAGGTGCTGTCTCCACACTGCAAGGTGCTGGAGCTCAGAGGGCCTCGTCAGAGGGAAGGGACCAGCAAAGGGCTGGATGCCCAAGACGTCTTTGGCCCAGCAGCCTCCGGGCAGCAGGGAGAGCAAGAGGCCCAACTTGCCCCTAGGTCGGCTCTGCCCCTTCCCACACAGGCGGCCAGCCCAGCACCTGCCTGAGAGACTCTGGCTCCCCCGAGCTCTCTGCCGGTGTAGGGGGCAGGAACAGACGTGTTCATGTCGTTCTGTCTTGGCCTGGGAGTGTGGTCCCCCTGCCTGGCCCGCAGGCTTAGGGGCAAGGGCCCAGAGAGAGCACCACCCCGAAGCGCTTTTCTCCCGGGCTTGGGAGCATTGTGCGTGCCTGGCGGGAACAGCGGGCGGGAGTGCTTGCAAACCGGCCTTTGGAGGCAGACGGGGAGGTCTTCCAGCGGGAGAGTGCCGGTTGTGCTCAGACGTCCCACAGGCCAGGGGCAGGACCCAGCGCTGTCCCTGCCCCTGGCAGCCTTGCACAGACCTTCCTGGCCTCCGGGGGTACTGCCCCACCAAGGGGCAGGCTGCGGGGACTGGGTCCAGACATGCCCGGGCGCCTCCCCAGGCTCATCCCCGCTGGTGCCTTTCCCCTGGGCCTAGGCCTCGGTTGAGGCCTCATTGGAGAGGAGGTTGCTGGCAGGGGCTGTCTCCACACTGCAAGGTGCTGGAGCTCAGAGGGCCTCGTCAGAGGGAAGGGACCAGCAAGGGGCTGGATGCCCAAGACCTCTTTGGCCCAGCAGCCTCAGGGCATCAGGGAGAGGAAGAGGCCCAACTTGCCCCTAGGTCGGCTCTGCCCCTTCCCACACAGGCGGCCAGCCCAGCACCTGCCTGACAGACTCTGGCTCCCCCGAGCTCTCTGCCGGTGCAGGGGTCAGGAAAAGACGTGTGCATGTGGTTCTGCCTTGGTCTGGGAGTGTGGACCCACTGCCTGGACCCCAGGCTCAGGGGCAAGGGCCCGGAGAGAGCACCACCCCGAAGCGCTTTTCTCCCGGGCTTGGGAGCATTGTGCGAGCCTGGCGTGAACAGCGGGCGGGAGTGTTTGCAAACAGGACTTTGGATGCAGCTGGGGAGGTCTTCCAGTGGGAGAGGGCTGGTTGTGCTCAGAGGCCTCACAGGCCAGGGGCAGGACCCAGCAGGGCCCCTGCCCCTGGCCAGCCTTGCCCAGACCTTCCTGGCCTCCGGGGGTACTGCCCCACCAAGGGGCAGGCTGCGGGGACTGGGTCCAGACATGTCCGTGCGCCTCCCCAGGATCATCCCCGCTGGTGCTTTTCCCCTGGGTGTAGGCCTCGGTTGAGGCCTCTTTGGAGAGGAGGTTGCTGGCAGGGGCTATCTCCACACTGCAAGGTGCTGGAGCTCAGAGGGCCTCGTCAGAGGGAAGGGACCAGCAAAGGGCTGGATGCCCAAGACCTCTTTGACCCAGCAGCCTCAGGGCAGCAGGGAGAGCAAGAGGCCCAACTTGCCCCTAGGTCGGCTCTGCCCCTTCCCACACAGGCAGCCAGCCCAGCAGCAGCCTGGCAGTCTCTGGCTCCCCCGAGCTCTCTGCCGGTGTAGGGGGCAGGAACAGACGTGTGCATGTCGTTCTGCTTTGGCCTGGGAGTGTGTTCCAACTGCCTGGCCCCCAGGCTCAGGGGCAAGGGCCCGGAGAGAGCACCACCCCGAAGCGCTTTTCTCCCGGGCTTGGGAGCATTTTGCACGCCTGCTGGGAACAGTGGGCGGGAGCGCTTGTTAACCGGCCTTTGGAGGCAGCCGGGGAGGTCTTCCAGCGGGAGAGTGCCGGTTGTGCTCAGACGCCCCACAGGCCAGGGGCAGCCCCAGCAGTGTCCCTGCCCCTGGCAGCCTTGCCCAGACCTTCCTGGCCTCCGGGGGTACTGCCCCACCAAGGGGCAGGCTGCGGGGACTGGGTCCAGACATGCCCGTGCGCCTCCCCTGGCTCATCCCCGCTGGTGCCTTTCCCCTGGGCCTAGGCCTCGGTTGAGGCCTCCTTGGAGAGGAGGTTGCTGGCAGGGGCTGTCTCCACACTGCAAGGTGCTGGAGCTCAGAGGGCCTCGTCAGAGGGAAGGGACCAGCAAGGGGCTGGATGCCCAAGACCTCTTTGGCCCAGCAGCCTCAGGGCAGCAGGGAGAGCAAGAGGCCCAACTTGCCCCTAGGTCGGCTCTGCCCCTTCCCACACAGGCGGCCAGCCCAGCAGCTGCCTGACAGACTCTGGCTCCCCCGAGCTCTCTGCCGGTGCAGGGGTCAGGAACAGACGTCTGCATGTGGTTCTGCCTTAGTCTGGGAGTGTGGAACCACTGCCTGGCCCCCACACTCAGGGGCAAGGGCCCGGAGAGAGCAACACACCGAAGCGCTTTTCTCCCGGGCTTGGGAGAATTGTGCGTGCCTGGCGAGAACAGCGGGCGGGAGTGTTGGCAAACCGGCCTTTGGAGGCAGCCGGGGAGTTCTTCCAGTGGGAGAGGGCCGGTTGTGCTCAGAGGCCCCACAGGCCAGGGGCAGGACCCAGCAGGGCCCCTGACCCTGGCCAGCCTTGCCCAGACCTTCCTGGCCTCCGGGGGTACTGCCCCACCAAGGGGCAGGCTGCGGGGACTGGGTCCAGTCATGCCCGGGCGCCTCCCCAGGCTCATCCCCGCTGGTGCCTTTCCCCTGGGCCTAGGCCTCGGTTGAGGCCTCCTTGGAGAGGAGGTTGCTGGCCGGGGCTGTCTCCACACTGCAAGGTGCTGGAGCTCAGAGGGCCTCGTCAGAGGGAAGGGACCAGCAAGGGGCTGGATGGCCAAGACCTCTTTGGCCCAGCAGCCTCAGGGCAGCAGGGAGAGCAAGAGGCCCAACTTGCCCCTAGGTCGGCTCTGCCCCTTCCCACACAGGCGGCCAACCCAGCAGCTGCCTGCCAGACTCTGGCTCCCCCAAGCTCTCTGCCGGTGCAGGGGACAGGAACAGACGTGGGCATGTGGTTCTGCCTTGGCCAGGGAGTGTGTTCCCCGTGCCTTGCCCCCAGGCTCAGGGGCAAGGGCCCGGAGAGAGAACCACCCCAATGCGCTTTTCTCCCGGGCTTGGGAGCATTGTGCGAGCCTGGCGTGAACAGCGGGCGGGAGTGTTTGCAAACAGGACTTTGGAGGCAGCCGGGGAGGTCTTCCAGTGGGAGAGGGCCGGTTGTGCTCAGAGGCCCCACAGGCCAGGGGCAGGACCCAGCAGGGCCCCTGACCCTGGCCAGCCTTGCCCAGACCTTCCTGGCCTCCGGGGGTACTGCCCCACCAAGGGGCAGGCTGCGGGGACTGGGTCCAGACATGCCCGGGCGCCTCCCCAGGCTCATCCCCGCTGGTGCCTTTCCCCTGGGCCTAGGCCTCGGTTGAGGCCTCCTTGGAGAGGAGGTTGCTGGCAGGGGCTGTCTCCACACTGCAAGGTGCTGGAGATCAGAGGGCCTCGTCAGAGGGAAGGGACCAGCAAAGGGCTGGATGCCCAAGACCTCTTTGACCCAGCAGCCTCAGGGCAGCAGGGAGAGCAAGAGGCCCAACTTGCCCCTAGGTCGGCTCTGCCCCGTCCCACACAGGCGGCCAGCCCAGCAGCAACCTGGCAGTCTCTGGCTCCCCCGAGCTCTCTGCCGGTGTAGGGGGCAGGAACAGACGTGTGCATGTCGTTCTGCCTTGGCCTGGGAGTGTGTTCCCCCTGCCTGGCCCCCAGGCTCAGGGGCAAGGGCCCGGTGAGAGCACCACCCCGAAGCGCTTTTCTCCCGGGCTTGGGAGCATTGTGCGTGCCTGGCGGGAACAGCGGGCGGGAGTGCTTGCAAACCGGCCTTTCGAGGCAGACGGGGAGGTCTTCTAGCGGGAGAGTGCCGGTTGTGCTCAGACGCCCCACAGGCCAGGGGCAGGACCCAGCAGTGTCCCTGCCCCTGGCAGCCTTGCCCAGACCTTCCTGGCCTCCGGGGGTACTGCCCCACCAAGGGGCAGGCTGCGGGGACTGGGTCCAGACATGCCCGGGCGCCTCCCCAGGCTCATCCCCGCTGGTGCCTTTCCCCTGGGCCTAGGCCTCGGTTGAGACCTCCTTGGAGAGGAGGTTGCTGGCAGGAGCTGTCTCCACACTGCAAGGTGCTGGAGATCGGAGGGCCTCGTCAGAGGGAAGGGACCAGCAAAGGGCTGGATGCCCAAGACCTCTTTGACCCAGCAGCCTCAGGGCAGCAGGGAGAGCAAGAGGCCCAACTTGCCCCTAGGTCGGCTCTGCCCCTTCCCACACAGGCGGCCAGCCCATCAGCTGCCTGACAGACTCTGGCTCTCCCGAGCTCTCTGCCGGTGCAGGGGGCAGATCAGACGTGTGCATGTGGTTCTGCCTTGTTCTGGGAGTGTGGACACCCTGCCTTGCCCCCAGGCTCAGGGGCAAGGGCCCGGAGAGAGCACCACCCTGAAGCGCTTTTCTCCCGGGCTTGGGAGCATTGTGCACGCCTGCTGGGAACAGTGGGCGGGAGCGCTTGCAAACCGGCCTTTGGAGGCAGCCGGGGAGGTCTTCCAGTGGGAGAGGGCCGGTTGTGCTCAGAGGACCCACAGGCCAGGGGCAGGACGCAGCAGGGCCCCTGCCCCTGGCCAGCCTTGCCCAGACCTTCCTGGCCTCCGGGGGTACTGCCCCACCAAGGGGCAGGCTGCGGGGACTGGGTCCAGACATGCCCGGGCGCCTCCCCAGGCTCATCCCCGCTGGTGCCTTTCCCCTGGGCCTAGGCCTCGGTTGAGGCCTCCTTGGAGAGGAGGTTGCTGGCAGGGGCTGTCTCCACACTGCAAGGTGCTAGAGCTCAGAGGGCCTCGTCAGAGGGAAGGGACCAGTAAGGGGCTGGATGCCCAAGACGTCTTTGGCCCAGCAGCCTCAGGGCAGCAGGGAGAGCAAGAGGCCCAACTTGCCCCTAGGTCGGCTCTGCCCCTTCCCACACAGGCGGCCAACCCAGCAGCTGCCTGACAGACTCTGGCTCCCCCGAGCTCTCTGCCGGTGCAGGGGTCAGGAACAGACGTGTGCATGTGGTTCTGCCTTGGTCTGGGAGTGTGGACCCCCTTCCTGGCTCCCAGGCTCAGGGGCAAGGGCCCGGAGAGAGCACCACCCCGAAGCGCTTTTCTCCCGGGCTTGGGAGCATTGTGCGCGCTTGGTGGGAACAGTGGGCGGAGGTGCGTGCAAAACGGCCTTTGGAGGCAGCCGGGGAGGTCTTCCAGTGGGAGAGGGCCGGTTGTGCTCAGAGGCCCCACAGGCCAGGGGCAGGACCCAGCAGGTCCCCTGCCCCTGGTCAGCCTGCCCAGACCTTCCTGGCCTCCAGGGGTACTGCCCCACCAAGGGGCAGGCTGCGGGGACTGGGTCCAGACATGCCCGGGCGCCTCCCCAGGCTCATCCCCGCTGGTGCCTTTCCCCTGGGCCTAGGCCTCGGTTGAGGCCTCCTTGGAGAGGAGGTTGCTGGCAGGGGCTGTCTCCACACTGCAAGGTGCTGGAGCTCAGAGGGCCTCGTCAGAGGGAAGGGACCAGTTAGGGGCTGGATGCCCAAGACCTCTTTGGCCCAGCAGCCTCAGGGCAGCAGGGAGAGCAAGAGGCCCAACTTGCCCCTAGGTCGGCTCTGCCCCTTCCCACACAGGCGGCCAGCCCAGCACCTGCCTGAGAGACTCTGGCTCCCCCGAGCTCTCTGCCGGTGCAGGGGACAGGAACAGACGTGGGCATGTGGTTCTGCCTTGGCCAGGGAGTGTGTTCCCCGTGCCTTGCCCCCAGGCTCAGGGGCAAGGGCCCGGAGAGAGAACCACCCCAATGCGCTTTTCTCCCGGGCTTGGGAGCATTGTGCGAGCCTGGCGTGAACAGCGGGCGGGAGTGTTTGCAAACAGGACTTTGGAGGCAGCCGGGGAGGTCTTCCAGTGGGAGAGGGCCGGTTGTGCTCAGAGGCCCCACAGGACAGGGGCAGGACCCAGCAGGGCCCCTGACCCTGGCCAGCCTTGCCCAGACCTTCCTGGCCTCCGGGGGTACTGCCCCACCAAGGGGCAGGCTGCGGGGACTGGGTCCAGACATGCCCGGGTGCCTCCCCAGGCTCATCCCCGCTGGTGCCTTTCCCCTGGGCCTAGGCCTCGGTTGAGGCCTCCTTGGAGAGGAGGTTGCTGGCAGGGGCTGTCTCCACACTGCAAGGTGCTGGAGATCAGAGGGCCTCGTCAGAGGGAAGGGACCAGCAAAGGGCTGGATGCCCAAGAACTCTTTGACCCAGCAGCCTCAGGGCAGCAGGGAGAGCAAGAGGCCCAACTTGCCCCTAGGTCGGCTCTGCCCCGTCCCACACAGGCGGCCAGCCCAGCAGCAGCCTGGCAGTCTCTGGCTCCCCCGAGCTCTCTGCCGGTGTAGGGGGCAGAAACAGACCTGTGCATGTCGTTCTGCCTTGGCCTGGGAGTGTGTTCCCCCTGCCTGGCCCCCAGGCTCAGGGGCAAGGGCCCGGTGAGAGCACCACCCCGAAGCGCTTTTCTCCCGGGCTTGGGAGCATTGTGCGTGCCTGGCGGGAACAGCGTGCGGGAGTGCTGCAAACCGGCCTTTCGAGGCAGACGGGGAGGTCTTCCAGCGGGAGAGTGCCGGTTGTGCTCAGACGCCCCACAGGCCAGGGGCAGGACCCAGCAGTGTCCCTGCCCCTGACAGCCTTGCCCAGACCTTCCTGGCCTCCGGGGGTACTGCCCCACCAAGGGGCAGGCTGCGGGGACTGGGTCCAGACATGCCCGGGCGCCTCCCCAGGCTCATCCCCGCTGGTGCCTTTCCCCTGGGCCTGGGCCTCGGTTGAGGCCTCCTTGGAGAGGAGGTTGCTGGCAGGGGCTGTCTCCACACTGCAAGGTGCTGGAGCTCAGAGGGCCTCGTCAGAGGGAAGGGACAAGCAAGGGGCTGGATGCCCAAGACCTCTTTGGCCCAGCAGCCTCAGGGCAGCAGGGAGAGCAAGAGGCCCAACTTGCCCCTAGGTCGGCTCTGCCCCTTCCCACACAGGCGGCCAGCCCAGCAGCTGCCTGACAGACTCTGGCTCCCCCGAGCTCTCTGCCGGTGCAGGGGTCAGGAACAGACGTGGGCATGTGGTTCTGCCTTGGTCTGGGAGTGTGGACCCCCTTCCTGGCCCCCAGGCTCAGGGGCAAGGGCCCGGAGAGAGCACCACCCCGAAGCGCTTTTCTCCCGGGCTTGGGAGCATTGTGCGCGCTTGGTGGGAACAGTGGGCGGAGGTGCGTGCAAAACGGCCTTTGGAGGCAGCCGGGGAGGTCTTCCAGTGGGAGAGGGCCGGTTGTGCTCAGAGGCCCCACAGGCCAGGGGCAGGACCCAGCAGGTCCCCTGCCCCTGGTCAGCCTTGCCCAGACCTTCCTGGCCTCCAGGGGTACTGCCCCACCAAGGGGCAGGCTGCGGGGACTGGGTCCAGACATGCCCGGGCGCCTCCCCAGGCTCATCCCCGCTGGTGCCTTTCCCCTGGGCCTAGGCCTCGGTTGAGGCCTCCTTGGAGAGGAGGTTGCTGGCAGGGGCTGTCTCCACACTGCAAGGTGCTGGAGCTCAGAGGGCCTCGTCAGAGGGAAGGGACCAGTTAGGGGCTGGATGCCCAAGACCTCTTTGGCCCAGCAGCCTCAGGGCAGCAGGGAGAGCAAGAGGCCCAACTTGCCCCTAGGTCGGCTCTGCCCCTTCCCACACAGGCGGCCAGCCCAGCACCTGCCTGAGAGACTCTGGCTCCCCCGAGCTCTCTGCCGGTGCAGGGGACAGGAACAGACGTGGGCATGTGGTTCTGCCTTGGCCAGGGAGTGTGTTCCCCGTGCCTTGCCCCCAGGCTCAGGGGCAAGGGCCCGGAGAGAGAACCACCCCAATGCGCTTTTCTCCCGGGCTTGGGAGCATTGTGCGAGCCTGGCGTGAACAGCGGGCGGGAGTGTTTGCAAACAGGACTTTGGAGGCAGCCGGGGAGGTCTTCCAGTGGGAGAGGACCGGTTGTGCTCAGAGGCCCCACAGGCCAGGGGCAGGACCCAGCAGGGCCCCTGACCCTGGCCAGCCTTGCCCAGACCTTCCTGGCCTCCGGGGGTACTGCCCCACCAAGGGGCAGGCTGCGGGGACTGGGTCCAGACATGCCCGGGTGCCTCCCTAGGCTCATCCCCGCTGGTGCCTTTCCCCTGGGCCTAGGCCTCGGTTGAGGCCTCCTTGGAGAGGAGGTTGCTGGCAGGGGCTGTCTCCACACTGCAAGGTGCTGGAGATCAGAGGGCCTCGTCAGAGGGAAGGGACCAGCAAAGGGCTGGATGCCCAAGACCTCTTTGACCCAGCAGCCTCAGGGCAGCAGGGAGAGCAAGAGGCCCAACTTGCCCCTAGGTCGGCTCTGCCCCGTCCCACACAGGCGGCCAGCCCAGCAGCAGCCTGGCAGTCTCTGGCTCCCCCGAGCTCTCTGCCGGTGTAGGGGGCAGGAACAGACCTGTGCATGTCGTTCTGCCTTGGCCTGGGAGTGTGTTCCCCCTGCCTGGCCCCCAGGCTCAGGGGCAAGGGCCCGGTGAGAGCACCACCCCGAAGCGCTTTTCTCCCGGGCTTGGGAGCATTGTGCGTGCCTGGCGGGAACAGCGTGCGGGAGTGCTGCAAACCGGCCTTTCGAGGCAGACGGGGAGGTCTTCCAGCGGGAGAGTGCCGGTTGTGCTCAGACGCCCCACAGGCCAGGGGCAGGACCCAGCAGTGTCCCTGCCCCTGACAGCCTTGCCCAGACCTTCCTGGCCTCCGGGGGTACTGCCCCACCAAGGGGCAGGCTGCGGGGACTGGGTCCAGACATGCCCGGGCGCCTCCCCAGGCTCATCCCCGCTGGTGCCTTTCCCCTGGGCCTAGGCCTCGGTTGAGGCCTCCTTGGAGAGGAGGTTGCTGGCAGGGGCTGTCTCCACACTGCAAGGTGCTGGAGCTCAGAGGGCCTCGTCAGAGGGAAGGGACCAGCAAGGGGCTGGATGCCCAAGACCTCTTTGGCCCAGCAGCCTCAGGGCAGCAGGGAGAGCAAGAGGCCCAACTTGCCCCTAGGTCGGCTCTGCCCCTTCCCACACAGGCGGCCAGCCCAGCAGCTGCCTGACAGACTCTGGCTCCCCCGAGCTCTCTGCCGGTGCAGGGGGCAGATCAGACGTGTGCATGTGGTTCTGCCTTGGCCTGGGAGTGTGTTCCCCCTGCCTTGCCCCCAGGCTCAGGGGCAAGGGCCCGGAGAGAGCACCACCCTGAAGCGCTTTTCTCCCGGGCTTGGGAGCATTGTGCACGCCTGCTGGGAACAGTGGGCGGGAGCGCTTGCAAACCGGCCTTTGGAGGCAGCCGGGGAGGTCTTCCAGTGGGAGAGGGCCGGTTGTGCTCAGAGGACCCACAGGCCAGGGGCAGGACGCAGCAGGGCCCCTGCCCCTGGCCAGCCTTGCCCAGACCTTCCTGGCCTCCGGGGGTACTGCCCCACCAAGGGGCAGGCTGCGGGGCCTGGGTCCAGACATGCCCGGGCGCCTCCCCAGGCTCATCCCCGCTGGTGCCTTTCCCCTGGGCCTAGGCCTCGGTTGAGGCCTCCTTGGAGAGGAGGTTGCTGGCAGGGGCTGTCTCCACACTGCAAGGTGCTGGAGCTCAGAGGGCCTCGTCAGAGGGAAGGGACCAGCAAGGGGCTGGATGCCCAAGACCTCTTTGGCCCAGCAGCCTCAGGGCAGCAGGGAGAGCAAGAGGCCCAACTTGCCCCTAGGTCGGCTCTGCCCCTTCCCACACAGGCAGCCAACCCAGCAGCTGCCTGACAGACTCTGGCTCCCCCGAGCTCTCTGCCGGTGCAGGGGTCAGGAACAGACGTGGGCATGTGGTTCTGCCTTGGTCTGGGAGTGTGGACCCCCTTCCTGGCCCCCAGGCTCAGGGGCAAGGGCCCGGAGAGAGCACCACCCCGAAGCGCTTTTCTCCCGGGCTTGGGAGCATTGTGCGCGCTTGGTGGGAACAGTGGGCGGAGGTGCGTGCAAAACGGCCTTTGGAGGCAGCCGGGGAGGTCTTCCAGTGGGAGAGGGCCGGTTGTGCTCAGAGGCCCCACAGGCCAGGGGCAGGACCCAGCAGGTCCCCTGCCCCTGGTCAGCCTTGCCCAGACCTTCCTGGCCTCCAGGGGTACTGCCCCACCAAGGGGCAGGCTGCGGGGACTGGGTCCAGACATGCCCGGGCGCCTCCCCAGGCTCATCCCCGCTGGTGCCTTTCCCCTGGGCCTAGGCCTCGGTTGAGGCCTCCTTGGAGAGGAGGTTGCTGGCAGGGGCTGTCTCCACACTGCAAGGTGCTGGAGCTCAGAGGGCCTCGTCAGAGGGAAGGGACCAGTTAGGGGCTGGATGCCCAAGACCTCTTTGGCCCAGCAGCCTCAGGGCAGCAGGGAGAGCAAGAGGCCCAACTTGCCCCTAGGTCGGCTCTGCCCCTTCCCACACAGGCGGCCAGCCCAGCACCTGCCTGAGAGACTCTGGCTCCCCCGAGCTCTCTGCCGGTGCAGGGGACAGGAACAGACGTGGGCATGTGGTTCTGCCTTGGCCAGGGAGTGTGTTCCCCGTGCCTTGCCCCCAGGCTCAGGGGCAAGGGCCCGGAGAGAGAACCACCCCAATGCGCTTTTCTCCCGGGCTTGGGAGCATTGTGCGAGCCTGGCGTGAACAGCGGGCGGGAGTGTTTGCAAACAGGACTTTGGAGGCAGCCGGGGAGGTCTTCCAGTGGGAGAGGACCGGTTGTGCTCAGAGGCCCCACAGGCCAGGGGCAGGACCCAGCAGGGCCCCTGACCCTGGCCAGCCTTGCCCAGACCTTCCTGGCCTCCGGGGGTACTGCCCCACCAAGGGGCAGGCTGCGGGGACTGGGTCCAGACATGCCCGGGTGCCTCCCTAGGCTCATCCCCGCTGGTGCCTTTCCCCTGGGCCTAGGCCTCGGAGAGGCCTCCTTGGAGAGGAGGTTGCTGGCAGGGGCTGTCTCCACACTGCAAGGTGCTGGAGATCAGAGGGCCTCGTCAGAGGGAAGGGACCAGCAAAGGGCTGGATGCCCAAGACCTCTTTGACCCAGCAGCCTCAGGGCAGCAGGGAGAGCAAGAGGCCCAACTTGCCCCTAGGTCGGCTCTGCCCCGTCCCACACAGGCGGCCAGCCCAGCAGCAGCCTGGCAGTCTCTGGCTCCCCCGAGCTCTCTGCCGGTGTAGGGGGCAGGAACAGACCTGTGCATGTCGTTCTGCCTTGGCCTGGGAGTGTGTTCCCCCTGCCTGGCCCCCAGGCTCAGGGGCAAGGGCCCGGTGAGAGCACCACCCCGAAGCGCTTTTCTCCCGGGCTTGGGAGCATTGTGCGTGCCTGGCGGGAACAGCGTGCGGGAGTGCTGCAAACCGGCCTTTCGAGGCAGACGGGGAGGTCTTCCAGCGGGAGAGTGCCGGTTGTGCTCAGACGCCCCACAGGCCAGGGGCAGGACCCAGCAGTGTCCCTGCCCCTGACAGCCTTGCCCAGACCTTCCTGGCCTCCGGGGGTACTGCCCCACCAAGGGGCAGGCTGCGGGGACTGGGTCCAGACATGCCCGGGCGCCTCCCCAGGCTCATCCCCGCTGGTGCCTTTCCCCTGGGCCTAGGCCTCGGTTGAGGCCTCCTTGGAGAGGAGGTTGCTGGCAGGGGCTGTCTCCACACTGCAAGGTGCTGGAGCTCAGAGGGCCTCGTCAGAGGGAAGGGACCAGCAAGGGGCTGGATGCCCAAGACCTCTTTGGCCCAGCAGCCTCAGGGCAGCAGGGAGAGCAAGAGGCCCAACTTGCCCCTAGGTCGGCTCTGCCCCTTCCCACACAGGCAGCCAGCCCAGCAGCTGCCTGACAGACTCTGGCTCCCCCGAGCTCTCTGCCGGTGCAGGGGGCAGATCAGACGTGTGCATGTGGTTCTGCCTTGTCCTGGGAGTGTGGACACCCTGCCTTGCCCCCAGGCTCAGGGGCAAGGGCCCGGAGAGAGCACCACCCTGAAGCGCTTTTCTCCCGGGCTTGGGAGCATTGTGCACGCCTGCTGGGAACAGTGGGCGGGAGCGCTTGCAAACCGGCCTTTGGAGGCAGCCGGGGAGGTCTTCCAGTGGGAGAGGGCCGGTTGTGCTCAGAGGACCCACAGGCCAGGGGCAGGACGCAGCAGGGCCCCTGCCCCTGGCCAGCCTTGCCCAGACCTTCCTGGCCTCCGGGGGTACTGCCCCACCAAGGGGCAGGCTGTGGGGCCTGGGTCCAGACATGCCCGGGCGCCTCCCCAGGCTCATCCCCGCTGGTGCCTTTCCCCTGGGCCTAGGCCTCGGTTGAGGCCTCCTTGGAGAGGAGGTTGCTGGCAGGGGCTGTCTCCACACTGCAAGGTGCTGGAGCTCAGAGGGCCTCGTCAGAGGGAAGGGACCAGTAAGGGGCTGGATGCCCAAGACGTCTTTGGCCCAGCAGCCTCAGGGCAGCAGGGAGAGCAAGAGGCCCAACTTGCCCCTAGGGCGGCTCTGCCCCTTCCCACACAGGCGGCCAACCCAGCAGCTGCCTGACAGACTCTGGCTCCCCCAAGCTCTCTGCCGGTGCAGGGGACAGGAACAGACGTGGGCATGTGGTTCTGCCTTGGCCTGGGAGTGTGTTCCCCCTGCCTTGCCCCCAGGCTCAGGGGCAAGGGCCCGGAGAGAGCACCACCCCGAAGCGCTTTTCTCCCGGGCTTGGGAGCATTGTGCGAGCCTGGCGTGAACAGCGGGCGGGAGTGTTTGCAAACAGGACGTTGGAGGCAGCCGTGGAGGTCTTCCAGTGGGAGAGGGCCGGTTGTGCTCAGAGGCCTCACAGGCCAGGGGCAGGACCCAGTAGGTCCCCTGCCCCTGGCCAGCCTTGCCCAGACCTTACTGGCCTCCGGGGGTACTGCCCCACCAAGGGGCAGGCTGAGGGGACAGGGTCCAGACATGCCCGGGCGCCTCCCCTGGCTCAACCCCGCTGGTGCCTTTTCCCTGGGCCTAGGCCTCGGTTGAGGCCTCCTTGGAGAGGAGATTGCTGGCAGGTGCTGTCTCAACACTGCAAGGTGCTGGAGCTCAGAGGGCCTCGTCAGAGGGAAGGGACAAGCAAGGGGCTGGATGCCCAAGACCTCTTTGGCCCACCAGCCTCAGGGCAGCAGGGAGAGCAAGAGGCCCAACTTGCCCCTAGGTCGGCTCTGCCCCTTCCCACACAGGCGGCCAGCCCAGCAGCTGCCTGACAGACTCTGGCTCCCCCGAGCTCTCTGCCGGTGCAGGGGGCAGATCAGACGTGTGCATGTGGTTCTGCCTTGTCCTGGGAGTGTGGACCCCCTGCCTTGCCCCCAGGCTCAGGGGCAAGGGCCCGGAGAGAGCACCACCCCGAAGCGCTTTTCTCCCGGGCTTGGGAGCATTGTGCACGCCTGCTGGGAACAGTGGGCGGGAGCGCTTGTTAACCGGCCTTTGGAGGCAGCCGGGCAGGTCTTCCAGCGGGAGAGTGCCGGTTGTGCTCAGACGCCCCACAGGCCAGGGGCAGGACCCAGCAGGGCCCCTGCCCCTGGCAGCGTTGCCCAGACCTTCCTGGCCTCCGGGGGTACTGCCCCACTAAGGGGCAGGTTGCGGGGACTGGGTCCAGACATGCCCGTGCGCCTCCACTGGCTCATCCCCGCTGGTGCCTTTCCCCTGGGCCTAGGCCTCGGTTGAGGCCTCCTTGGAGAGGAGGTTGCTGGCAGGGGCTGTGTCCACATTGCAAGGTGCTGGAGCTCAGAGGGCCTCGACAGAGGGAAGGGACCAGCAAGGGGCTGGATGCCCAAGACCTCTTTGGCCCAGCAGCCTCAGGGCAGCAGGGAGAGGAAGAGGCCCAACTTGCCCCTAGGTCGGCTCTGCCCCTTCCCACACAGGCGGCCAGCCCAGCAGCTGCCTGACAGACTCTGGCTCCCCCGAGCTCTCTGCCGGTGCAGGGGTCAGGAACAGACGTGTGCATGTGGTTCTGCCTTGGTCTGGGAGTGTGGAACCACTGCCTGGCCCCCACACTCAGGGGCAAGGGCCCGGAGAGAGCAACACACCGAAGCGCTTTTCTCCCGGGCTTGGGAGAATTGTGCGTGCCTGGCGAGAACAGCGGGCGGGAGTGTTGGCAAACCGGCCTTTGGAGGCAGCCGGGGAGGTCTTCCAGTGGGAGAGGGCCGGTTGTGCTCAGAGGCCCCACAGGACAGGGGCAGGACCCAGCAGGGCCCCTGCCCCTGGCCAGCCTTGCCCAGACCTTCCTGGCCTCCGGGGGTACTGCCCCACCAAGGGGCAGTCTGCGGGGACTGGGTCCAGTCATTCCCGGGCGCCTCCCCAGTCTCATACCCGCTGGTGCCTTTCCCCTGGGCCTAGGCCTCGGTTGAGTCCTCCTTGGAGAGGAGGTTGCTGGCAGGGGCTGTCTCCACACTGCAAGGTGCTGGAGCTCAGAGGGCCTCGTCAGAGGGAAGGGACCAGCAAGGGGCTGGATGGCCAAGACCTCTTTGGCCCAGCAGCCTCAGGGCAGCAGGGAGAGCAAGAGGCCCAACTTGCCCCTAGGTCGGCTCTGCCCCTTCCCACACAGGCGGCCAACCCAGCAGCTGCCTGACAGACTCTGGCTCCCCCGAGCTCTCTGCCGGTGCAGGGGGCAGATCAGACGTGTGCATGTGGTTCTGCCTTGGCCTGGGAGTGTGGACACCCTGCCTTGCCCCAGGCTCAGGGGCAAGGGCCCAGAGAGAGTACCACCCTGAAGCGCTTTTCTCCCGGGCTTGGGAGCATTGTGCACGCCTGCTGGGAACAGTGGGCGGGAGTGCTTGCAAACCGGCCTTTGGAGGCAGCCGGGGAGGTCTTCCAGTGGGAGAGGGCCGGTTGTGCTCAGAGGCCCCACAGGCCAGGGGCAGGACCCAGGAGGGCCCCTGCCCCTGGCCAGCCTTGCCCAGACCTTCCTGGCCTCCGGGGGTACTGCCCCACCAAGGGGCAGGCTGCGGGGACTGGGTCCAGACATGTCCGTGCGCCTCCCCAGGCTCATCCCCGCTGGTGCCTTTCCCCTGGGCCTAGGCCTCGGTTGAGGCCTCTTTGGAGACGAGGTTGCTGGCAGGGGCTGTCTCCACACTGCAAGGTGCTGGAGCTCAGAGGGCCTCGTCAGAGGGAAGGGACCAGTAAGGGGCTGGATGCCCAAGGCCTCTTTGACCCAGCAGCCTCAGGGCAGCAGGGAGAGCAAGAGGCCCAACTTGCCCCTAGGTCGGCTCTGCCCCGTCCCAGACAGGCAGCCAGCCCAGCAGCAGCCTGGCAGTCTCTGGCTCCCCCGATCTCTCTGCCGTTGTAGGGGGCAGGAACAGACGTGTGCATGTCGTTCTGCCTTGGCCTGGGAGTGTGTTCCCCCTGCCTGGCCCCCAGGCTCAGGGGCAAGGGCCCGGAGAGAGCACCACCCCAAAGCGCTTTTCTCCCGGGCTTGGGAGCATTGTGCGTGCCTGGCGGGAACAGCGGGCGGGAGTGCTTGCAAACCGGCCTTTGGAGGCAGACGGGGAGGTCTTCCAGCGGGAGAGTGCCGGTTTTGCTCAGACGCCCCACAGGCCAGGGGCAGGACCCAGCAGTGTCCCTGCCCCTGGCAGCCTTGCCCAGACCCTCCTGGCCTCCGGGGTTACTACCCCACCAAGGGGCAGGCTGCGCGGACTGGGTCCAGACATGGCCGGGCGCCTCCCCAGGCTCATCCCCGCTGGTGCCTTTCCCCTGGGCCTAGGCCTCGGTTGAGGCCTCCTTGGAGAGGAGGTTGCTGGCAGGGGCTGTCTCCACACTGCAAGGTGCTGGAGCTCAGAGGGCCTCGTCAGCGGGAAGGGACCAGCAAGGGGCTGGATGCCCAAGACCTCTTTGGCCCAGCAGCCTCAGGGCAGCAGGGAGAGGAAGAGGCCCAACTTGCCCCTAGGTCGGCTCTGCCCCTTCCCACACAGGCGGCCAGCCCAGCAGCTGCCTGACAGACTCTGGCTCCCCACAGCTCTCTGCCGGTGAAGGGGGCAGGAACAGACGTGTGCATGTGGTTCTGCCTTGGCCTGGGACTGTGGATCCCCTGCCTGGCCCCCAGGCTCAGGGGCAGGGGCCCGGAGAGACCACCACCCCGAAGCGCTTTTTTCCCGGGCTTGGGAGCATTGTGCGTGCCTGGCGGGAACAGCGGGCGCGAGTGTTGGCAAATCGGCCTTTGGAGGCAGCCGGGGAGGTCTTCCAGCGGGAGAGGGCCGCTCATGCTCAGAGGCCCCACAGGCCAGGGGCAGGACCCAGCAAGGCCCCTGCCCCAGGCCAACCTTGCCCAGACCTTCCTGGCCTCCGGGGGTACTGCCCCACCAAGGGGCAGGCTGCGGGGACTGGGTCCAGACATTCCCGGGCGCCTCCCCAGGTTCATCCCCGCTGGTGCCTTTCCCTGGGACTAGGCCTCGGTTGAGGCCTCCTTGGAGAGGAGGTTGCTGGCAGGGGCTGTCTCCACACTGCAAGGTGTTGGAGCTCAGAGGGCCTCCTCAGATGGAAGGGACCAGCAAGGGGCTGGATGTCCAAGACCTCTTTGGCCCAGCAGCCTCAGGGCAGCAGGGAGAGCAAGAGGCCCAACTTGCCCCTAGGTCGGCTCTGCCCCTTCCCACACAGGCCGCCAGCCCAGCAGCTGCCTGACAGACTCTGGCTCCCCCGAGCTCTCTTCCGGTGCAGGGGACAGGAACAGACGTGTGCATGTGGTTCTGACTTTGCCTCGGCGTGTGGACCCCCTGCCTGGCCCCGAGGCACAGGGGCAAGGGCCCGGAGAGAGCACCACCCCAAAATGCTTTTCTCCCGGGCTTGGGAGCATTTGCGTGGCTGGCGGGAACAGCTAGTGGGAATGCTTGCAAACCGGCCTTTGGGGGCAGCCGGGGAGGTCCTCCATGGGCCCGGAGAGAACACCACCCCGATGCGCTTTTCTCCCGGGCTTGGGAGCAGTGTGCGCGTGTGGCGGGAACAGCAGGCAGGAGTGCTTGCAATCCGGCCTTTGGAGGCAGGCGCGGAGGTCTTCCAAGGGCAAGGAGTGAGCACCACCCCAAAATGCTTTTCTCCCATGCTTGGGAGCATTGTGCATAGCTGGTGGGAAGAGCGGGCATGAGTGCTTGCATACCGCACATTGGAGGCAGCCGGGGAGGTCTTCCAAGGGCCCGGAGAGAGCACCACCTCGAAGCGCTTTTCTCTCGGGTTCTGGAGCATTGTGTGCGGCTGGTGGGACAGCGGGAGGGAATTCTTGCAAACCGGCCTTTGGAGGCAGCCAGAGAAGTCTTCCAAGGGCCCGGAGAGAGCACCACCCCGAAGCGCTTTTCTCTGGGGTTTTGGAACATTGTGTGTGGCTGGCGGGAACAGCGAGTGGGAGTGCTTGCAAACCGGCCTTTGGGGGCAGCCGGGGAGGTCCTCCATGGTCCCGGAGAGACCACCACCCCGAAGCGCTTTTCTCACGGTCTTGGGAGCATTGTGCGTGGCTGGCGGGAACAGCGGGCATGAGTGCTTGCAAACTGTCCTTTGGAGGCAGCCGGGGAGGTCTTCCAAGGGCCCGGACTGATCACCACCCCAAAATGCTCTTCTCCCGGGCTTGGGAGCATTGTGCGCGGCTGTCGGGAACAGCGGACATGAGTGCTTGCAAACCGGCCTTTGGAGGCAGCCCGGGAGGTCTTCCAAGGGCCCGGAGACAGCACCACCCCAAAATGCTTTTCTCCCGGTCTTGGGAGCATTGTGCGTGGCTGGCGGAAGCAGCGGGAATGAGTACTTACAAACCGGCCTTTGGAGGCAGCCGGGGAGGTCTTGAAAGTGCCCGGAGAGAGCACCACCCCGAAGCGCTTTTCTCCCGGGCTTGGGAGCATTGTGCGCGGCTGGCGGGAACAGCAGGCAGGAGTGCTTGCAAACTGGCCTTTGGAGGCAGCCGGAGAGGTCTTCCAAGGGCCCGGAGTGAGCACCACCCCAAAATGCTTTTCTCCCGGGCTTGGGAGCATTGTGCGCGGCTGGTGGGAACAACGGGCATGAGTGCTTGCAAACCGGCCTTTGGAGGCAGCCGGGGACGTCTTCCAAGAGCCCGGAGAGAGCACCACCCCGAAGCACTTTTCTCCCGGGCTTGGGAGCATTGTGCGTGGCTGGCGGGAACAGCAGGAAGGAGTCCTTGCAAACCGGCCTTTGGAGGCAGCCGGGGAGGTCTTCCAAGGACCTGTAGAGAGCACCACCCCGAAGCGCTTTTCTCCCGGGCTTGGGAGCATTGTGCGCAGGTGGCGGGAACAGCAGGCAGGAGTGCTTGAAAACCGGCCTTTGCAGGCAGCCGGGGAGGTCTTCCAGGGCCCGGTGTGAGCACCACCCCAAAAAGCTTTTCTCCCGGGCTTGGGAGCATTGTGCGCGGCTGGTGGGAACAGCGGGCATGAGTGCTTGCAAACTGGCCATTGGAGGCAGCCGGGGAGGTCTTCCAAGGGCCTGTAGAGAGCACCACCCCAAAATGCTTTTCTTCCGGGCTTGGGAGCATTGTGCGTGGCTGGCGGGAACAGCAGGAAGGAGTCCTTGCAAACCGGCCTTTGGAGGCAGCCGGGGAGGTCTTCCAAGGGCCTGTAGAGAGCACCACCCCGAAGCGCTTCTCTCCCGGGCTTTGGAGCATTGTGCGCAGGTGGCGGGAACAGCAGGCAGGAGTGCTTGAAAACCGGCCTTTGGAGGCAGCCGGGGAGGTCTTCCAGGGCCCGGTGTGAGCACCACCCCAAAAAGCTTTTCTCCCGGGCTTGGGAGCATTGTGCGTGGCTGGTGGGAACAGCGGGCATGAGTGCTTGCAAACTGGCCATTGGAGGCAGCCGGGGAGGTCTTCCAAGGGCCTGTAGAGAGCACCACCCCAAAATGCTTTTCTCCCGGGCTTGGGAGCATTGTGCGTGGCTGGCGGGAACAGCAGGAAGGAGTCCTTGCAAACCGGCCTTTGGAGGCAGCCGGGGAGGTCTTCCAAGGGCCTGTAGAGAGCACCACCCCGAAGCGCTTTTCTCCCGGGCTTGGGAGCATTGTGCGCAGGTGGCGGGAACAGCAGGCAGGAGTGCTTGAAAACCGGCCTTTGAAGGCAGCCGGGGAGGTCTTCCAGGGCCCGGTGTGAGCACCACCCCAAAAAGCTTTTCTCCCGGGCTTGGGAGCATTGTGCGCGGCTGGTGGGAACAGCGGGCATGAGTGCTTTCAAACTGGCCATTGGAGGCAGCCGGGGACGTCTTCCAAGGGCCCGGAGTGAGCACCACCCCGAAGCGCTTTTCTCCCGGGCTTGGGAGCATTGTGCGCGGCTGGTGGGAACAACGGGCATGAGTGCTTGCAAACCGGCCTTTGGAGGCAGCCGGGGACGTCTTCCAAGGGCCCGGAGAGAGCACCACCCTGAAGCACTTTTCTCCCGGGCTTGGGAGCATTGTGCGTGGCTGGCGGGAACAGCAGGAAGGAGTCCTTGCAAACCGGCCTTTGGAGGCTGCCGGGGAGGTCTTCCAAGGACCTGTAGAGAGCACCACCCCGAAGCGCTTTTCTCCCGGGCTTGGGAGTATTGTGCGCAGGTGGCGGGAACAGCAGGCAGGAGTGCTTGAAAACCGGCCATTGCAGGCAGCCGGGGAGGTCTTCCAGGGCCCGGGGTGAGCACCACCCCAAAAAGCTTTTCTCCCGGGCTTTGGAGCATTGTGCGCGGCTGGTGGGAACAGCGGGCATGAGTGCTTGCAAACTGACCATTGGAGGCAGCCGGGGAGGTCTTCCAAGGGCCTGTAGAGAGCACCACCCCGAAGCGCTTTTCTCCCGGGCTTGGGAGCATTGTGCGCAGGTGGCGGGAACAGCAGGCAGGAGTGCTTGAAAACCGGCCTTTGAAGGCAGCCGGGGAGGTCTTCCAGGGCCCGGTGTGAGCACCACCCCAAAAAGCTTTTCTCCCGGGCTTGGGAGCATTGTGCGCGGCTGGTGGGAACAGCGGGCATGAGTGCTTTCAAACTGGCCATTGGAGGCAGCCGGGGAGGTCTTCCAAGGGCCTGTAGAGCGCACCACCCCAAAATGCTTTTCTCCCGGGCTTGGGAGCATTGTGCGTGGCTGGCGGGAACAGCAGGAAGGAGTCCTTGCAAACCGGCCTTTGGAGGCAGCCGGGGAGGTCTTCCAAGGGCCTGTAGAGAGCACCACCCCGAAGCGCTTTTCTCCCGGGCTTGGGAGCATTGTGCGCAGGTGGCGGGAACAGAAGGCAGGAGTGCTTGAAAACCGGCCTTTGGAGGCAGCCGGGGAGGTCTTCCAGGGCCCGGTGTGAGCACCACCCCAAAAAGCTTTTCTCCCGGGCTTGGGAGCATTGTGCGCGGCTGGTGGGAACAGCGGCCATGAGTGCTTGCAAACTGGCCATTGGAGGCAGCCGGGGAAGTCTTCCAAGGGCCCGGAGTGAGCACCACCCCAAAATGCTTTTCTCCCGGGCTTGGGAGCATTGTGCGTGGCTGGCGGGAACAGCAGGAAGGAGTCCTTGCAAACCGGCCTTTGGAGGCAGCCGGGGAGGTTTTCGAAGGGCCTGTAGAGAGCACCACCCCGAAGCGCTTTTCTCCCGGGCTTGGGAGCATTGTGCGCGGGTGGCGGGAACAGCAGGCAGGAGTGCTTGAAAACCGTCCTTTGGAGGCAGCCGGGGAGGTCTTCCAGGGCCCGGTGTGAGCACCACCCCAAAATGCTTTTCTCCCGGGCTTGGGAGCATTGTGCGTGGCTGGTGGGAACAGCGGGCGGGAGTGCTTGCAAACCGGCCTTTGGAGGCAGCCGGGGAGGTCTTCCAAGGGCCAGGAGAGAGCACCACCCAGAAGCGCTTTTCTCCCGGGCTTGGAACATTTGCGCGGATGGCGGGAACAGCGAGTGGGAGTGGTTCCAAACCGGCCTTTGGGGGCACCCCGGGAGGTCTTCCATGGGCACGGAGAGAACACCACCCCGAAGCGCTTTTCTCCGGGGTTTTGGAGGATTGTGCGTGGCTGGCGGGAACAGCGAGTGGGAGTGCTTGCAAACCGGCCTTTGGGGCCAGCCAGGGAGGTCCTCCATGGGCACGGAGAGAACACCACCCCGAAGCGCTTTTCTCCCGGGCTTGGGAGCATTGTGCGAGGCTGGCGGGAACAGCGGGTGGAAGTGCTTGCAAGCCGGCCTTTGGAGGCAGCTTGGGAGGTCTTCCAAGGGCCCGGAGAGAGCACCATCCCGAAGCACTTTTCTCACGGAATTGGGAGCATTGTTCGCGGCTGTCGGGAACAGAGGACATGAGTGCTTGCAAACCGGCCTTTAGAGGCAGCCGGGGAGTCTTCCAAGGGCCCGGAGAGAGACCACCCCAAAATGCTTTTCTCCCGGGCTTGGGAGCATTGTGTGCGGCTGGCGGGTCAGCGGGAGGGAGTTCTTGAAAACCAGCCTTTGGAGGCAGCCGGGGAGGTCTTCCAAGGGCCGGGAGAGAGCACCACCCCGAAGCGCTTTTCTCCCGGGCTTGGGAGCATTGTGCGCGGCTGGCGGGAACAGCGGGATTGAGTGCTTGCAAACCGGCCTTTGGAGGCAGCCGGGGAGGTCTTCCAAGGGCCGGGAGAGAGCACCACCCCGAAGCGCTTTTCTCCTAGGCTTGGGAGCATTGTGCGCGGCTGGCGGGAACAGCGGGCATGAGTGCTTGCAAACCGGCCTTTGGAGACAAACGGGGAGGTCTTCCAAGGGCCCGTAGAGAGCACCACCCCGAAGCGCTTTTCTCCCGTGATTGGGAGCATTGTGTGCGGCTGGCGGGACAGCGGGAGGGAGTACTTGAAATCCAGCCTTTGGAGGCAGCCGGGGAGGTCTTCCAAGGGCCGGGAGAGAGCACCACCCTGAAGGGCTTTTCTCCTGGGCTTGGAGCATTTGCACGGATGGCGGGAACAGCGAGTGGGAGTGCTTGCAAACCGGCATTTGGGGGCAGCCCGGGAGGTCTTTCTTGGGCCCAGAGAGAACACCACCCCGAAACGCTTTTCTCCCGGGCTTGGGAGCATTGTGCGCGGGTGGCGGGAACAGCAGGCAGAAGTGCTTGCAAACCGGCCTTGGAGGCAGCCGGGGAGGTCTTCCAAAGCCCGGAGTGAGCACCACCCCAAAATGCTTTTCTCCCGGGCTTGGGAGCATTGTGCGCAGCTGGCGTGAACAGCGGGATTGAGTGCTTGCAAACCAGCCTTTGGAGGCAGCCGGGGAGGTCTTCCAGCGGGAGAGTGCCAGTTGTTCTCAGAGGCCCCACAGGCCAGGGGCAGGACCCAGCAGTGTCCCTGCCTCTGGCAGCCTTGCCCAGGCCTTCCTGGCCTCCGGGGGTACTACCCCACCAAGGGGCAGGCTGCGGGGCCTGGGTCCAGACATGCCCGGGCGCCTCCCCAGGCTCATCCCCGCTGGTGCCTTTCCCCTGGGCCTAGGCCTCGGTTGAGGCCTCCTTGGAGAGGAGGTTGCCGGCAGGGGCTGTCTGCACACTGCAAGGTGCTGGAGCTCAGAGGGCCTCGTCAGAGGGAAAGGACCAGCAAAGGGCTGGATGCCCAAGACCTCTCTGACCCAGCAGCCTCAGGGCAGCAGGGAGAGCAAGAGGCCCAACTTGCCCCTAGGTCGGCTCTACCCCGTCCCACACAGGCAGCCAGCCCAGCAGCAGCCTGGCAGTCTCTGGCTCCCCCGAACTCTCTGCCGGTGTAGGGGGCAGGAACAGACGTGTGCATGTGGTTCTGCGTTGGTCTGGGAGTGTGGTCCCACTGCCTCGCCCCCACACTCAGGGGCAAGGGCCCGGAGAGAGCAACACCCCGAAGCGCTTTTCTCCCGGGCTTGGGAGAATTGTGCGTGCCTGGCGGGAACAGCGGGCGGGAGTGTTGGCAAACCGGCCTTTGGAGGCAGCCGGGGAAGTCTTCCAGTGGGAGAGGGCCGGTTGTGCTCAGAGGCCCCACAGGCCAGGGGCAGGACCCAGCAGGGCCCCTGCCCGTGGCCAGCCTTGCCCAGACCTTCCTGGCCTCCGGGGGTACTGCCCCACCAAGGGGCAGGCTGCGGGGACTGGGTCCAGACATGCCCGGGCGCCTCCCCAGGCTCATCCCCGCTGGTGCCTTTCCCCTGGTCCTAGGCCTCGGTTGAGGCCTCCTTGGAGAGGAGGTTGCTGGCAGGGGCTGTCTCCACACTGCAAGGTGCTGGAGCTCAGAGGGCCTCGTCAGAGGGAAGGCACCAGCAAAGGGCTGGATGCCCAAGACCTCTTTGACCCAGCAGCCTCAGGGCAGCAGGGAGAGCAAGAGGCCCAACTTGCCCCTAGGTCGGCTCTGCCCCGTCCCACACAGGCAGCCAGCCCAGCAGCAGCCTGGCCGTCTCTGGCTCCCCCGAGCTCTCTGCCGGTGTAGGGGCCAGGAACAGACGTGTGCATGTCGTTCTGCCTTGGCCTGGGAGTGTGTTCCCCCTGCCTGGCCCCAGGCTCAGGGGCAAGGGCCCGGAGACAGCACCACCCCGAAGCGCTTTTTTCCCGGGCTTGGGAGCATTGTGCGTGCCTGGGGGAACAGCGGGTGGGCGTGCTTGCAAACAGGACTTTGGAGGCAGACGGGGAGGTCTTCCAGCGGGAGAGTGCCGGTTGTGCTCAGACGCCCAACAGGCCAGGGGCAGGACCCAGCAGTGTCCCTGCCCCTGGCAGCCTTGCCGAGACCTTCCTGGCTTCCGGGGGTACTGCCTCACCAAGGGGCAGGCTGCGGGGACTGGGTCCAGACATGGCCGGGCGCCTCCCCAGGCTCATCCCCGCTGGTGCCTTTCCCCTAGGCCTAGGCCTCGGTTGAGGCCTCCTTGGAGAGGAGGTTGCTGGCAGGGGCTGTCTCCACACTGCAAGGTGCTGGAGCTCAGAGGGCCTCATCAGAGGGAAGGGACCAGCAAGGGGCTGGATGCCCAAGACCTCTTTGGCCCAGCAGCCTCAGGGCAGCAGGGAGAGGAAGAGGCCCAACTTGCCCCTAGGTCGGCTCTGCCCCTTCCCACACAGGCGGCCAGCCCAGCAGCTGCCTGACAGACTCTGGCTCCCCCGAGCTCTCTGCCTGTGCAGGGGTCAGGAACAGACGTGTGCATGTGGTTCTGCCTTGGTCTCCGAGTGTGGACCAACTGCCTGGCCCCCAGGTTCAGGGGCAAGGGCCCGGAGAGAGCACCACCCCGAAGCGCTTTTCTCCCGGGCTTGGGAGAATTGTGCGCGCTTGGTGGGAACAGTGGGCGGGAGTGCTTGCAAACCGGCCTTTGAAGGCAGCCGGGGAGGTCTTCCAGTGGGAGAGGGCCGGTTGTGCTCAGAGGCCCCACAGGCCAGGGGCAGGACCCAGCAGGGCCCCTGACCCTGGCCAGCCTTGCCCAGACCTTCCTGGCCTCCGGGGGTACTGCTCCACCAAGGGGCAGGCTGCGGGGACTGGGTCCAGACATGCCCGGGCGCCTCCCCAGGCTCATCCCCGCTGGTGCCTTTCCCCTGGGCCTAGGCCTCGGTTGAGGCCTCCTTGGAGAGGAGGTTGCTGGCAGGGGCTGTCTCCACACTGCAAGGTGCTGGAGATCAGAGGGCCTCGTCAGAGGGAAGGGACCAGCAAAGGGCTGGATGCCCAAGACCTCTTTAACCCAGCAGCCTCAGGGCAGCAGGGAGAGCAAGAGGCCCAATTTGCCCCTAGGTCGGCTCTGCCCCGTCCCACACAGGCGGCCAGCCCAGCAGCAGCCTGGCAGTCTCTGGCTCCCCCTAGCTCTCTGCCGGTGTAGCTGGCAGGAACAGACGTGTGCATGTCGTTCTGCCTTGGCCTGGGAGTGTGTTCCCCCTGCCTTGCCCCCAGGCTCAGGGGCAAGGGCCCGGTGAGAGCACCACCCCGAAGCGCTTTTCTCCCGGGCTTGGGAGCATTGTGCGTGCCTGGCGGGAACAGCGGGCGGGAGTGCTTGCAAACCGGCCTTTAGAGGCAGCCGGGCAGGTCTTCCAGCGGGAGAGTGTCGGTTGTGCTCAGACGCCCCACAGGCCAGGGGCAGGACCCAGCAGTGTCCCTGCCCCTGGCAGCCTTGCCCAGACCTTCCTGGCCTCCGGGGGTACTGCCCCACCAAGGGGCAGGCTTCGGGGACTGGGTCCAGACATGCCCGGGCGCCTCCCCAGGCTCATCCCCGCTGGTGCCTTTCCCCTGGGCCTAGGCCTCGGTTGAGGCCTCCTTGGAGAGGAGGTTGCTGGCAGGGGCTGTCTCCACACTGCAAGGTGCTGGAGCTCAGAGGGCCTCGTCAGAGGGAAGGGACCAGCAAGGGGCTGGATGCCCAAGACCTCTTTGGCCCAGCAGCCTCAGGGCAGCAGGGAGAGCAAGAGGCCCAACTTACCCCTAGGTCGGCTCTGCCCCTTCCCACACAGGCGGCCAGCCCAGCAGCTGCCTGACAGACTCTGGCTCCCCCGAGCTCTCTGCCGTTGCAGGGGGCAGATCAGACGTGTGCATGTGGTTCTGTCTTGGTCTGGGAGTGTGGACACACTGCCTTGCCCCCAGGCTCAGGGGCAAGGGCCCGGAGAGAGCACCACCCTGAAGCGCTTTTCTCCCGGGCTTGGGAGCATTGTGCACGCCTGCTGGGAACAGTGGGTGGGAGCGCTTGCAAACCGGCCTTTGGAGGCAGCCGGGGAGGTCTTCCAGTGGGAGAGGGCCGGTTGTGCTCAGAGGCCCCACAGGCCAGGGGCAGGACGCAGCAGGGCCCCTGCCCCTGGCCAGCCTTGCCCAGACCTTCCTGGCCTCCGGGGGTACTGCCCCACCAAGGGGCAGGCTGCGGGGCCTGGGTCCAGACATGCCCGGGCGCCTCCCCAGGCTCATCCCCGCTGGTGCCTTTCCCCTGGGCCTAGGCCTCGGTTGAGGCCTCCTTGGAGAGGAGGTTGCTGGCAGGGGCTGTCTCCACACTGCAAGGTGCTGGAGCTCAGAGGGCCTCGTCAGAGGGAAGGGACCAGTAAGGGGCTGGATGCCCAAGACGTCTTTGGCCCAGCAGCCTCAGGGCAGCAGGGAGAGCAAGAGGCCCAACTTGCCCCTAGGGCGGCTCTGCCCCTTCCCACACAGGCGGCCAACCCAGCAGCTGCCTGACAGACTCTGGCTCCCCCAAGCTCTCTGCCGGTGCAGGGGACAGGAACAGACGTGGGCATGTGGTTCTGCCTTGGCCTGTGAGTGTGTTCCCCCTGCCTTGCCCCCAGGCTCAGGGGCAAGGGCCCGGAGAGAGCACCACCCCGAAGTGCTTTTCTCCCGGGCTTGGGAGCATTGTGCGAGCCTGGCGTGAACAGCGGGCGGGAGTGTTTGCAAACAGGACTTTGGAGGCAGCCGTGAAGGTCTACCAGTGGGAGAGGGCCGGTTGTGCTCAGAGGCCTCACAGGCCAGGGGCAGGACCCAGCAGGTCCCCTGCCCCTCGCCAGCCTTGCCCAGACCTTCCTGGCCTCCGGGGGTACTGCCCCACCAAGGGGCAGGCTGCGGGGACTGGGTCCAGACATGCCCGGGCGCCTCCCCAGGCTCATCCCCGCTGGTGCCTTTCCCCTGGTCCTAGGCCTCGGTTGAGGCCTCCTTGGAGAGGAGGTTGCTGGCAGGGGCTGTCTCCACACTGCAAGGTGCTGGAGCTCAGAGGGCCTCGTCAGAGGGAAGGGACAAGCAAGGGGCTGGATGCCCAAGATCTCCTTGGCCCAGCAGCCTCAGGGCAGCAGGGAGAGCAAGAGGCCCAACTTGCCCCTAGGTCGGCTCTGCCCCTTCCCACACAGGCGGCCAGCCCAGCAGCTGCCTGACAGACTCTGGCTCCCCCGAGCTCTCTGCCGGTGCATGGGGCAGGAACAGACGTGTGCATGTCGTTCTGCCTTGGCCTGGGAGTGTGGACCCCCTTCCTGGCCCCCAGGCTCAGGGGAAAGGGCCCGGAGAGAGCACCACCCCGAGGCGATTTTCTCCCGGGCTTGGGAGCGTTGTGCGCCCTTGGTTGGAACAGTGGGCGGGAGTGCTTGCAAACCGGCCTTTCGAGGCAGCCGGGGACGTCTTCCAGTGGGAGAGGGCCGGTTGTGCTCAGAGGCCCCACAGGCCAGGGGCAGGACCCAGCAGGGCCCCTGCCCCTGGCCAGACTTGCCCAGACCTTCCTGGCCTCCGGGGGTACTGCCCCACCAAGGGGCAGGCTGCGGAGACTGGGTCCAGACATGTCCGTGCGCCTCCCCAGGATCATCCCCGCTGGTGCCTTTCCCCTGGGTGTAGTCCTCGGTTGAGGCCTCTTTGGAGAGGAGGTTGCTGGCAGGGGCTGTCTCCACACTGCAAGGTGCTGGAGCTCAGAGGGCCTCGTCAGAGGGAAGGCACCAGCAAGGGGCTGGATGCCCAAGACCTCTTTGACCCAGCAGCCTCAGGGCAGCAGGGAGAGCAAGAGGCCCAACTTGCCCCTAGGTCGGCTCTGCCCCGTCCCACACAGGCAGCCAGACCAGCAGCAGCCTGGCAGTCTCTGGCTCCCCCGAGCTCTCTGCCGGTGTAGGGGGCAGGAACAGACGTGTGCATGTCGTTCTCCCTTGGCCTGGGAGTGTGTTCCCCCTGCCTGGCCCCCAGGCTCAGGGGCAAGGGCCCGGTGAGAGCACCACCCCGAAGCGCTTTTCTCCCGGGCTTGGGAGCATTGTGCGTGCCTGGCGGGAACAGCGGGCGGGAGTGCTTGCAAACCGGCCTTTCGAGGCAGACGGGGAGGTCTTCCAGCGGGAGAGTGCCGGTTGTGCTCAGACGCCCCCCAGGCCAGGGGCAGGACCCAGCAGTGTCCCTGCCCCTGGCAGCCTTGCCCAGACCTTCCTGGCCTCCGGGGGTACTGCCCCACCAAGGGGCAGGCTGCGGGGACTGGGTCCAGACATGCCCGGGCGCCTCCCCAGGCTCATCCCCGCTGGTGCCTTTCCCCTGGGCCTAGGCCTTGGTTGAGGCCTCCTTGGAGAGGAGGTTGCTGGCAGGGGCTGTCTCCACACTGCAAGGTGCTGGAGCTCAGAGGGCCTCGTCAGAGGGAAGGGACCAGCAAGGGGCTGGATGCCCAAGACCTCTTTGGCCCAGCAGCCTCAGGGCAGCAGGGAGAGCAAGAGGCCCAACTTGCCCCTAGGTCGGCTCTGCCCCTTCCCACACAGGCGGCCAGCCCAGCACCTGCCTGAGAGACTCTGGCTCCCCCGAGCTCTCTGCCGTTGCAGGGGACAGATCAGACGTGTGCATGTGGTTCTGCCTTGGTCTGGGAGTGTGGACCCTCTGCCTTGCCCCCAGGCTCAGGGGCAAGGGCCCGGAGAGAGCACCACCTTGAAGCGCTTTTCTCCCGGGCTTGGGAGCATTGTGCACGCCTGCTGGGAACAGTGGGCGGGAGCGCTTGCAAACCGGCCTTTGGAGGCAGCCGGGGAGGTCTTCCAGTGGGAGAGGGCCGGTTGTGCTCAGAGGCCCCACAGGCCAGGGGCAGGACGCAGCAGGGCCCCTGCCCCTGGCCAGCCTTGCCCAGACCTTCCTGGCCTCCGGGGGTACTGCCCCACCAAGGGGCAGGCTGCGGGGCCTGGGTCCAGACATGCCCGGGCGCCTCCCCAGGCTCATCCCCGCTGGTGCCTTTCCCCTGGGCCTAGGCCTCGGTTGAGGCCTCCTTGGAGAGGAGGTTGCTGGCAGGGGCTGTCTCCACACTGCAAGGTGCTGGAGCTCAGAGGGCCTCGTCAGAGGGAAGGGACCAGTAAGGGGCTGGATGCCCAAGACGTCTTTGGCCCAGCAGCCTCAGGGCAGCAGGGAGAGCAAGAGGCCCAACTTGCCCCTAGGGCGGCTCTGCCCCTTCCCACACAGGCGGCCAACCCAGCAGCTGCCTGACAGACTCTGGCTCCCCCAAGCTCTCTGCCGGTGCAGGGGACAGGAACAGACGTGGGCATGTGGTTCTGCCTTGGCCTGGGAGTGTGTTCCCCCTGCCTTGCCCCCAGGCTCAGGGGCAAAGGCCCGGAGAGAGCACCACCCCAATGCGCTTTTCTCCCGGGCTTGGGAGCATTGTGCGAGCCTGGCGTGAACAGCGGGCGGGAGTGTTTGCAAACAGGACTTTGGAGGCAGCCGTGGAGGTCTACCAGTGGGAGAGGGCCGGTTGTGCTCAGAGGCCTCACAGGCCAGGGGCAGGACCCAGCAGGTCCCCTGCCCCTGGCCAGCCTTGCCCAGACCTTCCTGGCCTCCGGGGGTACTGCCCCACCAAGGGGCAGCCTGCGGGGACTGGGTCCAGACATGCCTGGGCGCCTCCCCAGGCTCATCCCCGCTGGTGCCTTTCCCCTGGGCATAGGCCTCGGTTGATGCCTCCTCGGAGAGGAGGTTGCTGGCAGGGGCTGTCTCCACACTGCAAGGTGCTGGAGCTCAGAGGGCCTCGTCAGCGGGAAGGGACCAGCAAGGGGCTGGATGCCCAAGACCTCTTTGGCCCAGCAGCCTCAGGGCAGCAGGGAGAGCAAGAGGCCCAACTTGCCCCTAGGTCGGCTCTGCCCCTTCCCACACAGGCAGCCAACCCAGCAGCTGCCTGACAGACTCTGGCTCCCCGAGCTCTCTGCCGGTGCAGGGGTCAGGAACAGACGTGTGCATGTGGTTCTGCCTTGGCCTGGGAGTGTGTGCCCCATGCCTTGCCCCGAGGCTCAGGGGCAAGGGCCCGGAGAGAGCACCACCCCGAAGCACTTTTCTCCCGGGCTTGGGAGCATTGTGCAAGTCTGGCGTGAACAGCGGGTGGTAGTGTTGGCAAACAGGACTTTGGAGGCAGCCGGGGAGGTCTTCCAGTGGGAGAGGGCCGGTTGTGCTCAGAGGCCCCACAGGCCAGGGGCAGGACCCAGCAGGTCCCCTGCCCCTGGCCAGCCTTTCCCAGACCTTCCTGGCCTCCGGGGGTACTGCCCCACCAAGGGGCAGTCTGCGGGGACTGGGTCCAGACATGCCCGGGCGCCTCCCCAGGCTCATCCCCGCTGGTGCCTTTCCCCTGGTCATAGGTCTCGGTTGAGGCCTCCTTGGAGAGGAGGTTGCTGGCAGGGGCTGTCTCCACACTGCAAGGTGCTGGAGCTCAGAGGGCCTCGTCAGAGGGAAGGGACAAGCAAAGGGCTGGATGCCCAAGACCTCTTTGGCCCAGCAGCCTCAGGGCAGCAGGGAGAGCAAGAGGCCCAATTTGCCCCTAGGTCGGCTCTGCCCCTTCCCACAAAGGCGGCCAGCCCAGCAGCTGCCTGACAGACTCTGGCTCCCCCGAGCTCTCTGCCGGTGCAGGGGTCAGGAACAGACGTGTGCATGTGGTTCTGCCTTGCCCTGGGAGTGTGGACCCCCTGCCTGGCCCCCAGGCTCAGGGGCAAGGGCCCGGAGAGAGCACCACCCCGAAGCGCTTTTCTCCCGGGCTTGGGAGCATTGTGCGTGCCTGGCGGGAACAGCGGGCGGGAGTGTTGGCAAACCGGCCTTTGGAGGCAGCCGGGGAGGTCTTCCAGTGGGAGAGGGCCGGTTGTGCTCAGAGGCCCCACAGGCCAGGGGCAGGACCCAGCAGGGCCCCTGCCCCTGGCCAGCCTTGCCCAGACCTTCCTGGCCTCCGGGGGTACTGCCCCACCAAGGGGCAGGCTGCGGGGACTGGGTCCAGACATGCCCGTGCGCCTCCACTGGCTCATCCCCGCTGGTGCCTTTCCCCTGGGCCTAGGCCTCGGTTGAGGCCTCCTTGGAGAGGAGGTTGCTGGCAGGGGTTGTCTCCACACTGCAAGGTGCTGGAGCTCAGAGGGCCTCGTCAGAGGGAAGGGACCAGCAAGGGGCTGGATGCCCAAGACCTCTTTGGCCCAGCAGCCTCAGGGCAGCAGGGAGAGCAAGAGGCCCAACTTGCCCCTAGGTCGGCTCTGCCCCTTCCCACACAGGCGGCCAGCCCAGCAGCTGCCTGACAGACTCTGGCTCCCCCCAGCTCTCTGCCGGTAGAGGGGGCAGGAACAGACGTGTGCATGTGGTTCTGCCTTGGCCTGGGACTGTGGATCCCCTGCCTGGCCCCCAGGCTCAGGGGCAGGGGCCCGGAGAGAGCACCACCCCGAAGCGCTTTTCTCCCGGGCTTGGGAGCATTGTGCGTGCCTGGCGGGAACAGCGGGCGGGAGTGCTTGCAAACCGGCCTTTGGAGGCAGCCGGGGAGGTCTTCCAGCGGGAGAGTGCCGGTTGTGCTCAGACGTCCCACAGGCCAGGGGCAGGACCCAGCGCTGTCCCTGCCCCTGGCAGCCTTGCACAGACCTTCCTGGCCTCCGGGGGTACTGCCCCACCAAGGGGCAGGCTGCGGGGACTGGGTCCAGACATGCCCGGGCGCCTCACCAGGCTCATCCCCGCTGGTGCCTTTCCCCTGGGCCTAGGCCTCGGTTGAGGCCTCATTGGAGAGGAGGTTGCTGGCAGGGGCTGTCTCCACACTGCAAGGTGCTGGAGCTCAGAGGGCCTCGTCAGAGGGAAGGGACCAGCAAGGGGCTGGATGCCCAAGACCTCTTTGGCCCAGCAGCCTCAGGGCAGCAGGGAGAGGAAGAGGCCCAACTTGCCCCTAGGTCGGCTCTGCCCCTTCCCACACAGGCGGCCAGCCCAGCACCTGCCTGACAGACTCTGGCTCCCCCGAGCTCTCTGCCGGTGCAGGTGTCAGGAACAGACGTGTGCATGTGGTTCTGCCTTGGTCTGGGAGTGTGGACCCACTGCCTGGCCCCCAGGCTCAGGGGCAAGGGCCCGGAGAGAGCACCACCCCGAAGCGCTTTTCTCCCGGGCTTGGGAGCATTGTGCGAGCCTGGCGTGAACAGCGGGCGGGAGTGTTTGCAAACAGGACTTTGGAGGCAGCTGGGGAGGTCTTCCAGTGGGAGAGGGCCGGTTGTGCTCAGAGGCCTCACAGGCCAGGGGCAGGACCCAGCAGGGACCCTGCCCCTGGCCAGCCTTGCCCAGACCTTCCTGGCCTCCGGGGGTACTGCCCCACCAAGGGGCAGGCTGCGGGGACTGGGTCCAGACATGTCCGTGCGCCTCCCCAGGATCATCCCCGCTGGTGCTTTTCCCCTGGGCGTAGGCCTCGGTTGAGGCCTCTTTGGAGAGGAGGTTGCTGGCAGGGGCTGTCTCCACACTGCAAGGTGCTGGAGCTCAGAGGGCCTCGTCAGAGGGAAGGGACCAGCAAAGGGCTGGATGCCCAAGACCTCTTTGACCCAGCACCCTCAGGCCAGCAGTTAGAGCAAGAGGCCCAACTTGCCCCTAGATCGGCTCTGCCCCATCCCACACAGGCAGCCAGCCCAGCAGCAGCCTGGCAGTCTCTGGCTCCCCCGAGCTCTCTGCCGGTGTAGGGGGCAGGAACAGACGTGTGCATATCGTTCTGCCTTGGCCTGGGAGTGTGTTCCAACTGCCTGGCCCCCAGGCTCAGGGGCAAGGGCCCGGAGAGAGCACCACCCCGAAGCGCTTTTCTCCCGGGCTTGGGAGCATTGTGCGTGCCTGGCGGGAACAGCGGGCGGGAGTGCTTGCAAACCGGCCTTTGGAGGCAGCCGGGGAGGTCTTCCAAGGGCCTGTAGAGAGCACCAACCCGAAGCGCTTTTCTCCCGCGCTTGGGAGCATTCTGCGCGGGTGGTGGGAACAGCAGGCAGGAGTGCTTGAAAACCGTCCTTTGGAGGCAGCCGGGGAGGTCTTCCAGGGCCCGGTGTGAGCACCACCCCAAAATGCTTTTCTCCCGGGCTTGGGAGCATTGTGAGCGGATGGCGGGAACAGCAGGAAGGAGTCCTTGCAAACCGGCCTTTGGAGGCAGCCGGGGAGGTCTTCCAAGGGCCTGTAGAGAGCACCACCCCGAAGCGCTTTTCTCCCGGGCTTGGGAGCATTGTGCGCGGGTGGCGGGAACAGCAGGCAGGAGTGCTTGAAAACCGTCCTTTGGAGGCAGCCGGGGAGGTCTTCCAGGGCCAGGTGTGAGCACCACCCCAAAATGCTTTTCTCCCGGGCTTGGGAGCATTGTGCGCTGATGGCGGGAACAGCGAGTGGGAGTGCTTCCAAACCGGCCTTTGGGGGCACCCCGGGAGGTCTTCCATGGGCACGGAGAGAACACCACCCCGAAGCGCTTTTCTCCGGGGTTTTGGAGGATTGTGCATGGCTGGCGGGAACAGCGAGTGGGAGTGCTTGCAAACCGGCCTTTGAGGGCAGCCAGGGAGGTCCTCCATTGGCACGGAGAGAACACCACCCCGAAGCGCTTTTCTCCCGGTCTTGGGAGCATTGTGCGAGGCTGGCGGGAACAGCGGGCGGGAGTGCTTGCAAACCGGCCTTTGGAGGCAGCTTGGGAGGTCTTCCAAGGGCCCGGAGAGAGCACCATCCCGAAGCACTTTTCTCACGGAATTGGGAGCATTGTTCGCGGCTGTCGGGAACAGAGGACATGAGTGCTTGCAAACCGGCCTTTAGAGGCAGCCGGGGAGTCTTCCAAGGGCCCGAGAGAGACCACCCCAAAATGCTTTTCTCCCGGGCTTGGGAGCATTGTGTGCGGCTGGGGGGTCAGCGGGAGGGAGTTCTTGAAAACCAGCCTTTGGAGGCAGCCGGGGAGGTCTTCCAAGGGCCGGGAGAGAGCACCACCCCGAAGCGCTTTTCTCCCGGGCTTGGGAGCATTGTGCGCGGCTGGCGGGAACAGCGGGCATGAGTGCTTGCAAACCGGCCTTTGGAGACAAACGGGGAGGTCTTCCAAGGGCCGGGAGAGAGCACCACCCCGAAGCGCTTTTCTCCTAGGCTTGGGAGCATTGTGCGCGGCTGGCGGGAACAGCGGGCATGAGTGCTTGCAAACCGGCCTTTGGAGACAAACGGGGAGGTCTTCCAAGGGCCCGTAGAGAGCACCACCCCGAAGCGCTTTTCTCCCGTGATTGGGAGCATTGTGTGCGGCTGGCGGGACAGCGGGAGGGAGTACTTGAAATCCAGCCTTTGGAGGCAGCCGGGGAGGTCTTCCAAGTGCCGGGAGAGAGCACCACCCTGAAGGGCTTTTCTCCTGGGCTTGGAGCATTTGCACGGATGGCGGGAACAGCGAGTGGGAGTGCTTGCAAACCGGCATTTGGGGGCAGCCCGGGAGGTCTTTCTTGGGCCCAGAGAGAACACCACCCCGAAACGCTTTTCTCCCGGGCTTGGGAGCATTGTGCGCGGGTGGCGGGAACAGCAGGCAGAAGTGCTTGCAAACCGGCCTTGGAGGCAGCCGGGGAGGTCTTCCAGCGGGAGAGTGCCAGTTGTTCTCAGAGGCCTCACAGGCCAGGGGCAGGACCCAGCAGGGCCCCTGCCCCTGGCCAGCCTTGCCCAGACCTTCCTGGCCTCCGGGGGTACTGCCCCACCAAGGGGCAGGCTGCGGGGCCTAGGTCCAGACATGCCCGGGCGCCTCCCCAGGCTCATCCCCGCTGGTGCCTTTCCCCTGGGCCTAGGCCTCGGTTGAGGCCTCCTTGGAGAGGAGGTTGCCGGCAGGGGCTGTCTGCACACTGCAAGGTGCTGGAGCTCAGAGGGCCTCGTCAGAGGGAAAGGACCAGCAAAGGGCTGGATGCCCAAGACCTCTTTGACCCAGCAGCCTCAGGGCAGCAGGGAGAGCAAGAGGCCCAACTTGCCCCTAGGTCGGCTCTACCCCGTCCCACACAGGCAGCCAGCCCAGCAGCAGCCTGGCAGTCTCTGGCTCCCCCGAACACTCTGCCGGTGTAGGGGGCAGGAACAGACGTGTGCATGTCGTTCTGCATTGACCTGGGAGTGTGTTCCCCCTGCCTGTCCCCCAGGCTCAGGGGCAAGGGCCCGGAGAGAGCACCACCCCGAAGCGCTTTTCTCCCGGGCTTGGGAGCATTGTGCGTGCCTGGCGGGAACAGCGGGCGGGAGTGCTTGCAAACCGGCCTTTGGAGGCAGCCGGGGAGGTCTTCCAGCGGGAGAGTGCCGGTTGTGCTCAGACGCCCCACAGGCCAGGGGCAGGACCCAGCAGTGTCCCTGCCCCTGGCAGCCTTGCCCAGACCCTCCTGGCCTCCGGGGGTACTGCCCCACCAAGGGGCAGGCTGCGGGGACTGGGTCCA
This sequence comes from Dama dama, assembly GCF_033118175.1. Lineage (NCBI taxonomy): Eukaryota > Metazoa > Chordata > Mammalia > Artiodactyla > Cervidae > Dama > Dama dama. Next base: position 778,289 of record NW_026870970.1, read on the forward strand.
GACATGGCCGGGCGCCTCCCCAGGCTCATCCCCGCTGGTGCCTTTCCCCTGGGCCTAGGCCTTGGTTGAGGCCTCCTTGGAGAGGAGGTTGCTGGCAGGGGCTGTCTCCACACTGCAAGGTGCTGGAGCTCAGAGGGCCTCGTCAGAGGGAAGGGACCAGCAAGGGACTGGATGCCCAAGACCTCTTTGGCCCAGCAGCCTCAGGGCAGCAGGGAGAGCAAGAGGCCCAACTTGCCCCTAGGTCGGCTCTGCCCCTTCCCACACAGGCGGCCAGCCCAGCAGCTGCCTGACAGACTCTGGCTCCCCCGAGCTCTCTGCCGGTGCATGGGGCAGGAACAGACGTGTGCATGTCGTTCTGCCTTGGCCTGGGATTGTGGAACCCCTGCCTAGCCCCCAGGCTCAGGGGAAAGGGCCCGGAGAGAGCACCACCCCGAGGCGATTTTCTCCCGGGCTTGGGAGCGTTGTGCGCCCTTGGTTGGAACAGTGGGCGGGAGTGCTTGCAAACCGGCCTTTGGAGGCAGCCGGGGAGGTCTTCCAGTGGGAGAGGGCCGGTTGTGCTCAGAGGCCCCACAGGCCAGGGGCAGGACCCAGCAGGTCCCCTGCCCCTGGCCAGCCTTTCCCAGACCTTCCTCGCCTCCAGGGGTACTGCCCCACCAAGGGGCAGGCTGCGGGGACTGGGTCCATACATGCCCGGGCGCCTCCCCAGGCTCATCCCCGCTGGTGCCTTTCCCCTGTGCCTAGGACTCGGTTTAGGCCTCCTTGGAGAGGAGGTTGCTGGCAGGGGCTGTCTCCACACTGCAAGGTGCTGGAGCTCAGAGGGCCTCGTCAGAGGGAAGGGACCAGCAAGGGGCTGGATGCCCAAGACCTCTTTGGCCCAGCAGCCTCAGGGCAGCAGGGAGAGCAAGAGGCCCAACTTGCCCCTAGGTCGGCTCTGCCCCTTCCCACACAGGCGGCCAGCCCAGCAGCTGCCTGACAGACTCTGGCTCCCCCGAGCTCTCTGCCGGTGCAGGGGGCAGATCAGACGTGTGCATGTGGTTCTGCCTTGTCCTGGGAGTGTGGACACCCTGCCTTGCCCCCAGGCTCAGGGGCAAGGGCCCGGAGAGAGCACCACGCTGAAGCGCTTTTCTCCCGGGCTTGGGAGCATTGTGCACGCCTGCTGGGAACAGTGGGTGGGAGCGCTTGCAAACCGGCCTTTGGAGGCAGCCGGGGAGGTCTTCCAGTGGGAGAGGGCCGGTTGTGCTCTGAGGACCCACAGGCCAGGGGCAGGACGCAGCAGGGCCCCTGCCCCTGGCCAGCCTTGCCCAGACCTTCCTGGCCTCCGGGGGTACTGCCCCACCAAGGGGCAGGCTGCGGGGCCTGGGTCCAGACATGCCCGGGTGCCTCCCCAGGCTCATCCCCGCTGGTGCCTTTCCCCTGGGCCTAGGCCTCGGTTGAGGCCTCCTTGGAGAGGAGGTTGCTGGCAGGGGCTGTCTCCACACTGCAAGGTGCTGGAGCTCAGAGGGCCTCGTCAGAGGGAAGGGACCAGTAAGGGGCTGGATGCCCAAGACGTCTTTGGCCCAGCAGCCTCAGGGCAGCAGGGAGAGCAAGAGGCCCAACTTGCCCCTAGGGCGGCTCTGCCCCTTCCCACACAGGCGGCCAACCCAGCAGCTGCCTGACAGACTCTGGCTCCCCCAAGCTCTCTGCCGGTGCAGGGGACAGGAACAGACGTGGGCATGTGGTTCTGCCTTGGCCTGGGAGTGTGTTCCCCCTGCCTTGCCCCCAGGCTCAGGGGCAAGGGCCCGGAGAGAGCACCACCCCGAAGCGCTTTTCTCCCGGGCTTGGGAGCATTGTGCGAGCCTGGCGTGAACAGCGGGCGGGAGTGTTTGCAAACAGGACTTTGGAGGCAGCCGTGGAGGTCTTCCAGTGGGAGAGGGCCGGTTGTGCTCAGAGGCCTCACAGGCCAGGGGCAGGACCCAGCAGGTCCCCTGCCCCTGGCCAGCCTTGCCCAGACCTTCCTGGCCTCAGGGGGTACTGCCCCACCAAGGGGCAGGCTGCGGGGACTGGGTCCAGACATGCCTGGGCGCCTCCCCAGGCTCATCCCCGCTGGTGCCTTTCCCCTGGGCATAGGCCTCGGTTGATGCCTCCTTGGAGAGGAGGTTGCTGGCAGGGGCTGTCTCCACACTGCAAGGTGCTGGAGCTCAGAGGGCCTCGTCAGCGGGAAGGGACCAGCAAGGGGCTGGATACCCAAGACCTCTTTGGCCCAGCAGCCTCAGGGCAGCAGGGAGAGCAAGAGGCCCAACTTGCCCCTAGGTCGGCTCTGCCCATTCCCACACAGGCAGCCAACCCAGCAGCTGCCTGACAGACTCTGGCTCCCCCGAGCTCTCTGCCGGTGCAGGGGTCAGGAACAGACGTGTGCATGTGGTTCTGCCTTGGTCTGGGAGTGTGGACCCACTGCCTGGACCCCAGGCTCAGGGGCAAGGTCCCGGAGAGAGCAACACCCCGAAGCGCTTTTCTCCTGGCCTTGGGAGCGTTGTGCGTGCCTGGCGGGAACAGCGGGCGGGAGTGTTGGCAAACCGGCCTTTGGAGGCAGCCGGGGAGGTCTTCCAGTGGGAGAGGGCCGGTTGTGCTCAGAGGCCCCACAGGCCAGGGGCAGGACCCAGCAGGGACCCGGCCCCTGGCCAGCCTTGCCCAGACCTTCCTGGCCTCCGGGGGTACTGCCCCACCAAGGGGCAGGCTGCGGGGACTGGGTCCTGATATGCCCGTGCGCCTCCACTGGCTCATCCCCGCTGGTGCCTTTCCCCTGGGCCTAGGCCTCGGTTGAGGCCTCCTTGGAGAGGAGGTTGCTGGCAGGGGCTGTCTCCACACTGCAAGGTGCTGGAGCTCAGAGGGCCTCGTCAGAGGGAAGGGACCAGCAAGGGGCTGGATGCCCAAGACCTCTTTGGCCCAGCAGCCTCAGGGCAGCAGGGAGAGCAAGAGGCCCAACTTGCCCCTAGGTCGGCTCTGCCCCTTCCCACACAGGCGGCCCGCCCAGCAGCTGCCTGACAGACTCTGGCTCCCCCCACCTCTCTGCCGGTGGAGGGGGCAGGAACAGACGTGTGCATGTTGTTGTGCCTTGGCCTGGGACTGTGGATCCCCTGCCTGGCCCCCAGGCTCAGGGGCAAGGGCCCGGAGAGACCAACACCCCGAAGCGCTTTTCTCCCGGGCTTGGGAGCATTGTGCGCGCCTGGCGGGAACAGTGGGCGGGAGTGCTTGCAAACCGGCCTTTGGAGGCAGCCGGGGAGGTCTTCCAGTGGGAAAGGGCCGGTTGTGCTCAGAGGCCCCACAGGCCAGGGGCAGGACCCAGCAGGGCCCCTGCCCCTGGCCAGCCTTACCCAGACCTTCCTGGCCTCCGGGGGTACTGCCCCACCAAGGGGCAGGCTGCGGGGACTGGGTCCAGACATGCTCGGGCGCCTCCCCTGGCTCATCCCCGCTGGTGCCTTTCCCCTGGGCCTAGGCCTCGGTTGAGGCCTCCTTGGAGAGGAGGTTGCTGGCAGGGGCTGTCTCCACACTGCAAGGTGCTGGAGCTCAGAGGGCCTCGTCAGAGGGAAGGGACCAGTAAGGGGCTGGATGCCCAAGACGTCTTTGGCCCAGCAGCCTCAGGGCAGCAGGGAGAGCAAGAGGCCCAACTTGCCCCTAGGGCGGTTCTGCCCCTTCCCACACAGGCGGCCAAACCAGCAGCTGCCTGACAGACTCTGGCTCCCCCAAGCTCTCTGCCGGTGCAGGGGACAGGAACAGACGTGGGCATGTGGTTCTGCCTTGGCCTGGGAGTGTGTTCCCCATGCCTTGCCCCCAGGCTCAGGGGCAAGGGCCCGGAGAGAGCACCACCCCGAAGCGCTTTTCTCCCGGGCTTGGGAGCATTGTGCAAGTCTGGCGTGAACAGCGGGTGGGAGTGTTGGCAAACAGGACTTTGGAAGCAGCCGGGGAGGTCTTCCAGTGGGAGAGGGCCGGTTGTGCTCAGAGGCCCCACAGGCCAGGGACAGGACCCAGCAGGTCCCCTGCCCCTGGCCAGCCTTGCCCAGACCTTCCTGGCCTCCGGGGGTACTGCCCCACCAAGGGGCAGGCTGCGGGGACTGGGTCCAGACATGCCCGGGCGCCTCCCCAGGCTCATCCCCGCTGGTGCCTTTCCCCTGGTCCTAGGTCTCGGTTGAGGCCTCCTTGGAGAGGAGGTTGCTGGCAGGGGCTGTCTCCACACTGCAAGGTGCTGGAGCTCAGAGGGCCTCGTCAGAGGGAAGGGACAAGCAAAGGGCTGGATGCCCAAGACCTCTTTGGCCCAGCAGCCTCAGGGCAGCAGGGAGAGCAAGAGGCCCAACTTGCCCCTAGGTCGGCTCTGCCCCTTCCCACAAAGGCGGCCAGCCCAGCAGCTGCCTGACAGACTCTGGCTCCCCCGAGCTCTCTGCCGGTGCAGGGGTCAGGAACAGACGTGTGCATGTGGTTCTGCCTTGCCCTGGGAGTGTGGACCCCCTTCCTGGCCCCCAGGCTCAGGGGCAAGGGCCCGGAGAGAGCACCACCCCGAAGCGCTTTTCTCCCGGGCTTGGGAGCATTGTGCGCGCTTGGTGGGAACAATGGGCGGGAGTGCGTGCAAAACGGCCTTTGGAGGCAGCCGGGGAGGTCTTCCAGTAGGAGAGGGACGGTTGTGCTCGGAGGCCCCAAAGGCCAGGGGCAGGACCCAGCAGGTCCCCTGCCCCTGGTCAGCCTTGCCCAGACCTTCCTGGCCTCCAGGGGTACTGCCCCACCAAGGGGCAGGCTACGGGGACTGGGTCCAGACATGCCCGGGCGCCTCCCCAGGCTCATCCCCGCTGGTGCCTTTCCCCTGGGCCTAGGCCTCGGTTGAGGCCTCCTTGGAGAGGAGATTGCTGGCAGGTGCTGTCTCCACACTGCAAGGTGCTGGAGATCAGAGGGCCTCGTCAGAGGGAAGGGACCAGCAAAGGGCTGGATGCCCAAGACGTCTTTGGCCCAGCAGCCTCAGGGCAGCAGGGAGAGCAAGAGGCCCAACTTGCCCCTAGGTCGGCTCTGCCCCTTCCCACACAGGCGGCCAGCCCAGCACCTGCCTGAGAGACTCTGGCTCCCCCGAGCTCTCTGCCGGTGCAGGGGACAGGAACAGACGTGGGCATGTGGTTCTGCCTTGGCCAGGGAGTGTGTTCCCCGTGCCTTGCCCCCAGGCTCAGGGGCAAGGGCCCGGAGAGAGAACCACCCCAATGCGCTTTTCTCACGGGCTTGGGAGCATTGTGCAAGCCTGCTGGGAACAGTGGGCGGGAGCGCTTGCAAACCGGCCTTTGGAGGCAGCCGGGGAGGTCTTCCAGTGGGAGAGGGCCGGTTGTGCTCAGAGGCCCCACAGGCCAGGGGCAGGACGCAGCAGGGCCCCTGCCCCTGGCCAGCCTTGCCCAGACCTTCCTGGCCTCCGGGGGTACTGCCCCACCAAGGGGCAGGCTGCGGGGCCTGGGTCCAGACATGCCCGGGCGCCTCCCCAGGCTCATCCCCGCTGGTGCCTTTCCCCTGGGCCTAGGCCTCGGTTGAGGCCTCCTTGGAGAGGAGGTTGCTGGCAGGGGCTGTCTCCACACTGCAAGGTGCTGGAGCTCAGAGGGCCTCGTCAGAGGGAAGGGACCAGTAAGGGGCTGGATGCCCAAGACGTCTTTGGCCCAGCAGCCTCAGGGCAGCAGGGAGAGCAAGAGGCCCAACTTGCCCCTAGGGCGGCTCTGCCCCTTCCCACACAGGCGGCCAACCCAGCAGCTGCCTGACAGACTCTGGCTCCCCCAAGCTCTCTGCCGGTGCAGGGGACAGGAACAGACGTGGGCATGTGGTTCTGCCTTGGCCTGGGAGTGTGTTCCCCCTGCCTTGCCCCCAGGCTCAGGGGCAAGGGCCCGGAGAGAGCACCACCCCGAAGTGCTTTTCTCCCGGGCTTGGGAGCATTGTGCGAGCCTGGCGTGAACAGCGGGCGGGAGTGTTTGCAAACAGGACTTTGGAGGCAGCCGTGAAGGTCTACCAGTGGGAGAGGGCCGGTTGTGCTCAGAGGCCTCACAGGCCAGGGGCAGGACCCAGCAGGGCCCCTGCCCCTCGCCAGCCTTGCCCAGACCTTCCTGGCCTCCGGGGGTACTGCCCCACCAAGGGGCAGGCTGCGGGGACTGGGTCCAGACATGCCCGGGCGCCTCCCCAGGCTCATCCCCGCTGGTGCCTTTCCCCTGGTCCTAGGCCTCGGTTGAGGCCTCCTTGGAGAGGAGGTTGCTGGCAGGGGCTGTCTCCACACTGCAAGGTGCTGGAGCTCAGAGGGCCTCGTCAGAGGGAAGGGACAAGCAAGGGGCTGGATGCCCAAGATCTCTTTGGCCCAGCAGCCTCAGGGCAGCAGGGAGAGCAAGAGGCCCAACTTGCCCCTAGGTCGGCTCTGGTCCTTCCCACACAGGCGGCCAGCCCAGCAGCTGCCTGACAGACTCTGGCTCCCCCGAGCTCTCTGCCGGTGCATGGGGCAGGAACAGACGTGTGCATGTCGTTCTGCCTTGGCCTGGGAGTGTGGACCCCCTTCCTGGCCCCCAGGCTCAGGGGAAAGGGCCCGGAGAGAGCACCACCCCGAGGCGATTTTCTCCCGGGCTTGGGAGCGTTGTGCGCCCTTGGTTGGAACAGTGGGCGGGAGTGCTTGCAAACCGGCCTTTCGAGGCAGCCGGGGACGTCTTCCAGTGGGAGAGGGCCGGTTGTGCTCAGAGGCCCCACAGGCCAGGGGCAGGACCCAGCAGGGCCCCTGCCCCTGGCCAGACTTGCCCAGACCTTCCTGGCCTCCGGGGGTACTGCCCCACCAAGGGGCAGGCTGCGGAGACTGGGTCCAGACATGTCCGTGCGCCTCCCCAGGATCATCCCCGCTGGTGCCTTTCCCCTGGGTGTAGTCCTCGGTTGAGGCCTCTTTGGAGAGGAGGTTGCTGGCAGGGGCTGTCTCCACACTGCAAGGTGCTGGAGCTCAGAGGGCCTCGTCAGAGGGAAGGCACCAGCAAAGGGCTGGATGCCCAAGACCTCTTTGACCCAGCAGCCTCAGGGCAGCAGGGAGAGCAAGAGGCCCAACTTGCCCCTAGGTCGGCTCTGCCCCGTCCCACACAGGCAGCCAGCCCAGCAGCAGCCTGGCAGTCTCTGGCTCCCCCGAGCTCTCTGCCGGTGTAGGGGGCAGGAACAGACGTGTGCATGTCGTTCTCCCTTGGCCTGGGAGTGTGTTCCCCCTGCCTGGCCCCCAGGCTCAGGGGCAAGGGCCCGGTGAGAGCACCACCCCGAAGCGCTTTTCTCCCGGGCTTGGGAGCATTGTGCGTGCCTGGCGGGAACAGCGGGCGGGAGTGCTTGCAAACCGGCCTTTCGAGGCAGACGGGGAGGTCTTCCAGCGGGAGAGTGCCGGTTGTGCTCAGACGCCCCCCAGGCCAGGGGCAGGACCCAGCAGTGTCCCTGCCCCTGGCAGCCTTGCCCAGACCTTCCTGGCCTCCGGGGGTACTGCCCCACCAAGGGGCAGGCTGCGGGGACTGGGTCCAGACATGCCCGGGCGCCTCCCCAGGCTCATCCCCGCTGGTGCCTTTCCCCTGGGCCTAGGCCTTGGTTGAGGCCTCCTTGGAGAGGAGGTTGCTGGCAGGGGCTGTCTCCACACTGCAAGGTGCTGGAGCTCAGAGGGCCTCGTCAGAGGGAAGGGACCAGCAAGGGGCTGGATGCCCAAGACCTCTTTGGCCCAGCAGCCTCAGGGCAGCAGGGAGAGCAAGAGGCCCAACTTGCCCCTAGGTCGGCTCTGCCCCTTCCCACACAGGCGGCCAGCCCAGCAGCTGCCTGACAGACTCTGGCTCCCCCGAGCTCTCTGCCGTTGCAGGGGACAGATCAGACGTGTGCATGTGGTTCTGCCTTGGTCTGGGAGTGTGGACCCTCTGCCTTGCCCCCAGGCTCAGGGGCAAGGGCCCGGAGAGAGCACCACCTTGAAGCGCTTTTCTCCCGGGCTTGGGAGCATTGTGCACGCCTGCTGGGAACAGTGGGCGGGAGCGCTTGCAAACCGGCCTTTGGAGGCAGCCGGGGAGGTCTTCCAGTGGGAGAGGGCCGGTTGTGCTCAGAGGCCCCACAGGCCAGGGGCAGGACGCAGCAGGGCCCCTGCCCCTGGCCAGCCTTGCCCAGACCTTCCTGGCCTCCGGGGGTACTGCCCCACCAAGGGGCAGGCTGCGGGGCCTGGGTCCAGACATGCCCGGGCGCCTCCCCAGGCTCATCCCCGCTGGTGCCTTTCCCCTGGGCCTAGGCCTCGGTTGAGGCCTCCTTGGAGAGGAGGTTGCTGGCAGGGGCTGTCTCCACACTGCAAGGTGCTGGAGCTCAGAGGGCCTCGTCAGAGGGAAGGGACCAGTAAGGGGCTGGATGCCCAAGACGTCTTTGGCCCAGCAGCCTCAGGGCAGCAGGGAGAGCAAGAGGCCCAACTTGCCCCTAGGGCGGCTCTGCCCCTTCCCACACAGGCGGCCAACCCAGCAGCTGCCTGACAGACTCTGGCTCCCCCAAGCTCTCTGCCGGTGCAGGGGACAGGAACAGACGTGGGCATGTGGTTCTGCCTTGGCCTGGGAGTGTGTTCCCACTGCCTTGCCCCCAGGCTCAGGGGCAAGGGCCCGGAGAGAGCACCACCCCAATGCGCTTTTCTCCCGGGCTTGGGTGCATTGTGCGAGCCTGGCGTGAACAGCGGGCGGGAGTGTTTGCAAACAGGACTTTGGAGGCAGCCGTGGAGGTCTACCAGTGGGAGAGGGCCGGTTGTGCTCAGAGGCCTCACAGGCCAGGGGCAGGACCCAGCAGGTCCCCTGCCCCTGGCCAGCCTTGCCCAGACCTTCCTGGCCTCCGGGGGTACTGCCCCACCAAGGGGCAGCCTGCGGGGACTGGGTCCAGACATGCCTGGGCGCCTCCCCAGGCTCATCCCCGCTGGTGCCTTTCCCCTGGGCATAGGCCTCGGTTGATGCCTCCTCGGAGTGGAGGTTGCTGGCAGGGGCTGTCTCCACACTGCAAGGTGCTGGAGCTCAGAGGGCCTCGTCAGCGGGAAGGGACCAGCAAGGGGCTGGATGCCCAAGACCTCTTTGGCCCAGCAGCCTCAGGGCAGCAGGGAGAGCAAGAGGCCCAACTTGCTCCTAGGTCGGCTCTGCCCCTTCCCACACAGGCAGCCAACCCAGCAGCTGCCTGACAGACTCTGGCTCCCCGAGCTCTCTGCCGGTGCAGGGGTCAGGAACAGACGTGTGCATGTGGTTCTGCCTTGGCCTGGGAGTGTGTGCCCCATGCCTTGCCCCGAGGCTCAGGGGCAAGGGCCCGGAGAGAGCACCACCCCGAAGCACTTTTCTCCCGGGCTTGGGAGCATTGTGCAAGTCTGGCGTGAACAGCGGGTGGTAGTGTTGGCAAACAGGACTTTGGAGGCAGCCGGGGAGGTCTTCCAGTGGGAGAGGGCCGGTTGTGCTCAGAGGCCCCACAGGCCAGGGGCAGGACCCAGCAGGTCCCCTGCCCCTGGCCAGCCTTTCCCAGACCTTCCTGGCCTCCGGGGGTACTGCCCCACCAAGGGGCAGTCTGCGGGGACTGGGTCCAGACATGCCCGGGCGCCTCCCCAGGCTCATCCCCGCTGGTGCCTTTCCCCTGGTCCTAGGTCTCGGTTGAGGCCTCCTTGGAGAGGAGGTTGCTGGCAGGGGCTGTCTCCACACTGCAAGGTGCTGGAGCTCAGAGGGCCTCGTCAGAGGGAAGGGACAAGCAAAGGGCTGGATGCCCAAGACCTCTTTGGCCCAGCAGCCTCAGGGCAGCAGGGAGAGCAAGAGGCCCAATTTGCCCCTAGGTCGGCTCTGCCCCTTCCCACAAAGGCGGCCAGCCCAGCAGCTGCCTGACAGACTCTGGCTCCCCCGAGCTCTCTACCGGTGCAGGGGTCAGGAACAGACGTGTGCATGTGGTTCTGCCTTGCCCTGGGAGTGTGGACCCCCTGCCTGGCCCCCAGGCTCAGGGGCAAGGGCCCGGAGAGAGCACCACCCCGAAGCGCTTTTCTCCCGGGCTTGGGAGCATTGTGCGCGCTTGGTGGGAACAGTGGGCGGGAGTGCGTGCAAAACGGCCTTTGGAGGCAGCCGGGGAGGTCTTCCAGTGGGAGAGGGCCGGTTGTGCTCAGAGGCCCCACAGGCCAGGGGCAGGACCCAGCAGGTCCCCTGCCCCTGGTCAGCCTTGCCAAGACCTTCCTGGCCTCCAGGGGTACTGCCCCACCAAGGGGCAGGCTGCGGGGACTGGGTCCAGACATGCCCGGGCGCCTCCCCAGGCTCATCCCCGCTGGTGCCTTTCCCCTGGGCCTAGGCCTCGGTTGAGGCCTCCTTCGAGAGGAGATTGCTGGCAGGTGCTGTCTCCACACTGCAAGGTGCTGGAGCTCAGAGGGCCTCGTCAGAGGGAAGGGACCAGCAAAGGGCTGGATGCCCAAGACGTCTTTGGCCCAGCAGCCTCAGGGCAGCAGGGAGAGCAAGAGGCCCAACTTGCCCCTAGGTCGGCTCTGCCCCTTCCCACACAGGCGGCCAGCCAAGCACCTGCCTGAGAGACTCTGGCTCCCCCGAGCTCTCTGCCGGTGTAGGGGGCAGGAACAGACGTGTTCATGTCGTTCTGTCTTGGCCTGGGAGAGTGTTCCCCCTGCCTGGCCCGCAGGCTTAGGGGCAAGGGCCCGGAGAGAGCACCACCCCGAAGCGCTTTTCTCCCGGGCTTGGGAGCATTGTGCGTGCCTGGCGGGAACAGCGGGCGGGAGTGCTTGCAAACCGGCCTTTGGAGGCAGACGGGGAGGTCTTTCAGCGGGAGAGTGCCGGTTGTGCTCAGACGTCCCACAGGCCAGGGGCAGGACCCAGCGCTGTCCCTGCCCCTGGCAGCCTTGCACAGACCTTCCTGGCCTCCGGGGGTACTGCCCCACCAAGGGGCAGGCTGCGGGGACTGGGTCCAGACATGCCCGGGCGCCTCCCCAGGCTCATCCCCGCTGGTGCCTTTCCCCTGGGCCTAGGCCTCGGTTGAGGCCTCATTGGAGAGGAGGTTGCTGGCAGGGGCTGTCTCCACACTGCAAGGTGCTGGAGCTCAGAGGGCCTCGTCAGAGGGAAGGGACCAGCAAGGGGCTGGATGCCCAAGACCTCTTTGGCCCAGCAGCCTCAGGGCAGCAGGGAGAGGAAGAGGCCCAACTTGCCCCTAGGTCGGCTCTGCCCCTTCCCACACAGGCGGCCAGCCAAGCACCTGCCTGACAGACTCTGGCTCCCCCGAGCTCTCTGCCGGTGCAGGGGTCAGGAACAGACGTGTGCATGTGGTTCTGCCTTGGTCTGGGAGTGTGGACCCACTGCCTGGCCCCCAGGCTCAGGGGCAAGGGCCCGGAGAGAGCACCATCCCGAAGCGCTCTTCTCCCGGGCTTGGGAGCATTGTGCGAGCCTGGCGTGAACAGCGGGCGGGAGTGTTTGCAAACAGGACTTTGGATGCAGCTGGGGAGGTCTTCCAGTGGGAGAGGGCCGGTTGTGCTCAGAGGCCTCACAGGCCAGGGGCAGGACCCAGCAGGGCCCCTGCCCCTGGCCAGCCTTGCCCAGACCTTCCTGGCCTCCGGGGGTACTGCCCCACCAAGGGGCAGGCTGCGGGGACTGGGTCCAGACATGTCCGTGCGCCTCCCCAGGATCATCCCCGCTGGTGCTTTTCCCCTGGGCGTAGGCCTCGGTTGAGGCCTCTTTGGAGAGGAGGTTGCTGGCAGGGGCTATCTCCACACTGCAAGGTGCTGGAGCTCAGAGGGCCTCGTCAGAGGGAAGGGACCAGCAAAGGGCTGGATGCCCAAGACCTCTTTGACCCAGCAGCCTCAGGGCAGCAGGGAGAGCAAGAGGCCCAACTTGCCCCTAGGTCGGCTCTGCCCCGTCCCACACAGGCAGCCAGCCCAGCAGCAGCCTGGCAGTCTCTGGCTCCCCCGAGCTCTCTGCCGGTGTAGGGGGCAGGAACAGGCGTGTGCATGTCGTTCTGCTTTGGCCTGGGAGTGTGTTCCAACTGCCTGGACCCCAGGCTCAGGGGCAAGGGCCCGGAGAGAGCACCACCGCGAAGCGCTTTTCTCCCGGGCTTGGGAGCATTGTGCACGCCTGCTGGGAACAGTGGGCGGGAGCGCTTGTTAACCGGCCTTTGGAGGCAGCCGGGCAGGTCTTCCAGCGGGAGAGTGCCGGTTGTGCTCAGACGCCCCACAGGCCAGGGGCAGCCCCAGCAGTGTCCCTGCCCCTGGCAGCCTTGCCCAGACCTTCCTGGCCTCCGGGGGTACTGCCCCACCAAGGGGCAGGCTGCGGGGACTGGGTCCAGACATGCCCGTGCGCCTCCACTGGCTCATCCCCGCTGGTGCCTTTCCCCTGGGCCTAGGCCTCGGTTGAGGCCTCCTTGGAGAGGAGGTTGGTGGCAGGGGCTGTCTCCACACTGCAAGGTGCTGGAGCTCAGAGGGCCTCGTCAGAGGGAAGGGACCAGCAAGGGGCTGGATGCCCAAGACCTCTTTGGCCCAGCAGCCTCAGGGCAGCAGGGAGAGCAAGAGGCCCAACTTGCCCCTAGGTCGGCTCTGCCCCTTCCCACACAGGCGGCCAGCCCAGCAGCTGCCTGACAGACTCTGGCTCCCCCGAGCTCTCTACCGGTGCAGGGGTCAGGAACAGACGTGTGCATGTGGTTCTGCCTTGGTCTGGGAGTGTGGAACCACTTCCTGGCCCCAACACTCAGGGGCAAGGGCCCGGAGAGAGCAACACACCGAAGCGCTTTTCTCCCGGGCTTGGGAGAATTGTGCGTGCCTGGCGAGAACAGCGTGCGGGAGTGTTGGCAAACCGGCCTTTGGAGGCAGCCGGGGAGGTCTTCTAGTGGGAGAGGGCCGGTTGTGCTCAGGGGCCCCACAGGCCAGGGGCAGGACCCAGCAGGGCCCCTGACCCTGGCCAGCCTTGCCCAGACCTTCCTGGCCTCCGGGGGTACTGCCCCACCAAGGGGCAGGCTGCGGGGACTGGGTCCAGTCATGCCCGGGCGCCTCCCCAGGCTCATCCCCGCTGGTGCCTTTCCCCTGGGCCTAGGCCTCGGTTGAGGCCTCCTTGGAGAGGAGGTTGCTGGCCGGGGCTGTCTCCACACTGCAAGGTGCTGGAGCTCAGAGGGCCTCGTCAGAGGGAAGGGACCAGCAAGGGGCTGGATACCCAAGACCTCTTTGGCCCAGCAGCCTCAGGGCAGCAGGGAGAGCAAGAGGCCCAACTTGCCCCTAGGTCGGCTCTGCCCCTTCCCACACAGGCGGCCAACCCAGCAGCTGCCTGACAGACTCTGGCTCCCCCGAGCTCTCTGCCGGTGCAGGGGGCAGATCAGACGTGTGCATGTGGTTCTGCCTTGGCCTGGGAGTGTGGACACCCTGCCTTGCCCCCAGGCTCAGGGGCAAGGGCCCGGAGAGAGCACCACCCTGAAGCGCTTTTCTCCCGGGCTTGGGAGCATTGTGCACGCCTGCTGGGAACAGTGGCCGGGAACGCTTGCAAACCGGCCTTTGGAGGCAGCCGGGGAGGTCTTCCAGTGGGAGAGGGCCGGTTGTGCTCAGAGGCCCCACCGGCCAGGGGCAGGACCCAGCAGGGCCCCTGCCCCTGGCCAGCCTTACCCAGACCTTCCTGGCCTCCGGGGGTACTGCCCCACCAAGGGGCAGGCTGCGGGGACTGTGTCCAGACATGCTCGGGCGCCTCCCCTGGCTCATCCCCGCTGGTGCCTTTCCCCTGGGCCTAGGCCTCGGTTGAGGCCTCCTTGGAGAGGAGGTTGCTGGCAGGGGCTGTCTCCACACTGCAAGGTGCTGGAGCTCAGAGGGCCTCGTCAGAGGGAAGGGACCAGTAAGGGGCTGGATGCCCAAGACGTCTTTGGCCCAGCAGCCTCAGGGCAGCAGGGAGAGCAAGAGGCCCAACTTGCCCCTAGGGCGGCTCTGCCCCTTCCCACACAGGCGGCCAACCCAGCAGCTGCCTGACAGACTCTGGCTCCCCCAAGCTCTCTGCCGGTGCAGGGGACAGGAACAGACGTGGGCATGTGGTTCTGCCTTGGTCTGGGAGTGTGTTCCCCATGCCTTGCCCCCAGGCTCAGGGGCAAGGGCCCGGAGAGAGCACCACCCCGAAGCGCTTTTCTCCCGGGCTTGGGAGCATTGTGCAAGTCTGGCTTGAACAGCGGGTGGGAGTGTTGGCAAACAGGACTTTGGAGGCAGCCGGGGAGGTCTTCCAGTGGGAGAGGGCCGGTTGTGCTCAGAGGCCCCACAAGCCAGGGGCAGGACACAGCAGGTCCCCTGCCCTCTGACCAGCCTTTCCCAGACCTTCCTGGCCTCCGGGGGTACTGCCCCACCAAGGGGCAGGCTGCGGGGACTGGGTCCAGACATGCCCGGGCGCCTCCCCAGGCTCATCCCCGCTGGTGCCTTTCCCCTGGTCCTAGGTCTCGGTTGAGGCCTCCTTGGAGAGGAGGTTGCTGGCAGGGGCTGTCTCCACACTGCAAGGTGCTGGAGCTCAGAGGGTCTCGTCAGAGGGAAGGGACAAGCAAAGGGCTGGATGCCCAAGACCTCTTTGGCCCAGCAGCCTCAGGGCAGCAGGGAGAGCAAGAGGCCCAAATTGCCCCTACGTCGGCTCTGCCCCTTCCCACAAAGGCGGCCAGCCCAGCAGCTGCCTGACAGACTCTGGCTCCCCCGAGCTCTCTACCGGTGCAGGGGTCAGGAACAGACGTGTGCATGTGGTTCTGCCTTGGCCTGGGAGTGTGGACCCCCTGCCTGGCCCCCAGGCTCAGGGGCAAGGGCCCGGAGAGAGCACCACCCCGAAGCGCTTTTCTCCCGGGCTTTGGAGCATTGTGCGCGCTTGGTGGGAACAGTGGGCGGGAGTGCGTGCAAAACGGCCTTTGGAAGCAGCCGGGGAGGTCTTCCAGTGGGAGAGGGCCGGTTGTGCTCAGAGGCCCCACAGGCCATGGGCAGGACCCAGCAGGTCCCCTGCCCCTGGTCAGCCTTGCCCAGACCTTCCTGGCCTCCAGGGGTACTGCCCCACCAAGGGGCAGGCTGCGGGGACTGGGTCCAGACATGCCCGGGCGCCTCCCCAGGCTCATCCCCGCTGGTGCCTTTCCCCTGGGCCTAGGCCTCGGTTGAGGCCTCCTTGGAGAGGAGATTGCTGGCAGGTGCTGTCTCCACACTGCAAGGTGCTGGAGCTCAGAGGGCCTCGTCAGAGGGAAGGGACCAGCAAAGGGCTGGATGCCCAAGACGTCTTTGGCCCAGCAGCCTCAGGGCAGCAGGGAGAGCAAGAGGCCCAACTTGCCCCTAGGTCGGCTCTGCCCCTTCCCACACAGGCGGCCAGCCCAGCACCTGCCTGAGAGACTCTGGCTCCCCCGAGCTCTCTGCCGGTGTAGGGGGCAGGAACAGACGTGTTCATGTCGTTCTGTCTTGGCCTGGGAGTGTGTTCCCCCTGCCTGGCCCGCAGGCTTAGGGGCAAGGGCCCGGAGAGAGCACCACCCCGAAGCGCTTTTCTCCCGGGCTTGGGAGCATTGTGCGTGCCTGGCGGGAACAGCGGGCGGGAGTGCTTGCAAACCGGCCTTTGGAGGCAGCCGGGGAGGTCTTCCAGCGGGAGAGTGCCGGTTGTGCTCAGACGTCCCACAGGCCAGGGGCAGGACCCAGCGCTGTCCCTGCCCCTGGCAGCCTTGCACAGACCTTCCTGGCCTCCGGGGGTACTGCCCCACCAAGGGGCAGGCTGCGGGGACTGGGTCCAGACATGCCCGGGCGCCTCACCAGGCTCATCCCCGCTGGTGCCTTTCCCCTGGGCCTAGGCCTCGGTTGAGGCCTCATTGGAGAGGAGGTTGCTGGCAGGGGCTGTCTCCACACTGCAAGGTGCTGGAGCTCAGAGGGCCTCGTCAGAGGGAAGGGACCAGCAAGGGGCTGGATGCCCAAGAACTCTTTGGCCCAGCAGCCTCAGGGCAGCAGGGAGAGCAAGAGGCACAACTTGCCCCTAGGTCGGCTCTGCCCCTTCCCACACAGGCGGCCAGCCCAGCACCTGCCTGACAGACTCTGGCTCCCCCGAGCTCTCTGCCGGTGCAGGTGTCAGGAACAGACGTGTGCATGTGGTTCTGCCTTGGTCTGGGAGTGTGGACCCACTGCCTGGCCCCCAGGCTCAGGGGCAAGGGCCCGGAGAGAGCACCACCCCGAAGCGCTTTTCTCCCGGGCTTGGGAGCATTGTGCGAGCCTGGCGTGAACAGCGGGCGGGAGTGTTTGCAAACAGGACTTTGGAGGCAGCTGGGGAGGTCTTCCAGTGGGAGAGGGCCGGTTGTGCTCAGAGGCCTCACAGGCCAGGGGCAGGACCCAGCAGGGACCCTGCCCCTGGCCAGCCTTGCCCAGACCTTCCTGGCCTCCGGGGGTACTGCCCCACCAAGGGGCAGGCTGCGGGGACTGGGTCCAGACATGTCCGTGCGCCGCCCCAGGATCATCCCCGCTGGTGCTTTTCCCCTGGGCGTAGGCCTCGGTTGAGGCCTCTTTGGAGAGGAGGTTGCTGGCAGGGGCTGTCTCCACACTGCAAGGTGCTGGAGCTCAGAGGGCCTCGTCAGAGGGAAGGGACCAGCAAAGGGCTGGATGCCCAAGACCTCTTTGGCCCAGCAGCCTCAGGGCAGCAGGGAGAGCAAGAGGCCCAACTTGCCCCTAGGTCGGCTCTGCCCCTTCCCACACAGGCGGCCAGCCCAGCAGCTGCCTGACAGACTCTGGCTCCCCCGAGCTCTCTACCGGTGCAGGGGTCAGGAACAGACGTGTGCATGTGGTTCTGCCTTGGTCTGGGAGTGTGGAACCACTGCCTGGCCCCCACACTCAGGGGCAAGGGCCCGGAGAGAGCAACACACCGAAGCGCTTTTCTCCCGGGCTTGGGAGAATTGTGCGTGCCTGGCGAGAACAGCGGGCGGGAGTGTTGGCAAACCGGCCTTTGGAGGCAGCCGGGGAGGTCTTCTAGTGGGAGAGGGCCGGTTGTGCTCAGGGGCCCCACAGGCCAGGGGCAGGACCCAGCAGGGCCCCTGACCCTGGCCAGCCTTGCCCAGACCTTCCTGGCCTCCGGGGGTACTGCCCCACCAAGGGGCAGGCTGCGGGGACTGGGTCCAGTCATGCCCGGGCGCCTCCCCAGGCTCATCCCCGCTGGTGCCTTTCCCCTGGGCCTAGGCCTCGGTTGAGGCCTCCTTGGAGAGGAGGTTGCTGGCCGGGGCTGTCTCCACACTGCAAGGTGCTGGAGCTCAGAGGGCCTCGTCAGAGGGAAGGGACCAGCAAGGGGCTGGATACCCAAGACCTCTTTGGCCCAGCAGCCTCAGGGCAGCAGGGAGAGCAAGAGGCCCAACTTGCCCCTAGGTCGGCTCTGCCCCTTCCCACACAGGCGGCCAACCCAGCAGCTGCCTGACAGACTCTGGCTCCCCCGAGCTCTCTGCCGGTGCAGGGGGCAGATCAGACGTGTGCATGTGGTTCTGCCTTGGCCTGGGAGTATGGACACCCTGCCTTGCCCCCAGGCTCAGGGGCAAGGGCCCGGAGAGAGCATCACCCTGAAGCGCTTTTCTCCCGGGCTTGGGAGCATTGTGCACGCCTGCTGGGAACAGTGGCCGGGAACGCTTGCAAACCGGCCTTTGGAGGCAGCCGGGGAGGTCTTCCAGTGGGAGAGGGCCGGTTGTGCTCAGAGGCCCCACCGGCCAGGGGCAGGACCCAGCAGGGCCCCTGCCCCTGGCCAGCCTTACCCAGACCTTCCTGGCCTCCGGGGGTACTGCCCCACCAAGGGGCAGGCTGCGGGGACTGTGTCCAGACATGCTCGGGCGCCTCCCCTGGCTCATCCCCGCTGGTGCCTTTCCCCTGGGCCTAGGCCTCGGTTGAGGCCTCCTTGGAGAGGAGGTTGCTGGCAGGGGCTGTCTCCACACTGCAAGGTGCTGGAGCTCAGAGGGCCTCGTCAGAGGGAAGGGACCAGTAAGGGGCTGGATGCCCAAGACGTCTTTGGCCCAGCAGCCTCAGGGCAGCAGGGAGAGCAAGAGGCCCAACTTGCCCCTAGGGCGGCTCTGCCCCTTCCCACACAGGCGGCCAACCCAGCAGCTGCCTGACAGACTCTGGCTCCCCCAAGCTCTCTGCCGGTGCAGGGGACAGGAACAGACGTGGGCATGTGGTTCTGCCTTGGCCTGGGAGTGTGTTCCCCATGCCTTGCCCCCAGGCTCAGGGGCAAGGGCCCGGAGAGAGCACCACCCCGAAGCGCTTTTCTCCCGCGCTTGGGAGCATTCTGCGCGGGTGGCGGGAACAGCAGGCAGGAGTGCTTGAAAACCGTCCTTTGGAGGCAGCCGGGGAGGTCTTCCAGGGCCCGGTGTGAGCACCACCCCAAAATGCTTTTCTCCCGGGCTTGGGAGCATTGTGCGCGGATGGCGGGAACAGCAGGAAGGAGTCCTTGCAAACCGGCCTTTGGAGGCAGCCGGGGAGGTCTTCCAAGGGCCTGTAGAGAGCACCACCCCGAAGCGCTTTTCTCCCGGGCTTGGGAGCATTGTGCGCGGGTGGCGGGAACAGCAGGCAGGAGTGCTTGAAAACCGTCCTTTGGAGGCAGCCGGGGAGGTCTTCCAGGGCCAGGTGTGAGCACCACCCCAAAATGCTTTTCTCCCGGGCTTGGGAGCATTGTGCGCGGATGGCGGGAACAGCGAGTGGGAGTGCTTCCAAACCGGCCTTTGGGGGCACCCCGGGAGGTCTTCCATGGGCACGGAGAGAACACCACCCCGAAGCGCTTTTCTCCGGGGTTTTGGAGGATTGTGCATGGCTGGCGGGAACAGCGAGTGGGAGTGCTTGCAAACCGGCCTTTGGGGGCAGCCAGGGAGGTCCTCCATTGGCACGGAGAGAACACCACCCCGAAGCGCTTTTCTCCCGGTCTTGGGAGCATTGTGCGAGGCTGGCGGGAACAGCGGGCGGGAGTGCTTGCAAACCGGCCTTTGGAGGCAGCTTGGGAGGTCTTCCAAGGGCCCGGAGAGAGCACCATCCCGAAGCACTTTTCTCACGGAATTGGGAGCATTGTTCGCGGCTGTCGGGAACAGAGGACATGAGTGCTTGCAAACCGGCCTTTAGAGGCAGCCGGGGAGTCTTCCAAGGGCCCGAGAGAGACCACCCCAAAATGCTTTTCTCCCGGGCTTGGGAGCATTGTGTGCGGCTGGGGGGTCAGCGGGAGGGAGTTCTTGAAAACCAGCCTTTGGAGGCAGCCGGGGAGGTCTTCCAAGGGCCGGGAGAGAGCACCACCCCGAAGCGCTTTTCTCCCGGGCTTGGGAGCATTGTGCGCGGCTGGCGGGAACAGCGGGCATGAGTGCTTGCAAACCGGCCTTTGGAGACAAACGGGGAGGTCTTCCAAGGGCCGGGAGAGAGCACCACCCCGAAGCGCTTTTCTCCTAGGCTTGGGAGCATTGTGCGCGGCTGGCGGGAACAGCGGGCATGAGTGCTTGCAAACCGGCCTTTGGAGACAAACGGGGAGGTCTTCCAAGGGCCCGTAGAGAGCACCACCCCGAAGCGCTTTTCTCCCGTGATTGGGAGCATTGTGTGCGGCTGGCGGGACAGCGGGAGGGAGTACTTGAAATCCAGCCTTTGGAGGCAGCCGGGGAGGTCTTCCAAGTGCCGGGAGAGAGCACCACCCTGAAGGGCTTTTCTCCTGGGCTTGGAGCATTTGCACGGATGGCGGGAACAGCGAGTGGGAGTGCTTGCAAACCGGCATTTGGGGGCAGCCCGGGAGGTCTTTCTTGGGCCCAGAGAGAACACCACCCCGAAACGCTTTTCTCCCGGGCTTGGGAGCATTGTGCGCGGGTGGCGGGAACAGCAGGCAGAAGTGCTTGCAAACCGGCCTTGGAGGCAGCCGGGGAGGTCTTCCAAAGCCCGGAGTGAGCACCACCCCAAAATGCTTTTCTCCCGGGCTTGGGAGCATTGTGCGCAGCTGGCGTGAACAGCGGGATTGAGTGCTTGCAAACCAGCCTTTGGAGGCAGCCGGGGAGGTCTTCCAGCGGGAGAGTGCCAGTTGTTCTCAGAGGCCTCACAGGCCAGGGGCAGGACCCAGCAGGGCCCCTGCCCCTGGCCAGCCTTGCCCAGACCTTCCTGGCCTCCGGGGGTACTGCCCCACCAAGGGGCAGGCTGCGGGGCCTAGGTCCAGACATGCCCGGGCGCCTCCCCAGGCTCATCCCCGCTGGTGCCTTTCCCCTGGGCCTAGGCCTCGGTTGAGGCCTCCTTGGAGAGGAGGTTGCCGGCAGGGGCTGTCTGCACACTGCAAGGTGCTGGAGCTCAGAGGGCCTCGTCAGAGGGAAAGGACCAGCAAAGGGCTGGATGCCCAAGACCTCTTTGACCCAGCAGCCTCAGGGCAGCAGGGAGAGCAAGAGGCCCAACTTGCCCCTAGGTCGGCTCTACCCCGTCCCACACAGGCAGCCAGCCCAGCAGCAGCCTGGCAGTCTCTGGCTCCCCCGAACACTCTGCCGGTGTAGGGGGCAGGAACAGACGTGTGCATGTCGTTCTGCATTGACCTGGGAGTGTGTTCCCCCTGCCTGTCCCCCAGGCTCAGGGGCAAGGGCCCGGAGAGAGCACCACCCCGAAGCGCTTTTCTCCCGGGCTTGGGAGCATTGTGCGTGCCTGGCGGGAACAGCGGGCGGGAGTGCTTGCAAACCGGCCTTTGGAGGCAGCCGGGGAGGTCTTCCAGCGGGAGAGTGCCGGTTGTGCTCAGACGCCCCACAGGCCAGGGGCAGGACCCAGCAGTGTCCCTGCCCCTGGCAGCCTTGCCCAGACCCTCCTGGCCTCCGGGGGTACTGCCCCACC
This sequence comes from Dama dama, assembly GCF_033118175.1. NCBI lineage: Eukaryota > Metazoa > Chordata > Mammalia > Artiodactyla > Cervidae > Dama > Dama dama. The sequence continues at coordinate 799,041 of NW_026870970.1, forward strand.
AAGGGGCAGGCTGCGGGGACTGGGTCCAGACATGGCCGGGCGCCTCCCCAGGCTCATCCCCGCTGGTGCCTTTCCCCTGGGCCTAGGCCTTGGTTGAGGCCTCCTTGGAGAGGAGGTTGCTGGCAGGGGCTGTCTCCACACTGCAAGGTGCTGGAGCTCAGAGGGCCTCGTCAGAGGGAAGGGACCAGCAAGGGACTGGATGCCCAAGACCTCTTTGGCCCAGCAGCCTCAGGGCAGCAGGGAGAGCAAGAGGCCCAACTTGCCCCTAGGTCGGCTCTGCCCCTTCCCACACAGGCGGCCAGCCCAGCAGCTGCCTGACAGACTCTGGCTACCCCGAGCTCTCTGCCGGTGCATGGGGCAGGAACAGACGTGTGCATGTCGTTCTGCCTTGGCCTGGGATTGTGGACCCCCTGCCTAGCCCCCAGGCTCAGGGGAAAGGGCCCGGAGAGAGCACCACCCCGAGGCGATTTTCTCCCGGGCTTGGGAGCGTTGTGCGCCCTTGGTTGGAACAGTGGGCGGGAGTGCTTGCAAACCGGCCTTTGGAGGCAGCCGGGGAGGTCTTCCAGTGGGAGAGGGCCGGTTGTGCTCAGAGGCCCCACAGGCCAGGGGCAGGACCCAGCAGGTCCCCTGCCCCTGGCCAGCCTTTCCCAGACCTTCCTCGCCTCCAGGGGTACTGCCCCACCAAGGGGCAGGCTGCGGGGACTGGGTCCATACATGCCCGGGCGCCTCCCCAGGCTCATCCCCGCTGGTGCCTTTCCCCTGTGCCTAGGCCTCGGTTTAGGCCTCCTTGGAGAGGAGGTTGCTGGCAGGGGCTGTCTCCACACTGCAAGGTGCTGGAGCTCAGAGGGCCTCGTCAGAGGGAAGGGACCAGCAAGGGGTTGGAGGCCCAAGACCTCTTTGGCCCAGCAGCCTTAGGGCAGCAGGGAGGTCAAGAGGCCCAACTTGCCCCTAGGTCGGCTCTGCCACTTCCCACACAGGCGGCCAGCCCAGCAGCTGCCTGACAGACTCTGGCTCCCCCGAGCTCTCTGCCGGTGCAGGGGGCAGATCAGACGTGTGCATGTGGTTCTGCCTTGGCCTGGGTTTGTGGACACCCTGCCTTGCCCCCAGGCTCAGGGGCAAGGGCCCAGAGAGAGCACCACCCTGAAGCGCTTTCCTCCCGGGCTTAGGAGCATTGTGCACGCCTGCTGGGAACAGAGGGCAGTAGCGCTTGCAAACCGGCCTTTGGAGGCAGCCGGGGAGGTCTTTCAGTGGGAGAGGGACGGTTGTGCTCCGAGGCGCCACAGGCCAGGGGCAGGACCCAGCAGGGCCCCTGCCCCTGGCCAGCCTTGCCCAGACCTTCCTGGCCTCCGGGGGTACTGCCCCACCAAGGGGCAGGCTGCGGGAACTGGGTCCAGACATGCTCGGGCGCCTCCCCTGGCTCACCCCGCTGGTGCCTTTCCCCTGGGCCTAGGCCTCGGTTGAGGCCTCCTTGGAGAGGAGGTTGCTGGCAGGGGCTGTCTCCACACTGCAAGGTGCTGGAGCTCAGAGGGCCTCGTCAGAGTGAAGGGACCAGTGAGGGGCTGGATGCCCAAGACGTCTTTGGCCCAGCAGCCTCAGGGCAGCAGGGAGAGCAAGAGGCCCAACTTGCCCCTAGGTCGGCTCTGCCCCTTCCCACACAGGCGGCCAACCCAGCACCTGCCTGACAGACTCTGGCTCCCCCAAGCTCTCTGCCGGTGCAGGGGACAGGAACAGACGTGTGCATGTGTTTCTGCCTTGGCCTGGGAGTGTGTTCCCCCTGCCTTGCCCCCAGGCTCAGGGGCAAGGGCCCGGAGAGATCACCACTCCGAAGTGGTTTTCTCCCGGGCTTGGGAGCATTGTGCGAGCCTGACGTGAACAGCGGGCGGGAGTGTTTGCAAACAGGACTTTGGAGGCAGCCGGGGAGGTCTTCCAGTGGGAGAGGGCCGGTTGTGCTCAGAGGCCCCACAGGCCAGGGTCAGGACCCAGCAGGGCCCCTGCCCCCGGCCAGACTTGCCCAGACCTTCCTGGACTCCGGGGGTACTGCCCCACCAAGGGGCAGGCAGCGGAGACTGGGTCCAGACATGTCCGTGCGCCTCCCCAGGATCATCCCCGCTGGTGCCTTTCCCCTGGGTGTAGTCCTCAGTTGAGGCCTCTTTGGAGAGGAGGTTGCTGGCAGGGGCTGTCTCCACACTGCAAGGTGCTGGAGCTCAGAGGGCCTCGTCAGAGGGAAGGCACCAGCAAAGGGCTGGATGCCCAAGAACTCTTTGACCCAGCAGCCTCAGGGCAGCAGGGAGAGCAAGAGGCCCAACTTGCCCCTAGGTCGGCTCTGCCCCGTCCCACACAGGCAGCCAGCAGAGCAGCAGCCTGGCAGTCTCTGGCTCCCCCGAGCTCTCTGCCGGTGTAGGGGGCAGGAACAGACGTGTGCATGTCGTTCTCCCTTGGCCTGGGAGTGTGTTCCCCCTGCCTGGCCCCAGGCTCAGGGGCAAGGGCCCGGAGAGAGCACCACCCCGAAGCGCTTTTCTCCCGGGCTTGGGAGCATTGTGCGTGCCTGGGGGAACAGCGGGTGGGAGTGCTTGCAAACCGTCTTTTGGAGGCAGACGGGGAGGTCTTCCAGCGGGAGAGTGCCGGTTGTGCTCAGAGGCCCCACAGGCCAGGGGCAGGACCCAGCAGGGCCCCTGCCCCTGGCCAGCCTTGCCCAGACCTTCCTGCCTCCGGGGTTACAGCCCCACAAAGGGGTAGGCTGCGGGGAATGGGTCCAGACATGCCCGGGCGCCTCCCCAGGCTCATCCCCGCTGGTGCCTTTCCCCTGGGCCTAGGCCTCGGTTGAGACCTCCTTGGAGAGGAGGTTGCTGGCAGGGATTGTCTCCACACTGCAAGGTGCTGGAGCTCAGAGGGCCTCGTCAGAGGGAAGGGACCAGCAACGGGATGGATGCCCAAGACCTCTTTGGCCCAGCAGCCTCAGGGCAGCAGGGAGAGGAAGAGGCCCAACTTGCCCCTAGGTCGGCTCTGCCCCTTCCCACACAGGCGGCCAGCCCAGCAGCTGCCTGACAGACTCTGGCTCCCCCGAGCTCTCTGCCGGTGCAGGGGGCAGGAACAGACGTGTGCATGTGGTTCTGACTTGGCCTGGGAGTGTGGACACCGTGCCTTGACCCCAGGCTCAGGGGCAAGGGCCCGGAGAGAGCACCACCCTGAAGCGCTTTTCTCCCGGGCTTGGGAGCATTGTGCACGCCTGCTGGGAACAGTGGGCGGGAGCGCTTGCAAACCGGCCTTTGGAGGCAACCGGGGAGGTCTTCCAGCGGGAGGGTGCTGGTTGTGCTCAGACGCCCCACAGGCCAGGGGCAGGACCCAGCAGTGTCCCTTCCCCTGGCAGCCTTGCCTAGACCTTCCTGGCCTCCGGGGGTACTGCCCCACCAAGGGACAGGCTGCGGGGACTGGATCCAGACATGCCCGGGCGCCTCCCCAGGCTCATCCCCGCTGGTGCCTTTCCCCTGGGCCTAGGCCTCGGTTGAGGCCTCCTTGGAGAGGAGGTTGCTGGCAGGGGCTGTCTCCACACTGCAAGGTGCTGGAGCTCAGAGGGCCTCGTCAGAGGGAAGAGACCAGCAAGGTGCTGGATGCCGAAGACCTCTTTGGCCCAGCAGCCTCAGGGCAGCAGGGAGAGGAAGAGGCCCAACTTGCCCCTAGGTCGGCTCTGCCCCTTCCCACACAGGCGGCCAGCCCAGCAGCTGCCTGACAGACTCTGGCTCCTCCGAGCTCTCTGCCGGTGCAGGGGACAGGAACAGACGTGGGCATGTGGTTCTGCCTTGGTCTGGGAGTGTGGACCCACTGCCTGGCCCCCACGCTCAGGGGCAAGGGCCCGGAGAGAGCAACACCCCAAAGCGCTTTTCTCCCGGGCTTGGGAGCATTGTGCGTGCCTGGCGGGAACAGCGGGCGGGAGTGTTGGCAAACCGGCCTTTGGAGGCAGCCGGGGAGGTCTTCCAGTGGGAGAGGGCCGGTTGTGCTCAGAGGCCCCACAGGCCAGGGGCAGGGCCCAGCAGGGCCCCTGCCCCTGGCCAGCCTTGCCCAGACCTTCCTGGCCTCCGGGGGTAATGCCCCACCAAGGGGCAGGCTGCGGGGACTGGGTCCAGACATGCCCGGGCGCCTCCCCAGGCTCTTCCCCGCTGGTGCCTTTCCCCTGGGGCTAGGCCTCGGTTTAGGCCTCCTTGGAGAGGAGGTTGCTGGCAGGGGCTGTCTCCACACTGCAAGGTGCTGGAGCTCAGAGGGCCTCGTCAGAGGGAAGGGACCAGCAAGGGGCTGGATGCCCAAGACCTCTTTGGCCCAGCAGCCTCAGGGCAGCAGGGAGAGTAGAGGCCCAACATGCCCCTATGTCCGCTCTGCCACTTCCCACACAGGCGGCCAGCCCAGCAGCTGCCTGAGAGATTCTGGCTCCCCCGAGCTCTCTGCCGGTGTAGGGGGCAGGAACAGACGTGTGCATGTCGTTCTCCCTTGGCCTGGGAGTGTGTTCCACCTGCCTGGCCCCCAGGCTCAGGGGCAAGGGCCCGAGGAGAGCACCACCCCGAAGCACTTTTCTCCCGGGCTTGGGAGCATTGTGCGTGCCTGGCGGGAACAGCGGGTGGGAGTGCTTGCAAACAGGCCTTTGGAGGCAGACGGGGAGGTCTTCCAGCGGGAGGGTGCTGGTTGTGCTAAGACGCCCCACAGGCCAGGGGCAGGACCCAGCAGTGTCCCTGCCCCTGGCAGCCTTGCCTAGACCTTCCTGGCCTCCGGGGGTACTGCCCCACCAAGGGGCAGGCTGCGGGGACTGGGTCCAGACATGCCCGGGCGCCTCCCCAGGCTCATCCCCGCTGGTGCCTTTCCCCTGGGCCTAGGCCTCGGTTGAGGCCTCCTTGGAGAGGAGGTTGCTGGCAGGGGCTGTCTCCACACTGCAAGGTGCTGGAGCTCAGAGGGCCTCGTCAGAGGGAAGGGAGCAGCAAGGGGCTGGAAGCCCAAGACCTCTTTGGCCCAGCAGCCTCAGGGCAGCAGGGAGAGCAAGAGGCCCAACTTGTCCCTAGGTCGGCTCTGCCCCTTTCCACACAGGCCGCCAACCCAGCAGCTGCCTGGCATACTCTGGCTCCCCCGAGCTCTCTGCCGGTGCAGGGACCAGGAACAGACGTGTGCATGTGGTTCTGCCTTGGCCTGGGAGTGTGTTCCCCCTGCATTGCCCCCAGGCTCAGGGGCAAGGGCCCGGTGAGAGCACCACCCCGAAGCGCTTTTCTCCCAGGCTTGGGAGCATTGTGCGTGCCTGGCGGGAACAGCGGGCATGAGTTCTTGCAAACTGTCCTTTGGAGGCAGCCGGGGAGGTCTTCCAAGGGCCCGGACTGATCACCACCCCAAAATGCTTTTCTCCCGGGCTTGGGAGCATTGTGCGCGGCTGTCGGGAACAGCGGACATGAGTGCTTGCAAACCGGCCTTTGGAGGCAGCCCGGGAGGTCTTCCAAGGGCCCGGAGAGAGCACTACCCCAAAATGCTTTTCTTCCGGCTTGGGAGCATTGTGCGCGAGTGGCGGGAACAGCAGGCAGGAGTGCTTGCAAACCGGCCTTTGGAGGCAGCCGGGGAGGTCTTCCAAGGGCCCGGAGAGAGCACCACCTCGAAGCGCTTTTCTCTCGGGTTTTGGAGCATTGTGTGCGGCTGGTGGGACAGCGGGAGGGAATTCTTGCAAACCGGCCTTTGGCGGCAGCCAGAGAAGTCTTCCAAGGGCGCGGAGAGAGCACCACCCCGAAGCGCTTTTCTCCGGGGTTTTGGAACATTGTGTGTGCCTGGCGGGAACAGCGAGTGGGAATGCTTGCAAACCGGCCTTTGGGGGCAGCCGGGGAGGTCCTCCATGGTCCCTGAGAGAACACCACCCCGAAGCGCTTTTCTCACGGTCTTGGGAGCATTGTGCGTGGCTGGCGGGAACAGCGGGCATGAGTGCTTGCAAACTGTCCTTTGGAGGCAGCCGGGGAGGTCTTCCAAGGGCCGGACTGATCACCACCCCAAAATGCTTTTCTCTCGGGCTTGGGAGCATTGTGCGCGGCTGTCGGGAACAACGGACATGAATGCTTGCAAACCGGCCTTTGGAGGCAGCCCGGGAGGTCTTCCAAGGGCCCGGAGAGAGCACCACCCCAAAATGCTTTTCTCCCGGGCTTGGGAGCATTGTGCGTGGATGGCGGAAGCAGCGGGAATGAGTACTTACAAACCGGCCTTTGGGGGCAGCCGGGGAGGTCTTGAAAGTGCCCGGAGAGAGCACCACCCCGAAGCGCTTTTCTCCCGGGCTTGGGAACATTGTGCGCGGCTGGCGGGAACAGCAGGCAGGACTGCTTGCAAACTGGCCTTTGGAGGCAGCCGGGGAGGTCTTCCAAGGGCCCGGAGTGAGCACCACCCCAAAATGCTTTTCTCCAGGGCTTGGGAGCATTGTGCGCGGCTGGTGGGAACAACGGGCATGAGTGCTTGCAAACCGGCCTTTGGAGGCAGCCGGGGACGTCTTCCAAGGGCCCGAAGAGAGCACCACCCCGAAGCGCTCTTCTCCCGGGCTTGGGAGCATTGTGCGCGGCTGGCGGGAACAGCAGGCAGGACTGCTTGCAAACTGGCCTTTGGAGGCAGCCGGGGAGGTCTTCCAAGGGCCCGGAGTGAGCACCACCCCAAAATGCTTTTCTCCCGGGCTTGGGAGCATTGTGCGTGGCTGGCGGGAACAGCAGGAAGGAGTCCTTGCAAACCGGCCTTTGGAGGCAGCGGGGGAGGTCTTCCAAGGGCCTGTAGAGAGCACCACCCCGAAGCGCTTTTCTCCCGGGCTTGGGAGTATTGTGCGCGGGTGGCGGGAACAGCAGGCAGGAGTGCTTGAAAACCGGCCTTTGCAGGCAGCCGGGGAGGTCTTCCAGGGCCCGGTGTGAGCACCACCCCAAAAAGCTTTTATCCCGGACTTGGGAGCATTGTGCGCGGCTGGTGGGAACAGCGGGCATGAGTGCTTGCAAACTGGCCACTGGAGGCAGCCGGGGAGGTCTTCCAAGGGCCTGTAGAGAGCACCACCCCAAAATGCTTCTCTCCCGGGCTTGGGAGCATTGTGCGTGGCTGGCGGGAACAGCAGGAAGGAGTCCTTGCAAACCGGCCTTTGGAGGCAGCCGGGGAGGTCTTCCAAGGGCCTGTAGAGAGCACCACCCCGAAGCGCTTTTCTCCCGGGCTTAGGAGCATTGTGCGCAGGTGGCGGGAACAGCAGGCAGGAGTGCTTGAAAACTGGCCTTTGGAGGCAGCCGGGGAGGTCTTCCAGGGCCCGGTGTGAGCACCACCCCAAAAAGCTTTTCTCCCGGGCTTGGGAGCATTGTGCGCGGCTGGTGGGAACAGCGGACATGAGTGCTTGCAAACTGGCCATTGGAGGCAGCCGGGGAGGTCTTCCAAGGGCCCGGAGTGAGCACCACCCCAAAATGCTTTTCTCCCGGGCTTGGGAGCATTGTGCGTGGCTGGCGGGAACAGCAGGAAGGAGTCCTTGCAAACTGGCCTTTGGAGGCAGCCGGGGAGGTCTTCCAAGGGCCTGTAGAGAGCACCACCCCGAAGCGCTTTTCTCCCGCGCTTGGGAGCATTCTGCGCGGGTGGCGGGAACAGCAGGCAGGAGTGCTTGAAAACCGTCCTTTGGAGGCAGCCGGGGAGGTCTTCAGGGCCCGGTGTGAGCACCACCCCAAAATGCTTTTCTCCCGGGCTTGGGAGCATTGTGCGCGGATGGCGGGAACAGCAGGAAGGAGTCCTTGCAAACCGGCCTTTGGAGGCAGCCGGGGAGGTCTTCCAAGGGCCTGTAGAGAGCACCACCCCGAAGCGCTTTTCTCCCGGTCTTGGGAGCATTGTGCGCGGGTGGCGGGAACAGCAGGCAGGAGTGCTTGAAAACCGTCCTTTGGAGGCAGCCGGGGAGGTCTTCCAGGGCCCGGTGTGAGCACCACCCCAAAATGCTTTTCTCCCGGGCTTGGGAGCATTGTGCGCGGATGGCGGGAACAGCGAGTGGGAGTGCTTGCAAACCGGCCTTTGGGGGCACCCCGGGAGGTCTTCCATGGGCACGGAGAGAACAGCACCCCGAAGCGCTTTTCTCCGGGGTTTTGGAGGATTGTGCGTGGCTGGCGGGAACAGCGAGTGGGAGTGCTTGCAAACCGGCCTTTGGGGGCAGCCAGGGAGGTCCTCCATTGGCACGGAGAGAACACCACCCCGAAGCGCTTTTCTCCCGGTCTTGGGAGCATTGTGCGAGGCTGGCGGGAACAGCGGGCGGGAGTGCTTGCAAACCGGCCTTTGGAGGCAGCTTGGGAGGTCTTCCAAGGGCCCGGAGAGAGCACCATCCCGAAGCAATTTTCTCACGGAATTGGGAGCATTGTTCGCGGCTGTCGGGAACAGAGGACATGAGTGCTTGCAAACCGGCCTTTAGAGGCAGCCGGGGAGTCTTCCAAGGGCCCGGAGAGAGACCACCCCAAAATGCTTTTCTCCCGGGCTTGGGAGCATTGTGTGCGGCTGGCGGGTCAGCGGGAGGGAGTTCTCGAAAACCAGCCTTTGGAGGCAGCCGGGGAGGTCTTCCAAGGGCCAGGAGAGAGCACCACCCCGAAGCGCTTTTCTCCCGGGCTTGGGAGCATTGTGCGCGGCTGGCGGGAACAGCGGGATTGAGTGCTTGCAAACCGGCCTTTGGAGACAAACGGGGAGGTCTTCCAAGGGCCCGTAGAGAGCACCACCCCGAAGCGCTTTTCTCCCGTGATTGGGAGCATTGTGTGCGGCTGGCGGGACAGCGGGAGGGAGTACTTGAAATCCAGCCTTTGGAGGCAGCCGGGGAGGTCTTCCAAGGGCCGGGAGAGAGCACCACCCTGAAGGGCTTTTCTCCTGGGCTTGGAGCATTTGCACGGATGGCGGGAACAGCGAGTGGGAGTGCTTGCAAACCAGCATTTGGGGGCAGCCCGGGAGGTCTTTCTTGGGCCCAGAGAGAACACCACCCCGAAACGCTTTTCTCCCGGGCTTGGGAGCATTGTGCGCGGGTGGCGGGAACAGCAGGCAGAAGTGCTTGCAAACCGGCCTTGGAGGCAGCCGGGGAGGTCTTCCAAAGCCCGGAGTGAGCACCACCCCAAAATGCTTTTCTCCCGGGCTTGGGAGCATTGTGCGCAGCTGGCGTGAACAGCGGGATTGAGTGCTTGCAAACCAGCCTTTGGAGGCAGCCGGGGAGGTCTTCCAGCGGGAGAGTGCCAGTTGTTCTCAGAGGCCCCACAGGCCAAGGGCAGGACCCAGCAGTGTCCCTGCCTCTGGCAGCCTTGCCCAGACCTTCCTGGCCTCCGGGGGTACTACCCCACCAAGGGGCAGGCTGCGGGGCCTGGGTCCAGACATGCCCGGGCGCCTCCCCAGGCTCATCCCCGCTGGTGCCTTTCCCCTGGGCCTAGGCCTCGGTTGAGGCCTCCTTGGAGAGGAGGTTGCCGGCAGGGGCTGTCTGCACACTGCAAGGTGCTGGAGCTCAGAGGGCCTCGTCAGAGGGAAAGGACCAGCAAAGGGCTGGATGCCCAAGACCTCTTTGACCCAGCAGCCTCAGGACAGCAGGGAGAGCAAGAGGCCCAACTTGCCCCTAGGTCGGCTCTACCCCGTCCCACACAGGCAGCCAGCCCAGCAGCAGCCTGGCAGTCTCTGGCTCCCCCGAACTCTCTGCCGGTGTAGGGGGCAGGAACAGACGTGTGCATGTCATTCTGCCTTGGCCTGGGAGTGTGTTTCCCCTGCCTGTCCCCCAGGCTCAGGGGCAAGGGCCCGGAGAGAGCACCACCCCGAAGCGCTTTTCTCCCGGGTTTGGGAGCATTGTGCGTGCCTGGCGGGAACAGCGGGCGGGAGTGCTTGCAAACCGGCCTTTGGAGGCAGCCGGGGAGGTCTTCCAGCGGGAGAGTGCCGGTTGTGCTCAGACGCCCCACAGGCCAGGGGCAGGACCCAGCAGTGTCCCTGCCCCTGGCAGCCTTGCCCAGACCCTCCTGGCTTCCGGGGGTACTGCCCCACCAAGGGGCAGGCTGCGGGGACTGGGTCCAGACATGGCCGGGCGCCTCCCCAGGCTCATCCCCGCTGGTGCCTTTCCCCTGGGCCTAGGCCTCGGTTGAGGCCTCCTTGGAGAGGAGGTTGCTGGCAGGGGCTGTCTCGACACTGCAAGGTGCTGGAGCTCAGAGGGCCTCGTCAGAGGGAAGGGACAAGCAAGGGGCTGGATGCCCAAGATCTCTTTGGCCCAGCAGCCTCATGGCAGCAGGAAGAGCAAGAGGCCCAACTTGCCCCTAGGTCGGCTCTGCCCCTTCCCACACAGGCGGCCAGCCCAGCAGCTGCCTGACAGACTTTGGCTCCCCCGAGCTCTCTGCCGGTGCATGGGGCAGGAACAGACGTGTGCATGTCGTTCTGCCTTGGCCTGGGAGTGTGGACACCCTGCCTGGCCCCCAGGCTCAGGGGAAAGGGCCCGGAGAGAGCACCACCCCGAGGCGATTTTCTCCCGGGCTTGGGAGCGTTGTGCGCCCTTGGTTGGAACAGTGGGCGGGAGTGCTTGCAAACCGGCCTTTGGAGGCAGCCGGGGACGTCTTCCAGTGGGAGAGGGCCGGTTGTGCTCAGAGGCCCCACAGGCCAGGGGCAGGACCCAGCAGGTCCCCTGCCCCTGGCCAGCCTTTCCCAGACCTTCCTCGCCTCCGGGGGTACTGCCCCACCAAGGGGAAGGCTGCGGGGACTGGGTCCATACATGCCCGGGCGCCTCCCCAGGCTCATCCCCGCTGGTGCTTTTCCCCTGTGCCTAGGCCTCGGTTTAGGCCTCCTTGGAGAGGAGGTTGCTGGCAGGGGCTGTCTCCACACTGCAAGGTGCTGGAGCTCAGAGGGCCTCGTCAGAGGGAAGCGACCAGCAAGGGGTTGGATGCCCAAGACCTCTTTGGCCCAGCAGCCTCAGGGCAGCAGGGAGGGCAAGAGGCCCAACTTGCCCCTAGGTCGGCTCTGCCACTTCCCACACAGGCGGCCAGCCCAGCAGCTGCCTGACAGACTCTGGGTCCCCCGAGCTCTCTGCCGGTGCAGGGGGCAGGAACAGACGTGTGCATGTGGTTCTGACTTGGCCTGGGAGTGTGGACACCGTGCCTTGACCCCAGGCTCAGGGGCAAGGGCCCGGAGAGAGCACCACCCTGAAGCGCTTTTCTCCCGGGCTTGGGAGCATTGTGCACGCCTGCTGGGAACAGTGTGCGGGAGCGCTTGCAAACCGGCCTTTGGAGGCAGCCGGGGAGGTCTTCCAGTGGGAGAGGGCCGGTTGTGCTCAGAGGCCCCACAGGCCAGGGGCAGGACGCAACAGGGCCCCTGCCCCTGGCCAGCCTTGCCCAGACCTTCCTGGCCTCCGGGGGTACTGCCCCACCAAGGGGCAGGCTGCGGGGACTGGGTCCAGACATGCTCGGGCGCCTCCCCTGGCTCATCCCCGCTGGTGCCTTTCCCCTGGGCCTAGGCCTCGGTTGAGGCCTCCTTGGAGAGGAGGTTGGTGGCAGGGGCTGTCTCCACACTGCAAGGTGCTGGAGCTCAGAGGGCCTCGTCAGAGGGAAGGGACCAGCAAGGGGCTGGATGCCCAAGACCTCTTTGGCCCAGCAGCCTCAGGGCAGCAGGGAGAGCAAGAGGCCCAACTTGCCCCTAGGTCGGCTCTGCCCCTTCCCACACAGGCGGCCAGCCCAGCAGCTGCCTGACAGACTCTGGCTCCCCCGAGCTCTCTGCCGGTGCAGGGGACAGGAACAGACGTGGGCATGTGGTTCTGCCTTGGCCAGGGAGTGTGTTCCCGGTGCCTTGCCCCCAGGCTCAGGGGCAAGGGCCCGGAGAGAGAACCACCCCAATGCGCTTTTCTCCCGGGCTTGGGAGCATTGTGCGAGCCTGGCGTGAACAGCGGGCGGGAGTGTTAGCAAACAGGACTTTGGAGGCAGCCGGGGAGGTCTTCCAGTGGGAGAGGGCCGGTTGTGCTCAGAGGCCCCACAGGCCAGGGGCAGGACCCAGCAGGGCCCCTGACCCTGGCCAGCCTTGCTCAGACCTTCCTGGCCTCCGGGGGTACTGCCCCACCAAGGGGCAGGCTGCGGGGACTGGGTCCAGACATCCCCGGGCGCCTCCCCAGGCTCATCCCCGCTGGTGCCTTTCCCCTGGGCCTAGGCCTCGGTTGAGGTCTCCTTGGAGAGGAGGTTGCTGGCAGGGCTGTCTCCACACTGCAAGGTGCTGGAGATCAGAGGGCCTCGTCAGAGGGAAGGGACCAGCAAAGGGCTGGATGCCCAAGACCTCTTTGACCCAGCAGCCTCAGGGCAGCAGGGAGAGCAAGAGGCCCAACTTGCCCCTAGGTCGGCTCTGCCCCGTCCCACACAGGCGGCCAGCCCAGCAGCAGCCTGGCAGTCTCTGGCTCCCCCGAGCTCTCTGCCGGTGTAGGGGGCAGGAACAGACGTGTGCATGTCGTTCTGCCTTGGCCTGGGAGTGTGTTCCCCCTGCCTGGCCCCCAGGCTCAGGGCCAAGGGCCCGGTGAGAGCACCACCCCGAAGCGCTTTTCTCCCGGGCTTGGGAGCATTGTGCGTGCCTGGCGGGAACAGCGGGCGGGAGTGCTTGCAAACCGGCCTTTCGAGGCAGACGGGGAGGTCTTCCAGCGGGAGAGTGCCGGTTGTGCTCAGACGCCCCACAGGCCAGGGGCACGACCCAGCAGTGTCCCTGCCCCTGGCAGCCTTGCCCAGACCTTCCTGGCCTCCGGGGGTACTGCCCCACCAAGGGGCAGGCTGCGGGGACTGGGTCCAGACATGCCCGGGCGCCTCCCCAGGCTCATCCCCCCTGGTGCCTTTCCCCTTGGCTAGGCCTCGGTTGAGGACTCCTTGGAGAGGAGGTTGCTGGCAGGGGCTGTCTCCACACTGCAAAGTGCTGGAGCTCAGAGGGCCTCGTCCGAGGGAAGGGACCAGCAAGGGGCTGGATGCCCAAGACCTCTTTGGCCCAGCAGCCTCAGGGCAGCAGGGAGAGCAAGAGGCCCAACTTGCCCCTAGGTCGGCTCTGCCCCTTCCCACACAGGCGGCCAGCCCAGCAGCTGCCTGACAGACTCTGGCTCCCCCGAGCTCTCTGCCGGTGCAGGGGGCAGATCAGACGTGTGCATGTCGTTCTGCCTTGTCCTGGGAGTGTGGACACCCTGCCTTGCCCCCAGGCTCAGGGGCAAGGGCCCGGAGAGAGCACCACCCTGAAGCGCTTTTCTCCCGGGCTTGGGAGCATTGTGCACGCCTGCTGGGAACAGTGGGCGGGAGCGCTTGCAAACTGGCCTTTGGAGGCAGCCGGGGAGGTCTTCCAGTGGGAGAGGGCCGGTTGTGCTCAGAGGCCCCACAGGCCAGGGGCAGGACGCAGCAGGGCCCCTGCCCCTGGCCAGCCTTGCCCAGACCTTCCTGGCCTCCGGGGGTACTGCCCCACCAAGGGGCAGGCTGCGGGGACTGGGTCCAGACATGCCCGGGCGCCTCCCCAGGCTCATCCCCGCTGGTGCCTTTCCCCTGGGCCTAGGCCTCGGTTGAGGCCTCCTTGGAGAGGAGGTTGCTAGCAGGGGCTGTCTCCACACTGCAAGGTGCTGGAGCTCAGAGGGCCTCGTCAGAGGGAAGGGACCAGCAAGGGGCTGGATGCCCAAGACCTCTTTGGCCCAGCAGCCTCAGGGCAGCAGGGAGAGGAAGAGGCCCAACTTGCCCCTAGGTCGGCTCTGCCCCTTCCCACACAGGCGGCCAGCCCAGCACCTGCCTGACAGACTCTGGCTCCCCAGAGCTCTCTGCCGGTGCAGGGGTCAGGAACAGACGTGTGCATGTGGTTCTGCCTTGGTCTGGGAGTGTGGACCCACTGCCTGGCCCCCAGGCTCAGGGGCAAGGGCCCGGAGAGAGCACCACCCCGAAGCGCTTTTCTCCCGGGCTTGGGAGCATTGTGCGAGCCTGGCGTGAACAGCGGGCGGGAGTGTTTGCAAACAGGACTTTGGAGGCAGCCGTGGAGGTCTTCCAGTGGGAGAGGGCCGGTTGTGCTCAGAGGCCTCACAGGCCAGGGGCAGGACCCAGCAGGTCCCCTGCCCCTGGCCAGCCTTTCCCAGACCTTCCTGGCCTCCGGGGGTACTGCCCCACCAAGGGGCAGGCTGCGGGGACTGGGTCCAGACATGCCTGGGCGCCTCCCCAGGCTCATCCCCGCTGGTGCCTTTCCCCTGGGCATAGGCCTCGGTTGATGCCTCCTTGGAGAGGAGGTTGCTGGCAGGGGCTGTCTCCACACTGCAAGGTGCTGGAGCTCAGAGGGCCTCGTCAGCGGGAAGGGACCAGCAAGGGGCTGGATGCCCAAGACCTCTTTGGCCCAGCAGCCTCAGGGCAGCAGGGAGAGCAAGAGGCCCAACTTGCCCCTAGGTCGGCTCTGCCCCTTCCCACACAGGCAGCCAACCCAGCAGCTGCCTGATAGACTCTGGCTCCCCCGAGCTCTCTGCCGGTTCAGGGGTCAGGAACAGACGTGTGCATGTGGTTCTGCCTTGGTCTGGGAGTGTGGACCCACTGCCTGGACCCCAGGCTCAGGGGCAAGGGCCCGGAGAGAGCAACACCCCGAAGCGCTTTTTCTCCTGGCCTTGGGAGCGTTGTGCGTGCCTGGCGGGAACAGCGGGCGGGAGTGCTGGCAAACCCGCCTTTGAAGGCAGCCGGGGAGGTCTTCCAGTGGGAGAGGGCCGGTTGTGCTCAGAGGCCCCACAGGCCAGGGGCAGGACCCAGCAGGGACCCTGCCCCTGGCCAGCCATGCCCAGACCTTCCTGGCCTCCGGGGGTACTGCCCCACCAAGGGGCAGGCTGCGGGGACTGGGTCCAGACATGCCCGGGCCCCTCCACTGGCTCATCCCCGCTGGTGCCTTTCCCCTGGGCGTAGGCCTCGGTTGAGGCCTCCTTGGAGAGGAGGTTGCTGGCAGGGTCTGTCTCCACACTGCAAGGTGCTGGAGCTCAGAGGGCCTCGTCAGAGGGAAGGGACCAGCAAGGGGCTGGATGCCCAAGACCTCTTTGGCCCAGCAGCCTCAGGGCAGCAGGGAGAGCAAGAGGCCCAACTTGCCCCTAGGGCGGCTCTGCCCCTTCCCACACAGGCGGCCAGCCCAGCAGCTGCCTGACAGACTCTGGCTCCCCCCAGCTCTCTGCCGGTGGAGGGGGCAGAAACAGACGTGTGCATGTTGTTGTGCCTTGGCCTCGGACTCTGGATCCCCTGCCTGGCCCCCAGGCTCAGGGGCAAGGGCCCGGAGAGACCACCACCCCGAAGCGCTTTTCTCCCGGGCTTGGGAGCATTGTGCGCGCCTGGCAGGAACAGTGGGCGGGAGTGCTTGCAAACCGGCCTTTGGAGGCAGCCGGGGAGGTCTTCCAGTGGGAGAGGGCCGGTTGTGCTCAGAGGCCCCACAGGCCAGGGGCAGGACCCAGCAGGGCCCCTGCCCCTGGCCAGCCTTGCCCAGACCTTCCTGGCCTCCGGGGGTACTGCCCCACCAAGGGGCAGGCTGCGGGGACAGGGTCCAGACATGCCCGGGCGCCTGCCCTGGCTCAACCCCGCTGGTGCCTTTCCCCTGGGCCTAGTCCTCGGTTGAGGTCTCCTTGGAGAGGAGATTGCTGGCAGGGGCTGTCTCCACACTGCAAGGTGCTGGAGCTCAGAGGGCCTCGTCAGAGGGAAGGGACCAGTAAGGGGCTGGATGCCCAAGACGTCTTTGGCCCTGCAGCCTCAAAGCAGCAGGGAGAGCAAGAGGCCCAACTTGCCCCTAGGTCGGCTCTGCCCCGTCCCACACAGGCATCCAGCCCAGCAGCAGCCTGGCAGTCTCTGGCTCCCCCGAGCTCTCTGCCGGTGTAGGGGGCAGGAACAGACGTGTGCATGTCGTTCTGCATTGGCCTGGGAGTGTGTTCCAACTGCCTGGCCCCCAGGCTCAGGGGCAAGGGCCTGGAGAGAGCACAACCCCGAAGCGCTTTTCTCCCGGGCTTAGGAGCATTGTGCGTGCCTGGCGGGAACAGCGGGCGGGAGTGCTTGCAAAACGGCCTTTGGAGGCAGACGGGGAGGTCTTCCAGCGGGAGAGTGCCGGTTGTGCTCAGACACCCCACAGGCCAGGGGCACGACCCAGCAGGGCCCCTGCCCCTCGCAGCCTTGCCCAGACCTTCCTGGCCTCCGGGGGTACTGCCCCACCAAGGGGCAGGCTGCGGGGACTGGGTCCAGACATGCCCGTGCGCCTCCACTGGCTCATCTCCGCTGGTGCCTTTCCCCTGGGCCTAGGCCTCGGTTGAGGCCTCCTTGGAGAGGAGGTTGCTGGCAGGGGCTGTCTCCACACTGCAAGGTGCTGGAGCTCAGAGGGCCTCGTCAGAGGGAAGGGACCAGCAAGGGGCTGGATGCCCAAGACCTCTTTCGCCCAGCAGCCTCAGGGCAGCAGGGAGAGCAAGAGGCCCAACTTGCCCCTAGGTCGGCTCTGCCCCTTCCCACACAGGCGGGCAGCCCAGCAGCTGCCTGACAGACTCTGGCTCCCCCCAGCTCTCTGCCGGTGGAGGGGGCAGGAACAGACGTGTGCATGTGGTTCTGCCTTGGCCTGGGACTGTGGATCCCCTGCCTGGCCCCCAGGCTCAGGGGCAGGGGCCCGGAGAGACCACCACCCCGAAGCGCTTTTCTCCGGGGTTTTGGAACATTGTGTGTGCCTGGCGGGAACAGCGAGTGGGAATGCTTGCAAACCGGCCTTTGGGGGCAGCCGGGGAGGTCCTCCATGGTCCCTGAGAGAACACCACCCCGAAGCGCTTTTCTCACGGTCTTGGGAGCATTGTGCGCGGCTGGCGGGAACAGCGGGCATGAGTGCTTGCAAACTGTCCTTTTGAGGCAGCCGGGGAGGTCTTCCAAGGGCCGGACTGATCACCACCCCAAAATGCTTTTCTCTCGGGCTTGGGAGCATTGTGCGCGGCTGTCGGGAACAACGGACATGAATGCTTGCAAACCGGCCTTTGGAGGCAGCCCGGGAGGTCTTCCAAGGGCCCGGAGAGAGCACCACCCCAAAATGCTTTTCTCCCGGGCTTGGGAGCATTGTGCGTGGCTGGCGGAAGCGGCGGGAATGAGTACTTACAAACCGGCCTTTGGAGGCAGCCGGGGAGGTCTTGAAAGTGCCCGGAGAGAGCACCACCCCGAAGCGCTTTTCTCCCGGGCTTGGGAACATTGTGCGCGGCTGGCGGGAACAGCAGGCAGGACTGCTTGCAAACTGGCCTTTGGAGGCAGCCGGGGAGGTCTTCCAGGGCCCGGTGTGAGCACCACCCCAAAATGCTTTTCTCCCGGGCTTGGGAGCATTGTGCGCGGATGGCGGGAACAGCGAGTGGGAGTGCTTGCAAACCGGCCTTTGGGGGCACCCCGGGAGGTCTTCCATGGGCACGGAGAGAACACCACCCCGAAGCGCTTTTCTCCGGGGTTTTGGAAGATTGTGCATGGCTGGCGGGAACAGCGAGTGGGAGTGCTTGCAAACCGGCCTTTGGGGGCAGCCAGGGAGGTCCTCCTTTGGCACGGAGAGAACACCACCCCGAAGCGCTTTTCTCCCGGTCTTGGGAGCATTGTGCGAGGCTGGCGGGAACAGCGGGCGGGAGTGCTTGCAAACCGGCCTTTGGAGGCAGCTTGGGAGGTCTTCCAAGGGCCCGGAGAGAGCACCATCCCGAAGCACTTTTCTCACGGAATTGGGAGCATTGTTCGCGGCTGTCGGGAACAGAGGACATGAGTGCTTGCAAACCGGCCTTTAGAGGCAGCCGGGGAGTCTTCCAAGGGCCCGGAGAGAGACCACCCCAAAATGCTTTTCTCCCGGGCTTGGGAGCATTGTGTGCGGCTGGCGGGTCAGCGGGAGGGAGTTCTCGAAAACCAGCCTTTGGAGGCAGCCGGGGAGGTCTTCCAAGGGCCAGGAGAGAGCACCACCCCGAAGCGCTTTTCTCCCGGGCTTGGGAGCATTGTGCGTGGCTGGCGGGAACAGCGGGATTGAGTGCTTGCAAACTGGCCTTTGGAGACAGCCGGGGAGGTCTTCCAAGGGCCGGGAGAGAGCACCATCCCGAAGCGCTTTTCTCCTAGGCTTGGGAGCATTGTGCGCGGCTGGCGGGAACAGCGGGCATGAGTGCTTGCAAACCGGCCTTTGGAGACAAACGGGGAGGTCTTCCAAGGGCCCGTAGAGAGCACCACCCCGAAGCGCTTTTCTCCCGTGATTGGGAGCATTGTGTGCAGCTGGCGGGACAGCGGGAGGGAGTACTTGAAATCCAGCCTTTGGAGGCAGCCGGGGAGGTCTTCCAAGGGCCGGGAGAGAGCACCACCCTGAAGGGCTTTTCTCCTGGGCTTGGAGCATTTGCACGGATGGTGGGAACAGCGAGTGGGAGTGCTTGCAAACCGGCATTTGGGGGCAGCCCGGGAGGTCTTTCTTGGGCCCAGAGAGAACACCACCCCGAAACGCTTTTCTCCCGGGCTTGGGAGCATTGTGCGCGGGTGGCGGGAACAGCAGGCAGGACTGCTTGCAAACTGGCCTTTGGAGGCAGCCGGGGAGGTCTTCCAAGGGCCCGGAGTGAGCACCACCCCAAAATGCTTTTCTCCCGGGCTTGGGAGCATTGTGCGCGGCTGGTGGGAACAACGGGCATGAGTGCTTGCAAACCGGCCTTTGGAGGCAGCCGGGGACGTCTTCCAAGGGCCCGGAGAGAGCACCACCCCGAAGCGCTTTTCTCCCGGGCTTGGGAGCATTGTGCGCGGCTGGCGGGAACAGCAGGCAGGACTGCTTGCAAACTGGCCTTTGGAGGCAGCCGGGGAGGTCTTCCAAGGGCCCGGAGTGAGCACCACCCCAAAATGCTTTTCTCCCTGGCTTGGGAGCATTGTGCGCGGCTGGTGGGAACAACGGGCATGAGTGCTTGCAAACCGGCCTTTGGAGGCAGCCGGGGACGACTTCCAAGGGCCCGGAGAGATCACCACCCCGAAGCACTTTTCTCCCGGGCTTGGGAGCATTGTGCGTGGCTGGCGGGAACAGCAGGAAGGAGTCCTTGCAAACCGGCCTTTGGAGGCAGCGGGGGAGGTCTTCCAAGGGCCTGTAGAGAGCACCACCCCGAAGCGCTTTTCTCCCGGGCTTGGGAGTATTGTGCGCGGGTGGCAGGAACAGCAGGCAGAGGTGCTTGAAAACCGGCCTTTGCAGGCAGCCGGGGTGGTCTTCAAGGGCCCGGTGTGAGCACCACCCCAAAAAGCTTTTCTCCCGGGCTTGGGAGCATTGTGCGCGGCTGGTGGGAACAGCGGGCATGAGTGCTTGCAAACTGGCCACTGGAGGCAGCCGGGGAGGTCTTCCAAGGGCCTGTAGAGAGCACCACCCCAAAAAGCTTTTCTCCCGGGCTTGGGAGCATTGTGCGTGGCTGGCGGGAACAGCAGGAAGGAGTCCTTGCAAACCGGCCTTTGGAGGCAGCCGGGGAGGTCTTCCAAGGGCCTGTAGAGAGCACCACCCCGAAGCGATTTTCTCCCGGGCTTGGGAGCATTGTGCGCAGGTGGCGGGAACAGCAGGCAGGAGTGCTTGAAAACTGGCCTTTGGAGGCAGCCGGGGAGGTCTTCCAGGGCCCGGTGTGAGCACCACCCCAAAAAGCTTTTCTCCCGGGCTTGGGAGCATTGTGCGCGGCTGGTGGGAACAGCGGACATGAGTGCTTGCAAACTGGCCATTGGAGGCAGCCGGGGAGGTCTTCCAAGGGCCCGGAGTGAGCACCACCCCAAAATGCTTTTCTCCCGGGCTTGGGAGCATTGTGCGTGGCTGGCGGGAACAGCAGGAAGGAGTCCTTGCAAACCGGCCTTTGGAGGCAGCCGGGGAGGTCTTCCAAGGGCCTGTAGAGAGCACCACCCCGAAGCGCTTTTCTCCCGCGCTTGGGAGCATTCTGCACGGGTGGCGGGAACAGCAGGCAGGAGTGCTTGAAAACCGTCCTTTGGAGGCAGCCGGGGAGGTCTTCCAGGGCCCGGTGTGAGCACCACCCCAAAATGCTTTTCTCCCGGGCTTGGGAGCATTGTGCGTGGCTGGCGGGAACAGCAGGAAGGAGTCCTTGCAAACCGGCCTTTGGAGGCAGCCGGGGAGGTCTTCCAAGGGCCTGTAGAGAGCACCACCCCGAAGCGCTTTTCTCCCGGGCTTGGGAGCATTTTGCGCGGGTGGCGGGAACAGCAGGCAGGAGTGCTTGAAAACCGTCCTTTGGAGGCAGCCGGGGAGGTCTTCCAGGGCCCGGTGTGAGCACCACCCCAAAATGCTTTTCTCCCGGGCTTGGGAGCATTGTGCACGGATGGCGGGAACAGCAGGAAGGAGTCCTTGCAAACCGGCCTTTGGAGGCAGCCGGGGAGGTCTTCCAAGGGCCTGTAGAGAGCACCACCCCGAAGCGCTTTTCTCCCGGGCTTGGGATTATTGTGCGCGGGTGGCGGGAACAGCAGGCAGGAGTGCTTGAAAACCGTCCTTTGGAGGCAGCCGGGGAGGTCTTCCAGGGCCCGGTGTGAGCACCACCCCAAAATGCTTTTCTCCCGGGCTTGGGAGCATTGTGCGCGGATGGCGGGAACAGCGAGTGGGAGTGCTTGCAAACCGGCCTTTGGGGGCACCCCGGGAGGTCTTCCATGGGCACGGAGAGAACACCACCCCGAAGCGCTTTTCTCCGGGGTTTTGGAGGATTGTGCGTGGCTGGCGGGAACAGCGAGTGGGAGTGCTTGCAAACCGGCCTTTGGGGGCAGCCAGGGAGGTCCTCCATTGGCACGGAGAGAACACCACCCCGAAGCGCTTTTCTCCCGGTCTTGGGAGCATTGTGCGAGGCTGGCGGGAACAGCGGGCGGGAGTGCTTGCAAACCGGCCTTTGGAGGCAGCTTGGGAGGTCTTCCAAGGGCCCGGAGAGAGCACCATCCCGAAGCACTTTTCTCACGGAATTGGGAGCATTGTTCGCGGCTGTCGGGAACAGAGGACATGAGTGCTTGCAAACCGGCCTTTAGAGGCAGCCGGGGAGTCTTCCAAGGGCCCGGAGAGAGACCACCTCAAAATGCTTTTCTCCCGGGCTTGGGAGCATTGTGTGCGGCTGGCGGGTCAGCGGGAGGGAGTTCTTGAAAACCAGCCTTTGGAGGCAGCCGGGGAGGTCTTCCAAGGGCCGGGAGAGAGCACCACCCCGAAGCGCTTTTCTCCCGGGCTTGGGAGCATTGTGCGCGGCTGGCGGGAACAGCGGGCATGAGTGCTTGCAAACCGGCCTTTGGAGACAAACGGGGAGGTCTTCCAAGGGCCCGTAGAGAGCACCACCCCGAAGCGCTTTTCTCCCGTGATTGGGAGCATTGTGTGCGGCTGGCGGGACAGCGGGAGGGAGTACTTGAAATCCAGCCTTTGGAGGCAGCCGGGGAGGTCTTCCAAGGGCCGGGAGAGAGCACCACCCTGAAGGGCTTTTCTCCTGGGCTTGGAGCATTTGCACGGATGGCGGGAACAGTGAGTGGGAGTGCTTGCAAACCGGCATTTGGGGGCAGCCCGGGAGGTCTTTCTTGGGTCCAGAGAGAACACCACCCCGAAACGCTTTTCTCCCGGGCTTGGGAGCATTGTGCGCGGGTGGCGGGAACAGCAGGCAGAAGTGCTTGCAAACCGGCCTTGGAGGCAGCCGGGGAGGTCTTCCAAAGCCCGGAGTGAGCACCACCCCAAAATGCTTTTCTCCCGGGCTTGGGAGCATTGTGCGCAGCTGGCGTGAACAGCGGGATTGAGTGCTTGCAAACCAGCCTTTGGAGGCAGCCGGGGAGGTCTTCCAGCGGGAGAGTGCCAGTTGTTCTCAGAGGCCCCACAGGCCAGGGGCAGGACCCAGCAGTGTCCCTGCCTCTGGCAGCCTTGCCCAGACCTTCCTGGCCTCCGGGGGTACTGCCCCACCAAGGGGCAGGCTGCGGGGCCTGGGTCCAGACATGCCCGGGCGCCTCCCCAGGCTCATCCCCGCTGGTGCCTTTCCCCTGGGCCTAGGCCTCTGTTGAGGCCTCCTTGGAGAGGAGGTTGCTGGCAGGGGCTGTCTCCACACTGCAAGGTGCTGGAGCTCAGAGGGCCTCGTCAGAGGGAAGGGACCAGTAAGGGGCTGGATGCCCAAGACGTCTTTGGCCCAGCAGCCTCAGGGCAGCAGGGAGAGCAAGAGGCCCAACTTGCCCCTAGGGCGGCTCTGCCCCTTCCCACACAGGCGGGCAACTCAGCAGCTGCCTGACAGACTCTGGCTCCCCCAAGCTCTCTGCCGGTTCAGGGGACAGGAACAGACGTGGGCATGTGGTTCTGCCTTGGCCTGGGAGTGTGTTCCCACTGCCTTGCCCCCAGGCTCAGGGGCAAGGGCCCGGAGAGAGCACCACCCCGAAGCGCTTTTCTCCCGGGCTTGGGAGCATTGTGCGAGCCTGCTGGGAACAGTGGGCGGGAGTGTTTCAAACAGGACTTTGGAGGCAGCCGTGGAGGTTTTCCAGAGGGAGAGGGCCGGTTTTGCTCAGAGGCCTCACAGGCCAGGGGCAGGACCCAGCAGGTCCCCTGCCCCTGGCCAGCCTTGCCCAGACCTTCCTGGCCTCCGGGGGTACTGCCCCACCAAGGGGCAGGCTGCGGGGACTGGGTCCAGACATGCCTGGGCGCCTCCCCAGGCTCATCCCCGCTGGTGCCTTTCCCCTGGGCATAGGCCTCGGTTGATGCCTCCTTGGAGAGGAGGTTGCTGGCAGGGGCTGTCTCCACACTGCAAGGTGCTGGAGCTCAGAGGGCCTCGTCAGCGGGAAGGGACCAGCAAGGGGCTGGATGCCCAAGACCTCTTTGGCCCAGCAGCCTCAGGGCAGCAGGGAGAGCAAGAGGCCCAACTTGCCCCTAGGTCGGCTCTGCCCCTTCCCACACAGGCAGCCAACCCAGCAGCTGCCTGATAGACTCTGGCTCCCCCGAGCTCTCTGCCGGTTCAGGGGTCAGGAACAGACGTGTGCATGTGGTTCTGCCTTGGTCTGGGAGTGTGGACCCATTGGCTGGACCCCAGGCTCAGGGGCAAGGGCCCGGAGAGAGCAACACCCCGAAGCGCTTTTCTCCTGGCCTTGGGAGCGTTGTGCGTGCCTGGCGGGAACAGCGGGCGGGAGTGTTGGCAAACCCGCCTTTGAAGGCAGCCGGGGAGGTCTTCCAGTGGGAGTGGGCCGGTTGTGCTCAGAGGCCCCACAGGCCAGGGGCAGGACCCAGCAGGGACCCTGCCCCTGGCCAGCCTTGCCCAGACCTTCCTGGCCTCCGGGGGTACTGCCCCACCAAGGGGCAGGCTGCGGGGACTGGGTCCTGATATGCCCGTGCGCCTCCACTGGCTCATCCCCGCTGGTGCCTTTCCCCTGGGCATAGGCCTCGGTTGAGGCCTCCTTGGAGAGGAGGTTGCTGGCAGGGTCTGTCTCCACACTGCAAGGTGCTGGAGCTCAGAGGGCCTCGTCAGAGGGAAGGGACCAGCAAGGGGCTGGATGCCCAAGACCTCTTTGGCACAGCAGCCTCAGGGCAGCAGGGAGAGCAAGAGGCCCAACTTGCCCCTAGGTCGGCTCTGCCCCTTCCCACACAGGCGGCCAGCCCAGCAGCTGCCTGACAGACTCTGGCTCCCCCCAGCTCTCTGCCGGTGGAGGGGGCAGGAACAGACATGTGCATGTTGTTGTGCCTTGGCCTGGGACTGTGGATCCCCTGCCTGGCCCCAGGCTCAGGGGCAAGGGCCCGGAGAGACCACCACCCCGAAGCGCTTTTCTCCCGGGCTTGGGAGCATTGTGCGCGCCTGGCGGGAACAGTCGGCGGGAGTGCTTGCAAACCGGCCTTTGGAGGCAGCCGGGGAGGTCTTCCAGTGGGAGAGGGCCGGTTGTGCTCAGAGGCCCCACAGGCCAGGGGCAGGACCCAGCAGGGCCCCTGCCCCTGGCCAGCCTTGCCCAGACCTTCCTGGCCTCCGGGGGTACTGCCCCACCAAGGGGCAGGCTGCGGGGAGAGGGTCCAGACATGCCCGGGCGCCTCCCCTGGCTCAAGCCCGCTGGTGCCTTTCCCCTGGGCCTAGGCCTCGGTTGAGGCCTCCTTGGAGAGGAGATTGCTGGCAGGGTCTGTCTCCACACTGCAAGGTGCTGGAGCTCAGAGGGCCTCGTCAGAGGGAAGGGACCAGTAAGGGGCTGGATGCCCAAGACGTCTTTGGCCCTGCAGCCTCAGGGCAGCAGGGAGAGCAAGAGGACCAACTTGCCCCTAGGTCGGCTCTGCCCCTTCCCACACAGGCGGCCAGCCCAGCACCTGCCTGAGAGACTCTGGCTCCCCCGAGCTCTCTGCCGGTGCAGGGGACAGGAACAGACATGTGCATGTGTTTCTGCCTTGGTCTGGGAGTGTGTTCCCCCTGCCTTGCCCACAGGCTCAGGGGCAAGGGCCCGGAGAGAGCACCACCCCGAAGCGCTTTTCTCCCGGGCTTGGGAGCATTGTGCGCGCCTGGCGGGAACAGTGGGCAGGAGTGCTTGCAAACCGGCCTTTGTAGGCAGCCGGGGAGGTCTTCCAGTGGGAGAGGGCCGGTTGTGCTCAGAGGCCCCACAGGCCATGGGGAGGACCCAGCAGGGCCCCTGCCCCTGGCCAGCCTTGCCCAGATCTTCCTGGCCTCCGGGGGTACTGCCCCACCAAGGGGCAGGCTGCGGGGACTGGGTCCAGACATGCCCGGGCGCCTCCCCAGGCTCATCCCCGCTGGTGCCTTTCCCCTGGGCCTAGGCCTCGGTTGAGGCCTCCTTGGAGAGGATGTTGCTGGCAGGGGCTGTCTCCACACTGCAAGGTGCTGGAGCTCAGAGGGCCTCGTCAGAGGGAAGGGACCAGCAAGGGGCTGGATGCCGAAGACCTCTTTGGCCCAGCAGCCTCAGGGCAGCAGGGAGAGGAAGAGGCCCAACTTGCCCCTAGGTCGGCTCTGCCCCTTCCCACACAGGCGGCCAGCCCAGCAGCTGCCTGACAGACTCTGGCTCCCCCGAACTCTCTGCCGGTGCAGGGGTCAGGAACAGACGTGTGCATGTGGTTCTGCCTTGGTCTGGGAGTGTGGACCAACTGCCTGGACCCCAGGCTCAGGGGCAAGGGCCCGAGGAGAGCACCACCCCGAAGCGCTTTTCTCCCGGGCTTGGGAGCATTGTGCGTGCCTGGCGGGAACAGCGGGCGGGAGTGTTGGCAAACTGGCCTTTGGAGGGAGCCGGGGAGTTCTTCCAGTGGGAGAGGGCCGGTTGTGCTCAGAGGCCCCACAGGCCAGGGGCAGGACCCAGCAGGGCCCCTGCCCCTGGCCAGCCTTTCCCAGACCTTCCTGGCCTCCGGGGGTACTGCCCCACCAAGGGGCAGGCTGCGGGGACTGGGTCCAGACATGCCCGGGCGCCTCCCCAGGCTCATCCCCGCTGGTGCCTTTCCCCTGGGCCTAGGCCTCGGTTGAGGCCTCCTTGGAGAGGAGGTTGCTGGCAGGGGCTGTCTCCACACTGCAAGGTGCTGGAGCTCAGAGGGCCTCGTCAGAGGGAAGGGACCAGCAAGGGGCTGGATGCCCAAGACCTCTATGGCCCAGCAGCCTCAGGGCAGCAGGGAGAGCAAGAGGCCCAACTTGCCCCTAGGTCGGCTCTGCCACTTCCCACACAGGCGGCCAGCCAAGCAGCTGCCTGACAGACTCTGGCTCCCCCGAGCTCTCTGCCGGTGCAGGGGGCAGATCAGACGTGTGCATGTGGTTCTGCCTTGGCCTGGGAGTGTGGACACTCTGCCTTGCCCCCAGGCTCAGGGGCAAGGGCCCAGAGAGAGCACCACCCTGAAGCGCTTTTCTTCCGGGCTTAGGAGCATTGTGCCCGCCTGCTGGTAACAGTGGCTGGGAGCGCTTGCAAACCGGCCTTTGGAGGCAGCCGGGGAGGTCTTCCAGTGGGAGAGGGCCGGTTGTGCTCAGAGGCCCCACAGGCCAGGGGCAGGACCCAGCAGGGCCCCTGCCCCTGGCCAGCCTTACCCAGACCTTCCTGGCCTCCGGGGGTACTGCCCCACCAAGGGGCAGGCTGCGGGGACTGGGTCCAGACATGCTCGGGCGCCTCCCCTGGCTCATCCTCGCTGGTGCCTTTCCCCTGGGCCTAGGCCTCGGTTGAGGCCTCCTTGGAGAGGAGGTTGCTGGCAGGGGCTGTCTCCACACTGCAAGGTGCTGGAGCTCAGAGGGCCTCGTCAGAGGGAAGGGACCAGTAAGGGGCTGGATGCCCAAGACGTCTTTGGCCCAGCAGCCTCAGGGCAGCAGGGAGAGCAAGAGGCCCAACTTGCCCCTAGGTCGGCTCTGCCCCTTCCCACACAGGCAGCCAACCCAGCAGCTGCCTGATAGACTCTGGCTCCCCCGAGCTCTCTGCCGGTTCAGGGGTCAGGAACAGACGTGTGCATGTGGTTCTGCCTTGGTCTGGGAGTGTGGACCCACTGCCTGGACCCCAGGCTCAGGGGCAAGGGCCCGGAGAGAGCAACACCCCGAAGCGCTTTTCTCCTGGCCTTGGGAGCGTTGTGCGTGCCTGGCGGGAACAGCGGGCGGGAGTGTTGGCAAACCCGCCTTTGAAGGCAGCCGGGGAGGTCTTCCAGTGGGAGTGGGCCGGTTGTGCTCAGAGGACCCACAGGCCAGGGGCAGGACCCAGCAGGGACCCTGCCCCTGGCCAGCCTTGCCCAGACCTTCCTGGCCTCCGGGGGTACTGCCCCACCAAGGGGCAGGCTGCGGGGACTGGGTCCTGATATGCCCGTGCGCCTCCACTGGCTCATCCCCGCTGGTGCCTTTTCCCTGGGCCTAGGCCTCGGTTGAGGCCTCCTTGGAGAGGAGGTTGCTGGCAGGGTCTGTCTCCACACTGCAAGGTGCTGGAGCTCAGAGGGCCTCGTCAGAGGGAAGGGACCAGCAAGGGGCTGGATGCCCAAGACCTCTTTGGCACAGCAGCCTCAGGGCAGCAGGGAGAGCAAGAGGCCCAACTTGCCCCTAGGTCGGCTCTGCCCCTTCCCACACAGGCGGCCAGCCCAGCAGCTGCCTGACAGACTCTGGCTCCCCCCAGCTCTCTGCCGGTGGAGGGGGCAGGAACAGACATGTGCATGTTGTTGTGCCTTGGCCTGGGACTGTGGATCCCCTGCCTGGCCCCCAGGCTCAGGGGCAAGGGCCCGGAGAGACCACCACCCCGAAGCGCTTTTCTCCCGGGCTTGGGAGCATTGTGCGCGCCTGGCGGGAACAGTGGGCGGGAGTGCTTACAAACCGGCCTTTGGAGGCAGCCGGGGAGGTCTTCCAGTGGGAGAGGGCCGGTTGTGCTCAGAGGCCCCACAGGCCAGGGGCAGGACCCAGCAGGGCCCCTGCCCCTGGCCAGCCTTGCCCAGACCTTCCTGGCCTCCGGGGGTACTGCCCCACCAAGGGGCAGGCTGCGGGGACAGGGTCCAGACATGCCCGGGCGCCTCCCCTGGCTCAAGCCCGCTAGTGCCTTTCCCCTGGGCCTAGGCCTCGGTTGAGGCCTCCTTGGAGAGGACATTGCTGGCAGGGGCTGTCTCCACACTGCAAGGTGCTGGAGCTCAGAGGGCCTCGTCAGAGGGAAGGGACCAGTAAGGGGCTGGAAGCCCAAGACGTCTTTGGCCCTGCAGCCTCAGGGCAGCAGGGAGAGCAAGAGGCCCAACTTGCCCCTAGGTCGGCTCTGCCCCTTCCCACACAGGCGGCCAGCCAAGCACCTGCCTGAGAGACTCTGGCTCCCCCGAGCTCTCTGCCGGTGCAGGGGACAGGAACAGACGTGTGCATGTGTTTCTGCCTTGGTCTGGGAGTGTGTTCCCCCTGCCTTGCCCACAGGCTCAGGGGCAAGGGCCCGGAGAGAGCACCACCCCGAAGCGCTTTTCTCCCGGGCTTGGGAGCATTGTGCGCGCCTGGCGGAAACAGTGGGCAGGAGTGCTTGCAAACCGGCCTTTGTAGGCAGCCGGGGAGGTCTTCCAGTGGGAGAGGGCCGGTTGTGCTCAGAGGCCCCACAGGCCATGGGTAGGACCCAGCAGGGCCCCTGCCCCTGGCCAGCCTTGTCCAGATCTTCCTGGCCTCCGGGGGTACTGCCCCACCAAGGGGCAGGCTGCGGGGACTGGGTCCAGACATGCCCGGGCGCCTCCCCAGGCTCATCCCCGCTGGTGCCTTTCCCCTGGGCCTAGGCCTCGGTTGAGGCCTCCTTGGAGAGGATGTTGCTGGCAGGGGCTGTCTCCACACTGCAAGGTGCTGGAGCTCAGAGGGCCTCCTCAGAGGGAAGGGACCAGCAAGGGGCTGGATGCCCAAGACCTCTTTGGCCCAGCAGCCTCAGGGCAGCAGGGAGAGGAAGAGGCCCAACTTGCCCCTAGGTCGGCTCTGCCCCTTCCCACACAGGCGGCCAGCCCAGCAGCTGCCTGACAGACTCTGGCTCCCCCGAACTCTCTGCCGGTGCAGGGGTCAGGAACAGACGTGTGCATGTGGTTCTGCCTTGGTCTGGGAGTGTGGACCAACTGCCTGGCCCCCAGGCTCAGGGGCAAGGGCCCGAGGAGAGCACCACCCCGAAGCGCTTTTCTCCCGGGCTTGGGAGCATTGTGCGTGCCTGGCGGGAACAGCGGGCGGGAGTGTTGGCAAACTGGCCTTTGGAGGGAGCCGGGGAGTTCTTCCAGTGGGAGAGGGCCGGTTGTGCTCAGAGGCCCCA
This sequence comes from Dama dama, assembly GCF_033118175.1. Classification (NCBI taxonomy): domain Eukaryota; kingdom Metazoa; phylum Chordata; class Mammalia; order Artiodactyla; family Cervidae; genus Dama; species Dama dama. Next base: position 827,609 of record NW_026870970.1, read on the forward strand.
CAGGCCAGGGGCAGGACCCAGCAGGGCCCCTGCCCCTGGCCAGCCTTTCCCAGACCTTCCTGGCCTCCGGGGGTACTGCCCCACCAAGGGGCAGGCTGCGGGGACTGGGTCCAGACATGCCCGGGCGCCTCCCCAGGCTCATCCCCGCTGGTGCCTTTCCCCTGGGCCTAGGCCTCGGTTGAGGCCTCCTTGGAGAGGAGGTTGCTGGCAGGGGCTGTCTCCACACTGCAAGGTGCTGGAGCTCAGAGGGCCTCGTCAGAGGGAAGGGACCAGCAAGGGGCTGGATGCCCAAGACCTCTATGGCCCAGCAGCCTCAGGGCAGCAGGGAGAGCAAGAGGCCCAACTTGCCCCTAGGTCGGCTCTGCCACTTCCCACACAGGCGGCCAGCCAAGCAGCTGCCTGACAGACTCTGGCTCCCCCGAGCTCTCTGCCGGTGCAGGGGGCAGATCAGACGTGTGCATGTGGTTCTGCCTTGGCCTGGGAGTGTGGACACCCTGCCTTGCCCCCAGGCTCAGGGGCAAGGGCCCAGAGAGAGCACCACCCTGAAGCGCTTTTCTTCCGGGCTTAGGCGCATTGTGCCCGGCTGCTGGTAACAGTGGCCGGGAGCGCTTGCAAACCGGCCTTTGGAGGCAGCCGGGGAGGTCTTCCAGTGGGAGAGGGCCGGTTGTGCTCAGAGGCCCCACAGGCCAGGGGCAGGACCCAGCAGGGCCCCTGCCCCTGGCCAGCCTTACCCAGACCTTCCTGGCCTCCGGGGGTACTGCCCCACCAAGGGGCAGGCTGCGGGGACTGGGTCCAGACATGCTCGGGCGCCTCCCCTGGCTCATCCCCGCTGGTGCCTTTCCCCTGGGCCTAGGCCTCGGTTGAGGCCTCCTTGGAGAGGAGGTTGCTGGCAGGGGCTGTCTCCACACTGCAAGGTGCTGGAGCTCAGAGGGCCTCGTCAGAGGGAAGGGACCAGTAAGGGGCTGGATGCCCAAGACGTCTTTGGCCCAGCAGCCTCAGGGCAGCAGGGAGAGCAAGAGGCCCAACTTGCCCCTAGGGCGGCTATGCCCCTTCCCACACAGGCGGCCAACCCAGCAGCTGCCTGACAGACTCTGGCTCCCCCAAGCTCTCTGCCGGTGCAGGGGTCAGGAACAGACGTGGGCATGTGGTTCTGCCTTGGCCTGGGAGTGTGTTCCCCATGCCTTGCCCCCAGGCTCAGGGGCAAGGGCCCGGAGAGAGCACCACCCCGAAGCGCTTTTCTCCCGGGCTTGGGAGCATTGTGCAAGTCTGGCGTGAACAGCGGGTGGGAGTGTTGGCAAACAGGACTTTGGAGGCAGCCGGGGAGGTCTTCCAGTGGGAGAGGGCCGGTTGTGCTCAGAGGCCCCGCAGGCCAGGGGCAGGACCCAGCAGGTCCCCTGCCCCTGGTCAGCCTTGCCCAGACCTTGCTGGCCTCCAGGGGTACTGCCCCACCAAGGGGCAGGCTGCGGGGACTGGGTCCAGACATGCCCGGGCGCCTCCCCAGGCTCATCCCCGCTGGTGCCTTTCCCCTGGGCCTAGGCCTCGGTTGAGGCCTCCTTGGAGAGGAGATTGCTGGCAGGTGCTGTCTCCACACTGCAAGGTGCTGGAGCTCAGAGGGCCTCGTCAGAGGGAAGGGACCAGCAAAGGGCTGGATGCCCAAGAAGTCTTTGGCCCAGCAGCCTCAGGGCAGCAGGGAGAGCAAGAGGCCCAACTTGCCCCTAGGTCGGCTCTGCCCCTTCCCACACAGGCGGCCAGCCCAGCACCTGCCTGAGAGACTCTGGCTCCCCCGAGCTCTCTGCCGGTGTAGGGGGCAGGAACAGACGTGTTCATGTCGTTCTGTCTTGGCCTGGGAGTGTGTTCCCCCTGCCTGGCCCGCAGGCTTAGGGGCAAGGGCCCGGAGAGAGCACCACCCTGAAGCGCTTTTCTCCCGGGCTTGGGAGCATTGTGCGTGCCTGGCGGGAACAGCAGGCGGGAGTGCTTGCAAACCGGCCTTTGGAGGCAGACGGGGAGGTCTTCCAGCGGGAGAGTGCCGGTTGTGCTCAGACGTCCCACAGGCCAGGGGCAGGACCCAGCGCTGTCCCTGCCCCTGGCAGCCTTGCACAGACCTTCCTGGCCTCCGGGGGTACTGCCCCACCAAGGGGCAGGCTGCGGGGACTGGGTCCAGACATGCCCGGGCGCCTCCCCAGGCTCATCCCCGCTGGTGCCTTTCCCCTGGGCCTAGGCCTCGGTTGAGGCCTCCTTGGAGAGGAGGTTGCTGGCAGGGGCTGTCTCCACACTGCAAGGTGCTGGAGCTCAGAGGGCCTCGTCAGAGGGAAGGGACCAGCAAGGGGCTGGATGCCCAAGACCTCTTTGGCCCAGCAGCCTCAGGGCAGCAGGGAGAGGAAGAGGCCCAACTTGCCCCTAGGTCGGCTCTGCCCCTTCCCACACAGGCGGCCAGCCCAGCACCTGCCTGACAGACTCTGGCTCCCCAGAGCTCTCTGCCGGTGCAGGGGTCAGGAACAGACGTGTGCATGTGGTTCTGCCTTGGTCTGGGAGTGTGGACCCACTGCCTGGCCCCCAGGCTCAGGGGCAAGGGCCCGGAGAGAGCACCACCCCGAAGCGCTTTTCTCCCGGGCTTGGGAGCATTGTGCGAGCCTGGCGTGAACAGCGGGCGGGAGTGTTTGCAAACAGGACTTTGGAGGCAGCCGTGGAGGTCTTCCAGTGGGAGAGGGCCGGTTGTGCTCAGAGGCCTCACAGGCCAGGGGCAGGACCCAGCAGGTCCCCTGCCCCTGGCTAGCCTTGCCCAGACCTTCCTGGCCTCCGGGGGTACTGCCCCACCAAGGGGCAGGCTGCGGGGACTGGGTCCAGACATGCCTGGGCGCCTCCCCAGGCTCATCCCCGCTGGTGCCTTTCCCCTGGGCATAGGCCTCGGTTGATGCCTCCTTGGAGAGGAGGTTGCTGGCAGGGGCTGTCTCCACACTGCAAGGTGCTGGAGCTCAGAGGGCCTCGTCAGCGGGAAGGGACCAGTAAGGGGCTGGATGCCCAAGACCTCTTTGGCCCAGCAGCCTCAGGGCAGCAGGGAGAGCAAGAGGCCCAACTTGCCCCTAGGTCGGCTCTGCCCCTTCCCACACAGGCGGCCAGCCCAGCAGCTGCCTGACAGACTCTGGCTCCCCCCAGCTCTCTGCCGGTGGAGGGGGCAGGAACAGACGTGTGCATGTTGTTGTGCCTTGGCCTGGGACTGTGGATCCCCTGCCTGGCCCCCAGGCTCAGGGGCAAGGGCCCGGAGAGACCACCACCCCGAAGCGCTTTTCTCCCGGGCTTGGGAGCATTGGGCGCGCCTGGCGGGAACAGTGGGCGGGAGTGCTTGCAAACCGGCCTTTGGAGGCAGCCGGGGAGGTCTTCCAGTGGGAGAGGGCCGGTTGTGCTCAGAGGCCCCACAGGCCAGGGGCAGGACCCAGCAGGGCCCCTGCCCCTGGCCAGCCTTGCCCAGACCTTCCTGGCCTCCGGGGGTACTGCCCCACCAAGGGGCAGGCTGCGGGGACAGGGTCCAGACATGCCCGGGCGCCTCCCCTGGCTCAACCCCGCTGGTACCTTTCCCCTGGGCCTAGGCCTCGGTTGAGGCCTCCTTGGAGAGGAGATTGCTGGCAGGGGCTGTCTCCACACTGCAAGGTGCTGGAGCTCAGAGGGCCTCGTCAGAGGGAAGGGACCAGTAAGGGGCTGGATGCCCAAGACGTCTTTGGCCCTGCAGCCTCAGGGCAGCAGGGAGAGCAAGAGGCCCAACTTGCCCCTAGGTCGGCTCTGCCCCTTCCCACACAGGCGGCCAGCCCAGCACCTGCCTGAGAGACTCTGGCTCCCCCGAGCTCTCTGCCGGTGCAGGGGACAGGAACAGACGTGTGCATGTGTTTCTGCCTTGGTCTGGGAGTGTGGACCAACTGCCTGGACCCCAGGCTCAGGGGCAAGGGCCCGAGGAGAGCACCACCCCGAAGCGCTTTTCTCCCGGGCTTGGGAGCATTGTGCGTGCCTGGCGGGAACAGCGGGCGGGAGTGTTGGCAAACTGGCCTTTGGAGGGAGCCGGGGAGTTCTTCCAGTGGGAGAGGGCCGGTTGTGCTCAGAGGCCCCACAGGCCAGGGGCAGGACCCAGCAGGGCCCCTGCCCCTGGCCAGCCTTGCCCAGACCTTCCTGGCCTCCGGGGGTACTGCCCCACCAAGGGGCAGGCTGCGGGGACTGGGTCCAGACATGCCCGGGCGCCTCCCCAGGCTCATCCCCGCTGGTGCCTTTCCCCTGGGCCTAGGCCTCGGTTGAGGCCTCCTTGGAGAGGAGGTTGCTGGCAGGGGCTGTCTCCACACTGCAAGGTGCTGGAGCTCAGAGGGCCTCGTCAGAGGGAAGGGACCAGCAAGGGGCTGGATGCCCAAGACCTCTATGGCCCAGCAGCCTCAGGGCAGCAGGGAGAGCAAGAGGCCCAACTTGCCCCTAGGTCGGCTCTGCCACTTCCCACACAGGCGGCCAGCCCAGCAGCTGCCTGACAGACTCTGGCTCCCCCGAGCTCTCTGCCGGTGCAGGGGGCAGATCAGACGTGTGCATGTGGTTCTGCCTTGGCCTGGGAGTGTGGACACCCTGCCTTGCCCCCAGGCTCAGGGGCAAGGGCCCAGAGAGAGCACCACCCTGAAGCGCTTTTCTTCCGGGCTTAGGAGCATTGTGCCGCCTGCTGGTAACAGTGGCCGGGAGCGCTTGCAAACCGGCCTTTGGAGGCAGCCGGGGAGGTCTTCCAGTGGGAGAGGGCCGGTTGTGCTCAGAGGCCCCACAGGCCAGGGGCAGGACCCAGCAGGGCCCCTGCCCCTGGCCAGCCTTACCCAGACCTTCCTGGCCTCCGGGGGTACTGCCCCACCAAGGGGCAGGCTGCGGGGACTGGGTCCAGACATGCTCGGGCGCCTCCCCTGGCTCATCCCCGCTGGTGCCTTTCCCCTGGGCCTAGGCCTCGGTTGAGGCCTCCTTGGAGAGGAGGTTGCTGGCAGGGGCTGTCTCCACACTGCAAGGTGCTGGAGCTCAGAGGGCCTCGTCAGAGGGAAGGGACCAGTAAGGGGCTGGATGCCCAAGACGTCTTTGGCCCAGCAGCCTCAGGGCAGCAGGGAGAGCAAGAGGCCCAACTTGCCCCTAGGGCGGCTCTGCCCCTTCCCACACAGGCGGCCAACCCAGCAGCTGCCTGACAGACTCTGGCTCCCCCAAGCTCTCTGCCGGTGCAGGGGACAGGAACAGACGTGGGCATGTGGTTCTGCCTTGGCCTGGGAGTGTGTTCCCCATGCATTGCCCCCAGGCTCAGGGGCAAGGGCCCGGAGAGACCACCACCCCGAAGCGCTTTTCTCCCGGGCTTGGGAGCATTGTGCGCACCTGGTGGGAACAGTGGGCGGGAGTGCGTGCAAAACGGCCTTTGGAGGCAGCCGGGGAGGTCTTCCAGTGGGAGAGGGCCGGTTGTGCTCAGAGGCCCCACAGGCCAGGGGCAGGACCCAGCAGGTCCCCTGCCCCTGGTCAGCCTTGCCCAGACCTTCCTGGCCTCCAGGGGTACTGCCCCACCAAGGGGCAGGCTGCGGGGACTGGGTCCAGACATGCCCGGGCGCCTCCCCAGGCTCATCCCCGCTGGTGCCTTTCCCCTGGGCCTAGGCCTCGGTTGAGGCCTCCTTGGAGAGGAGATTGCTGGCAGGTGCTGTCTCCACCTTGCAAGGTGCTGGAGCTCAGAGGGCCTCGTCAGAGGGAAGGGACCAGCAAAGGGCTGGATGCCCAAGACCTCTTTGGCCCAGCAGCCTCAGGGCAGCAGGGAGAGCAAGAGGCCCAACTTGCCCCTAGGGCGGCTCTGCCCCTTCCCACACAGGCGGCCAGCCCAGCAGCTGCCTGACAGACTCTGGCTCCCCCGAGCTCTCTGCCGGTGTAGGGGGCAGGAACAGACGTGTGCATGTCGTTCTGCATTGGCCTGGGAGTGTGTTCCAACTGCCTGGCCCCCAGGCTCAGGGGCAAGGGCCCGGAGAGAGCACCACCCCGAAGCACTTTTCTCCCTGGCTTGGGAGCATTGTGCGTGCCTGGCGGGAACAGCGGGCGGGAGTGCTTGCAAACCGGCCTTTGGAGGCAGACGGGGAGGTCTTCCAGCGGGAGAGTGCCGGTTGTGCTCAGACGCCCCACAGGCCAGGGGCACGACCCAGCAGGGCCCCTGCCCCTCGCAGCCTTGCCCAGACCTTCCTGGCCTCCGGGGATACTGCCCCACCAAGGGGCAGGCTGCGGGGACTGGGTCCAGACATGCCCGGGCGCCTCCACTGGCTCATCTCCGCTGGTGCCTTTCCCCTGGGCCTAGGCCTCGGTTGAGGCCTCCTTGGAGAGGAGGTTGCTGGCAGGGGCTGTCTCCACACTGCAAGGTGCTGGAGCTCAGAGGGCCTCGTCAGAGGGAAGGGACCAGCAAGGGGCTGGATGCCCAAGACCTCTTTGGCCCAGCAGCCTCAGGGCAGCAGGGAGAGCAAGAGGCCCAACTTGCCCCTAGGTCGGGTCTGCCCCTTCCCACACAGGCGGCCAGCCCAGCAGCTGCCTGACAGACTCTGGCTCCCCCCAGCTCTCTGCCGGTGGAGGGGGCAGGAACAGACGTGTGCATGTGGTTCTGCCTTGGCCTGGGACTGAGAATCCCCTGCCTGGCCCCCAGGCTCAGGGGCAGGGGCCCGGAGAGACCACCACCCCGAAGCGCTTTTCTCCGGGGTTTTGGAACATTGTGTGTGCCTGGCGGGAAGAGCGAGTGGGAATGCTTGCAAACCGGCCTTTGGGGGCAGCCGGGGAGGTCCTCCATGGTCCCTGAGAGAACACCACCCCGAAGCGCTTTTCTCACGGTCTTGGGAGCATTGTGCGCGGCTGGCGGGAACAGCGGGCATGAGTGCTTGCAAACTGTCCTTTGGAGGCAGCCGGGGAGGTCTTCCAAGGGCCGGACTGATCACCACCCCAAAATGCTTTTCTCTCGGGCTTGGGAGCATTGTGCGCGGCTGTCGGGAACAACGGACATGAATGCTTGCAAACCGGCCTTTGGAGGCAGCCCGGGAGGTCTTCCAAGGGCCCGGAGAGAGCACCACCCCAAAATGCTTTTCTCCCGGGCTTGGGAGCATTGTGCGTGGCTGGCGGAAGCAGCGGGAATGAGTACTTACAAACCGGCCTTTGGAGGCAGCCGGGGAGGTCTTGAAAGTGCCCGGAGAGAGCACCACCCCGAAGCGCTTTTCTCCCGGGCTTGGGAACATTGTGCGCGGCTGGCGGGAACAGCAGGCAGGACTGCTTGCAAACTGGCCTTTGGAGGCAGCCGGGGAGGTCTTCCAAGGGCCCGGAGTGAGCACCACCCCAAAATGCTTTTCTCCCGGGCTTGGGAGCATTGTGCGCGGCTGGTGGGAACAACGGGCATGAGTACTTGCAAACCGGCCTTTGGAGGCAGCCGGGGACGTCTTCCAAGGGCCCGGAGAGAGCACCACCCCGAAGCGCTTTTCTCCCGGGCTTGGGAACATTGTGCGCGGCTGGCGGGAACAGCAGGCAGGACTGCTTGCAAACTGGCCTTTGGAGGCAGCCGGGGAGGTCTTCCAAGGGCCCGGAGTGAGCACCACCCCAAAATGCTTTTCTCCCGGGCTTGGGAGCATTGTGCGCGGCTGGTGGGAACAACGGGCATGAGTGCTTGCAAACCGGCCTTTGGAGGCAGCCGGGGACGTCTTCCAAGGGCCCGGAGAGAGCACCACCCCAAAGCGCTTTTCTCCCGGGCTTGGGAACATTGTGAGCGGCTGGCGGGAACAGCAGGCAGGACTGCTTGCAAACTGGCCTTTGGAGGCAGCCGGGGAGGTCTTCCAATGGCCTGTAGAGAGCACCACCCCGAAGCGCTTTTCTCCCGGGCTTGGGAGTATTGTGCGCGGGTGGCAGGAACAGCAGGCAGGAGTGCTTGAAAACCGGCCTTTGCAGGCAGCCGGGGAGGTCTTCCAGGGCCCGGTGTGAGCACCACCCCAAAAAGCTTTTCTCCCGGGCTTGGGAGCATTGTGCGCGGCTGGTGGGAACAGCGGGCATGAGTGCTTGCAAACTGGCCACTGGAGGCAGCCGGGGAGGTCTTCCAAGGGCCTGTAGAGAGCACCACCCGAAAATGCTTCTCTCCCGGGCTTGGGAGCATTGTGCGTGGCTGGCGGGAACAGCAGGAAGGAGTCCTTGCAAACCGGCCTTTGGAGGCAGCCGGGGAGGTCTTCCAAGGGCCTGTAGAGAGCACCACCCCGAAGCGCTTTTCTCCCGGGCTTGGGAGCATTGTGCACAGGTGGCGGGAACAGCAGGCAGGAGTGCTTGAAAACGGGCCTTTGGAGGCAGCCGGGGAGGTCTTCCAGGGCCCGGTGTGAGCACCACCCCAAAAAGCTTTTCTCCCGGGCTTGGGAGCATTGTGCGCGGCTGGTGGGAACAGCGGACATGAGTGCTTGCAAACTGGCCATTGGAGGCAGCCGGGGAGGTCTTCCAAGGGCCCGGAGTGAGCACCACCCCAAAATGCTTTTCTCCCGGGCTTGGGAGCATTGTGCGTGGCTGGCGGGAACAGCAGGAAGGAGTCCTTGCAAACCGGCCTTTGGAGGCAGCCGGGGAGGTCTTCCAAGGGCCTGTAGAGAGCACCACCCCGAAGCGCTTTTCTCCCGCGCTTGGGAGCATTCTGCGCGGGTGGCGGGAACAGCAGGCAGGAGTGCTTGAAAACCGTCCTTTGGAGGCAGCCGGGGAGGTCTTCCAGGGCCCGGTGTGAGCACCACCCCAAAATGCTTTTCTCCCGGGCTTGGGAGCATTGTGCATGGATGGCGGGAACAGCAGGAAGGAGTCCTTGCAAACCGGCCTTTGGAGGCAGCCGGGGAGGTCTTCCAAGGGCCTGTAGAGAGCACCACCCCGAAGCGCTTTTCTCCCGGTCTTGGGAGCATTGTGCGCGGGTGGCGGGAACAGCAGGCAGGAGTGCTTGAAAACCGTCCTTTGGAGGCAGCCGGGGAGGTCTTCCAGGGCCCGGTGTGAGCACCACCCCAAAATGCTTTTCTCCCGGGCTTGGGAGCATTGTGCGCGGATGGCGGGAACAGCGAGTGGGAGTGCTTCCAAACCGGCCTTTGGGGGCACCCCGGGAGGTCTTCCATGGGCACGGAGAGAACACCACCCCGAAGCGCTTTTCTCCGGGGTTTTGGAGGATTGTGCGTGGCTGGCGGGAACAGCGAGTGGGAGTGCTTGCAAACCGGCCTTTGGGGGCAGCCAGGGAGGTCCTCCATTGGCACGGAGAGAACACCACCCCGAAGCGCTTTTCTCCCGGTCTTGGGAGCATTGTGCGAGGCTGGCGGGAACAGCGGGCGGGAGTGCTTGCAAACCGGCCTTTGGAGGCAGCTTGGGAGGTCTTCCAAGGGCCCGGAGAGAGCACCATCCCGAAGCACTTTTCTCACGGAATTGGGAGCATTGTTCGCGGCTGTGGGGAACAGAGGACATGAGTGCTTGCAAACCGGCCTTTAGAGGCAGCCGGGGAGTCTTCCAAGGGCCCGGAGAGAGACCACCTCAAAATGCTTTTCTCCCGGGCTTGGGAGCATTGTGTGCGGCTGGCGGGTCAGCGGGAGGGAGTTCTTGAAAACCAGCCTTTGGAGGCAGCCGGGGAGGTCTTCCAAGGGCCGGGAGAGAGCACCACCCCGAAGCGCTTTTCTCCCGGGCTTGGGAGCATTGTGCGCGGCTGGCGGGAACAGCGGGATTGAGTGCTTGCAAACCGGCCTTTGGAGGCAGCCGGGGAGGTCTTCCAAGGGCCGGGAGAGAGCACCACCCCGAAGCGCTTTTCTCCTAGGCTTGGGAGCATTGTGCGCGGCTGGCGGGAACAGCGGGCATGAGTGCTTGCAAACCGGCCTTTGGAGACAAACGGGGAGGTCTTCCAAGGGCCCGTAGAGAGCACCACCCCGAAGCGCTTTTCTCCCGTGATTGGGAGCATTGTGTGCGGCTGGCGGGACAGCGGGAGGGAGTACTTGAAATCCAGCCTTTGGAGGCAGCCGGGGAGGTCTTCCAAGGGCCGGGAGAGAGCACCACCCTGAAGGGCTTTTCTCCTGGGCTTGGAGCATTTGCACGGATGGCGGGAACAGTGAGTGGGAGTGCTTGCAAACCGGCATTTGGGGGCAGCCCGGGAGGTCTTTCTTGGGTCCAGAGAGAACACCACCCCGAAACGCTTTTCTCCCGGGCTTGGGAGCATTGTGCGCGGGTGGCGGGAACAGCAGGCAGAAGTGCTTGCAAACCGGCCTTGGAGGCAGCCGGGGAGGTCTTCCAAAGCCCGGAGTGAGCACCACCCCAAAATGCTTTTCTCCCGGGCTTGGGAGCATTGTGCGCAGCTGGCGTGAACAGCGGGATTGAGTGCTTGCAAACCAGCCTTTGGAGGCAGCCGGGGAGGTCTTCCAGCGGGAGAGTGCCAGTTGTTCTCAGAGGCCCCACAGGCCAGGGGCAGGACCCAGCAGTGTCCCTGCCTCTGGCAGCCTTGCCCAGACCTTCCTGGCCTCCGGGGGTACTACCCCACCAAGGGGCAGGCTGCGGGGCCTGGGTCCAGACATGCCCGGGCGCCTCCCCAGGCTCATCCCCGCTGGTGCCTTTCCCCTGGGCCTAGGCCTCGGTTGAGGCCTCCTTGGAGAGGAGGTTGCCGGCAGGGGCTGTCTGCACACTGCAAGGTGCTGGAGCTCAGAGGGCCTCGTCAGAGGGAAAGGACCAGCAAAGGGCTGGATGCCCAAGACCTCTTTGACCCAGCAGCCTCAGGGCAGCAGGGAGAGCAAGAGGCCCAACTTGCCCCTAGGTCGGCTCTACCCCGTCCCACACAGGCAGCCAGCCCAGCAGCAGCCTGGCAGTCTCTGGCTCCCCCGAACTCTCTGCCGGTGTAGGGGGCAGGAACAGACGTGTGCATGTCGTTCTGCCTTGGCCTGGGAGTGTGTTCCCCCTGCCTGGCCCCCAGGCTCAGGGGCAAGGGCCCGGAGAGAGCACCACCCCGAAGCGCTTTTCTCCCGGGCTTGGGAGCATTGTGCGTGCCTGGCGGGAACAGCGGGCGGGAGTGCTTGCAAACCGGCCTTTGGAGGCAGCCGGGGAGGTCTTCCAGCGGGAGAGGGCCGGTTGTGCTCAGACGCCCCACAGGCCAGGGGCAGGACCCAGCAGTGTCCCTGCCCCTGGCAGCCTTGCCCAGACCCTCCTGGCCTCCGGGGGTACTGCCCCACCAAGGGGCAGGCTGCGGGGACTGGGTCCAGACATGGCCGGGCGCCTCCCCAGGCTCATCCCCGCTGGTGCCTTTCCCCTGGGCCTAGGCCTCGGTTGAGGCCTCCTTGGAGAGGAGGTTGCTGGCAGGGGTTGTCTCCACACTGCAAGGTGATGGAGCTCAGAGGGCCTCGTCAGAGGGAAGGGACCAGCAAGGGGCTGGATGCCCAAGACCTCTTTGGCCCAGCAGCCTCAGGGCAGCCGGGAGAGGAAGAGGCCCAACTTGCCCCTAGGTCGGCTCTGCCCCTTCCCACACAGGCGGCCAGCCCAGCAGCTGCCTGACAGACTCTGGCTCCCCCGAGCTCTCTGCGGTGCAGGGGTCAGGAACAGACGTGTGCATGTGGTTCTGCGTTGGTCTGGGAGTGTAGACCCACTGCCTCGCCCCCACGCTCAAGGGCAAGGGCCCGGAGAGAGCAACACCCCGAAGCGCTTTTCTCCCGCGCTTGGGAGAATAGTGCGTGCCTGGCGGGAACAGCGGGCGGGAGTGTTGGCAAACCGGCCTTTGGAGGCAGCCGGGGAAGTCTTCCAGTGGGAGAGGGCCGGTTGTGCTCAGTGGCCCCACAGGCCAGGGGCAGGACCCAGCAGGGCCCCTGCCCGTGGCCAGCCTTGCCCAGACCTTCCTGGCCTCCGGGGGTACTGCCCCACCAAGGGGCAGGCTGTGGGGACTGGGTCCAGACATGCCCGGGCGCCTCCCCAGGCTCATCCCCGCTGGTGCCTTTCCCCTGGTCCTAGGCCTCGGTTGAGGCCTCCTTGGAGAGGAGGTTGCTGGCAGGGGCTGTCTCCACACTGCAAGGTGCTGGAGCTCAGAGGGCCTCGTCAGAGGGAAGGGACAAGCAAGGGGCTGGATGCCCAAGATCTCTTTGGCCCAGCAGCCTCAGGGCAGCAGGGAGAGCAAGAGGCCCAACTTGCCCCTAGGTCGGCTCTGCCCCGTCCCACACAGGCGGCCAGCCCAGTAGCTGCCTGACAGACTCTGGCTCCCCCGAGCTCTCTGCCGGTGCATGGGGCAGGAACAGACGTGTGCATGTCGTTCTGCCTTGGCCTGGGAGTGTGGACCCCCTGCCTGGCCCTCAGGCTCAGGGTAAAGGGCCCGGAGAGAGCACCACCCTGAAGCGCTTTTCTCCCGGGCTTGGGAGCATTGTGCACGCCTGCTGGGAACAGTGGGCGGGAGCGCTTGCAAACCGGCCTTTGGAGGCAGCCGGGGAGGTCTTCCAGTGGGAGAGGGCCGGTTGTGCTCAGAGGCCCCACAGGCCAGGGGCAGGACGCAGCAGGGCCCCTGCCCCTGGCCAGCCTTGCCCAGACCTTCCTGGCCTCCGGGGGTACTGCCCTACCAAGGGGCAGGCTGCGGGGACAGGGTCCAGACATGCCCGGGCGCCTCCCCAGGCTCATCCCCGCTGGTGCCTTTCCCCTGGGCCTAGGCCTCGGTTGAGGCCTCCTTGGAGAGGAGGTTGCTGGCAGGGGCTGTCTCCACACTGCAAGGTGCTGGAGCTCAGAGGGCCTCGTCAGAGGGAAGGGACCAGTAAGGGGCTGGATGCCCAAGACGTCTTTGGCCCAGCAGCCTCAGGGCAGCAGGGAGAGCAAGAGGCCCAACTTGCCCCTAGGGCGGCTCTGCCCCTTCCCACACAGGCGGCCAACCCAGCAGCTGCCTGACAGACTCTGGCTCCCCCAAGCTCTCTGCCGGTGCAGGGGACAGGAACAGACGTGGGCATGTGGTTCTGCCTTGGCCTGGGAGTGTGTTCCCCCTGCCTTGCCCCCAGGCTCAGGGGCAAGGGCCCGGAGAGACCACCACCCCGAAGCGCTTTTCTCCGGGGTTTTGGAACATTGTGTGTGCCTGGCGGGAACAGCGAGTGGGTATGCTTGCAAACCGGCCTTTGGGGGCAGCCGGGGAGGTCTTGAAAATGCCCGGAGAGAGCACCACCCCGAAGCGCTTTTCTCCCGGGCTTGGGAACATTGTGCGCGGCTGGCGGGAACAGCAGGCAGGACTGCTTGCAAACTGGCCTTTGGAGGCAGCCGGGGAGGTCTTCCAAGGGCCCGGAGTGAGCACCACCCCAAAATGCTTTTCTCCCGGGCTTGGGAGCATTGTGCGCGGCTGGTGGGAACAACGGGCATGAGTACTTGCAAACCGGCCTTTGGAGGCAGCCGGGGACGTCTTCCAAGGGCCCGGAGAGAGCACCACCCCGAAGCGCTTTTCTCCCGGGCTTGGGAACATTGTGCGCGGCTGGCGGGAACAGCAGGCAGGACTGCTTGCAAACTGGCCTTTGGAGGCAGCCGGGGAGGTCTTCCAAGGGCCCGGAGTGAGCACCACCCCAAAATGCTTTTCTCCCGGGCTTGGGAGCATTGTGCGCGGCTGGTGGGAACAACGGGCATGAGTGCTTGCAAACCGGCCTTTGGAGGCAGCCGGGGACGTCTTCCAAGGGCCCGGAGAGAGCACCACCCCAAAGCGCTTTTCTCCCGGGCTTGGGAACATTGTGAGCGGCTGGCGGGAACAGCAGGCAGGACTGCTTGCAAACTGGCCTTTGGAGGCAGCCGGGGAGGTCTTCCAATGGCCTGTAGAGAGCACCACCCCGAAGCGCTTTTCTCCCGGGCTTGGGAGTATTGTGCGCGGGTGGCAGGAACAGCAGGCAGGAGTGCTTGAAAACCGGCCTTTGCAGGCAGCCGGGGAGGTCTTCCAGGGCCCGGTGTGAGCACCACCCCAAAAAGCTTTTCTCCCGGGCTTGGGAGCATTGTGCGCGGCTGGTGGGAACAGCGGGCATGAGTGCTTGCAAACTGGCCACTGGAGGCAGCCGGGGAGGTCTTCCAAGGGCCTGTAGAGAGCACCACCCGAAAATGCTTCTCTCCCGGGCTTGGGAGCATTGTGCGTGGCTGGCGGGAACAGCAGGAAGGAGTCCTTGCAAACCGGCCTTTGGAGGCAGCCGGGGAGGTCTTCCAAGGGCCTGTAGAGAGCACCACCCCGAAGCGCTTTTCTCCCGGGCTTGGGAGCATTGTGCACAGGTGGCGGGAACAGCAGGCAGGAGTGCTTGAAAACGGGCCTTTGGAGGCAGCCGGGGAGGTCTTCCAGGGCCCGGTGTGAGCACCACCCCAAAAAGCTTTTCTCCCGGGCTTGGGAGCATTGTGCGCGGCTGGTGGGAACAGCGGACATGAGTGCTTGCAAACTGGCCATTGGAGGCAGCCGGGGAGGTCTTCCAAGGGCCCGGAGTGAGCACCACCCCAAAATGCTTTTCTCCCGGGCTTGGGAGCATTGTGCGTGGCTGGCGGGAACAGCAGGAAGGAGTCCTTGCAAACCGGCCTTTGGAGGCAGCCGGGGAGGTCTTCCAAGGGCCTGTAGAGAGCACCACCCCGAAGCGCTTTTCTCCCGCGCTTGGGAGCATTCTGCGCGGGTGGCGGGAACAGCAGGCAGGAGTGCTTGAAAACCGTCCTTTGGAGGCAGCCGGGGAGGTCTTCCAGGGCCCGGTGTGAGCACCACCCCAAAATGCTTTTCTCCCGGGCTTGGGAGCATTGTGCATGGATGGCGGGAACAGCAGGAAGGAGTCCTTGCAAACCGGCCTTTGGAGGCAGCCGGGGAGGTCTTCCAAGGGCCTGTAGAGAGCACCACCCCGAAGCGCTTTTCTCCCGGTCTTGGGAGCATTGTGCGCGGGTGGCGGGAACAGCAGGCAGGAGTGCTTGAAAACCGTCCTTTGGAGGCAGCCGGGGAGGTCTTCCAGGGCCCGGTGTGAGCACCACCCCAAAATGCTTTTCTCCCGGGCTTGGGAGCATTGTGCGCGGATGGCGGGAACAGCGAGTGGGAGTGCTTCCAAACCGGCCTTTGGGGGCACCCCGGGAGGTCTTCCATGGGCACGGAGAGAACACCACCCCGAAGCGCTTTTCTCCGGGGTTTTGGAGGATTGTGCGTGGCTGGCGGGAACAGCGAGTGGGAGTGCTTGCAAACCGGCCTTTGGGGGCAGCCAGGGAGGTCCTCCATTGGCACGGAGAGAACACCACCCCGAAGCGCTTTTCTCCCGGTCTTGGGAGCATTGTGCGAGGCTGGCGGGAACAGCGGGCGGGAGTGCTTGCAAACCGGCCTTTGGAGGCAGCTTGGGAGGTCTTCCAAGGGCCCGGAGAGAGCACCATCCCGAAGCACTTTTCTCACGGAATTGGGAGCATTGTTCGCGGCTGTGGGGAACAGAGGACATGAGTGCTTGCAAACCGGCCTTTAGAGGCAGCCGGGGAGTCTTCCAAGGGCCCGGAGAGAGACCACCTCAAAATGCTTTTCTCCCGGGCTTGGGAGCATTGTGTGCGGCTGGCGGGTCAGCGGGAGGGAGTTCTTGAAAACCAGCCTTTGGAGGCAGCCGGGGAGGTCTTCCAAGGGCCGGGAGAGAGCACCACCCCGAAGCGCTTTTCTCCCGGGCTTGGGAGCATTGTGCGCGGCTGGCGGGAACAGCGGGATTGAGTGCTTGCAAACCGGCCTTTGGAGGCAGCCGGGGAGGTCTTCCAAGGGCCGGGAGAGAGCACCACCCCGAAGCGCTTTTCTCCTAGGCTTGGGAGCATTGTGCGCGGCTGGCGGGAACAGCGGGCATGAGTGCTTGCAAACCGGCCTTTGGAGACAAACGGGGAGGTCTTCCAAGGGCCCGTAGAGAGCACCACCCCGAAGCGCTTTTCTCCCGTGATTGGGAGCATTGTGTGCGGCTGGCGGGACAGCGGGAGGGAGTACTTGAAATCCAGCCTTTGGAGGCAGCCGGGGAGGTCTTCCAAGGGCCGGGAGAGAGCACCACCCTGAAGGGCTTTTCTCCTGGGCTTGGAGCATTTGCACGGATGGCGGGAACAGTGAGTGGGAGTGCTTGCAAACCGGCATTTGGGGGCAGCCCGGGAGGTCTTTCTTGGGTCCAGAGAGAACACCACCCCGAAACGCTTTTCTCCCGGGCTTGGGAGCATTGTGCGCGGGTGGCGGGAACAGCAGGCAGAAGTGCTTGCAAACCGGCCTTGGAGGCAGCCGGGGAGGTCTTCCAAAGCCCGGAGTGAGCACCACCCCAAAATGCTTTTCTCCCGGGCTTGGGAGCATTGTGCGCAGCTGGCGTGAACAGCGGGATTGAGTGCTTGCAAACCAGCCTTTGGAGGCAGCCGGGGAGGTCTTCCAGCGGGAGAGTGCCAGTTGTTCTCAGAGGCCCCACAGGCCAGGGGCAGGACCCAGCAGTGTCCCTGCCTCTGGCAGCCTTGCCCAGACCTTCCTGGCCTCCGGGGGTACTACCCCACCAAGGGGCAGGCTGCGGGGCCTGGGTCCAGACATGCCCGGGCGCCTCCCCAGGCTCATCCCCGCTGGTGCCTTTCCCCTGGGCCTAGGCCTCGGTTGAGGCCTCCTTGGAGAGGAGGTTGCCGGCAGGGGCTGTCTGCACACTGCAAGGTGCTGGAGCTCAGAGGGCCTCGTCAGAGGGAAAGGACCAGCAAAGGGCTGGATGCCCAAGACCTCTTTGACCCAGCAGCCTCAGGGCAGCAGGGAGAGCAAGAGGCCCAACTTGCCCCTAGGTCGGCTCTACCCCGTCCCACACAGGCAGCCAGCCCAGCAGCAGCCTGGCAGTCTCTGGCTCCCCCGAACTCTCTGCCGGTGTAGGGGGCAGGAACAGACGTGTGCATGTCGTTCTGCCTTGGCCTGGGAGTGTGTTCCCCCTGCCTGGCCCCCAGGCTCAGGGGCAAGGGCCCGGAGAGAGCACCACCCCGAAGCGCTTTTCTCCCGGGCTTGGGAGCATTGTGCGTGCCTGGCGGGAACAGCGGGCGGGAGTGCTTGCAAACCGGCCTTTGGAGGCAGCCGGGGAGGTCTTCCAGCGGGAGAGGGCCGGTTGTGCTCAGACGCCCCACAGGCCAGGGGCAGGACCCAGCAGTGTCCCTGCCCCTGGCAGCCTTGCCCAGACCCTCCTGGCCTCCGGGGGTACTGCCCCACCAAGGGGCAGGCTGCGGGGACTGGGTCCAGACATGGCCGGGCGCCTCCCCAGGCTCATCCCCGCTGGTGCCTTTCCCCTGGGCCTAGGCCTCGGTTGAGGCCTCCTTGGAGAGGAGGTTGCTGGCAGGGGTTGTCTCCACACTGCAAGGTGCTGGAGCTCAGAGGGCCTCGTCAGAGGGAAGGGACCAGCAAGGGGCTGGATGCCCAAGACCTCTTTGGCCCAGCAGCCTCAGGGCAGCCGGGAGAGGAAGAGGCCCAACTTGCCCCTAGGTCGGCTCTGCCCCTTCCCACACAGGCGGCCAGCCCAGCAGCTGCCTGACAGACTCTGGCTCCCCCGAGCTCTCTGCGGTGCAGGGGTCAGGAACAGACGTGTGCATGTGGTTCTGCGTTGGTCTGGGAGTGTAGACCCACTGCCTCGCCCCCACGCTCAAGGGCAAGGGCCCGGAGAGAGCAACACCCCGAAGCGCTTTTCTCCCGCGCTTGGGAGAATAGTGCGTGCCTGGCGGGAACAGCGGGCGGGAGTGTTGGCAAACCGGCCTTTGGAGGCAGCCGGGGAAGTCTTCCAGTGGGAGAGGGCCGGTTGTGCTCAGTGGCCCCACAGGCCAGGGGCAGGACCCAGCAGGGCCCCTGCCCGTGGCCAGCCTTGCCCAGACCTTCCTGGCCTCCGGGGGTACTGCCCCACCAAGGGGCAGGCTGTGGGGACTGGGTCCAGACATGCCCGGGCGCCTCCCCAGGCTCATCCCCGCTGGTGCCTTTCCCCTGGTCCTAGGCCTCGGTTGAGGCCTCCTTGGAGAGGAGGTTGCTGGCAGGGGCTGTCTCCACACTGCAAGGTGCTGGAGCTCAGAGGGCCTCGTCAGAGGGAAGGGACAAGCAAGGGGCTGGATGCCCAAGATCTCTTTGGCCCAGCAGCCTCAGGGCAGCAGGGAGAGCAAGAGGCCCAACTTGCCCCTAGGTCGGCTCTGCCCCGTCCCACACAGGCGGCCAGCCCAGTAGCTGCCTGACAGACTCTGGCTCCCCCGAGCTCTCTGCCGGTGCATGGGGCAGGAACAGACGTGTGCATGTCGTTCTGCCTTGGCCTGGGAGTGTGGACCCCCTGCCTGGCCCTCAGGCTCAGGGTAAAGGGCCCGGAGAGAGCACCACCCTGAAGCGCTTTTCTCCCGGGCTTGGGAGCATTGTGCACGCCTGCTGGGAACAGTGGGCGGGAGCGCTTGCAAACCGGCCTTTGGAGGCAGCCGGGGAGGTCTTCCAGTGGGAGAGGGCCGGTTGTGCTCAGAGGCCCCACAGGCCAGGGGCAGGACGCAGCAGGGCCCCTGCCCCTGGCCAGCCTTGCCCAGACCTTCCTGGCCTCCGGGGGTACTGCCCTACCAAGGGGCAGGCTGCGGGGCCTGGGTCCAGACATGCCCGGGCGCCTCCCCAGGCTCATCCCCGCTGGTGCCTTTCCCCTGGGCCTAGGCCTCGGTTGAGGCCTCCTTGGAGAGGAGGTTGCTGGCAGGGGCTGTCTCCACACTGCAAGGTGCTGGAGCTCAGAGGGCCTCGTCAGAGGGAAGGGACCAGTAAGGGGCTGGATGCCCAAGACGTCTTTGGCCCAGCAGCCTCAGGGCAGCAGGGAGAGCAAGAGGCCCAACTTGCCCCTAGGGCGGCTCTGCCCCTTCCCACACAGGCGGCCAACCCAGCAGCTGCCTGACAGACTCTGGCTCCCCCAAGCTCTCTGCCGGTGCAGGGGACAGGAACAGACGTGGGCATGTGGTTCTGCCTTGGCCTGGGAGTGTGTTCCCCCTGCCTTGCCCCCAGGCTCAGGGGCAAGGGCCCGGAGAGAGCACCACCCCGAAGCGCTTTTCTCACGGGCTTGGGAGCATTGTGCGAGCCTGGCGTGAACAGCGGGCGGGAGTGTTTGCAAACAGGACTTTGGAGGCAGCCGTGGAGGTCTTCCAGTGGGAGAGGGCCGGTTGTGCTCAGAGGCCTCACAGGCCAGGGGCAGGACCCAGCAGGTCCCCTGCCCCTGGCCAGCCTTGCCCAGACCTTCCTGGCCTCCGGGGGTACTGCCCCACCAAGGGGCAGGCTGCGGGGACTGGGTCCAGACATGCCTGGGCGCCTCCCCAGGCTCATCCCCGCTGGTGCCTTTCCCCTGAGCATAGGCCTCGGTTGATGCCTCCTTGGAGAGGAGGTTGCTGGCAGGGGCTGTCTCCACACTGCAAGGTGCTGGAGCTCAGAGGGCCTCGTCAGCGGGAAGGGACCAGCAAGGGGCTGGATGCCCAAGACCTCTTTGGCCCAGCAGCCTCAGGGCAGCAGGGAGAGCAAGAGGCCCAACTTGCCCCTAGGTCGGCTCTGCCCCTTCCCACACAGGCAGCCAACCCAGCAGCTGCCTGATAGACTCTGGCTCCCCCAAGCTCTCTGCCGGTGCAGGGGTCAGGAACAGACGTGTGCATGTGGTTCTGCCTTGGTCTGGGAGTGTGGACCCACTGCCTGGACCCCAGGCTCAGGGGCAAGGGCCCGGAGACAGCAACACCCCGAAGCGCTTTTCTCCTGGCCTTGGGAGCGTTGTGCGTGCCTGGCGGGAACAGCGGGCGGGAGTGCTTGCAAACCGGCCTTTCGAGGCAGACGGGGAGGTCTTCCAGCGGGAGAGTGCCGGTTGTGCTCAGACGCCCCACAGGCCAGGGGCAGGACCCAGCAGTGTCCCTGCCCCTGGCAGCCTTGCCGAGACCTTCCTGGCCTCCGGGGGTACTGCCCCACCAAGGGGCAGGCTGCGGGGACTGGGTCCAGACATGCCCGGGCGCCTCCCCAGGCTCATCCCCGCTGGTGCCTTTCCCCTGGGCCTAGGCCTCGGTTGAGGTCTCCTTGGAGAGGAGGTTGCTGGCAGGGGTTGTCTCCACACTGCAAGGTGCTGGAGCTCAGAGGGCCTCGTCAGAGGGAAGGGACCAGCAAGGGGCTGGATGCCCAAGACCTCTTTGGCCCAGCAGCCTCAGGGCAGCAGGGAGAGCAAGAGGCCCAACTTGCCCCTAGGTTGGCTCTGCCCCTTCCCACACAGGCGGCCAGCCCAGCAGCTGCCTGACAGACTCTGGCTCCCCCGAGCTCTCTGCCGGTGCAGGGGGCAGATCAGACGTGTGCATGTGGTTCTGCCTTGTCCTGGGAGTGTGGACACCCTGCCTTGCCCCCAGGCTCAGGGGCAAGGGCCCGGAGAGAGCACCACCCTGAAGCGCTTTCCTCACGGGCTTGGGAGCATTGTGCTAGCCTGGCGTGAACAGCGGGCGGGAGTGTTTGCAAACAGGACTTTGGAGGCAGCCGGGGAGGTCTTCCAGTGGGAGAGGGCCGGTTGTGCTCAGAGGCCCCACAGGCCAGGGGCAGGACGCAGCAGGGCCCCTGCCCCTGGCCAGCCTTGCCCAGACCTTCCTGGCCTCCGGGGGTACTGCCCCACCAAGGGGCAGGCTGCGGGGCCTGGGTCCAGACATGCCCGGGCGCCTCCCCAGGCTCATCCCCGCTGGTGCCTTTCCCCTGGGCCTAGGCCTCGGTTGAGGCCTCCTTGGAGAGGAGGTTGCTGGCAGGGGCTGTCTCCACACTGCAAGGTGCTGGAGCTCAGAGGGCCTCGTCAGAGGGAAGGGACCAGTAAGGGGCTGGTTGCCCAAGACGTCTTTGGCCCAGCAGGCTCAGGGCAGCAGGGAGAGCAAGAGGCCCAACTTGCCCCTAGGGCGGCTCTGCCCCTTCCCACACAGGCGGCCAACCCAGCAGCTGCCTGACAGACTCTGGCTCCCCCAAGCTCTCTGCCAGTGCAGGGGACAGGAACAGACGTGGGCATGAGGTTCTGCCTTGGCCTGGGAGTGTGTTCCCCCTGCCTTGCCCCCAGGCTCAGGGGCAAGGGCCCGGAGAGAGCACCACCCCGAAGCGCTTTCCTCACGGGCTTGGGAGCATTGTGCGAGCCTGGCGTGAACAGCGGGCGGGAGTGTTTGCAAACAGGACTTTGGAGGCAGCCGTGGAGGTCTTCCAGTGGGAGAGGGCCGGTTGTGCTCAGAGGCCTCACAGGCCAGGGGCAGGACCCAGCAGGTCCCCTGCCCCTGGCCAGCCTTGCCCAGACCTTCCTGGCCTCCGGGGGTACTGCCCCACCAAGGGGCAGGCTGCGGGGACTGGGTCCAAACATGCCTGGGCGCCTCCCCAGGCTCATCCCCGCTGGTGCCTTTCCCCTGGGCATAGGCCTGGGTTGATGCCTCCTTGGAGAGGAGGTTGCTGGCAGGGGCTGTCTCCACACTGCAAGGTGCTGGAGCTCAGAGGGCCTCGTCAGCGGGAAGGGACCAGCAAGGGGCTGGATGCCCAAGACCTCTTTGCCCCAGCAGCCTCAGGGCAGCAGGGAGAGCAAGAGGCCCAACTTGCCCCTAGGTCGGCTCTGCCCCTTCCCACACAGGCGGCCAGCCCAGCACCTGCCTGAGAGACTCTGGCTCCCCCGAGCTCTCTGCCGGTGTAGGGGGCAGGAACAGACGTGTTCATGTCGTTCTGTCTTGGCCTGGGAGTGTGTTCCCCCTGCCTGGCCCGCAGGCTTATGGGCAAGGGCCCGGAGAGAGCACCACCCCGAAGCGCTTTTCTCCCGGGCTTGGGAGCATTGTGCGTGCCTGGCGGGAACAGCGGGCGGGAGTGCTTGCAAACCGGCCTTTGGAGGCAGACGGGGAGGTCTTCCAGCGGGAGAGTGCCGGTTGTGCTCAGACGTCCCACAGGCCAGGGGCAGGACCCAGCGCTGTCCCGGCCCCTGGCAGCCTTGCACAGACCTTCCTGGCCTCCGGGGATACTGCCCCACCAAGGGGCAGGCTGCAGGGACTGGGTCCAGACATGCCCGGGCGCCTCCCCAGGCTCATCCCCGCTGGTGCCTTTCCCCTGGGCCTAGGCCTCGGTTGAGGCCTCATTGGAGAGGAGGTTGCTGGCAGGGGCTGTCTCCACACTGCAAGGTGCTGGAGCTCAGAGGGCCTCGTCAGAGGGAAGGGACCAGCAAGGGGCTGGATGCCCAAGACCTCTTTGGCCCAGCAGCCTCAGGGCAGCAGGGAGAGGAAGAGGCCCAACTTGCCCCTAGGTCGGCTCTGCCCCTTCCCACACAGGCGGCCAGCCCAGCAGCTGCCTGACAGACTCTGGCTCCCCCGAGCTCTCTGCCGGTGCAGGGGTCAGGAACAGACGTGTGCATGTGGTTCTGCCTTGGTCTGGGAGTGTGGACCCACTGCCTGGCCCCCAGGCTCAGGGGCAAGGGCCCGGAGAGAGCACCACCCCGAAGCGCTTTTCTCCCGGGCTTGGGAGCATTGTGCGAGCCTGGCGTGAACAGCGGGCGGGAGTGTTTGCAAACAGGACTTTGGAGGCAGCTGGGGAGGTCTTCCAGTGGGAGAGGGCCGGTTGTGCTCAGAGGCCTCACAGGCCAGGGGCAGGACCCAGCAGGTCCCCTGCCCCTGGCCAGCCTTGCCCAGACCTTCCTGGCCTCCGGGGGTACTGCCCCACCAAGGGGCAGGCTGCGGGGACTGGGTCCAGACATGTCCGTGCGCCTCCCCAGGATCATCCCCGCTGGTGCTTTTCCCCTGGGCGTAGGCCTCTGTTGAGGCCTCTTTGGAGAGGAGGTTGCTGGCAGGGGCTGTCTCCACACTGCAAGGTGCTGGAGCTCAGAGGGCCTCGTCAGAGGGAAGGGACCAGCAAAGGGCTGGATGCCCAAGACCTCTTTGACCCAGCAGCCTCAGGGCAGCAGGGAGAGCAAAAGGCCCAACTTGCCCCTAGGTCGGCTCTGCCCCGTCCCACACAGGCAGCCAGCCCAGCAGCAGCCTGGCAGTCTCTGGCTCCCCCGAGCTCTCTGCCGGTGTAGGGGGCAGGAACAGACGTGTGCATGTCGTTCTGCCTTGGCCTGGGAGTGTGTTCCAACTCCCTGGCCCCCAGGCTCAGGGGCAAGGGCCCGAGGAGAGCACCACCCCGAAGCGCTTTTCTCCCGGGCTTGGGAGCATTGTGCCTGCCTGGCGGGAACAGCGGGCGGGAGTGCTTGCAAACCGGCCTTTGGAGGCAGACGGGGAGGTCTTCCAGCGGGAGAGTGCCGGTTGTTCTCAGACGCCCCACAGGCCAGGGGCACGACCCAGCAGGGCCCCTGCCCCTCGCAGCCTTGCCCAGACCTTCCTGGCCTCCGGGGGTACTGCCCCACCAAGGGGCAGGCTGCGGGGACTGGGTCCAGACATGCCCTTGCGCCTCCACTGGCTCATCCCCGCTGGTGCCTTTCCCCTGGGCCTAGGCCTCGGTTGAGGCCTCCTTGGAGAGGAGGTTGCTGGCAGGGGCTGTCTCCACACTGCAAGGTGCTGGAGCTCAGAGGGCCTCGTCAGAGGGAAGGGACCAGTAAGGGGCTGGATGCCCAAGACGTCTTTGGCCCAGCAGCCTCAGGGCAGCAGGGAGAGCAAGAGGCCCAACTTGCCCCTAGGTCGGCTCTGCCCCTTCCCACACAGGCAGCCAACCCAGCAGCTGCCTGACAGACTCTGGCTCCCCCGAGCTCTCTGCCGGTGCAGGGGTCAGGAACAGACGTGTGCATGTGGTTCTGCCTTGGTCTGGGAGTGTGGACCCACTGCCTGGACCCCAGGCTCAGGGGCAAGGGCCCGGAGAGGGCAACACCCTGAAGCGCTTTTCTCCCGGGCTTGGGAGCATTGTGCGTGCCTGGCGGGAACAGCGGGCGGGAGTGTTGGCAAACCGGCCTTTGGAGGCAGCCGGGGAGGTCTTCCAGTGGGAGAGGGCCGGTTGTGCTCAGAGGCCCCACAGGCCAGGGGGAGGACCCAGCAGGGCCCCTGCCCCTGGCCAGCCTTGCCCAGACCTTCCTGGCCTCCGGGGGTACTGCCCCACCAAGGGGCAGGCTGCGGGGACTGGGTCCAGACATGCCCGTGCGCCTCCACTGGCTCATCCCCGCTGGTGCCTTTCCCCTGGGCCTAGGCCTCGGTTGAGGCCTCCTTGGAGAAGAGGTTGCTGGCAGGGGCTGTCTCCACACTGCAAGGTGCTGGAGCTCAGAGGGCCTCGTCAGAGGGAAGGGACCAGCAAGGGGCTGGATGCCCAAGACCTCTTTGGCCCAGCAGCCTCAGGGCAGCAGGGAGAGCAAGAGGCCCAACTTGCCCCTAGGTCGGCTCTGCCCCTTCCCACACAGGCGGCCAGCCCAGCAGCTGCCTGACAGACTCTGGCTCCCCCCAGCTCTCTGCCGGTGGAGGGGGCAGGAACAGACGTGTGCATGTGGTTCTGCCTTGGCCTGGGACTGTGGATCCCCTGCCTGGCCCCCAGGCTCAGGGGCAGGGGCCCGGAGAGACCACCACCCCGAAGCGCTTTTCTCCCGGGCTTGGGAGCATTGTGCGCGCCTGGCGGGAACAGTGGGCGGGAGTGCTTGCAAACCGGCCTTTGGAGGCAGCCGGGGAGGTCTTCCAGTGGGCAAGGGCCGGTTGTGCTCAGAGGCCCCACAGGCCAGGGGCAGGACCCAGCAGGGCCCCTGCCCCTGACCAGCCTTGCCCAGACCTTCCTGGCCTCCGGGGGTA
Organism: Dama dama; assembly: GCF_033118175.1. Lineage (NCBI taxonomy): Eukaryota > Metazoa > Chordata > Mammalia > Artiodactyla > Cervidae > Dama > Dama dama. Next base: position 852,239 of record NW_026870970.1, read on the forward strand.
CTGCCCCACCAAGGGGCAGGCTGCGGGGACAGGGTCCAGACATGCCCGGGCGCCTCCCCTGGCTCAACCCCGCTGGTGCCTTTTCCCTGGGCCTAGGCCTCGGTTGAGGCCTCCTTGGAGAGGAGATTGCTGGCAGGGGCTGTCTCCACACTGCAAGGTGCTGGAGCTCAGAGGGCCTCGTCAGAGGGAAGGGACAAACAAGGGGCTGGATGCCCAAGACCTCTTTGGCCCAGCAGCCTCAGGGCAGCAGGGAGAGCAAGAGGCCCAACTTGCCCCTAGGTCGGCTCTGCCCCTTCCCACACAGGCGGCCAGCCCAGCAGCTGCCTGACAGACTCTGGCTCCCCCGAGCTCTCTGCCGGTGCAGGGGGCAGATCAGACGTGTGCATGTGGTTCTGCCTTGGCCTGGGAGTGTGGACACCCTGCCTTGCCCCCAGGCTCAGGGGCAAGGGCCCGGAGAGAGCACCACCCCGAAGCGCTTTTCTCCCGGGCTTGGGAGCATTGTGCACGCCTGCTGGGAACAGTGGGCGGGAGCGCTTGTTAACAGGCCTTTGGAGGCGGCCGGGCAGGTCTTCCAGCGGGAGAGTGCCGGTTGTGCTCAGACGCCCCACAGGCCAGGGGCAGGACCCAGCAGTGTCCCTGCCCCTGGCAGCCTTGCTCAGACCTTCCTGGCCTCCGGGGGTACTGCCCCACCAAGGGGCAGGCTGCGGGGACTGGGTCCAGACATGCCCGTGCGCCTCCACTGGCTCATCCCCGCTGGTGCCTTTCCCCTGGGCCTAGGCCTCGGTTGAGGCCTCCTTGGAGAGGAGGTTGCTGGCAGGGGCTGTCTCCACACTGCAAGGTGCTGGAGCTCAGAGGGCCTCGTCAGAGGGAAGGGACCAGCAAGGGGCTGGATGCCCAAGACCTCTTTGGCCCAGCAGCCTCAGGGCAGCAGGGAGAGGAAGAGGCCCAACTTGCCCTAGGTCGGCTCTGCCCCTTCCCACACAGGCGGCCAGCCCAGCAGCTGCCTGACAGACTCTGGCTCCCCCGAGCTCTCTGCCGGTGCAGGGGTCAGGAACAGACGTGTGCATGTGGTTCTGCCTTGGTCTGGGAGTGTGGACCAACTGCCTGGCCCCCAGGCTCAGGGGCAAGGGCCCGAGGAGAGCACCACCCCGAAGCGCTTTTCTCACGGGCTTGGGAGCATTGTGCGTGCCTGGCGGGAACAGCGGGCGGGAGTGTTGGCAAACTGGCCTTTGGAGGCATCCGGGGAGTTCTTCCAGTGGGAGAGGGCCGGTTGTGCTCAGAGGCCCCACAGGCCAGGGGCAGGACCCAGCAGGGCCCCTGCCCCTGGCCAGCCTTGCCCAGACCTTCCTGGCCTCCGGGGGTACTGCCCCACCAAGGGGCAGGCTGCGGGGACTGGGTCCAGACATGCCCGGGCGCCTCCCCAGGCTCATCCCCGCTGGTGCCTTTCCCCTGGGCCTAGGCCTCGGTTGAGGCCTCCTTGGAGAGGAGGTTGCTGGCAGGGGCTGTCTCCACACTGCAAGGTGCTGGAGCTCAGAGGGCCTCGTCAGAGGGAAGGGACCAGCAAGGGGCTGGATGCCCAAGACCTCTTTGGCCCAGCAGCCTCAGGGCAGCAGGGAGAGCAAGAGGCCCAACTTGCCCCTAGGTCGGCTCTGCCACTTCCCACACAGGCGGCCAGCCCAGCAGCTGCCTGACAGACTCTGGCTCCCCCGAGCTCTCTGCCAGTGCAGGGGGCAGGTCAGACGTGTGCATGTGGTTCTGCCTTGGCCTGGGAGTGTGGACACCCTGCCTTGCCCCCAGGCTCAGGGGCAAGGGCCCAGAGAGAGCACCACCCTGAAGCGCTTTTCTTCCGGGCTTAGGAGCATTGTGCCCGCCTGCTGGTAACAGTGGCCGGGAGCGCTTGCAAACCGGCCTTTGGAGGCAGCCGGGGAGGTCTTCCAGTGGGAGAGGGCCGGTTGTGCTCAGAGGCCCCACAGGCCAGGGGCAGGACCCAGCAGGGCCCCTGCCCCTGGCCAGTCTTACCCAGACCTTCCTGGCCTCCGGGGGTACTGCCCCACCAAGGGGCAGGCTGCGGGGACTGGGTCCAGACATGCTCGGGCGCCTCCCCTGGCTCATCCCCGCTGGTGCCTTTCCCCTGTGCCTAGGCCTCGGTTGAGGCCTCCTTGGAGAGGAGGTTGCTGGCAGGGGCTGTCTCCACACTGCAAGGTGCTGGAGCTCAGAGGGCCTCGTCAGAGGGAAGGGACCAGTAAGGGGCTGGATGCCCAAGACGTCTTTGGCCCAGCAGCCTCAGGGCAGCAGGGAGAGCAAGAGGCCCAACTTGCCCCTAGGGCGGCTCTGCCCCTTCCCACACAGGCGGCCAACCCAGCAGCTGCCTGACAGACTCTGGCTCCCCCAAGCTCTCTGCCGGTGCAGGGGACAGGAACAGACGTGGGCATGTAGTTCTGCCTTGGCCTGGGAGTGTGTTCCCCATGCCTTGCCCCCAGGCTCAGGGGCAAGGGCCCGGAGAGAGCACCACCCCGAAGCGCTTTTCTCCCGGGCTTGGGAGCATTGTGCGTGCCTGGCGGGAACAGCGGGCGGGAGTGCTTGCAAACCGGCCTTTCGAGGCAGACGGGGAGGTCTTCCAGCGGGAGAGTGCCGGTTGTGCTCAGACGCCCCATAGGCCAGGGGCAGGACCCAGCAGTGTCCCTGCCCCTGGCAGCCTTGCCCAGACCTTCCTGGCCTCCGGGGGTACTGCCCCACCAAGGGGCAGGCTGCGGGGACTGGGTCCAGACATGCCCGGGCGCCTCCCCAGGCTCATCCCCGCTGGTGCCTTTCCCCTGGGCCTAGGCCTCGGTTGAGGCCTCCTTGGAGAGGAGGTTGCTGGCAGGGGCTGTCTCCACACTGAAAGGTGCTGGAGCTCAGAGGGCCTCGTCAGAGGGAAGGGACCAGCAAGGGGCTGGATGCCCAAGACCTCTTTGGCCCAGCAGCCTCAGGGCAGCAGGGAGAGCAAGAGGCCCAACTTGCCCCTAGGTCGGCTCTGCCCCTTCCCACACAGGCGGCCAGCCCAGCAGCTGCCTGACAGACTCTGGCTCCCCCGAGCTCTCTGCCGGTGCAGGGGGCAGATCAGACGTGTGCATGTGGTTCTGCCTTGGCCTGGGAGTGTGGACACCCTGCCTTGCCCCCAGGCTCAGGGGCAAGGGCCCGGAGAGAGCACCACCCTGAAGCGCTTTTCTCCCGGGCTTGGGAGCATTGTGCACGCCTGCTGGGAACAGTGGGCGGGAGCGCTTGCAAACCGGCCTTGGAGGCAGCCGGGGAGGTCTTCCAGTAGGAGAGGGCCGGTTGTGCTCAGAGGCCCCACAGGCCAGGGGCAGGACGCAGCAGGGCCCCTGCCCCTGGCCAGCCTTGCCCAGACCTTCCTGGCCTCCGGGGGTACTGCCCCACTAAGGGGTAGGCTGCGGGGCCTGGGTCCAGAGATGCCCGGGCGCCTCCCCAGGCTCATCCCCGCTGGTGCCTTTCCCCTGGGCCTAGGCCTCGGTTGAGGCCTCCTTGGAGAGGAGGTTGCTGGCAGGGGCTGTCTCCACACTGCAAGGTGCTGGAGCTCAGAGGGCCTCGTCAGCGGGAAGGGACCAGCAAGGGGCTGGATGCCCAAGACCTCTTTGGCCCAGCAGCCTCAGGGCAGCAGGGAGAGCAAGAGGCCCAACTTGCCCCTAGGTCGGCTCTGCCCCTTCCCACACAGGCAGCCAACCCAGCAGCTGCCTGACAGACTCTGGCTCCCCCGAGCTCTCTGCCGGTGCAGGGGTCAGGAACAGACGTGTGCATGTGGTTCTGCCTTGGTCTGGGAGTGTGGACCCACTGCCTGGACCCCAGGCTCAGGGGCAAGGGCCCGGAGAGAGCACCACCCCGAAGCGCTTTTCTCCCGGGCTTGGGAGCGTTGTGCGTGCCTGGCGGGAACAGCGGGCGGGAGTGTTGGCAAACCCGCCTTTGGAGGCAGCCGGGGAGGTCTTCCAGTGGGAGAGGGCCGGTTGTGCTCAGAGGCCCCACAGGCCAGGGGCAGGACCCAGCAGGGCCCCTGCCCCTGGCCAGCCTTGCCCAGACCTTCCTGGCCTCCGGGGGTACTGCCCCACCAAGGGGCAGGCTGCGGGGACTGGGTCCAGACATGCCCGGGCGCCTCCCCAGGCTCATCCCCGCTGGTGCCTTTCCCCTGGGCCTAGGCCTCGGTTGAGGCCTCCTTGGAGAGGAGGTTGCTGGCAGGGGCTGTCTCCACACTGCAAGGTGCTGGAGCTCAGAGGGCCTCGTCAGAGGGAAGGGACCAGCAAGGGGCTGGATGCCCAAGACCTCTATGGCCCAGCAGCCTCAGGGCAGCAGGGAGAGCAAGAGGCCCAACTTGCCCCTAGGTCGGCTCTGCCACTTCCCACACAGGCGGCCAGCCCAGCAGCTGCCTGACAGACTCTGGCTCCCCCGAGCTCTCTGCCGGTGCAGGGGGCAGATCAGACGTGTGCATGTGGTTCTGCCTTGGCCTGGGAGTGTGGACACCCTGCCTTGCCCCCAGGCTCAGGGGCAAGGGCCCGGAGAGAGCACCACCCCGAAGCGCTTTTCTCCCGGGCTTGGGAGCATTGTGCAAGTCTGGCGTGAACAGCGGGTGAGAGTGTTGGCAAACAGGACTTTGGAGGCAGCCGGGGAGGTCTTCCAGTGGGAGAGGGCCGGTTGTGCTCAGAGGCCCCACAGGCCAGGGGCAGGACCCAGCAGGTCCCCTGCCCCTGGCCAGCCTTTCCCAGACCTTCCTGGCCTCCGGGGGTACTGCCCCACCAAGGGGCAGGCTGCGGGGACTGGGTCCAGACATGCCCGGGCGCCTCCCCAGGCTCATCCCCGCTGGTGCCTTTCCCCTGGTCCTAGGTCTCGGTTGAGGCCTCCTTGGAGAGGAGGTTGCTGGCAGGGGCTGTCTCCACACTGCAAGGTGCTGGAGCTCAGAGGGCCTCGTCAGAGTGAAGGGACAAGCAAAGGGCTGGATGCCCAAGACCTCTTTGGCCCAGCAGCCTCAGGGCAGCAGGGAGAGCAAGAGGCCCAACTTGCCCCTAGGTCGGCTCTGCCCCTTCCCACAAAGGCGGCCAGCCCAGCAGCTGCCTGACAGACTCTGGCTCCCCCGAGCTCTCTGCCGGTGCAGGGGTCAGGAACAGACGTGTGCATGTGGTTCTGCCTTGGCCTGGGACTGTGGACCCCCTGCCTGGCCCCCAGGCTCAGGGGCAAGGGCCCGGAGAGAGCACCACCCCGAAGCGCTTTTCTCCCGGGCTTGGGAGCATTGTGCGCGCTTGGTGGGAACAGTGGGCGGGAGTGCGTGCAAACCGGCCTTTGGAGGCAGCCGGGGAGGTCTTCCAGTGGGAGAGGGCCGGTTGTGCTCAGAGGCCCCACAGGCCAGGGGCAGGACCCAGCAGGTCCCCTGCCCCTGGTCAGACTTGCCCAGACCTTCCTGGCCTCCAGGGGTACTGCCCCACCAAGGGGCAGGCTGCGGGGACTGGGTCCAGACATGCCCGGGCGCCTCCCCAGGCTCATCCCCGCTGGTGCCTTTCCCCTGGGCCTAGGCCTCGGTTGAGGCCTCCTTGGAGAGGAGATTGCTGGCAGGTGCTGTCTCCACACTGCAAGGTGCTGGAGCTCAGAGGGCCTCGTCAGAGGGAAGGGACCAGCAAAGGGCTGGATGCCCAAGACGTCTTTGGCCCAGCAGCCTCAGGGCAACAGGGAGAGCAAGAGGCCCAACTTGCCCCTAGGTCGGCTCTGCCCCTTCCCACACAGGCGGCCAGCCCAGCACCTGCCTGAGAGACTCTGGCTCCCCCGAGCTCTCTGCCGGTGTAGGGGGCAGGAACAGACGTGTTCATGTCGTTCTGTCTTGGCCTGGGAGTGTGTTCCCCCTGCCTGGCCCGCAGGCTTAGGGGCAAGGGCCCGGAGAGAGCACCACCCCGAAGCGCTTTTCTCCCGGGCTTGGGAGCATTGTGCGAGCCTGGCGTGAACAGCGGGCGGGAGTGTTTGCAAACAGGACTTTGGAGGCAGCCGTGGAGGTCTTCCAGTGGGAGAGGGCCGGTTGTGCTCAGAGGCCTCACAGGCCAGGGGCAGGACCCAGCAGGTCCCCTGCCCCTGGCCAGCCTTGCCCAGACCTTCCTGGCCTCCGGGGGTACTGCCCCACCAAGGGGCAGGCTGCGGGGACTGGGTCCAGACATGCCCGGGCGCCTCCCCAGGCTCATCCCCGCTGGTGCCTTTCCCCTGGGCATAGGCCTGGGTTGATGCCTCCTTGGAGAGGAGGTTGCTGGCAGGGGCTGTCTCCACACTGCAAGGTGCTGGAGCTCAGAGGGCCTCGTCAGAGGGAAGGGACCAGCAAGGGGCTGGATGCCCAAGACCTCTTTGGCCCAGCAGCATCAGGGCAGCAGGGAGAGCAAGAGGCCCAACTTGCCCCTAGGTCGGCTCTGCCCCTTCCCACACAGGCAGCCAACCCAGCAGCTGCCTGATAGACTCTGGCTCCCCCGAGCTCTCTGCCGGTTCAGGGGTCAGGAACAGACGTGTGCATGTGGTTCTGCCTTGGTCTGCGAGTGTGGACCCACTGCCTGGACCCCAGGCTCAGGGGCAAGGGCCCGGAGAGAGCAACACCCCGAAGCGCTTTTCTCCTGGCCTTGGGAGCGTTGTGCGTGCCTGCCGGGAACAGCGGGCGGGAGTGTTGGCAAACCCGCCTTTGAAGGCAGCCGTGGAGGTCTTCCAGTGGGAGAGGGCCGGTTGTGCTCAGAGGCCCCACAGGCCAGGGGCAGGACCCAGCAGGGACCCTGCCCCTGGCCAGCCTTGCCCAGACCTTCCTGGACTCCGGGGGTACTGCCCCACCAAGGGGCAGGCTGCGGGGACTGGGTCCTGATATGCCCGTGCGCCTCCACTGGCTCATCCCCGCTGGTGCCTTTCCCCTGGGCCTAGGCCTCGGTTGAGGCCTCCTTGGAGAGGAGGTTGCTGGCAGGGTCTGTCTCCACACTGCAAGGTGCTGGAGCTCAGAGGGCCTCGTCAGAGGGAAAGGACCAGCAAGTGGCTGGATGCCCAAAACCTCTTTGGCACAGCAGCCTCAGGGCAGCAGGGAGAGCAAGAGGCCCAACTTGCCCCTAGGTCGGCTCTGCCCCTTCCCACACAGGCGGCCAGCCCAGCAGCTGCCTGACAGACTCTGGCTCCCCCCAGCTCTCTGCCGGTGGAGGGGGCAGGAACAGACGTGTGCATGTTGTTGTGCCTTGGCCTGGGACTGTGGACCCCCTGCCTGGCCCCCAGGCTCAGGGGCAAGGGCCCGGAGAGACCACCACCCCGAAGCGCTTTTCTCCCGGGCTTGGGAGCATTGTGCGCGCCTGGCGGGAACAGTGGGCGGGAGTGCTTGCAAACCGGCCTTTGGAGGCAGCCGGGGAGGTCTTCCAGTGGGAGAGGGCCGGTTGTGCTCAGAGGCCCCACAGGCCAGGGGCAGGACCCAGCAGGGCCCCTGCCCCTGGCCAGCCTTGCCCAGACCTTCCTGGCCTCCGGGGGTACTGCCCCACCAAGGGGCAGGCTGTGGGGACAGGGTCCAGACATGCCCGGGCGCCTCCCCTGGCTCAACCCCGCTGGTGCCTTTCCCCTGGGCCTAGGCCTCGGTTGAGGCCTCCTTGGAGAGGAGATTGCTGGCAGGGGCTGTCTCCACACTGCAAGGTGCTGGAGCTCAGAGGGCCTCGTCAGAGGGAAGGGACCAGTAAGGGGCTGGATGCCCAAGACGTCTTTGGCCCTGCAGCCTCAGGGCAGCAGGGAGAGCAAGAGGCCCAACTTGCCCCTAGGTCGGCTCTGCCCCTTCCCACACAGGCGGCCAGCCCAGCACCTGCCTGAGAGACTCGGGCTCCCCCGAGCTCTCTGCCGGTGCAGGGGACAGGAACAGACGTGTGCATGTGTTTCTGCCTTGGTCTGGGAGTGTGATCCCCCTGCCTTGCCCACAGGCTCAGGGGCAAGGGCCCGGAGAGAGCACCACCCCGAAGCGCTTTTCTCCCGTGATTGGGAGCATTGTGTGCGGCTGGCGCGACAGCGGGAGGGAGTACTTGAAATCCAGCCTTTGGAGGCAGCCGGGGAGGTCTTCCAAGGGCCGGACTGATCACCACCCCAAAATGCTTTTCTCTCGGGCTTGGGAGCATTGTGCGCGGCTGTCGGGAACAACGGACATGAATGCTTGCAAACCGGCCTTTGGAGGCAGCCCGGGAGGTCTTCCAAGGGCCCGGAGAGAGCACCACCCCAAAATGCTTTTCTCCCGGGCTTGGGAGCATTGTGCGTGGCTGGCGCGAGCAGCGGGAATGAGTACTTACAAACCGGCCTTTGGAGGCAGCCGGGGAGGTCTTGAAAGTGCCTGGAGAGAGCACCACCCCGAAGCGCTTTTCTCCCGGGCTTGGGAACATTGTGCGTGGCTGGCGGGAACAGCAGGCAGGACTGCTTGCAAACTGGCCTTTGGAGGCAGCCGGGGAGGTCTTCCAAGGGCCCGGAGTGAGCACCACCCCAAAATGCTTTTCTCCCGGGCTTGGGAGCATTGTGCGCGGCTGGTGGGAACAACGGGCATGAGTGCTTGCAAACCGGCCTTTGGAGGCAGCCGGGGACGTCTTCCAAGGGCCCGGAGAGAGCACCACCCCGAAGCGCTTTTCTCCCGGGCTTGGGAGCATTGTGCGCGGCTGGCGGGAACAGCAGGCAGGACTGCTTGCAAACTAGCCTTTGGAGGCAGCCGGGGAGGTCTTCCAAGGGCCCGGAGTGAGCACCACCCCAAAATGCTTTTCTCCCGGGCTTGGGAGCATTGTGCGCGGCTGGTGGGAACAACGGGCATGAGTGCTTGCAAACCGGCCTTTGGAGGCAGCCGGGGACGACTTCCAAGGGCCCGGAGAGATCACCACCCCGAAGCACTTTTCTCCCGGGCTTGGGAGCATTGTGCGTGGCTGGCGGGAACAGCAGGAAGGAGTCCTTGCAAACCGGCCTTTGGAGGCAGCGGGGGAGGTCTTCCAAGGGCCTGTAGAGAGCACCACCCCGAAGCGCTTTTCTCCCGGGCTTGGGAGTATTGTGCGCGGGTGGCAGGAACAGCAGGCAGGTGTGCTTGAAAACCGGCCTTTGCAGGCAGCCGGGGAGGTCTTCCAGGGCCCGGTGTGAGCACCACCCCAAAAAGCTTTTCTCCCGGGCTTGGGAGCATTGTGCGCGGCTGGTGGGAACAGCGGGCATGAGTGCTTGCAAACTGGCCACTGGAGGCAGCCGGGGAGGTCTTCCAAGGGCCTGTAGAGAGCACCACCCCAAAATGCTTCTCTCCCGGGCTTGGGAGCATTGTGCGTGGCTGGCGGGAACAGCAGGAAGGAGTCCTTGCAAACCGGCCTTTGGAGGCAGCCGGGGAGGTCTTCCAAGGGCCTGTAGAGAGCACCACCCCGAAGCGCTTTTCTCCCGGGCTTGGGAGCATTGTGCGCAGGTGGCGGGAACAGCAGGCAGGAGTGCTTGAAAACTGGCCTTTGGAGGCAGCCGGGGAGGTCTTCCAGGGCCCGGAGTGAGCACCACCCCAAAAAGCTTTTCTCCCGGGCTTGGGAGCATTGTGCGCGGCTGGTGGGAACAGCGGACATGAGTGCTTGCAAACTGGCCATTGGAGGCAGCCGGGGAGGTCTTCCAAGGGCCCGCAGTGAGCACCACCCCAAAATGCTTTTCTCCCGGGCTTGGGAGCATTGTGCGTGGCTGGCGGGAACAGCAGGAAGGAGTCCTTGCAAACCGGCCTTTGGAGGCAGCCGGGGAGGTCTTCCAAGGGCCTGTAGAGAGCACCACCCCGAAGCGCTTTTCTCCCGCGCTTGGGAGCATTCTGCGCGGGTGGCGGGAACAGCAGGCAGGAGTGCTTGAAAACCGTCCTTTGGAGGCAGCCGGGGAGGTCTTCCAGGGCCCGGTGTGAGCACCACCCCAAAATGCTTTTCTCCCGGGCTTGGGAGCATTGTGCGCGGATGGCGGGAACAGCGAGTGGGATTGCTTCCAAACCGGCCTTTGGGGCCACCCGGGAGGTCTTCCATGGGCACGGAGAGAACACCACCCCGAAGCGCTTTTCTCCGGGGTTTTGGAGGATTGTGCGTGGCTGGCGGGAACAGCGAGTGGGAGTGCTTGCAAACCGGCCTTTGGGGGCAGCCAGGGAGGTCCTCCATTGGCACGGAGAGAACACCACCCCGAAGCGCTTTTCTCCCGGTCTTGGGAGCATTGTGCGAGGCTGGCGGGAACAGCGGGCGGGAGTGCTTGCAAACCGGCCTTTGGAGGCAGCTTGGGAGGTCTTCCAAGGGCCCGGAGAGAGCACCATCCCGAAGCACTTTTCTCACGGAATTGGGAGCATTGTTCGCGGCTGTCGGGAACAGAGGACATGAGTGCTTGCAAACCGGCCTTTAGAGGCAGCCGGGGAGTCTTCCAAGGGCCCGGAGAGAGACCACCTCAAAATGCTTTTCTCCCGGGCTTGGGAGCATTGTGTGCGGCTGGCGGGTCAGCAGGAGGGAGTTCTTGAAAACCAGCCTTTGGAGGCAGCCGGGGAGGTCTTCCAAGGGCCGGGAGAGAGCACCACCCCGAAGCGCTTTTCTCCCGGGCTTGGGAGCATTGTGCGCGGCTGGCGGGAACAGCGGGATTGAGTGCTTGCAAACCGGCCTTTGGAGGCAGCCGGGGAGGTCTTCCAAGGGCCGGGAGAGAGCACCACCCCGAAGCGCTTTTCTCCTAGGCTTGGGAGCATTGTGCGCGGCTGGCGGGAACAGCGGGCATGAGTGCTTGCAAACCGGCCTTTGGAGACAAACGGGGAGGTCTTCCAAGGGCCGGGAGAGAGCACCACCCCGAAGCGCTTTTCTCCCGTGATTGGGAGCATTGTGTGCGGCTGGCGGGACAGCGGGAGGGAGTACTTGAAATCCAGCCTTTGGAGGCAACCGGGGAGGTCTTCCAAGGGCCGGGAGAGAGCACCACCCTGAAGGGCTTTTCTCCTGGGCTTGGAGCATTTGCACGGATGGCGGGAACAGCGAGTGGGAGTGCTTGCAAACCGGCATTTGGGGGCAGCCCGGGAGGTCTTTCTTGGGCCCAGAGAGAACACCACCCCGAAACGCTTTTCTCCCGGGCTTGGGAGCATTGTGCGCGGGTGGCGGGAACAGCAGGCAGAAGTGCTTGCAAACCGGCCTTGGAGGCAGCCGGGGAGGTCTTCCAAAGCCCGGAGTGAGCACCACCCCAAAATGCTTTTCTCCCGGGCTTGGGAGCATTGTGCGCAGCTGGCGTGAACAGCGGGATTGAGTGCTTGCAAACCAGCCTTTGGAGGCAGCCGGGGAGGTCTTCCAGCGGGAGAGTGCCAGTTGTTCTCAGAGGCCCCACAGGCCAGGGGCAGGACCCAGCAGTGTCCCTGCCTCTGGCAGCCTTGCCCAGACCTTCCTCGCCTCCGGGGGTACTACCCCACCAAGGGGCAGGCTGCGGGGCCTGGGTCCAGACATGCCCGGGCGCCTCCCAGGCTCATCCCCGCTGGTGCCTTTCCCCTGGGCCTAGGCCTCGGTTGAGGCCTCCTTGGAGAGGAGGTTGCCGGCAGGGGCTGTCTGCACACTGCAAGGTGCTGGAGCTCAGAGGGCCTCGTCAGAGGGAAAGGACCAGCAAAGGGCTGGATGCCCAAGACCTCTTTGACCCAGCAGCCTCAGGGCAGCAGGGAGAGCAAGAGGCCCAACTTGCCCCTAGGTCGGCTCTACCCCGTCCCACACAGGCAGCCAGCCCAGCAACAGCCTGGCAGTCTCTGGCTCCCCCGAACTCTCTGCCGGTGTAGGGGGCAGGAACAGACGTGTGCATGTCGTTCTGCCTTGGCCTGGGAGTGTGTTCCCCCTGCCTGTCCCACAGGCTCAGGGGCAAGGGCCCGGAGAGAGCACCACCCCGAAGCGCTTTTCTCCCGGGCTTGGGAGCATTGTGTGTGCCTGGCGGGAACAGCGGGCGGGAGTGCTTGCAAACCGGCCTTTGGAGGCAGCCGGGGAGGTCTTCCAGCGGGAGAGTGCCGGTTGTGCTCAGACGCCCCACAGGCCAGGGGCAGGACCCAGCAGTGTCCCTGCCGCTGGCAGCCTTGCCCAGACCCTCCTGGCCTCCGGGGGTACTGCCCCACCAAGGGGCAGGCTGCGGGGACTGGGTCCAGACATGGCCGGGCGCCTCCCCAGGCTCATCCCCGCTGGTGCCTTTCCCCTGGGCCTAGGCCTCGGTTGAGGCCTCCTTGGAGAGGAGGTTGCTGGCAGGGGCTGTCTCCACACTGCAAGGTGCTGGAGCTCAGAGGGCCTCGTCAGAGGGAAGGGACCAGCAAGGGGCTGGATGCCCAAGACCTCTTTGGCCCAGCAGCCTCAGGGCAGCAGGGAGAGGAAGAGGCCCAACTTGCCCCTAGGTCGGCTCTGCCCCTTCCCACACAGGCGGCCAGCCCAGCAGCTGCCTGACAGACTCTGGCTCCCCCGAGCTCTCTGCCGGTGCAGGGGTCAGGAACAGACGTGTGCATGTGGTTCTGCGTTGGTCTGGGAGTGTGGACCCACTGCTTCGCCCCCACGCTCAGGGGCAAGGGCCCGGAGAGAGCACCACCCCGAAGCGCTTTTCTCCCGGGCTTGGGAGAATTGTGCGTGCCTGGCGGGAACAGCGGGCGGGAGTGTTGGCAAACCGGCCTTTGGAGGCAGCCGGGGAAGTCTTCCAGTGGGAGAGGGCCGGTTGTGCTCAGAGGCCCCACAGGCCAGGGGCAGGACCCAGCAGGGCCCCTGCCCGTGGCCAGCCTTGCCCAGACCTTCCTGGCTTCCGGGGCTACTGCCCCACCAAGGGGCAGGCTGCGTGGACTGGGTCCAGACATGCCCGGGCGCCTCCCCAGGCTCATCCCCGCTGGTGCCTTTCCCCTGGGCCTAGGCCTCGGTTGAGGCCTCCTTGGAGAGGAGGTTGCTGGCAGGGGCTGTCTCCACACTGCAAGGTGCTGGAGCTCAGAGGGCCTCGTCAGAGGGAAGGGACAAGCAAGGGGCTGGATGCCCAAGATCTCTTTGACCTAGCAGCCTCAGGGCATCAGGGAGAGCAAGAGGCCCAACTTGCCCCTAGGTCGGCTCTGCCCCTTCCCACACAGGCGGCCAGCCCAGCAGCTGCCTGACAGACTTTGGCTCCCCCGAGCTCTCTGCCGGTGCATGGGGCAGGAACAGACGTGTGCATGTCGTTCTGCCTTGGCCTGGGAGTGTGGACACCCTGCCTGGCCCTCAGGCTCAGGGGAAAGGGCCCGGAGAGAGCACCACCCCGAGGCGATTTTCTCCCGGGCTTGGGAGCGTTGTGCGCCCTTGGTTGGAACAGTGGGCGGGAGTGCTTGCAAACCGGCCTTTGGAGGCAGCCGGGGACGTCTTCCAGTGGGAGAGGGCCGGTTGTGCTCAGAGGCCCCACAGGCCAGGGGCAGGACCCAGCAGGTCCCCTGCCCCTGGCCAGCCTTTCCCAGACCTTCCTCGCCTCCGGGGGTACTGCCCCACCAAGGGGCAGGCTGCGGGGACTGGGTCCATACATGCCCGGGCGCCTCCCCAGGCTCATCCCCGCTGGTGCCTTTCCCCTGTGCCTAGGCCTCGGTTTAGGCCTCCTTGGAGAGGAGGTTGCTGGCAGGGGCTGTCTCCACACTGCAAGGTGCTGGAGCTCAGAGGGCCTCGTCAGAGGGAAGGGACCAGCAAGGGGTTGGATGCCCAAGACCTCTTTGGCCCAGCAGCCTCAGGGCAGCAGGGAGGGCAAGAGGCCCAACTTGCCCCTAGGTCGGCTCTGCCACTTCCCACACAGGCGGCCAGCCCAGCAGCTGCCTGACAGACTCTGGCTCCCCCGAGCTCTCTGCCGGTGCAGGGGGCAGGAACAGACGTGTGCATGTGGTTCTGACTTGGCCTGGGAGTGTGGACACCGTGCCTTGACCCCAGGCTCAGGGGCAAGGGCCCGGAGAGAGCACCACCCTGAAGCGCTTTTCTCCCGGGCTTGGGAGCATTGTGCACGCCTGCTGGGAACAGTGGGCGGGAGCGCTTGCAAACCGGCCTTTGGAGGCAGCCGGGGAGGTCTTCCAGTGGGAGAGGGCCGGTTGTGCTCAGAGGCCCCACAGGCCAGGGGCAGGACGCAGCAGGGCCCCTGCCCCTGGCCAGCCTTGCCCAGACCTTCCTGGCCTCCGGGTGTACTGCCCCACCAAGGGGCAGGCTGCGGGGACTGGGTCCAGACATGCTCGGGCACCTCCCCTGGCTCATCCCCGCTGGTGCCTTTCCCCTGGGCCTAGGCCTCGGTTGAGGCCTCCTTGGAGAGGAGGTTGCTGGCAGGGGCTGTCTCCACACTGCAAGGTGCTGGAGCTCAGAGGGCCTCGTCAGAGGGAAGGGACCAGTAAGGGGCTGGATGCCCAAGACGTCTTTGGCCCAGCAGCCTCAGGGCAGCAGGGAGAGCAAGAGGCCCAACTTGCCCCTAGGGCGGCTCTGCCCCTTCCCACACAGGCGGCCAACCCAGCAGCTGCCTGTCAGACTCTGGCTCCCCCAAGCTCTCTGCCGGTGCAGGGGACAGGAACAGACGTGGGCATGTGGTTCTGCCTTGGCCAGGGAGTGTGTTCCCCGTGCCTTGCCCCCAGGCTCAGGGGCAAGGGCCCGGAGAGAGAACGACCCCAATGCGCTTTTCTCCCGGACTTGGGAGCATTGTGCGAGCCTGGCGTGAACAGCGGGCGGGAGTGTTAGCAAACAGGACTTTGGAGGCAGCCGGGGAGGTCTTCCAGTGGGAGAGGGCCGGTTGTGCTCAGAGGCCCCACAGGCCAGGGGCAGGACCCAGCAGGGCCCCTGACCCTGGCCAGCCTTGCCCAGACCTTCCTGGCCTCCGGGGGTACTGCCCCACCAAGGGGCAGGCTGCGGGGACTGGGTCCAGACATCCCCGGGCGCCTCCCCAGGCTCATCCCCGCTGGTGCCTTTCCCCTGGGCCTAGGCCTCGGTTGAGGCCTCCTTGGAGAGGAGGTTGCTGGCAGGGGCTGTCTCCACACTGCAAGGTGCTGGAGATCAGAGGGCCTCGTCAGAGGGAAGGGACCAGCAAAGGGCTGGATGCCCAAGAACTCTTTGACCCAGCAGCCTCAGGGCAGCAGGGAGAGCAAGAGGCCCAACTTGCCCCTAGGTCGGCTCTGCCCCGTCCCACACAGGCGGCCAGCCCAGCAGCAGCCTGGCAGTCTCTGGCTCCCCCGAGCTCTCTGCCGGTGTAGGGGGCAGGAACAGACGTGTGCATGTCGTTCTGCCTTGGCCTGGGAGTGTGTTCCCCCTGCCTGGCCCCCAGGCTCAGGGGCAAGGGCCCGGTGAGAGCACCACCCCGAAGCGCTTTTCTCCCGGGCTTGGGAGCATTGTGCGTGCCTGGCGGGAACAGCGGGCGGGAGTGCTTGCAAACCGGCCTTTCGAGGCAGACGGGGAGGTCTTCCAGCGGGAGAGTGCCGGTTGTGCTCAGACGCCCCACAGGCCAGGGGCAGGACCCAGCAGTGTCCCTGCCCCTGGCAGCCTTGCCCAGACCTTCCTGGCCTCCGGGGGTACTGCCCCACCAAGGGGCAGGCTGCGGGGACTGGGTCCAGACATGCCCGGGCGCCTCCCCAGGCTCATCCCCGCTGGTGCCTTTCCCCTGGGCCTAGGCCTCGGTTGAGGCCTCATTGGAGAGGAGGTTGCTGGCAGGGGATGTCTCCACACTGCAAGGTGCTGGAGCTCAGACGGCCTCGTCAGAGGGAAGGGACCAGCAAGGGGCTGGATGCCCAAGACCTCTTTGGCCCAGCAGCCTCAGGGCAGCAGGGAGAGCAAGAGGCCCAACTTGCCCCTAGGTCGGCTCTGCCCCTTCCCACACAGGCGGCCAGCCCAGCAGCTGCCTGACAGACTCTGGCTCCCCCGAGCTCTCTGCCGGTGCAGGGGGCAGATCAGACGTGTGCATGTGGTTCTGCCTTGTCCTGGGAGTGTGGACACCCTGCCTTGCCCCCAGGCTCAGGGGCAAGGGCCCGGAGAGAGCACCACCCTGAAGCGCTTTTCTCCCGGGCTTGGGAGCATTGTGCACGCCTGCTGGGAACAGTGGGCGGGAGCGCTTGCAAACCGGCCTTTGGAGGCAGCCGGGGAGGTCTTCCAGTGGGAGAGGGCCGGTTGTGCTCAGAGGCCCCACAGGCCAGGGGCAGGACGCAGCAGGGCCCCTGCCCCTGGCCAGCCTTGCCCAGACCTTCCTGGCCTCCGGGGGTACTGCCCCACCAAGGGGCAGGCTGCGGGGCCTGTGTCCAGACATGCCCGGGCGCCTCCCCAGGCTCATCCCCGCTGGTGCCTTTCCCCTGGGCCTAGGCCTCGGTTGAGGCCTCCTTGGAGAGGAGGTTGCTGGCAGGGGCTGTCTCCACACTGCAAGGTGCTGGAGCTCAGAGGGCCTCGTCAGAGGGAAGGGACCAGTAAGGGGCTGGATGCCCAAGACGTCTTTGGCCCAGCAGCCTCAGGGCAGCAGGGAGAGCAAGAGGCCCAACTTGCCCCTAGGGCGGCTCTGCCCCTTCCCACACAGGCGGCCAACTCAGCAGCTGCCTGACAGACTCTGGCTCCCCCAAGCTCTCTGCCGGTGCAGGGGACAGGAACAGACGTGGGCATGTGGTTCTGCCTTGGCCTGGGAGTGTGTTCCCCCTGCCTTGCCCCCAGGCTCAGGGGCAAGGGCCCGGAGAGAGCACCACCCCGAAGCGCTTTTCTCCCGGGCTTGGGAGCATTGTGCGAGCCTGGCGTGAACAGCGGGCGGGAGTGTTTGCAAACAGGACTTTGGAGGCAGCCGTGGAGGTCTTCCAGTGGGAGAGGGCCGGTTGTGCTCAGAGGCCTCACAGGCCAGGGGCAGGACCCAGCAGGTCCCCTGCCCCTGGCCAGCCTTGCCCAGACCTTCCTGGCCTCCGGGGGTACTGCCCCACCAAGGGGCAGGCTGCGGGGACTGGGTTCAGACATGCCTGGGCGCCTCCCCAGGCTCATCCCCGCTGGTGCCTTTCCCCTGGGCATAGGCCTCGGTTGATGCCTCCTTGGAGAGGAGGTTGCTGGCAGGGGCTGTCTCCACACTGCAAGGTGCTGGAGCTCAGAGGGCCTCGTCAGCGGGAAGGGACCAGCAAGGGGCTGGATGCCCAAGACCTCTTTGGCCCAGCAGCCTCAGGGCAGCAGGGAGAGCAAGAGGCCCAACTTGCCCCTAGGTCGGCTCTGCCCCTTCTCACACAGGCAGCCAACCCAGCAGCTGCCTGATAGACTCTGGCTCCCCCGAGCTCTCTGCCGGTTCAGGGGTCAGGAACAGACGTGTGCATGTGGTTCTGCCTTGGTCTGGGAGTGTGGACCCACTGCCTGGACCCCAGGCTCTGGGGCAAGTGCCCGGAGAGAGCAACACCCCGAAGCGCTTTTCTCCTGGCCTTGGGAGCGTTGTGCGTGCCTGGCGGGAACAGCGGGCGGGAGTGTTGGCAAACCCGCCTTTGAAGGCAGCCGGGGAGGTCTTCCAGTGGGAGAGGGCCGGTTGTGCTCAGAGGCCCCACAGGCCAGGGGCAGGACCCAGCAGGGACCCTGCCCCTGGCCAGCCTTGCCCAGACCTTCCTGGCCTCCGGGGGTACTGCCCCACCAAGGGGCAGGCTGCGGGGACTGGGTCCAGACATGCCCGGGCCCCTCCACTGGCTCATCCCCGCTGGTGCCTTTCCCCTGGGCCTAGGCCTCGGTTGAGGCCTCCTTGGAGAGGAGGTTGCTGGCAGGGTCTGTCTCAACACTACAAGGTGCTGGAGCTCAGAGGGCCTCGTCAGAGGGAAGGGACCAGCAAGGGGCTGGATGCCCAAGACCTCTTTGGCCCAGCAGCCTCAGGGCAGCAGGGAGAGCAAGAGGCCCAACTTGCCCCTAGGTCGGCTCTGCCCCTTCCCACACAGGCGGCCAGCCCAGCAGCTGCCTGACAGACTCTGGCTCCCCCCAGCTCTCTGCCGGTGGAGGGGGCAGGAACAGACGTGTGCATGTTGTTGTGCCTTGGCCTGGGACTGTGGATCCCCTGCCTGGCCCCCAGGCTCAGGGGCAAGGGCCCGGAGAGACCACCACCCCGAAGCGCTTTTCTCCCGGGCTTGGGAGGATTGTGCGCGCCTGGCGGGAACAGTGGGCGGGAGTGCTTCCAAACCGGCCTTTGGAGGCAGCCGGGGAGGTCTTCCAGTGGGAGAGGGCCGGTTGTGCTCAGAGGCCCCACAGGCCAGGGGCAGGACCCAGCAGAGCCCCTGCCCCTGGCCAGCCTTGCCCAGACCTTCCTGGCCTCCGGGGGTACTGCCCCACCAAGGGGCAGGCTGCGGGGACAGGGTCCAGACATGCCCGGGCGCCTCCCCTGGCTCAACCCCGCTGGTGCCTTTCCCCTGGGCCTAGGCCTCGGTTGAGGCCTCCTTGGAGAGGAGATTGCTGGCAGGGGCTGTCTCCACACTGCAAGGTGCTGGAGCTCAGAGGGCCTCGTCAGAGGGAAGGGACCAGTAAGGGGCTGGATGCCCAAGACGTCTTTGGCCCTGCAGCCTCAGGGCAGCAGGGAGAGCAAGAGGCCCAACTTGCCCCTAGGTCGGCTCTGCCCCTTCCCACACAGGCGGCCAGCCCAGCACCTGCCTGAGAGACTCTGGCTCCCCCGAGCTCTCTGCCGGTGCAGGGGACAGGAACAGACGTGTGCATGTGTTTCTGCCTTGGTCTGGGAGTGTGTTCCCCCTGCCTTGCCCACAGGCTCAGGGGCAAGGGCCCGGAGAGAGCACCACCCCGAAGCGCTTTTCTCCCGGGCTTGGGAGCATTGTGCGCGCCTGGCGGGAACAGTGGGCGGGAGTGCTTGCAAACCGGCCTTTGGAGGCAGCCGGGGAGGTCTTCCAGTGGGAGAGGGCCGGTTGTGCTCAGAGGCCCCACAGGCCATGGGGAGGACCCAGCAGGGCCCCTGCCCCTGGCCAGCCTTGCCCAGATCTTCCTGGCCTCCGGGGGTACTGCCCCACCAAGGGGCAGGCTGCGGGGACTGGGTCCAGACATGCCCGGGCGCCTCCCCAGGCTCATCCCCGCTGGTGCCTTTCCCCTGGGCCTAGGCCTCGGTTGAGGGCTCCTTGGAGAGGATGTTGCTGGCAGGGGCTGTCTCCACACTGCAAGGTGCTGGAGCTCAGAGGGCCTCGTCAGAGGGAAGGGACCAGCAAGGGGCTGGATGCCCAAGACCTCTTTGGCCCAGCAGCCTCAGGGCAGCAGGGAGAGGAAGAGGCCCAACTTGCCCCTAGGTCGGCTCTGCCCCTTCCCACACAGGCGGCCAGCCCAGCAGCTGCCTGACAGACTCTGGCTCCCCCGAACTCTCTGCCGGTGCAGGGGTCAGGAACAGACGTGTGCATGTGGTTCTGCCTTGGTCTGGGAGTGTGGACCAACTGCCTGGACCCCAGGCTCAGGGGCAAGGGCCCGAGGAGAGCACCACCCCGAAGCGCTTTTCTCCCGGGCTTGGGAGCATTGTGCGCGCTTGGTGGGAACAGTGGGCGGGAGTGCGTGCAAAACGGCCTTTGGAGGCAGCCGGGGAGGTCTTCCAGTGGGAGAGGGCCGGTTGTGCTCAGAGGCCCCACAGGCCAGGGGCAGGACCCAGCAGGGCCCCTGCCCCTGGCCAGCCTTGCCCAGACCTTCCTGGCCTCCGGGGGTACTGCCCCACCAAGGGGCAGGCTGCGGGGACTGGGTCCAGACATGCCCGGGCGCCTCCCCAGGCTCATCCCCGCTGGTGCCTTTCCCCTGGGCCTAGGCCTCGGTTGAGGCCTCCTTGGAGAGGAGGTTGCTGGCAGGGGCTGTCTCCACAGTGCAAGGTGCTGGAGCTCAGAGGGCCTCGTCAGAGGGAAGGGACCAGCAAGGGGCTGGATGCCCAAGACCTCTATGGCCCAGCAGCCTCAGGGCAGCAGGGAGAGCAAGAGGCCCAACTTGCCCCTAGGTCGGCTCTGCCACTTCCCACACAGGCGGCCAGCCCAGCAGCTGCCTGACAGACTCTGGCTCCCCCGAGCTCTCTGCCGGTGCAGGGGGCAGATCAGACGTGTGCATGTGGTTCTGCCTTGGCCTGGGAGTGTGGACACCCTGCCTTGCCCCCAGGCTCAGGGGCAAGGGCCCAGAGAGAGCACCACCCTGAAGCGCTTTTCTTCCGGGCTTAGGCGCATTGTGCCCGCCTGCTGGTAACAGTGGCCGGGAGCGCTTGCAAACCGGCCTTTGGAGGCAGCCGGGGAGGTCTTCCAGTGGGGGAGGGCCGGTTGTGCTCAGAGGCCCCACAGGCCAGGGGCAGGACCCAGCAGGGCCCCTGCCCCTGGCCAGACTTACCCAGACCTTCCTGGCCTCCGGGGGTACTGCCCAACAAGGGGCAGGCTGCGGGGACTGGGTCCAGACATGCTCGGGCGCCTCCCCTGGCTCATCCCCGCTGGTGCCTTTCCCCTGGGCCTAGGCCTCGGTTGAGGCCTCCTTGGAGAGGAGGTTGCTGGCAGGGGCTGTCTCCACACTGCAAGGTGCTGGAGCTCAGAGGGCCTCGTCAGAGGGAAGGGACCAGTAAGGGGCTGGATGCCCAAGACGTCTTTGGCCCAGCAGCCTCAGGGCAGCAGGGAGAGCAAGAGGCCCAACTTGCCCCTAGGGCGGCTCTGCCCCTTCCCACACAGGCGGCCAACCCAGCAGCTGCCTGACAGACTCTGGCTCCCCCAAGATCTCTGCCGGTGTAGGGGACAGGAACAGACGTGGGCATGTGGTTCTGCCTTGGCCTGGGAGTGTGTTCCCCATGCCTTGCCCCCAGGCTCAGGGGCAAGGGCCCGGAGAGAGCACCACCCCGAAGCGCTTTTCTCCCGGGCTTGGGAGCATTGTGCAAGTCTGGCGTGAACAGCGGGTGGGAGTGTTGGCAAACAGGACTTTGGAGGCAGCCGGGGAGGTCTTCCAGTGGGAGAGGGCCGGTTGTGCTCAGAGGCCCCACAGGCCAGGGGCAGGACCCAGTAGGTCCCCTGCCCCTGGCCAGCCTTTCCCAGACCTTCCTGGCCTCCGGGGGTACTGCCCCACCAAGGGGCAGGCTGCGGGGACTGGGTCCAGACATGCCTGGGCGCCTCCCCAGGCTCATCCCCGCTGGTGCCTTTCCCCTGGTCCTAGGTCTCGGTTGAGGCCTCCTTGGAGAGGAGGTTGCTGGCAGGGGCTGTCTCCACACTGCAAGGTGCTGGAGCTCAGAGGGCCTCGTCAGAGGGAGGGGACAAGCAAAGGGCTGGATGTCCAAGACCTCTTTGGCCCAGCAGCCTCAGGGCAGCAGGGAGAGCAAGAGGCCCAACTTGCCCCTATGTCGGCTCTGCCCCTTCCCACAAAGGCGGCCAGCCCAGCAGCTGCCTGACAGACTCTGGCTCCCCCGAGCTCTCTGCCGGTGCAGGGGTCAGGAACAGACGTGTGCATGTGGTTCTGCCTTGGCCTGGGAGTGTGTTCCTCCTGCCTGGCCCCCAGGCTCAGGTGCAAGGACCCGGAAAGAGCACCACCCCGAAGCGCTTTTCTCCCGGGCTTGGGAGCATTGTGCGCACTTGGTGGGAACAGTGGGCGGGAGTGCGTGCAAAACGGCCTTTGGAGGCAGCCGGGGAGGTCTTCCAGTGGGAGAGTGCCGGTTGTGCTCAGAGGCCCCACAGGCCAGGGGCAGGACCCAGCAGGTCCCCTGCCCCTGGTCAGACTTGCCCAGACCTTCCTGGCCTCCAGGGGTACTGCCCCACCAAGGGGCAGGCTGCGGGAACTGGGTCCAGACATGCCCGGGCGCCTCCCCAGGCTCATCCCCGCTGGTGCTTTTCCCCTGGGCCTAGGCCTCGGTTGAGGCCTCCTTGGAGAGGAGATTGCTGGCAGGTGCTGTCTCCACACTGCAAGGTGCTGGAGCTCAGAGGGCCTCGTCAGAGGGAAGGGACCAGCAAAGGGCTGGATGCCCAAGACGTCTTTGGCCCAGCAGCCTCAGGGCAGCAGGGAGAGCAAGAGGCCCAACTTGCCCCTAGGTCGGCTCTGCCCCTTCCCACACAGGCGGCCAGCCCAGCACCTGCCTGAGAGACTCTGGCTCCCCCGAGCTCTCTGCCGGTGTAGGGGGCAGGAACAGACGTGTTCATGTCGTTCTGTCTTGGCCTGGGAGTGTGTTCCCCCTGCCTGGCCCGCAGGCTTAGGGGCAAGGGCCCGGAGAGAGCACCACCCCGAAGCGCTTTTCTCCCGGGCTTGGGAGCATTGTGCGTGCCTGGCGGGAACAGCGGGCGGGAGTGCTTGCAAACCGGCCTTTGGAGGCAGACGGGGAGGTCTTCCAGCGCGAGAGTGCCGGTTGTGCTCAGACGTCCAACAGGCCAGGGGCAGGACCCAGCACTGTCCCTGCCCCTGGCAGCCTTGCACAGACCTTCATGGCCTCCGGGGGTACTGCCCCACCAAGGGGCAGGCTGCGGGGACTGGGTCCAGACATGCCCGGGCGCCTCCCCAGGCTCATCCCCGCTGGTGTCTTTCCCCTAGGCCTAGGCCTCGGTTGAGGCCTCATTGGAGAGGAGGTTGCTGGCAGGGGCTGTCTCCACACTGCAAGGTGCTGGAGCTCAGAGGGCCTCGTCAGAGGGAAGGGACCAGCAAGGGGCTGGATGCCCAAGACCTCTTTGGCCCAGCAGCCTCAGGGCAGCAGGGAGAGGAAGAGGCCCAACTTGCCCCTAGGTCGGCTCTAACCCTTCCCACACAGGCGGCCAGCCCAGCACCTGCCTGACAGACTCTGGCTCCCCAGAGCTCTCTGCCGGTGCAGGGCTCAGGAACAGACGTGTGCATGTGGTTCTGCCTTGGTCTGGGAGTGTGGACCCACTGCCTGGCCCCCAGGCTCAGGGGCAAGGGCCCGGAGAGAGCACCACCCCGAAGCGCTTTTCTCCCGGGCTTGGGAGCATTGTGCGAGCCTGGCGTGAACAGCGGGCGGGAGTGTTTGCAAACAGGACTTTGGAGGCAGCTGGGGAGGTCTTCCAGTGGGAGAGGGCCGGTTGTGCTCAGAGGCCTCACAGGCCAGGGGCAGGACCCAGCAGGGCCCCTGCCCCTGGCCAGCCTTGCCCAGACCTTCCTGGCCTCCGGGGGTACTGCCCCACCAAGGGGCAGGCTGCGGGGACTGGGTCCAGACATGTCCGTGCGCCTCCCCAGGATCATCCCCGCTGGTGCTTTTCCCCTGGGCGTAGGCCTCGGTTGAGGCCTCTTTGGAGAGGAGGTTGCTGGCAGGGGCTGTCTCCACACTGCAAGGTGCTGGAGCTCAGAGGGCCTCGTCAGAGGGAAGGGACCAGCAAAGGGCTGGATGCCCAAGACCTCTTTGACCCAGCAGCCTCAGAGCAGCAGGGAGAGCAAGAGGCCCAACTTGCCCCTAGGTCGGCTCTGCCCCTTCCCACACAGGCGGCCAGCCCAGCAGCTGCCTGACAGACTTTGGCTCCCCCGAGCTCTCTGCCGGTGCATGGGGCAGGAACAGACGTGTGCATGTCGTTCTGCCTTGGCCTGGGAGTGTGGACACCCTGCCTGGCCCCCAGGCTCAGGGGAAAGGGCCCGGAGAGAGCGTCACCCCGAGGCGATTTTCTCCCGGGCTTGGGAGCGTTGTGCGCCCTTGGTTGGAACAGTGGGCGGGAGTGCTTGCAAACCGGCCTTTGGAGGCAGCCGGGGACGTCTTCCAGTGGGAGAGGGCCGGTTGTGCTCAGAGGCCCCACAGGCCAGGGGCAGGACCCAGCAGGTCCCCTGCCCCTGGCCAGCCTTTCCCAGACCTTCCTCGCCTCCGGGGGTACTGCCCCACCAAGGGGCAGGCTGCGGGGACTGGGTCCATACATGCCCGGGCGCCTCCCCAGGCTCATCCCCGCTGGTGCCTTTCCCCTGTGCCTAGGCCTCGGTTTAGGCCTCCTTGGAGAGGAGGTTCCTGGCAGGGGCTGTCTCCACACTGCAAGGTGCTGGAGCTCAGAGGGCCTCGTCAGAGGGAAGGGACCAGCAAGGGGTTGGATGCCCAAGACCTCTTTGGCCAAGCAGCCTCAGGGCAGCAGGGAGGGCAAGAGGCCCAACTTGCCCCTAGGTCGGCTCTGCCACTTCCCACACAGGCGGCCAGCCCAGCAGCTGCCTGACAGACTCTGGCTCCCCCGAGCTCTCTGCCGGTGCAGGGGGCAGGAACAGACGTGTGCATATGGTTCTGACTTGGCCTGGGAGTGTGGACACCGTGCCTTGCCCCCAGGTTCAGGGGCAAGGGCCCGGAGAGAGCACCACCCTGAAGCGCTTTTCTCCCGGGCTTGGGAGCATTGTGCACGCCTGCTGGGAACAGTGGGCGGGAGCGCTTGCAAACCGGCCTTTGGAGGCACCCGGGGAGGTCTTCCAGTGGGAGAGGGCCGGTTGTGCTCAGAGGCCCCACAGGCCAGGGGCAGGACGCAGCAGGGCCCCTGCCCCTGGCCAGCCTTGCCCAGACCTTCCTGGCCTCCGGGGGTACTGCCCCACCAAGGGGCAGGCTGCGGGGACTGGGTCCAGACATGCTCGGGCGCCTCCCCTGGCTCATCCCCGCTGGTGCCTTTCCCCTGGGCCTAGGCCTCGGTTGAGGCCTCCTTGGAGAGGAGGTTGCTGGCAGGGGCTGTCTCCACACTGCAAGGTGCTGGAGCTCAGAGGGCCTCGTCAGAGGGAAGGGACCAGCAAAGGGCTGGATGCCCAAGACGTCTTTGGCCCAGCAGCCTCAGGGCAGCAGGGAGAGCAAGAGGCCCAACTTGCCCCTAGGTCGGCTCTGCCCCTTCCCACACAGGCGGCCAACCCAGCAGCTGCCTGCCAGACTCTGGCTCCCCCAAGCTCTCTGCCGGTGCAGGGGACAGGAACAGACGTGGGCATGTGGTTCTGCCTTGGCCAGGGAGTGTGTTCCCCGTGCCTTGCCCCCAGGCTCAGGGGCAAGGGCCCGGAGAGAGAACCACCCCAATGCGCTTTTCTCCCGAGCTTGGGAGCATTGTGCGAGCCTGGCGTGAACAGCGGGTGGGAGTGTTAGCAAACAGGACTTTGGAGGCAGCCGGGGAGGTCTTCCAGTGGGAGAGGGCCGGTTGTGCTCAGAGGCCTCACAGGCCAGGGGCAGGACCCAGCAGGGCCCCTGACCCTGGCCAGCCTTGCCCAGACCTTCCTGGCCTCCGGGGGTACTGCCCCACCAAGGGGCAGGCTGCGGGGACTGGGTCCAGACATCCCCGGGCGCCTCCCCAGGCTCATCCCCGCTGGTGCCTTTCCCCTGGGCCTAGGCCTCGGTTGAGGCCTCCTTGGAGAGTAGGTTGCTGGCAGGGGCTGTCTCCACACTGCAAGGTGCTGGAGATCAGAGGGCCTCGTCAGAGGGAAGGGACCAGCAAAGGGCTGGATGCACAAGACCTCTTTGACCCAGCAGCCTCAGGGCAGCAGGGAGAGCAAGAGGCCCAACTTGCCCCTAGGTCGGCTCTGCCCCGTCCCACACAGGCGGCCAGCCCAGCAGCAGCCTGGCAGTCTCTGGCTCCCCCGAGCTCTCTGCCGGTGTAGGGGGCAGGAACAGACGTGTGCATGTCGTTCTGCCTTGGCCTGGGAGTGTGTTCCCCCTGCCTGGCCCCCAGGCTCAGGGGCAAGGGCCCGGTGAGAGCACCACCCCGAAGCGCTTTTCTCCCGGGCTTGGGAGCATTGTGCGTGCCTGGCGGGAACAGCGGGCGGGAGTGCTTGCAAACCAGCCTTTCGAGGCAGACGGGGAGGTCTTCCAGCGGGAGAGTGCCGGTTGTGCTCAGACGCCCCACAGGCCAGGGGCAGGACCCAGCAGTGTCCCTGCCCCTGGCAGCCTTGCCCAGACCTTCCTGGCCTCCGGGGGTACTGCCCCACCAAGGGGCAGGCTGCGGGGACTGGGTCCAGACATGCCCGGGCGCCTCCCCAGGCTCATCCCCGCTGGTGCCATTCCCCTGGGCCTAGGCCTCGGTTGAGGACTCCTTGGAGAGGAGGTTGCTGGCAGGGGCTGTCTCCACACTGCAAGGTGCTGGAGCTCAGAGGGCCTCGTCAGAGGGAAGGGACCAGTAAGGGGCTGGATGCCCAAGACGTCTTTGGCCCAGCAGCCTCAGGGCAGCAGGGAGAGCAAGAGGCCCAACTTGCCCCTAGGTCGGCTCTGCCCCTTCCCACACAGGCGGCCAACTCAGCAGCTGCCTGACAGACTCTGGCTCCCCCAAGCTCTCTGCCAGTGCAGGGGACAGGAACAGACGTGGGCATGTGGTTCTGCCTTGGCCTGGGAGTGTGTTCCCCCTGCCTTGCCCCCAGGCTCAGGGGCAAGGGCCCGGAGAGAGCACCACCCCGAAGCGCTTTTCTCCCGGGCTTGGGAGCATTGTGCGAGCCTGGCGTGAACAGCGGGCGGGAGTGTTTGCAAACAGGACTTTGGAGGCAGCTGTGGAGGTCTTCCAGTGGGAGAGGGCCGGTTGTGCTCAGAGGCCTCACAAGCCAGGGGCAGGACCCAGCAGGTCCCCTGCCCCTGGCCAGCCTTGCCCAGACCTTCCTGGCCTCCGGGGGTACTGCCCCACCAAGGGGCAGGCTGCGGGGACTGGGTCCAGACATGCCTGGGCGCCTCCCCAGGCTCATCCCCGCTGGTGCCTTTCCCCTGGGCATAGGCCTCGGTTGTTGCCTCCTTGGAGAGGAGGTTGCTGGCAGGGGCTGTCTCCACACTGCAAGGTGCTGGAGCTCAGAGGGCCTCGTCAGCGGGAAGGGACCAGCAAGGGGCTGGGTGCCCAAGACCTCTTTGGCCCAGCAGCCTCAGGGCAGCAGGGAGAGCATGAGGCCCAACTTGCCCCTAGGTCGGCTCTGCCCCTTCCCACACAGGCAGCCAACCCAGCAGCTGCCTGATAGACTCTGGCTCCCCCGAGCTCTCTGCCGGTGTAGGGGGCAGGAACAGACGTGTTCATGTCGTTCTGTCTTGGCCTGGGAGTGTGTTCCCCCTGCCTGGCCCGCAGGCTTAGGGGCAAGGGCCCGGAGAGAGCACCACCCCGAAGCGCTTTTCTCCCGGGCTTGGGAGCATTGTGCGTGCCTGGCGGGAACAGCGGGCGGGAGTGCTTGCAAACCGGCCTTTGGAGGCAGACGGGGAGGTCTTCCAGCGCGAGAGTGCCGGTTGTGCTCAGACGTCCAACAGGCCAGGGGCAGGACCCAGCACTGTCCCTGCCCCTGGCAGCCTTGCACAGACCTTCCTGGCCTCCGGGGGTACTGCCCCACCAAGGGGCAGGCTGCGGGGACTGGGTCCAGACATGCCCGGGCGCCTCCCCAGGCTCATCCCCGCTGGTGTCTTTCCCCTAGGCCTAGGCCTCGGTTGAGGCCTCATTGGAGAGGAGGTTGCTGGCAGGGGCTGTCTCCACACTGCAAGGTGCTGGAGCTCAGAGGGCCTCGTCAGAGGGAAGGGACCAGCAAGGGGCTGGATGCCCAAGACCTCTTTGGCCCAGCAGCCTCATGGCAGCAGGGAGAGGAAGAGGCCCAACTTGCCCCTAGGTCGGCTCTGCCCCTTCCCACACAGCCGGCCAGCCCAGTACCTGCCTGACAGACTCTGGCTCCCCAGAGCTCTCTGCCGGTGCAGGGGTCAGGAACAGACGTGTGCATGTGGTTCTGCCTTGGTCTGGGAGTGTGGACCCACTGCCTGGCCCCCAGGCTCAGGGGCAAGGGCCCGGAGAGAGCACCACCCCGAAGCGCTTTTCTCCCGGGCTTGGGAGCATTGTGCGAGCCTGGCGTGAACAGCAGGCGGGAGTGTTTGCAAACAGGACTTTGGAGGCAGCTGGGGAGGTCTTCCAGTGGGAGAGGGCCGGTTGTGCTCAGAGGCCTCACAGGCCAGGGGCAGGACCCAGCAGGGCCCCTGACCCTGGCCAGCCTTGCCCAGACCTTCCTGGCCTCCGGGGGCACTGCCCCACCAAGGGGCAGGCTGCTGGGACTGGGTCCAGACATGTCCGTGCGCCTCCCCAGGATCATCCCCGCTGGTGCTTTTCCCCTGGGCGTAGGCCTCGGTTGAGGCCTCTTTGGAGAGGAGGTTGCTGGCAGGGGCTGTCTCCACACTGCAAGGTGCTGGAGCTCAGAGGGCCTCGTCAGAGGGAAGGGACCAGCAAAGGGCTGGATGCCCAAGACCTCTTTGACCCAGCAGCCTCAGGGCAGCAGGGAGAGCAAGAGGCCCAACTTGCCCCTAGGTCGGCTCTGCCCCGTCCCACACAGGCAGCCAGCCCAGCAGCAGCCTGGCAGTCTCTGGCTCCCCCGAGCTCTCTGCCGGTGTAGGGGGCAGGAACAGACGTGTGCATGTCGTTCTGCATTGGCCTGGGAGTGTGTTCCAACTGCCTGGCCCCAGGCTCAGGGGCAAGGGCCCGGAGAGAGCACCACCCCGAAGCGCTTTTCTCCCGGGCTTGGGAGCATTGTGCGTGCCTGGCGGGAACAGCGGGCGGGAGTGCTTGCAAACCGGCCTTTGGAGGCAGACGGGGAGGTCTTCCAGCGGGAGAGTGCCGGTTGTGCTCAGACGCCCCACAGGCCAGGGGCACGACCCAGCAGGGCCCCTGCCCCTCGCAGCCTTGCGCAGACCTTCCTGGCCTCCGGGGGTACTGCCCCACCAAGGGGCAGGCTGCGGGGACTGGGTCCAGACATGCCCGTGCGCCTCCACTGGCTCATCTCCGCTGGTGCCTTTCCCCTGGGCCTAGGCCTCGGTTGAGGACTCCTTGGAGAGGAGGTTGCTGGCAGGGGCTGTCTCCACACTGCAAGGTGCTGGAGCTCAGAGGGCCTCGTCAGAGGGAAGGGACCAGCAAGGGGCTGGATGCCCAAGACCTATTTGGCCCAGCAGCCTCAGGGCAGCAGGGAGAGCAAGAGGCCTAACTTGCCCCTAGGTCGGCTCTGCCCCTTCCCACACAGGCGGCCAGCCCAGCAGCTGCCTGACAGACTCTGGCTCCCCCCAGCTCTCTGCCGGTGGAGGGGGCAGGAACAGACGTGTGCATGTGGTTCTGCCTTGGCCTGGGACTGTGGATCCCCTGCCTGGCCCCCAGGCTCAGGGACAGGGGCCCGGAGAGACCACCACCCCGAAGCGCTTTTCTCCGGGGTTTTGGAACATTGTGTGTGCCTGGCGGGAACAGCGAGTGGGAATGCTTGCAAACCGGCCTTTGGGGGCAGCCGGGGAGGTCCTCCATGGTCCCTGAGAGAACACCACCCCGAAGCGCTTTTCTCACGGTCTTGGGAGCATTGTGCGCGGCTGGCGGGAACAGCGGGCATGAGTGCTTGCAAACTGTCCTTTGGAGGCAGCCGGGGAGGTCTTCCAAGGGCCGGACTGATCACCACCCCAAAATGCTTTTCTCTCGGGCTTGGGAGCATTGTGCGCGGCTGTCGGGAACAACGGACATGAATGCTTGCAAACTGGCCTTTGGAGGCAGCCCGGGAGGTCTTCCAAGGGCCCGGAGAGAGCACCACCCCAAAATGCTTTTCTCCCGGGCTTGGGAGCATTGTGCGTGGCTGGCGGAAGCAGCGGGAATGAGTACTTACAAACCGGCCTTTGGAGGCAGCCGGGGAGGTCTTGAAAGTGCCCGGAGAGAGCACCACCCCGAAGCGCTTTTCTCCCGGGCTTGGGAACATTGTGCGCGGCTGGCGGGAACAGCAGGCAGGACTGCTTGCAAACTGGCCTTTGGAGGCAGCCGGGGAGGTCTTCCAAGGGCCCGGAGTGAGCACCACCCCAAAATGCTTTTCTCCCGGGCTTGGGAGCATTGTGCGCGGCTGGTGGGAACAACGGGCATGAGTGCTTGCAAACCGGCCTTTGGAGGCAGCCGGGGACGTCTTCCAAGGGCCCGGAGAGAGCACCACCCCAAAGCGCTTTTCTCCCGGGCTTGGGAGCATTGTGCGCGGCTGGTGGGAACAACGGGCATGAGTGCTTGCAAACCGGCCTTTGGAGGCAGCCGGGGACGTCTTCCAAGGGCCCGGAGAGAGCACCACCCCAAAATGCTTTTCTCCCGGGCTTGGGAGCATTGTGCGCGGCTGGTGGGAACAACGGGCATGAGTGCTTGCAAACCGGCCTTTGGAGGCAGCCGGGGACGACTTCCAAGGGCCCGGAGAGATCACCACCCCGAAGCACTTTTCTCCCGGGCTTGGGAGCATTGTGCGTGGCTGGCGGGAACAGCAGGAAGGAGTCCTTGCAAACCGGCCTTTGG
Source organism: Dama dama (assembly GCF_033118175.1). Classification (NCBI taxonomy): domain Eukaryota; kingdom Metazoa; phylum Chordata; class Mammalia; order Artiodactyla; family Cervidae; genus Dama; species Dama dama. The sequence goes on from NW_026870970.1 coordinate 882,285, forward strand.
AGGCAGCGGGGGAGGTCTTCCAAGGGCCTGTAGAGAGCACCACCCCGAAGCGCTTTTCTCCCGGGCTTGGGAGTATTGTGCGCGGGTGGCAGGAACAGCAGGCAGGAGTGCTTGAAAACCGGCCTTTGCAGGCAGCCGGGGAGGTCTTCCAGGGCCCGGTGTGAGCACCACCCCAAAAAGCTTTTCTCCCGGGCTTGGGAGCATTGTGCGCGGCTGGTGGGAACAGCGGGCATGAGTGCTTGCAAACTGGCCACTGGAGGCAGCCGGGGAGGTCTTCCAAGGGCTTGTAGAGAGCACCACCCCAAAATGCTTCTCTCCCGGGCTTGGGAGCATTGTGCGTGGCTGGCGGGAACAGCAGGAAGGAGTCCTTGCAAACCGGCCTTTGGAGGCAGCCGGGGAGGTCTTCCAAGGGCCTGTAGAGAGCACCACCCCGAAGCGCTTTTCTCCCGGGCTTGGGAGCATTGTGCGCAGGTGGCGGGAACAGCAGGCAGGAGTGCTTGAAAACCGTCCTTTGGAGGCAGCCGGGGAGGTCTTCCAGGGCCCGGTGTGAGCACCACCCCAAAAAGCTTTTCTCCCGGGCTTGGGAGCATTGTGCGCGGCTGGCGGGAACAGCAGGCAGGAGTGCTTGAAAACCGGCCTTTGCAGGCAGCTGGGGAGGTCTTCCAGGGCCCGGTGTGAGCACCACCCCAAAAAGCTTTTCTCCCGGGCTTGGGAGCATTGTGCGCGGCTGGTGGGAACAGCGGACATGAGTGCTTGCAAACTGGCCATTGGAGGCAGCCGGGGAGGTCTTCCAAGGGCCCGGAGTGAGCACCACCCCAAAATGCTTTTCTCCCGGGCTTGGGAGCATTGTGCGTGGCTAGCGGGAACAGCAGGAAGGAGTCCTTGCAAACCGGCCTTTGGAGGCAGCCGGGGAGGTCTTCCAAGGGCCTGTAGAGAGCACCACCCCGAAGCGCTTTTCTCCCGCGCTTGGGAGCATTCTGCGCGGGTGGCGGGAACAGCAGGCAGGAGTGCTTGAAAACCGTCCTTTGGAGGCAGCCGGGGAGGTCTTCCAGGGCCCGGTGTGAGCACCACCCCAAAATGCTTTTCTCCCGGGCTTGGGAGCATTGTGCGCGGATGGCGGGAACAGCGAGTCGGAGTGCTTCCAAACCGGCCTTTGGGGGCACCCCGGGAGGTCTTCCATGGGCACGGAGAGAACACCACCCCGAAGCGCTTTTCTCCGGGGTTTTGGAGGATTGTGCGTGGCTGGCGGGAACAGCGAGTGGGAGTGCTTGCAAACCGGCCTTTGGGGGCAGCCAGGGAGGTCCTCCATTGGCACGGAGAGAACACCACCCCGAAGCGCTTTTCTCCCGGGCTTGGGAGCAATGTGCGAGGCTGGCGGGAACAGCGGGCGGGAGTGCTTGCAAACCGGCCTTTGGAGGCAGCTTGGGAGGTCTTCCAAGGGCCCGGAGAGAGCACCATCCCGAAGCACTTTTCTCACGGAATTGGGAGCATTGTTCGCGGCTGTCGGGAACAGAGGACATGAGTGCTTGCAAACCGGCCTTTAGAGGCAGCCGGGGAGTCTTCCAAGGGCCCGGAGAGAGACCACCTCAAAATGCTTTTCTCCCGGGCTTGGGAGCATTGTGTGCGGCTGGCGGGTCAGCGGGAGGGAGTTCTTGAAAACCAGCCTTTGGAGGCAGCCGGGGAGGTCTTCCAAGGGCCGGGAGAGAGCACCACCCCGAAGCGCTTTTCTCCCGGGCTTGGGAGCATTGTGCGCGGCTGGCGGGAACAGCGGGATTGAGTGCTTGCAAACCGGCCTTTGGAGGCAGCCGGGGAGGTCTTCCAAGGGCCGGGAGAGAGCACCACCCCGAAGCGCTTTTCTCCTAGGCTTGGGAGCATTGTGCGCGGCTGGCGGGAACAGCGGGCATGAGTGCTTGCAAACCGGCCTTTAGAGACAAACGGGGAGGTCTTCCAAGGGCCCGTAGAGAGCACCACCCCGAAGCGCTTTTCTCCCGTGATTGGGAGCATTGTGCGTGCCTGGCGGGAACAGCGGGCGGGAGTGTTGGCAAACCCGCCTTTGAAGGCATCCGGGGAGGTCTTCCAGTGGGAGAGGGCCGGTTGTGCTCAGAGGCCCCACAGGCCAGGGGCAGGACCCAGCAGGGACCCTGCCCCTGGCCAGCCTTGCCCAGACCTTCCTGGCCTCCGGGGGTACTGCCCCACCAAGGGGCAGGCTGCGGGGACTGGGTCCTGATATACCCGTGCGCCTCCACTTGCTCATACCCGCTGGTGCCTTTCCCCTGGGCCTAGGCTTCGGTTGAGGCCTCCTTGGAGAGGAGGTTGCTGGCAGGGTCTGTCTCCACACTGCAAGGTGCTGGAGCTCAGAGGGCCTCGTCAGAGGGAAGGGACCAGCAAGGGGCTGGATGCCCAAGACCTCTTTGGCACAGCAGCCTCAGGGCAGCAGGGAGAGCAAGAGGCCCAACTTGCCCCTAGGTCGGCTCTGCCCCTTCCCACACAGGCGGCCAGCCCAGCAGCTGCCTGACAGACTCTGGCTCCCCCCAGCTCTCTGCCGGTGGAGGGGGCAGGAACAGACGTGTGCATGTTGTTGTGCCTTGGCCTGGGACTGTGGATCCCCTGCCTGGCCCCCAGGCTCAGGGGCAAGGGCCCGGAGAGACCACCACACCGAAGCGCTTTTCTCCCGGGCTTGGGAGCATTGTGCGCGCCTGGCGGGAACAGTGGGCGGGAGTGCTTGCAAACCGGCCTTTGGAGGCAGCCGGGGAGGTCTTCCAGTGGGAGAGGGCCGGTTGTGCTCAGAGGCCCCACAGGCCAGGGGCAGGACCCAGCAGGGCCCCTGCCCCTGGCCAGCCTTGCCCAGACCTTCCTGGCCTCCGGGGGTACTGCCCCACCAAGGGGCAGGCTGCGGGGACAGGGTCCAGACATGCCCGGGCGCCTCCCCTGGCTCAACCCCGCTGGTGCCTTTCCCCTGGGCCTAGGCCTCGGTTGAGGCCTCCTTGGAGAGGAGATTGCTGGCAGGGGCTGTCTCCACACTGCAAGGTGCTGGAGCTCAGAGGGCCTCGTCAGAGGGAAGGGACCAGTAAGGGGCTGGATGCCCAAGACGTCTTTGGCCCTGCAGCCTCAGGGCAGCAGGGAGAGCAAGAGGCCCAACTTGCCCCTAGGTCGGCTCTGCCCCTTCCCACACAGGCGGCCAGCCCAGCAGCTGCCTGACAGACTCTGGCTCCCCCGAGCTCTCTGCCGGTGCAGGGGACAGGAACAGACGTGTGCATGTGTTTCTGCCTTGGTCTGGGAGTGTGTTCCCCCTGCCTTGCCCACAGGCTCAGGGGCAAGGGCCCGGAGAGAGCACCACCCCGAAGCGCTTTTCTCCCGGGCTTGGGAGCATTGTGCGCGCCTGGCGGGAACAGTGGGCGGGAGTGCTTGCAAACCGGCCTTTGGAGGCAGCCGGGGAGGTCTTCCAGTGGGAGAGGGCCGGTTGTGCTCAGAGGCCCCACAGGCCATGGGGAGGACCCAGCAGGGCCCCTGCCCCTGGCCAGCCTTGCCCAGATCTTCCTGGCCTCCGGGGGTACTGCCCCACCAAGGGGCAGGCTGCGGGGACTGGGTCCAGACATGCCCGGGCGCCTCCCCAGGCTCATCCCCGCTGGTGCCTTTCCCCTGGGCCTAGGCCTCGGTTGAGGCCTCCTTGGAGAGGATGTTGCTGGCAGGGGCTGTCTCCACACTGCAAGGTGCTGGAGCTCAGAGGGCCTCGTCAGAGGGAAGGGACCAGCAAGGGGCTGGATGCCCAAGACCTCTTTGGCCCAGCAGCCTCAGGGCAGCAGGGAGAGGAAGAGGCCCAACTTGCCCCTAGGTCGGCTCTGCCCCTTCCCACACAGGCGGCCAGCCCAGCAGCTGCCTGACAGACTCTGGCTCCCCCGAACTCTCTGCCGGTGCAGGGGTCAGGAACAGACGTGTGCATGTGGTTCTGCCTTGGTCTGGGAGTGTGGACAAACTGCCTGGACCCAAGGCTCAGGGGCAAGGGCCCGAGGAGAGCACCACCCCGAAGCGCTTTTCTCCCGGGCTTGGGAGCATTGTGCGTGCCTGGCGGGAACAGCGGGCGGGAGTGTTGGCAAACTGGCCTTTGGAGCGAGCCGGGGAGTTCTTCCAGTGGGAGAGGGCCGGTTGTGCTCAGAGGCCCCACAGGCCAGGGGCAGGACCCAGCAGGGCCCCTGCCCCTGGCCAGCCTTGCCCAGACCTTCCTGGCCTCCGGGGGTACTGCCCCACCAAGGGGCAGGCTGCGGGGACTGGGTCCAGACATGCCCGGGCGCCTCCCCAGGCTCATCCCCGCTGGTGCCTTTCCCCTGGGCCTAGGCCTCGGTTGAGGCCTCCTTGGAGAGGAGGTTGCTGGCAGGGGCTGTCTCCACACTGCAAGGTGCTGGAGCTCAGAGGGCCTCGTCAGAGGGAAGGGACCAGCAAGGGGCTGGATGCCCAAGACCTCTATGGCCCAGCAGCCTCAGGGCAGCAGGGAGAGCAAGAGGCCCAACTTGCCCCTAGGTCGGCTCTGCCACTTCCCACACAGGCGGCCAGCCCAGCAGCTGCCTGACAGACTCTGGCTCCCCCGAGCTCTCTGCCGGTGCAGGGGGCAGATCAGACGTGTGCATGTGGTTCTGCCTTGGCCTGGGAGTGTGGACACCCTGCCTTGCCCCCAGGCTCAGGGGCAAGGGCCCAGAGAGAGCACCACCCCGAAGCGCTTTTCTCCCGGGCTTGGGAGCATTGTGCAAGTCTGGCGTGAACAGCGGGTGGGAGTGTTGGCAAACAGGACTTTGGAGGCAGCCGGGGAGGTCTTCCAGTGGGAGAGGGCCGGTTGTGCTCAGAGGCCCCACAGGCCAGGGGCAGGACCCAGCAGGTCCCCTGCCCCTGGCCAGCCTTTCCCAGACCTTCCTGGCCTCCGGGGGTACTGCCCCACCAAGGGGCAGGCTACGGGGACTGGGTCCAGACATGGCCGGGCGCCTCCCCAGGCTCATCCCCGCTGGTGCCTTTCCCCTGGTCCTAGGTCTCGGTTGAGGCCTCCTTGGAGAGGAGGTTGCTGGCAGGGGCTGTCTCCACACTGCAAGGTGCTGGAGCTCAGAGGGCCTCGTCAGAGTGAAGGGACAAGCAAAGGGCTGGATGCCCAAGACCTCTTTGGCCCAGCAGCCTCAGGGCAGCAGGGAGAGCAAGAGGCCCAACTTGCCCCTAGGTCGGCTCTGCCCCTTCCCACAAAGGCGGCCAGCCCAGCAGCTGCCTGACAGACTCTGGCTCCCCCGAGCTCTCTGCCGGTGCAGGGGTCAGGAACAGACGTGTGCATGTGGTTCTGCCTTGGCCTGGGACTGTGGACCCCCTGCCTGGCCCCCAGGCTCAGGGGCAAGGGCCCGGAGAGAGCACCACCCCGAAGCGCTTTTCTCCCGGGCTTGGGAGCATTGTGCGCACTTGGTGGGAACAGTGGGCGGGAGTGCGTGCAAAACGGCCTTTGGAGGCAGCCGGGGAGGTCTTCCAGTGGGAGAGGGCCGGTTGTGCTCAGAGGCCCCACAGGCCAGGGGCAGGACCCAGCAGGTCCCCTGCCCCTGGTCAGACTTGCCCAGACCTTCCTGGCCTCCAGGGGTACTGCCCCACCACGGGGCAGGCTGCGGGGACTGGGTCCAGACATGCCCGGGCGCCTCCCCAGGCTCATCCCCGCTGGTGCCTTTCCCCTGGGCCTAGGCCTCGGTTGAGGCCTCCTTGGAGAGGAGATTGCTGGCAGGTGCTGTCTCCACACTGCAAGGTGCTGGAGCTCAGAGGGCCTCGTCAGAGGGAAGGGACCAGCAAAGGGCTGGATGCCCAAGACGTCTTTGGCCCAGCAGCCTCAGGGCAACAGGGAGAGCAAGAGGCCCAACTTGCCCCTAGGTCGGCTCTGCCCCTTCCCACACAGGCGGCCAGCCCAGCACCTGCCTGAGAGACTCTGGCTCCCCCGAGCTCTCTGCCGGTGTAGGGGGCAGGAACAGACGTGTTCATGTCGTTCTGTCTTGGCCTGGGAGTGTGTTCCCCCTGCCTGGCCCGCAGGCTTAGGGGCAAGGGCCCGGAGAGAGCACCACCCCGAAGCGCTTTTCTCCCGGGCTTGGGAGCATTGTGCGAGCCTGGCGTGAACAGCGGGCGGGAGTGTTTGCAAACAGGACTTTGGAGGCAGCCGTGGAGGTCTTCCAGTGGGAGAGGGCCGGTTGTGCTCAGTGGCCTCACAGGCCAGGGGCAGGACCCAGCAGGTCCCCTGCCCCTGGCCAGCCTTGCCCAGACCTTCCTGGCCTCCGGGGGTACGGCCCCACCAAGGGGCAGGCTGCGGGGACTGGGTCCAGACATGCCCGGGCGCCTCCCCAGGCTCATCCCCGCTGGTGCCTTTCCCCTGGGCATAGGCCTCGGTTGATGCCTCCTTGGAGAGGAGGTTGCTGGCAGGGGCTGTCTCCACACTGCAAGGTGCTGGAGCTCAGAGGGCCTCGTCAGAGGGAAGGGACCAGCAAGGGGCTGGATGCCCAAGACCTCTTTGGCCCAGCAGCCTCATGGCAGCAGGGAGAGGAAGAGGCCCAACTTGCCCCTAGGTCGGCTCTGCCCCTTCCCACACAGGCGGCCAGCCCAGTACCTGCCTGACAGACTCTGGCTCCCCAGAGCTCTCTGCCGGTGCAGGGGTCAGGAACAGACGTGTGCATGTGGTTCTGCCTTGGTCTGGGAGTGTGGACCCACTGCCTGGCCCCCAGGCTCAGGGGCAAGGGCCCGGAGAGAGCACCACCCCGAAGCGCTTTTCTCCCGGGCTTGGGAGCATTGTGCGAGCCTGGCGTGAACAGCAGGCGGGAGTGTTTGCAAACAGGACTTTGGAGGCAGCTGGGGAGGTCTTCCAGTGGGAGAGGGCCGGTTGTGCTCAGAGGCCTCACAGGCCAGGGGCAGGACCCAGCAGGGCCCCTGACCCTGGCCAGCCTTGCCCAGACCTTCCTGGCCTCCGGGGGCACTGCCCCACCAAGGGGCAGGCTGCTGGGACTGGGTCCAGACATGTCCGTGCGCCTCCCCAGGATCATCCCCGCTGGTGCTTTTCCCCTGGGCGTAGGCCTCGGTTGAGGCCTCTTTGGAGAGGAGGTTGCTGGCAGGGGCTGTCTCCACACTGCAAGGTGCTGGAGCTCAGAGGGCCTCGTCAGAGGGAAGGGACCAGCAAAGGGCTGGATGCCCAAGACCTCTTTGACCCAGCAGCCTCAGGGCAGCAGGGAGAGCAAGAGGCCCAACTTGCCCCTAGGTCGGCTCTGCCCCGTCCCACACAGGCAGCCAGCCCAGCAGCAGCCTGGCAGTCTCTGGCTCCCCCGAGCTCTCTGCCGGTGTAGGGGGCAGGAACAGACGTGTGCATGTCGTTCTGCATTGGCCTGGGAGTGTGTTCCAACTGCCTGGCCCCAGGCTCAGGGGCAAGGGCCCGGAGAGAGCACCACCCCGAAGCGCTTTTCTCCCGGGCTTGGGAGCATTGTGCGTGCCTGGCGGGAACAGCGGGCGGGAGTGTTGGCAAACCCGCCTTTGAAGGCATCCGGGGAGGTCTTCCAGTGGGAGAGGGCCGGTTGTGCTCAGAGGCCCCACAGGCCAGGGGCAGGACCCAGCAGGGACCCTGCCCCTGGCCAGCCTTGCCCAGACCTTCCTGGCCTCCGGGGGTACTGCCCCACCAAGGGGCAGGCTGCGGGGACTGGGTCCTGATATACCCGTGCGCCTCCACTTGCTCATACCCGCTGGTGCCTTTCCCCTGGGCCTAGGCTTCGGTTGAGGCCTCCTTGGAGAGGAGGTTGCTGGCAGGGTCTGTCTCCACACTGCAAGGTGCTGGAGCTCAGAGGGCCTCGTCAGAGGGAAGGGACCAGCAAGGGGCTGGATGCCCAAGACCTCTTTGGCACAGCAGCCTCAGGGCAGCAGGGAGAGCAAGAGGCCCAACTTGCCCCTAGGTCGGCTCTGCCCCTTCCCACACAGGCGGCCAGCCCAGCAGCTGCCTGACAGACTCTGGCTCCCCCCAGCTCTCTGCCGGTGGAGGGGGCAGGAACAGACGTGTGCATGTTGTTGTGCCTTGGCCTGGGACTGTGGATCCCCTGCCTGGCCCCCAGGCTCAGGGGCAAGGGCCCGGAGAGACCACCACACCGAAGCGCTTTTCTCCCGGGCTTGGGAGCATTGTGCGCGCCTGGCGGGAACAGTGGGCGGGAGTGCTTGCAAACCGGCCTTTGGAGGCAGCCGGGGAGGTCTTCCAGTGGGAGAGGGCCGGTTGTGCTCAGAGGCCCCACAGGCCAGGGGCAGGACCCAGCAGGGCCCCTGCCCCTGGCCAGCCTTGCCCAGACCTTCCTGGCCTCCGGGGGTACTGCCCCACCAAGGGGCAGGCTGCGGGGACAGGGTCCAGACATGCCCGGGCGCCTCCCCTGGCTCAACCCCGCTGGTGCCTTTCCCCTGGGCCTAGGCCTCGGTTGAGGCCTCCTTGGAGAGGAGATTGCTGGCAGGGGATGTCTCCACACTGCAAGGTGCTGGAGCTCAGAGGGCCTCGTCAGAGGGAAGGGACCAGTAAGGGGCTGGATGCCCAAGACGTCTTTGGCCCTGCAGCCTCAGGGCAGCAGGGAGAGCAAGAGGCCCAACTTGCCCCTAGGTCGGCTCTGCCCCTTCCCACACAGGCGGCCAGCCCAGCAGCTGCCTGACAGACTCTGGCTCCCCCGAGCTCTCTGCCGGTGCAGGGGACAGGAACAGACGTGTGCATGTGTTTCTGCCTTGGTCTGGGAGTGTGTTCCCCCTGCCTTGCCCACAGGCTCAGGGGCAAGGGCCCGGAGAGAGCACCACCCCGAAGCGCTTTTCTCCCGGGCTTGGGAGCATTGTGCGCGCCTGGCGGGAACAGTGGGCTGGAGTGCTTGCAAACCGGCCTTTGGAGGCAGCCGGGGAGGTCTTCCAGTGGGAGAGGGCCGGTTGTGCTCAGAGGCCCCACAGGCCATGGGGAGGACCCAGCAGGGCCCCTGCCCCTGGCCAGCCTTGCCCAGATCTTCCTGGCCTCCGGGGGTACTGCCCCACCAAGGGGCAGGCTGCGGGGACTGGGTCCAGACATGCCCGGGCGCCTCCCCAGGCTCATCCCCGCTGGTGCCTTTCCCCTGGGCCTAGGCCTCGGTTGAGGCCTCCTTGGAGAGGATGTTGCTGGCAGGGGCTGTCTCCACACTGCAAGGTGCTGGAGCTCAGAGGGCCTCGTCAGAGGGAAGGGACCAGCAAGGGGCTGGATGCCCAAGACCTCTTTGGCCCAGCAGCCTCAGGGCAGCAGGGAGAGGAAGAGGCCCAACTTGCCCCTAGGTCGGCTCTGCCCCTTCCCACACAGGCGGCCAGCCCAGCAGCTGCCTGACAGACTCTGGCTCCCCCGAACTCTCTGCCGGTGCAGGGGTCAGGAACAGACGTGTGCATGTGGTTCTGCCTTGGTCTGGGAGTGTGGACAAACTGCCTGGACCCCAGGCTCAGGGGCAAGGGCCCGAGGAGAGCACCACCCCGAAGCGCTTTTCTCCCGGGCTTGGGAGCATTGTGCGTGCCTGGCGGGAACAGCGGGCGGGAGTGTTGGCAAACTGGCCTTTGGAGCGAGCCGGGGAGTTCTTCCAGTGGGAGAGGGCCGGTTGTGCTCAGAGGCCCCACAGGCCAGGGGCAGGACCCAGCAGGGCCCCTGCCCCTGGCCAGCCTTGCCCAGACCTTCCTGGCCTCCGGGGGTACTGCCCCACCAAGGGGCAGGCTGCGGGGACTGGGTCCAGACATGCCCGGGCGCCTCCCCAGGCTCATCCCCGCTGGTGCCTTTCCCCTGGGCCTAGGCCTCGGTTGAGGCCTCCTTGGAGAGGAGGTTGCTGGCAGGGGCTGTCTCCACACTGCAAGGTGCTGGAGCTCAGAGGGCCTCGTCAGAGGGAAGGGACCAGCAAGGGGCTGGATGCCCAAGACCTCTATGGCCCAGCAGCCTCAGGGCAGCAGGGAGAGCAAGAGGCCCAACTTGCCCCTAGGTCGGCTCTGCCACTTCCCACACAGGCGGCCAGCCCAGCAGCTGCCTGACAGACTCTGGCTCCCCCGAGCTCTCTGCCGGTGCAGGGGGCAGATCAGACGTGTGCATGTGGTTCTGCCTTGGCCTGGGAGTGTGGACACCCTGCCTTGCCCCCAGGCTCAGGGGCAAGGGCCCCGAGAGAGCACCACCCCGAAGCGCTTTTCTCCCGGGCTTGGGAGCATTGTGCAAGTCTGGCGTGAACAGCGGGTGGGAGTGTTGGCAAACAGGACTTTGGAGGCAGCCGGGGAGGTCTTCCAGTGGGAGAGGGCCGGTTGTGCTCAGAGGCCCCACAGGCCAGGGGCAGGACCCAGCAGGTCCCCTGCCCCTGGCCAGCCTTTCCCAGACCTTCCTGGCCTCCGGGGGTACTGCCCCACCAAGGGGCAGGCTACGGGGACTGGGTCCAGACATGGCCGGGCGCCTCCCCAGGCTCATCCCCGCTGGTGCCTTTCCCCTGGTCCTAGGTCTCGGTTGAGGCCTCCTTGGAGAGGAGGTTGCTGGCAGGGGCTGTCTCCACACTGCAAGGTGCTGGAGCTCAGAGGGCCTCGTCAGAGTGAAGGGACAAGCAAAGGGCTGGATGCCCAAGACCTCTTTGGCCCAGCAGCCTCAGGGCAGCAGGGAGAGCAAGAGGCCCAACTTGCCCCTAGGTCGGCTCTGCCCCTTCCCACAAAGGCGGCCAGCCCAGCAGCTGCCTGACAGACTCTGGCTCCCCCGAGCTCTCTGCCGGTGCAGGGGTCAGGAACAGACGTGTGCATGTGGTTCTGCCTTGGCCTGGGACTGTGGACCCCCTGCCTGGCCCCCAGGCTCAGGGGCAAGGGCCCGGAGAGAGCACCACCCCGAAGCGCTTTTCTCCCGGGCTTGGGAGCATTGTGCGCACTTGGTGGGAACAGTGGGCGGGAGTGCGTGCAAAACGGCCTTTGGAGGCAGCCGGGGAGGTCTTCCAGTGGGAGAGGGCCGGTTGTGCTCAGAGGCCCCACAGGCCAGGGGCAGGACCCAGCAGGGCCCCTGCCCCTGGCCAGCCTTGCCCAGACCTTCCTGGCCTCCGGGGGTACTGCCCCACCAAGGGGCAGGCTGCGGGGACAGGGTCCAGACATGCCCGGGCGCCTCCCCTGGCTCAACCCCGCTGGTGCCTTTCCTCTGGGCCTAGGCCTCGGTTGAGGCCTCCTTGGAGAGGAGATTGCTGGCAGGGGCTGTCTCCACACTGCAAGGTGCTGGAGCTCAGAGGGCCTCGTCAGAGGGAAGGGACCAGTAAGGGGCTGGATGCCCAAGACGTCTTTGGCCCTGCAGCCTCAGGGCAGCAGGGAGAGCAAGAGGCCCAACTTGCCCCTAGCTCGGCTCTGCCCCTTCCCACACAGGCGGCCAGCCCAGCACCTGCCTGAGAGACTCTGGCTCCCCCGAGCTCTCTGCTGGTGCAGGGGACAGGAACAGACGTGTGCATGTGTTTCTGCCTTGGTCTGGGAGTGTGATCCCCCTGCCTTGCCCACAGGCTCAGGGGCAAGGGCCCGGAGAGAGCACCACCCCGAAGCGCTTTTCTCCCGGGCTTGGGAGCATTGTGCGCGCCAGGCGGGAACAGTGGGCGGGAGTGCTTGCAAACCGGCCTTTGGAGGCAGCCGGGGAGGTCTTCCAGTGGGAGAGGGCCGGTTGTGCTCAGAGGACCCACAGGCCATGGGGAGGACCCAGCAGGGCCCCTGCCCCTGGCCAGCCTTGCCCAGATCTTCCTGGCCTCCGGGGGTACTGCCCCACCAGGGGCAGGCTGCGGGGACTGGGTCCAGACATGCCCGGGCGCCTCCCCAGGCTCATCCCCGCTGGTGCCTTTCCCCTGGGCCTAGGCCTCGGTTGAGTCCTCCTTGGAGAGGATGTTGCTGGCAGGTGCTGTCTCCACACTGCAAGGTGCTGGAGCTCAGAGGGCCTCGTCAGAGGGAAGGGACCAGCAAGGGGCTGGATGCCCAAGACCTCTTTGGCCCAGCAGCCTCAGGGCAGCAGGGAGAGGAAGAGGCCCAACTTGCCCCTAGGTCGGCTCTGCCCCTTCCCACACAGGCGGCCAGCCCAGCACCTGCCTGACAGACTCTGGCTCCCCCGAACTCTCTGCCGGTGCAGGGGTCAGGAACAGACGTGTGCATGTGGTTCTGCCTTGGTCTGGGAGTGTGGACCCACTGCCTGGACCCCAGGCTCAGGGGCAAGGGCCCGGAGAGAGCACCACCCCGAAGCGCTTTTCTCCCGGGCTTGGGAGCATTGTGCGAGACTGGCGGGAACAGCGGGCGGGAGTGTTTGCAAACAGGACTTTGGAGGCAGCTGGGGAGGTCTTCCAGTGGGAGAGGGCCGGTTGTGCTCAGAGGCCTCACAGGCCAGGGGCAGGACCCAGCAGGGACCCTGCCCCTGGCCAGCCTTGCCCAGACCTTCCTGGCCTCCGGGGGTACTGCCCCACCAAGGGGCAGGCTGCGGGGACTGGGTCCAGACATGTCCGTGCGCCTCCCCAGGATCATCCCCGCTGGTGCTTTTCCACTGGGCGTAGGCCTCGGTTGAGGCCTCTTTGGAGAGGAGGTTGCTGGCAGGGGCTGTCTCCACACTGCAAGGTGCTGGAGCTCAGAGGGCCTCGTCAGAGGGAAGGGACCAGCAAAGGGTTGGATGCCCAAGACCTCTTTGACCCAGCAGCCTCAGGGCAGCAGGGAGAGCAAGAGGCCCAACTTGCCCCTAGGTCGGCTCTGCCCCGTCCCACACTGGCAGCCAGCCCAGCAGCAGCCTGGCAGTCTCTGGCTCCCCCGAGCTCTCTGCCGGTGTAGGGGGCAGGAACAGACGTGTGCATGTCGTTCTGCATTGGCCTGGGAGTGTGTTCCAACTGCCTGGCCCCCAGGCTCAGGGGCAAGGGCCTGGAGAGAGCACCACCCCGAAGCGCTTTTCTCCCGGGCTTGGGAGCATTGTGCGTGCCTGGCGGGAACAGCGGGCGGGAGTGCTTGCAAACCGGCCTTTGGAGGCAGACGGGGACGTCTTCCAGCGGGAGAGTGCCGGTTGTGGTCAGACGCCCCACAGGCCAGGGGCACGAACCAGCAGGGCCCCTGCCCCTCGCAGCCTTGCCCAGACCTTCCTGGCCTCCGGGGGTACTGCCCCACCAAGGGGCAGGCTGCGGGGACTGGGTCCAGACATGCCCGTGCGCCTCCACTGGCTCATCTCCGCTGGTGCCTTTCCCCTGGGCCTAGGCCTCGGTTGAGGCCTCCTTGGAGAGGAGGTTGCTGGCCGGGGCTGTCTCCACACTGCAAGGTGCTGGAGCTCAGAGGGCCTCGTCAGCGGGAAGGGACCAGCAAGCGGCTGGATGCCCAAGACCTCTTTGGCCCAGCAGCCTCAGGGCAGCAGGGAGAGCAAGAGGCCCAACTTGCCCCTAGGTCGGCTCTGCCCCTTCCCACACAGGCGGTCAGCCCAGCAGCTGCCTGACAGACTCTGGCTCCCCCCAGCTCTCTGCCGGTGGAGGGGGCAGGAACAGACGTGTGCATGTGGTTCTGCCTTGGCCTGGGACTGTGGATCCCCTGCCTGGCCCCCAGGCTCAGGGGCAGGGGCCCGGAGAGACCACCACCCCGAAGCGCTTTTCTCCGGGGTTTTGGAACATTGTGTGTGCCTGGCGGGAACAGCGAGTGGGAATGCTTGCAAACCGGCCTTTGGGGGCAGCCGGGGAGGTCCTCCATGGTCCCTGAGAGAACACCACCCCGAAGCGCTTTTCTCACGGTCTTGGGAGCATTGTGCGCGGCTGGCGGGAACAGCGGGCATGAGTGCTTGCAAACTGTCCTTTGGAGGCAGCCGGGGAGGTCTTCCAAGGGCCGGACTGATCACCACCCCAAAATGCTTTTCTCTCGGGCTTGGGAGCATTGTGCGCGGCTGTCGGGAACAACGGACATGAATGCTTGCAAACCGGCCTTTGGAGGCAGCCCGGGAGGTCTTCCAAGGGCCCGGAGAGAGCACCACCCCAAAATGCTTTTCTCCCGGGCTTGGGAGCATTGTGCGTGGCTGGCTGAAGCAGCGGGAATGAGTACTTACAAACCGGCCTTTGGAGGCAGCCGGGGAGGTCTTGAAAGTGCCCGGAGAGAGCACCACCCCGAAGCGCTTTTCTCCCGGGCTTGGGAACATTGTGCGCGGCTGGCGGGAACAGCAGGCAGGACTGCTTGCAAACTGGCCTTTGGAGGCAGCCGGGGAGGTCTTCCAAGGGCCCGGAGTGAGCACCACCCCAAAATGCTTTTCTCCCGGGCTTGGGAGCATTGTGCGCGGCTGGTGGGAACAACGGGCATGAGTGCTTGCAAACCGGCCTTTGGAGGCAGCCGGGGACGTCTTCCAAGGGCCCGGAGAGAGCACCACCCCGAAGCGCTTTTCTCCCGGGCTTGGGAGCATTGTGCGCGGCTGGCGGGAACAGCAGGCAGGACTGCTTGCAAACTAGCCTTTGGAGGCAGCCGGGGAGGTCTTCCAAGGGCCCGGAGTGAGCACCACCCCAAAATGCTTTTCTCCCGGGCTTGGGAGCATTGTGCGCGGCTGGTGGGAACAACGGGCATGAGTGCTTGCAAACCGGCCTTTGGAGGCAGCCGGGGACGACTTCCAAGGGCCCGGAGAGATCACCACCCCGAAGCACTTTTCTCCCGGGCTTGGGAGCATTGTGCGTGGCTGGCGGGAACAGCAGGAAGGAGTCCTTGCAAACCGGCCTTTGGAGGCAGCGGGGGAGGTCTTCCAAGGGCCTGTAGAGAGCACCACCCCGAAGCGCTTTTCTCCCGGGCTTGGGAGTATTGTGCGCGGGTGGCAGGAACAGCAGGCAGGAGTGCTTGAAAACCGGCCTTTGCAGGCAGCCGGGGAGGTCTTCCAGGGCCCGGTGTGAACACCACCCCAAAAAGCTTTTCTCCCGGGCTTGGGAGCATTGTGCGCGGCTGGTGGGAACAGCGGGCATGAGTGCTTGCAAACTGGCCACTGGAGGCAGCCGGGGAGGTCTTCCAAGGGCCTGTAGAGAGCACCACCCCAAAATGCTTCTCTCCCGGGCTTGGGAGCATTGTGCGTGGCTGGCGGGAACAGCAGGAAGGAGTCCTTGCAAACCGGCCTTTGGAGGCAGCCAGGGAGGTCTTCCAAGGGCCTGTAGAGAGCACCACCCCGAAGCGCTTTTCTCCCGGGCTTGGGAGCATTGTGCGCAGGTGGCGGGAACAGCAGGCAGGAGTGCTTGAAAACTGGCCTTTGGAGGCAGCCGGGGAGGTCTTCCAGGGCCCGGAGTGAGCACCACCCCAAAAAGCTTTTCTCCCGGGCTTGGGAGCATTGTGCGCGGCTGGTGGGAACAGCGGACATGAGTGCTTGCAAACTGGCCATTGGAGGCAGCCGGGGAGGTCTTCGAAGGGCCCGCAGTGAGCACCACCCCAAAATGCTTTTCTCCCGGGCTTGGGAGCATTGTGCGTGGCTGGCGGGAACAGCAGGAAGGAGTCCTTGCAAACCGGCCTTTGGAGGCAGCCGGGGAGGTCTTCCAAGGGCCTGTAGAGAGCACCACCCCGAAGCGCTTTTCTCCCGCGCTTGGGAGCATTCTGCGCGGGTGGCGGGAACAGCAGGCAGGAGTGCTTGAAAACCGTCCTTTGGAGGCAGCCGGGGAGGTCTTCCAGGGCCCGGTGTGAGCACCACCCCAAAATGCTTTTCTCCCGGGCTTGGGAGCATAATGCGCGGATGGCGGGAACAGCGAGTGGGAGTGCTTCCAAACCGGCCTTTGGGGGCACCCCGGGAGGTCTTCCATGGGCACGGAGAGAACACCACCCCGAAGCGCTTTTCTCCGGGGTTTTGGAGGATTGTGCGTGGCTGGCGGGAACAGCGAGTGGGAGTGCTTGCAAACCGGCCTTTGGGGGCAGCCAGGGAGGTCCTCCATTGGCACGGAGAGAACACCACCCCGAAGCGCTTTTCTCCCGGGCTTGGGAGCATTGTGCGAGGCTGGCGGGAACAGCGGGCGGGAGTGCTTGCAAACCGGCCTTTGGAGGCAGCTTGGGAGGTCTTCCAAGGGCCCGGAGAGAGCACCATCCCGAAGCACTTTTCTCACGGAATTGGGAGCATTGTTCGCGGCTGTCGGGAACAGAGGACATGAGTGCTTGCAAACCGGCCTTTAGAGGCAGCCGGGGAGTCTTCCAAGGGCCCGGAGAGAGACCACCTCAAAATGCTTTTCTCCCGGGCTTGGGAGCATTGTGTGCGGCTGGCGGGTCAGCGGGAGGGAGTTCTTGAAAACCAGCCTTTGGAGGCAGCCGGGGAGGTCTTCCAAGGGCCGGGAGAGAGCACCACCCCGAAGCGCTTTTCTCCCGGGCTTGGGAGCATTGTGCGCGCCTGGCGGGAACAGTGGGCGGGAGTGCTTGCAAACCGGCCTTTGGAGGCAGCCGGGGAGGTCTTCCAGTGGGAGAGGGCCGGTTGTGCTCAGAGGCCCCACAGGCCAGGGGCAGGACCCAGCAGGGCCCCTGCCCCTGGCCAGCCTTGCCCAGACCTTCCTGGCCTCCGGGGGTACTGCCCCACCAAGGGGCAGGCTGCGGGGACAGGGTCCAGACATGCCCGGGCGCCTCCCCTGGCTCAACCCCGCTGGTGCCTTTCCCCTGGGCCTAGGCCTCGGTTGAGGCCTCCTTGGAGAGGAGATTGCTGGCAGGGGCTGTCTCCACACTGCAAGGTGCTGGAGCTCAGAGGGCCTCGTCAGAGGGAAGGGACCAGTAAGGGGCTGGATGCCCAAGACGTCTTTGGCCCTGCAGCCTCAGGGCAGCAGGGAGAGCAAGAGGCCCAACTTGCCCCTAGGGCGGCTCTGCCCCTTCCCACACAGGCGGCCAGCCCAGCACCTGCCTGAGAGACTCTGGCTCCCCCGAGCTCTCTGCCGGTGCAGGGGACAGGACCAGACGTGTGCATGTGTTTCTGCCTTGGTCTGGGAGTGTGTTCCCCCTGCCTTGCCCACAGGCTCAGGGGCAAGGGCCCGGAGAGAGCACCACCCTGAAGCGCTTTTCTCCCGGGCTTGGGAGCATTGTGCGTGCCTGGCGGGAAGAGCGGGCAGGAGTGTTGGCAAACTGGCCTTTGGAGGCAGCCGGGGAGGTCTTCCAGTGGGAGAGGGCCGGTTGTGCTCAGAGGCCCCACAGGCCATGGGGAGGACCCAGCAGGGCCCCTGCCCCTGGCCAGCCTTGCCCAGATCTTCCTGGCCTCCGGGGGTACTGCCCCACCAAGGGGCAGGCTGCGGGGACTGGGTCCAGACATGCCCGGGCGCCTCCCCAGGCTCATCCCCGCTGGTGCCTTTCCCCTGGGCCTAGGCCTCGGTTGAGGCCTCCTTGGAGAGGATGTTGCTGGCAGGGGCTGTCTCCACACTGCAAGGTGCTGGAGCTCAGAGGGCCTCGTCAGAGGGAAGGGACCAGCAAGGGGCTGGATGCCCAAGACCTCTTTGGCCCAGCAGCCTCAGGGCAGCAGGGAGAGCAAGAGGCCCAACTTGCCCCTAGGTCGGCTCTGCCCCTTCCCACACAGGCGGCCAGCCCAGCAGCTGCCTGACAGACTCTGGCTCCCCCGAGCTCTCTGCCGGTGCAGGGGTCAGGAACAGACGTGTGCATGTGGTTCTGCCTTGGTCTGGGAGTGTGGACCAACTGCCTGGCCCCCAGGCTCAGGGGCAAGGGCCCGAGGAGAGCACCACCCCGAAGTGCTTTTCTCCCGGGCTTGGGAGCATTGTGCGTGCCTGGCGGGAACAGCGGGCGGGAGTGTTGGCAAACTGGCCTTTGGAGTCAGCCGGGGAGTTCTTCCAGTGGGAGAGGGCCGGTTGTGCTCAGAGGCCCCACAGGCCAGGGGCAGGACCCAGCAGGGCCCCTGCCCCTGGCCAGCCTTGCCCAGACCTTCCTGGCCTCCGGGGGTACTGCCCCACCAAGGGGCAGGCTGCGGGGACTGGGTCCAGACATGCCTGGGCGCCTCCCCAGGCTCATCCCCGCTGGTGCCTTTCCCCTGGGCATAGGCCTCGGTTGATGCCTCCTTGGAGAGGAGGTTGCTGGCAGGGGCTGTCTCCACACTGCAAGGTGCTGGAGCTCAGAGGGCCTCGTCAGAGGGAAGGGACCAGCAAGGGGCTGGATGCCCAAGACCTCTTTGGCCCAGCAGCCTCAGGGCAGCAGGGAGAGCAAGAGGCCCAACTTGCCCCTAGGTCGGCTCTGCCCCTTCCTACACAGGCAGCCAACCCAGCAGCTGCCTGACAGACTCTGGCTCCCCCGAGCTCTCTGCCGGTGCAGGGGTCAGGAACAGATGTGTGCATGTGGTTCTGCCTTGGTCTGGGAGTGTGGACCCACTGCTTGGACCCCAGGCTCAGGGGCAAGGGCCCGGAGAGAGCAACACCCCGAAGCGCTTTTCTCCTGGGCTTGGGAGCGTTGTGCGTGCCTGGCGGGAACAGCGGGCGGGAGTGTTGGCAAACCCGCCTTTGGAGGCAGCCGGGGAGGTCTTCCAGTGGGAGAGGGCCGGTTGTGCTCAGAGGCCCCACAGGCCAGGGGCAGGACCCAGCAGGGACCCTGCCCCTGGCCAGCCTTGCCCAGACCTTCCTGGCCTCCGGGGGTACTGCCCCACCAAGGGGCAGGCTGCGGGGACTGGGTCCTGATATGCCCGTGCGCCTCCACTGGCTCATCCCCGCTGGTGCCTTTCCCCTGGGCCTAGGCCTAGGTTGAGGCCTCCTTGGAGAGGAGGTTGCTGGCAGGGGCTGTCTCCACACTGCAAGGTGCTGGAGCTCAGAGGGCCTCGTCAGAGGGAAGGGACCAGCAAGGGGCTGGATGCCCAAGACCTCTTTGGCCCAGCAGCCTCAGGGCAGCAGGGAGAGGAAGAGGCCCAACTTGCCCCTAGGTCGGCTCTGCCCCTTCCCACACAGGCGGCCAGCCCAGCAGCTGCCTGACAGACTCTGGCTCCCCCGAGCTCTCTGCCGGTGCAGGGGTCAGGAACAGACGTGTGCATGTGGTTCTGCCTTGGTCTGGGAGTGTGGACCAACTGCCTGGCCCCCAGGCTCAGGGGCAAGGGCCCGAGGAGAGCACCACCCCGAAGCGCTTTTCTCCCGGGCTTGGGAGCATTGTGCGTGCCTGGCGGGAACAGCGGGCGGGAGTGTTGGCAAACTGGCCTTTGGAGGCAGCCGGGGAGTTCTTCCAGTGGGAGAGGGCCGGTTGTGCTCAGAGGCCCCACAGGCCAGGGGCAGGACCCAGCAGGGCCCCTGCCCCTGGCCAGCCTTGCCCAGACCTTCCTGGCCTCCGGGGGTACTGCCCCACCAAGGGGCAGGCTGCGGGGACTGGGTCCAGACATGCCCGGGCGCCTCCCCAGGCTCATCCCCGCTGGTGCCTTTCCCCTGGGCCTAGGCCTCGGTTGAGGCCTCCTTGGAGAGGAGGTTGGTGGCAGGGGCTGTCTCCACACTGCAAGGTGCTGGAGCTCAGAGGGCCTCGTCAGAGGGAAGGGACCAGCAAGGGGCTGGATGCCCAAGACCTCTTTGGCCCAGCAGCCTCAGGGCAGCAGGGAGAGCAAGAGGCCCAACTTGCCCCTAGGTCGGCTCTGCCACTTCCCACACAGGCGGCCAGCCCAGCAGCTGCCTGACAGACTCTGGCTCCCCCGAGCTCTCTGCCGGTGCAGGGGGCAGGTCAGACGTGTGCATGTGGTTCTGCCTTGGCCTGGGAGTGTGGACACCCTGCCTTGCCCCCCGGCTCAGGGGCAAGGGCCCAGAGAGAGCACCACCCTGAAGCGCTTTTCTTCCGGGCTTAGGAGCATTGTGCCCGCCTGCTGGTAACAGTGGCCGGGAGCGCTTCCAAACCGGCCTTTGGAGGCAGCCGGGGAGGTCTTCCAGTGGGAGAGGGCCGGTTGTGCTCAGAGGCCCCACAGGCCAGGGGCAGGACCCAGCAGGTCCCCTGCCCCTGGTCAGCCTTGCCCAGACCTTCCTGGCCTCCAGTGGTACTGCCCCACCAAGGGGCAGGCTGCGGGGACTGGGTCCAGACATGCCCGGGCGCCTCCCCAGGCTCATCCCCGCTGGTGCCTTTCCCCTGGGCCTAGGCCTCGGTTGAGGCCTCATTGGAGAGGAGGTTGCTGGCAGGGGCTCTCTCCACACTGCAAGGTGCTGGAGCTCAGAGGGCCTCGTCAGAGGGAAGGGACCAGCAAGGGGCTGGATGCCCAAGACCTCTTTGGCCCAGCAGCCTCAGGGCAGCAGGGAGAGGAAGAGGCCCAACTTGCCCCTAGGTCGGCTCTGCCCCTTCCCACACAGGCGGCCAGCCCAGCAGCTGCCTGACAGACTCTGGCTCCCCCGAGCTCTCTGCCGGTGCAGGGGTCAGGAACAGACGTGTGCATGTGGTTCTGCCTTGGTCTGGGAGTGTGGACCCACTGCCTGGCCCCCAGGCTCAGGGGCAAGGGCCCGGAGAGAGCACCACCCCGAAGCGCTTTTCTCCCGGGCTTGGGAGCATTGTGCGAGCCTGGCGTGAACAGCGGGCGGGAGTGCTTGCAAACCGGCCTTTCGAGGCAGACGGGGAGGTCTTCCAGCGGGAGAGTGCCGGTTGTGCTCAGACGCCCCACAGGCCAGGGGCAGGACCCAGCAGTGTCCCTGCCCCTGGCAGCCTTGCCCAGACCTTCCTGGCCTCCGGGGGTACTGCCCCACCAAGGGGCAGGCTGCGGGGACTGGGTCCAGACATGCCCGGGCGCCTCCCCAGGCTCATCCCCGCTGGTGCCTTTCCCCTGGGCCTAGGCCTCGGTTGAGGCCTCCTTGGAGAGGAGGTTGCTGGCAGGGGCTGTCTCCACACTGAAAGGTGCTGGAGCTCAGAGGGCCTCGTCAGAGGGAAGGGACCAGCAAGGGGCTGGATGCCCAAGACCTCTTTGGCCCAGCAGCCTCAGGGCAGCAGGGAGAGCAAGAGGCCCAACTTGCCCCTAGGTCGGCTCTGCCCCTTCCCACACAGGCGGCCAGCCCAGCAGCTGCCTGACAGACTCTGGCTCCCCCGAGCTCTCTGCCGGTGCAGGGGGCAGATCAGACGTGTGCATGTGGTTCTGCCTTGTCCTGGGAGTGTGTTCCCCCTGCCTTGCCCCCAGGCTCAGGGGCAAGGGCCCGGAGAGAGCACCACCCCGAAGCGCTTTTCTCCCGGGCTTGGGAGCATTGTGCGTGCCTGGCGGGAAGAGCGGGCAGGAGTGTTGGCAAACTGGCCTTTGGAGGCAGCCGGGGAGGTCTTCCAGTGGGAGAGGGCCGGTTGTGCTCAGAGGCCCCACAGGCCATGGGGAGGACCCAGCAGGGCCCCTGCCCCTGGCCAGCCTTGCCCAGATCTTCCTGGCCTCCGGGGGTACTGCCCCACCAAGGGGCAGGCTGCGGGGACTGGGTCCAGACATGCCCGGGCGCCTCCCCAGGCTCATCCCCGCTGGTGCCTTTCCCCTGGGCCTAGGCCTCGGTTGAGGCCTCCTTGGAGAGGATGTTGCTGGCAGGGGCTGTCTCCACACTGCAAGGTGCTGGAGCTCAGAGGGCCTCGTCAGAGGGAAGGGACCAGCAAGGGGCTGGATGCCCAAGACCTCTTTGGCCCAGCAGCCTCAGGGCAGCAGGGAGAGCAAGAGGCCCAACTTGCCCCTAGGTCGGCTCTGCCCCTTCCCACACAGGCGGCCAGCCCAGCAGCTGCCTGACAGACTCTGGCTCCCCCGAGCTCTCTGCCGGTGCAGGGGTCAGGAACAGACGTGTGCATGTGGTTCTGCCTTGGTCTGGGAGTGTGGACCAACTGCCTGGCCCCCAGGCTCAGGGGCAAGGGCCCGAGGAGAGCACCACCCCGAAGTGCTTTTCTCCCGGGCTTGGGAGCATTGTGCGTGCCTGGCGGGAACAGCGGGCGGGAGTGTTGGCAAACTGGCCTTTGGAGTCAGCCGGGGAGTTCTTCCAGTGGGAGAGGGCCGGTTGTGCTCAGAGGCCCCACAGGCCAGGGGCAGGACCCAGCAGGGCCCCTGCCCCTGGCCAGCCTTGCCCAGACCTTCCTGGCCTCCGGGGGTACTGCCCCACCAAGGGGCAGGCTGCGGGGACTGGGTCCAGACATGCCTGGGCGCCTCCCCAGGCTCATCCCCGCTGGTGCCTTTCCCCTGGGCATAGGCCTCGGTTGATGCCTCCTTGGAGAGGAGGTTGCTGGCAGGGGCTGTCTCCACACTGCAAGGTGCTGGAGCTCAGAGGGCCTCGTCAGAGGGAAGGGACCAGCAAGGGGCTGGATGCCCAAGACCTCTTTGGCCCAGCAGCCTCAGGGCAGCAGGGAGAGCAAGAGGCCCAACTTGCCCCTAGGTCGGCTCTGCCCCTTCCCACACAGGCAGCCAACCCAGCAGCTGCCTGACAGACTCTGGCTCCCCCGAGCTCTCTGCCGGTGCAGGGGTCAGGAACAGATGTGTGCATGTGGTTCTGCCTTGGTCTGGGAGTGTGGACCCACTGCTTGGACCCCAGGCTCAGGGGCAAGGGCCCGGAGAGAGCAACACCCCGAAGCGCTTTTCTCCTGGGCTTGGGAGCGTTGTGCGTGCCTGGCGGGAACAGCGGGCGGGAGTGTTGGCAAACCCGCCTTTGGAGGCAGCCGGGGAGGTCTTCCAGTGGGAGAGGGCCGGTTGTGCTCAGAGGCCCCACAGGCCAGGGGCAGGACCCAGCAGGGACCCTGCCCCTGGCCAGCCTTGCCCAGACCTTCCTGGCCTCCGGGGGTACTGCCCCACCAAGGGGCAGGCTGCGGGGACTGGGTCCTGATATGCCCGTGCGCCTCCACTGGCTCATCCCCGCTGGTGCCTTTCCCCTGGGCCTAGGCCTAGGTTGAGGCCTCCTTGGAGAGGAGGTTGCTGGCAGGGGCTGTCTCCACACTGCAAGGTGCTGGAGCTCAGAGGGCCTCGTCAGAGGGAAGGGACCAGCAAGGGGCTGGATGCCCAAGACCTCTTTGGCCCAGCAGCCTCAGGGCAGCAGGGAGAGGAAGAGGCCCAACTTGCCCCTAGGTCGGCTCTGCCCCTTCCCACACAGGCGGCCAGCCCAGCAGCTGCCTGACAGACTCTGGCTCCCCCGAGCTCTCTGCCGGTGCAGGGGTCAGGAACAGACGTGTGCATGTGGTTCTGCCTTGGTCTGGGAGTGTGGACCAACTGCCTGGCCCCCAGGCTCAGGGGCAAGGGCCCGAGGAGAGCACCACCCCGAAGCGCTTTTCTCCCGGGCTTGGGAGCATTGTGCGTGCCTGGCGGGAACAGCGGGCGGGAGTGTTGGCAAACTGGCCTTTGGAGGCAGCCGGGGAGTTCTTCCAGTGGGAGAGGGCCGGTTGTGCTCAGAGGCCCCACAGGCCAGGGGCAGGACCCAGCAGGGCCCCTGCCCCTGGCCAGCCTTGCCCAGACCTTCCTGGCCTCCGGGGGTACTGCCCCACCAAGGGGCAGGCTGCGGGGACTGGGTCCAGACATGCCCGGGCGCCTCCCCAGGCTCATCCCCGCTGGTGCCTTTCCCCTGGGCCTAGGCCTCGGTTGAGGCCTCCTTGGAGAGGAGGTTGGTGGCAGGGGCTGTCTCCACACTGCAAGGTGCTGGAGCTCAGAGGGCCTCGTCAGAGGGAAGGGACCAGCAAGGGGCTGGATGCCCAAGACCTCTTTGGCCCAGCAGCCTCAGGGCAGCAGGGAGAGCAAGAGGCCCAACTTGCCCCTAGGTCGGCTCTGCCACTTCCCACACAGGCGGCCAGCCCAGCAGCTGCCTGACAGACTCTGGCTCCCCCGAGCTCTCTGCCGGTGCAGGGGGCAGGTCAGACGTGTGCATGTGGTTCTGCCTTGGCCTGGGAGTGTGGACACCCTGCCTTGCCCCCCGGCTCAGGGGCAAGGGCCCAGAGAGAGCACCACCCTGAAGCGCTTTTCTTCCGGGCTTAGGAGCATTGTGCCCGCCTGCTGGTAACAGTGGCCGGGAGCGCTTCCAAACCGGCCTTTGGAGGCAGCCGGGGAGGTCTTCCAGTGGGAGAGGGCCGGTTGTGCTCAGAGGCCCCACAGGCCAGGGGCAGGACCCAGCAGGTCCCCTGCCCCTGGTCAGCCTTGCCCAGACCTTCCTGGCCTCCAGTGGTACTGCCCCACCAAGGGGCAGGCTGCGGGGACTGGGTCCAGACATGCCCGGGCGCCTCCCCAGGCTCATCCCCGCTGGTGCCTTTCCCCTGGGCCTAGGCCTCGGTTGAGGCCTCATTGGAGAGGAGGTTGCTGGCAGGGGCTGTCTCCACACTGCAAGGTGCTGGAGCTCAGAGGGCCTCGTCAGAGGGAAGGGACCAGCAAGGGGCTGGATGCCCAAGACCTCTTTGGCCCAGCAGCCTCAGGGCAGCAGGGAGAGGAAGAGGCCCAACTTGCCCCTAGGTCGGCTCTGCCCCTTCCCACACAGGCGGCCAGCCCAGCAGCTGCCTGACAGACTCTGGCTCCCCCGAGCTCTCTGCCGGTGCAGGGGTCAGGAACAGACGTGTGCATGTGGTTCTGCCTTGGTCTGGGAGTGTGGACCCACTGCCTGGCCCCCAGGCTCAGGGGCAAGGGCCCGGAGAGAGCACCACCCCGAAGCGCTTTTCTCCCGGGCTTGGGAGCATTGTGCGAGCCTGGCGTGAACAGCGGGCGGGAGTGCTTGCAAACCGGCCTTTCGAGGCAGACGGGGAGGTCTTCCAGCGGGAGAGTGCCGGTTGTGCTCAGACGCCCCACAGGCCAGGGGCAGGACCCAGCAGTGTCCCTGCCCCTGGCAGCCTTGCCCAGACCTTCCTGGCCTCCGGGGGTACTGCCCCACCAAGGGGCAGGCTGCGGGGACTGGGTCCAGACATGCCCGGGCGCCTCCCCAGGCTCATCCCCGCTGGTGCCTTTCCCCTGGGCCTAGGCCTCGGTTGAGGCCTCCTTGGAGAGGAGGTTGCTGGCAGGGGCTGTCTCCACACTGAAAGGTGCTGGAGCTCAGAGGGCCTCGTCAGAGGGAAGGGACCAGCAAGGGGCTGGATGCCCAAGACCTCTTTGGCCCAGCAGCCTCAGGGCAGCAGGGAGAGCAAGAGGCCCAACTTGCCCCTAGGTCGGCTCTGCCCCTTCCCACACAGGCGGCCAGCCCAGCAGCTGCCTGACAGACTCTGGCTCCCCCGAGCTCTCTGCCGGTGCAGGGGGCAGATCAGACGTGTGCATGTGGTTCTGCCTTGTCCTGGGAGTGTGTTCCCCCTGCCTTGCCCCCAGGCTCAGGGGCCAGGGCCCGGAGAGAGCACCACCCTGAAGCGCTTTTCTCCCGGGCTTGGGAGCATTGTGCACGCCTGCTGGGAACAGTGGGCGGGAGCGCTTGCAAACCGGCCTTGGAGGCAGCCGGGGAGGTCTTCCAGTGGGAGAGGGCCGGTTGTGCTCAGAGGCCCCACAGGCCAGGGGCAGGACGCAGCAGGGCCCCTGCCCCTGGCCAGCCTTGCCCAGACCTTCCTGGCCTCCGGGGGTACTGCCCCACCAAGGGGCAGGCTGCGGGGCCTGGGTCCAGACATGCCCGGGCGCCTCCCCAGGCTCATCCCCGCTGGTGCCTTTCCCCTGGGCCTAGGCCTCGGTTGAGGCCTCCTTGGAGAGGAGGTTGCTGGCAGGGGCTGTCTCCACACTGCAAGGTGCTGGAGCTCAGAGGGCCTCGTCAGCGGGAAGGGACCAGCAAGGGGCTGGATGCCCAAGACCTCTTTGGCCCAGCAGCCTCAGGGCAGCAGGGAGAGCAAGACGCCCAACTTGCCCCTAGGTCGGCTCTGCCCCTTCCCACACAGGCAGCCAACCGAGCAGCTGCCTGACAGACTCTGGCTCCCCCGAGCTCTCTGCCGGTGCAGGGGTCAGGAACAGACGTGTGCATGTGGTTCTGCCTTGGTCTGGGAGTGTGGACCCACTGCCTGGACCCCAGGCTCAGGGGCAAGGGCCCGGAGAGAGCAACACCCCGAAGCGCTTTTCTCCTGGCCTTGGGAGCGTTGTGCGTGCCTGGCGGGAACAGCGGGCGGGAGTGTTGGCAAACCCGCCTTTGGAGGCAGCCGGGGAGGTCTTCCAGTGTGAGAGGGCCGGTTGTGCTCAGAGGCCCCACAGGCCAGGGGCAGGACCCAGCAGGGACCCTGCCCCTGGCCAGCCTTGCCCAGACCTTCCTGGCCTCCGGGGGTACTGCCCCACCAAGGGGCAGGCTGCAGGGACTGGGTCCTGATATGCCCGTGCGCCTCCACTGGCTCATCCCCGCTGGTGCCTTTCCCCTGTGCCTAGGCCTCGGTTGAGGCCTCCTTGGAGAGGAGGTTGCTGGCAGGGGCTGTCTCCACACTGCAAGGTGCTGGAGCTCAGAGGGCCTCGTCAGAGGGAAGGGACCAGCAAGGGGCTGGATGCCCAAGACCTCTTTGGCCCAGCAGCCTCAGGGCAGCAGGGAGAGCAAGAGGCCCAACTTGCCCCTAGGTCGGCTCTGCCCCTTCCCACACAGGCGGCCAGCCCAGCAGCTGCCTGACAGACTCTGGCTCCCCCCAGCTCTCTGCCGGTGGAGGGGGCAGGAACAGACGTGTGCATGTTGTTGTGCCTTGGCCTGGGACTGTGGATCCCCTGCCTGGCCCCCAGGCTCAGGGGCAAGGGCCCGTAGAGACCACCACCCCGAAGCGCTTTTCTCCCGGGCTTGGGAGCATTGTGCGCGCCTGGCGGGAACAGTGGGCGGGAGTGCTTGCAAACAGGACTTTGGAGGCAGCCGGGGAGGTCTTCCAGTGGGAGAGGGCCGGTTGTGCTCAGAGGCCCCACAGGCCAGGGGCAGGACCCAGCAGGGCCCCTGCCCCTGGCCAGCCTTGCCCAGACCTTCCTGGCCTCCGGGGGTACTGCCCCACCAAGGGGCAGGCTGCGGGGACAGGGTCCAGACATGCCCGGGCGCCTCCCCTGGCTCAACCCCGCTGGTGCCTTTCCCCTGGGCCTAGGCCTCGGTTGAGGCCTCCTTGGAGAGGAGATTGCTGGCAGGGGCTGTCTCCACACTGCAAGGTGCTGGAGCTCAGAGGGCCTCGTCAGAGGGAAGGGACCAGTAAGGGGCTGGATGCCCAAGACGTCTTTGGCCCTGCAGCCTC
The DNA here is from genome assembly GCF_033118175.1 of Dama dama. Taxonomy (NCBI): domain Eukaryota; kingdom Metazoa; phylum Chordata; class Mammalia; order Artiodactyla; family Cervidae; genus Dama; species Dama dama. The sequence continues at coordinate 909,258 of NW_026870970.1, forward strand.
AGGGCAGCAGGGAGAGCAAGAGTCCCAACTTGCCCCTAGGTCGGCTCTGCCCCTTCCCACACAGGCGGCCAGCCCAGCACCTGCCTGAGAGACTCTGGCTCCCCCGAGCTCTCTGCCGGTGCAGGGGACAGGACCAGACGTGTGCATGTGTTTCTGCCTTGGTCTGGGAGTGTGTTCCCCCTACCTTGCCCACAGGCTCAGGGGCAAGGGCCCGGAGAGAGCACCACCCCGAAGCGCTTTTCTCCCGGGCTTGGGAGCATTGTGCGTGCCTGGCGGGAAGAGCGGGCAGGAGTGTTGGCAAACTGGCCTTTGGAGGCAGCCGGGGAGGTCTTCCAGTGGGAGAGGGCCGGTTGTGCTCAGAGGCCCCACAGGCCATGGGGAGGACCCAGCAGGGCCCCTGCCCCTGGCCAGCCTTGCCCAGATCTTCCTGGCCTCCGGGGGTACTGCCCCACCAAGGGGCAGGCTGCGGGGACTGGGTCCAGACATGCCCGGGCGCCTCCCCAGGCTCATCCCCGCTGGTGCCTTTCCCCTGGGCCTAGGCCTCGGTTGAGGCCTCCTTGGAGAGGATGTTGCTGGCAGGGGCTGTCTCCACACTGCAAGGTGCTAGAGCTCAGAGGGCCTCGTCAGAGTGAAGGGACCAGCAAGGGGCTGGATGCCCAAGACCTATTTGGCCCAGCAGCCTCAGGGCAGCAGGGAGAGGAAGAGGCCCAACTTGCCCCTAGGTCGGCTCTGCCCCTTCCCACACAGGCGGCCAGCCCAGCAGCTGCCTGACAGACTCTGGCTCCCCCGAGCTCTCTGCCGGTGCAGGGGTCAGGAACAGACGTGTGCATGTGGTTCTGCCTTGGTCTGGGAGTGTGGACCCACTGCCTGGCCCCCAGGCTCAGGGGCAAGGGCCCGAGGAGAGCACCACCCCGAAGTGCTTTTCTCCCGGGCTTGGGAGCATTGTGCGTGCCTGGCGGGAACAGCGGGCGGGAGTGTTGGCAAACTGGCCTTTGGAGGCAGCCGGGGAGTTCTTCGAGTGGGAGAGGGCCGGTTGTGCTCAGAGGCCCCACAGGCCAGGGGCAGGACCCAGTAGGGCCCCTGCCCCTGGCCAGCCTTGCCCAGACCTTCCTGGCCTCCGGGGGTACTGCCCCACCAAGGGGCAGGCTGCGGGGACTGGGTCCAGACATGCCTGGGCACCTCCCCAGGCTCATCCCCGCTGGTGCCTTTCCCCTGGGCATAGGCCTCGGTTGATGCCTCCTTGGAGAGGAGGTTGCTGGCAGGGGCTGTCTCCACACTGCAAGGTGCTGGAGCTCAGAGGGCCTCGTCAGAGGGAAGGGACCAGCAAGGGGCTGGATGCCCAAGACCTCTTTGGCCCAGCAGCCTCAGGGCAGCAGGGAGAGCAAGAGGCCCAACTTGCCCCTAGGTCGGCTCTGCCCCTTCCCACACAGGCGGCCAGCCCAGCAGCTGCCTGACAGACTCTGGCTCCCCCCAGCTCTCTGCCGGTGGAGGGGGCAGGAACAGACGTGTGCATGTTGTTGTGCCTTGGCCTGGGACTGTGGATCCCCTGCCTGGCCCCCAGGCTCAGGGGCAAGGGCCCGGAGAGACCACCACCCCGAAGCGCTTTTCTCCCGGGCTTGGGAGCATTGTGCGTGCCTGGCGGGAAGAGCGGGCAGGAGTGTTGGCAAACTGGCCTTTGGAGGCAGCCGGGGAGGTCTTCCAGTGGGAGAGGGCCGGTTGTGCTCAGAGGCCCCACAGGCCATGGGGAGGACCCAGCAGGGCCCCTGCCCCTGGCCAGCCTTGCCCAGACCTTCCTGGCCTCCGGGGGTACTGCCCCACCAAGGGGCAGGCTGCGGGGACTGGGTCCAGACATGCCCGGGCGCCTCCCCAGGCTCATCCCTGCTGGTGCCTTTCCCCTGGGCCTAGGCCTCGGTTGAGGCCTCCTTGGAGAGGAGGTTGCTGGCAGGGGCTGTCTCCACACTGCAAGGTGCTGGAGCTCAGAGGGCCTCGTCAGAGGGAAGGGACCAGCAAGGGGCTGGATGCCCAAGACCTCTTTGGCCCAGCAGCCTCAGGGCAGCAGGGAGAGGAAGAGGCCCAACTTGCCCCTAGGTCGGCTCTGCCCCTTCCCACACAGGCGGCCAGCCCAGCAGCTGCCTGACAGATTCTGGCTCCCCCGAGCTCTCTGCCGGTGCAGGGGTCAGGAACAGACGTGTGCATGTGGTTCTGCCTTGGTCTGGGAGTGTGGACCAACTGCCTGGCCCCCAGGCTCAGGGGCAAGGGCCCGAGGAGAGCACCACCCCGAAGCGCTTTTCTCCCGGGCTTGGGAGCATTGTGCGTGCCTGGCGGGAACAGCGGGCGGGAGTGTTGGCAAACTGGCCTTTGGAGGCAGCCGGGGAGTTCTTCCAGTGGGAGAGGGCCGGTTGTGCTCAGAGACACCACAGGCCAGGGGCAGGACCCAGCAGGGCCCCTGCCCCTGGCCAGCCTTGCCCAGACCTTCCTGGCCTCCGGGGGTACTGCCCCACCAAGGGGCAGGCTGCGGGGACTGGGTCCAGACATGCCCGGGCGCCTCCCCAGGCTCATCCCCGCTGGTGCCTTTCCCCTGGGCCTAGGCCTCGGTTGAGGCCTCCTTGGAGAGGAGGTTGCTGGCAGGGGCTGTCTCCACACTGCAAGGTGCTGGAGCTCAGAGGGCCTCGTCAGAGGGAAGGGACCAGCAAGGGGCTGGATGCCCAAGACCTCTTTGGCCCAGCAGCCTCAGGGCAGCAGGGAGAGCAAGAGGCCCAACTTGCCCCTAGGTCGGCTCTGCCCCTTCCCACACAGGCGGCCAGCCCAGCAGCTGCCTGACAGACTCTGGCTCCCCCGAGCTCTCGGCCGGTGCAGGGGGCAGGTCAGACGTGTGCATGTGGTTCTGCCTTGGCCTGGGAGTGTGGACACCCTGCCTTGCCCCCAGGCTCAGGGGCAAGGGCCCAGAGAGAGCACCACCCTGAAGCGCTTTTCTTCCGGGCTTAGGAGCATTGTGCCCGCCTGCTGGTAACAGTGGCCGGGAGCGCTTGCAAACCGGCCTTTGGAGGCAGCCGGGGAGGTCTTCCAGTGGGAGAGGGCCGGTTGTGCTCAGAGGCCCCACAGGCCAGGGGCAGGACCCAGCAGGGCCCCTGCCCCTGGCCAGTCTTACCCAGACCTTCCTGGCCTCCGGGGGTACTGCCCAACCAAGGGGCAGGCTGCGGGGACTGGGTCCAGACATGCTCGGGCGCCTCCCCTGGCTCATCCCCGCTGGTGCCTTTCCCCTGGGCCTAGGCCTCGGTTGAGGCCTCCTTGGAGAGGAGGTTGCTGGCAGGGGCTGTCTCCACACTGCAAGGTGCTGGAGCTCAGAGGGCCTCGTCAGAGGGAAGGGACCAGTAAGGGGCTGGATGCCCAAGACGTCTTTGGCCCAGCAGCCTCAGGGCAGCAGGGAGAGCAAGAGGCCCAACTTGCCCCTAGGGCGGCTCTGCCCCTTCCCACACAGGCGGCCAACCCAGCAGCTGCCTGACAGACTCTGGCTCCCCCAAGCTCTCTGCCGGTGCAGGGGACAGGAACAGACGTGGGCATGTGGTTCTGCCTTGGCCTGGGAGTGTGTTCCCCATGCCTTGCCCCCAGGCTCAGGGGCAAGGGCCCGGAGAGAGCACCACCCCGAAGCGCTTTTCTCCCGGGCTTGGGAGCATTGTGCGTGCCTGGCGGGAACAGCGGGCGGGAGTGCTTGCAAACCGGCCTTTCGAGGCAGACGGGGAGGTCTTCCAGCGGGAGAGTGCCGGTTGTGCTCAGACGCCCCACAGGCCAGGGGCAGGACCCAGCAGTGTCCCTGCCCCTGGCAGCCTTGCCCAGACCTTCCTGGCCTCCGGGGGTACTGCTCCACCAAGGGGCAGGCTGCGGGGACTGGGTCCAGACATGCCCGGGCGCCTCCCCAGGCTCATCCCCAGTGGTGCCTTTCCCCTGGGCCTAGGCCTCGGTTGAGGCCTCCTTGGAGAGGAGGTTGCTGGCAGGGGCTGTCTCCACACTGCAAGGTGCTGGAGCTCAGAGGGCCTCGTCAGCGGGAAGGGACCAGCAAGGGGCTGGATGCCCAAGACCTCTTTGGCCCAGCAGCCTCAGGGCAGCAGGGAGAGCAAGAGGCCCAACTTGCCCCTAGGTCGGCTCTGCCCCTTCCCACACAGGCAGCCAACCCAGCAGCTGCCTGACAGACTCTGGCTCCCCCGAGCTCTCTGCCGGTGCAGGGGTCAGGAACAGACGTGTGCATGTGGTTCTGCCTTGGTCTGGGAGTGTGGACCCACTGCCTGGACCCCAGGCTCAGGGGCAAGGGCCCGCAGAGAGCAACACCCCGAAGCGCTTTTCTCCTGGCCTTGGGAGCGTTGTGCGTGCCTGGCGGGAACAGCGGGCGGGAGTGTTGGCAAACCCGCCTTTGGAGGCAGCCGGGGAGGTCTTCCAGTGGGAGAGGGCCGGTTGTGCTCAGAGGCCCCACAGGCCAGGGGCAGGACCCAGCAGGGACCCTGCCCCTGGCCAGCCTTGCCCAGACCTTCCTGGCCTCCGGGGGTACTGCCCCACCAAGGGGCAGGCTGCAGGGACTGGGTCCTGATATGCCCGTGCGCCTCCACTGGCTCATCCCCGCTGGTGCCTTTCCCCTGTGCCTAGGCCTCGGTTGAGGCCTCCTTGGAGAGGAGGTTGCTGGCAGGGGCTGTCTCCACACTGCAAGGTGCTGGAGCTCAGAGGGCCTCGTCAGAGGGAAGGGACCAGCAAGGGGCTGGATGCCCAAGACCTCTTTGGCCCAGCAGCCTCAGGGCAGCAGGGAGAGCAAGAGGCCCAACTTGCCCCTAGGTCGGCTCTGCCCCTTCCCACACAGGCGGCCAGCCCAGCAGCTGCCTGACAGACTCTGGCTCCCCCCAGCTCTCTGCCGGTGGAGGGGGCAGGAACAGACGTGTGCATGTTGTTGTGCCTTGGCCTGGGACTGTGGATCCCCTGCCTGGCCCCCAGGCTCAGGGGCAAAGGCCCGGAGAGACCACCACCCCGAAGCGCTTTTCTCCCGGGCTTGGGAGCATTGTGCGTGCCTGGCGGGAAGAGCGGGCAGGAGTGTTGGCAAACTGGCCTTTGGAGGCAGCCGGGGAGGTCTTCCAGTGGGAGAGGGCCGGTTGTGCTCAGAGGCCCCACAGGCCAGGGGCAGGACCCAGCAGGGCCCCTGCCCCTGGCCAGTCTTACCCAGACCTTCCTGGCCTCCGGGGGTACTGCCCAACCAAGGGGCAGGCTGCGGGGACTGGGTCCAGACATGCTCGGGCGCCTCCCCTGGCTCATCCCCGCTGGTGCCTTTCCCCTGGGCCTAGGCCTCGGTTGAGGCCTCCTTGGAGAGGAGGTTGCTGGCAGGGGCTGTCTCCACACTGCAAGGTGCTGGAGCTCAGAGGGCCTCGTCAGAGGGAAGGGACCAGTAAGGGGCTGGATGCCCAAGACGTCTTTGGCCCAGCAGCCTCAGGGCAGCAGGGAGAGCAAGAGGCCCAACTTGCCCCTAGGGCGGCTCTGCCCCTTCCCACACAGGCGGCCAACCCAGCAGCTGCCTGACAGACTCTGGCTCCCCCAAGCTCTCTGCCGGTGCAGGGGACAGGAACAGACGTGGGCATGTGGTTCTGCCTTGGCCTGGGAGTGTGTTCCCCATGCCTTGCCCCCAGGCTCAGGGGCAAGGGCCCGGAGAGAGCACCACCCCGAAGCGCTTTTCTCCCGGGCTTGGGAGCATTGTGCGTGCCTGGCGGGAACAGCGGGCGGGAGTGCTTGCAAACCGGCCTTTCGAGGCAGACGGGGAGGTCTTCCAGCGGGAGAGTGCCGGTTGTGCTCAGACGCCCCACAGGCCAGGGGCAGGACCCAGCAGTGTCCCTGCCCCTGGCAGCCTTGCCCAGACCTTCCTGGCCTCCGGGGGTACTGCCCCACCAAGGGGCAGGCTGCGGGGACTGGGTCCAGACATGCCCGGGCGCCTCCCCAGGCTCATCCCCAGTGGTGCCTTTCCCCTGGGCCTAGGCCTCGGTTGAGGCCTCCTTGGAGAGGAGGTTGCTGGCAGGGGCTGTCTCCACACTGCAAGGTGCTGGAGCTCAGAGGGCCTCGTCAGCGGGAAGGGACCAGCAAGGGGCTGAATGCCCAAGACCTCTTTGGCCCAGCAGCCTCAGGGCAGCAGGGAGAGCAAGAGGCCCAACTTGCCCCTAGGTCGGCTCTGCCCCTTCCCACACAGGCAGCCAACCCAGCAGCTGCCTGACAGACTCTGGCTCCCCCGAGCTCTCTGCCGGTGCAGGGGTCAGGAACAGACGTGTGCATGTGGTTCTGCCTTGGTCTGGGAGTGTGGACCCACTGCCTGGACCCCAGGCTCAGGGGCAAGGGCCCGGAGAGAGCAACACCCCGAAGCGCTTTTCTCCTGGCCTTGGGAGCGTTGTGCGTGCCTGGCGGGAACAGCGGGCGGGAGTGTTGGCAAACCCGCCTTTGGAGGCAGCCGGGGAGGTCTTCCAGTGGGAGAGGGCCGGTTGTGCTCAGAGGCCCCACAGGCCAGGGGCAGGACCCAGCAGGGACCCTGCCCCTGGCCAGCTTTGCCCAGACCTTCCTGGCCTCCGGGGGTACTGCCCCACCAAGGGGCAGGCTGCAGGGACTGGGTCCTGATATGCCCGTGCGCCTCCACTGGCTCATCCCCGCTGGTGCCTTTCCCCTGTGCCTAGGCCTCGGTTGAGGCCTCCTTGGAGAGGAGGTTGCTGGCAGGGGCTGTCTCCACACTGCAAGGTGCTGGAGCTCAGAGGGCCTCGTCAGAGGGAAGGGACCAGCAAGGGGCTGGATGCCCAAGACCTCTTTGGCCCAGCAGCCTCAGGGCAGCAGGGAGAGCAAGAGGCCCAACTTGCCCCTAGGTCGGCTCTGCCCCTTCCCACACAGGCGGCCAGCCCAGCAGCTGCCTGACAGACTCTGGCTCCCCCCAGCTCTCTGCCGGTGGAGGGGGCAGGAACAGACGTGTGCATGTTGTTGTGCCTTGGCCTGGGACTGTGGATCCCCTGCCTGGCCCCCAGGCTCAGGGGCAAGGGCCCGGAGAGACCACCACCCCGAAGCGCTTTTCTCCCGGGCTTGGGAGCATTGTGCGTGCCTGGCGGGAAGAGCGGGCAGGAGTGTTGGCAAACTGGCCTTTGGAGGCAGCCGGGGAGGTCTTCCAGTGGGAGAGGGCCGGTTGTGCTCAGAGGCCCCACAGGCAATGGGGAGGACCCAGCAGGGCCCCTGCCCCTGGCCAGCCTTGCCCAGACCTTCCTGGCCTCCGGGGGTACTGCCCCACCAAGGGGCAGGCTGCGGGGACTGGGTCCAGACATGCCCGGGCGCCTCCCCAGGCTCATCCCCGCTGGTGCCTTTCCCCTGGGCCTAGGCCTCGGTTGAGGCCTCCTTGGAGAGGATGTTGCTGGCAGGGGCTGTCTCCACACTGCAAGGTGCTGGAGCTCAGAGGGCCTCGTCAGAGGGAAGGGACCAGCAAGTGGCTGGATGCCCAAGACCTCTTTGGCCCCGCAGCCTCAGGGCAGCAGGGAGAGGAAGAGGCCCAACTTGCCCCTAGGTCGGCTCTGCCCCTTCCCACACAGGCGGCCAGCCCAGCAGCTGCCTGACAGATTCTGGCTCCCCCGAGCTCTCTGCCGGTGCAGGGGTCAGGAACAGACGTGTGCATGTGGTTCTGCCTTGGTCTGGGAGTGTGGACCAACTGCCTGGCCCCCAGGCTCAGGGGCAAGGGCCCGAGGAGAGCACCACCCCGAAGCGCTTTTCTCCCGGGCTTGGGAGCATTGTGCGTGCCTGGCGGGAACAGCGGGCGGGAGTGTTGGCAAACTGGCCTTTGGAGGCAGCCGGGGAGTTCTTCCAGTGGGAGAGGGCCGGTTGTGCTCAGAGACCCCACAGGCCAGGGGCAGGACCCAGCAGGGCCCCTGCCCCTGCCCAGCCTTGCCCAGACCTTCCTGGCCTCCGGGAGTACTGCCCCACCAAGGGGCAGGCTGCGGGGACTGGGTCCAGACATGCCCGGGCGCCTCCCCAGGCTCATCCCCGCTGGTGCCTTTCCCCTGGGCCTAGGCCTCGGTTGAGGCCTCCTTGGAGAGGAGGTTGCTGGCAGGGGCTGTCTCCACACTGCAAGGTGCTGGAGCTCAGAGGGCCTCGTCAGAGGGAAGGGACCAGCAAGGGGCTGGATGCCCAAGACCTCTTTGGCCCAGCAGCCTCAGGGCAGCAGGGAGAGCAAGAGGCCCAACTTGCCCCTAGGTCGGCTCTGCCACTTCCCACACAGGCGGCCAGCCCAGCAGCTGCCTGACAGACTCTGGCTCCCCCGAGCTCTCTGCCGGTGCAGGGGGCAGGTCAGACGTGTGCATGTGGTTCTGCCTTGGCCTGGGAGTGTGGACACCCTGCCTTGCCCCCAGGCTCAGGGGCAGGGGCCCGGAGAGACCACCACCCCGAAGCGCTTTTCTCCGGGGTTTTGGAACATTGTGTGTGCCTGGCGGGAACAGCGAGTGGGTATGCTTGCAAACCGGCCTTTGGGGGCAGCCGGGGAGGTCTTGAAAATGCCCGGAGAGAGCACCACCCCGAAGCGCTTTTCTCCCGGGCTTGGGAACATTGTGCGCGGCTGGCGGGAACAGCAGGCAGGACTGCTTGCAAACTGGCCTTTGGAGGCAGCCGGGGAGGTCTTCCAAGGGCCCGGAGTGAGCACCACCCCAAAATGCTTTTCTCCCGGGCTTGGGAGCATTGTGCGCAGCTGGTGGGAACAACGGGCATGAGTGCTTGCAAACCGGCCTTTGGAGGCAGCCGGGGACGTCTTCCAAGGGCCCGGAGAGAGCACCACCCCGAAGCGCTTTTCTCCCGGGCTTGGGAGCATTGTGCGCGGCTGGCGGGAACAGCAGGCAGGACTGCTTGCAAACTGGCCTTTGGAGGCAGCCGGGGAGGTCTTCCAAGGGCCCGGAGTGAGCACCACCCCAAAATGCTTTTCTCCCGGGCTTGGGAGCATTGTGCGCGGCTGGTGGGAACAACGGGCATGAGTGCTTGCAAACCGGCCTTTGGAGGCAGCCGGGGACGACTTCCAAGGGCCCGGAGAGATCACCACCCCGAAGCACTTTTCTCCCGGGCTTGGGAGCATTGTGCGTGGCTGGCGGGAACAGCAGGAAGGAGTCCTTGCAAACCGGCCTTTGGAGGCAGCCGGGGAGGTCTTCCAAGGGCCTGTAGAGAGCACCACCCCGAAGCGCTTTTCTCCCGGGCTTGGGAGTATTGTGCGCGGGTGGCAGGAACAGCAGGCAGAGGTGCTTGAAAACCGGCCTTTGCAGGCAGCCGGGGAGGTCTTCCAGGGCCCGGTGTGAGCACCACCCCAAAAAGCTTTTCTCCCGGGCTTGGGAGCATTGTGCGCGGCTGGTGGGAACAGCGGGCATGAGTGCTTGCAAACTGGCCACTGGAGGCAGCCGGGGAGGTCTTCCAAGGGCCTGTAGAGAGCACCACCCCAAAATGCTTCTCTCCCGGGCTTGGGAGCATTGTGCGTGGCTGGCGGGAACAGCAGGAAGGAGTCCTTGCAAACCGGCCTTTGGAGGCAGCCGGGGAGGTCTTCCAAGGGCCTGTAGAGAGCACCACCCCGAAGCGCTTTTCTCCCGGGCTTGGGAGCATTGTGCGCAGGTGGGGGGAACAGCAGCAGGAGTGCTTGAAAACTGGCCTTTGGAGGCAGCCGCGGAGGTCTTCCAGGGCCCGGTGTGAGCACCACCCCAAAAAGCTTTTCTCCCGGGCTTGGGAGCATTGTGCGCGGCTGGTGGGAACAGCGGACATGAGTGCTTGCAAACTGGCCATTGGAGGCAGCCGGGGAGGTCTTCCAAGGGCCCGGAGTGAGCACCACCCCAAAATGCTTTTCTCCCGGGCTTGGGAGCATTGTGCGTGGCTGGCGGGAACAGCAGGAAGGAGTCCTTGCAAACCGGCCTTTGGAGGCAGCGGGGGAGGTCTTCCAAGGGCCTGTAGAGAGCACCACCCCGAAGCGCTTTTCTCCCGCGCTTGGGAGCATTCTGCTCGGGTGGCGGGAACAGCAGGCAGGAGTGCTTGAAAACCGTCCTTTGGAGGCAGCCGGGGAGGTCTTCCAGGGCCCGGTGTGAGCACCACCCCAAAATGCTTTTCTCCCGGGCTTGGGAGCATTGTGCGTGGCTGGCGGGAACAGCAGGAAGGAGTCCTTGCAAACCGGCCTTTGGAGGCAGCCGGGGAGGTCTTCCAAGGGCCTGTAGAGAGCACCACCCCGAAGCGCTTTTCTCCCGCGCTTGGGAGCATTCTGCGCGGGTGGCGGGAACAGCAGGCAGGAGTGCTTGAAAACCGTCCTTTGGAGGCAGCCGGGGAGGTCTTCCAGGGCCCGGTGTGAGCACCACCCCAAAATGCTTTTCTCCCGGGCTTGGGAGCATTGTGCGCGGATGGCGGGAACAGCGAGTCGGAGTGCTTCCAAACCGGCCTTTGGGGGCACCCCGGGAGGTCTTCCATGGGCACGGAGAGAACACCACCCCGAAGCGCTTTTCTCCGGGGTTTTGGAGGATTGTGCGTGGCTGGCGGGAACAGCGAGTGGGAGTGCTTGCAAACCGGCCTTTGGGGGCAGCCAGGGAGGTCCTCCATTGGCACGGAGAGAACACCACCCCGAAGCGCTTTTCTCCTGGGCTTCGGAGCATTGTGCGAGGCTGGCGGAAACAGCGGGCGGGAGTGCTTGCAAACCGGCCTTTGGAGGCAGCTTGGGAGGTCTTCCAAGGGCCCGGAGAGAGCACCATCCCGAAGCACTTTTCTCACGGAATTGGGAGCATTGTTCGCGGCTGTCGGGAACAGAGGACATGAGTGCTTGCAAACCGGCCTTTAGAGGCAGCCGGGGAGTCTTCCAAGGGCCCGGAGAGAGACCACCTCAAAATGCTTTTCTCCCGGGCTTGGGAGCATTGTGTGCGGCTGGCGGGTCAGCGGGAGGGAGTTCTTGAAAACCAGCCTTTGGAGGCAGCCGGGGAGGTCTTCCAACGGCCGGGAGAGAGCACCACCCCGAAGCACTTTTCTCCCGGGCTTGGGAGCATTGTGCGCGGCTGGCGGGAACAGCGGGATTGAGTGCTTGCAAACCGGCCTTTGGAGGCAGCCGGGGAGGTCTTCCAAGGGCCGGGAGAGAGCACCACCCCGAAGCGCTTTTCTCCTAGGCTTGGGAGCATTGTGCGCGGCTGGCGGGAACAGCGGGCATGAGTGCTTGCAAACCGGCCTTTGGAGACAAACGGGGAGGTCTTCCAAGGGCCCGTAGAGAGCACCACCCCGAAGCGCTTTTCTCCCGTGATTGGGAGCATTGTGTGCGGCTGGCGGGACAGCGGGAGGGAGTACTTGAAATCCAGCCTTTGGAGGCAGCCGGGGAGGTCTTCCAAGGGCCGGGAGAGAGCACCACCCTGAAGGGCTTTTCTCCTGGGCTTGGAGCATTTGCACGGATGGCGGGAACAGTGAGTGGGAGTGCTTGCAAACCGGCATTTGGGGGCAGCCCGGGAGGTCTTTCTTGGGTCCAGAGAGAACACCACCCCGAAACGCTTTTCTCCCGGGCTTGGGAGCATTGTGCGCGGGTGGCGGGAACAGCAGGCAGAAGTGCTTGCAAACCGGCCTTGGAGGCAGCCGGGGAGGTCTTCCAAAGCCCGGAGTGAGCACCACCCCAAAATGCTTTTCTCCCGGGCTTGGGAGCATTGTGCGCAGCTGGCGTGAACAGCGGGATTGAGTGCTTGCAAACCAGCCTTTGGAGGCAGCCGGGGAGGTCTTCCAGCGGGAGAGTGCCAGTTGTTCTCAGAGGCCCCACAGGCCAGGGGCAGGACCCAGCAGTGTCCCTGCCTCTGGCAGCCTTGCCCAGACCTTCCTGGCCTCCGGGGGTACTACCCCACCAAGGGGCAGGCTGCGGGGACTGGGTCCAGACATGCCCGGGCGCCTCCCCAGGCTCATCCCCGCTGGTGCCTTTCCCCTGGGCCTAGGCCTCGGTTGAGGCCTCCTTGGAGAGGAGGTTGCCGGCAGGGGCTGTCTGCACACTGCAAGGTGCTGGAGCTCAGAGGGCCTCGTCAGAGGGAAAGGACCAGCAAAGGGCTGGATGCCCAAGACCTCTTTGACCCAGCAGCCTCAGGGCAGCAGGGAGAGCAAGAGGCCCAACTTGCCCCTAGGTCGGGTCTACCCCGTCCCACACAGGCAGCCAGCCCAGCAGCAGCCTGGCAGTCTCTGGCTCCCCCGAACTCTCTGCCGGTGTAGGGGGCAGGAACAGACGTGTGCATGTCGTTCTGCCTTGGCCTGGGAGTGTGTTCCCCCTGCCTGTCCCCCAGGCTCAGGGGCAAGGGCCCGGAGAGAGCACCACCCCGAAGCGCTTTTCTCCCGGGCTTGGGAGCATTGTGCGTGCCTGGCGGGAACAGCGGGCGGGAGTGCTTGCAAACCGGCCTTTGGAGGCAGCCGGGGAGGTCTTCCAGCGGGAGAGGGCCGGTTGTGCTCAGACGCCCCACAGGCCAGGGGCAGGACCCAGCAGTGTCCCTGCCCCTGGCAGACTTGCGCAGACCCTCCTGGCCTCCGGGGGTACTGCCCCACCAAGGGGCAGGCTGCGGGGACTGGGTCCAGACATGCCCGGGCGCCTCCCCAGGCTCATCCCCGCTGGTGCCTTTCCCCTGGGCCTAGGCCTCGGTTGAGGCCTCCTTGGAGAGGAGGTTGCTGGCAGGGTCTGTCTCCACACTGCAAGGTGCTGGAGCTCAGAGGGCCTCGTCAGAGGGAAGGGACCAGCAAGGGGCTGGATGCCCAAGACCTCTTTGGCCCAGTAGCCTCAGGGCAGCCGGGAGAGGAAGAGGCCCAACTTGCCCCTAGGTCGGCTCTGCCCCTTCCCACACAGGCGGCCAGCCCAGCAGCTGCCTGACAGACTCTGGCTCCCCCGAGCTCTCTGCGGTGCAGGGGTCAGGAACAGACGTGTGCATGTGGTTCTGCGTTGGTCTGGGAGTGTAGACCCACTGCCTCGGCCCCACGCTCAGGGGCAAGGGCCCGGAGAGAGCAACACCCCGAAGCGCTTTTCTCCCGGGATTGGGAGCATTGTGCGTGCCTGGCGGGAAGAGCGGGCAGGAGTGTTGGCAAACTGGCCTTTGGAGGCAGCCGGGGAGGTCTTCCAGTGGGAGAGGGCCGGTTGTGCTCAGAGGCCCCACAGGCCATGGGGAGGACCCAGCAGGGCCCCTGCCCCTGGCCAGCCTTGCCCAGACCTTCCTGGCCTCCGGGGGTACTGCCCCACCAAGGGGCAGGCTGCGGGGACTGGGTCCAGACATGCCCGGGCGCCTCCCCAGGCTCATCCCCGCTGGTGCCTTTCCCCTGGGCCTAGGCCTCGGTTGAGGCCTCCTTGGAGAGGATGTTGCTGGCAGGGGCTGTCTCCACACTGCAAGGTGCTGGAGCTCAGAGGGCCTCGTCAGAGGGAAGGGACCAGCAAGTGGCTGGATGCCCAAGACCTCTTTGGCCCCGCAGCCTCAGGGCAGCAGGGAGAGGAAGAGGCCCAACTTGCCCCTAGGTCGGCTCTGCCCCTTCCCACACAGGCGGCCAGCCCAGCAGCTGCCTGACAGATTCTGGCTCCCCCGAGCTCTCTGCCGGTGCAGGGGTCAGGAACAGACGTGTGCATGTGGTTCTGCCTTGGTCTGGGAGTGTGGACCAACTGCCTGGCCCCCAGGCTCAGGGGCAAGGGCCCGAGGAGAGCACCACCCCGAAGCGCTTTTCTCCCGGGCTTGGGAGCATTGTGCGTGCCTGGCGGGAACAGCGGGCGGGAGTGTTGGCAAACTGGCCTTTGGAGGCAGCCGGGGAGTTCTTCCAGTGGGAGAGGGCCGGTTGTGCTCAGAGACCCCACAGGCCAGGGGCAGGACCCAGCAGGGCCCCTGCCCCTGCCCAGCCTTGCCCAGACCTTCCTGGCCTCCGGGAGTACTGCCCCACCAAGGGGCAGGCTGCGGGGACTGGGTCCAGACATGCCCGGGCGCCTCCCCAGGCTCATCCCCGCTGGTGCCTTTCCCCTGGGCCTAGGCCTCGGTTGAGGCCTCCTTGGAGAGGAGGTTGCTGGCAGGGGCTGTCTCCACACTGCAAGGTGCTGGAGCTCAGAGGGCCTCGTCAGAGGGAAGGGACCAGCAAGGGGCTGGATGCCCAAGACCTCTTTGGCCCAGCAGCCTCAGGGCAGCAGGGAGAGCAAGAGGCCCAACTTGCCCCTAGGTCGGCTCTGCCACTTCCCACACAGGCGGCCAGCCCAGCAGCTGCCTGACAGACTCTGGCTCCCCCGAGCTCTCTGCCGGTGCAGGGGGCAGGTCAGACGTGTGCATGTGGTTCTGCCTTGGCCTGGGAGTGTGGACACCCTGCCTTGCCCCCAGGCTCAGGGGCAGGGGCCCGGAGAGACCACCACCCCGAAGCGCTTTTCTCCGGGGTTTTGGAACATTGTGTGTGCCTGGCGGGAACAGCGAGTGGGTATGCTTGCAAACCGGCCTTTGGGGGCAGCCGGGGAGGTCTTGAAAATGCCCGGAGAGAGCACCACCCCGAAGCGCTTTTCTCCCGGGCTTGGGAACATTGTGCGCGGCTGGCGGGAACAGCAGGCAGGACTGCTTGCAAACTGGCCTTTGGAGGCAGCCGGGGAGGTCTTCCAAGGGCCCGGAGTGAGCACCACCCCAAAATGCTTTTCTCCCGGGCTTGGGAGCATTGTGCGCAGCTGGTGGGAACAACGGGCATGAGTGCTTGCAAACCGGCCTTTGGAGGCAGCCGGGGACGTCTTCCAAGGGCCCGGAGAGAGCACCACCCCGAAGCGCTTTTCTCCCGGGCTTGGGAGCATTGTGCGCGGCTGGCGGGAACAGCAGGCAGGACTGCTTGCAAACTGGCCTTTGGAGGCAGCCGGGGAGGTCTTCCAAGGGCCCGGAGTGAGCACCACCCCAAAATGCTTTTCTCCCGGGCTTGGGAGCATTGTGCGCGGCTGGTGGGAACAACGGGCATGAGTGCTTGCAAACCGGCCTTTGGAGGCAGCCGGGGACGACTTCCAAGGGCCCGGAGAGATCACCACCCCGAAGCACTTTTCTCCCGGGCTTGGGAGCATTGTGCGTGGCTGGCGGGAACAGCAGGAAGGAGTCCTGCAAACCGGCCTTTGGAGGCAGCCGGGGAGGTCTTCCAAGGGCCTGTAGAGAGCACCACCCCGAAGCGCTTTTCTCCCGGGCTTGGGAGTATTGTGCGCGGGTGGCAGGAACAGCAGGCAGAGGTGCTTGAAAACCGGCCTTTGCAGGCAGCCGGGGAGGTCTTCCAGGGCCCGGTGTGAGCACCACCCCAAAAAGCTTTTCTCCCGGGCTTGGGAGCATTGTGCGCGGCTGGTGGGAACAGCGGGCATGAGTGCTTGCAAACTGGCCACTGGAGGCAGCCGGGGAGGTCTTCCAAGGGCCTGTAGAGAGCACCACCCCAAAATGCTTCTCTCCCGGGCTTGGGAGCATTGTGCGTGGCTGGCGGGAACAGCAGGAAGGAGTCCTTGCAAACCGGCCTTTGGAGGCAGCCGGGGAGGTCTTCCAAGGGCCTGTAGAGAGCACCACCCCGAAGCGCTTTTCTCCCGGGCTTGGGAGCATTGTGCGCAGGTGGGGGGAACAGCAGCAGGAGTGCTTGAAAACTGGCCTTTGGAGGCAGCCGCGGAGGTCTTCCAGGGCCCGGTGTGAGCACCACCCCAAAAAGCTTTTCTCCCGGGCTTGGGAGCATTGTGCGCGGCTGGTGGGAACAGCGGACATGAGTGCTTGCAAACTGGCCATTGGAGGCAGCCGGGGAGGTCTTCCAAGGGCCCGGAGTGAGCACCACCCCAAAATGCTTTTCTCCCGGGCTTGGGAGCATTGTGCGTGGCTGGCGGGAACAGCAGGAAGGAGTCCTTGCAAACCGGCCTTTGGAGGCAGCGGGGGAGGTCTTCCAAGGGCCTGTAGAGAGCACCACCCCGAAGCGCTTTTCTCCCGCGCTTGGGAGCATTCTGCTCGGGTGGCGGGAACAGCAGGCAGGAGTGCTTGAAAACCGTCCTTTGGAGGCAGCCGGGGAGGTCTTCCAGGGCCCGGTGTGAGCACCACCCCAAAATGCTTTTCTCCCGGGCTTGGGAGCATTGTGCGTGGCTGGCGGGAACAGCAGGAAGGAGTCCTTGCAAACCGGCCTTTGGAGGCAGCCGGGGAGGTCTTCCAAGGGCCTGTAGAGAGCACCACCCCGAAGCGCTTTTCTCCCGCGCTTGGGAGCATTCTGCGCGGGTGGCGGGAACAGCAGGCAGGAGTGCTTGAAAACCGTCCTTTGGAGGCAGCCGGGGAGGTCTTCCAGGGCCCGGTGTGAGCACCACCCCAAAATGCTTTTCTCCCGGGCTTGGGAGCATTGTGCGCGGATGGCGGGAACAGCGAGTCGGAGTGCTTCCAAACCGGCCTTTGGGGGCACCCCGGGAGGTCTTCCATGGGCACGGAGAGAACACCACCCCGAAGCGCTTTTCTCCGGGGTTTTGGAGGATTGTGCGTGGCTGGCGGGAACAGCGAGTGGGAGTGCTTGCAAACCGGCCTTTGGGGGCAGCCAGGGAGGTCCTCCATTGGCACGGAGAGAACACCACCCCGAAGCGCTTTTCTCCTGGGCTTCGGAGCATTGTGCGAGGCTGGCGGAAACAGCGGGCGGGAGTGCTTGCAAACCGGCCTTTGGAGGCAGCTTGGGAGGTCTTCCAAGGGCCCGGAGAGAGCACCATCCCGAAGCACTTTTCTCACGGAATTGGGAGCATTGTTCGCGGCTGTCGGGAACAGAGGACATGAGTGCTTGCAAACCGGCCTTTAGAGGCAGCCGGGGAGTCTTCCAAGGGCCCGGAGAGAGACCACCTCAAAATGCTTTTCTCCCGGGCTTGGGAGCATTGTGTGCGGCTGGCGGGTCAGCGGGAGGGAGTTCTTGAAAACCAGCCTTTGGAGGCAGCCGGGGAGGTCTTCCAACGGCCGGGAGAGAGCACCACCCCGAAGCACTTTTCTCCCGGGCTTGGGAGCATTGTGCGCGGCTGGCGGGAACAGCGGGATTGAGTGCTTGCAAACCGGCCTTTGGAGGCAGCCGGGGAGGTCTTCCAAGGGCCGGGAGAGAGCACCACCCCGAAGCGCTTTTCTCCTAGGCTTGGGAGCATTGTGCGCGGCTGGCGGGAACAGCGGGCATGAGTGCTTGCAAACCGGCCTTTGGAGACAAACGGGGAGGTCTTCCAAGGGCCCGTAGAGAGCACCACCCCGAAGCGCTTTTCTCCCGTGATTGGGAGCATTGTGTGCGGCTGGCGGGACAGCGGGAGGGAGTACTTGAAATCCAGCCTTTGGAGGCAGCCGGGGAGGTCTTCCAAGGGCCGGGAGAGAGCACCACCCTGAAGGGCTTTTCTCCTGGGCTTGGAGCATTTGCACGGATGGCGGGAACAGTGAGTGGGAGTGCTTGCAAACCGGCATTTGGGGGCAGCCCGGGAGGTCTTTCTTGGGTCCAGAGAGAACACCACCCCGAAACGCTTTTCTCCCGGGCTTGGGAGCATTGTGCGCGGGTGGCGGGAACAGCAGGCAGAAGTGCTTGCAAACCGGCCTTGGAGGCAGCCGGGGAGGTCTTCCAAAGCCCGGAGTGAGCACCACCCCAAAATGCTTTTCTCCCGGGCTTGGGAGCATTGTGCGCAGCTGGCGTGAACAGCGGGATTGAGTGCTTGCAAACCAGCCTTTGGAGGCAGCCGGGGAGGTCTTCCAGCGGGAGAGTGCCAGTTGTTCTCAGAGGCCCCACAGGCCAGGGGCAGGACCCAGCAGTGTCCCTGCCTCTGGCAGCCTTGCCCAGACCTTCCTGGCCTCCGGGGGTACTACCCCACCAAGGGGCAGGCTGCGGGGACTGGGTCCAGACATGCCCGGGCGCCTCCCCAGGCTCATCCCCGCTGGTGCCTTTCCCCTGGGCCTAGGCCTCGGTTGAGGCCTCCTTGGAGAGGAGGTTGCCGGCAGGGGCTGTCTGCACACTGCAAGGTGCTGGAGCTCAGAGGGCCTCGTCAGAGGGAAAGGACCAGCAAAGGGCTGGATGCCCAAGACCTCTTTGACCCAGCAGCCTCAGGGCAGCAGGGAGAGCAAGAGGCCCAACTTGCCCCTAGGTCGGGTCTACCCCGTCCCACACAGGCAGCCAGCCCAGCAGCAGCCTGGCAGTCTCTGGCTCCCCCGAACTCTCTGCCGGTGTAGGGGGCAGGAACAGACGTGTGCATGTCGTTCTGCCTTGGCCTGGGAGTGTGTTCCCCCTGCCTGTCCCCCAGGCTCAGGGGCAAGGGCCCGGAGAGAGCACCACCCCGAAGCGCTTTTCTCCCGGGCTTGGGAGCATTGTGCGTGCCTGGCGGGAACAGCGGGCGGGAGTGCTTGCAAACCGGCCTTTGGAGGCAGCCGGGGAGGTCTTCCAGCGGGAGAGGGCCGGTTGTGCTCAGACGCCCCACAGGCCAGGGGCAGGACCCAGCAGTGTCCCTGCCCCTGGCAGACTTGCGCAGACCCTCCTGGCCTCCGGGGGTACTGCCCCACCAAGGGGCAGGCTGCGGGGACTGGGTCCAGACATGCCCGGGCGCCTCCCCAGGCTCATCCCCGCTGGTGCCTTTCCCCTGGGCCTAGGCCTCGGTTGAGGCCTCCTTGGAGAGGAGGTTGCTGGCAGGGTCTGTCTCCACACTGCAAGGTGCTGGAGCTCAGAGGGCCTCGTCAGAGGGAAGGGACCAGCAAGGGGCTGGATGCCCAAGACCTCTTTGGCCCAGCAGCCTCAGGGCAGCCGGGAGAGGAAGAGGCCCAACTTGCCCCTAGGTCGGCTCTGCCCCTTCCCACACAGGCGGCCAGCCCAGCAGCTGCCTGACAGACTCTGGCTCCCCCGAGCTCTCTGCGGTGCAGGGGTCAGGAACAGACGTGTGCATGTGGTTCTGCGTTGGTCTGGGAGTGTAGACCCACTGCCTCGGCCCCACGCTCAGGGGCAAGGGCCCGGAGAGAGCAACACCCCGAAGCGCTTTTCTCCCGGGCTTGGGAGAATAGTGCGTGCCTGGCGGGAACAGCGGGCGGGAGTGTTGGCAAACCGGCCTTTGGAGGCAGCCGGGGAAGTCTTCCAGTGGGAGAGGGCCGGTTGTGCTCAGAGGCCCCACAGGCCAGGGGCAGGACCCAGCAGGGCCCCTGCCCGTGGCCAGCCTTGCCCAGACCTTCCTGGCCTCCGGGGGTACTGCCCCACCAAGGGGCAGGCTGTGGGGACTGGGTCCAGACATGCCCGGGCGCCTCCCCAGGCTCATCTCCAATGGTGCCTTTCCCCTGGTCCTAGGCCTCGGTTGAGGCCTCCTTGGAGAGGAGGTTGCTGGCAGGGGCTGTCTCCACACTGCAAGGTGCTGGAGCTCAGAGGGCCTCGTCAGAGGGAAGGGACAAGCAAGGGGCTGGATGCCCAAGATCTCTTTGGCCCAGCAGCCTCAGGGCAGCAGGGAGAGCAAGAGGCCCAACTTGCCCCTAGGTCGGCTCTGCCCCGTCCCACACAGGCGGCCAGCCCAGCAGCTGCCTGACAGACTCTGGCTGCCCCGAGGTCTCTGCCGGTGCATGGGGCAGGAACAGACGTGTGCATGTCGTTCTGCCTTGGCATGGGAGTGTGGACCCCCTGCCTGGCCCCCAGGCTCAGGGGAAAGGGCCCGGAGAGAGCACCACCCTGAAGCGCTTTTCTCCCGGGCTTGGGAGCATTGTGCACGCCTGCTGGGAACAGTGGGCGGGAGCGCTTGCAAACCGGCCTTTGGAGGCAGCCGGGGAGGTCTTCCAGTGGGAGAGGGCCGGTTGTGCTCAGAGGCCCCACAGGCCAGGGGCAGGACGCAGCAGGGCCCCTGCCCCTGGCCAGCCTTGCCCAGACCTTCCTGGCCTCCGGGGGTACTGCCCCACCAAGGGGCAGGCTGCGGGAACTGGGTCCAGACATGCCTGGGCGCCTCCCCAGGCTCATCCCCGCTGGTGCCTTTCCCCTGGGCATAGGCCTCGGTTGATGCCTCCTTGGAGAGGAGGTTGCTGGCAGGGGCTGTCTCCATACTGCAAGGTGCTGGAGCTCAGAGGGCCTCGTCAGCGGGAAGGGACCAGCAAGGGGCTGGATGCCCAAGACCTCTTTGGCCCAGCAGCCTCAGGGCAGCAGGGAGAGCAAGAGGCCCAACTTGCCCCTAGGGCGGTTCTGCCCCTTCCCACACAGGCAGCCAACCCAGCAGCTGCCTGACAGACTCTGGCTCCCCCGAGCTCTCTGCCGGTGCAGGGGTCAGGAACAGACGTGTGCATGTGGTTCTGCCTTGGTCTGGGAGTGTGGACCCACTGCCTGGACCCCAGGCTCAGGGGCAAGGGCCCGGAGAGAGCAACACCCCGAAGCGCTTTTCTCCTGGCCTTGGGAGCGTTGTGCGTGCCTGGCGGAACAGCGGGCGGGAGTGTTGGCAAACCCGCCTTTGGAGGCAGCCGGGGAGGTCTTCCAGTGGGAGAGGGCCGGTTGTGCTCAGAGGCCCCACAGGCCAGGGGCAGGACCCAGCAGGGACCCTGCCCCTGGCCAGCCTTGCCCAGACCTTCCTGGCCTCCGGGGGTACTGCCCCACCAAGGGGCAGGCTGCAGGGACTGGGTCCTGATATGCCCGTGCGCCTCCACTGGCTCATCCCCGCTGGTGCATTTCCCCTGTGCCTAGGCCTCGGTTGAGGCCTCCTTGGAGAGGAGGTTGCTGGCAGGGGCTGTCTCCACACTGCAAGGTGCTGGAGCTCAGAGGGCCTCGTCAGAGGGAAGGGACCAGCAAGGGGCTGGATGCCCAAGACCTCTTTGGCCCAGCAGCCTCAGGGCAGCAGGGAGAGCAAGAGGCCCAACTTGCCCCTAGGTCGGCTCTGCCCCTTCCCACACAGGCGGCCAGCCCAGCAGCTGCCTGACAGACTCTGGCTCCCCCCAGCTCTCTGCCGGTGGAGGGGGCAGGAACAGACGTGTGCATGTTGTTGTGCCTTGGCCTGGGACTGTGGATCCCCTGCCTGGCCCCCAGGCTCAGGGGCAAGGGCCCGGAGAGACCACCACCCCGAAGCGCTTTTCTCCCGGGCTTGGGAGCATTGTGCTCGCCTGGCGGGAACAGTGGGCGGGAGTGCTTGCAAACAGGACTTTGGAGGCAGCCGGGGAGGTCTTCCAGTGGGAGAGGGCCGGTTGTGCTCAGAGGCCCCACAGGCCAGGGGCAGGACCCAGCAGGGCCCCTGCCCCTGGCCAGCCTTGCCCAGACCTTCCTGGCCTCCGGGGGTACTGCCCCACCAAGGGGCAGGCTGCGGGGACAGGGTCCAGACATGCCCGGGCGCCTCCCCTGGCTCAACCCCGCTGGTGCCTTTCCCCTGGGCCTAGGCCTCGGTTGAGGCCTCCTTGGAGAGGATGTTGCTGGCAGGGGCTGTCTCCACACTGCAAGGTGCTAGAGCTCAGAGGGCCTCGTCAGAGGGAAGGGACCAGCAAGGGGCTGGATGCCCAAGACCTCTTTGGCCCAGCAGCCTCAGGGCAGCAGGGAGAGCAAGAGGCCCAACTTGCCCCTAGGTCGGCTCTGCCCCTTCCCACACAGGCGGCCAGCCCAGCAGCTGCCTGACAGACTCTGGCTCCCCCGAGCTCTCTGCCGGTGCAGGGGTCAGGAACAGACGTGTGCATGTGGTTCTGCCTTGGTCTGGGAGTGTGGACCAACTGCCTGGCCCCCAGGCTCAGGGGCAAGGGCCCGAGGAGAGCACCACCCCGAAGTGCTTTTCTCCCGGGCTTGGGAGCATTGTGCGTGCCTGGCGGGAACAGCGGGCGGGAGTGTTGGCAAACTGGCCCTTGGAGTCAGCCGGGGAGTTCTTCCAGTGGGAGAGGGCCGTTTGTGCTCAGAGGCCCCACAGGCCAGGGGCAGGACCCATCAGGGCCCCTGCCCCTGGCCAGCCTTGCCCAGACCTTCCTGGCCTCCGGGGGTACTGCCCCACCAAGGGGCAGGCTGCGTGGACTGGGTCCTGATATGCCCGTGCGCCTCCACTGGCTCATCCCCGCTGGTGCCTTTCCCCTGGGCCTAGGCCTAGGTTGAGGCCTCCTTGGAGAGGAGGTTGCTGGCAGGGGCTGTCTCCACACTGCAAGGTGCTGGAGCTCAGAGGGCCTCGTCAGAGGGAAGGGACCAGCAAGGGGCTGGATGCCCAAGACCTCTTTGGCCCAGCAGCCTCAGGGCAGCAGGGAGAGCAAGAGGCCCAACTTGCCCCTAGGTCGGCTCTGCCCCTTCCAACACAGGCAGCCAACCCAGCAGCTGCCTGACAGACTCTGGCTCCCCCGAGCTCTCTGCCGGTGCAGGGGTCAGGAACAGACGTGTGCATGTGGTTCTGCCTTGGTCTGGGAGTGTGGACCCACTGCCTGGACCCCAGGCTCAGGGGCAAGGGCCCGGAGAGAGCAACACCCCGAAGCGCTTTTCTCCTGGCCTTGGGAGCGTTGTGCGTGCCTGGCGGGAACAGCGGGCGGGAGTGTTGGCAAACCCGCCTTTAGAGGCAGCCGGGGAGGTCTTCCAGTGGGAGAGGGCCGGTTGTGCTCAGACGTCCCACAGGCCAGGGGCAGGACCCAGCGCTGTCCCTGCCCCTGGCAGCCTTGCACAGACCTTCCTGGCCTCCGGGGGTACTGCCCCACCAAGGGGCAGGCTGCGGGGACTGGGTCCAGACATGCCCGGGCGCCTCCCCAGGCTCATCCCCGCTGGTGCCTTTCCCCTGGGCCTAGGCCTCGGTTGAGGCCTCCTTGGAGAGGAGGTTGCTGGCAGGGGCTGTCTCCACACTGCAAGGTGCTGGAGCTCAGAGGGCCTCGTCAGAGGGAAGGGACCAGCAAAGGGCTGGATGCCCAAGACCTCTTTGACCCAGCAGCCTCAGGGCAGCAGGGAGAGCAAGAGGCCCAACTTGCCCCTAGGTCGGCTCTGCCCCGTCCCACACAGGCAGCCAGCCCAGCAGCAGCCTGGCAGTCTCTGGCTCCCCCGAGCTCTCTGCCGGTGTAGGGGGCAGGAACAGACGTGTGCATGTCGTTCTGCCTTGGCCTGGGAGTGTGTTCCAACTGCCTGGCCCCCAGGCTCAGGGGCAAGGGCCCGAGGAGAGCACCACCCCGAAGCGCTTTTCTCCCGGGCTTGGGAGCATTGTGCCTGCCTGGCGGGAACAGCGGGCGGGAGTGCTTGCAAACCGGCCTTTGGAGGCAGACGGGGAGGTCTTCCAGCGGGAGAGTGCCGGTTGTGCTCAGACGCCCCACAGGCCAGGGGCACGACCCAGCAGGGCCCCTGCCCCTGGCCAGCCTTGCCCAGACCTTCCTGGCCTCCGGGGGTACTGCCCCACCAAGGGGCAGGCTGCGGTGACTGGGTCCAGACATGCCCTTGCGCCTCCACTGGCTCATCCCTGCTGGTGCCTTTCCCCTGGGCCTAGGCCTCGGTTGAGGCCTCCTTGGAGAGGTTGCTGGCAGGGGCTGTCTCCACACTGCAAGGTGCTGGAGCTCAGAGGGCCTCGTCAGAGGGAAGGGACCAGTAAGGGGCTTGATGCCCAAGACGTCTTTGGCCCAGCAGCGTCAGGGCAGCAGGGAGAGGAAGAGGCCCAACTTGCCCCTAGGTCGGCTCTGCCCCTTCCCACACAGGCAGCCAACCCAGCAGCTGCCTGACAGACTCTGGCTCCCCCGAGCTCTCTGCCGGTGCAGGGGTCAGGAACAGACGTGTGCATGTGGTTCTGCCTTGGTCTGGGAGTGTGGACCCACTGCCTGGACCCCAGGCTCAGGGGCAAGGGCCCGGAGAGGGCAACACCCTGAAGCGCTTTTCTCCCGGGCTTGGGAGCATTGTGCGTGCCTGGCGGGAACAGCGGGCGGGAGTGTTGGCAAACCGGACTTTGGAGGCAGCCGGGGAGGTCTTCCAGTGGGAGAGGGCCGGTTGTGCTCAGAGGCCCCACAGGCCAGGGGCAGGACCCAGCAGGGACCCTGCCCCTGGCCAGCCTTGCCCAGACCTTCCTGGCCTCCGGGGGTACTGCCCCACCAAGGGGCAGGCTGCGGGGACTGGGTCCAGACATGCCCGTGCGCCTCCACTGGCTCATCCCCGCTGGTGCCTTTCCCCTGGGCCTAGGCCTCGGTTGA
This sequence comes from Dama dama, assembly GCF_033118175.1. Lineage (NCBI taxonomy): Eukaryota > Metazoa > Chordata > Mammalia > Artiodactyla > Cervidae > Dama > Dama dama. The sequence continues at coordinate 933,290 of NW_026870970.1, forward strand.
GGCCTCCTTGGAGAAGAGGTTGCTGGCAGGGGCTGTCTCCACACTGCAAGGTGCTGGAGCTCAGAGGGCCTCGTCAGAGGGAAGGGACCAGCAAGGGGCTGGATGCCCAAGACCTCTTTGGCCCAGCAGCCTCAGGGCAGCAGGGAGAGCAAGAGGCCCAACTTGCCCCTAGGTCGGCTCTGCCCCTTCCCACACAGGCGGCCAGCCCAGCAGCTGCCTGACAGACTCTGGCTCCCCCCAGCTCTCTGCCGGTGGAGGGGGCAGGAACAGACGTGTGCATGTGGTTCTGCCTTGGCCTGGGACTGTGGATCCCCTGCCTGGCCCCCAGGCTCAGGGGCAGGGGCCCGGAGAGACCACCACCCCGAAGCGCTTTTCTCCCGGGCTTGGGAGCATTGTGCGCGCCTGGCGGGAACAGTGGGCGGGAGTGCTTGCAAACCGGCCTTTGGAGGCAGCCGGGGAGGTCTTCCAGTGGGCAAGGGCCGGTTGTGCTCAGAGGCCCCACAGGCCAGGGGCAGGACCCAGCAGGGCCCCTGCCCCTGGCCAGCCTTGCGCAGACCTTCCTGGCCTCCGGGGGTACTGCCCCACCAAGGGGCAGGCTGCGGGGACAGGGTCCAGACATGCCCGGGCGCCTCCCCTGGCTCAACCCCGCTGGTGCCTTTTCCCTGGGCCTAGGCCTCGGTTGAGGCCTCCTTGGAGAGGAGATTGCTGGCAGGGGCTGTCTCCACACTGCAAGGTCCTGGAGCTCAGAGGGCCTCGTCAGAGGGAAGGGACAAGCAAGGGGCTGGATGCCCAAGACCTCTTTGGCCCAGCAGCCTCAGGGCAGCAGGGAGAGCAAGAGGCCCAACTTGCCCCTAGGTCGGCTCTGCCCCTTCCCACACAGGCGGCCAGCCCAGCAGCTGCCTGACAGACTCTGGCTCCCCCGAGCTCTCTGCCGGTGCAGGGGTCAGGAACAGACGTGTGCATGTGGTTCTGCCTTGGTCTGGGAGTGTGGACCAACTGCCTGGCCCCCAGGCTCAGGGGCAAGGGCCCGAGGAGAGCACCACCCCGAAGTGCTTTTCTCCCGGGCTTGGGAGCATTGTGCGTGCCTGGCGGGAACAGCGGGCGGGAGTGTTGGCAAACTGGCCCTTGGAGTCAGCCGGGGAGGTCTTCCAGTGGGAGAGGGCCGGTTGTGCTCAGAGGCCCCACAGGCCAGGGGCAGGACCCAGCAGGGCCCCTGCCCCTGGCCAGCCTTGCCCAGACCTTCCTGGCCTCCGGGGGTACTGCCCCACCAAGGGGCAGGCTGCGGGGACTGGGTCCAGACATGCCTGGGCACCTCCCCAGGCTCATCCCCGCTGGTGCCTTTCCCCTGGGCATAGGCCTCGGTTGATGCCTCCTTGGAGAGGAGGTTGCTGGCAGGGGCTGTCTCCACACTGCAAGGTGCTGGAGCTCAGAGGGCCTCGTCAGAGGGAAGGGACCAGCAAGGGGCTGGATGCCCAAGACCTCTTTGGCCCAGCAGCCTCAGGGCAGCAGGGAGAGCAAGAGGCCCAACTTGCCCCTAGGTCGGCTCTGCCCCTTCCCACACAGGCGGCCAGCCCAGCAGCTGCCTGACAGACTCTGGCTCCCCCCAGCTCTCTGCCGGTGGAGGGGGCAGGAACAGACGTGTGCATGTTGTTGTGCCTTGGCCTGGGACTGTGGATCCCCTGCCTGGCCCCCAGGCTCAGGGGCAAGGGCCCGGAGAGACCACCACCCCGAAGCGCTTTTCTCCCGGGCTTGGGAGCATTGTGCGTGCCTGGCGGTAAGAGCGGGCAGGAGTGTTGGCAAACTGGCCTTTGGAGGCAGCCGGGGAGGTCTTCCAGTGGGAGAGGGCCGGTTGTGCTCAGAGGCCCCACAGGCCATGGGGAGGACCCAGCAGGGCCCCTGCCCCTGGCCAGCCTTGCCCAGATCTTCCTGGCCTCCGGGGGAACTGCCCCACCAAGGGGCAGGCTGCGGGAACTGGGTCCAGACATGCCCGGGCGCCTCCCCAGGCTCATCCCCGCTGGTGCCTTTCCCCTGGGCCTAGGCCTCGGTTGAGGCCTCATTGGAGAGGAGGTTGCTGGCAGGGGCTGTCTCCACACTGCAAGGTGCTGGAGCTCAGAGGGCCTCGTCAGAGGGAAGGGACCAGCAAGTGGCTGGATGCCCAAGACCTCTTTGGCCCAGCAGCCTCAGGGCAGCAGGGAGAGGAAGAGGCCCAACTTGCCCCTAGGTCGGCTCTGCCCCTTCCCACACAGGCGGCCAGCCCAGCAGCTGCCTGACAGATTCTGGCTCCCCCGAGCTCTCTGCCGGTGCAGGGGTCAGGAACAGACGTGTGCATGTGGTTCTGCCTTGGTCTGGGAGTGTGGACCAACTGCCTGGCCCCCAGGCTCAGGGGCAAGGGCCCGAGGAGAGCACCACCCCGAAGCGCTTTTCTCCCGGGCTTGGGAGCATTGTGCGTGCCTGGCGGGAACAGCGGGCGGGAGTGTTGGCAAACTGGCCTTTGGAGGCAGCCGGGGAGTTCTTCCAGTGGGAGAGGGCCGGTTGTTCTCAGAGGCCCCACAGGCCAGGGGCAGGACCCAGCAGGGCCCCTGCCCCTGGCCAGCCTTGCCCAGACCTTCCTGGCCTCCGGGGGTACTGCCCCACCAAGGGGCAGGCTGCGGGGACTGGGTCCAGACATGCCCGGGCGCCTCCCCAGGCTCATCCCCGCTGGTGCCTTTCCCCTGGGCCTAGGCCTCGGTTGAGGCCTCCTTGGAGAGGAGGTTGCTGGCAGGGGCTGTCTCCACACTGCAAGGTGCTGGAGCTCAGAGGGCCTCGTCAGAGGGAAGGGACCAGCAAGGGGCTGGATGCCCAAGACCTCTTTGGCCCAGCAGCCTCAGGGCAGCAGGGAGAGCAAGAGGCCCAACTTGCCCCTAGGTCGGCTCTGCCACTTCCCACACAGGCGGCCAGCCCAGCAGCTGCCTGACAGACTCTGGCTCCCCCGAGCTCTCTGCCGGTGCAGGGGGCAGGTCAGACGTGTGCATGTGGTTCTGCCTTGGCCTGGGAGTGTGGACACCCTGCCTTGCCCCCAGGCTCAGGGGCAAGGGCCCAGAGAGAGCACCACCCTGAAGCGCTTTTCTTCCGGGCTTAGGAGCATTGTGCCCGCCTGCTGGTAACAGTGGCCGGGAGCGCTTGCAAACCGGCCTTTGGAGGCAGCCGGGGAGGTCTTCCAGTGGGAGAGGGCCGGTTGTGCTCAGAGGCCCCACAGGCCAGGGGCAGGACCCAGCAGGGCCCCTGCCCCTGGCCAGCCTTTCCCAGACCTTCCTGGCCTCCGGGGGTACTGCCCCACCAAGGGGCAGGCTGCGGGGACTGGGTCCAGACATGCCTGGGCGCCTCCCCAGGCTCATCCCCGCTGGTGCCTTTCCCCTGGTCCTAGGTCTCGGTTGAGGCCTCCTTGGAGAGGAGGTTGCTGGCAGGGGCTGTCTCCACACTGCAAGGTGCTGGAGCTCAGAGGGCCTCGTCAGAGGGAAGGGACAAGCAAAGGGCTGGATGCCCAAGACCTCTTTGGCCCAGCAGCCTCAGGGCAGCAGGGAGAGCAAGAGGCCCTACTTGAACCTAGGTCGGCTCTGCCCCTTCCCACAAAGGCGGCCAGCCCAGCAGCTGCCTGACAGACTCTGGCTCCCCCGAGCTCTCTGCCGGTGCAGGGGTCAGGAACAGACGTGTGCATGTGGTTCTGCCTTGGCCTGGGAGTGTGGACGCCCTGCCTGGCCCCCAGTCTCAGGGGCAAGGGCCCGGAGAGAGCACCACCCCGAAGCGCTTTTCTCCCGGGCTTGGGAGCATTGTGCGCGCTTGGTGGGAAGAGTGGGCGGGAGTGCGTGCAAAACGGCCTTTGGAGGCAGCCGGGGAGGTCTTCCAGTGGGAGAGGGCCGGTTGTGCTCAGAGGCCCCATAGGCCAGGGGCAGGACCCAGCAGGGCGCCTGCCCCTGGTCAGCCTTGCCCAGACCTTCCTGGCCTCCAGGGGTACTGCCCCACCAAGGGGCAGGCTGCGGGGACTGGGTCCAGACATGCCCGGGCGCCTCCCCAGGCTCATCCCCGCTGGTGCCTTTCCCCTGGGCCTAGGCCTCGGTTGAGGCCTCCTTGGAGAGGAGATTGCTGGCAGGTGCTGTCTCCACACTGCAAGGTGCTGGAGCTCAGAGGGCCTCGTCAGAGGGAAGGGACCAGCAAAGGGCTGGATGCCCAAGACGTCTTTGGCCCAGCAGCCTCTGGGCAGCAGGGAGAGCAAGAGGCCCAACTTGCCCCTAGGTCGGCTCTGCCCCTTCCCACACAGGCGGCCAACCCAGCACCTGCCTGAGAGACTCTGGCTCCCCCGAGCTCTCTGCCGGTGTAGGGGGCAGGAACAGACGTGTTCATGTCGTTCTGTCTTGGCCTGGGAGTGTGTTCCCCCTGCCTGGCCCGCAGGCTTAGGGGCAAGGGCCTGGAGAGAGCACCACCCCGAAGCGCTTTTCTCCCGGGCTTGGGAGCATTGTGCGTGCCTGGCGGGAACAGCTGGCGGGAGTGCTTGCAAACTGGCCTTTGGAGGCAGCCGGGGAGGTCTTCCAGCGGGAGAGTGCCGGTTGTGCTCAGACGTCCCACAGGCCAGGGGCAGGACCCAGCGCTGTCCCTGCCCCTGGCAGCCTTGCACAGACCTTCCTGGCCTCCGGGGGTACTGCCCCACCAAGGGGCAGGCTGCGGGGACTGGGTCCAGACATGCCCGGGCGCCTCCCCAGGCTCATCCCCGCTGGTGCCTTTCCCCTGGGCCTAGGCCTCGGTTGAGGCCTCATTGGAGAGGAGGTTGCTGGCAGGGGCTGTCTCCACACTGCAAGGTGCTGGAGCTCAGAGGGCCTCGTCAGAGGGAAGGGACCAGGAAGGGGCTGGATGCCCAAGACCTCTTTGGCCCAGCAGCCTCAGGGCAGCAGGGAGAGGAAGAGGCCCAACTTGCCCCTAGGTCGGCTCTGCCCCTTCCCACACAGGCGGCCAGCCCAGCAGCTGCCTGACAGACTCTGGCTCCACCGAGCTCTCTGCCGGTGCAGGGGTCAGGAACAGACGTGTGCATGTGGTTCTGCCTTGGTCTGGGAGTGTGGACCCACTGCCTGGCGCCCAGGCTCAGGGGCAAGGGCCCGGAGAGAGCACCACCCCGAAGCGCTTTTCTCCCGGGCTTGGGAGCATTGTGCCTGCCTGGCGGGAACAGCGGGCGGGAGTGCTTGCAAACCGGCCTTTGGAGGCAGACGGGGAGGTCTTCCAGCGGGAGAGTGCCGGTTGTGCTCAGACGCCCCACAGGCCAGGGGCACGACCCAGCAGGGCCCCTGCCCCTCGCAGCCTTGCCCAGACCTTCCTGGCCTCCGGGGGTACTGCCCCACCAAGGGGCAGGCTGCGGGGACTGGGTCCAGACATGCCCTTGCGCCTCCACTGGCTCATCCCCGCTGGTGCCTTTCCCCTGGGCCTAAGCCTCGGTTGAGGCCTCCTTGGAGAGGAGGTTGCTGGCAGGGGCTGTCTCCACACTGCAAGGTGCTGGAGCTCAGAGGGCCTCGTCAGAGGGAAGGGACCAGCAAGGGGCTGGATGCCCAAGACGTCTTTGGCCCAGCAGCCTCAGGGCAGCAGGGAGAGCAAGAGGCCCAACTTGCCCCTAGGTCGGCTCTGCCCCTTCCCACACAGGCAGCCAACCCAGCAGCTGCCTGACAGACTCTGGCTCCCCCGAGCTCTCTGCCGGTGCAGGGGTCAGGAACAGACGTGTGCATGTGGTTCTGCCTTGGTCTGGGAGTGTGGACCCACTGCCTGGACCCCAGGCTCAGGGGCAAGGGCCCGGAGAGGGCAACACCCTGAAGCGCTTTTCTCCCGGGCTTGGGAGCATTGTGCGTGCCTGGCGGGAACAGCGGGCTGGAGTGTTGGCAAACCGGCCTTTGGAGGCAGCCGGGGAGGTCTTCCAGTGGGAGAGGGCCGGTTGTGCTCAGAGGCCCCACAGGCCAGGGGCAGGACCCAGCAGGGCCCCTGCCCCTGGCCAGCCTTGCCCAGACCTTCCTGGCCTCCGGGGGTACTGCCCCACCAAGGGGCAGGCTGCGGGGACTGGGTCCAGACATGCCCGTGCGCCTCCACTGGCTCATCCCCGCTGGTGCCTTTCCCCTGGGCCTAGGCCTCGGTTGAGGCCTCCTTGGAGAAGAGGTTGCTGGCAGGGGCTGTCTCCACACTGCAAGGTGCTGGAGCTCAGAGGGCCTCGTCAGAGGGAAGGGACCAGCAAGGGGCTGGATGCCCAAGACCTCTTTGGCCCAGCAGCCTCAGGGCAGCAGGGAGAGCAAGAGGCCCAACTTGCCCCTAGGTCGGCTCTGCCCCTTCCCACACAGGCGGCCAGCCCAGCAGCTGCCTGACAGACTCTGGCTCCCCCCAGCTCTCTGCCGGTGGAGGGGGCAGGAACAGACGTGTGCATGTGGTTCTGCCTTGGCCTGGGACTGTGGATCCCCTGCCTGGCCCCCAGGCTCAGGGGCAGGGGCCCGGAGAGACCACCACCCCGAAGCGCTTTTCTCCCGGGCTTGGGAGCATTGTGCGTGCCTGGCGGGAACAGCGGGCGGGAGTGCTTGCAAACCGGCCTTTGGAGGCAGCCGGGGAGGTCTTCCAGCGGGAGAGTGCCGGTTGTGCTCAGACGTCCCACAGGCCAGGGGCAGGACCCAGCGCTGTCCCTGCCCCTGGCAGCCTTGCACAGACCTTCCTGGCCTCCGGGGGTACTGCCCCACCAAGGGGCAGGCTGCGGGGACTGGGTCCAGACATGCCCGGGCGCCTCCCCAGGCTCATCCCCGCTGGTGCCTTTCCCCTGGGCCTAGGCCTCGGTTGAGGCCTCATTGGAGAGGAGGTTGCTGGCAGGGGCTGTCTCCACACTGCAAGGTGCTGGAGCTCAGAGGGCCTCGTCAGAGGGAAGGGACCAGCAAGGGGCTGGATGCCCAAGACCTCTTTGGCCCAGCAGCCTCAGGGCAGCAGGGAGAGGAAGAGGCCCAACTTGCCCCTAGGTCGGCTCTGCCCCTTCCCACACAGGCGGCCAGCCCAGCAGCTGCCTGACAGACTCTGGCTCCCCCGAGCTCTCTGCCGGTGCAGGGGTCAGGAACAGACGTGTGCATGTGGTTCTGCCTTGGTCTGGGAGTGTGGACCCACTGCCTGGCGCCCAGGCTCAGGGGCAAGGGCCCGGAGAGAGCACCACCCCGAAGCGCTTTTCTCCCGGGCTTGGGAGCATTGTGCGAGCCTGGCGTGAACAGCGGGCGGGAGTGTTTGCAAACAGGACTTTGGAGGCAGCTGGGGAGGTCTTCCAGTGGGAGAGGGCCGGTTGTGCTCAGAGGCCTCACAGGCCAGGGGCAGGACCCAGCAGGGACCCTGCCCCTGGCCAGCCTTGCCCAGACCTTCCTGGCCTCCGGGGGTACTGCCCCACCAAGGGGCAGGCTGCGGGGACTGGGTCCAGACATGTCCGTGCGCCTCCCCAGGATCATCCCCGCTGGTGCTTTTCCCCTGGGCGTAGGCCTCGGTTGAGGCCTCTTTGGAGAGGAGGTTGCTGGCAGGGGCTGTCTCCACACTGCAAGGTGCTGGAGCTCAGAGGGCCTCGTCAGAGGGAAGGGACCAGCAAAGGGCTGGATGCCCAAGACCTCTTTGACCCAGCAGCCTCAGGGCAGCAGGGAGAGCAAGAGGCCCAACTTGCCCCTAGGTCGGCTCTGCCCCGTCCCACACAGGCAGCCAGCCCAGCAGCAGCCTGGCAGTCTCTGGCTCCCCCGAGCTCTCTGCCGGTGTAGGGGGCAGGAACAGACGTGTGCATGTCGTTCTGCCTTGGCCTGGGAGTGTGTTCCAACTGCCTGGCCCCCAGGCTCAGGGGCAAGGGCCCGAGGAGAGCACCACCCCGAAGCGCTTTTCTCCCGGGCTTGGGAGCATTGTGCCTGCCTGGCGGGAACAGCGGGCGGGAGTGCTTGCAAACCGGCCTTTGGAGGCAGACGGGGAGGTCTTCCAGCGGGAGAGTGCCGGTTGTGCTCAGACGCCCCACAGGCCAGGGGCACGACCCAGCAGGGCCCCTGCCCCTCGCAGCCTTGCCCAGACCTTCCTGGCCTCCGGGGGTACTGCCCCACCAAGGGGCAGGCTGCGGGGACTGGGTCCAGACATGCCCTTGCGCCTCCACTGGCTCATCCCCGCTGGTGCCTTTCCCCTGGGCCTAGGCCTCGGTTGAGGCCTCCTTGGAGAGGAGGTTGCTGGCAGGGGCTGTCTCCACACTGCAAGGTGCTGGAGCTCAGAGGGCCTCGTCAGAGGGAAGGGACCAGCAAGGGGCTGGATGTCCAAGACCTCTTTGGCCCAGCAGCCTCAGGGCAGCAGGGAGAGGAAGAGGCCCAACTTGCCCCTAGGTCGGCTCTGCCCCTTCCCACACAGGCAGCCAACCCAGCAGCTGCCTGACAGACTCTGGCTCCCCCGAGCTCTCTGCCGGTGCAGGGGTCAGGAACAGACGTGTGCATGTGGTTCTGCCTTGGTCTGGGAGTGTGGACCCACTGCCTGGACCCCAGGCTCAGGGGCAAGGGCCCGGAGAGGGCAACACCCTGAAGCGCTTTTCTCCCGGGCTTGGGAGCATTGTGCGTGCCTGGCGGGAACAGCGGGCGGGAGTGTTGGCAAACCGGCCTTTGGAGGCAGCCGGGGAGGTCTTCCAGTGGGAGAGGGCCGGTTGTGCTCAGAGGCCCCACAGGCCAGGGGCAGGACCCAGTAGGGCCCCTGCCCCTGGCCAGCCTTGCCCAGACCTTCCTGGCCTCCGGGGGTACTGCCCCACCAAGGGGCAGGCTGCGGGGACTGGGTCCAGACATGCCCGTGCGCCTCCACTGGCTCATCCCCGCTGGTGCCTTTCCCCTGGGCCTAGGCCTCGGTTGAGGCCTCCTTGGAGAAGAGGTTGCTGGCAGGGGCTGTCTCCACACTGCAAGGTGCTGGAGCTCAGAGGGCCTCGTCAGAGGGAAGGGACCAGCAAGGGGCTGGATGCCCAAGACCTCTTTGGCCCAGCAGCCTCAGGGCAGCAGGGAGAGCAAGAGGCCCAACTTGCCCCTAGGTCGGCTCTGCCCCTTCCCACACAGGCGGCCAGCCCAGCAGCTGCCTGACAGACTCTGGCTCCCCCCAGCTCTCTGCCAGTGGAGGGGGCAGGAACAGACGTGTGCATGTGGTTCTGCCTTGGCCTGGGACTGTGGATCCCCTGCCTGGCCCCCAGGCTCAGGGGCAGGGGCCCGGAGAGACCAGCACCCCGAAGCGCTTTTCTCCCGGGCTTGGGAGCATTGTGCGCGCCTGGCGGGAACAGTGGTCGGGAGTGCTTGCAAACCGGCCTTTGGAGGCAGCCGGGGAGGTCTTCCAGTGGGCAAGGGCCGGTTGTGCTCAGAGGCCCCACAGGCCAGGGGCAGGACCCAGCAGGGCCCCTGCCCCTGGCCAGCCTTGCCCAGACCTTCCTGGCCTCCGGGGGTACTGCCCCACCAAGGGGCAGGCTGCGGGGACAGGGTCCAGACATGCCCGGGCGCCTCCCCTGGCTCAACCCCGCTGGTGCCTTTTCCCTGGGCCTAGGCCTCGGTTGAGGCCTCCTTGGAGAGGATGTTGCTGGCAGGGGCTGTCTCCACACTGCAAGGTGCTGGAGCTCAGAGGGCCTCGTCAGAGGGAAGGGACAAGCAAAGGGCTGGATGCCCAAGACCTCTTTGGCCCAGCAGCCTCAGGGCAGCAGGGAGAGCAAGAGGCCCTACTTGAACCTAGGTCGGCTCTGCCCCTTCCCACAAAGGCGGCCAGCCCAGCAGCTGCCTGACAGACTCTGGCTCCCCCGAGCTCTCTGCCGGTGCAGGGGTCAGGAACAGACGTGTGCATGTGGTTCTGCCTTGGCCTGGGAGTGTGGACCCCCTGCCTGGCCCCCAGTCTCAGGGGCAAGGGCCCGGAGAGAGCACCACCCCGAAGCGCTTTTCTCCCGGGCTTGGGAGCATTGTGCGCGCTTGGTGGGAAGAGTGGGCGGGAGTGCGTGCAAAACGGCCTTTGGAGGCAGCCGGGGAGGTCTTCCAGTGGGAGAGGGCCGGTTGTGCTCAGAGGCCCCACAGGCCAGGGGCAGGTCCCAGCAGGTCCCCTGCCCCTGGTCAGCCTTGCCCAGACCTTCCTGGCCTCCAGTGGTACTGCCCCACCAAGGGGCAGGCTGCGGGGACTGGGTCCAGACATGCCCGGGCGCCTCCCCAGGCTCATCCCCGCTGGTGCCTTTCCCCTGGGCCTAGGCCTCGGTTGAGGCCTCCTTGGAGAGGAGATTGCTGGCAGGTGCTGTCTCCACACTGCAAGGTGCTGGAGCTCAGAGGGCCTCGTCAGAGGGAAGGGACCAGCAAAGGGCTGGATGCCCAAGACGTCTTTGGCCCAGCAGCCTCAGGGCAGCAGGGAGAGCAAGAGGCCCAACTTGCCCCTAGGTCGGCTCTGCCCCTTCCCACACAGGCGGCCAGCCCAGCACCTGCCTGAGAGACTCTGGCTCCCCCGAGCTCTCTGCCGGTGTAGGGGGCAGGAACAGACGTGTTCATGTCGTTCTGTCTTGGCCTGGGAGTGTGTTCCCCCTGCCTGGCCCGCAGGCTTAGGGGCAAGGGCCCGGAGAGAGCACCACCCCGAAGCGCTTTTCTCCCGGGCTTGGGAGCATTGTGCGTGCCTGGCGGGAACAGCGGGCGGGAGTGCTTGCAAACCGGCCTTTGGAGGCAGACGGGGAGGTCTTCAAGCGGGAGAGTGCCGGTTGTGCTCAGACGTCCCACAGGCCAGGGGCAGGACCCAGCGCTGTCCCTGCCCCTGGCAGCCTTGCACAGACCTTCCTGGCCTCCGGGGGTACTGCCCCACCAAGGGGCAGGCTGCGGGGACTGGGTCCAGACATGCCCGGGCGCCTCCCCAGGCTCATCCCCGCTGGTGCCTTTCCCCTGGGCCTAAGCCTCGGTTGAGGCCTCATTGGAGAGGAGGTTGCTGGCAGGGGCTGTCTCCACACTGCAAGGTGCTGGAGCTCAGAGGGCCTCGTCAGAGGGAAGGGACCAGCAAGGGGCTGGATGCCCAAGACCTCTTTGGCCCAGCAGCCTCAGGGCAGCAGGGAGAGGAAGAGGCCCAACTTGCCCCTAGGTCGGCTCTGCCCCTTCCCACACAGGCGGCCAGCCCAGCAGCTGCCTGACAGACTCTGGCTCCCCCGAGCTCTCTGCCGGTGCAGGGGTCAGGAACAGACGTGTGCATGTGGTTCTGCCTTGGTCTGGGAGTGTGGACCCACTGCCTGGCCCCCAGGCTCAGGGGCAAGGGCCCGGAGAGAGCACCACCCCGAAGAGCTTTTCTCCCGGGCTTGGGAGCATTGTGCGAGCCTGGCGTGAACAGTGGGCGGGAGTGCTTGCAAACAGGACTTTGGAGGCAGCTGGGGAGGTCTTCCAGTGGGAGAGGGCCGGTTGTGCTCAGAGGCCTCACAGGCCAGGGGCAGGACCCAGCAGGTCCCCTGCCCCTGGCCAGCCTTGCCCAGACCTTCCTGGCCTCCGGGGGTACTGCCCCACCAAGGGGCAGGCTGCGGGGACTGGGTCCAGACATGTCCGTGCGCCTCCCCAGGATCATCCCCGCTGGTGCTTTTCCCCTGGGCGTAGGCCTCGGTTGAGGCCTCTTTGGAGAGGAGGTTGCTGGCAGGGGCTGTCTCCACACTGCAAGGTGCTGGAGCTCAGAGGGCCTCGTCAGAGGGAAGGGACCAGCAAAGGGCTGGATGCCCAAGACCTCTTTGACCCAGCAGCCTCAGGGCAGCAGGGAGAGCAAGAGGCCCAACTTGCCCCTAGGTCGGCTCTGCCCCGTCCCACACAGGCAGCCAGCCCAGCAGCAGCCTGGCAGTCTCTGGCTCCCCCGAGCTCTCTGCCGGTGTAGGGGGCAGGAACAGACGTGTGCATGTCGTTCTGCCTTGGCCTGGGAGTGTGTTCCAACTGCCTGGCCCCCAGGCTCAGGGGCAAGGGCCCGAGGAGAGCACCACCCCGAAGCGCTTTTCTCCCGGGCTTGGGAGCATTGTGCCTGCCTGGCGGGAACAGCGGGCGGGAGTGCTTGCAAACCGGCCTTTGGAGGCAGCCGGGGAGGTCTTCCAGTGGGAGAGGGCCGGTTGTGCTCAGAGGCCCCACAGCCCAGGGGCAGGACCCAGCAGGGCCCCTGCCCCTGGCCAGCCTTGCCCAGACCTTCCTGGCCTCCGGGGGTACTGCCCCACCAAGGGGCAGGCTGCGGGGACTGGGTCCAGACATGCCCGTGCGCCTCCACTGGCTCATCACCGCTGGTGCCTTTCCCCTGGGCCTAGGCCTCGGTTGAGGCCTCCTTGGAGAGGAGGTTGCTGGCAGGGGCTGTCTCCACACTGCAAGGTGCTGGAGCTCAGAGGGCCTCGTCAGAGGGAAGGGACCAGCAAGGGGCTAGATGCTCAAGACCTCTTTGGCCCAGCAGCCTCAGGGCAGCAGGGAGAGCAAGAGGCCCAAATTGCCCCTAGGTCGGCTCTGCCCCTTCCCACACAGGCGGCCAGCCCAGCAGCTGCCTGACAGACTCTGGCTCCCCCCAGCTCTCTGCCGGTGGAGGGGGCAGGAACAGACGTGTGCATGTGGTTCTGCCTTGGCCTGGGACTGTGTATCCCCTGCCTGGCCCCCAGGCTCAGGGGCAGGGGCCCGGAGAGACCACCACCCCGAAGCGCTTTTCTCCCGGGCTTGGGAGCATTGTGCGCGCCTGGCGGGAACAGTGGGCGGGAGGGCTTGCAAACCGGCCTTTGGAGGCAGCCGGGGAGGTCTTCCAGTGGGCAAGGGCCGGTTGTGCTCAGAGGCCCCACAGGCCAGGGGCAGGACCCAGCAGGGCCCCTGCCCCTGGCCAGCCTTGCCCAGACCTTCCTGGCCTCTGGGGGTACTGCCCCACCAAGGGGCAGGCTGCGGGGACAGGGTCCAGACATGCCCGGGCGCCTCCCCTGGCTCAACCCCGCTGGTGCCTTTTCCCTGGGCCTAGGCCTCGGTTGAGGCCTCCTTGGAGAGGAGATTGCTGGCAGGTGCTGTCTCCACACTGCAAGGTGCTGGAGCTCAGAGGGCCTCGTCAGAGGGAAGGGACAAGCAAGGGGCTGGATGCCCAAGACCTCTTTGGCCCAGCAGCCTCAGGGCAGCAGGGAGAGCAAGAGGCCCAACTTGCCCCTAGGTCGGCTCTGCCCCTTCCCACACAGGCGGCCAGCCCAGCAGCTGCCTGACAGACTCTGGCTCCCCCGAGCTCTCTGCCGGTGCAGGGGGCAGATCAGACGTGTGCATGTGGTTCTGCCTTGGCCTGGGAGTGTGGACACCCTGCCTTGCCCCCAGGCTCAGGGGCAAGGGCCCGGAGAGAGCACCACCCCGAAGCGCTTTTCTCCCGGGCTTGGGAGCATTGTGCACGCCTGCTGGGAACAGTGGGCGGGAGCGCTTGTTAACCGGCCTTTGGAGGCAGCCGGGCAGGTCTTCCAGCGGGAGAGTGCCGGTTGTGCTCAGACGCCCCACAGGCCAGGGGCAGGACCCAGCAGTGTCCCTGCCCCTGGCAGCCTTGCCCAGACCTTCCTGGCCTCCGGGGGTACTGCCCCACCAAGGGGCAGGCTGCGGGGACTGGGTCCAGACATGCCCTTGCGCCTCCACTGGCTCATCCCCGCTGGTGCCTTTCCCCTGGGCCTAGGCCTCGGTTGAGGCCTCCTTGGAGAGGAGGTTGCTGGCAGGGGCTGTCTCCACACTGCAAGGTGCTGGAGCTCAGAGGGCCTCGTCAGAGGGAAGGGACCAGCAAGGGGCTGGATGCCCAAGACCTCTTTGGCCCAGCAGCCTCAGGGCAGCAGGGAGAGGAAGAGGCCCAACTTGCCCCTAGGTCGGCTCTGCCCCTTCCCACACAGGCGGCCAGCCCAGCAGCTGCCTGACAGACTCTGGCTCCCCCGAGCTCTCTGCCGGTGCAGGGGTCAGGAACAGACGTGTGCATGTGGTTCTGCCTTGGTGTGGGAGTGTGGAACCACTGCCTGGCCCCCACACTCAGGGGCAAGGGCCCGGAGAGAGCACCACCCCGAAGCGCTTTTCTCCCGGGCTTGGGAGCATTGTGCGTGCCTGGCGGGAACAGCGGGCGGGAGTGCTTGCAAACCGGCCTTTCGAGGCAGACGGGGAGGTCTTCCAGCGGGAGAGTGCCGGTTGTGCTCAGACGCCCCACAGGCCAGGGGCAGGACCCAGCAGTGTCCCTGCCCTTGGCAGCCTTGCCCAGACCTTCCTGGACTCCGGGGGTACTGCCCCACCAAGGGGCAGGCTGCGGGGACTGGGTCCAGACATGCCCGGGCGCCTCCCCAGGCTCATCCCCGCTGGTGCCTTTCCCCTGGGCCTAGGCCTCGGTTGAGGCCTCCTTGGAGAGGATGTTGCTGGCAGGGGCTGTCTCCACACTGCAAGGTGCTGGAGCTCAGAGGGCCTCGTCAGAGGGAAGGGACCAGCAAGGGGCTGGATGCCCAAGACCTCTTTGGCCCAGCAGCCTCAGGGCAGCAGGGAGAGGAAGAGGCCCAACTTGCCCCTAGGTCGGCTCTGCCCCTTCCCACACAGGCAGCCAACCCAGCAGCTGCCTGACAGACTGTGGCTCCCCCGAGCGCTCTGCCGGTGCAGGGGTCAGGAACAGACGTGTGCATGTGGTTCTGCCTTGGTCTGGGAGTGTGGACACACTGCCTGGACCCCAGGCTCAGGGGCAAGGGCCCGGAGAGAGCAACACCCCGAAGCGCTTTTCTCCCGGGCTTGGGAGCATTGTGCGTGCCTGGCGGGAACAGCGGGCGGGAGTGTTGGCAAACCGGCCTTTGGAGGCAGCCGGGGAGGTCTTCCAGTGGGAGAGGGCCGGTTGTGCTCAGAGGCCCCACAGGCCAGGGGCAGGACCCAGCAGGTCCCCTGCCCCTGGCCAGCCTTGCCCAGACCTTCCTGGCCTCCGGGGGTACTGCCCCACCAAGGGGCAGGCTGCGGGGACTGGGTCCAGACATGCCCGTGCGCCTCCACTGGCTCATCCCCGCTGGTGCCTTTCCCCTGGGCCTAGGCCTCGGTTGAGGCCTCCTTGGAGAGGAGGTTGCTGGCAGGGGCTGTCTCCACACTGCAAGGTGCTGGAGCTCAGAGGGCCTCGTCAGAGGGAAGGGACCAGCAAGGGGCTGGATGCCCAAGACCTCTTTGGCCCAGCAGCCTCAGGGCAGCAGGGAGAGCAAGAGGCCCAACTTGCCCCTAGTTCGGCTCTGCCCCTTCCCACACAGGCGGCCAGCCCAGCAGCTGCCTGACAGACTCTGGCTCCCCCCAGCTCTCTGCCGGTGGAGGGGGCAGGAACAGACGTGTGCATGTGGTTCTGCCTTGGCCTGGGACTGTGGATCCCCTGCCTGGCCCCCAGGCTCACGGGCAGGGGCCCGGAGAGACCACCACCCCGACGCGCTTTTCTCCTGGGCTTGGGAGCATTGTGCGTGCCTGGCGGGAACAGCGGGCAGGAGTGTTGGCAAACTGGCCTTTGGAGGCAGCCGGGGAGGTCTTCCAGTGGGAGAGGGCCGGTTGTGCTCAGAGGCCCTACAGGCCAGGGACAGGACCCAGCAGGGCCCCTGCCCCTGGCCAGCCTTGCCCAGACCTTCCTGGCCTCCGGGGGTACTGCCCCACCAAGGGGCAGGCTGCGGGCTTGGGTCCAGTCATGCCCGGGCGCCTCCCCAGGCTCATCCCCGCTGGTGCCTTTCCCCTGGGCCTAGGCCTCGGTTGAGGCCTCCTTGGAGAGGAGGTTGCTGGCAGGGGCTGTCTCCACACTGCAAGGTGCTGGAGCTCAGAGGGCCTCATCAGAGGGAAGGGACCAGCAAGGGGCTGGATGCCCAAGACCTCTTTGGCCCAGCAGCCTCAGGGCAGCAGGGAGAGCAAGAGGCCCAACTTGCCCCTAGGTCGGCTCTGCCCCTTCCCACACAGGCGGCCAGCCCAGCAGCTGCCTGACAGACTCTGGCTCCCCCGAGCTCTCTGCCGGTGCAGGGGGCAGATCAGACGTGTGCATGTGGTTCTGCCTTGGCCTGGGAGTGTGGACACCCTGCCTTGCCCCCAGGCTCAGGGGCAAGGGCCCGGAGAGAGCACCACCCCGAAGCGCTTTTCTCCCGGGCTTAGGAGCATTGTGCACGCCTGCTGGGAACAGTGGGTGGGAGCGCTTGCAAACCGGCCTTTGGAGGCAGCCGGGGATGTCTTCCAGTGGGAGAGGGCCGGTTCTGCTCAGAGGCCCCACAGGCCAGGGGCAGGACCCAGCAGGGCCCCTGCCCCTGGCCAGCCTTGCCCAGACCTTCCTGGCCTCCGGGGGTACTGCCCCACCAAGGGGCAGGCTGCGGGGACTGGGTCCAGACATGCTCGGGCGCCTCCCCTGGCTCATCCCCGCTGGTGCCTTTCCCCTGGGCCTAGGCCTCGGTTGAGGCCTCCTTGGAGAGGAGGTTGCTGGCAGGGGCTGTCTCCACACTGCAAGGTGCTGCAGCTCAGAGAGCCTCGTCAGAGAGAAAGGACCAGTAAATGGCTGGATGCCCAAGACATCTTTGGCCCAGCAGCCTCAGGGCAGCAGGGAGAGCAAGAGGCCCAACTTGCCCCTATTCGGCTCTGCCCCTTCCCACACAGGCGGCCAACCCAGCAGCTGCCTGACAGACTCTGGCTCCCCCAAGCTCTCTGCCGGTGCAGGGGACAGGAACAGACGTGGGCATGTGGTTCTGCCTTGGCCTGGGATTGTGTTCTCCCTGCCTTGCCCCCAGGCTCATGGGCAAGGGCCCGGAGAGAGCACCACCCCGAAGCGCTTTTCTCCCGGGCTTGGGAGAATTGTGCGTGCCTGGCGGGAACAGCGGGCGGGAGTGTTGGCAAACCGGCCTTTGGAGGCACCCGGGGAGGTCTTCCAGTGGGAGAGGGCCGGTTGTGCTCAGAGGCCCCACAGGCCAGGGGCAGGGCCCAGCAGGGCCCCTGCCCCTGACCAGCCTTGCCCAGACCTTCCTGGCCTCCGGGGGTACTGCCTCACCAAGGGGCAGGCTGCGGGGACTGGGTCCAGACATGCCCGGGCGCCTCCCCAGGCTCTTCCCAGCTGGTGCCTTTCCCCTGGGGCTAGGCCTCGGTTGAGGCCTCCTTGGAGAGGAGGTTGCTGGCAGGGGCTGTCTCCACACTGCAAGGTGCTGGAGCTCAGAGGGCCTCGTCAGAGGGAAGGGACCAGCAAGGGGCTGGATGCCCAAGACCTCTTTGGCCCAGCAGCCTCAGGGCAGCAGGGAGAGCAGAGGCCCAACATGCCCCTAGGTCGGCTCTGCCACTTCCCACACAGGCGGCCAGCCCAGCACCTGCCTGACAGACTCTGGCTCCCCCGAGCTCTCTGCCGGTGTAGGGGGCAGGAACAGACGTGTGCATGTCGTTCTCCCTTGGCCTGGGAGTGTGTTCCACCTGCCTGGCCCCCAGGCTCAGGGGCAAGGGCCCGAGGAGAGCACCACCCTGAAGCGCTTTTCTCCCGGGCTTGGGAGCATTGTGCGTGCCTGGCGGGAACAGCGGGTGGGAGTGCTTGCAAACAGGCCTTTGGAGGCAGACGGGGAGGTCTTCCAGCGGGAGGGTGCTGGTTGTGCTCAGACGCCCCACAGGCCAGGGGCAGGACCCAGCAGTGTCCCTGCCCCTGGCAGCCTTGCCCAGACCTTCCTGGCCTCCGGGGGTACTGCCCCACCAAGGGGCAGGCTGCGGGGACTGGGTCCAGACATGCCCGGGCGCCTCCCCAGGCTCATCCCCGCTGGTGCCTTTCCCCTGGGCCTAGGCCTCGGTTGAGGCCGCCTTGGAGAGGAGGTTGCTGGCAGGGGCTGTCTCCACACTGCAAGGTGCTGGAGCTCAGAGGGCCTCATCAGAGGGAAGGGACCAGCAAGGGGCTGGATGCCCAAGACCTCTTTGGCCCAGCAGCCTCAGGGCAGCAGGGAGAGCAAGAGGCCCAACTTGCCCCTAGGTCGGCTCTGCCCCTTTCCACACAGGCCGCCAACCCAGCAGCTGCCTGGCATACTCTGGCTCCCCCGAGCTCTCTGCCGGTGCAGGGACCAGGAACAGACGTGTGCATGTGGTTCTGCCTTGGCCTGGGAGTGTGTTCCCCCTGCATTGCCCCCAGGCTCAGGGGCAAGGGACCGGTGAGAGCACCACCCCGAAGCGCTTTTCTCCCGGGCTTGGGAGCATTGTGCGTGCCTGGCGGGAACAGCGGGCATGAGTTCTTGCAAACTGTCCTTTGGAGGCAGCCGGGGAGGTCTTCCAAGGGCCCGGACTGATCACCACCCCAAAATGCTTTTCTCCCGGGCTTGGGAGCATTGTGTGCGGCTGTCGGGAACAGCGGACATGAGTGCTTGCAAACCGGCCTTTGGAGGCCGCCCGGGAGGTCTTCCAAGCGCCCGGAGAGAACACTACCCCAAAATGCTTTTCTTCCGGGCTTGGGAGCATTGTGCGCGCGTGGCGGGAACAGCAGGCAGGAGTGCTTGCAAACCGGCCTTTGGAGGCAGCCGGGGAGGTCTTCCAAGGGCCCGGAGAGAGCACCACCTCGAAGCGCTTTTCTCTCGGGTTTTGGAGCATTGTGTGCGGCTTGTGGGACAGCGGGAGGGAATTCTTGCAAACCGGCATTTGGCAGCAGCCAGAGAAGTCTTCCAAGGGCGCGGAGAGAGCACCACCCCGAAGCGCTTTTCTCCGGGGTTTTGGAACATTGTGTGTGCCTGGAGGGAACAGCGAGTGGGAATGCTTGCAAACCGGCCTTTGGGGGCAGCCGGTGAGGTCCTCCATGGTCCCTGAGAGAACACCACCCCGAAGCGCTTTTCTCACGGTCTTGGGAGCATTGTGCGTGGCTGGCGGGAACAGCGGGCATGAGTGCTTGCAAACTGTCCTTTGGAGGCAGCCGGGGAGGTCTTCCAAGGGCCGGACTGATCACCACCCCAAAATGCTTTTCTCTCGGGCTTGGGAGCATTGTGCGCGGCTGTCGGGAACAACGGACATGAATGCTTGCAAACCGGCCTTTGGAGGCAGCCCGGGAGGTCTTCCAAGGGCCCGGAGAGAGCACCACCCCAAAATGCTTTTCTCCCGGGCTTGGGAGCATTGTGCGTGGCTGGCGGAAGCAGCGGGAATGAGTACTTACAAACCGGCCTTTGGGGGCAGCCGGGGAGGTCTTGAAAGTGCCCGGAGAGAGCACCACCCCGAAGCGCTTTTCTCCCGGGCTTGGGAACATTGTGCGCGGCTGGCGGGAACAGCAGGCAGGACTGCTTGCAAACTGGCCTTTGGAGGCAGCCGGGGAGGTCTTCCAAGGGCCCGGAGTGAGCACCACCCCAAAATGCTTTTCTCCCGGGCTTGGGAGCATTGTGCGCGGCTGGTGGGAACAACGGGCATGAGTGCTTGCAAACCGGCCTTTGGAGGCAGCCGGGGACGTCTTCCAAGGGCCCGGAGAGAGCACCACCCCGAAGCGCTTTTCTCCCGGGCTTGGGAGCATTGTGCGCGGCTGGCGGGAACAGCAGGCAGGACTGCTTGCAAACTGGCCTTTGGAGGCAGCCGGGGAGGTCTTCCAAGGGCCCGGAGTGAGCACCACCCCAAAATGCTTTTCTCCCGGGCTTGGGAGCATTGTGCGCGGCTGGTGGGAACAACGGGCATGAGTGCTTGCAAACCGGCCTTTGGAGGCAGCCGGGGACGACTTCCAAGGGCCCGGAGAGATCACCACCCCGAAGCACTTTTCTCCCGGGCTTGGGAGCATTGTGCGTGGCTGGCGGGAACAGCAGGAAGGAGTCCTTGCAAACCGGCCTTTGGAGGCAGCCGGGGAGGTCTTCCAAGGGCCTGTAGAGAGCACCACCCCGAAGCGCTTTTCTCCCGGGCTTGGGAGTATTGTGCGCGGGTGGCGGGAACAGCAGGCAGGAGTGCTTGAAAACCGGCCTTTGCAGGCAGCCGGGGAGGTCTTCCAGGGCCCGGTGTGAGCACCACCCCAAAAAGCTTTTCTCCCGGGCTTGGGAGCATTGTGCGCGGCTGGTGGGAACAGCGGGCATGAGTGCTTGCAAACTGGCCACTGGAGGCAGCCGGGGAGGTCTTCCAAGGGCCTGTAGAGAGCACCACCCCAAAATGCTTCTCTCCCGGGCTTGGGAGCATTGTGCGTGGCTGGCGGGAACAGCAGGAAGGAGTCCTTGCAAACCGGCCTTTGGAGGCAGCCGGGGAGGTCTTCCAAGGGCCTGTAGAGAGTACCACCCCGAAGCGCTTTTCTCCCGGGCTTAGGAGCATTGTGCGCAGGTGGCGGGAACAGCAGGCAGGAGTGCTTGAAAACTGGCCTTTGGAGGCAGCCGGGGAGGTCTTCCAGGGCCCGGTGTGAGCACCACCCCAAAAAGCTTTTCTCCCGGGCTTGGGAGCATTGTGCGCGGCTGGTGGGAACAGCGGACATGAGTGCTTGCAAACTGGCCATTGGAGGCAGCCGGGGAGGTCTTCCAAGGGCCCGAAGTGAGCACCACCCCAAAATGCTTTTCTCCCGGGCTTGGGAGCATTGTGCGTGGCTGGCGGGAACAGCAGGAAGGAGTCCTTGCAAACCGGCCTTTGGAGGCAGCCGGGGAGGTCTTCCAAGGGCCTGTAGAGAGCACCACCCCGAAGCGCTTTTCTCCCGCGCTTGGGAGCATTCTGCGCGGGTGGCGGGAACAGCAGGCAGGAGTGCTTGAAAACCGTCCTTTGGAGGCAGCCGGGGAGGTCTTCCAGGGCCCGGTGTGAGCACCACCCCAAAATGCTTTTCTCCCGGGCTTGGGAGCATTGTGCGCGGATGGCGGGAACAGCAGGAAGGAGTCCTTGCAAACCGGCCTTTGGAGGCAGCCGGGGAGGTCTTCCAAGGGCCTGTAGAGAGCACCACCCCGAAGCGCTTTTCTCCCGGGCTTGGGAGCATTGTGCGCGGGTGGCGGGAACAGCAGGCAGGAGTGCTTGAAAACCGGCCTTTGGAGGCAGCCGGGGAGGTCTTCCAGGGCCCGGTGTGAGCACCACCCCAAAATGCTTTTCTCCCGGGCTTGGGAGCATTGTGCGCGGATGGCGGGAACAGCGAGTGGGAGTGCTTGCAAACCGGCCTTTGGGGGCACCCCGGGAGGTCTTCCATGGGCACGGAGAGAACACCACCCCGAAGCGCTTTTCTCCGGGGTTTTGGAGGATTGTGCGTGGCTGGCGGGAACAGCGAGTGGGAGTGCTTGCAAACCGGCCTTTGGGGGCAGCCAGGGAGGTCCTCCATTGGCACGGAGAGAACACCACCCCGAAGCGCTTTTCTCCCGGTCTTGGGAGCATTGTGCGAGGCTGGCGGGAACAGCGGGCGGGAGTGCTTGCAAACCGGCCTTTGGAGGCAGCTTGGGAGGTCTTCCAAGGGCCCGGAGAGAGCACCATCCCGAAGCAATTTTCTCACGGAATTGGGAGCATTGTTCGCGGCTGTCGGGAACAGAGGACATGAGTGCTTGCAAACCGGCCTTTAGAGGCAGCCGGGGAGTCTTCCAAGGGCCCGGAGAGAGACCACCCCAAAATGCTTTTCTCCCGGGCTTGGGAGCATTGTGTGCGGCTGGCGGGTCAGCGGGAGGGAGTTCTCGAAAACCAGCCTTTGGAGGCAGCCGGGGAGGTCTTCCAAGGGCCAGGAGAGAGCACCACCCCGAAGCGCTTTTCTCCCGGGCTTGGGAGCATTGTGCGCGGCTGGCGGGAACAGCGGGATTGAGTGCTTGCAAACCGGCCTTTGGAGGCAGCCGGGGAGGTCTTCCAAGGGCCGGGAGAGAGCACCACCCCGAAGCGCTTTTCTCCTAGGCTTGGGAGCATTGTGCGCGGCTGGCGGGAACAGCGGGCATGAGTGCTTGCAAACCGGCCTTTGGAGACAAACGGGGAGGTCTTCCAAGGGCCCGTAGAGAGCACCACCCCGAAACGCTTTTCTCCCGTGATTGGGAGCATTGTGTGCGGCTGGCGGGACAGCGGGAGGGAGTACTTGAAATCCAGCCTTTGGAGGCAGCCGGGGAGGTCTTCCAAGGGCCGGGAGAGAGCACCACCCTGAAGGGCTTTTCTCCTGGGCTTGGAGCATTTGCACGGATGGCGGGAACAGCGAGTGGGAGTGCTTGCAAACCGGCATTTGGGGGCAGCCCGGGAGGTCTTTCTTGGGCCCAGAGAGAACACCACCCCGAAACGCTTTTCTCCCGGGCTTGGGAGCATTGTGCGCGGGTGGCGGGAACAGCAGGCAGAAGTGCTTGCAAACCGGCCTTGGAGGCAGCCGGGGAGGTCTTCCAAAGCCCGGAGTGAGCACCACCCCAAAATGCTTTTCTCCCGGGCTTGGGAGCATTGTGCGCAGCTGGCGTGAACAGCGGGATTGAGTGCTTGCAAACCAGCCTTTGGAGGCAGCCGGGGAGGTCTTCCAGCGGGAGAGTGCCAGTTGTTCTCAGAGGCCCAACAGGCCAGGGGCAGGACCCAGCAGTGTCCCTGCCTCTGGCAGCCTTTCCCAGACCTTCCTGGCCTCCGGGGGTACTACCCCACCAAGGGGCAGGCTGCGGGGACTGGGTCCAGACATGCCCGGGCGCCTCCCCAGGCTCATCCCCGCTGGTGCCTTTCCCCTGGGCCTAGGCCTCGGTTGAGGCCTCCTTGGAGAGGAGGTTGCCGGCAGGGGCTGTCTGCACACTGCAAGGTGCTGGAGCTCAGAGGGCCTCGTCAGAGGGAAAGGACCAGCAAAGGGCTGGATGCCCAAGACCTCTTTGACCCAGCAGCCTCAGGGCAGCAGGGAGAGCAAGAGGCCCAACTTGCCCCTAGGTCGGCTCTACCCCGTCCCACACAGGCAGCCAGCCCAACAGCAGCCTGGCAGTCTCTGGCTCCCCCGAACTCTCTGCCGGTGTAGGGGGCAGGAACAGACGTGTGCATGTCGTTCTGCCTTGGCCTGGGAGTGTGTTCCCCCTGCCTGTCCCCCAGGCTCAGGGGCAAGGGCCCGGAGAGAGCACCACCCCGAAGCGCTTTTCTCCCGGGCTTGGGAGCATTGTGCGTGCCTGGCGGGAACAGCGGGCGGGAGTGCTTGCAAACCGGCCTTTGGAGGCAGCCGGGGAGGTCTTCCAGCGGGAGAGTGCCGGTTGTGCTCAGACGCCCCACAGGCCAGGGGCAGGACCCAGCAGTGTCCCTGCCCCTGGCAGCCTTGCCCAGACCCTCCTGGCCTCTGGGGGTACTGCCCCACCAAGGGGCAGGCTGCGGGGACTGGGTCCAGACATGGCCGGGCGCCTCCCCAGGCTCATCCCCGCTGGTGCCTTTCCCCTGGGCCTAGGCCTAGGTTGAGGCCTCCTTGGAGAGGAGGTTGCTGGCAGGGGCTGTCTCCACACTGCAAGGTGCTGGAGCTCAGAGGGCCTCGTCAGAGGGAAGGGACCAGGAAGGGGCTGGATGCCCAAGACCTCTTTGGCCCAGCAGCCTCAGGGCAGCAGGGAGAGGAAGAGGCCCAACTTGCCCCTAGGTCGGCTCTGCCCCTTCCCACACAGGCGGCCAGCCCAGCAGCTGCCTGACAGACTCTGGCTCCCCCGAGCTCTCTGCCGGTGCAGGGGTCAGGAACAGA
Organism: Dama dama; assembly: GCF_033118175.1. NCBI lineage: Eukaryota > Metazoa > Chordata > Mammalia > Artiodactyla > Cervidae > Dama > Dama dama. Next base: position 956,783 of record NW_026870970.1, read on the forward strand.
CGTGTGCATGTGGTTCTGCGTTGGTCTGGGAGTGTGGACCCACTGCTTCGCCCCCACGCTCAGGGGTAAGGGCCCGGAGAGAGCACCACCCCGAAGCGCTTTTCTCCCGGGCTTGGGAGAATTGTGCGTGCCTGGCGGGAACAGCGGGCGGGAGTGTTGGCAAACCGGCCTTTGGAGGCAGCCGGGGAAGTCTTCCAGTGGGAGAGGGCCGGTTGTGCTCAGAGGCCCCACAGGCCAGGGGCAGGACCCAGCAGGGCCCCTGCCCGTGGCCAGCCTTGCCCAGACCTTCCTGGCTTCCGGGGGTACTGCCCCACCAAGGGGCAGGCTGCGGGGACTGGGTCCAGACATGCCCGGGCGCCTCCCCAGGCTCATCCCCGCTGCTGCCTTTCCCCTGGGCCTAGGCCTCGGTTGAGGCCTCCTTGGAGAGGAGGTTGCTGGCAGGGGCTGTCTCCACACTGCAAGGTGCTGGAGCTCAGAGGGCCTCGTCAGAGGGAAGGGACAAGCAAGGGGCTGGATGCCCAAGATCTCTTTGACCCAGCAGCCTCAGGGCATCAGGGAGAGCAAGAGGCCCAACTTGCCCCTAGGTCGGCTCTGCCCCTTCCCACACAGGCGGCCAGCCCAGCAGCTGCCTGACAGACTTTGGCTCCCCCGAGCTCTCTGCCGGTGCATGGGGCAGGAACAGACGTGTGCATGTCGTTCTGCCTTGGCCTGGGAGTGTGGACACCCTACCTGGCCCACAGGCTCAGGGGAAAGGGCCCGGAGAGAGCACCACCCCGAGGCGATTTTCTCCCGGGCTTGGGAGCGTTGTGCGCCCTTGGTTGGAACAGTGGGCGGGAGTGCTTGCAAACCGGCCTTTGGAGGCAGCCGGGGACGTCTTCCAGTGGGAGAGGGCCGGTTGTGCTCAGAGGCCCCACAGGCCAGGGGCAGGACCCAGCAGGTCCCCTGCCCCTGGCCAGCCTTTCCCAGACCTTCCTGGCCTCCGGGGGTACTGCCCCACCAAGGGGCAGGCTGCGGGGACTGGGTCCAGACATGCCCGGGCGCCTCCCCAGGCTCATCCCCGCTGGTGCCTTTCCCCTGTGCCTAGGCCTCGGTTGAGGCCTCCTTGGAGAGGAGGTTGCTGGCAGGGGCTGTCTCCACACTGCAAGGTGCTGGAGCTCAGAGGGCCTCGTCAGAGGGAAGGGACCAGCAAGGGGCTGGATGCCCAAGACCTCTTTGGCCCAGCAGCCTCAGGGCAGCAGGGAGAGGAAGAGGCCCAACTTGCCCCTAGGTCGGCTCTAACCCTTCCCACACAGGTGGCCAGCCCAGCACCTGCCTGACAGACTCTGGCTCCCCAGAGCTCTCTGCCGGTGCAGGGGTCAGGAACAGACGTGTGCATGTGGTTCTGCCTTGGTCTGGGAGTGTGGACCCACTGCCTGGCCCCCAGGCTCAGGGGCAAGGGCCCGGAGAGAGCACCACCCCGAAGCGCTTTTCTCCCGGGCTTGGGAGCATTGTGCGAGCCTGGCGTGAACAGCGGGCGGGAGTGTTTGCAAACAGGACTTTGGAGGCAGCTGGGGAGGTCTTCCAGTGGGAGAGGGCCGGTTGTGCTCAGAGGCCTCACAGGCCAGGGGCAGGACCCAGCAGGGCCCCTGCCCCTGGCCAGCCTTGCCCAGACCTTCCTGGCCTCCGGGGGTACTGCCCCACCAAGGGGCAGGCTGCGGGGACTGGGTCCAGACATGTCCGTGCGCCTCCCCAGGATCATCCCCGCTGGTGCTTTTCCCCTGGGCGTAGGCCTCGGTTGAGGCCTCTTTGGAGAGGAGGTTGCTGGCAGGGGCTGTCTCCACACTGCAAGGTGCTGGAGCTCAGAGGGCCTCGTCAGAGGGAAGGGACCAGCAAAGGGCTGGATGCCCAAGACCTCTTTGACCCAGCAGCCTCAGGGCAGCAGGGAGAGCAAGAGGCCCAACTTGCCCCTAGGTCGGCTCTGCCCCTTCCCACACAGGCGGCCAGCCCAGCAGCTGCCTGACAGACTGTGGCTCCCCCGAGCTCTCTGCCGGTGCATGGGGCAGGAACAGACGTGTGCATGTCGTTCTGCCTTGGCCTGGGAGTGTGGACACCCTGCCTGGCCCCCAGGCTCAGGGGAAAGGGCCCGGAGAGAGCACCACCCCGAGGCGATTTTCTCCCGGGCTTGGGAGCGTTGTGCGCCCTTGGTTGGAACAGTGGGCGGGAGTGCTTGCAAACCGGCCTTTGGAGGCAGCCGGGGACGTCTTCCAGTGGGAGAGGGCCGGTTGTGCTCAGAGGCCCCACAGGCCAGGGGCAGGACCCAGCAGGTCCCCTGCCCCTGGCCAGCCTTTCCCAGACCTTCCTCGCCTCCGGGGGTACTGCCCCACCAAGGGGCAGGCTGCGGGGACTGGGTCCATACATGCCCGGGCGCCTCCCCAGGCTCATCCCCGCTGGTGCCTTTCCCCTGTGCCTAGGCCTCGGTTGATGCCTCCTTGGAGAGGAGGTTGCTGGCAGGGGCTGTCTCCACACTGCAAGGTGCTGGAGCTCAGAGGGCCTCGTCAGAGGGAAGGGACCAGCAAGGGGTTGGATGCCCAAGACCTCTTTGGCCAAGCAGCCTCAGGGCAGCAGGGAGGGCAAGAGGCCCAACTTGCCCCTAGGTCGGCTCTGCCACTTCCCACACAGGCGGCCAGCCCAGCAGCTGCCTGACAGACTCTGGCTCCCCCGAGCTCTCTGCCGGTGCAGGGGGCAGGAACAGACGTGTGCATGTGGTTCTGACTTAGCCTGGGAGTGTGGACACCGTGCCTTGCCCCCAGGCTCAGGGGCAAGGGCCCGGAGAGAGCACCACCCTGAAGCGCTTTTCTCCCGGGCTTGGGAGCATTGTGCACGCCTGCTGGGAACAGTGGGCGGGAGCGCTTGCAAACCGGCCTTTGGAGGCAGCCGGGGAGGTCTTCCAGTGGGAGAGGGCCGGTTGTGCTCAGAGGCCCCACAGGCCAGGGGCAGGACGCAGCAGGGCCCCTGCCCCTGGCCAGCCTTGCACAGACCTTCCTGGCCTCCGGGGGTACTGCCCCACCAAGGGGCAGGCTGCGGGGACTGGGTCCAGACATGCTCGGGCGCCTCCCCTGGCTCATCCCCGCTGGTGCCTTTCCACTGGGCCTAGGCCTCGGTTGAGGCCTCCTTGGAGAGGAGGTTGCTGGCAGGGGCTGTCTCCACACTGCAAGGTGCTGGAGCTCAGAGGGCCTCGTCAGAGGGAAGGGACCAGTAAGGGGCTGGATGCCCAAGACGTCTTTGGCCCAGCAGCCTCAGGGCAGCAGGGAGAGCAAGAGGCCCAACTTGCCCCTAGGTCGGCTCTGCCCCTTCCCACACAGGCGGCCAACCCAGCAGCTGCCTGCCAGACTCTGGCTCCCCCAAGCTCTCTGCCGGTGCAGGGGACAGGAACAGACGTGGGCATGTGGTTCTGCCTTGGCCAGGGAGTGTGTTCCCCGTGCCTTGCCCCCAGGCTCAGGGGCAAGGGCCCGGAGAGAGAACCACCCCAATGCGCTTTTCTCCCGGGCTTGGGAGCATTGTGCGAGCCTGGCGTGAACAGCGGGTGGGAGTGTTAGCAAACAGGACTTTGGAGGCACCCGGGGAGGTCTTCCAGTGGGAGAGGGCCGGTTGTGCTCAGAGGCCCCACAGGCCAGGGGCAGGACCCAGCAGGGCCCCTGACCCTGGCCAGCCTTGCCCAGACCTTCCTCGCCTCCGGGGGTACTGCCCCACCAAGGGGCAGGCTGCGGGGACTGGGTCCAGACATCCCCGGGCGCCTCCCCAGGCTCATCCCCGCTGGTGCCTTTCCCCTGGGCCTAGGCCTCGGTTGAGGCCTCCTTGGAGAGGAGGTTGCTGGCAGGGGCTGTCTCCACACTGCAAGGTGCTGGAGATCAGAGGGCCTCGTCAGAGGGAAGGGACCAGCAAAGGGCTGGATGCCCAAGACCTCTTTGACCCAGCAGCCTCAGGGCAGCAGGGAGAGCAAGAGGCCCAACTTGCCCCTAGGGCGGCTCTGCCCCTTCCCACACAGGCGGCCAGCCCAGCAGCAGCCTGGCAGTCTCTGGCTCCCCCGAGCTCTCTGCCGGTGCAGGGGACAGGAACAGACGTGTGCATGTCGTTCTGCCTTGGCCTGGGAGTGTGTTCCCCCTGCCTGGCCCCCAGGCTCAGGGGCAAGGGCCCGGTGAGAGCACCACCCCGAAGCGCTTTTCTCCCGGGCTTGGGAGCATTGTGCGTGCCTGGCGGGAACAGCGGGCGGGAGTGCTTGCAAACCGGCCTTTGGAGGCAGACGGGGAAGTCTTCCAGCGGGAGAGTGCCGGTTGTGCTCAGACGCCCCACAGGCCAGGGGCAGGACCCAGCAGTGTCCCTGCCCCTGGCAGCCTTGCCCAGACCTTCCTGGCCTCCGGGGGTACTGCCCCACCAAGGGGCAGGCTGCGGGGACTGGGTCCAGACATGCCCGGGCGCCTCCCCAGGCTCATCCCCGCTGGTGCCATTCCCCTGGGCCTAGGCCTCGGTTGAGGACTCCTTGGAGAGGAGGTTGCTGGCAGGTGCTGTCTCCACACTGCAAGGTGCTGGAGCTCAGAGGGCCTCGTCCGAGGGAAGGGACCAGCAAGGGGCTGGATGCCCAAGACCTCTTTGGCCCAGAAGCCTCAGGGCAGCAGGGAGAGCAAGAGGCCCAACTTGCCCCTAGGTCGGCTCTGCCCCTTCCCACACAGGCGGCCAGCCCAGCAGCTGCCTGACAGACTCTGGCTCCCCCGAGCTCTCTGCCGGTGCAGGGGGCAGATCAGACGTGTGCATGTGGTTCTGCCTTGGTCTGGGAGTGTGGACCCACTGCCTGGACCCCAGGCTCAGGGGCAAGTGCCCGGAGAGAGCAACACCCCGAAGCGCTTTTCTCCTGGCCTTGCGAGCGTTGTGCGTGCCTGGCGGGAACAGCGGGCGGGAGTGTTGGCAAACCCGCCTTTGAAGGCAGCCGGGGAGGTCTTCCAGTGGGAGAGGGCCGGTTGTGCTCAGAGGCCCCACAGGCCAGGGGCAGGACCCAGCAGGGACCCTGCCCCTGGCCAGCCTTGCCCAGACCTTCCTGGCCTCCGGGGGTACTGCCCCACCAAGGGGCAGGCTGCGGGGACTGGGTCCTGATATGCCCGTGCGCCTCCACTGGCTCATCCCCGCTGGTGCCTTTCCCCTGGGCCTAGGCTTCGGTTGAGGCCTCCTTGGAGAGGAGGTTGCTGGCAGGGTCTGTCTGCACACTGCAAGGTGCTGGAGCTCAGAGGGCCTCGTCAGAGGGAAGGGACCAGCAAGGGGCTGGATGCCCAAGACCTCTTTGGCACAGCAGCCTCAGGGCAGCAGGGAGAGCAAGAGGCCCAACTTGCCCCTAGGTCGGCTCTGCCCCTTCCCACACAGGCGGCCAGCCCAGCAGCTGCCTGACAGACTCTGGCTCCCCCCAGCTCTCTGCCGGTGGAGGGGGCAGGAACAGACGTGTGCATGTTGTTGTGCCTTGGCCTGGGACTGTGGATCCCCTGCCTGGCCCCCAGGCTCAGGGGCAAGGGCCCGGAGAGAGCACCACACCGAAGCGCTTTTCTCCCGGGCTTGGGAGCATTGTGCGCGCCTGGCGGGAACAGTGGGCGGGAGTGCTTGCAAACCGGCCTTTGGAGGCAGCCGGGGAGGTCTTCCAGTGGGAGAGGGCCGGTTGTGCTCAGAGGCCCCACAGGCCAGGGGCAGGACCCAGCAGGGCCCCTGCCCCTGGCCAGCCTTGCCCAGACCTTCCTGGCCTCCGGGGGTACTGCCCCACCAAGGGGCAGGCTGCGGGGACAGGGTCCAGACATGCCCGGGCGCCTCCCCTGGCTCAACCCCGCTGGTGCCTTTCCCCTGGGCCTAGGCCTCGGTTGAGGCCTCCTTGGAGAGGAGATTGCTGGCAGGGGCTGTCTCCACACTGCAAGGTGCTGGAGCTCAGAGGGCCTCGTCAGAGGGAAGGGACCAGTAAGGGGCTGGATGCCCAAGACGTCTTTGGCCCTGCAGCCTCAGGGCAGCAGGGAGAGCAAGAGGCCCAACTTGCCCCTAGGTCGGCTCTGCCCCTTCCCACACAGGCGGCCAGCCCAGCAGCTGCCTGACAGACTCTGGCTCCCCCGAGCTCTCTGCCGGTGCAGGGGACAGGAACAGACGTGTGCATGTGTTTCTGCCTTGGTCTGGGAGTGTGTTCGCCCTGCCTTGCCCACAGGCTCAGGGGCAAGGGCCCGGAGAGAGCACCACCCCGAAGCGCTTTTCTCCCGGGCTTGGGAGCATTGTGCGCGCCTGGCGGGAACAGTGGGCGGGAGTGCTTGCAAACCGGCCTTTGGAGGCAGCCGGGGAGGTCTTCCAGTGGGAGAGGGCCGGTTGTGCTCAGAGGCCTCACAGGCCAGGGGCAGCACCCAGCAGGTCCCCTGCCCCTGGCCAGCCTTGCCCAGACCTTCCTGGCCTCCGGGGGTACTGCCCCACCAAGGGGCAGGCTGCGGGGACTGGGTCCAGACATGCCCGGGCGCCTCCCCAGGCTCATCCCCGCTGGTGCCTTTCCCCTGGGCATAGGCCTCGGTTGATGCCTCCTTGGAGAGGAGGTTGCTGGCAGGGGCTGTCTCCACACTGCAAGGTGCTGGAGCTCAGAGGGCCTCGTCAGAGGGAAGGGACCAGCAAGGGGCTGGATGCCCAAGACCTCTTTGGCCCAGCAGCCTCAGGGCAGCAGGGAGAGCAAGAGGCCCAACTTGCCCCTAGGTCGGCTCTGCCCCTTCCCACACAGGCAGCCAACCCAGCAGCTGCCTGATAGACTCTGGCTCCCCCGAGCTCTCTGCCGGTTCAGGGGTCAGGAACAGACGTGTGCATGTGGTTCTGCCTTGGTCTGGGAGTGTGGACCCACTGCCTGGACCCCAGGCTCAGGGGCAAGGGCCCGGAGAGAGCAACACCCCGAAGCGCTTTTCTCCTGGCCTTGGGAGCGTTGTGCGTGCCTGGCGGGAACAGCGGGCGGGAGTGTTGTCAAACCCGCCTTTGAAGGCAGCCGGGGAGGTCTTCCAGTGGGAGAGGGCCGGTTGTGCTCAGAGGCCCCACAGGCCAGGGGCAGGACCCAGCAGGGACCCTGCCCCTGGCCAGCCTTGCCCAGACCTTCCTGGCCTCCGGGGGTACTGCCCCACCAAGGGGCAGGCTGCGGGGACTGGGTCCTGATATGCCCGTGTGCCTCCACTGGCTCATCCCCGCTGGTGCCTTTCCCCTGGGCCTAGGCCTCGGTTGAGGCCTCCTTGGAGAGGAGGTTGCTGGCAGGGGCTGTCTCCACACTGCAAGGTGCTGGAGCTCAGAGGGCCTCGTCAGAGGGAAGGGACCAGCAAGGGGCTGGATGCCCAAGACCTCTTTGGCACAGCAGCCTCAGGGCAGCAGGGAGAGGAAGAGGCCCAACTTGCCCCTAGGTCGGCTCTGCCCCTTCCCACACAGGCGGCCAGCCCAGCAGCTGCCTGACAGACTCTGGCTCCCCCCAGCTCTCTGCCGGTGGAGGGGGCAGGAACAGACGTGTGCATGTTGTTGTGCCTTGGCCTGGGACTGTGGACCCCCTGCCTGGCCCCCAGGCTCAGGGGCAAGGGCCCGGAGAGACCACCACCCCGAAGCGCTTTTCTCCCGGGCTTGGGAGCATTGTGCGCGCCTGGCGGGAACAGTGGGCGGGAGTGCTTGCAAACCGGCCTTTGGAGGCAGCCGGGGAGGTCTTCCAGTGGGAGAGGGCCGGTTGTGCTCAGAGGCCCCACAGGCCAGGGGCATGACCCAGTAGGGCCCCTGCCCCTGGCCAGCCTTGCCCAGACCTTCCTGGCCTCCGGGGCTACTGCCCCACCAAGGGGCAGGCTGCGGGGACAGGGTCCAGACATGCCCGGGCGCCTCCCCTGGCTCAACCCCGCTGGTGCCTTTCCCCTGGGCCTAGGCCTCGGTTGAGGCCTCCTTGGAGAGGAGGTTGCTGGCAGGGGCTGTCTCCACACTGCAAGGTGCTGGAGCTCAGAGGGCCTCGTCAGAGTGAAGGGACAAGCAAAGGGCTGGATGCCCAAGACCTCTTTGGCCCAGCAGCCTCAGGGCAGCAGGGAGAGCAAGAGGCCCAACTTGCCCCTAGGTCGGCTCTGCCCCTTCCCACAAAGGCGGCCAGCCCAGCAGCTGCCTGACAGACTCTGGCTCCCCCGAGCTCTCTGCCGGTGCAGGGGTCAGGAACAGACGTGTGCATGTGGTTCTGCCTTGGCCTGGGACTCTGGACCCCCTGCCTGGCCCCCAGGCTCAGGGGCAAGGGCCCGGAGAGAGCACCACCCCAAAGCGCTTTTCTCCCGGGCTTGGGAGCATTGTGCGCGCGGGGTGGGAACAGTGGGCGGGAGTGCGTGCAAAACGGCCTTTGGAGGCAGCCGGGGAGGTCTTCCAGTGGGAGAGGGCCGGTTGTGCTCAGAGGCCCCACAGGCCAGGGGCAGGACCCAGCAGGTCCCCTGCCCCTGGTCAGACTTGCCCAGACCTTACTGGCCTCCAGGGGTACTGCCCCACCAAGGGGCAGGCTGCGGGGACTGGGTCCAGACATGCCCGGGCGCCTCCCCAGGCTCATCCCCGCTGGTGCCTTTCCCCTGGGCCTAGGCCTCGGTTGAGGCCTCCTTGGAGAGGAGATTGCTGGCAGGTGCTGTCTCCACACTGCAAGGTGCTGGAGCTCAGAGGGCCTCGTCAGAGGGAAGGGACCAGCAAAGGGCTGGATGCCCAAGACGTCTTTGGCCCAGCAGCCTCAGGGCAACAGGGAGAGCAAGAGGCCCAACTTGCCCCTAGGTCGGCTCTGCCCCTTCCCACACAGGCGGCCAGCCCAGCACCTGCCTGAGAGACTCTGGCTCCCCCGAGCTCTCTGCCGGTGTAGGGGGCAGGAACAGACGTGTTCATGTCGTTCTGTCTTGGCCTGGGAGTGTGTTCCCCCTGCCTGGCCCGCAGGCTTAGGGGCAAGGGCCCGGAGAGAGCACCACCCCGAAGCGCTTTTCTCCCGGGCTTGGGAGCATTGTGCGAGCCTGGCGTGAACAGCGGGCGGGAGTGTTTGCAAACAGGACTTTGGAGGCAGCCGTGGAGGTCTTCCAGTGGGAGAGGGCCGGTTGTGCTCAGAGGCCTCACAGGCCAGGGGCAGGACCCAGCAGGTCCCCTGCCCCTGGCCAGCCTTGCCCAGACCTTCCTGGCCTCCGGGGGTACTGCCCCACCAAGGGGCAGGCTGCGGGGACTGGGTCCAGACATGCCCGGGCGCCTCCCCAGGCTCATCCCCGCTGGTGCCTTTCCCCTGGGCATAGGCCTCGGTTGATGCCTCCTTGGAGAGGAGGTTGCTGGCAGGGGCTGTCTCCACACTGCAAGGTGCTGGAGCTCAGAGGGCCTCGTCAGAGGGAAGGGACCAGCAAGGGGCTGGATGCCCAAGACCTCTTTGGCCCAGCAGCCTCAGGGCAGCAGGGAGAGCAAGAGGCCCAACTTGCCCCTAGGTCGGCTCTGCCCCTTCCCACACAGGCAGCCAACCCAGCAGCTGCCTGATAGACTCTGGCTCCCCCGAGCTCTCTGCCGGTGCAGGGGGCAGATCAGACGTGTGCATGTGGTTCTGCCTTGGCCTGGGAGTGTGGACACCCTGCCTTGCCCCCAGGCTCAGGGGCAAGGGCCCAGAGAGAGCACCACCCCGAAGCGCTTTTCTCCCGGGCTTGGGAGCATTGTGCAAGTCTGGCGTGAACAGCGGGTGGGAGTGTTGGCAAACAGGACTTTGGAGGCAGCCGGGGAGGTCTTCCAGTGGGAGAGGGCCGGTTGTGCTCAGAGGCCCCACAGGCCAGGGGCAGGACCCAGCAGGTCCCCTGCCCCTGGCCAGCCTTTCCCAGACCTTCCTGGCCTCCGGGGGTACTGCCCCACCAAGGGGCAGGCTGCGGGGACTGGGTCCAGACATGCCCGGGCGCCTCCCCAGGCTCATCCCCGCTGGTGCCTTTCCCCTGGTCCTAGGTCTCGGTTGAGGCCTCCTTGGAGAGGAGGTTGCTGGCAGGGGCTGTCTCCACACTGCAAGGTGCTGGAGCTCAGAGGGCCTCGTCAGAGTGAAGGGACAAGCAAAGGGCTGGATGCCCAAGACCTCTTTGGCCCAGCAGCCTCAGGGCAGCAGGGAGAGCAAGAGGCCCAACTTGCCCCTAGGTCGGCTCTGCCCCTTCCCACAAAGGCGGCCAGCCCAGCAGCTGCCTGACAGACTCTGGCTCCCCCGAGCTCTCTGCCGGTGCAGGGGTCAGGAACAGACGTGTGCATGTGGTTCTGCCTTGGCCTGGGACTGTGGACCCCCTGCCTGGCCCCCAGGCTCAGGGGAAAGGGCCCGGAGAGAGCACCACCCCGAAGCGCTTTTCTCCCGGGCTTGGGAGCATTGTGCGCGCTTGGTGGGAACAGTGGGCGGGAGTGCGTGCAAAACGGCCTTTGGAGGCAGCCGGGGAGGTCTTCCAGTGGGAGAGGGCCGGTTGTGCTCAGAGGCCCCACAGGCCAGGGGCAGGACCCAGCAGGTCCCCTGCCCCTGGTCAGCCTTGCCCAGACCTTCCTGGCCTCCAGGGGTACTGCCCCACCAAGGGGCAGGCTGCGGGGACTGGGTCCAGACATGCCCGGGAGCCTCCCCAGGCTCATCCCCGCTGGTGCCTTTCCCCTGGGCCTAGGCCTCGGTTGAGGCCTCCTTGGAGAGGAGATTGCTGGCAGGTGCTGTCTCCACACTGCAAGGTGCTGGAGCTCAGAGGGCCTCGTCAGAGGGAAGGGACCAGCAAAGGGCTGGATGCCCAAGACGTCTTTGGCCCAGCAGCCTCAGGGCAACAGGGAGAGCAAGAGGCCCAACTTGCCCCTAGGTCGGCTCTGCCCCTTCCCACACAGGCGGCCAGCCCAGCACCTGCCTGAGAGACTCTGGCTCCCCCGAGCTCTCTGCCGGTGTAGGGGGCAGGAACAGACGTGTTCATGTCGTTCTGTCTTGGCCTGGGAGTGTGTTCCCCCTGCCTGGCCCGCAGGCTTAGGGGCAAGGGCCCGGAGAGAGCACCACCCCGAAGCGCTTTTCTCCCGGGCTTGGGAGCATTGTGCGAGCCTGGCGTGAACAGCGGGCGGGAGTGCTTGCAAACAGGACTTTGGAGGCAGCCGTGGAGGTCTTCCAGTGGGAGAGGGCCGGTTGTGCTCAGAGGCCTCACAGGCCAGGGGCAGGACCCAGCAGGTCCCCTGCCCCTGGCCAGCCTTGCCCAGACCTTCCTGGCCTCCGGGGGTACTGCCCCACCAAGGGGCAGGCTGCGGGGACTGGGTCCAGACATGCCCGGGCGCCTCCCCAGGCTCATCCCCGCTGGTGCCTATCCCCTGGGCATAGGCCTCGGTTGATGCCTCCTTGGAGAGGAGGTTGCTGGCAGGGGCTGTCTCCACACTGCAAGGTGCTGGAGCTCAGAGGGCCTCGTCAGAGGGAAGGGACCAGCAAGGGGCTGGATGCCCAAGACCTCTTTGGCCCAGCAGCCTCAGGGCAGCAGGGAGAGCAAGAGGCCCAACTTGCCCCTAGGTCGGCTCTGCCCCTTCCCACACAGGCAGCCAACCCAGCAGCTGCCTGATAGACTCTGGCTCCCCCGAGCTCTCTGCCGGTGCAGGGGTCAGGAACAGACGTGTGCATGTGGTTCTGCCTTGGTCTGGGAGTGTGGACCCACTGCCTGGACCCCAGGCTCAGGGGCAAGGGCCCGGAGAGAGCAACACCCCGAAGCGCTTTTCTCCTGGCCTTGGGAGCGTTGTGCGTGCCTGGCGGGAACAGCGGGCGGGAGTGTTGGCAAACCCGCCTTTGAAGGCAGCCGGGGAGGTCTTCCAGTGGGAGAGGGCCGGTTGTGCTCAGAGGCCCCACAGGCCAGGGGCAGGACCCAGCAGGGACCCTGCCCCTGGCCAGCCTTGCCCAGACCTTCCTGGCCTCCGGGGGTACTGCCCCACCAAGGGGCAGGCTGCGGGGACTGGGTCCTGATATGCCCGTGTGCCTCCACTGGCTCATCCCCGCTGGTGCCTTTCCCCTGGGCCTAGGCCTCGGTTGAGGCCTCCTTGGAGAGGAGGTTGCTGGCAGGGGCTGTCTCCACACTGCAAGGTGCTGGAGCTCAGAGGGCCTCGTCAGAGGGAAGGGACCAGCAAGGGGCTGGATGCCCAAGACCTCTTTGGCACAGCAGCCTCAGGGCAGCAGGGAGAGGAAGAGGCCCAACTTGCCCCTAGGTCGGCTCTGCCCCTTCCCACACAGGCGGCCAGCCCAGCAGCTGCCTGACAGACTCTGGCTCCCCCCAGCTCTCTGCCGGTGGAGGGGGCAGGAACAGACGTGTGCATGTTGTTGTGCCTTGGCCTGGGACTGTGGACCCCCTGCCTGGCCCCCAGGCTCAGGGGCAAGGGCCCGGAGAGACCACCACCCCGAAGCGCTTTTCTCCCGGGCTTGGGAGCATTGTGCGCGCCTGGCGGGAACAGTGGGCGGGAGTGCTTGCAAACCGGCCTTTGGAGGCAGCCGGGGAGGTCTTCCAGTGGGAGAGGGCCGGTTGTGCTCAGAGGCCCCACAGGCCAGGGGCATGACCCAGCAGGGCCCCTGCCCCTGGCCAGCCTTGCCCAGACCTTCCTGGCCTCCGGGGCTACTGCCCCACCAAGGGGCAGGCTGCGGGGACAGGGTCCAGACATGCCCGGGCGCCTCCCCTGGCTCAACCCCGCTGGTGCCTTTCCCCTGGGCCTAGGCCTCGGTTGAGGCCTCCTTGGAGAGGAGGTTGCTGGCAGGGGCTGTCTCCACACTGCAAGGTGCTGGAGCTCAGAGGGCCTCGTCAGAGTGAAGGGACAAGCAAAGGGCTGGATGCCCAAGACCTCTTTGGCCCAGCAGCCTCAGGGCAGCAGGGAGAGCAAGAGGCCCAACTTGCCCCTAGGTCGGCTCTGCCCCTTCCCACAAAGGCGGCCAGCCCAGCAGCTGCCTGACAGACTCTGGCTCCCCCGAGCTCTCTGCCGGTGCAGGGGTCAGGAACAGACGTGTGCATGTGGTTCTGCCTTGGCCTGGGACTCTGGACCCCCTGCCTGGCCCCCAGGCTCAGGGGCAAGGGCCCGGAGAGAGCACCACCCCGAAGCGCTTTTCTCCCGGGCTTGGGAGCATTGTGCGCGCGTGGTGGGAACAGTGGGCGGGAGTGCGTGCAAAACGGCCTTTGGAGGCAGCCGGGGAGGTCTTCCAGTGGGAGAGGGCCGGTTGTGCTCAGAGGCCCCACAGGCCAGGGGCAGGACCCAGCAGGTCCCCTGCCCCTGGTCAGACTTGCCCAGACCTTACTGGCCTCCAGGGGTACTGCCCCACCAAGGGGCAGGCTGCGGGGACTGGGTCCAGACATGCCCGGGCGCCTCCCCAGGCTCATCCCCGCTGGTGCCTTTCCCCTGGGCCTAGGCCTCGGTTGAGGCCTCCTTGGAGAGGAGATTGCTGGCAGGTGCTGTCTCCACACTGCAAGGTGCTGGAGCTCAGAGGGCCTCGTCAGAGGGAAGGGACCAGCAAAGGGCTGGATGCCCAAGACGTCTTTGGCCCAGCAGCCTCAGGGCAACAGGGAGAGCAAGAGGCCCAACTTGCCCCTAGGTCGGCTCTGCCCCTTCCCACACAGGCGGCCAGCCCAGCACCTGCCTGAGAGACTCTGGCTCCCCCGAGCTCTCTGCCGGTGTAGGGGGCAGGAACAGACGTGTTCATGTCGTTCTGTCTTGGCCTGGGAGTGTGTTCCCCCTGCCTGGCCCGCAGGCTTAGGGGCAAGGGCCCGGAGAGAGCACCACCCCGAAGCGCTTTTCTCCCGGGCTTGGGAGCATTGTGCGAGCCTGGCGTGAACAGCGGGCAGGAGTGTTTGCAAACAGGACTTTGGAGGCAGCCGTGGAGGTCTTCCAGTGGGAGAGGGCCGGTTGTGCTCAGAGGCCTCACAGGCCAGGGGCAGGACCCAGCAGGTCCCCTGCCCCTGGCCAGCCTTGCCCAGACCTTCCTGGCCTCCGGGGGTACTGCCCCACCAAGGGGCAGGCTGCGGGGACTGGGTCCAGACATGCCCGGGCGCCTCCCCAGGCTCATCCCCGCTGGTGCCTTTCCCCTGGGCATAGGCCTCGGTTGATGCCTCCTTGGAGAAGAGGTTGCTGGCAGGGGCTGTCTCCACACTGCAAGGTGCTGGAGCTCAGAGGGCCTCGTCAGAGGGAAGGGACCAGCAAGGGGCTGGATGCCCAAGACCTCTTTGGCCCAGCAGCCTCAGGGCAGCAGGGAGAGCAAGAGGCCCAACTTGCCCCTAGGTCGGCTCTGCCCCTTCCCACACAGGCAGCCAACCCAGCAGCTGCCTGATAGACTCTGGCTCCCCCGAGCTCTCTGCCGGTGCAGGGGGCAGATCAGACGTGTGCATGTGGTTCTGCCTTGGCCTGGGAGTGTGGACACCCTGCCTTGCCCCCAGGCTCAGGGGCAAGGGCCCAGAGAGAGCACCACCCCGAAGCGCTTTTCTCCCGGGCTTGGGAGCATTGTGCAAGTCTGGCGTGAACAGCGGGTGGGAGTGTTGGCAAACAGGACTTTGGAGGCAGCCGGGGAGGTCTTCCAGTGGGAGAGGGCCGGTTGTGCTCAGAGGCCCCACAGGCCAGGGGCAGGACCCAGCAGGTCCCCTGCCCCTGGCCAGCCTTTCCCAGACCTTCCTGGCCTCCGGGGGTACTGCCCCACCAAGGGGCAGGCTGCGGGGACTGGGTCCAGACATGCCCGGGCGCCTCCCCAGGCTCATCCCCGCTGGTGCCTTTCCCCTGGTCCTAGGTCTCGGTTGAGGCCTCCTTGGAGAGGAGGTTGCTGGCAGGGGCTGTCTCCACACTGCAAGGTGCTGGAGCTCAGAGGGCCTCGTCAGAGTGAAGGGACAAGCAAAGGGCTGGATGCCCAAGACCTCTTTGGCCCAGCAGCCTCAGGGCAGCAGGGAGAGCAAGAGGCCCAACTTGCCCCTAGGTCGGCTCTGCCCCTTCCCACAAAGGCGGCCAGCCCAGCAGCTGCCTGACAGACTCTGGCTCCCCCGAGCTCTCTGCCGGTGCAGGGGTCAGGAACAGACGTGTGCATGTGGTTCTGCCTTGGCCTGGGACTGTGGACCCCCTGCCTGGCCCCCAGGCTGAGGGGAAAGGGCCCGGAGAGAGCACCACCCCGAAGCGCTTTTCTCCCGGGCTTGGGAGCATTGTGCGCGCTTGGTGGGAACAGTGGGCGGGAGTGCGTGCAAAACGGCCTTTGGAGGCAGCCGGGGAGGTCTTCCAGTGGGAGAGGGCCGGTTGTGCTCAGAGGCCCCACAGGCCAGGGGCAGGACCCAGCAGGTCCCCTGCCCCTGGTCAGCCTTGCCCAGACCTTCCTGGCCTCCAGGGGTACTGCCCCACCAAGGGGCAGGCTGCGGGGACTGGGTCCAGACATGCCCGGGAGCCTCCCCAGGCTCATCCCCGCTGGTGCCTTTCCCCTGGGCCTAGGCCTCGGTTGAGGCCTCCTTGGAGAGGAGATTGCTGGCAGGTGCTGTCTCCACACTGCAAGGTGCTGGAGCTCAGAGGGCCTCGTCAGAGGGAAGGGACCAGCAAAGGGCTGGATGCCCAAGACGTCTTTGGCCCAGCAGCCTCAGGGCAACAGGGAGAGCAAGAGGCCCAACTTGCCCCTAGGTCGGCTCTGCCCCTTCCCACACAGGCGGCCAGCCCAGCACCTGCCTGAGAGACTCTGGCTCCCCCGAGCTCTCTGCCGGTGTAGGGGGCAGGAACAGACGTGTTCATGTCGTTCTGTCTTGGCCTGGGAGTGTGTTCCCCCTGCCTGGCCCGCAGGCTTAGGGGCAAGGGCCCGGAGAGAGCACCACCCCGAAGCGCTTTTCTCCCGGGCTTGGGAGCATTGTGCGAGCCTGGCGTGAACAGCGGGCGGGAGTGCTTGCAAACAGGACTTTGGAGGCAGCCGTGGAGGTCTTCCAGTGGGAGAGGGCCGGTTGTGCTCAGAGGCCTCACAGGCCAGGGGCAGGACCCAGCAGGTCCCCTGCCCCTGGCCAGCCTTGCCCAGACCTTCCTGGCCTCCGGGGGTACTGCCCCACCAAGGGGCAGGCTGCGGGGACTGGGTCCAGACATGCCCGGGCGCCTCCCCAGGCTCATCCCCGCTGGTGCCTTTCCCCTGGGCATAGGCCTCGGTTGATGCCTCCTTGGAGAGGAGGTTGCTGGCAGGGGCTGTCTCCACACTGCAAGGTGCTGGAGCTCAGAGGGCCTCGTCAGAGGGAAGGGACCAGCAAGGGGCTGGATGCCCAAGACCTCTTTGGCCCAGCAGCCTCAGGGCAGCAGGGAGAGCAAGAGGCCCAACTTGCCCCTAGGTCGGCTCTGCCCCTTCCCACACAGGCGGCCAGCCCAGCAGCTGCCTGACAGACTCTGGCTCCCCCCAGCTCTCTGCCGGTGGAGGGGGCAGGAACAGACGTGTGCATGTTGTTGTGCCTTGGCCTGGGACTGTGGACCCCCTGCCTGGCCCCCAGGCTCAGGGGCAAGGGCCCGGAGAGACCACCACCCCGAAGCGCTTTTCTCCCGGGCTTGGGAGCATTGTGCGCGCCTGGCGGGAACAGTGGGCGGGAGTGCTTGCAAACCGGCCTTTGGAGGCAGCCGGGGAGGTCTTCCAGTGGGAGAGGGCCGGTTGTGCTCAGAGGCCCCACAGGCCAGGGGCATGACCCAGCAGGGCCCCTGCCCCTGGCCAGCCTTGCCCAGACCTTCCTGGCCTCCGGGGCTACTGCCCCACCAAGGGGCAGGCTGCGGGGACAGGGTCCAGACATGCCCGGGCGCCTCCCCTGGCTCAACCCCGCTGGTGCCTTTCCCCTGGGCCTAGGCCTCGGTTGAGGCCTCCTTGGAGAGGAGGTTGCTGGCAGGGGCTGTCTCCACACTGCAAGGTGCTGGAGCTCAGAGGGCCTCGTCAGAGTGAAGGGACAAGCAAAGGGCTGGATGCCCAAGACCTCTTTGGCCCAGCAGCCTCAGGGCAGCAGGAAGAGCAAGAGGCCCAACTTGCCCCTAGGTCGGCTCTGCCCCTTCCCACAAAGGCGGCCAGCCCAGCAGCTGCCTGACAGACTCTGGCTCCCCCGAGCTCTCTGCCGGTGCAGGGGTCAGGAACAGACGTGTGCATGTGGTTCTGCCTTGGCCTGGGACTCTGGACCCCCTGCCTGGCCCCCAGGCTCAGGGGCAAGGGCCCGGAGAGAGCACCACCCCGAAGCGCTTTTCTCCCGGGCTTGGGAGCATTGTGCGCGCGTGGTGGGAACAGTGGGCGGGAGTGCGTGCAAAACGGCCTTTGGAGGCAGCCGGGGATGTCTTCCAGTGGGAGAGGGCCGGTTGTGCTCAGAGGCCCCACAGGCCAGGGGCAGGACCCAGCAGGTCCCCTGCCCCTGGTCAGACTTGCCCAGACCTTACTGGCCTCCAGGGGTACTGCCCCACCAAGGGGCAGGCTGCGGGGACTGGGTCCAGACATGCCCGGGCGCCTCCCCAGGCTCATCCCCGCTGGTGCCTTTCCCCTGGGCCTAGGCCTCGGTTGAGGCCTCCTTGGAGAGGAGATTGCTGGCAGGTGCGGTCTCCACACTGCAAGGTGCTGGAGCTCAGAGGGCCTCGTCAGAGGGAAGGGACCAGCAAAGGGCTGGATGCCCAAGACGTCTTTGGCCCAGCAGCCTCAGGGCAACAGGGAGAGCAAGAGGCCCAACTTGCCCCTAGGTCGGCTCTGCCCCTTCCCACACAGGCGGCCAGCCCAGCACCTGCCTGAGAGACTCTGGCTCCCCCGAGCTCTCTGCCGGTGTAGGGGGCAGGAACAGACGTGTTCATGTCGTTCTGTCTTTGCCTGGGAGTGTGTTCCCCCTGCCTGGACCGCAGGCTTAGGGGCAAGGGCCCGGAGAGAGCACCACCCCGAAGCGCTTTTCTCCCGGGCTTGGGAGCATTGTGCGAGCCTGGCGTGAACAGTGGGCGGGAGTGTTTGCAAACAGGACTTTGGAGGCAGCCGTGGAGGTCTTCCAGTGGGAGAGGGCCGGTTGTGCTCAGAGGCCTCACAGGCCAGGGGCAGGACCCAGCAGGTCCCCTGCCCCTGGCCAGCCTTGCCCAGACCTTCCTGGCCTCCGGGGGTACTGCCCCACCAAGGGGCAGGCTGCGGGGACTGGGTCCAGACATGCCCGGGCGCCTCCCCAGGCTCATCCCCGCTGCTGCCTTTCCCCTGGGCATAGGCCTCGGTTGATGCCTCCTTGGAGAGGAGGTTGCTGGCAGGGGCTGTCTCCACACTGCAAGGTGCTGGAGCTCAGAGGGCCTCGTCAGAGGGAAGGGACCAGCAAGGGGCTGGATGCCCAAGACCTCTTTGGCCCAGCAGCCTCAGGGCAGCAGGGAGAGCAAGAGGCCCAACTTGCCCCTAGGTCGGCTCTGACCCTTCCCACACAGGCAGCCAACCCAGCACCTGCCTGATAGACTCTGGCTCCCCCGAGCTCTCTGCCGGTGCAGGGGTCAGGAACAGACGTGTGCATGTGGTTCTGCCTTGGTCTGGGAGTGTGGACCCACTGCCTGGCCCCCAGGCTCAGGGGCAAGGGCCCGGAGAGAGCACCACCCCGAAGCGCTTTTCTCCCGGGCTTGGGAGCATTGTGCGAGCCTGGCGTGAACAGCGGGCGGGAGTGCTTGCAAACTGTCCTTTGGAGGCAGCCGGGGAGGTCTTCCAAGGGCCGGACTGATCACCACCCCAAAATGCTTTTCTCTCGGGCTTGGGAGCATTGTGCGCGGCTGTCGGGAACAACGGACATGAATGCTTGCAAACCGGCCTTTGGAGGCAGCCCGGGAGGTCTTCCAAGGGCCCGGAGAGAGCACCACCCCAAAATGCTTTTCTCCCGGGCTTGGGAGCATTGTGCGTGGCTGGCGGAAGCAGCGGGAATGAGTACTTACAAACCGGCCTTTGGAGGCAGCCGGGGAGGTCTTGAAAGTGCCCGGAGAGAGCACCACCCCGAAGCGCTTTTCTCCCGGGCTTGGGAACATTGTGCGCGGCTGGCGGGAACAGCAGGCAGGACTGCTTGCAAACTGGCCTTTGGAGACAGCCGGGGAGGTCTTCCAAGGGCCCGGAGAGAGCACCACCCCAAAATGCTTTTCTCCCGGGCTTGGGAGCATTGTGCGCGGCTGGTGGGAACAACGGGCATGAGTGCTTGCAAACCGGCCTTTGGAGGCAGGCGGGGACGTCTTCCAAGGGCCCGGAGAGAGCACCACCCCGAAGCGCTTTTCTCCCGGGCTTGGGAGCATTGTGCGCGGCTGGCGGGAACAGCAGGCAGGACTGCTTGCAAACTAGCCTTTGGAGGCAGCCGGGGAGGTCTTCCAAGGGCCCGGAGTGAGCACCACCCCAAAATGCTTTTCTCCCGGGCTTGGGAGCATTGTGCGCGGCTGGTGGGAACAACGGGCATGAGTGCTTGCAAACCGGCCTTTGGAGGCAGCCGGGGACGACTTCCAAGGGCCCGGAGAGATCACCACCCCGAAGCACTTTTCTCCCGGGCTTGGGAGCATTGTGCGTGGCTGGCGGGAACAGCAGGAAGGAGTCCTTGCAAACCGGCCTTTGGAGGCAGCGGGGGAGGTCTTCCAAGGGCCTGTAGAGAGCACCACCCCGAAGCGCTTTTCTCCCGGGCTTGGGAGTATTGTGCGCGGGTGGCAGGAACAGCAGGCAGGAGTGCTTGAAAACCGGCCTTTGCAGACAGCCGGGGAGGTCTTCCAGGGCCCGGTGTGAGCACCACCCCAAAAAGCTTTTCTCCCGGGCTTGGGAGCATTGTGCGCGGCTGGTGGGAACAGCGGGCATGAGTGCTTGCAAACTGGCCACTGGAGGCAGCCGGGGAGGTCTTCCAAGGGCCTGTAGAGAGCACCACCCCAAAATGCTTCTCTCCCGGGCTTGGGAGCATTGTGCGTGGCTGGCGGGAACAGCAGGAAGGAGTCCTTGCAAACCGGCCTTTGGAGGCAGCCGGGGAGGTCTTCCAAGGGCCTGTAGAGAGTACCACCCCGAAGCGCTTTTCTCCCGGGCTTGGGAGCATTGTGCGCAGGTGGCGGGAACAGCAGGCAGGAGTGCTTGAAAACTGGCCTTTGGAGGCAGCCGGGGAGGTCTTCCAGGGCCCGGTGTGAGCACCACCCCAAAAA
The DNA here is from genome assembly GCF_033118175.1 of Dama dama. Taxonomy (NCBI): domain Eukaryota; kingdom Metazoa; phylum Chordata; class Mammalia; order Artiodactyla; family Cervidae; genus Dama; species Dama dama. The sequence goes on from NW_026870970.1 coordinate 976,862, forward strand.
GCTTTTCTCCCGGGCTTGGGAGCATTGTGCGCGGCTGGTGGGAACAGCGGACATGAGTGCTTGCAAACTGGCCATTGGAGGCAGCCGGGGAGGTCTTCCAAGGGCCCGGAGTGAGCACCACCCCAAAATGCTTTTCTCCCGGGCTTGGGAGCATTGTGCGTGGCTGGCGGGAACAGCAGGAAGGAGTCCTTGCAAACCGGCCTTTGGAGGCAGCCGGGGAGGTCTTCCAAGGGCCTGTAGAGAGCACCAACCCGAAGCGCTTTTCTCCCGCGCTTGGGAGCATTCTGCGCGGGTGGCGGGAACAGCAGGCAGGAGTGCTTGAAAACCGTCCTTTGGAGGCAGCCGGGGAGGACTTCCAGGGCCCGGTGTGAGCACCACCCCAAAATGCTTTTCTCCCGGGCTTGGGAGCATTGTGCGTGGCTGGCGGGAACAGCAGGAAGGAGTCCTTGCAAACCGGCCTTTGGAGGCAGCCGGGGAGGTCTTCCAAGGGCCTGTAGAGAGCACCACCCCGAAGCGCTTTTCTCCCGGGCTTGGGAGCATTTTGCGCGGGTGGCGGGAACAGCAGGCAGGAGTGCTTGAAAACCGTCCTTTGGAGGCAGCCGGGGAGGTCTTCCAGGGCCCGGTGTGAGCACCACCCCAAAATGCTTTTCTCCCGGGCTTGGGAGCATTGTGCGCGGATGGCGGGAACAGCAGGAAGGAGTCCTTGCAAACCGGCCTTTGGAGGCAGCCGGGGAGGTCTTCCAAGGGCCTGTAGAGAGCACCACCCCGAAGCGCTTTTCTCCCAGGCTTGGGAGCATTGTGCGCGGGTGGCGGGAACAGCAGGCAGGAGTGCTTGAAAACCGTCCTTTGGAGGCAGCCGGGGAGGTCTTCCAGGGCCCGGTGTGAGCACCACCCCAAAATGCTTTTCTCCCGGGCTTGGGAGCATTGTGCGCGGATGGCGGGAACAGCGAGTGGGAGTGCTTCCAAACCGGCCTTTGGGGGCACCCCGGGAGGTCTTCCATGGGCACGGAGAGAACACCACCCCGAAGCGCTTTTCTCCGGGGTTTTGGAGGATTGTGCGTGGCTGGCGGGAACAGCGAGTGGGAGTGCTTGCAAACCGGCCTTTGGGGGCAGCCAGGGAGGTCCTCCATTGGCACGGAGAGAACACCACCCTGAAGAGCTTTTCTCCCGGGCTTGGGAGCATTGTGCGAGGCTGGCGGGAACAGCGGGCGGGAGTGCTTGCAAACCGGCCTTTGGAGGCAGCTTGGGAGGTCTTCCAAGGGCCCGGAGAGAGCACCATCCCGAAGCACTTTTCTCACGGAATTGGGAGCATTGTTCGCGGCTGTCGGGAACAGAGGACATGAGTGCTTGCAAACCGGCCTTTAGAGGCAGCCGGGGAGTCTTCCAAGGGCCCGGAGAGAGACCACCTCAAAATGCTTTTCTCCCGGGCTTGGGAGCATTGTGTGCGGCTGGCGGGTCAGCGGGAGGGAGTTCTTGAAAACCAGCCTTTGGAGGCAGCCGGGGAGGTCTTCCAAGGGCCGGGAGAGAGCACCACCCCGAAGCGCTTTTCTCCCGGGCTTGGGAGCATTGTGCGCGGCTGGCGGGAACAGCGGGATTGAGTGCTTGCAAACCGGCCTTTGGAGGCAGCCGGGGAGGTCTTCCAAGGGCCGGGAGAGAGCACCACCCCGAAGCGCTTTTCTCCTAGGCTTGGGAGCATTGTGCGCGGCTGGCGGGAACAGCGGGCATGAGTGCTTGCAAACCGGCCTTTGCAGACAAACGGGGAGGTCTTCCAAGGGCCCGTAGAGAGCACCACCCCGAAGCGCTTTTCTCCCGTGATTGGGAGCATTGTGTGCGGCTGGCGGGACAGCGGGAGGGAGTACTTGAAATCCAGCCTTTGGAGGCAGCCGGGGAGGTCTTCCAAGGGCCGGGAGAGAGCACCACCCTGAAGGGCTTTTCTCCTGGGCTTGGAGCATTTGCACGGATGGCGGGAACAGTGAGTGGGAGTGCTTGCAAACCGGCATTTGGGGGCAGCCCAGGAGGTCTTTCTTGGGTCCAGAGAGAACACCACCCCGAAACGCTTTTCTCCCGGGCTTGGGAGCATTGTGCGCGGGTGGCGGGAACAGCAGGGAGAAGTGCTTGCAAACCGGCCTTGGAGGCAGCCGGGGAGGTCTTCCAAAGCCCGGAGTGAGCACCACCCCAAAATGCTTTTCTCCCGGGCTTGGGAGCATTGTCCGCAGCTGGCGTGAACAGCGGGATTGAGTGCTTGCAAACCAGCCTTTGGAGGCAGCCGGGGAGGTCTATCAGTGGGAGAGGGCCGGTTGTGCTCAGAGGCCCCACAGGCCAGGGGCAGGACCCAGCAGGGCCCCTGCCCCTGGCCAGCCTTGCCCAGCCCTTCCTGGCCTCCGGGGGTACTGCCCCACCAAGGGGCAGGCTGCGGGAACTGGGTCCAGACATGCTCGGGCGCCTCCCCTGGCTCATCCCCTCTGGTGCCTTTCCCCTGGGCCTAGGCCTCGGTTGAGGCCTCCTTGGAGAGGAGGTTGCTGGCAGGGGCTGTCTCCACACTGCAAGGTGCTGGAGCTCAGAGGGCCTCGTCAGAGTGAAGGGACCAGCGAGGGGCTGGATGCCCAAGACGTCTTTGGCCCAGCAGCCTCAGGGCAGCAGGGAGAGCAAGAGGCCCAACTTGCCCCTAGGTCGGCTCTGCCCCTTCCCACAGAGGCGGCCAACCCAGCACCTGCCTGACAGACTCTGGCTCCCCCAAGCTCTCTGCCGGTGCAGGGGACAGGAACAGACGTGGGCATGTGGTTCTGCCTTGGCCTGGGAGTGTGTTCCCCCTGCCTTGCCCCCAGGCTCAGGGGCAAGGGCCCGGAGAGAGCACCACTCCGAAGTCCTTTTCTCCCGGGCTTGGGAGCATTGTGCGAGCCTGACGTGAACAGCGGGCGGGAGTGTTTGCAAACAGGACTTTGGAGGCAGCCGGGGAGGTCTTCCAGTGGGAGAGGGCCGGTTGTGCTCAGAGGCCCCACAGGCCAGGGGCAGGACCCAGAAGGGCCCCTGCCCCTGGCCAGACTTGCCCAGACCTTCCTGGCCTCCGGGGGTACTGCCCCACCAAGGGGCAGGCTGCGGAGACTGGGTCCAGACATGTCCGTGCGCCTCCCCAGGATCATCCCCGCTGGTGCCTTTCCCCTGGGTGTAGTCCTCGGTTGAGGCCTCTTTGGAGAGGAGGTTGCTGGCAGGGGCTGTCTCCACACTGCAAGGTGCTGGAGCTCAGAGGGCCTCGTCAGAGGGAAGGCACCAGCAAAGGGCTGGATGCCCAAGACCTCTTTGACCCAGCAGCCTCAGGGCAGCAGGGAGAGCAAGAGGCCCAACTTGCCCCTAGGTCGGCTCTGCCCCGTCCCACACAGGCAGCCAGCCCAGCCGCAGCCTGGCAGTCTCTGGCTCCCCCGAGCTCTCTGCCGGTGTAGGGGGCAGGAACAGACGTGTGCATGTCGTTCTCCATTGGCCTGGGAGTGTGTTCCCCATGCCTGGCCCCAGGCTCAGGGGCAAGGGCCCGGAGAGAGCACCACCCCGAAGCGCTTTTCTCCCGGGCTTGGGAGCATTGTGCGTGCCTGGGGGAACAGCGGGTGGGAGTGCTTGCAAACCGTCTTTTGGAGGCAGACGGGGAGGTCTTCCAGCGGGAGAGTGTCGGTTGTGCTCAGACGCCCAACAGGCCAGGGGCAGGACCCAGCAGTGTCCCTGCCCCTGGCAGCCTTGCCGAGACCTTCCTGGCTTCCGGGGGTACTGCCCCACCAAGGGGCAGGCTGCGGGCCTGGGTCCAGACATGGCCGGGCGCCTCCCCAGGCTCATCCCCGCTGGTGCCTTTCCCCTAGGCCTAGGCCTCGGTTGAGGCCTCCTTGGAGAGGAGGTTGCTGGCAGGGTCTGTCTCCACACTGCAAGGTGCTGGAGCTCAGAGGGCCTCATCAGAGGGAAGGGACCAGCAAGGGGCTGGATGCCCAAGACCTCTTTGGCCCAGCAGCCTCAGGGCAGCAGGGAGAGGAAGAGGCCCAACTTGCCCCTAGGTCGGCTCTGCCCCTTCCCACACAGGCGGCCAGCCCAGCAGCTGCCTGACAGACTCTGGCTCCCCCGAGCTCTCTGCCGGTGCAGGGGTCAGGAACAGACGTGTGCATGTGGTTCTGCCTTGGTCTCCGAGTGTGGACCAACTGCCTGGCCCCCAGGTTCAGGGGCAAGGGCCCGGAGAGAGCACCACCCCGAAGCGCTTTTCTCCCGGGCTTGGGAGAATTGTGCACGCTTGGTGGGAACAGTGGGCGGGAGTGCTTGCAAACCGGCCTTTGGAGGCAGCCGGGGAGGTCTTCCAGTGGGAGAGGGCCGGTTGTGCTCAGAGGCCCCACAGGCCAGGGGCAGGACCCAGCAGGGCCCCTGCCCCTGGCCAGCCTTGCCCAGACCTTCCTGCCTCCGGGGTTACAGCCCCACCAAGGGGTAGGCTGCGGGGAATGGGCCCAGACATGCCCGGGCGCCTCCCCAGGCTCATCCCCGCTGGTGCCTTTCCCCTGGGCCTAGGCCTCGGTTGAGGCCTCCTTGGAGAGGAGGTTGCTGGCAGGGGCTGTCTCCACACTGCAAGGTGCTGGAGCTCAGAGGGCCTCGTCAGAGGGAAGGGACCAGTAAGGGGCTGGATGCCCAAGACGTCTTTGGCCCAGCAGCCTCAGGGCAGCAGGGAGAGCAAAAGGCCCAACTTGCCCCTAGGTCGGCTCTGCCCCTTCCCACACAGGCAGCCAACCCAGCAGCTGCCTGCCAGACTCTGGCTCCCCCAAGCTCTCTGCCGGTGCAGGGGACAGGAACAGACGTGGGCATGTGGTTCTGCCTTGGCCAGGGAGTGTGTTCCCCGTGCCTTGCCCCCAGGCTCAGGGGCAAGGGCCCGGAGAGAGAACCACCCCAATGCGCTTTTCTCCCGGGCTTGGGAGCATTGTGCGAGCCTGGCGTGAACAGCGGGCGGGAGTGTTTGCAAACAGGACTTTGGAGGCAGCCGGGGAGGTCTTCCAGTGGGAGAGGGCCGGTTGTGCTCAGAGGCCCCACAGGCCAGGGGCAGGACCCAGCAGGGCCCCTGCCCCTGGCCAGCCTTGCCCAGACCTTCCTGGCCTCCGGGGGTACTGCCCCACCAAGGGGCAGGCTGCGGGGACTGGGTCCAGACATCCCCGGGCGCCTCCCCAGGCTCATCCCCGCTGGTGCCTTTCCCCTGGGCCTAGGCCTCGGTTGAGGCCTCCTTGGAGAGGAGGTTGCTGGCAGGGGCTGTCTCCACACTGCAAGGTGCTGGAGCTCAGAGGGCCTCGTCAGAGGGAAGGGACCAGCAAAGGGCTGGATGCCCAAGACCTCTTTGACCCAGCAGCCTCAGGGCAGCAGGGAGAGCAAGAGGCCCAACTTGCCCATAGGTCGGCTCTGCCCCGTCCCACACAGGCGGCCAGCCCAGCAGCAGCCTGGCAGTCTCTGGCTCCCCCGAGCTCTCTGCCGGTGTAGGGGGCAGGAACAGACGTGTGCATGTCGTTCTGCCTTGGCCTGGGAGTGTGTTCCCCCTGCCTGGCCCCCAGGCTCAGGGGCAAGGGCCCGGTGAGAGCACCACCCCGAAGCGCTTTTCTCCCGGGCTTGGGAGCATTGTGCGTGCCTGGCGGGAACAGCGGGCGGGAGTGCTTGCAAACCGGCCTTTCGAGGCAGACGGGGAGGTCTTCCAGCGGGAGAGTGCCGGTTGTGCTCAGACGCCCCACAGGCCAGCGGCAGGACCCAGCAGTGTCCCTGCCCCTGGCAGCCTTGCCCAGAACTTCCTGGCCTCCGGGGGTACTGCCCCACCAAGGGGCAGGCTGCGGGGACTGGGTCCAGACATGCCCGGGCGCCTCCCCAGGCTCATCCCCGCTGGTGCCTTTCCCCTGGGCCTAGGCCTCGGTTGAGGCCTCCTTGGAGAGGAGGTTGCTGGCAGGGGCTGTCTCCACACTGCAAGGTGCTGGAGCTCAGAGGGCCTCGTCAGAGGGAAGGGACCAGCAAGGGGCTGGATGCCCAAGACCTCTTTGGCCCAGCAGCCTCAGGGCAGCAGGGAGAGCAAGAGGCCCAACTTGCCCCTAGGTCGGCTCTGCCCCTTCCCACACAGGCGGCCAGCCCAGCAGCTGCCTGACAGACTCTGGCTCCCCCGAGCTCTCTGCCGGTGCATGGGGCAGATCAGACGTGTGCATGTGGTTCTGCCTTATCCTGGGAGTGTGGACACCCTGCCTTGCCCCCAGGCTCAGGGGCAAGGGCCCGGAGAGAGCACCACCCTGAAGCGCTTTTCTCCCAGGCTTGGGAGCATTGTGCACGCCTGCTGGGAACAGTGGGCGGGAGCGCTTGCAAACCGGCCTTTGGAGGCAGCCGGGGAGGTCTTCCAGTGGGAGAGGGCCGGTTGTGCTCAGAGGCCCCACAGGCCAGGGGCAGGACGCAGCAGGGCCCCTGCCCCTGGCCAGCCTTGCCCAGACCTTCCTGGCCTCCGGGGGTACTGCCCCACCAAGGGGCAGGCTGCGGGGCCTGGGTCCAGACATGCCCGGGCGCCTCCCCAGGCTCATCCCCGCTGGCGCCTTTCCCCTGGGCCTAGGCCTCGCTTGAGGCCTCCTTGGAGAGGAGGTTGCTGGCAGGGGCTGTCTCCACACTGCAAGGTGCTGGAGCTCAGAGGGCCTCGTCAGAGGGAAGGGACCAGTAAGGGGCTGGATGCCCAAGACGTCTTTGGCCCAGCAGCCTCAGGGCAGCAGGGAGAGCAAGAGGCCCAACTTGCCCCTAGGGCGGCTCTGCCCCTTCCCACACAGGCGGCCAACCCAGCAGCTGCCTGACAGACTCTGGCTCCCCCAAGCTCTCTGCCGGTGCAGGGGACAGGAACAGACGTGGGCATGTGGTTCTACCTTGGCCTGGGAGTGTGTTCCCTGTGCCTTGCCCCCAGGCTCAGGGGCAAGGGCCCGGAGAGAGCACCACACCGAAGCGCTTTTCTCACGGGCTTGGGAGCATTGTGCGAGCCTGGCGTGAACAGCGGGCGGGAGTGTTTGCAAACAGGACTTTGGAGGCAGTTGTGGAGGTCTTCCAGTGGGAGAGGGCCGGTTGTGCTCAGAGGCCTCACAGGCCAGGGGCAGGACCCAGCAGGTCCCCTGCCCCTGGCCAGCCTTGCCCAGACCTTCCTGGCCTCCGGGGGTACTGCCCCACCAAGGGGCAGGCTGCGGGGACTGGGTCCAGACATGCCTGGGCGCCTCCCCAGGCTTATCCCCGCTGGTGCCTTTCCCCTGGGCATAGGCCTCGGTTGATGCCTCCTTGGAGAGGAGGTTGCTGGCAGGGGCTGTCTCCACACTGCAAGGTGCTGGAGCTCAGAGGGCCTCGTCAGCGGGAAGGGACCAGCAAGGGGCTGGATGCCCAAGACCTCTTTGGCCCAGCAGCCTCAGGGCAGCAGGGAGAGCAAGAGGCCCAACTTGCCCCTAGGTCGGCTCTGCCCCTTCCCACACAGGCAGCCAACCCAGCAGCTGCCTGACAGACTCTGGCTCCCCCGAGCTCTCTGCCGGTGCAGGGGTCAGGAACAGACGTGTGCATGTGGTTCTGCCTTGGTCTGGGAGTGTGGACCCACTGCCTGGACCCCAGGCTCAGGGGCAAGGGCCCGGAGAGAGCAACACCCCGAAGCGCTTTTCTCCTGGCCTTGGGAGCGTTGTGCGTGCCTGGCGGGAACAGCGGGCGGGAGTGCTTGCAAACCGGCCTTTCGAGGCAGACGGGGAGGTCTTCCAGCGGGAGAGTGCCGGTTGTGCTCAGACGCCCCACAGGCCAGGGGCAGGACCCAGCAGTGTCCCTGCCCCTGGCAGCCTTGCCGAGACCTTCCTGGCCTCCGGGGGTACTGCCCCACCAAGGGGCAGGCTGCGGGGACTGGGTCCAGACATGCCCGGGCGCCTCCCCAGGCTCATCCCCGCTGGTGCCTTTCCCCTGGGCCTAGGCCTCGGTTGAGGCCTCCTTGGAGAGGAGGTTGCTGGCAGGGGCTGTCTCCACACTGCAAGGTGCTGGAGCTCAGAGGGCCTCATCAGAGGGAAGGGACCAGCAAGGGGCTGGATGCCCAAGACCTCTTTGGCCCAGCAGCCTCAGGGCAGCAGGGAGAGCAAGAGGCCCAACTTGCCCCTAGGGCGGCTCTGCCCCTTCCCACACAGGCGGCCAACCCAGCAGCTGCCTGACAGACTCTGGCTCCCCCAAGCTCTCTGCCGGTGAAGGGGACAGGAACAGACGTGGGCATGTGGTTCTGCCTTGGCCTGGGAGTGTGTTCCCCCTGCCTTGCCCCCAGGCTCAGGGGCAAGGGCCCGGAGAGAGCACCACCCCGAAGCGCTTTCCTCACGGGCTTGGGAGCATTGTGCGAGCCTGGCGTGAACAGCGGGCGGGAGTGTTTGCAAACAGGACTTTGGAGGCAGCCGTGGAGGTCTTCCAGAGGGAGAGGGCCGGTTGTGCTCAGAGGCCTCACAGGCCAGGGGCAGGACCCAGCAGGTCCCCTGCCCCTGGCCAGCCTTGCCCAGACCTTCCTGGCCTCCGGGGGTACTGCCCCACCAAGGGGCAGGCTGCGGGGACTGGGTCCAGACATGCCTGGGCGCCTCCCCAGGCTCATCCCCGCTGGTGCCTTTCCCCTGGGCATAGGCCTCGTTTGATGCCTCCTTGGAGAGGAGGTTGCTGGCAGGGGCTGTCTCCACACTGCAAGGTGCTGGAGCTCAGAGGGCCTCGTCAGCGGGAAGGGACCAGCAAGGGGCTGGATGCCCAAGACCTCTTTGGCCCAGCAGCCTCAGGGCAGCAGGGAGAGCAAGAGGCCCAACTTGCCCCTAGGTCGGCTCTGCCCCTTCCCACATAGGCAGCCAACCCAGCAGCTGCCTGACAGACTCTGGCTCCCCCGAGCTCTCTGCCGGTGCAGGGGTCAGGAACAGACGTGTGCATGTAGTTCTGCCTTGGTCTGGGAGTGTGGACCCACTGCCTGGACCCCAGGCTCAGGGGCAAGGGCCCGGAGAGAGCAACACCCCGAAGCGCTTTTCTCCTGGCCTTGGGAGCGTTGTGCGTGCCTGGCGGAACAGCGGGCGGGAGTGTTGGCAAACCCGCCTTTGGAGGCAGCCGGGGAGGTCTTCCAGTGGGAGAGGGCCGGTTGTGCTCAGAGGCCCCACAGGCCAGGGGCAGGACCCAGCAGGGCCCCTGCCCCTGGCCAGCCTTGCCCAGACCTTCCTGGCCTCCGGGGGTACTGTCCCACCAAGGGGCAGGCTGCGGGGACTGGGTCCAGACATGCCCGGGCGCCTCCCCAGGCTCATCCCCGCTGGTGCCTTTCCCCTGTGCCTAGGCCTCGGTTGAGGCCTCCTTGGAGAGGAGGTTGCTGGCAGGGGCTGTCTCCACACTGCAAGGTGCTGGAGCTCAGAGGGCCTCGTCAGAGGGAAGGGACCAGCATGGGGCTGGATGCCCAAGACGTCTTTGGCCCAGCAGCCTCAGGGCAGCAGGGAGAGCAAGAGGCCCAACTTGCCCCTAGGTCGGCTCTGCCCCTTCCCACACAGGCGGCCAGCCCAGCAGCTGCCTGACAGACTCTGGCTCCCCCCAGCTCTCTGCCGGTGGAGTGGGCAGGAACAGACGTGTGCATGTTGTTGTGCCTTGGCCTGGGACTGTGGATCCCCTGCCTGGCCCCCAGGCTCAGGGGCAAGGGCCCGGAGAGACCACCACCCCGAAGCGCTTTTCTCCCGGGCTTGGGAGCATTGTGCGCGCCTGGCGGGAACAGTGGGCGGGAGTGCTTCCAAACCGGCCTTTGGAGGCAGCCGGGGAGGTCTTCCAGTGGGAGAGGGCCGGTTGTGCTCAGAGGCCCCACAGGCCAGGGGCAGGACCCAGCAGGGCCCCTGCCCCTGGCCAGCCTTGCCCAGACCTTCCTGGCCTCCGGGGGTACTGCCCCACCAAGGGGCAGGCTGCGGGGACAGGGTCCAGACATGCCCGGGCGCCTCCCCTGGCTCAACCCCGCTGGTGCCTTTCCCCTGGGCCTAGGCCTCGGTTGAGGCCTCCTTGGAGAGGAGATTGCTGGCAGGGGCTGTCTCCACACTGCAAGGTGCTGGAGCTCAGAGGGCCTCGTCAGAGGGAAGGGACCAGTAAGGGGCTGGATGCCCAAGACGTCTTTGGCCCTGCAGCCTCAGGGCAGCAGGGAGAGCAAGAGGCCCAACTTGCCCCTAGGTCGGCTCTGCCCCTTCCCACACAGGCGGCCAGCCCAGCAGCTGCCTGACAGACTCTGGCTCCCCCGAGCTCTCTGCCGGTGCAGGGGACAGGACCAGACGTGTGCATGTGGTTCTGCCTTGGTCTGGGAGTGTGTTCCCCCTGCCTTGCCCACAGGCTCAGGGGCAAGGGCCCGGAGAGAGCACCACCCCGAAGCGCTTTTCTCCCGGGCTTGGGAGCATTGTGCGTGCCTGGCGGGAAGAGCGGGCAGGAGTGTTGGCAAACTGGCCTTTGGAGGCAGCCGGGGAGGTCTTCCAGTGGGAGAGGGCCGGTTGTGCTCAGAGGCCCCACAGGCCATGGGGAGGACCCAGCAGGGCCCCTGCCCCTGGCCAGCCTTGCCCAGATCTTCCTGGCCTCCGGGGGTACTGCCCCACCAAGGGGCAGGCTGCGGGGACTGGGTCCAGACATGCCCGGGCGCCTCCCCAGGCTCATCCCCGCTGGTGCCTTTCCCCTGGGCATAGGCCTCGGTTGATGCCTCCTTGGAGAGGAGGTTGCTGGCAGGGGCTGGCTCCACACTGCAAGGTGCTGGAGCTCAGAGGGCCTCGTCAGAGGGAAGGGACCAGCAAGGGGCTGGATGCCCAAGACCTCTTTGGCCCAGCAGCCTCAGGGCAGCAGGGAGAGCAAGAGGCCCAACTTGCCCCTAGGTCGGCTCTGCCCCTTCCCACACAGGCAGCCAACCCAGCAGCTGCCTGACAGACTCTGGCTCCCCCGAGCTCTCTGCCGGTGCAGGGGTCAGGAACAGACGTGTGCATGTGGTTCTGCCTTGGTCTGGGAGTGTGGACCCACTGCCTGGACCCCAGGCTCAGGGGCAAGGGCCCGGAGAGAGCAACACCCCGAAGCGCTTTTCTCCTGGCCTTGGGAGCGTTGTGCGTGCCTGGCGGGAACAGCGGGCGGGAGTGTTGGCAAACCCGCCTTTGGAGGCAGCCGGGGAGGTCTTCCAGTGGGAGAGGGCCGATTGTGCTCAGAGGCCCCACAGGCCAGGGGCAGGACCCAGCAGGGACCCTGCCCCTGGCCAGCCTTGCCCAGACCTTCCTGGCCTCCGGGGGTACTGCCCCACCAAGGGGCAGGCTGCGGGGACTGGGTCCTGATATGCCCGTGCGCCTCCACTGGCTCATCCCCGCTGGTGCCTTTCCCCTGGGCCTAGGCCTAGGTTGAGGCCTCCTTGGAGAGGAGGTTGCTGGCAGGGGCTGTCTCCACACTGCAAGGTGCTGGAGCTCAGAGGGCCTCGTCAGAGGGAAGGGACCAGCAAGGGGCTGGATGCCCAAGACCTCTTTGGCCCAGCAGCCTCAGGGCAGCAGGGAGAGCAAGAGGCCCAACTTGCCCCTAGGTCGGCTCTGCCCCTTCCCACACAGGCGGCCAGCCCAGCAGCTGCCTGACAGACTCTGGCTCCCCCCAGCTCTCTGCCGGTGGAGGGGGCAGGAACAGACGTGTGCATGTTGTTGTGCCTTGGCCTGGGACTGTGGATCCCCTGCCTGGCCCCCAGGCTCAGGGGCAAGGGCCCGGAGAGACCACCACCCCGAAGCGCTTTTCTCCCGGGCTTGGGAGCATTGTGCGTGCCTGGCGGGAAGAGCGGGCAGCAGTGTTGGCAAACTGGCCTTTGGAGGCAGCCGGGGAGGTCTTCCAGTGGGAGAGGGCCGGTTGTGCTCAGAGGCCCCACAGGCCATGGGGAGGACCCAGCAGGGCCCCTGCCCCTGGCCAGCCTTGCCCAGATCTTCCTGGCCTCCGGGGGTACTGCCCCACCAAGGGGCAGGCTGCGGGGACTGGGTCCAGACATGCCCGAGCGACTCCCCAGGCTCATCCCCGCTGGTGCCTTTCCCCTGGGCCTAGGCCTCGGTTGAGGCCTCCTTGGAGAGGATGTTGCTGGCAGGGGCTGTCTCCACACTGCAAGGTGCTGAAGCTCAGAGGGCCTCGTCAGAGGGAAGGGACCAGCAAGGGGCTGGATGCCCAAGACCTCTTTGGCCCAGCAGCCTCAGGGCAGCAGGGAGAGGAAGAGGCCCAACTTGCCCCTAGGTCGGCTCTGCCCCTTCCCACACAGGCGGCCAGCCCAGCAGCTGCCTGACAGACTCTGGCTCCCCCGAGCTATCTGCCGGTGCAGGGGTCAGGAACAGACGTGTGCATGTGGTTCTGCCTTGGTCTGGGAGTGTGGACCAACTGCCTGGCCCCCAGGCTCAGAGGCAAGGGCCCGAGGAGAGCACCACCCCGAAGCGCTTTTCTCCCGGGCTTGGGAGCATTGTGCGTGCCTGGCGGGAACAGCGGGCGGGAGTGTTGGCAAACTGGCCTTTGGAGGCAGCCGGGGAGTTCTTCCAGTGGGAGAGGGCCGGTTGTGCTCAGAGGCCCCACAGGCCAGGGGCAGGACCCAGCAGGGCCCCTGCCCCTGGCCAGCCTTTCCCAGACCTTCCTGGCCTCCGGGGGTACTGCCCCACCAAGGGGCAGGCTGCGGGGACTGGGTCCAGACATGCTCGGGCGCCTCCCCAGGCTCATCCCCGCTGGTGCCTTTCCCCTGGGCCTAGGCCTCGGTTGAGGCCTCCTTGGAGAGGAGGTTGCTGGCAGGGGCTGTCTCCACACTGCAAGGTGCTGGAGCTCAGAGGGCCTCGTCAGAGGGAAGGGACCAGTAAGGGGCTGGATGCCCAAGACGTCTTTGGCCCAGCAGCCTCAGGGCAGCAGGGAGAGCAAGAGGCCCAACTTGCCCCTAGGGCGGCTCTGCCCCTTCCCACACAGGCGGCCAACCCAGCAGCTGCCTGACAGTCTCTGGCTACCCCAAGCTCTCTGCCGGTGCAGGGAACAGGAACAGACGTGGGCATGTGGTTCTGCCTTGGCCTGGGAGTGTGTTCCCCATGCCTTGCCCCCAGGCTCAGGGGCAAGGGCCCGGAGAGAGCACCACCCCGAAGCGCTTTTCTCCCGGGCTTGGGAGCATTGTGCAAGTCTGGCGTGAACAGCGGGTGGGAGTGTTGGCAAACAGGACTTTGGAGGCAGCCGGGGAGGTCTTCCAGTGGGAGAGGGCCGGTTGTGCTCAGAGGCCCCACAGGCCAGGGGCAGGACCCAGCAGGTCCCCTGCCCCTGGCCAGCCTTTCCCAGACCTTCCTGGCCTCCGTGGGTACTGCCCCACCAAGGGGCAGGCTGCGGGGACTGGGTCCAGACATGCCTGGGCGCCTCCCCAGGCTCATCCCCGCTGGTGCCTTTCCCCTGGTCCTAGGTCTCGGTTGAGGCCTCCTTGGAGAGGAGGTTGCTGGCAGGGGCTGTCTCCACACTGCAAGGTGCTGGAGCTCAGAGGGCCTCGTCAGAGGGAAGGGACAAGCAAAGGGCTGGATGCCCAAGACCTCTTTGGCCCAGCAGCCTCAGGGCAGCAGGGAGAGCAAGAGGCCCTACTTGCCCCTAGGTCGGCTCTGCCCCTTCCCACACAGGCGGCCAGCCCAGCAGCTGCCTGACAGACTCTGGCTCCCCCGAGCTCTCTGCCGGTGCAGGGGTCAGGAACAGACGTGTGCATGTTGTTGTGCCTTGGCCTGGGACTGTGGATCCCCTGCCTGGCCCCCAGGCTCAGGGGCAAGGGCCCGGAGAGACCACCACCCCGAAGCGCTTTTCTTCCGGGCTTAGGAGCATTGTGCCCGCCTGCTGGTAACAGTGGCCGGGAGCGCTTGCAAACCGGCCTTTGGAGGCAGCCGGGGAGGTCTTCCAGTGGGAGAGGGCCGGTTGTGCTCAGAGGCCCCACAGGCCAGGGGCAGGACCCAGCAGGTCCCCTGCCCCTGGCCAGCCTTTCCCAGACCTTCCTGGCCTCCGGGGGTACTGCCCCACCAAGGGGCAGGCTGCGGGGACTGGGTCCAGACATGCTCGGGCGCCTCCCCAGGCTCATCCCCGCTGGTGCCTTTCCCCTGGGCCTAGGCCTCGGTTGAGGCCTCCTTGGAGAGGAGGTTGCTGGCAGGGGCTGTCTCCACACTGCAAGGTGCTGGAGCTCAGAGGGCCTCGTCAGAGGGAAGGGACCAGTAAGGGGCTGGATGCCCAAGACGTCTTTGGCCTAGCAGCCTCAGGGCAGCAGGGAGAGCAAGAGGCCCAACTTGCCCCTAGGGCGGCTCTGCCCCTTCCCACACAGGTGGCCAACCCAGCAGCTGCCTGACAGACTCTGGCTACCCCAAGCTCTCTGCCGGTGCAGGGGACAGGAACAGACGTGGGCATGTGGTTCTGCCTTGGCCTGGGAGTGTGTTCCCCATGCCTTGCCCCCAGGCTCAGGGGAAAGGGCCCGGAGAGAGCACCACCCCGAAGCGCTTTTCTCCCGGGCTTGGGAGCATTGTGCAAGTCTGGCGTGAACAGCGGGTGGGAGTGTTGGCAAACAGGACTTTGGAGGCAGCCGGGGAGGTCTTCCAGTGGGAGAGGGCCGGTTGTGCTCAGAGGCCCCACAGGCCAGGGGCAGGACCCAGCAGGTCCCCTGCCCCTGGCCAGCCTTTCCCAGACCTTCCTGGCCTCCGTGGGTACTGCCCCACCAAGGGGCAGGCTGCGGGGACTGGGTCCAGACATGCCTGGGCGCCTCCCCAGGCTCATCCCCGCTGGTGCCTTTCCCCTGGTCCTAGGTCTCGGTTGAGGCCTCCTTGGAGAGGAGGTTGCTGGCAGGGGCTGTCTCCACACTGCAAGGTGCTGGAGCTCAGAGGGCCTCGTCAGAGGGAAGGGACAAGCAAAGGGCTGGATGCCCAAGACCTCTTTGGCCCAGCAGCCTCAGGGCAGCAGGGAGAGCAAGAGGCCCTACTTGCCCCTAGGTCGGCTCTGCCCCTTCCCACAAAGGCGGCCAGCCCAGCAGCTGCCTGACAGACTCTGGCTCCCCCGAGCTCTCTGCCGGTGCAGGGGTCAGGAACAGACGTGTGCATGTGGTTCTGCCTTGGCCTGGGAGTGTGGACCCCCTGCCTGGACCCCAGTCTCAGGGGCAAGGGCCCGGAGAGAGCACCACCCCGAAGCGCTTTTCTCCCGGGCTTGGGAGCATTGTGCGCGCTTGGTGGGAAGAGTGGGCGGGAGTGCGTGCAAAACGGCCTTTTGAGGCAGCCGGGGAGGTCTTCCAGTGGGAGAGGCCCGGTTGTGCTCAGAGGCCCCACAGGCCAGGGGCAGGACCCAGCAGGTCCCCTGCCCCTGGTCAGCCTTGCCCAGACCTTCCTGGCCTCCAGGGGTACTGCCCCACCAAGGGGCAGGCTGCGGGGACTGGGTCCAGACATGCCCGGGCGCCTCCCCAGGCTCATCCCCGCTGGTGCCTTTCCCCTGGGCCTAGGCCTCGGTTGAGGCCTCATTGGAGAGGAGGTTGCTGGCAGGGGCTGTCTCCACACTGCAAGGTGCTGGAGCTCAGAGGGCCTCGTCAGAGGGAAGGGACCAGTAAGGGGCTGGATGCCCAAGACCTCTTTGGCCCAGCAGCCTCAGGGCAGCAGGGAGAGGAAGAGGCCCAACTTGCCCCTAGGTCGGCTCTGCCCCTTCCCACACAGGCGGCCAGCCCAGCAGCTGCCTTACAGACTCTGGTCTCCCGAGCTCTCTGCCGGTGCAGGGGTCAGGAACAGACGTGTGCATGTGGTTCTGCCTTGGTCTGGGAGTGTGGACCCACTGCCTGGCCCCCAGGCTCAGGGGCAAGGGCCCGGAGAGAGCACCACCCCGAAGCGCTTTTCTCCCGGGCTTGGGAGCATTGTGCGAGCCTGGCGTGAACAGCGGGCGGGAGTGTTTGCAAACAGGACTTTGGAGGCAGCTGGGGAGGTCTTCCAGTGGGAGAGGGCCGGTTGTGCTCAGAGGCCTCACAGGCCAGGGGCAGGACCCAGCAGGGACCCTGCCCCTGGCCAGCCTTGCCCAGACCTTCCTGGCCTCCGGGGGTACTGCCCCACCAAGGGGCAGGCTGCGGGGACTGGGTCCAGACATGTCCGTGCGCCTCCCCAGGATCATCCCCGCTGGTGCTTTTCCCCTGGGCGTAGGCCTCGGTTGAGGCCTCTTTGGAGAGGAGGTTGCTGGCAGGGGCTGTCTCCACACTGCAAGGTGCTGGAGCTCAGAGGGCCTCGTCAGAGGGAAGGGACCAGCAAAGGGCTGGATGCCCAAGACCTCTTTGACCCA
Source organism: Dama dama (assembly GCF_033118175.1). Lineage (NCBI taxonomy): Eukaryota > Metazoa > Chordata > Mammalia > Artiodactyla > Cervidae > Dama > Dama dama. Next base: position 993,134 of record NW_026870970.1, read on the forward strand.
GCAGCCTCAGGGCAGCAGGGAGAGCAAGAGGCCCAACTTGCCCCTAGGTCGGCTCTGCCCCGTCCCACACAGGCAGCCAGCCCAGTAGCAGCCTGGCAGTCTCTGGCTCCCCCGAGCTCTCTGCCGGTGTAGGGGGCAGGAACAGACGTGTGCATGTCGTTCTGCCTTGGCCTGGGAGTGTGTTCCAACTCCCTGGCCCCCAGGCTCAGGGGCAAGGGCCCGAGGAGAGCACCACCCCGAAGCGCTTTTCTCCCGGGCTTGGGAGCATTGTGCCTGCCTGGCGGGAACAGCGGGCGGGAGTGCTTGCAAACCGGCCTTTGGAGGCAGACGGGGAGGTCTTCCAGCGGGAGAGTGCCGGTTGTGCTCAGACGCCCCACAGGCCAGGGGCACGACCCAGCAGGGCCCCTGCCCCTCGCAGCCTTGCCCAGACCTTCCTGGCCTCCGGGGGTACTGCCCCACCAAGGGGCAGGCTGCAGGGACTGGGTCCTGATATGCCCGTGCGCCTCCACTGGCTCATCCCCGCTGGTGCCTTTCCCCTGTGCCTAGGCCTCGGTTGAGGCCTCCTTGGAGAGGAGGTTCCTGGCAGGGGCTGTCTCCACACTGCAAGGTGCTGGAGCTCAGAGGGCCTCGTCAGAGGGAAGGGACCAGCAAGGGGCTGGATGCCCAAGACCTCTTTGGCCCAGCAGCCTCAGGGCAGCAGTGAGAGCAAGAGGCCCAACTTGCCCCTAGGTCGGCTCTGCCCCTTCCCACACAGGCGGCCAGCCCAGCAGCTGCCTGACAGACTCTGGCTCCCCCCAGCTCTCTGTCGGTGGAGGGGGCAGGAACAGACATGTGCATGTTGTTGTGCCTTGGCCTGGGACTGTGGATCCCCTGCCTGGCCCCCAGGCTCAGGGGCAAGGGCCCGGAGAGACCACCACCCCGAAGCGCTTTTCTCCCGGGCTTGGGAGCATTGTGCGCGCCTGGCGGGAACAGTGGGCGGGAGTGCTTGCAAACAGGACTTTGGAGGCAGCCGGGGAGGTCTTCCAGTGGGAGAGGGCCGGTTGTGCTCAGAGGCCCCACAGGCCAGGGGCAGTACCCAGCAGGGCCCCTGCCCCTGGCCAGCCTTGCCCAGACCTTCCTGGCCTCCGGGGGTACTGCCCCACCAAGGGGCAGGCTGCGGGGACAGGGTCCAGACATGCCCGGGCGCCTCCCCTGGCTCAACCCCGCTGGTGCCTTTCCCCTGGGCCTAGGCCTCGGTTGAGGCCTCCTTGGAGAGGAGATTGCTGGCAGGGGCTGTCTCCACACTGCAAGGTGCTGGAGCTCAGAGGGCCTCGTCAGAGGGAAGGGACCAGTAAGGGGCTGGATGCCCAAGACGTCTTTGGCCCTGCAGCCTCAGGGCAGCAGGAAGAGCAAGAGTCCCAACTTGCCCCTAGGTCGGCTCTGCCCCTTCCCACACAGGCGGCCAGCCCAGCACCTGCCTGAGAGACTCTGGCTCCCCCGAGCTCTCTGCCGGTGCAGGGGACAGGACCAGACGTGTGCATGTGTTTCTGCCTTGGTCTGGGAGTGTGTTCCCCCTGCCTTGCCCACAGGCTCAGGGGCAAGGGCCCGGAGAGAGCACCACCCCGAAGCGCTTTTCTCCCGGGCTTGGGAGCATTGTGCGTGCCTGGCGGGAAGAGCGGGCAGGAGTGTTGGCAAACTGGCCTTTGGAGGCAGCCGGGGAGGTCTTCCAGTGGGAGAGGGCCGGTTGTGCTCAGAGGCCCCACAGCCATGGGGAGGACCCAGCAGGGCCCCTGCCCCTGGCCAGCCTTGCCCAGATCTTCCTGGCCTCCGGGGGTACTGCCCCACCAAGGGGCAGGCTGCGGGGACTGGGTCCAGACATGCCCGGGCGCCTCCCCAGGCTCATCCCCGCTGGTGCCTTTCCCCTGGGCCTAGGCCTCGGTTGAGGCCTCCTTGGAGAGGATGTTGCTGGCAGGGGCTGTCTCCACACTGCAAGGTGCTAGAGCTCAGAGGGCCTCGTCAGAGTGAAGGGACCAGCAAGGGGCTGGATGCCCAAGACCTATTTGGCCCAGCAGCCTCAGGGCAGCAGGGAGAGGAAGAGGCCCAACTTGCCCCTAGGTCGGCTCTGCCCCTTCCCACACAGGCGGCCAGCCCAGCAGCTGCCTGACAGACTCTGGCTCCCCCGAGCTCTCTGCCGGTGCAGGGGTCAGGAACCGACGTGTGCATGTGGTTCTGCCTTGGTCTGGGAGTGTGGACCAACTGCCTGGCCCCCAGGCTCAGGGGCAAGGGCCCGAGGAGAGCACCACCCCGAAGTGCTTTTCTCCCGGGCTTGGGAGCATTGTGCGTGCCTGGCGGGAACAGCGGGCGGGAGTGTTGGCAAACTGGCCTTTGGAGGCAGCCGGGGAGTTCTTCGAGTGGGAGAGGGCCGGTTGTGCTCAGAGGCCCCACAGGCCAGGGGCAGGACCCAGTAGGGCCCCTGCCCCTGGCCAGCCTTGCCCAGACCTTCCTGGCCTCCGGGGGTACTGCCCCACCAAGGGGCAGGCTGCGGGGACTGGGTCCAGACATGCCTGGGCGCCTCCCCAGGCTCATCCCCGCTGGTGCCTTTCCCCTGGGCATAGGCCTCGGTTGATGCCTCCTTGGAGAGGAGGTTGCTGGCAGGGGCTGTCTCCACACTGCAAGGTGCTGGAGCTCAGAGGGCCTCGTCAGCGGGAAGGGACCAGCAAGGGGCTGGATGCCCAAGACCTCTTTGGCCCAGCAGCCTCAGGGCAGCAGGGAGAGCAAGAGGCCCAACTTGCCCCTAGGTCGGCTCTGCCCCTTCCCACACAGGCAGCCAACCCAGCAGCTGCCTGACAGACTCTGGCTCCCCCGAGCTCTCTGCCGGTGCAGGGGTCAGGAACAGACGTGTACATGTGGTTCTGCCTTGGTCTGGGAGTGTGGACCCACTGCCTGGACCCCAGGCTCAGGGGCAAGGGCCCGGAGAGAGCAACACCCGAAGCGCTTTTCTCCTGGCCTTGGGAGCGTTGTGCGTGCCTGGCGGGAACAGCGGGCGGGAGTGTTGGCAAACCCGCCTTTGGAGGCAGCCGGGGAGGTCTTCCAGTGGGAGAGGGCCGGTTGTGCTCAGAGGCCCCACAGGCCAGGGGCAGGACCCAGCAGGGACCCTGCCCCTGGCCAGCCTTGCGCAGACCTTCCGGGCCTCCGGGGGTACTGCCCCACCAAGGGGCAGGCTGCGGGGACTGGGTCCTGATATGCCCGTGCGCCTCCACTGGCTCATCCCCGCTGGTGCCTTTCCCCTGTGCCTAGGCCTCGGTTGAGGCCTCCTTGGAGAGGAGGTTGCTGGCAGGGGCTGTCTCCACACTGCAAGGTGCTGGAGCTCAGAGGGCCTCGTCAGAGGGAAGGGACCAGCAAGGGGCTGGATGCCCAAGACCTCTTTGGCCCAGCAGCCTCAGGGCAGCAGGGAGAGCAAGAGGCCCAACTTGCCCCTAGGTCGGCTCTGCCCCTTCCCACACAGGCGGCCAGCCCAGCAGCTGCCTGACAGACTCTGGCTCCCCCGAGCTCTCTGCCGGTGGAGGGGGCAGGAACAGACGTGTGCATGTTGTTGTGCCTTGGCCTGGGACTGTGGATCCCCTGCCTGGCCCCCAGGCTCAGGGGCAAGGGCCCGGAGAGACCACCACCCCGAAGCGCTTTTCTCCCGGGCTTGGGAGCATTGTGCGCGCCTGGCGGGAACAGTGGGCGGGAGTGCTTGCAAACCGGCCTTTGGAGGCAGCCGGGGAGGTCTTCCAGTGGGAGAGGGCCGGTTGTGCTCAGAGGCCCCACAGGCCAGGGGCAGGACCCAGCAGGGCCCCTGCCCCTGGCCAGCCTTGCCCAGACCTTCCTGGCCTCCGGGCGTACTGCCCCACCAAGGGGCAGGCTGCGGGGACAGGGTCCAGACATGCCCGGGCGCCTCCCCTGGCTCAACCCCGCTGGTGCCTTTCCCCTGGGCCTAGGCCTCGGATGAGGCCTCCTTGGAGAGGAGATTGCTGGCAGGGGCTGTCTCCACACTGCAAGGTGCTGGAGCTCAGAGGGCCTCGTCAGAGGGAAGGGACCAGTAAGGGGCTGGATGCCCAAGACGTCTTTGGCCCTGCAGCCTCAGGGCAGCAGGGAGAGCAAGAGGCCCAACTTGCCCCTAGGTCGGCTCTGCCCCTTCCCACACAGGCGGCCAGCCCAGCACCTGCCTGAGAGAGTCTGGCTCCCCCGAGCTCTCTGCCGGTGCAGGGGACAGGAACAGACGTGTGCATGTGTTTCTGCCTTGGTCTGGGAGTGTGTTCCCCCTGCCTTGCCCACAGGCTCAGGGGCAAGGGCCCGGAGAGAGCACCACCCCGAAGCGCTTTTCTCCCGGGCTTGGGAGCATTGTGCGTGCCTGGCGGGAAGAGCGGGCAGGAGTGTTGGCAAACTGGCCTTTGGAGGCAGCCGGGGAGGTCTTCCAGTGGGAGAGGGCCGGTTGTGCTCAGAGGCCCCACAGGCCATGGGGAGGACCCAGCAGGGCCCCTGCCCCTGGCCAGCCTTGCCCAGATCTTCCTGGCCTCCGGGGGTCCTGCCCCACCAAGGGGCAGGCTGCGGGGACTGGGTCCAGACATGCCCGGGCGCCTCCCCAGGCTCATCCCCGCTGGTGCCTTTCCCCTGGGCCTAGGCCTCGGTTGAGGCCTCCTTGGAGAGGATGTTGCTGGCAGGGGCTGTCTCCACACTGCAAGGTGCTGGAGCTCAGAGGGCCTCGTCAGAGGGAAGGGACCAGCAAGGGGCTGGATGCCCAAGACCTCTTTGGCCCAGCAGCCTCAGGGCAGCAGGGAGAGGAAGAGGCCCAACTTGCCCCTAGGTCGGCTCAGCCCCTTCCCACACAGGCGGCCAGCCCAGCAGCTGCCTGACAGACTCTGGCTCCCCCGAGCTCTCTGCCGGTGCAGGGGTCAGGAACAGACGTGTGCATGTGGTTCTGCCTTGGTCTGGGAGTGTGGACCAACTGCCAGGCCCCCAGGCTCAGGGGCAAGGGCCCGAGGAGAGCACCACCCCGAAGTGCTTTTCTCCCGGGCTTGGGAGCATTGTGCGTGCCTGGCGGGAACAGTGGGCGGGAGTGTTGGCAAACTGGCCTTTGGAGGCAGCCGGGGAGTTCTTCCAGTGGGAGAGGGCCGGTTGTTCTCAGAGGCCCCACAGGCCAGGGGCAGGACCCAGCAGGGCCCCTGCCCCTGGCCAGCCTTGCCCAGACCTTCCTGGCCTCCGGGGGTACTGCCCCACCAAGGGGCAGGCTGCGGGGACTGGGTCCAGACATGCCCGGGCGCCTCCCCAGGCTCATCCCCGCTGGTGCCTTTCCCCTGGGCCTAGGCCTCGGTTGAGGCCTCCTTGGAGAGGAGGTTGCTGGCAGGGGCTGTCTCCACACTGCAAGGTGCTGGAGCTCAGAGGGCCTCGTCAGAGTGAAGGGACCAGCAAGGGGCTGGATGCCCAAGACCTCTTTGGCCCAGCAGCCTCAGGGCAGCAGGGAGAGCAAGAGGCCCAACTTGCCCCTAGGTCGGCTCTGCCACTTCCCACACAGGCGGCCAGCCCAGCAGCTGCCTGACAGACTCTGGCTCCCCCGAGCTCTCTGCCGGTGCAGGGGGCAGGTCAGACGTGTGCATGTGGTTCTGCCTTGGCCTGGGAGTGTGGACACCCTGCCTTGCCCCCAGGCTCAGGGGCAAGGGCCCAGAGAGAGCACCACCCTGAAGCGCTTTTCTTCCGGGCTTAGGAGCATTGTGCCCGCCTGCTGGTAACAGTGGCCGGGAGCGCTTGCAAACCGGCCTTTGGAGGCAGCCGGGGAGGTCTTCCAGTGGGAGAGGGCCGGTTGTGCTCAGAGGCCCCACAGGCCAGGGGCAGGACCCAGCAGGGCCCCTGCCCCTGGCCAGTCTTACCCAGACCTTCCTGGCCTCCGGGGGTACTGCCCCACCAAGGGGCAGGCTGCGGGGACTGGGTCCAGACATGCTCGGGCGCCTCCCCTGGCTCATCCCCGCTGGTGCCTTTCCCCTGGGCCTAGGCCTCGGTTGAGGCCTCCTTGGAGAGGAGGTTGCTGGCAGGGTCTGTCTCCACACTGCAAGGTGCTGGAGCTCAGAGGGCCTCGTCAGAGGGAAGGGACCAGTAAGGGGCTGGATGCCCAAGACGTCTTTGGCCCAGCAGCCTCAGGGCAGCAGGGAGAGCAAGAGGCCCAACTTGCCCCTAGGGCGGCTCTGCCCCTTCCCACACAGGCGGCCAACCCAGCAGCTGCCTGACAGACTCTGGCTCCCCCAAGCTCTCTGCAGGTGCAGGGGACAGGAACAGACGTGGGCATGTGGTTCTGCCTTGGCCTGGGAGTGTGTTCCCCATGCCTTGCCCCCAGGCTCAGGGGCAAGGGCCCGGAGAGAGCACCACCCCGAAGCGCTTTTCTACCGGGCTTGGGAGCATTGTGCGTGCCTGGCGGGAACAGCGGGCGGGAGTGCTTGCAAACCGGCCTTTCGAGGCAGACGGGGAGGTCTTCCAGCGGGAGAGTGCCGGTTGTGCTCAGACGTCCCACAGGCCAGGGGCAGGACCCAGCGCTGTCCCTGCCCCTGGCAGCCTTGCACAGACCTTCCTGGCCTCCGGGGGTACTGCCCCACCAAGGGGCAGGCTGCGCGGACTGGGTCCAGACATGCCCGGGCGCCTCCCCAGGCTCATCCCCGCTGGTGCCTTTCCCCTGGGCCTAGGCCTCGGTTGAGGCCTCATTGGAGAGGAGGTTGCTGGCAGGGGCTGTCTCCACACTGCAAGGTGCTGGAGCTCAGAGGGCCTCGTCAGAGGGAAGGGACCAGCAAGGGGCTGGATGCCCAAGACCTCTTTGGCCCAGCAGCCTCAGGGCAGCAGGGAGAGGAAGAGGCCCAACTTGCCCCTAGGTCGGCTCTGCCCCTTCCCACACAGGCGGCCAGCCCAGCAGCTGCCTGACAGACTCTGGCTCCCCCGAGCTCTCTGCCGGTGCAGGGGTCAGGAACAGACGTGTGCATGTGGTTCTACCTTGGTCTGGGAGTGTGGACCAACTGCCTGGCCCCCAGGCTCAGGGGCAAGGGCCCAAGGAGAGCACCACCCCGAAGTGCTTTTCTCCCGGGCTTGTGAGCATTGTGCGTGCCTGGCGGGAACAGCGGGCGGGAGTGTTGGCAAACTGGCCTTTGGAGGCAGCCGGGGAGTTCTTCCAGTGGGAGAGGGCCGGTTGTGCTCAGAGGCCCCACAGGCCAGGGGCAGGACCCAGAAGGGCCCCTGCCCCTGGCCAGCCTTGCCCAGACCTTCCTGGCCTCCGGGGGTACTGCCCCACCAAGGGGCAGGCTGCGGGGACTGGGTCCAGACATGCCTGGGCGCCTCCCCAGGCTCATCCCCGCTGGTGCCTTTCCCCTGGGCATAGGCCTCGGTTGATGCCTCCTTGGAGAGGAGGTTGCTGGCAGGGGCTGTCTCCACACTGCAAGGTGCTGGAGCTCAGAGGGCCTCGTCAGCGGGAAGGGACCAGCAAGGGGCTGGATGCCCAAGACCTCTTTGGCCCAGCAGCCTCAGGGCAGCAGGGAGAGCAAGAGGCCCAACTTGCCCCTAGGTCGGCTCTGCCCCTTCCCACACAGGCAGCCAACCCAGCAGCTGCCTGACAGACTCTGGCTCCCCCGAGCTCTCTGCCGGTGCAGGGGTCAGGAACAGACGTGTGCATGTGGTTCTGCCTTGGTCTGGGAGTGTGGACCCACTGCCTGGACCCCAGGCTCAGGGGCAAGGGCCCGGAGAGAGCAACACCCCGAAGCGCTTTTCTCCTGGCCTTGGGAGCGTTGTGCGTGCCTGGCGGGAACAGCGGGCGGGAGTGTTGGCAAACCCGCCTTTGGAGGCAGCCGGGGAGGTCTTCCAGTGGGAGAGGGCCGGTTGTGCTCAGAGGCCCCACAGGCCAGGGGCAGGACCCAGCAGGGACCCTGCCCCTGGCCAGCCTTGCCCAGACCTTCCTGGCCTCCGGGGCTACTGCCCCACCAAGGGGCAGGCTGCGGGGACTGGGTCCTGATATGCCCGTGCGCCTCCACTGGCTCATCCCCGCTGGTGCCTTTCCCCTGTGCCTAGGCCTCGGTTGAGGCCTCCTTGGAGAGGAGGTTGCTGGCAGGGGCTGTCTCCACACTGCAAGGTGCTGGAGCTCAGAGGGCCTCGTCAGAGGGAAGGGACCAGCAAGGGGCTGGATGCCCAAGACCTCTTTGGCCCAGCAGCCTCAGGGCAGCAGGGAGAGCAAGAGGCCCAACTTGCCCCTAGGTCGGCTCTGCCCCTTCCCACACAGGCGGCCAGCCCAGCAGCTGCCTGACAGACTCTGGCTCCCCCGAGCTCTCTGCCGGTGGAGGGGGCAGGAACAGACGTGTGCATGTTGTTGTGCCTTGGCCTGGGACTGTGGATCCCCTGCCTGGCCCCCAGGCTCAGGGGCAAGGGCCCGGAGAGACCACCACCCCGAAGCGCTTTTCTCCCGGGCTTGGGAGCATTGTGCGCGCCTGGCGGGAACAGTGGGCGGGAGTGCTTGCAAACCGGCCTTTGGAGGCAGCCGGGGAGGTCTTCCAGTGGGAGAGGGCCGGTTGTGCTCAGAGGCCCCACAGGCCAGGGGCAGGACCCAGCAGGGCCCCTGCCCCTGGCCAGCCTTGCCCAGACCTTCCTGGCCTCCGGGCGTACTGCCCCACCAAGGGGCAGGCTGCGGGGACAGGGTCCAGACATGCCCGGGCGCCTCCCCTGGCTCAACCCCGCTGGTGCCTTTCCCCTGGGCCTAGGCCTCGGATGAGGCCTCCTTGGAGAGGAGATTGCTGGCAGGGGCTGTCTCCACACTGCAAGGTGCTGGAGCTCAGAGGGCCTCGTCAGAGGGAAGGGACCAGTAAGGGGCTGGATGCCCAAGACGTCTTTGGCCCTGCAGCCTCAGGGCAGCAGGGAGAGCAAGAGGCCCAACTTGCCCCTAGGTCGGCTCTGCCCCTTCCCACACAGGCGGCCAGCCCAGCACCTGCCTGAGAGAGTCTGGCTCCCCCGAGCTCTCTGCCGGTGCAGGGGACAGGAACAGACGTGTGCATGTGTTTCTGCCTTGGTCTGGGAGTGTGTTCCCCCTGCCTTGCCCACAGGCTCAGGGGCAAGGGCCCGGAGAGAGCACCACCCCGAAGCGCTTTTCTCCCGGGCTTGGGAGCATTGTGCGTGCCTGGCGGGAACAGTGGGCGGGAGTGTTGGCAAACTGGCCTTTGGAGGCAGCCGGGGAGTTCTTCCAGTGGGAGAGGGCCGGTTGTGCTCAGAGGCCCCACAGGCCAGGGGCAGGACCCAGCAGGGCCCCTGACCCTGGCCAGCCTTGCCCAGACCTTCCTGGCCTCCGGGGGTACAACCCCACCAAGGGGCAGGCTGCGGGGACTGGGTCCAGACATGCCCGGGCGCCTCCCCAGGCTCATCCCCGCTGGTGCCTTTCCCCTGGGCCTAGGCCTCGGTTGAGGCCTCCTTGGAGAGGAGGTTGCTGGCAGGGGCTGTCTCCACACTGCAAGGTGCTGGAGCTCAGAGGGCCTCGTCAGAGTGAAGGGACCAGCAAGGGGCTGGATGCCCAAGACCTCTTTGGCCCAGCAGCCTCAGGGCAGCAGGGAGAGCAAGAGGCCCAACTTGCCCCTAGGTCGGCTCTGCCACTTCCCACACAGGCGGCCAGCCCAGCAGCTGCCTGACAGACTCTGGCTCCCCCGAGCTCTCTGCCGGTGCAGGGGGCAGGTCAGACGTGTGCATGTGGTTCTGCCTTGGCCTGGGAGTGTGGACACCCTGCCTTGCCCCCAGGCTCAGGGGCAAGGGCCCAGAGAGAGCACCACCCTGAAGCGCTTTTCTTCCGGGCTTAGGAGCATTGTGCCCGCCTGCTGGTAACAGTGGCCGGGAGCGCTTGCAAACCGGCCTTTGGAGGCAGCCGGGGAGGTCTTCCAGTGGGAGAGGGCCGGTTGTGCTCAGAGGCCCCACAGGCCAGGGGCAGGACCCAGCAGGGCCCCTGCCCCTGGCCAGTCTTACCCAGACCTTCCTGGCCTCCGGGGGTACTGCCCCACCAAGGGGCAGGCTGCGGGGACTGGGTCCAGACATGCTCGGGCGCCTCCCCTGGCTCATCCCCGCTGGTGCCTTTCCCCTGGGCCTAGGCCTCGGTTGAGGCCTCCTTGGAGAGGAGGTTGCTGGCAGGGGCTGTCTCCACACTGCAAGGTGCTGGAGCTCAGAGGGCCTCGTCAGAGGGAAGGGACCAGTAAGGGGCTGGATGCCCAAGACGTCTTTGGCCCAGCAGCCTCAGGGCAGCAGGGAGAGCAAGAGGCCCAACTTGCCCCTAGGTCGGCTCTGCCCCTTCCCACACAGGCGGCCAACCCAGCAGCTGCCTGACAGACTCTGGCTCCCCCAAGCTCTCTGCCGGTGCAGGGGACAGGAACAGACGTGGGCATGTGGTTCTGCCTTGGCCTGGGAGTGTGTTCCCCATGCCTTGCCCCCAGGCTCAGGGGCAAGGGCCCGGAGAGAGCACCACCCCGAAGCGCTTTTCTCCCGGGCTTGGGAACATTGTGCAAGTCTGGCGTGAACAGCGGGTGGGAGTGTTGGCAAAGAGGACTTTGGAGGCAGCCGGGGAGGTCTTCCAGCGGGAGAGGGCCGGTTGTGCTCAGAGGCCCCACAGGCCAGGGGCAGGACCCAGCAGGTCCCCTGCCCCTGGTCAGCCTTGCCCAGACCTTCCTGGCCTCCAGGGGTACTGCCCCACCAAGGGGCAGGCTGCGGGGACTGGGTCCAGACATGCCCGGGCGCCTCTCCAGGCTCATCCCCGCTGGTGCCTTTCCCCTGGGCCTAGGCCTCGGTTGAGGCCTCCTTGGAGAGGAGATTGCTGGCAGGTGCTGTCTCCACACTGCAAGGTGCTGGAGCTCAGAGTGCCTCGTCAGAGGGAAGGGACCAGCAAAGGGCTGGATGCCCAAGACGTCTTTGGCCCAGCAGCCTCAGGGCAGCAGGGAGAGCAAGAGGCCCAACTTGCCCCTAGGTCGGCTCTGCCCCTTCCCACACAGGCGGCCAGCCCAGCACCTGCCTGAGAGACTCTGGCTCCCCCGAGCTCTCTGCCGGTGTAGGGGGCAGGAACAGACGTGTTCATGTCGTTCTGTCTTGGCCTGGGAGTGTGTTCCCCCTGCCTGGCCCCCAGGCTTAGGGGCAAGGGCCCGGAGAGAGCACCACCCCGAAGCGCTTTTCTACCGGGCTTGGGAGCATTGTGCATGCCTGGCGGGAACAGCGGGCGGGAGTGCTTGCAAACCGGCCTTTCGGGGCAGACGGGGAGGTCTTCCAGCGGAAGAGTGCCGGTTGTGCTCAGACGTCCCACAGGCCTGGGGCAGGACCCAGCGCTGTCCCTGCCCCTGGCAGCCTTGCACAGACCTTCCTGGCCTCCGGGGGTACTGCCCCACCAAGGGGCAGGCTGCGGGGACTGGGTCCAGACATGCCCGGGCGCCTCCCCAGGCTCATCCCCGCTGGTGCCTTTCCCCTGGGCCTAGGCCTCGGTTGAGGCCTCCTTGGAGAGGAGGTTGCTGGCAGGGGCTGTCTCCACACTGCAAGGTGCTGGAGCTCAGAGGGCCTCGTCAGAGGGAAGGGACCAGCAAGGGGCTGGATGCCCAAGACCTCTTTGGCCCAGCAGCCTCAGGGCAGCAGGGAGAGCAAGAGGCCCAACTTGCCCATAGGTCGGCTCTGCCACTTCCCACACAGGCGGCCAGCCCAGCAGCTGCCTGACAGACTCTGGCTCCCCCGAGCTCTCTGCCGGTGCAGGGGGCAGGTCAGACGTGTGCATGTGGTTTTGCCTTGGCCTGGGAGTGTGGACACCCTGACTTGCCCCCAGGCTCAGGGGGAAGGGCCCAGAGAGAGCACCACCATGAAGTGCTTTTCTTCCGGGCTTAGGAGCATTGTGCCCGCCTGCTGGTAACAGTGGCCGGGAGCGCTTGCAAACCGGCCTTTGGAGGCAGCCGGGGAGGTCTTCCAGTGGGAGAGGGCCGGTTGTGCTCAGAGGCCCCACAGGCCAGGGGCAGGACCCAGCAGGTCCCCTGCCCCTGGCCAGCCTTTCCCAGACCTTCCTGGCCTCCGGGGGTACTGCCCCACCAAGGGGCAGGCTGCGGGGACTGGGTCCAGACATGCCTGGGCGCCTCCCCAGGCTCATCCCCGCTGGTGCCTTTCCCCTGGTCCTAGGTCTCGGTTGAGGCCTCCTTGGAGAGGAGGTTGCTGGCAGGGGCTGTCTCCACACTGCAAGGTGCTGGAGCTCAGAGGGCCTCGTCAGAGTGAAGGGACAAGCAAAGGGCTGGATGCCCAAGACCTCTTTGGCCCAGCAGCCTCAGGGCAGCAGGGAGAGCAAGAGGCCCAACTTGCCCCTAGGTCGGCTCTGCCCCTTCCCACAAAGGCGGCCAGCCCAGCAGCTGCCTGACAGACTCTGGCTCCCCCGAGCTCTCTGCCGGTGCAGGGGTCAGGAACAGACGAGTGCATGTGGTTCTGCCTTGGTCTGGGAGTGTGGACCCACTGCCTGGACCCCAGGCTCAGGGGCAAGGGCCCGGAGAGGGCAACACCCCGAAGCGCTTTTCTCCCGGGCTTGGGAGCATTGTGCGTGCCTGGCGGGAACAGCGGGCGGGAGTGTTGGCAAACCGGCCTTTGGAGGCAGCCGGGGAGGTCTTCCAGTGGGAGAGGGCCGGTTGTGCTCAGAGGCCCCACAGCCCAGGGGCAGGACCCAGCAGGGCCCCTGCCCCTGGCCAGCCTTGCCCAGACCTTCCTGGCCTCCGGGGGTACTGCCCCACCAAGGGGCAGGCTGCGGGGACTGGGTCCAGACATGCCCGTGCGCCTCCACTGGCTCATCCCCGCTGGTGCCTTTCCCCTGGGCCTAGGCCTCGGTTGAGGCCTCCTTGGAGAGGAGGTTGCTGGCAGGGGCTGTCTCCACACTGCAAGGTGCTGGAGCTCAGAGGGCCTCGTCAGAGGGAAGGGACCAGCAAGGGGCTGGATGCCCAAGACCTCTTTGGCCCAGCAGCCTCAGGGCAGCAGGGAGAGCAAGAGGCCCAACTTGCCCCTAGGGCGGCTCTGCCCCTTCCCACACAGGCGGCCAGCCCAGCAGCTGCCTGACAGACTCTGGCTCCCCCCAGCTCTCTGCCGGTGGAGGGGGCAGGAACAGACGTGTGCATGTGGTTCTGCCTTGGCCTGGGACTGTGGATCCCCTGCCTGGCCCCCAGGCTCAGGGGCAGGGGCCCGGAGAGACCACCACCCCGAAGCGCTTTTCTCCCGAGCTTGGGAGCATTGTGCGCGCCTGGCGGGAACAGTGGGCGGGAGTGCTTGCAAACCGGCCTTTGGAGGCAGCCGGGGAGGTCTTCCAGTGGGCAAGGGCCGGTTGTGCTCAGAGGCCCCACAGGCCAGGGGCAGGACCCAGCAGGGCCCCTGCCCCTGGCCAGCCTTGCCCAGACCTTCCTGGCCTCCGGGGGTACTGCCCCACCAAGGGGCAGGCTGCGGGGACAGGGTCCAGACATGGCCGGGCGCCTCCCCTGGCTCAACCCCGCTGGTGCCTTTTCCCTGGGCCTAGGCCTCGGTTGAGTCCTCCTTGGAGAGGAGATTGCTGGCAGGTGCTGTCTCCACACTGCAAGGTGCTGGAGCTCAGAGGGCCTCATCAGAGGGAAGGGACAAGCAAGGGGCTGGATGCCCAAGACCTCTTTGGCCCAGCAGCCTCAGGGCAGCAGGGAGAGCAAGAGGCCCAACTTGCCCCTAGGTCGGCTCTGCCCCTTCCCACACAGGCGGCCAGCCCAGCAGCTGCCTGACAGACTCTGGCTCCCCCGAGCTCTCTGCCGGTGCAGGGGGCAGATCAGACGTGTGCATGTGGTTCTGCCTTCGCCTGGGAGTGTGGACACCCTGCCTTGCCCCCAGGCTCAGGGGCAAGGGCCCGAAGAGAGCACCACCCCGAAGCGCTTTTCTCCCGGGCTTGGGAGCATTGTGCACGCCTGCTGGGAACAGTGGGCGGGAGCGCTTGTTAACCGGCCTTTGGAGGCAGCCGGGCAGGTCTTCCAGCGGGAGAGTGCCGGTTGTGCTCAGACGTCCCACAGGCCAGGGGCAGGAGCCAGCAGTGTCCCTGCCCTGGCAGCCTTGCCCAGACCTTCCTGGCCTCCGGGGGTACTGCCCCACCAAGGGGCAGGCTGCGGGGACTGGGTCCAGACATGCCCGTGCGCCTCCACTGGCTCATCCCCGCTGGTGCCTTTCCCCTGGGCCTAGGCCTCGGTTGAGGCCTCCTTGGAGAGGAGGTTGCTGGCAGGGGCTGTCTCCACACTGCAAGGTGCTGGAGCTCAGAGGGCCTCGTCAGAGGGAAGGGACCAGCAAGGGGCTGGATGCCCAAGATCTCTTTGGCCCAGCAGCCTCAGGGCAGCAGGGAGAGGAAGAGGCCCAACTTGCCCCTAGGTCGGCTCTGCCCCTTCCCACACAGGCGGCCAGCCCAGCAGCTGCCTGACAGACTCTGGCTCCCCCGAGCTCTCTGCCGGTGCAGGGGTCAGGAACAGACGTGTGCATGTGGTTCTGCCTTGGTCTGGGAGTGTGGAACCACTGCCTGGCCCCCACACTCAGGGGCAAGGGCCCGGAGAGAGCAACACAACGAAGCGCTTTTCTCCCGGGCTTGGGAGAATTGTGCGTGCCTGGCGAGAACAGCGGGCGGGAGTGTTGGCAAACCGGCCTTTGGAGGCAGCCGGGGAAGTCTTTCAGTGGGAGAGGGCCGGTTGTGCTCAGAGGCCCCACAGGCCAGGGGCAGGACCCAGCAGGGCCCCTGCCCCTGGCCAGCCTTGCCCAGACCTTCCTGGCCTCCGGGGGTACTGCCCCACCAAGGGGCAGGCTGCGGGGACTGGGTCCAGTCATGCCCGGGCGCCTCCCCAGGCTCATCCCCGCTGGTGCCTTTCCCCTGGGCCTAGGCCTCGGTTGAGGCCTCCTTGGAGAGGAGGTTGCTGGCAGGGGCTGTCTCCACACTGCAAGGTGCTGGAGCTCAGAGGGCCTCGTCAGAGGGAAGGGACCAGCAAGGGGCTGGATGGCCAAGACCTCTTTGGCCCAGCAGCCTCAGGGCAGCAGGGAGAGCAAGAGGCCCAACTTGCCCCTAGGTCGGCTCTGCCCCTTCCCACACAGGCGGCCAGCCCAGCAGCTGCCTGACAGACTCTGGCTCCCCCGAGCTCTCTGCCGGTGCAGGGCGCAGATCAGACGTGTGCATGTGGTTCTGCCTTGGCCTGGGAGTGTGGACACCCTGCCTTGCCCCCAGTCTCAGGGGCAAGGGCCCAGAGAGAGCACCACCCTGAAGCGCTTTTCTCCCGGGCTTGGGAGCATTGTGCACGCCTGCTGGAAACAGTGGGCGGGATCGCTTGCAAACCGGCCTTTGGAGGCAGCCGGGGAGGTCTTCCAGTGGGAGAGGGCCGGTTGTGCTCAGAGACCCCACAGGCCAGGGTCAGGACCCAGCAGGGCCCCTGCCCATGGACAGACTTGCCCAGACCTTCCTGGACTCCGGGGGTACTGCCCCACCAAGGGGCAGGCTGCGGAGACTGGGTCCAGACATGTCCGTGCGCCTCCCCAGGATCATCCCCGCTGGTGCCTTTCCCCTGGGTGTAGTCCTCGGTTGAGGCCTCTTTGGAGAGGAGGTTGCTGGCAGGGGCTGTCTCCACACTGCAAGGTGCTGGAGCTCAGAGGGCCTCGTCAGAGGGAAGGCACCAGCAAAGGGCTGGATGCCCAAGACCTCTTTGACCCAGCAGCCTCAGGGCAGCAGGGAGAGCAAGAGGCCCAACTTTCCCCTAGGTCGGCTCTGCCCCGTCCCACACAGGCAGCCAGCCCAGCAGCAGCCTGGCAGTCTCTGGCTCCCCCGAGCTCTCTGCCGGTGTAGGGGGCAGGAACAGACGTGTGCATGTCGTTCTCCCTTGGCCTGGGAGAGTGTTCCCCTTGCCTGGCCCCAGGCTCAGGGGCAAGGGCCCGGAGAGAGCACCACCCCAAAGCGCTTTTCTCCCGGGCTTGGGAGCATTGTGCGTGCCTGGGGGAACAGCGGGTGGGAGTGCTTGCAA
The DNA here is from genome assembly GCF_033118175.1 of Dama dama. NCBI lineage: Eukaryota > Metazoa > Chordata > Mammalia > Artiodactyla > Cervidae > Dama > Dama dama. Next base: position 1,009,138 of record NW_026870970.1, read on the forward strand.
ACCGTCTTTTGGAGGCAGACGGGGAGGTCTTCCAGCGGGAGAGTGCCGGTTGTGCTCAGACGCCCAACAGGCCAGGGGCAGGACCCAGCAGTGTCCCTGCCCCTGGCAGCCTTGCCGAGACCTTCCTGGCTTCCGGGGGTACTGCCCCACCAAGGGGCAGGCTGCGGGGACTGGGTCCAGACATGGCCGGGCGCCTCCCCAGGCTCATCCCCGCTGGTGCCTTTCCCCTAGGCCTAGGCCTCGGTTGAGGCCTCCTTGGAGAGGAGGTTGCTGGCAGGGGCTGTCTCCACACTGCAAGGTGCTGGAGCTCAGAGGGCCTCATCAGAGGGAAGGGACCAGCAAGGGGCTGGATGCCCAAGACCTCTTTGGCCCAGCAGCCTCAGGGCAGCAGGGAGAGGAAGAGGCCCAACTTGCCCCTAGGGCGGCTCTGCCCCTTCCCACACAGGCGGCCAGCCCAGCAGCTGCCTGACAGACTCTGGCTCCCCCGAGCTCTCTGCCGGTGCAGGGGTCAGGAACAGACGTGTGCATGTGGTTCTGCCTTGGTCTCCGAGTGTGAACCAACTGCCTGGCCCCCAGGTTCAGGGGCAAGGGCCCGGAGAGAGCACCACCCCGAAGCGCTTTTCTCCCGGGCTTGGGAGAATTGTGCGTGCTTGGTGGGAACAGTGGGCGGGAGTGCTTGCAAACCGGCCTTTGGAGGCAGCCGGGGAGGTCTTCCAGTGGGAGAGGGCCGGTTGTGCTCAGAGGCCCCACAGGCCAGGGGCAGGACCCAGCAGGGCCCCTGCCTCTGGCCAGCCTTGCCCAGACCTTCCTGCCTCCGGGGTTACAGCCCCACCAAGGGGTAGGCTGCGGGGAATGGGTCCAGACATGCCCGGGCGCCTCCCCAGTCTCATCCCCGCTGGTGCCTTTCCCCTGGGCCTAGGCCTCGGTTGAGGCCTCCTTGGAGAGGAGGTTGCTGGCAGGGGCTGTCTCCACACTGCAAGGTGCTGGAGCTCAGAGGGCCTTGTCAGAGGGAAGGGACCAGCAAGGGGCTGGATGCCCAAGACCTCTTTGGCCCAGCAGCCTCAGGGCAGCAGGGAGAGCAAGAGGCCCAACTTGCCCCTAGGTCGGCTCTGCCACTTCCCACACAGGCGGCCAGCCCAGCAGCTGCCTGACAGACTCTGGCTCCCCCGAGCTCTCTGCCGGTGCAGGGGGCAGGTCAGACGTGTGCATGTGGTTGTGCCTTGGCCTGGGAGTGTGGACACCCTGACTTGCCCCCAGGCTCAGGGGCAAGGGCCCAGAGAGAGCACCACCATGAAGCGCTTTTCTTCCGGGCTTAGGAGCATTGTGCCCGCCTGCTGGTAACAGTGGCCGGGAGCGCTTGCAAACCGGCCTTTGGAGGCAGCCGGGGAGGTCTTCCAGTGGGAGAGGGCCGGTTGTGCTCAGAGGCCCCACAGGCCAGGGGCAGGACCCAGCAGGTCCCCTGCCCCTGGCCAGCCTTTCCCAGACCTTCCTGGCCTCCGGGGGTACTGCCCCACCAAGGGGCAGGCTGCGGGGACTGGGTCCAGACATGCCTGGGCGCCTCCCCAGGCTCATCCCCGCTGGTGCCTTTCCCCTGGGCCTAGGTCTCGGTTGAGGCCTCCTTGGAGAGGAGGTTGCTGGCAGGGGCTGTCTCCACACTGCAAGGTGCTGGAGCTCAGAGGGCCTCGTCAGAGTGAAGGGACAAGCAAAGGGCTGGATGCCCAAGACCTCTTTGGCCCAGCAGCCTCAGGGCAGCAGGGAGAGCAAGAGGCCCAACTTGCCCCTAGGTCGGCTCTGCCCCTTCCCACACAGGCGGCCAGCCCAGCAGCTGCCTGACAGACTCTGGCTCCCCCGAGCTCTCTGCCGGTGCAGGGGTCAGGAACAGACGTGTGCATGTGGTTCTGCCTTGGCCTGGGAGTGTGGACCCCCTGCCTGGCCCCCAGTCTCAGGGGCAAGGGCCCGGAGAGAGCACCACCCCGAAGCGCTTTTCTCCCGGGATGGGAGCATTGTGCGCGCTTGGTGGGAACAGTGGGCGGGAGTGCGTGCAAAACGGCCTTTGGAGGCAGCCGGGGTGGTCTTCCAGTGGGAGAGGGCCGGTTGTTCTCAGAGGCCCCACAGGCCAGGGGCAGGACCCAGCAGGTCCCCTGCCCCTGGTCAGCCTTGCCCAGACCTTCCTGGCCTCCAGGGGTACTGCCCCACCAAGGGGCAGGCTGCGGGGACTGGGTCCAGACATGCCCGGGCGCCTCCCCAGGCTCATCCCCGCTGGTGCCTTTCCCCTGGGCCTAGGCCTCGGTTGAGGCCTCCTTGGAGAGGAGATTGCTGGCAGGTGCTGTCTCCACACTGCAAGGTGCTGGAGCTCAGAGGGCTTCGTCAGAGGGAAGGGACCAGCAAAGGGCTGGATGCCCAAGACGTCTTTGGCCCAGCAGCCTCAGGGCAGCAGGGAGAGCAAGAGGCCCAACTTGCCCCTAGGTCGGCTCTGCCCCTTCCCACACAGTCGGCCAGCCAAGCACCTGCCTGAGAGACTCTGGCTCCCCCGATCTCTCTGCCGGTGTAGGGGGCAGGAACAGACGTGTTCATGTCGTTCTGTCTTGGCCTGGGAGTGTGTTCCCCCTGCCTGGCCCGCAGGCTTAGGGGCAAGGGCCCGGAGAGAGCACCACCCCGAAGCGCTTTTCTACCGGGCTTGGGAGCATTGTGCGTGCCTGGCGGGAACAGCGGGCGGGAGTGCTTGCAAACCGGCCTTTCGAGGCAGACGGGGAGGTCTTCCAGCGGGAGAGTGCCGGTTGTGCTCAGACGTCCCACAGGCCAGGGGCAGGACCCAGCGCTTTCCCTGCCCCTGGCAGCCTTGCACAGACCTTCCTGGCCTCCGGGGGTACTGCCCCACCAAGGGGCAGGCTGCGGGGACTGGGTCCAGACATGCCCTTGCGCCTCCACTGGCTCATCCCCGCTGGTGCCTTTCCCCTGGGCCTAGGCCTCGGTTGAGGCCTCCTTGGAGAGGAGGTTGCTGGCAGGGGCTGTCTCCACACTGCAAGGTGCTGGAGCTCAGAGGGCCTCGTCAGAGGGAAGGGACCAGTAAGGGGCTGGATGCCCAAGACGTCTTTGGCCCAGCAGCCACAGGGCAGCAGGGAGAGGAAGAGGCCCAACTTGCCCCTAGGTCGGCTCTGCCCCTTCCCACACAGGCAGCCAACCCAGCAGCTGCCTGACAGACTCTGGCTCCCCCGAGCTCTCTGCCGGTGCAGGGGTCAGGAACAGACGAGTGCATGTGGTTCTGCCTTGGTCTGGGAGTGTGGACCCACTGCCTGGACCCCAGGCTCAGGGGCAAGGGCCCGGAGAGGGCAACACCCCGAAGCGCTTTTCTCCCAGGCTTGGGAGCATTGTGCGTGCCTGGCGGGAACAGCGGGCGGGAGTGTTGGCAAACCGGCCTTTGAAGGCAGCCGGGGAGGTCTTCCAGTGGGAGAGGGCCGGTTGTGCTCAGAGGCCCCACAGCCCAGGGGCAGGACCCAGCAGGGCCCCTGCCCCTGGCCAGCCTTGCCCAGACCTTCCTGGCCTCCGGGGGTACTGCCCCACCAAGGGGCAGGCTGCGGGGACTGGGTCCAGACATGCCCGTGCGCCTCCACTGGCTCATCCCCGCTGGTGCCTTTCCCCTGGGCCTAGGCCTCGGTTGAGGCCTCCTTGGAGAGGAGGTTGCTGGCAGGGGCTGTCTCCACACTGCAAGGTGCTGGAGCTCAGAGGGCCTCGTCAGAGGGAAGGGACCAGCAAGGGGCTGGATGCCCAAGACCTCTTTGGCCCAGCAGCCTCAGGGCAGCAGGGAGAGCAAGAGGCCCAACTTGCCCCTAGGGCGGCTCTGCCCCTTCCCACACAGGCGGCCAGCCCAGCAGCTGCCTGACAGACTCTGGCTCCCCCCAGCTCTCTGCCGGTGGAGGGGGCAGGAACAGACGTGTGCATGTGGTTCTGCCTTGGCCTGGGACTGTGGATCCCCTGCCTGGCCCCCAGGCTCAGGGGCAGGGGCCCGGAGAGACCACCACCCCGAAGCGCTTTTCTCCCGAGCTTGGGAGCATTGTGCGCGCCTGGCGGGAACAGTGGGCGGGAGTGCTTGCAAACCGGCCTTTGGAGGCAGCCGGGGAGGTCTTCCAGTGGGCAAGGGCCGGTTGTGCTCAGAGGCCCCACAGGCCAGGGGCAGGACCCAGCAGGGCCCCTGCCCCTGGCCAGCCTTGCCCAGACCTTCCTGGCCTCCGGGGGTACTGCCCCACCAAGGGGCAGGCTGCGGGGACAGGGTCCAGACATGCCCGGGCGCCTCCCCTGGCTCAACCCCGCTGGTGCCTTTTCCCTGGGCCTAGGCCTCGGTTGAGTCCTCCTTGGAGAGGAGATTGCTGGCAGGTGCTGTCTCCACACTGCAAGGTGCTGGAGCTCAGAGGGCCTCATCAGAGGGAAGGGACAAGCAAGGGGCTGGATGCCCAAGACCTCTTTGGCCCAGCAGCCTCAGGGCAGCAGGGAGAGCAAGAGGCCCAACTTGCCCCTAGGTCGGCTCTGCCCCTTCCCACACAGGCGGCCAGCCCAGCAGCTGCCTGACAGACTCTGGCTCCCCCGAGCTCTCTGCCGGTGCAGGGGGCAGATCAGACGTGTGCATGTGGTTCTGCCTTCGCCTGGGAGTGTGGACACCCTGCCTTGTCCCCAGGCTCAGGGGCAAGGGCCCGAAGAGAGCACCACCCCGAAGCGCTTTTCTCCCGGGCTTGGGAGCATTGTGCACGCCTGCTGGGAACAGTGGGCGGGAGCGCTTGTTAACCGGCCTTTGGAGGCAGCCGGGCAGGTCTTCCAGCGGGAGAGTGCCGGTTGTGCTCAGACGTCCCACAGGCCAGGGGCAGGACCCAGCAGTGTCCCTGCCCCTGGCAGCCTTGCCCAGACCTTCCTGGCCTCCGGGGGTACTGCCCCACCAAGGGGCAGGCTGCGGGGACTGGGTCCAGACATGCCCGTGCGCCTCCACTGGCTCATCCCCGCTGGTGCCTTTCCCCTGGGCCTAGGCCTCGGTTGAGGCCTCCTTGGAGAGGAGGTTGCTGGCAGGGGCTGTCTCCACACTGCAAGGTGCTGGAGCTCAGAGGGCCTCGTCAGAGGGAAGGGACCAGCAAGGGGCTGGATGCCCAAGATCTCTTTGGCCCAGCAGCCTCAGGGCAGCAGGGAGAGGAAGAGGCCCAACTTGCCCCTAGGTCGGCTCTGCCCCTTCCCACACAGGCGGCCAGCCCAGCAGCTGCCTGACAGACTCTGGCTCCCCCGAGCTCTCTGCCGGTGCAGGGGTCAGGAACAGACGTGTGCATGTGGTTCTGCCTTGGTCTGGGAGTGTGGAAACACTGCCTGGCCCCCACACTCAGGGGCAAGGGCCCGGAGAGAGCAACACAACGAAGCGCTTTTCTCCCGGGCTTGGGAGAATTGTGCGTGCCTGGCGAGAACAGCGGGCGGGAGTGTTGGCAAACCGGCCTTTGGAGGCAGCCGGGGAAGTCTTTCAGTGGGAGAGGGCCGGTTGTGCTCAGAGGCCCCACAGGCCAGGGGCAGGACCCAGCAGGGCCCCTGCCCCTGGCCAGCCTTGCCCAGACCTTCCTGGCCTCCGGGGGTACTGCCCCACCAAGGGGCAGGCTGCGGGCCTGGGTCCAGTCATGCCCGGGCGCCTCCCCAGGCTCATCCCCGCTGGTGCCTTTCCCCTGGGCCTAGGCCTCGGTTGAGGCCTCCTTGGAGAGGAGGTTGCTGGCAGGGGCTGTCTCCACACTGCAAGGTGCTGGAGCTCAGAGGGCCTCGTCAGAGGGAAGGGACCAGCAAGGGGCTGGATGGCCAAGACCTCTTTGGCCCAGCAGCCTCAGGGCAGCAGGGAGAGCAAGAGGCCCAACTTGCCCCTAGGTCGGCTCTGCCCCTTCCCACACAGGCGGCCAGCCCAGCAGCTGCCTGACAGACTCTGGCTCCCCCGAGCTCTCTGCCAGTGCAGGGCGCAGATCAGACGTGTGCATGTGGTTCTGCCTTGGCCTGGGAGTGTGGACACCCTGCCTTGCCCCCAGTCTCAGGGGCAAGGGCCCAGAGAGAGCACCACCCTGAAGCGCTTTTCTCCCGGGCTTGGGAGCATTGTGCACGCCTGCTGGAAACAGTGGGCGGGATCGCTTGCAAACCGGCCTTTGGAGGCAGCCGGGGAGGTCTTCCAGTGGGAGAGGGCCGGTTGTGCTCAGAGACCCCACAGGCCAGGGTCAGGACCCAGCAGGGCCCCTGCCCATGGACAGACTTGCCCAGACCTTCCTGGACTCCGGGGGTACTGCCCCACCAAGGGGCAGGCTGCGGAGACTGGGTCCAGACATGTCCGTGCGCCTCCCCAGGATCATCCCCGCTGGTGCCTTTCCCCTGGGTGTAGTCCTCGGTTGAGGCCTCTTTGGAGAGGAGGTTGCTGGCAGGGGCTGTCTCCACACTGCAAGGTGCTGGAGCTCAGAGGGCCTCGTCAGAGGGAAGGCACCAGCAAAGGGCTGGATGCCCAAGACCTCTTTGACCCAGCAGCCTCAGGGCAGCAGGGAGAGCAAGAGGCCCAACTTGCCCCTAGGTCGGCTCTGCCCCGTCCCACACAGGCAGCCAGCCCAGCAGCAGCCTGGCAGTCTCTGGCTCCCCCGAGCTCTCTGCCGGTGTAGGGGGCAGGAACAGACGTGTGCATGTCGTTCTCCCTTGGCCTGGGAGAGTGTTCCCCTTGCCTGGCCCCAGGCTCAGGGGCAAGGGCCCGGAGAGAGCACCACCCCAAAGCGCTTTTCTCCCGGGCTTGGGAGCATTGTGCGTGCCTGGGGGAACAGCGGGTGGGAGTGCTTGCAAACCGTCTTTTGGAGGCAGACGGGGAGGTCTTCCAGCGGGAGAGTGCCGGTTGTGCTCAGACGCCCAACAGGCCAGGGGCAGGACCCAGCAGTGTCCCTGCCCCTGGCAGCCTTGCCGAGACCTTCCTGGCTTCCGGGGGTACTGCCCCACCAAGGGGCAGGCTGCGGGGACTGGGTCCAGACATGGCCGGGCGCCTCCCCAGGCTCATCCCCGCTGGTGCCTTTCCCCTAGGCCTAGGCCTCGGTTGAGGCCTCCTTGGAGAGGAGGTTGCTGGCAGGGGCTGTCTCCACACTGCAAGGTGCTGGAGCTCAGAGGGCCTCATCAGAGGGAAGGGACCAGCAAGGGGCTGGATGCCCAAGACCTCTTTGGCCCAGCAGCCTCAGGGCAGCAGGGAGAGGAAGAGGCCCAACTTGCCCCTAGGTCGGCTCTGCCCCTTCCCACACAGGCGGCCAGCCCAGCAGCTGCCTGACAGACTCTGGCTCCCCCGAGCTCTCTGCCGGTGCAGGGGTCAGGAACAGACGTGTGCATGTGGTTCTGCCTTGGTCTCCGAGTGTGAACCAACTGCCTGGCCCCCAGGTTCAGGGGCAAGGGCCCGGAGAGAGCACCACCCCGAAGCGCTTTTCTCCCGGGCTTGGGAGAATTGTGCGTGCTTGGTGGGAACAGTGGGCGGGAGTGCTTGCAAACCGGCCTTTGGAGGCAGCCGGGGAGGTCTTCCAGTGGGAGAGGGCCGGTTGTGCTCAGAGGCCCCACAGGCCAGGGGCAGGACCCAGCAGGGCCCCTGCCCCTGGCCAGCCTTGCCCAGACCTTCCTGCCTCCGGGGTTACAGCCCCACCAAGGGGTAGGCTGCGGGGAATGGGTCCAGACATGCCCGGGCGCCTCCCCAGGCTCATCCCCGCTGGTGCCTTTCCCCTGGGCCTAGGCCTCGGTTGAGGCCTCCTTGGAGAGGAGGTTGCTGGCAGGGGCTGTCTCCACACTGCAAGGTGCTGGAGCTCAGAGGGCCTCGTCAGAGGGAAGGGACCAGCAACGGGATGGATGCCCAAGACCTCTTTGGCCCAGCAGCCTCAGGGCAGCAGGGAGAGCAAGAGGCCCAACTTGCCCCTAGGTCGGCTCTGCCCCTTCCCACACAGGCGGCCAGCCCAGCAGCTGCCTGACAGACTCTGGCTCCCCCGAGCTCTCTGCCGGTGCAGGGGGCAGGAACAGACGTGTGCATGTGGTTCTGAATTGGCCTGGGAGTGTGGACACCGTGCCTTGACCCCAGGCTCAGGGGCAAGGGCCCGGAGAGAGCACCACCCTGAAGCGCTTTTCTCCCGGGCTTGGGAGCATTGTGCACGCCTGCTGGGAACAGTGGGCGGGAGCGCTTGCAAACCGGCCTTTGGAGGCAGCCGGGGAGGTCTTCCAGTGGGAGAGGTCCGGTTGTGCTCAGAGGCCCCACAGGTCAGGGGCAGGACGCAGCAGGGCCCCTGCCCCTGGCCAGCCTTGCCCAGACCTTCCTGGCCTCCGGGGGTACTGCCCCACCAAGGGGCAGGCTGCGGGGACTGGGTCCAGACATGCTCGGGCGCCTCCCCTGGCTCATCCCCGCTGGTGCCTTTCCCCTGGGCCTAGGCCTCGGTTGAGGCCTCCTTGGAGAGGAGGTTGCTGGCAGGGGCTGTCTCCACACTGCACGGTGCTGGAGCTCAGAGGGCCTCGTCAGAGGGAAGGGACCAGTAAGGGGCTGGATGCCCAAGACGTCTTTGGCCCAGCAGCCTCAGGGAAGCAGGGAGAGCAAGAGGCCCAACTTGCCCCTAGGGCGGCTCTGCCCCTTCCCACACAGGCGGCCAACCCAGCAGCTGCCTGACAGACTCTGGCTCCCCCGAGCTCTCTGCCGGTGCAGGGGTCAGGAACAGACGTGTGCATGTGGTTCTGCCTTGGTCTCCGAGTGTGAACCAACTGCCTGGCCCCCAGGTTCAGGGGCAAGGGCCCGGAGAGAGCACCACCCCGAAGCGCTTTTCTCCCGGGCTTGGGAGAATTGTGCGTGCTTGGTGGGAACAGTGGGCGGGAGTGCTTGCAAACCGGCCTTTGGAGGCAGCCGGGGAGGTCTTCCAGTGGGAGAGGGCCGGTTGTGCTCAGAGGCCCCACAGGCCAGGGGCAGGACCCAGCAGGGCCCCTGCCCCTGGCCAGCCTTGCCCAGACCTTCCTGCCTCCGGGGTTACAGCCCCACCAAGGGGTAGGCTGCGGGGAATGGGTCCAGACATGCCCGGGCGCCTCCCCAGGCTCATCCCCGCTGGTGCCTTTCCCCTGGGCCTAGGCCTCGGTTGAGGCCTCCTTGGAGAGGAGGTTGCTGGCAGGGGCTGTCTCCACACTGCAAGGTGCTGGAGCTCAGAGGGCCTCGTCAGAAGGAAGGGACCAGCAACGGGATGGATGCCCAAGACCTCTTTGGCCCAGCAGCCTCAGGGCAGCAGGGAGAGCAAGAGGCCCAACTTGCCCCTAGGTCGGCTCTGCCCCTTCCCACACAGGCGGCCAGCCCAGCAGCTGCCTGACAGACTCTGGCTCCCCCGAGCTCTCTGCCGGTGCAGGGGGCAGGAACAGACGTGTGCATGTGGTTCTGAATTGGCCTGGGAGTGTGGACACCGTGCCTTGACCCCAGGCTCAGGGGCAAGGGCCCGGAGAGAGCACCACCCCGAAGCGCTTTTCTCCCGGGCTTGGGAGCATTGTGCACGCCTGCTGGGAACAGTGGGCGGGAGCGCTTGCAAATCGGCCTTTGGAGGCAGCCGGGGAGGTCTTCCAGTGGGAGAGGGCCGGTTGTGCTCAGAGGCCCCACAGGTCAGGGGCAGGACGCAGCAGGGCCCCTGCCCCTGGCCAGCCTTGCCCAGACCTTCCTGGCCTCCGGGGGTACTGCCCCACCAAGGGGCAGGCTGCGGGGACTGGGTCCAGACATGCCCGGGCGCCTCCCCAGGCTCATCCCCGCTGGTGCCTTTCCCCTGGGCCTAGGCCACGGTTGAGGCCTCATTGGAGAGGAGGTTGCTGGCAGGGGCTGTCCCACACTGCAAGGTGCTGGAGCTCAGAGGGCCTCGTCAGAGGGAAGGGACCAGCAAGGGGCTGGATGCCCAAGACCTCTTTGGCCCAGCAGCCTCAGGGCAGCAGGGAGAGGAAGAGGCCCAACTTGCCCCTAGGTCGGCTCTGCCCCTTCCCACACAGGCGGCCAGCCCAGCAGCTGCCTGACAGACTCTGGCTCCCCCGAGCTCTCTGCCGGTGCAGGGGTCAGGAACAGACGTGTGCATGTGGTTCTGCGTTGGTCTGGGAGTGTGGACCCACTGCCTCGCCCCCACGCTCAGGGGCAAGGGCCCGGAGAGAGCAACACCCCAAAGCGCTTTTCTCCCGGGCTTGGGAGAATTGTGCGTGCCTGGCGGGAACAGCGGGCGGGAGTGTTGGCAAACCGGCCTTTGGAGGCAGCCGGGGAAGTCTTCCAGTGGGAGAGGGCCGGTTGTGCTCAGAGGACCCACAGGCCAGGGGCAGGACCCAGCAGGGCCCCTGCCCGTGGCCAGCCTTGCCCAGACCTTCCTGGCCTCCGGGGGTACTGCCCCACCAAGGGGCAGGCTGCGGGGACTGGGTCCAGACATGCCCGGGCGCCTCCCCAGGCTCATCCCCGCTGGTGCCTTTTCCCTGGGCCTAGGCCTCGGTTGAGGCCTCCTTGGAGAGGAGGTTGCTGGCAGGGCCTGTCTCCACACTGCAAGGTGCTGGAGCTCAGAGGGCCTCGTCAGAGGGAAGGGACAAGCAAGGGGCTGGATGCCCAAGATCTCTTTGGCCCAGCAGCCTCAGGGCAGCAGGGAGAGCAAGAGGCCCAACTTGCCCCTAGGTGGGCTCTGCCCCATCCCACACAGGCGGCCAGCCCAGCAGCTGCCTGACAGACTCTGGCTCCCCCGAGCTCTCTGCCGGTGCATGGGGCAGGAACAGACGTGTGCATGTCGTTCTGCCTTGGCCTGGGAGTGTGGACCCCCTGCCTGGCCCCCAGGCTCAGGGGAAAGGGCCCGGAGAGAGCACCACCCCGAGGCGATTTTCTCCCGGGCTTGGGAGCGTTGTGCGCCCTTGGTTGGAACAGCGGGCGGGAGTGTTGGCAAACCGGCCTTTGGAGGCAGCCGGGGAAGTCTTCCAGTGGGAGAGGGCCGGTTGTGCTCAGAGGCCCCACAGGCCAGGGGCAGGACCCAGCAGGTCCCCTGCCCCTGGCCAGCCTTGCCCAGACCTTCCTCGCCTCCGGGGGTACTGCCCCACCAAGGGGCAGGTTGCGGGGACTGGGTCCATACATGCCCGGGCGCCTCCCCAGGCTCATCCCCGCTGGTGCCTTTCCCCTGTGCCTAGGCCTCGGTTTAGGCCTCCTTGGAGAGGAGGTTGCTGGCAGGGGCTGTCTCCACACTGCAAGGTGCTGGAGCTCAGAGGGCCTCGTCAGAGGGAAGGGACCAGCAAGGGGTTGGATGCCCAAGACCTCTTTGGCCCAGCAGCCTCAGGGCAGCAGGGAGGGCAAGAGGCCCAACTTGCCCCTAGGTCGGCTCTGCCACTTCCCACACAGGCGGCCAACCCAGCACCTGCCTGACAGACTCTGGCTCCCCCAAGCTCTCTGCCGGTGCAGGGGACAGGAACAGACGTGGGCATGTGTTTCTGCCTTGGCCTGGGAGTGTGTTCCCCCTGCCTTGCCCCCAGGCTCAGGGGCAAGGGCCCGGAGAGAGCACCACTCCGAAGTGCTTTTCTCCCGGGCTTGGGAGCATTGTGCGAGCCTGACGTGAACAGCGGGCGGGAGTGTTTGCAAACAGGACTTTGGAGGCAGCCGGGGAGGTCTTCCAGTGGGAGAGGGCCGGTTGTGCTCAGAGGCCCCACAGGCCAGGGTCAGGACCCAGCAGGGCCCCTGCCCATGGACAGACTTGCCCAGACCTTCCTGGACTCCGGGGGTACTGCCCCACCAAGGGGCAGGCTGCGGAGACTGGGTCCAGACATGTCCGTGCGCCTCCCCAGTATCATCCCCGCTGGTGCTTTTCCCCTGGGTGTAGTCCTCGGTTGAGGCCTCTTTGGAGAGGAGGTTGCTGGCAGGGGCTGTCTCCACACTGCAAGGTGCTGGAGCTCAGAGGGCCTCGTCAGAGGGAAGGCACCAGCAAAGGGCTGGATGCCCAAGACCTCTTTGACCCAGCAGCCTCAGGGCAGCAGGGAGAGCAAGAGGCCCAACTTGCCCCTAGGTCGGCTCTGCCCCGTCCCACACAGGCAGCCAGCCCAGCAGCAGCCTGGCAGTCTCTGGCTCCCCCGAGCTCTCTGCCGGTGTAGGGGGCAGGAACAGACGTGTGCATGTCGTTCTCCCTTGGCCTGGGAGAGTGTTCCACTTGCCTGGCCCCAGGCTCAGGGGCAAGGGCCCGGAGAGAGCACCACCCCAAAGCGCTTTTCTCCCGGGCTTGGGAGCATTGTGCGTGCCTGGGGGAACAGCGGGTGGGAGTGCTTGCAAACCGTCTTTTGGAGGCAGACGGGGAGGTCTTCCAGCGGGAGAGTGCCGGTTGTGCTCAGACGCCCAACAGGCCAGGGGCAGGACCCAGCAGTGTCCCTGCCCCTGGCAGCCTTGCCGAGACCTTCCTGGCTTCCGGGGGTACTGCCCCACCAAGGGGCAGGCTGCGGGAACTGGGTCCAGACATGGCCGGGCGCCTCCCCAGGCTCATCCCCGCTGGTGCCTTTCCCCTAGGCCTAGGCCTCGGTTGAGGCCTCCTTGGAGAGGAGGTTGCTGGCAGGGGCTGTCTCCACACTGCAAAGTGCTGGAGCTCAGAGGGCCTCATCAGAGGGAAGGGACCAGCAAGGGGCTGGATGCCCAAGACCTCTTTGGCCCAGCAGCCTCAGGGCAGCAGGGAGAGGAAGAGGCCCAACTTGCCCCTAGGTCGGCTCTGCCCCTTCCCACACAGGCGGCCAGCCCAGCAGCTGCCTGACAGACTCTGGCTCCCCCGAGCTCTCTGCCGGTGCAGGGGTCAGGAACAGACGTGTGCATGTGGTTCTGCCTTGGTCTCCGAGTGTGAACCAACTGCCTGGCCCCCAGGTTCAGGGGCAAGGGCCCGGAGAGAGCACCACCCCGAAGCGCTTTTCTCCCGGGCTTGGGAGAATTGTGCGTGCTTGGTGGGAACAGTGGGCGGGAGTGCTTGCAAACCGGACTTTGGAGGCAGCCGGGGAGGTCTTCCAGTGAGAGAGGGCCGGTTGTGCTCAGAGGCCCCACAGGCCAGGAGCAGGACCCAGCAGGGCCCCTGCCCCTGGCCAGCATTGCCCAGACCTTCCTGCCTCCGGGGTTACAGCCCCACCAAGGGGTAGGCTGCGGGGAATGGGTCCAGACATGCCCGGGCGCCTCCCCAGGCTCATCCCCGCTGGTGCCTTTCCCCTGGGCCTAGGCCTCGGTTGAGGCCTCCTTGGAGAGGAGGTTGCTGGCAGGGGCTGTCTCCACACTGCAAGGTGCTGGAGCTCAGAGGGCCTCGTCAGAGGGAAGGGACCAGCAACGGGATGGATGCCCAAGACCTCTTTGGCCCAGCAGCCTCAGGGCAGCAGGGAGAGGAAGAGGCCCAACTTGCCCCTAGGTCGGCTCTGCCCCTTCCCACACAGGCGGCCAGCCCAGCAGCTGCCTGACAGACTCTGGCTCCCCCGAGCTCTCTGCCGGTGCAGGGGGCAGGAACAGACGTGTGCATGTGGTTCTGCCTTGGTCTCCGAGTGTGAACCAACTGCCTGGCCCCCAGGTTCAGGGGCAAGGGCCCGGAGAGAGCACCACCCCGAAGCGCTTTTCTCCCGGGCTTGGGAGAATTGTGCGTGCTTGGTGGGAACAGTGGGCGGGAGTGCTTGCAAACCGGCCTTTGGAGGCAGCCGGGGAGGTCTTCCAGTGGGAGAGGGCCGGTTGTGCTCAGAGGCCCCACAGGTCAGGGGCAGGACGCAGCAGGGCCCCTGCCCCTGGCCAGCCTTGCCCAGACCTTCCTGGCCTCCGGGGGTACTGCCCCACCAAGGGGCAGGCTGCGGGGACTGGGTCCAGACATGCTCGGGCGCCTCCCCTGGCTCATCCCCGCTGGTGCCTTTCCCCTGGGCCTAGGCCTCGGTTGAGGCCTCCTTGGAGAGGAGGTTGCTGGCAGGGGCTGTCTCCACACTGCAAGGTGCTGGAGCTCAGAGGGCCTCGTCAGAGGGAAGGGACCAGCAAGGGGCTGGATGCCCAAGACGTCTTTGGCCCAGCAGCCTCAGGGAAGCAGGGAGAGCAAGAGGCCCAACTTGCCCCTAGGTCGGCTCTGCCCCTTCCCACACAGGCGGCCAACCCAGCAGCTGCCTGACAGACTCTGGCTCCCCCGAGCTCTCTGCCGGTGCAGGGGTCAGGAACAGACGTGTGCATGTGGTTCTGCCTTGGCCTGGGAGTGTGGACACCCTGCCTTGCCCCCAGGCTCAGGGGCAAGGGCCCAGAGAGAGCACCACCCTGAAGCGCTTTTCTTCCGGGCTTAGGAGCATTGTGCCCGCCTGCTGGTAACAGTGGCCGGGAGCGCTTGCAAACCGGCCTTTGGAGGCAGCCGGGGAGGTCTTCCAGTGGGAGAGGGCCGGTTGTGCTCAGAGGCCCCACAGGCCAGGGGCAGGACCCAGCAGGTCCCCTGCCCCTGGCCAGCCTTTCCCAGACCTTCCTGGCCTCCGGGGGTACTGCCCCACCAAGGGGCAGGCTGCGGGGACTGGGTCCAGACATGCCCGGGCGCCTCCCCAGGCTCATCCCCGCTGGTGCCTTTCCCCTGGTCCTAGGTCTCGGTTGAGGCCTCCTTGGAGAGGAGGTTGCTGGCAGGGGCTGTCTCCACACTGCAAGGTGCTGGAGCTCAGAGGGCCTCGTCAGAGGGAAGGGACAAGCAAAGGGCTGGATGCCCAAGACCTCTTTGGCCCAGCAGCCTCAGGGCAGCAGGCAGAGCAAGAGGCCCAACTTGCCCCTAGGTCGGCTCTGCCCCTTCCCACAAAGGCGGCCAGCCCAGCAGCTGCCTGACAGACTCTGGCTCCCCCGAGCTCTCTGCCGGTGCAGGGGTCAGGAACAGACGTGTGCATGTGGTTCTGCCTTGGCCTGGGAGTGTGGACCCCCTGCCTGGCCCGCAGGCTTAGGGGCAAGGGCCCGGAGAGAGCACCACCCCGAAGCGCTTTTCTACCGGGCTTGGGAGCATTGTGCGTGCCTGGCGGTAACAGCGGGCGGGAGTGCTTGCAAACCAGCCTTTCGAGGCAGACGGGGAGGTCTTCCAGCGGGAGAGTGCCGGTTGTGCTCAGACGTCCCACAGGCCAGGGGCAGGACCCAGCGCTGTCCCTGCCCCTGGCAGCCTTGCACAGACCTTCCTGGCCTCCGGGGGTACTGCCCCACCAAGGGGCAGGCTGCGGGGACTGGGTCCAGACATGCCCGGGCGCCTCCCCAGGCTCATCCCCGCTGGTGCCTTTCCCCTGGGCCTAGGCCTCGGTTGAGGCCGCCTTGGAGAGGAGGTTGCTGGCAGGGGCTGTCTCCACACTGCAAGGTGCTGGAGCTCAGAGGGCCTCATCAGAGGGAAGGGACCAGCAAGGGGCTGGATGCCCAAGACCTCTTTGGCCCAGCAGCCTCAGGGCAGCAGGGAGAGCAAGAGGCCCAACTTGCCCCTAGGTCGGCTCTGCCCCTTTCCACACAGGCCGCCAACCCAGCAGCTGCCTGGCATACTCTGGCTCCCCCGAGCTCTCTGCCGGTGCAGGGACCAGGAACAGACGTTTGCATGTGGTTCTGCCTTGGCCTGGGAGTGTGTTCCCCCTGCATTGCCCCCAGGCTCAGGGGCAAGGGCCCGGTGAGAGCACCAGCCCGAAGCGCTTTTCTCCCGGGCTTGGGAGCATTGTGCGTGCCTGGCGGGAACAGCGGGCATGAGTTCTTGCAAACTGTCCTTTGGAGGCAGCCGGGGACGTCTTCCAAGGGCCCGGACTGATCAGCACCCCAAAATGCTTTTCTCCCGGGCTTGGGAGCATTGTGCGCGGCTGTCGGGAACAGCGGACATGAGTGCTTGCAAACCGGCCTTTGGAGGCAGCCCGGGAGGTCTTCCAAGGGCCCGGAGAGAGCACTACCCCAAAATGCTTTTCTTCCGGGCTTGGGAGCATTGTGCGCGCGTGGCGGGAACAGCAGGCAGGAGTGCTTGCAAACCGGCCTTTGGAGGCAGCCGGGGAGGTCTTCCAAGGGCCCGGAGAGAGCACCACCTCGAAGCGCTTTTCTCTCGGGTTTTGGAGCATTGTGTGCGGCTGGTGGGACAGCGGGAGGGAATTCTTGCAAACCGGCCTTTGGCGGCAGCCAGAGAAGTCTTCCAAGGCGCGGAGAGAGCACCACCCCGAAGCGCTTTTCTCCGGGGTTTTGGAACATTGTGTGTGCCTGGCGGGAACAGCGAGTGGGAATGCTTGCAAACCGGCCTTTGGGGGCAGCCGGGGAGGTCCTCCATGGTCCCTGAGAGAACACCACCCCGAAGCGCTTTTCTCCCGGGCTTGGGAGCATTGTGCGCGGCTGTCGGGAACAACGGACATGAATGCTTGCAAACCGGCCTTTGGAGGCAGCCCGGGAGGTCTTCCAAGGGCCCGGAGAGAGCACCACCCCAAAATGCTTTTCTCTCGGGCTTGGGAGCATTGTGCGCGGCTGTCGGGAACAACGGACATGAATGCTTGCAAACCGGCCTTTGGAGGCAGCCCGGGAGGTCTTCCAAGGGCCCGGAGAGAGCACCACCCCAAAATGCTTTTCTCCCGGGCTTGGGAGCATTGTGCGTGGATGGCGGAAGCAGCGGGCATGAGTACTTACAAACCGGCCTTTGGAGGCAGCCGGGGAGGTCTTGAAAGTGCCCGGAGAGAGCACCACCCCGAAGCGCTTTTCTCCCGGGCTTGGGAACATTGTGCGCGGCTGGCGGGAACAGCAGGCAGGACTGCTTGCAAACTGGCTTTTGGAGGCAGCGGGGAGGTCTTCCAAGGGCCCGGAGTGAGCACCACCCCAAAATGCTTTTCTCCCGGGCTTGGGAGCATTGTGCGCGGCTGGTGGGAACAACGGGCATGAGTGCTTGCAAACCGGCCTTTGGAGGCAGCCGGGGACGTCTTCCAAGGGCCCGGAGAGAGCACCACCCCGAAGCACTTTTCTCCCGGGCTTGGGAGCATTGTGCGCGGCTGGCGGGAACAGCAGGCAGGACTGCTTGCAAACTGGCCTTTGGAGGCAGCCGAGGAGGTCTTCCAAGGGCCCGGAGTGAGCACCACCCCAAAATGCTTTTCTCCCGGGCTTGGGAGCATTGTGCGTGGCTGGCGGGAACAGCAGGAAGGAGTCCTTGCAAACCGGCCTTTGGAGGCAGCCGGGGAGGTCTTCCAAGGGCCTGTAGAGAGCACCACCCCGAAGCGCTTTTCTCCCGGGCTTGGGAGCATTGTGCGCGGGTGGCGGGAACAGCAGGCAGGAGTGCTTGAAAACCGTCCTTTGGAGGCAGCCGGGGAGGTCTTCCAGGGCCCGGTGTGAGCACCACCCCAAAATGCTTTTCTCCCGGGCTTGGGAGCATTGTGCGCGGATGGCGGGAACAGCGAGTGGGAGTGCTTCCAAACCGGCCTTTGGGGGCACCCCGGGAGGTCTTCCATGGGCACGGAGAGAACACCACCCCGAAGCGCTTTTCTCCGGGGTTTTGGAGGATTGTGCGTGGCTGGCGGGAACAGCGAGTGGGAGTGCTTGCAAACCGGCCTTTGGGGGCAGCCAGGGAGGTCCTCCATTGGCACGGAGAGAACACCACCCCGAAGTGCTTTTCTCCTGGTCTTGGGAGCATTGTGCGAGGCTGGCGGGAACAGCGGGCGGGAGTGCTTGCAAACCAGCCTTTGGAGGCAGCTTGGGAGGTCTTCCAACGGCCCGGAGAGAGCACCATCCCGAAGCACTTTTCTCACGGAATTGGGAGCATTGTTCGCGGCTGTCGGGAACAGAGGACATGAGTGCTTGCAAACCGGCCTTTAGAGGCAGCCGGGGAGTCTTCCAAGGGCCCGGAGAGAGACCACCCCAAAATGCTTTTCTCCCGGGCTTGGGAGCATTGTGTGCGGCTGGCGGGTCAGCGGGAGGGAGTTCTTGAAAACCAGCCTTTGGAGGCAGCCGGGGAGGTCTTCCAAGGGCCGGGAGAGAGCACCACCCCGAAGCGCTTTTCTCCCGGGCTTGGGAGCATTGTGCGCGGCTGGCGGGAACAGCGGGATTGAGTGCTTGCAAACCGGCCTTTGGAGGCAGCCGGGGAGGTCTTCCAAGGGCCGGGAGAGAGCACCACCCCGAAGCGCTTTTCTCCTAGGCTTGGGAGCATTGTGCGCGGCTGGCGGGAACAGCGGGCATGAGTGCTTGCAAACCGGCCTTTGGAGACAAACGGGGAGGTCTTCCAAGGGCCCGTAGAGAGCACCACCCCGAAGCGCTTTTCTCCCGTGATTGGGAGCATTGTGTGCGGCTGGCGGGACAGCGGGAGGGAGTACTTGAAATCCAGCCTTTGGAGGCAGCCGGGGAGGTCTTCCAAGGGCCGGGAGAGAGCACCACCCTGAAGGGCTTTTCTCCTGGGCTTGGAGCATTTGCACGGATGGCGGGAACAGCGAGTGGGAGTGCTTGCAAACCGGCATTTGGGGGCAGCCCGGGAGGTCTTTCTTGGGCCCAGAGAGAACACCACCCCGAAACGCTTTTCTCCCGGGCTTGGGAGCATTGTGCGCGGGTGGCGGGAACAGCAGGCAGAAGTGCTTGCAAACCGGCCTTGGAGGCAGCCGGGGAGGTCTTCCAAAGCCCGGAGTGAGCACCACCCCAAAATGCTTTTCTCCCGGGCTTGGGAGCATTGTCCGCAGCTGGCGTGAACAGCGGGATTGAGTGCTTGCAAACCAGCCTTTGGAGGCAGCCGGGGAGGTCTCCCAGCGGGAGAGTGCCAGTTGTTCTCAGAGGCCCCACAGGCCAGGGGCAGGACCCAGCAGTGTCCCTGCCTCTGGCAGCCTTGCCCAGACCTTCCTGGCCTCCGGGGGTACTACACCACCAAGGGGCAGGCTGCGGGGCCTGGGTCCAGACATGCCCGGGCGCCTCCCCAGGCTCATACCCGCTGGTGCCTTTCCCCTGGGCCTAGGCCACGGTTGAGGCCTCCTTGGAGAGGAGGTTGCCGGCAGGGGCTGTCTGCAGACTGCAAGGTGCTGGAGCTCAGAGGGCCTCGTCAGAGGGAAAGGACCAGCAAAGGGCTGGATGCCCAAGACCTCTTTGACCCAGCAGCCTCAGGGCAGCAGGGAGAGCAAGAGGCCCAACTTGCCCCTAGGTCGGCTCTACCCCGTCCCACACAGGCAGCCAGCCCAGCAGCAGCCTGGCAGTCTCTGGCTCCCCCGAACTCTCTGCCGGTGTAGGGGGCGGGAACAGACGTGTGCATGTCGTTCTGCCTTGGCCTGGGAGTGTGTTCCCCCTGCCTGTCCCCCAGGCTCAGGGGCAAGGGCCCGAAGAGAGCACCACCCCGAAGCGCTTTTCTCCCGGGCTTGGGAGCATTGTGCGTGCCTGGCGGGAACAGCGGGCGGGAGTGCTTGCAAACCGGCCTTTGGAGGCAGCCGGGGAGGTCTTCCAGTGGGAGAGTGCCGGTTGTGCTCAGACGCCCCACAGGCCAGGGGCAGGACCCAGCAGTGTCCCTGCCCCTGGCAGCCTTGCCCAGACCCTCCTGGCCTCCGGGGGTACTGCCCCACCAATGGGCAGGCTGCGGGGACTAGGTCCAGACATGGCCGGGCGCCTCCCCACGCTCATCCCCGCTGGTGCCTTTCCCCTGGGCCTAGGCCTCGGTTGAGGCCTCCTTGGAGAGGAGGTTGCTGGCAGGGGCTGTCTCCACACTGCAAGGTGCTGGAGCTCAGAGGGCCTCGTCAGAGGGAAGGGACCAGCAAGGGGCTGGATGCCCAAGACCTCTTTGGCCCAGCAGCCTCAGGGCAGCAGGGAGAGGAAGAGGCCCAACTTGCCCCTAGGTCGGCTCTGCCCCTTCCCACACAGGCGGCCAGCCCAGCAGCTGCCTGACAGACTCTGGCTCCCCGAGCTCTCTGCCGGTGCAGGGGTCAGGAACACACGAGTGCATGTGGTTCTGCGTTGGTCTGGGAGTGTGGACCCACTGCCTCGCCCCCACGCTCAGGGGCAAGGGCCCGGAGAGAGCACGACCCCGAAGCGCTTTTCTCCCGGGCTTGGGAGAATTGTGCGCGCCTGGCGGGAACAGCGGGCGGGAGTGTTGGCAAACCGGCCTTTGGAGGCAGCCGGGGAAGTCTTCCAGTGGGAGAGGGCCGGTTGTGCTCAGAGGCCCCACAGGCCAGGGGCAGGACCCAGCAGGGCCCCTGCCCGTGGCCAGCCTTGCCCAGACCTTCCTGGCCTCCGGGGGTACTGCCCCACCAAGGGGCAGGCTGCGGGGACTGGGTCCAGACATGCCCGGGCGCCTCCCCAGGCTCATCCCCGCTGGTGCCTTTCCCCTGGTCCTAGGCCTCGGTTGAGGCCTCCTTGGAGAGGAGGTTGCTGGCAGGGGCTGTCTCCACACTGCAAGGTGCTGGAGCTCAGAGGGCCTCGTCAGAGGGAAGGGACCAGCAAGGGGCTGGATGCCCAAGATCTCTTTGGCCCAGCAGCCTCAGCGCAGCAGGGAGAGCAAGAGGCCCAACTTGCCCCTAGGTCGGCTCTGCCCCTTCCCACACAGGCGGCCAGCCCAGCAGCTGCCTGACAGACTCTGGCTCCCCCGAGCTCTCTGCCGGTGCATGGGGCAGGAACAGACGTGTGCATGTCGTTCTGCCTTGGCCTGGGAGTGTGGACCCCCTGCCTGGCCCCCAGGCTCAGGGGAAAGGGCCCGGAGAGAGCACCACCCCGAGGCGATTTTCTCCCGGGCTTGGGAGCATTGTGCGCCCTTGGTTGGAACAGCGGGCGGGAGTGTTGGCAAACCGGCCTTTGGAGGCAGCCGGGGAAGTCTTCCAGTGGGAGAGGGCCGGTTGTGCTCAGAGGCCCCACAGGCCAGGGGCAGGACCCAGCAGGTCCCCTGCCCCTGGCCAGCCTTGCCCAGACCTTCCTCGCCTCCGGGGGTACTGCCCCACCAAGGGGCAGGCTGCGGGGACTGGGTCCATACATGCCCGGGCGCCTCCCCAGGCTCATTCCCGCTGGTGCCTTTCCCCTGTGCCTAGGCCTCGGTTTAGGCCTCCTTGGAGAGGAGGTTGCTGGCAGGGGCTGTCTCCACACTGCAAGGTGCTGGAGCTCAGAGGGCCTCGTCAGAGGGAAGGGACCAGCAAGGGGTTGGATGCCCAAGACCTCTTTGGCCCAGCAGCCTCAGGGCAGCAGGGAGGGCAAGAGGCCCAACTTGCCCCTAGGTCGGCTCTGCCACTTCCCACACAGGCGGCCAGCCCAGCAGCTGCCTGACAGACTCTGGCTCCCCCGAGCTCTCTGCCGGTGCAGGGGGCAGATCAGACGTGTGCATGTGGTTCTGCCTTGGCCTGGGAGTGTGGACACCCTGCCTTGCCCCCAGGCTCAGGGGCAGGGGCCCAGAGAGAGCACCACCCTGAAGCGCTTTTCTCCCGGGCTTAGGAGCATTGTGCACGCCTGCTGGGAACAGTGGGCGGTAGCGCTTGCAAACCGGCCTTTGGAGGCAGCCGGGGAGGTCTTTCAGTGGGAGAGGGCCGGTTGTGCTCAGAGGCCCCACAGGCCAGGGGCAGGACCCAGCAGGGCCCCTGCCCCTGGCCAGCCTTGCCCAGACCTTCCTGGCCTCCGGGGGTACTGCCCCACCAAGGGGCAGGCTGCGGGAACTGGGTCCAGACATGCTCGGGCGCCTCCCCTGGCTCATCCCCGCTGGTGCCTTTCCCCTGGGCCTAGGCCTCGGTTGAGGCCTCCTTGGAGAGGAGGTTGCTGGCAGGGGCTGTCTCCACACTGCAAGGTGCTGGAGCTCAGAGGGCCTCGTCAGAGTGAAGGGACCAGCGAGGGGCTGGATGCCCAAGACGTCTTTGGCCCAGCAGCCTCAGGGCAGCAGGGAGAGCAAGAGGCCCAACTTGCCCCTAGGTCGGCTCTGCCCCTTCCCACACAGGCGGCCAACCCAGCACCTGCCTGACAGACTCTGGCTCCCCCAAGCTCTCTGCCGGTGCAGGGGACAGGAACAGACGTGGGCATGTGTTTCTGCCTTGGCCTGGGAGTGTGTTCCCCCTGCCTTGCCCCCAGGCTCAGGGGCAAGGGCCCGGAGAGAGCACCACCCCAAAGCACTTTTCTCCCGGGCTTGGGAGCATTGTGCGTGCCTGGGAGAACAGCGGGTGGGAGTGCTTGCAAACAGGACTTTGGAGGCAGCCGGGGAGGTCTTCCAGTGGGAGAGGGCCGGTTGTGCTCAGAGGCCCCACAGGCCAGGGGCAGGACCCAGCAGGGCCCCTGCCCATGGACAGACTTGCCCAGACCTTCCTGGACTCCGGGGGTACTGCCCCACCAAGGGGCAGGCTGTGGAGACTGGGTCCAGACATGTCCGTGCGCCTCCCCATGATCATCCCCGCTGGTGCCTTTCCCCTGGGTGTAGTCCTCGGTTGAGGCCTCTTTGGAGAGGAGGTTGCTGGCAGGGGCTGTCTCCACACTGCAAGGTGCTGGAGCTCAGAGGGCCTCGTCAGAGGGAAGGCACCAGCAAAGGGCTGGATGCCCAAGACCTCTTTGACCCAGCAGCCTCAGGGCAGCAGGGAGAGCAAGAGGCCCAACTTGCCCCTAGGTCGGCTCTGCCCCGTCCCACACAGGCAGCCAGCCCAGCAGCAGCCTGGCAGTCTCTGGCTCCCCCGAGCTCTCTGCCGGTGTAGGGGGCAAGAACAGACGTGTGCATGTCGTTCTCCCTTGGCCTGGGAGAGTGTTCCCCTTGCCTGGCCCCAGGCTCAGGGGCAAGGGCCCGGAGAGAGCACCACCCCAAAGCACTTTTCTCCCGGGCTTGGGAGCATTGTGCGTGCCTGGGAGAACAGCGGGTGGGAGTGCTTGCAAACCGTCTTTTGGAGGCAGACGGGGAGGTCTTCCAGCGGGAGAGTGCCGGTTGTGCTCAGACGCCCAACAGGCCAGGGGCAGGACCCAGCAGTGTCCCTGCCCCTGGCAGCCTTGCCGAGACCTTCCTGGCTTCCGGGGGTACTGCCCCACCAAGGGGCAGGCTGCGGGGACTGGGTCCAGACATGGCCGGCGCCTCCCCAGGCTCATCCCCGCTGGTGCCTTTCCCCTAGGCCTAGGCCTCGGTTGAGGCCTCCTTGGAGAGGAGGTTGCTGGCAGGGGCTGTCTCCACACTGCAAGGTGCTGGAGCTCAGAGGGCCTCATCAGAGGGAAGGGACCAGCAAGGGGCTGGATGCCCAAGACCTCTTTGGCCCAGCAGCCTCAGGGCAGCAGGGAGAGGAAGAGGCCCAACTTGCCCCTAGGTCGGCTCTGCCCCTTCCCACACAGGCGGCCAGCCCAGCAGCTGCCTGACAGACTCTGGCTCCCCCGAGCTCTCTGCCGGTGCAGGGGTCAGGAACAGACGTGTGCATGTGGTTCTGCCTTGGTCTCCGAGTGTGAACCAACTGCCTGGCCCCCAGGTTCAGGGGCAAGGGCCCGGAGAGAGCACCACCCCGAAGCGCTTTTCTCCCGGGCTTGGGAGAATTGTGCGTGCTTGGTGGGAACAGTGGGCGGGAGTGCTTGCAAACCGGCCTTTGGAGGCAGCCGGGGAGGTCTTCCAGTGGGAGAGGGCCGGTTGTGCTCAGAGGCCCCACAGGCCAGGGGCAGGACCCAGCAGGGCCCCTGCCCCTGGCCAGCCTTGCCCAGACCTTCCTGCCTCCGGGGTTACAGCTCCACCAAGGGGTAGGCTGCGGGGAATGGGTCCAGACATGCCCGGGCGCCTCCCCAGGCTCATCCCCGCTGGTGCCTTTCCCCTGGGCCTAGGCCTCGGTTGAGGCCTCCTTGGAGAGGAGGTTGCTGGCAGGGGCTGTCTCCACACTGCAAGGTGCTGGAGCTCAGAGGGCCTCGTCAGAGGGAAGGGACCAGCAACGGGATGGATGCCCAAGACCTCTTTGGCCCAGCAGCCTCAGGGCAGCAGGGAGAGCAAGAGGCCCAACTTGCCCCTAGGTCGGCTCTGCCCCTTCCCACACAGGCGGCCAGCCCAGCAGCTGCCTGACAGACTCTGGCTCCCCCGAGCTCTCTGCCGGTGCAGGGGGCAGGAACAGACGTGTGCATGTGGTTCTGAATTGGCCTGGGAGTGTGGACACCGTGCCTTGACCCCAGGCTCAGGGGCAAGGGCCCGGAGAGAGCACCACCCTGAAGCGCTTTTCTCCCGGGCTTGGGAGCATTGTGCACGCCTGCTGGGAACAGTGGGCGGGAGCGCTTGCAAACCGGCCTTTGGAGGCAGCCGGGGAGGTCTTCCAGTGGGAGAGGGCCGGTTGTGCTCAGAGGCCCCACAGGTCAGGGGCATGACGCAGCAGGGCCCCTGCCCCTGGCCAGCCTTGCCCAGACCTTCCTGGCCTCCGGGGGTACTGCCCCACCAAGGGACAGGCTGCGGGGACTGGGTCCAGACATGCCCGGGCGCCTCCCCAGGCTCATCCCCGCAGGTGCCTTTCCCCTGGGCCTAGGCCTCGGTTGAGGCCTCATTGGAGAGGAGGTTGCTGGCAGGGGCTGTCTCCACACTGCAAGGTGCTGGAGCTCAGAGGGCCTCGTCAGAGGGAAGGGACCAGCAAGGGGCTGGATGCCCAAGACCGATTTGGCCCAGCAGCCTCAGGGCAGCAGGGAGAGGAAGAGGCCCAACTTGCCCCTAGGTCGGCTCTGCCCCTTCCCACACAGGCGGCCAGCCCAGCAGCTGCCTGACAGACTCTGGCTCCCCCGAGCTCTCTGCCGGTGCAGGGGTCAGGAACAGACGTGTGCATGTGGTTCTGCGTTGGTCTGGGAGTGTGGACCCACTGCCTCGCCCCCACGCTCAGGGGCAAGGGCCCGGAGAGAGCAACACCCCGAAGCGCTTTTCTCCCGGGCTTGGGAGAATTGTGCGTGCCTGGCGGGAACAGCGGGCGGGAGTGTTGGCAAACCGGCCTTTGGAGGCAGCCGGGGAAGTCTTCCAGTGGGAGAGGGCCGGTTGTGCTCAGAGGACCCACAGGCCAGGGGCAGGACCCAGCAGGGCCCCTGCCCCTGGCCAGCCTTGCCCAGACCTTCCTGGCCTCCGGGGGTACTGCCCCACCAAGGGGCAGGCTGCGGGGACTGGGTCCAGACATGCCCGGGCGCCTCCCCAGGCTCATCCCCGCTGGTGCCTTTCCCCTGGTCCTAGGCCTCGGTTGAGGCCTCCTTGGAGAGGAGGTTGCTGGCAGGGGCTGTCTCCACACTGCAAGGTGCTGGAGCTCAGAGGGCCTCGTCAGAGGGAAGGGACAAGCAAGGGGCTGGATGCCCAAGATCTCTTTGGCCCAGCAGCCTCAGGGCAGCAGGGAGAGCAAGAGGCCCAACTTGCCCCTAGGTCGGCTCTGCCCCTTCCCACACAGGCGGCCAGCCCAGCAGCTGCCTGACAGACTCTGGCTCCCCCGAGCTCTCTGCCGGTGCATGGGGCAGGAACAGACGTGTGCATGTCGTTCTGCCTTGGCCTGGGAGTGTGGACCCCCTGCCTGGCCCCCAGGCTCAGGGGAAAGGGCCCGGAGAGAGCACCACCCCGAGGCGATTTTCTCCCGGGCTTGGGAGCGTTGTGCGCCCTTGGTTGGAACAGCGGGCGGGAGTGTTGGCAAACCGGCCTTTGGAGGCAGCCGGGGAAGTCTTCCAGTGGGAGAGGGCCGGTTGTGCTCAGAGGCCCCACAGGCCAGGGGCAGGACCCAGCAGGTCCCCTGCCCCTGGCCAGCCTTGCCCAGACCTTCCTCGCCTCCGGGGGTACTGCCCCACCAAGGGGCAGGCTGCGGAGACTGGGTCCAGACATGTCCGTGCGCCTCCCCAGGATCATCCCCGCTGGTGCCTTTCCCCTGGGTGTAGTCCTCGGTTGAGGCCTCTTTGGAGAGGAGGTTGCTGGCAGGGGCTGTCTCCACACTGCAAGGTGCTGGAGCTCAGAGGGCCTCGTCAGAGGGAAGGCACCAGCAAAGGGCTGGATGCCCAAGATCTCTTTGACCCAGCAGCCTCAGGGCAGCAGGGAGAGCAAGAGGCCCAACTTGCCCCTAGGTCGGCTCTGCCCCGTCCCACACAGGCAGCCAGCCCAGCCGCAGCCTGGCAGTCTCTGGCTCCCCCGAGCTCTCTGCCGGTGTAGGGGGCAGGAACAGACGTGTGCATGTCGTTCTCCCTTGGCCTGGGAGAGTGTTCCCCTTGCCTGGCCCCAGGCTCAGGGGCAAGGGCCCGGAGAGAGCACCACCCCAAAGCGCTTTTCTCCCGGGCTTGGGAGCATTGTGCGTGCTTGGGGGAACAGCGGGTGGGAGTGCTTGCAAACCGTCTTTTGGAGGCAGACGGGGAGGTCTTCCAGCGGGAGAGTGCCGGTTGTGCTCAGAGGCCCCACAGGCCAGGGGCAGGACCCAGCAGTGTCCCTGCCCCTGGCAGCCTTGCCCAGACCTTCCTGCCTCCGGGGTTACAGCCCCACCAAGGGGTAGGCTGCGGGGAATCGGTCCAGACATGCCCGGGCGCCTCCCCAGGCTCATCCCCGCTGGTGCCTTTCCCCTGGGCTTAGGCCTCGGTTGAGGCCTCCTTGGAGAGGAGGTTGCTGGCAGGGGCTGTCTCCACACTGCAAGGTGCTGGAGCTCAGAGGGCCTCGTCAGAGGGAAGGGACCAGCAACGGGATGGATGCCCAAGACCTCTTTGGCCCAGCAGCCTCAGGGCAGCAGGGAGAGGAAGAGGCCCAACTTGCCCCTAGGTCGGCTCTGCCCCTTCCCACACAGGCGGCCAGCCCAGCAGCTGCCTGACAGACTCTGGCTCCCCCGAGCTCTCTGCCGGTGCAGGGGTCAGGAACAGACGTGTGCATGTGGTTCTGCCTTGGTCTCCGAGTGTGAACCAACTGCCTGGCCCCCAGGTTCAGGGGCAAGGGCCTGGAGAGAGCACCACCCCGAAGCGCTTTTCTCCCGGGCTTGGGAGAATTGTGCGTGCTTGGTGGGAACAGTGGGCGGGAGTGCTTGCAAACCGGCCTTTGGAGGCAGCCGGGGAGGTCTTCCAGTGGGAGAGGTCCGGTTGTGCTCAGAGGCCCCACAGGCCAGGGGCAGGACCCAGCAGGGCCCCTGCCCCTGGCCAGCCTTGCCCAGACCTTCCTGCCTCCGGGGTTACAGCCCCACCAAGGGGTAGGCTGCGGGGAATGGGTCCAGACATGCCCGGGCGCCTCCCCAGGCTCATCCCCGCTGGTGCCTTTCCCCTGGGCCTAGGCCTCGGTTGAGGCCTCCTTGGAGAGGAGGTTGCTGGCAGGGGCTGTCTCCACACTGCAAGGTGCTGGAGCTCAGAGGGCCTCGTCAGAGGGAAGGGACCAGCAACGGGATGGATGCCCAAGACCTCTTTGGCCCAGCAGCCTCAGGGCAGCAGGGAGAGCAAGAGGCCCAACTTGCCCCTAGGTCGGCTCTGCCCCTTCCCACACAGGCGGCCAGCCCAGCAGCTGCCTGACAGACTCTGGCTCCCCCGAGCTCTCTGCCGGTGCAGGGGGCAGGAACAGACATGTGCATGTGGTTCTGAATTGGCCTGGGAATGTGGACACCGTGCCTTGACCCCAGGCTCAGGGGCAAGGGCCCGGAGAGAACACCACCCTGAAGCGCTTTTCTCCCGGGCTTGGGAGCATTGTGCACGCCTGCTGGGAACAGTGGGCGGGAGCGCTTGCAAACCGGCCTTTGGAGGCAGCCGGGGAGGTCTTCCAGTGGGAGAGGGCCGGTTGTGCTCAGAGGCCCCACAGGCCAGGGGCAGGACGCAGCAGGGCCCCTGCCCCTGGCCAGCCTTGCCCAGACCTTCCTGGCCTCCGGGGGTACTGCCCCACCAAGGGGCAGGCTGCGGGGAC
Source organism: Dama dama (assembly GCF_033118175.1). NCBI lineage: Eukaryota > Metazoa > Chordata > Mammalia > Artiodactyla > Cervidae > Dama > Dama dama. The sequence goes on from NW_026870970.1 coordinate 1,036,818, forward strand.
TGGGTCCAGACATGCTCGGGCGCCTCCCCTTGCTCATCCCCGCTGGTGCCTTTCCCCTGGGCCTAGGCCTCGGTTGAGGCCTCCTTGGAGAGGAGGTTGCTGGCAGGGGCTGTCTCCACACTGCAAGGTGCTGGAGCTCAGAGGGCCTCGTCAGAGGGAAGGGACCAGTAAGGGGCTGGATGCCCAAGACGTCTTTGGGCCAGCAGCCTCAGGGAAGCAGGGAGAGCAAGAGGCCCAACTTGCCCCTAGGGCGGCTCTGCCCCTTCCCACACAGGCGGCCAGCCCAGTAGCTGCCTGCCAGACTCTGGCTCCCCCAAGCTCTCTGCCGGTGCAGGGGACAGGAACAGACGTGGGCATGTGGTTCTGCCTTGGCCAGGGAGTGTGTTCCCCGTGCCTTGCCCCCAGGCTCAGGGGCAAGGGCCCGGAGAGAGAACCACCCCAATGCGCTTTTCTCCCGGGCTTGGGAGCATTGTGCGAGCCTGGCGTGAACAGCGGGCGGGAGTGTTTGCAAACAGGACTTTGGAGGCAGCCGGGGAGGTCTTCCAGTGGGAGAGGGCCGGTTGTGCTCAGAGGCCTCACAGGCCAGGGGCAGGACCCAGCAGGGCCCCTGACCCTGGCCAGCCTTGCCCAGACCTTCCTGGCCTCCGGGGGTACTGCCCCACCAAGGGGCAGGCTGCGGGGACTGGGTCCAGACATGCCCGGGCGCCTCCCCAGGCTCATCCCCGCTGGTGCCTTTCCCCTGGGCCTAGGCCTCGGTTGAGGCCTCCTTGGAGAGGAGGTTGCTGGCAGGGGCTGTCTCCACACTGCAAGGTGCTGGAGATCAGAGGGCCTCGTCAGAGGGAAGGGACCAGCAAAGGGCTGGATGCCCAAGACCTCTTTGACCCAGCAGCCTCAGGGCAGCAGGGAGAGCAAGAGGCCCAACTTGCCCCTAGGTCGGCTCTGCCCCGTCCCACACAGGCGGCCAGCCCAGCAGCAGCCTGGCAGTCTCTGGCTCCCCCGAGCTCTCTGCCGGTGTAGGGGGCAGGAACAGACGTGTGCATGTCGTTCTGCCTTGGCCTGGGAGTGTGTTCCCCCTGCCTGGCCCCCAGGCTCAGGGGCAAGGGCCCGGTGAGAGCACCACCCCGAAGCGCTTTTCTCCCGGGCTTGGGAGCATTGTGCGTGCCTGGCGGGAACAGCGGGCGGGAGTGCTTGCAAACCGGCCTTTCGAGGCAGACGGGGAGGTCTTCCAGCGGGAGAGTGCCGGTTGTGCTCAGACGCCCCACAGGCCAGGGGCAGGACCCAGCAGGTCCCCTGCCCCTGGCCAGCCTTGCCCAGACCTTCCTGGCCTCCGGGGGAACTGCCCCACCAAGGGGCAGGCTGCGGGGACTGGGTCCAGACATGCCTGGGCGCCTCCCCAGGCTCATCCCCGCTGGTGCCTTTCCCCTGGGCATAGGCCTCGGTTGATGCCTCCTTGGAGAGGAGGTTGCTGGCAGGGGCTGTCTCCACACTGCAAGGTGCTGGAGCTCAGAGGGCCTCGTCAGCGGGAAGGGACCAGCAAGGGGCTGGATGCCCAAGACCTCTTTGGCCCAGCAGCCTCAGGGCAGCAGGGAGAGCAAGAGGCCCAACTTGCCCCTAGGTCGGCTCTGCCCGGTCCCAAACAGACAGCCAGCTCAGCAGCAGCCTGGCAGTCTCTGGCTCCCCCGAGCTCTCTGCCGGTGTAGGGGGCAGGAACAGACGTGTGCATGTCGTTCTGCCTTGGCCTGGGAGTGTGTTCCAACTGCTTGGCCCCCAGGCTCAGGGGCAAGGGCCCGGAGAGAGCACCACCCCGAAGCGCTTTTCTCCCGGGCTTGGGAGCATTGTGCCTGCCTGGCGGGAACAGCGGGCGGGAGTGCTTGCAAACCGGCCTTTGGAGGCAGACGGGGAGGTCTTCCAGCGGGAGAGTGCCGGTTGTGCTCAGACGCCCCACAGGCCAGGGTCAGGACCCAGCAGTGTCCCTGCCCCTGGCAGCCTTGCCCAGACCCTCCTGGCCTCCGGGGTTACTACCCCACCAAGGGGCAGGCTGCGGGGACTGGGTCCAGACATGCCCGGGCGCCTCCCCAGGCTCATCCCCGCTGGTGCCTTTCCCCTGGGCCTAGGCCTCGGTTGAGGCCTCCTTGGAGAGGAGGTTGCTGGCAGGGGCTGTCTCCACACTGCAAGGTGCTGGAGCTCAGAGGGCCTCGTCAGCGGGAAGGGACCAGCAAGGGGCTGGATGCCCAAGACCTCTTTGGCCCAGCAGCCTCAGGGCAGCAGGGAGAGGAAGAGGCCCAACTTGCCCCTAGGTCGGCTCTGCCCCTTCCCACACAGGCAGCTAACCCAGCAGCTGCCTGACAGACTCTGGCTCCCCCGAGCTCTCTGCCGGTGCAGGGGTCAGGAACAGACGTGTGCATGTGGTTCTGCCTCGGTCTGGGAGTGTGGACCCACTGCCTGGACCCCAGGCTCAGGGGCAAGGGCCCGGAGAGAGCAACACCCCGAAGCGCTTTTCTCCCGGGCTTGGGAGCATTATGCGTGCCTGGCGGGAACAGCGGGCGGGAGTGTTGGCAAACCGGCCTTTGGAGGCAGCCGGGGAGGTCTTCCAGTGGGAGAGGGCCGGTTGTGCTCAGAGGCCCCACAGGCCAGGGGCAGGACCCAGCAGGGACCCTGCCCCTGGCCAGCCTTGCCCAGACCTTCCTGGCCTCCGGGGGTACTGCCCCACCAAGGGGCAGGCTGCGGGGACAGGGTCCAGACATGCCCGGGCGCCTCCCCTGGATCAACCCCGCTGGTGCCTTTTCCCTGGGCCTAGGCCTCAGTTGAGGCCTCCTTGGAGAGGAGATTGCTGGCAGGTGCAGGCTCCACACTGCAAGGTGCTGGAGCTCAGAGGGCCTCGTCAGAGGGAAGGGACCAGTTAGGGGCTGGATGCCCAAGACCTCTTTGGCCCAGCAGCCTCAGGGCAGCAGGGAGAGCAAGAGGCCCAACTTGCCCCTAGGTCGGCTCTGCCCCTTCCCACACAGGCGGCCAGCCCAGCACCTGCCTGAGAGACTCTGGCTCCCCCGAGCTCTCTGCCGGTGCAGGGGACAGGAAGAGACGTGTGCATGTGGTTCTGCCTTGGTCTGGGAGTGTGTTCCCCCTGCCTTGCCCACAGGCTCAGGGGCAAGGGCCCGGAGAGAGCACCACCCTGAAGCGCTTTTCTCCTGGGCTTGGGAGCATTGTGCGTGCCTGGCGGGAACAGCGGGCAGGAGTGTTGGTAAACTGGCCTTTGGAGGCAGCCGGGGAGGTCTTCCAGCGGGAGAGGCCCGGTTGTGCTCAGAGGCCCTACAGGCCAGGGGCAGGACCCAGCAGGGCCCCTGCCCCTGGCCAGCCTTGCCCAGACCTTCCTGGCCTCCGGGGGTACTGCCCCACCAAGGGGCAGGCTGCGGGGACTGGGTCCAGACATGGCCGTGCGCCTCCACTGGTTCATCCCCGCTGGTGTCTTTCCCCTAGGCCTAGGCCTCGGTTGAGGCCTCCTTGGAGAGGAGGTTCCTGGCAGGGGCTGTCTCCACACTGCAAGGTGCTGGAGCTCAGAGGGCCTCATCAGAGGGAATGGACCCACAAGGGGCTGGATGCCCAAGACCTCTTTGGCCCAGCAGCCTCAGGGCAGCAGGGAGAGCAAGAGGCCCAACTTGCCCCTAGTTCGGCTCGGCCCCTTTCCACACAGGCCGCCAGCCCAGCAGCTGCCTGGCATACTCTGGCTCCCTCGAGCTCTCTGCCGGTGCAGGGACCAGGAACAGACGTGTGCATGTGGTTCTGCCTTGGCCTGGGAGTGTGTTCCCCCTGCATTGCCCCCAGGCTCAGGGGCAAGGGCCCGGTGAGAGCACCACCCCGAAGCGCTTTTTCCCCGGGCTTGGGAGCATTGTGCGTGCCTGGCGGGAACAGCGGGCGCGAGTGTTGGCAAATCGGCCTTTGGAGGCAGCCGGGGAGGTCTTCCAGCGGGAGAGGGCCGCTCATGCTCAGAGGCCCCACAGGCCAGGGGCAGGACCCAGCAGGGCCCCTGCCCCAGGCCAGCCTTGCCCAGACCTTCCTGGCCTCCGGGGGTACTGCCCCACCAAGGGGCAGGCTGCGGGGACTGGGTCCAGACATTCCCGGGCGCCTCCCCAGGTTCATCCCCGCTGGTGCCTTTCCCTGGGACTAGGCCTCGGTTGAGGCCTCCTTGGAGAGGAGGTTGCTGGCAGGGGCTGTCTCCACACTGCAAGGTGCTGGAGCTCAGAGGGCCTCCTCAGATGGAAGGGACCAGCAAGGGGCTGGATGTCCAAGACCTCTTTGGCCCAGCAGCCTCAGGGCAGCAGGGAGAGCAAGAGGCCCAACTTGCCCCTAGGTCGGCTCTGCCCGGTCCCAAACAGGCAGCCAGCCCAGCAGCAGCCTGGCAGTCTCTGGCTCCCCCGAGCTCTCTGCCGGTGGAGGGGGCAGGAACAGACGTGTGCATGTGGTTCTGCCTTGGCCTGGGACTGTGGATCCCCTGCCTGGCCCCCAGGCTCAGGGGCAGGGGCCCGGAGAGACCACCACCCCGAAGCGCTTTTCTCACGGTCTTGGGAGCATTGTGCGCGGCTGGCGGGAACAGCGGGCATGAGTGCTTGCAAACTGTCCTTTGGAGGCAGCCGGGGAGGTCTTCCAAGGGCCCGGACTGATCACCACCCCAAAATGCTTTTCTCCCGGGCTTGGGAGCATTGTGCGCGGCTGTCAGGAACAGCGGACATGAGTGCTTGCAAACCGGCCTTTGGAGGCAGCCCGGGAGGTCTTCCAAGGGCCTGTAGAGAGCACCACCCCGAAGCGCTTCTCTCCCGGGCTTGGGAGTATTGTGCGCGGGTGGCGGGAACAGCAGGCAGGAGTGCTTGAAAACCGGCCTTTGCAGGCAGCCGGGGAGGTCTTCCAGGGCCCGGTGTGAGCACCACCCCAAAAAGCTTTTCTCCCGGGCTTGGGAGCATTGTGCGCGGCTGGTGGGAACAGCGGGCATGAGTGCTTGCAAACTGGCCACTGGAGGCAGCCGGGGAGGTCTTCCAAGGGCCCGGAGTGAGCACCACCCCAAAATGCTTCTCTCCCGGGCTTGGGAGCATTGTGCGTGGCTGGCGGGAACAGCAGGAAGGAGTCCTTGCAAACCGGCCTTTGGAGGCAGCCGGGGAGGTCTTCCAAGGGCCTGTAGAGAGCACCACCCCGAAGCGCTTTTCTCCCGCGCTTGGGAGCATTCTGCGCGGGTGGCGGGAACAGCAGGCAGGACTGCTTGAAAACCGTCCTTTGGAGGCAGCCGGGGAGGTCTTCCAGGGCCCGGTGTGAGCACCACCCCAAAATGCTTTTCTCCCGGGCTTGGGAGCATTGTGCGCGGATGGCGGGAACAGCAGGAAGGAGTCCTTGCAAACCGGCCTTTGGAGGCAGCCGGGGAGGTCTTCCAAGGGCCTGTAGAGAGCACCACCCCGAAGCGCTTTTCTCCCGGGCTTGGGAGCATTGTGCGCGGGTGGCGGGAACAGCAGGCAGGAGTGCTTGAAAACCGTCCTTTGGAGGCAGCCGGGGAGGTCTTCCAGGGCCCGGTGTGAGCACCACCCCAAAATGCTTTTCTCCCGGGCTTGGGAGCATTGTGCGCGGATGGCGGGAACAGCGAGTCGGAGTGCTTCCAAACCGGCCTTTGGGGGCACCCCGGGAGGTCTTCCATGGGCACGGAGAGAACACCACCCCGAAGCGCTTTTCTCCGGGGTTTTGGAGGATTGTGCGTGGCTGGCGGGAACAGCGAGTGGGAGTGCTTGCAAACCGGCCTTTGGGGGCAGCCAGGGAGGTCCTCCATTGGCACGGAGAGAACACCACCCCGAAGCGCTTTTCTCCCGGTCTTGGGAGCATTGTGCGAGGCTGGCGGGAACAGCGGGCGGGAGTGCTTGCAAACCGGCCTTTGGAGGCAGCTTGGGAGGTCTTCCAAGGGCCCGGAGAGAGCACCATCCCGAAGCACTTTTCTCACGGAATTGGGAGCATTGTTCGCGGCTGTCAGGAACAGAGGACATGAGTGCTTGCAAACCGGCCTTTAGAGGCAGCCGGGGAGTCTTCCAAGGGCCCGGAGAGAGACCACCCCAAAATGCTTTTCTCCCGGGCTTGGGAGCATTGTGTGCGGCTGGCGGGTCAGCGGGAGGGAGTTCTCGAAAACCAGCCTTTGGAGGCAGCCGGGGAGGTCTTCCAAGGGCCGGGAGAGAGCACCACCCCGAAGCGCTTTTCTCCCGGGCTTGGGAGCATTGTGCGCGGCTGGCGGGAACAGCGGGATTGAGTGCTTGCAAACCGGCCTTTGGAGGCAGCCGGGGAGGTCTTCCAAGGGCCGGGAGAGAGCACCACCCCGAAGCGCTTTTCTCCTAGGCTTGGGAGCATTGTGCGCGGCTGGCGGGAACAGCGGGCATGAGTGCTTGCAAACCGGCCTTTGGAGACAAACGGGGAGGTCTTCCAAGGGCCCGTAGAGAGCACCACCCCGAAGCGCTTTTCTCCCGTGATTGGGAGCATTGTGTGCGGCTGGCGGGACAGCGGGAGGGAGTACTTGAAATCCAGCCTTTGGAGGCAGCCGGGGAGGTCTTCCAAGGGCCGGGAGAGAGCACCACCCTGAAGGGCTTTTCTCCTGGGCTTGGAGCATTTGCACGGATGGCGGGAACAGCGAGTGGGAGTGCTTGCAAACCGGCATTTGGGGGCAGCCCGGGAGGTCTTTCTTGGGCCCAGAGAGAACACCACCCCGAAACGCTTTTCTCCCGGGCTTGGGAGCATTGTGCGCGGGTGGCGGGAACAGCAGGCAGAAGTGCTTGCAAACCGGCCTTGGAGGCAGCCGGGGAGGTCTTCCAAAGCCCGGAGTGAGCACCACCCCAAAATGCTTTTCTCCCGGGCTTGGGAGCATTGTGCGCAGCTGGCGTGAACAGCGGGATTGAGTGCTTGAAAACCAGCCTTTGGAGGCAGCCGGGGAGGTCTTCCAGCGGGAGAGTGCCAGTTGTTCTCAGAGGCCCCACAGGCCAGGGGCAGGACCCAGCAGTGTCCCTGCCTCTGGCAGCCTTGCCCAGACCTTCCTGGCCTCCGGGGGTACTACCCCACCAAGGGGCAGGCTGCGGGGCCTGGGTCCAGACATGCCCGGGCGCCTCCCCAGGCTCATCCCCGCTGGTGCCTTTCCCCTGGGCCTAGGCCTCGGTTGAGGCCTCCTTGGAGAGGAGGTTGCCGGCAGGGGCTGTCTGCACACTGCAAGGTGCTGGAGCTCAGAGGGCCTCGTCAGAGGGAAAGGACCAGCAAAGGGCTGGATGCCCAAGACCTCTTTGACCCAGCAGCCTCAGGGCAGCAGGGAGAGCAAGAGGCCCAACTTGCCCCTAGGTCGGCTCTACCCCGTCCCACACAGGCAGCCAGCCCAGCAGCAGCCTGGCAGTCTCTGGCTCCCCCGAACTCTCTGCCGGTGTAGGGGGCAGGAACAGACGTGTGCATTTCGTTCTGCCTTGGCCTGGGAGTGTGTTCCCCCTGCCTGTCCCCCAGGCTCAGGGGCAAGGGCCCGGAGAGAGCACCACCCCGAAGCGCTTTTCTCCCGGGCTTGGGAGCATTGTGCGTGCCTGGCGGGAACAGCGGGCGGGAGTGCTTGCAAACCGGCCTTTGGAGGCAGCCGGGGAGGTCTTCCAGCGGGAGAGTGCCGGTTGTGCTCAGACGCCCCACAGGCCAGGGGCAGGACCCAGCAGTGTCCCTGCCCCTGGCAGCCTTGCCCAGACCCTCCTGGCCTCCGGGGGTACTGCCCCACCAAGGTCCAGACATGGCCGGGCGCCTCCCCAGGCTCATCCCCGCTGGTGCCTTTCCCCTGGGCCTAGGCCTCGGTTGAGGCCTCCTTGAGAGGAGGTTGCTGGCAGGGGCTGTCTCCACACTGCAAGGTGCTGGAGCTCAGAGGGCCTCGTCAGAGGAAAGGGACCAGCAAGGGGCTGGATGCCCAAGACCTCTTTGGCCCAGCAGCCTCAGGGCAGCAGGGAGAGGAAGAGGCCCAACTTGCCCCTAGGTCGGCTCTGCCCCTTCCCACACAGGCGGCCAGCCCAGCAGCTGCCTGACAGACTCTGACAGACTCTGACAGACTCTGGCTCCCCCGAGCTCTCTGCCGGTGCAGGGGTCAGGAACAGACGTGTGCATGTGGTTCTGCGTTGGTCTGGGAGTGTGGACCCACTGCCTCGCCCCCAGGCTCAGGGGCAAGTGCCCCGAGAGAGCACCACCCCGAAGCGCTTTTCTCCCGGGCTTGGGAGAATTGTGCGTGCCTGGCGGGAACAGCGGGCGGGAGTGTTGGCAAACCGGCCTTTGGAGGCAGCCGGGGAAGTTTTCCAGTGGGAGAGGGCCGGTTGTGCTCAGAGGCCCCACAGGCCAGGGGCAGGACCCAGCAGGGCCCCTGCCCCTGGCCAGCCTTGCCCAGACCTTCCTGGCCTCCGGGGGTACTGCCCCACCAAGGGGCAGGCTGCGGGGACTGGGTCCAGACATGCCCGGGCGCCTCCCCAGGCTCATCCCCGCTGGTGCCTTTCCCCTGGGCCTAGGCCTCGGTTGAGGCCTCCTTGGAGAGGAGGTTGCTGGCAGGGGCTGTCTCCACACTGCAAGGTGCTGGAGCTCAGAGGGCCTCGTCAGAGGGAAGGGACAAGCAAGGGGCTGGATGCCCAAGATCTCTTTGGCCCAGCAGCCTCAGGGCAGCAGGGAGAGCAAGAGGCCCAACTTGCCCCTAGGTCGGCTCTGCCCCTTCCCACACAGGCGGCCAGCCCAGCAGCTGCCTGACAGACTCTGGCTCCCCCGAGCTCTCTGCCGGTGCATGGGGCAGGAACAGACGTGTGCATGTCGTTCTGCCTTGGCCTGGGAGTGTGGACCCCCTGCCTGGCCCCCAGGCTCAGGGGAAAGGGCCCGGAGAGAGCACCACCCCGAGGCGATTTTCTCCCGGGCTTGGGAGCGTTGTGCGCCCTTGGTTGGAACAGTGGGCGGGAGCGCTTGCAAACCGGCCTTTGGAGGCAGCCGGGGAGGTCTTCCAGTGGGAGAGGGCCGGTTGTGCTCAGAGGCCCCACAGGCCAGGGGCAGGACGCAGCAGGGCCCCTGCCCCTGGCCAGCCTTGCCCAGACCTTCCTGGCCTCCGGGGGTACTGCCCCACCAAGGGGCAGGCTGCGGGGACTGGGTCCAGACATGCTCGGGCGCCTCCCCTTGCTCATCCCCGCTGGTGCCTTTCCCCTGGGCCTAGGCCTCGGTTGAGGCCTCCTTGGAGAGGAGGTTGCTGGCAGGGGCTGTCTCCACACTGCAAGGTGCTGGAGCTCAGAGGGCCTCGTCAGAGGGAAGGGACCAGTAAGGGGCTGGATGCCCAAGACGTCTTTGGGCCAGCAGCCTCAGGGAAGCAGGGAGAGCAAGAGGCCCAACTTGCCCCTAGGGCGGCTCTGCCCCTTCCCACACAGGCGGCCAGCCCAGTAGCTGCCTGCCAGACTCTGGCTCCCCCAAGCTCTCTGCCGGTGCAGGGGACAGGAACAGACGTGGGCATGTGGTTCTGCCTTGGCCAGGGAGTATGTTCCCCGTGCCTTGCCCCCAGGCTCAGGGGCAAGGGCCCGGAGAGAGAACCACCCCAATGCGCTTTTCTCCCGGGCTTGGGAGCATTGTGCGAGCCTGGCGTGAACAGCGGGCGGGAGTGTTTGCAAACAGGACTTTGGAGGCAGCCGGGGAGGTCTTCCAGTGGGAGAGGGCCGGTTGTGCTCAGAGGCCTCACAGGCCAGGGGCAGGACCCAGCAGGGCCCCTGACCCTGGCCAGCCTTGCCCAGACCTTCCTGGCCTCCGGGGGTACTGCCCCACCAAGGGGCAGGCTGCGGGGACTGGGTCCAGACATGCCCGGGCGCCTCCCCAGGCTCATCCCCGCTGGTGCCTTTCCCCTGGGCCTAGGCCTCGGTTGAGGCCTCCTTGGAGAGGAGGTTGCTGGCAGGGGCTGTCTCCACACTGCAAGGTGCTGGAGATCAGAGGGCCTCGTCAGAGGGAAGGGACCAGCAAAGGGCTGGATGCCCAAGACCTCTTTGACCCAGCAGCCTCAGGGCAGCAGGGAGAGCAAGAGGCCCAACTTGCCCCTAGGTCGGCTCTGCCCCGTCCCACACAGGCGGCCAGCCCAGCAGCAGCCTGGCAGTCTCTGGCTCCCCCGAGCTCTCTGCCGGTGTAGGGGGCAGGAACAGACGTGTGCATGTCGTTCTGCCTTGGCCTGGGAGTGTGTTCCCCCTGCCTGGCCCCCAGGCTCAGGGGCAAGGGCCCGGTGAGAGCACCACCCCGAAGCGCTTTTCTCCCGGGCTTGGGAGCATTGTGCGTGCCTGGCGGGAACAGCGGGCGGGAGTGCTTGCAAACCGGCCTTTCGAGGCAGACGGGGAGGTCTTCCAGCGGGAGAGTGCCGGTTGTGCTCAGACGCCCCACAGGCCAGGGGCAGGACCCAGCAGGTCCCCTGCCCCTGGCCAGCCTTGCCCAGACCTTCCTGGCCTCCGGGGGTACTGCCCCACCAAGGGGCAGGCTGCGGGGACTGGGTCCAGACATGCCTGGGCGCCTCCCCAGGCTCATCCCCGCTGGTGCCTTTCCCCTGGGCATAGGCCTCGGTTGATGCCTCCTTGGAGAGGAGGTTGCTGGCAGGGGCTGTCTCCACACTGCAAGGTGCTGGAGCTCAGAGGGCCTCGTCAGCGGGAAGGGACCAGCAAGGGGCTGGATGCCCAAGACCTCTTTGGCCCAGCAGCCTCAGGGCAGCAGGGAGAGCAAGAGGCCCAACTTGCCCCTAGGTCGGCTCTGCCCGGTCCCAAACAGACAGCCAGCTCAGCAGCAGCCTGGCAGTCTCTGGCTCCCCCGAGCTCTCTGCCGGTGTAGGGGGCAGGAACAGACGTGTGCATGTCGTTCTGCCTTGGCCTGGGAGTGTGTTCCAACTGCTTGGCCCCCAGGCTCAGGGGCAAGGGCCCGGAGAGAGCACCACCCCGAAGCGCTTTTCTCCCGGGCTTGGGAGCATTGTGCCTGCCTGGCGGGAACAGCGGGCGGGAGTGCTTGCAAACCGGCCTTTGGAGGCAGACGGGGAGGTCTTCCAGCGGGAGAGTGCCGGTTGTGCTCAGACGCCCCACAGGCCAGGGTCAGGACCCAGCAGTGTCCCTGCCCCTGGCAGCCTTGCCCAGACCCTCCTGGCCTCCGGGGTTACTACCCCACCAAGGGGCAGGCTGCGGGGACTGGGTCCAGACATGCCCGGGCGCCTCCCCAGGCTCATCCCCGCTGGTGCCTTTCCCCTGGGCCTAGGCCTCGGTTGAGGCCTCCTTGGAGAGGAGGTTGCTGGCAGGGGCTGTCTCCACACTGCAAGGTGCTGGAGCTCAGAGGGCCTCGTCAGCGGGAAGGGACCAGCAAGGGGCTGGATGCCCAAGACCTCTTTGGCCCAGCAGCCTCAGGGCAGCAGGGAGAGGAAGAGGCCCAACTTGCCCCTAGGTCGGCTCTGCCCCTTCCCACACAGGCAGCTAACCCAGCAGCTGCCTGACAGACTCTGGCTCCCCCGAGCTCTCTGCCGGTGCAGGGGTCAGGAACAGACGTGTGCATGTGGTTCTGCCTCGGTCTGGGAGTGTGGACCCACTGCCTGGACCCCAGGCTCAGGGGCAAGGGCCCGGAGAGAGCAACACCCCGAAGCGCTTTTCTCCCGGGCTTGGGAGCATTATGCGTGCCTGGCGGGAACAGCGGGCGGGAGTGTTGGCAAACCGGCCTTTGGAGGCAGCCGGGGAGGTCTTCCAGTGGGAGAGGGCCGGTTGTGCTCAGAGGCCCCACAGGCCAGGGGCAGGACCCAGCAGGGACCCTGCCCCTGGCCAGCCTTGCCCAGACCTTCCTGGCCTCCGGGGGTACTGCCCCACCAAGGGGCAGGCTGCGGGGACAGGGTCCAGACATGCCCGGGCGCCTCCCCTGGATCAACCCCGCTGGTGCCTTTTCCCTGGGCCTAGGCCTCAGTTGAGGCCTCCTTGGAGAGGAGATTGCTGGCAGGTGCAGGCTCCACACTGCAAGGTGCTGGAGCTCAGAGGGCCTCGTCAGAGGGAAGGGACCAGTTAGGGGCTGGATGCCCAAGACCTCTTTGGCCCAGCAGCCTCAGGGCAGCAGGGAGAGCAAGAGGCCCAACTTGCCCCTAGGTCGGCTCTGCCCCTTCCCACACAGGCGGCCAGCCCAGCACCTGCCTGAGAGACTCTGGCTCCCCCGAGCTCTCTGCCGGTGCAGGGGACAGGAAGAGACGTGTGCATGTGGTTCTGCCTTGGTCTGGGAGTGTGTTCCCCCTGCCTTGCCCACAGGCTCAGGGGCAAGGGCCCGGAGAGAGCACCACCCTGAAGCGCTTTTCTCCTGGGCTTGGGAGCATTGTGCGTGCCTGGCGGGAACAGCGGGCAGGAGTGTTGGTAAACTGGCCTTTGGAGGCAGCCGGGGAGGTCTTCCAGCGGGAGAGGCCCGGTTGTGCTCAGAGGCCCTACAGGCCAGGGGCAGGACCCAGCAGGGCCCCTGCCCCTGGCCAGCCTTGCCCAGACCTTCCTGGCCTCCGGGGGTACTGCCCCACCAAGGGGCAGGCTGCGGGGACTGGGTCCAGACATGGCCGTGCGCCTCCACTGGTTCATCCCCGCTGGTGTCTTTCCCCTAGGCCTAGGCCTCGGTTGAGGCCTCCTTGGAGAGGAGGTTCCTGGCAGGGGCTGTCTCCACACTGCAAGGTGCTGGAGCTCAGAGGGCCTCATCAGAGGGAATGGACCCACAAGGGGCTGGATGCCCAAGACCTCTTTGGCCCAGCAGCCTCAGGGCAGCAGGGAGAGCAAGAGGCCCAACTTGCCCCTAGTTCGGCTCGGCCCCTTTCCACACAGGCCGCCAGCCCAGCAGCTGCCTGGCATACTCTGGCTCCCTCGAGCTCTCTGCCGGTGCAGGGACCAGGAACAGACGTGTGCATGTGGTTCTGCCTTGGCCTGGGAGTGTGTTCCCCCTGCATTGCCCCCAGGCTCAGGGGCAAGGGCCCGGTGAGAGCACCACCCCGAAGCGCTTTTTCCCCGGGCTTGGGAGCATTGTGCGTGCCTGGCGGGAACAGCGGGCGCGAGTGTTGGCAAATCGGCCTTTGGAGGCAGCCGGGGAGGTCTTCCAGCGGGAGAGGGCCGCTCATGCTCAGAGGCCCCACAGGCCAGGGGCAGGACCCAGCAGGGCCCCTGCCCCAGGCCAGCCTTGCCCAGACCTTCCTGGCCTCCGGGGGTACTGCCCCACCAAGGGGCAGGCTGCGGGGACTGGGTCCAGACATTCCCGGGCGCCTCCCCAGGTTCATCCCCGCTGGTGCCTTTCCCTGGGACTAGGCCTCGGTTGAGGCCTCCTTGGAGAGGAGGTTGCTGGCAGGGGCTGTCTCCACACTGCAAGGTGCTGGAGCTCAGAGGGCCTCCTCAGATGGAAGGGACCAGCAAGGGGCTGGATGTCCAAGACCTCTTTGGCCCAGCAGCCTCAGGGCAGCAGGGAGAGCAAGAGGCCCAACTTGCCCCTAGGTCGGCTCTGCCCGGTCCCAAACAGGCAGCCAGCCCAGCAGCAGCCTGGCAGTCTCTGGCTCCCCCGAGCTCTCTGCCGGTGGAGGGGGCAGGAACAGACGTGTGCATGTGGTTCTGCCTTGGCCTGGGACTGTGGATCCCCTGCCTGGCCCCCAGGCTCAGGGGCAGGGGCCCGGAGAGACCACCACCCCGAAGCGCTTTTCTCACGGTCTTGGGAGCATTGTGCGCGGCTGGCGGGAACAGCGGGCATGAGTGCTTGCAAACTGTCCTTTGGAGGCAGCCGGGGAGGTCTTCCAAGGGCCCGGACTGATCACCACCCCAAAATGCTTTTCTCCCGGGCTTGGGAGCATTGTGCGCGGCTGTCAGGAACAGCGGACATGAGTGCTTGCAAACCGGCCTTTGGAGGCAGCCCGGGAGGTCTTCCAAGGGCCTGTAGAGAGCACCACCCCGAAGCGCTTCTCTCCCGGGCTTGGGAGTATTGTGCGCGGGTGGCGGGAACAGCAGGCAGGAGTGCTTGAAAACCGGCCTTTGCAGGCAGCCGGGGAGGTCTTCCAGGGCCCGGTGTGAGCACCACCCCAAAAAGCTTTTCTCCCGGGCTTGGGAGCATTGTGCGCGGCTGGTGGGAACAGCGGGCATGAGTGCTTGCAAACTGGCCACTGGAGGCAGCCGGGGAGGTCTTCCAAGGGCCCGGAGTGAGCACCACCCCAAAATGCTTCTCTCCCGGGCTTGGGAGCATTGTGCGTGGCTGGCGGGAACAGCAGGAAGGAGTCCTTGCAAACCGGCCTTTGGAGGCAGCCGGGGAGGTCTTCCAAGGGCCTGTAGAGAGCACCACCCCGAAGCGCTTTTCTCCCGCGCTTGGGAGCATTCTGCGCGGGTGGCGGGAACAGCAGGCAGGACTGCTTGAAAACCGTCCTTTGGAGGCAGCCGGGGAGGTCTTCCAGGGCCCGGTGTGAGCACCACCCCAAAATGCTTTTCTCCCGGGCTTGGGAGCATTGTGCGCGGATGGCGGGAACAGCAGGAAGGAGTCCTTGCAAACCGGCCTTTGGAGGCAGCCGGGGAGGTCTTCCAAGGGCCTGTAGAGAGCACCACCCCGAAGCGCTTTTCTCCCGGGCTTGGGAGCATTGTGCGCGGGTGGCGGGAACAGCAGGCAGGAGTGCTTGAAAACCGTCCTTTGGAGGCAGCCGGGGAGGTCTTCCAGGGCCCGGTGTGAGCACCACCCCAAAATGCTTTTCTCCCGGGCTTGGGAGCATTGTGCGCGGATGGCGGGAACAGCGAGTCGGAGTGCTTCCAAACCGGCCTTTGGGGGCACCCCGGGAGGTCTTCCATGGGCACAGAGAGAACACCACCCCGAAGCGCTTTTCTCCGGGGTTTTGGAGGATTGTGCGTGGCTGGCGGGAACAGCGAGTGGGAGTGCTTGCAAACCGGCCTTTGGGGGCAGCCAGGGAGGTCCTCCATTGGCACGGAGAGAACACCACCCCGAAGCGCTTTTCTCCCGGTCTTGGGAGCATTGTGCGAGGCTGGCGGGAACAGCGGGCGGGAGTGCTTGCAAACCGGCCTTTGGAGGCAGCTTGGGAGGTCTTCCAAGGGCCCGGAGAGAGCACCATCCCGAAGCACTTTTCTCACGGAATTGGGAGCATTGTTCGCGGCTGTCAGGAACAGAGGACATGAGTGCTTGCAAACCGGCCTTTAGAGGCAGCCGGGGAGTCTTCCAAGGGCCCGGAGAGAGACCACCCCAAAATGCTTTTCTCCCGGGCTTGGGAGCATTGTGTGCGGCTGGCGGGTCAGCGGGAGGGAGTTCTCGAAAACCAGCCTTTGGAGGCAGCCGGGGAGGTCTTCCAAGGGCCGGGAGAGAGCACCACCCCGAAGCGCTTTTCTCCCGGGCTTGGGAGCATTGTGCGCGGCTGGCGGGAACAGCGGGATTGAGTGCTTGCAAACCGGCCTTTGGAGGCAGCCGGGGAGGTCTTCCAAGGGCCGGGAGAGAGCACCACCCCGAAGCGCTTTTCTCCTAGGCTTGGGAGCATTGTGCGCGGCTGGCGGGAACAGCGGGCATGAGTGCTTGCAAACCGGCCTTTGGAGACAAACGGGGAGGTCTTCCAAGGGCCCGTAGAGAGCACCACCCCGAAGCGCTTTTCTCCCGTGATTGGGAGCATTGTGTGCGGCTGGCGGGACAGCGGGAGGGAGTACTTGAAATCCAGCCTTTGGAGGCAGCCGGGGAGGTCTTCCAAGGGCCGGGAGAGAGCACCACCCTGAAGGGCTTTTCTCCTGGGCTTGGAGCATTTGCACGGATGGCGGGAACAGCGAGTGGGAGTGCTTGCAAACCGGCATTTGGGGGCAGCCCGGGAGGTCTTTCTTGGGCCCAGAGAGAACACCACCCCGAAACGCTTTTCTCCCGGGCTTGGGAGCATTGTGCGCGGGTGGCGGGAACAGCAGGCAGAAGTGCTTGCAAACCGGCCTTGGAGGCAGCCGGGGAGGTCTTCCAAAGCCCGGAGTGAGCACCACCCCAAAATGCTTTTCTCCCGGGCTTGGGAGCATTGTGCGCAGCTGGCGTGAACAGCGGGATTGAGTGCTTGAAAACCAGCCTTTGGAGGCAGCCGGGGAGGTCTTCCAGCGGGAGAGTGCCAGTTGTTCTCAGAGGCCCCACAGGCCAGGGGCAGGACCCAGCAGTGTCCCTGCCTCTGGCAGCCTTGCCCAGACCTTCCTGGCCTCCGGGGGTACTACCCCACCAAGGGGCAGGCTGCGGGGCCTGGGTCCAGACATGCCCGGGCGCCTCCCCAGGCTCATCCCCGCTGGTGCCTTTCCCCTGGGCCTAGGCCTCGGTTGAGGCCTCCTTGGAGAGGAGGTTGCCGGCAGGGGCTGTCTGCACACTGCAAGGTGCTGGAGCTCAGAGGGCCTCGTCAGAGGGAAAGGACCAGCAAAGGGCTGGATGCCCAAGACCTCTTTGACCCAGCAGCCTCAGGGCAGCAGGGAGAGCAAGAGGCCCAACTTGCCCCTAGGTCGGCTCTACCCCGTCCCACACAGGCAGCCAGCCCAGCAGCAGCCTGGCAGTCTCTGGCTCCCCCGAACTCTCTGCCGGTGTAGGGGGCAGGAACAGACGTGTGCATTTCGTTCTGCCTTGGCCTGGGAGTGTGTTCCCCCTGCCTGTCCCCCAGGCTCAGGGGCAAGGGCCCGGAGAGAGCACCACCCCGAAGCGCTTTTCTCCCGGGCTTGGGAGCATTGTGCGTGCCTGGCGGGAACAGCGGGCGGGAGTGCTTGCAAACCGGCCTTTGGAGGCAGCCGGGGAGGTCTTCCAGCGGGAGAGTGCCGGTTGTGCTCAGACGCCCCACAGGCCAGGGGCAGGACCCAGCAGTGTCCCTGCCCCTGGCAGCCTTGCCCAGACCCTCCTGGCCTCCGGGGGTACTGCCCCACCAAGGGGCAGGCTGCGGGGACTGGGTCCAGACATGGCCGGGCGCCTCCCCAGGCTCATCCCCGCTGGTGCCTTTCCCCTGGGCCTAGGCCTCGGTTGAGGCCTCCTTGGAGAGGAGGTTGCTGGCAGGGGCTGTCTCCACACTGCAAGGTGCTGGAGCTCAGAGGGCCTCGTCAGAGGAAAGGGACCAGCAAGGGGCTGGATGCCCAAGACCTCTTTGGCCCAGCAGCCTCAGGGCAGCAGGGAGAGGAAGAGGCCCAACTTGCCCCTAGGTCGGCTCTGCCCCTTCCCACACAGGCGGCCAGCCCAGCAGCTGCCTGACAGACTCTGGCTCCCCCGAGCTCTCTGCCGGTGCAGGGGTCAGGAACAGACGTGTGCATGTGGTTCTGCGTTGGTCTGGGAGTGTGGACCCACTGCCTCGCCCCCAGGCTCAGGGGCAAGTGCCCCGAGAGAGCACCACCCCGAAGCGCTTTTCTCCCGGGCTTGGGAGAATTGTGCGTGCCTGGCGGGAACAGCGGGCGGGAGTGTTGGCAAACCGGCCTTTGGAGGCAGCCGGGGAAGTTTTCCAGTGGGAGAGGGCCGGTTGTGCTCAGAGGCCCCACAGGCCAGGGGCAGGACCCAGCAGGGCCCCTGCCCCTGGCCAGCCTTGCCCAGACCTTCCTGGCCTCCGGGGGTACTGCCCCACCAAGGGGCAGGCTGCGGGGACTGGGTCCAGACATGCCCGGGCGCCTCCCCAGGCTCATCCCCGCTGGTGCCTTTCCCCTGGGCCTAGGCCTCGGTTGAGGCCTCCTTGGAGAGGAGGTTGCTGGCAGGGGCTGTCTCCACACTGCAAGGTGCTGGAGCTCAGAGGGCCTCGTCAGAGGGAAGGGACAAGCAAGGGGCTGGATGCCCAAGATCTCTTTGGCCCAGCAGCCTCAGGGCAGCAGGGAGAGCAAGAGGCCCAACTTGCCCCTAGGTCGGCTCTGCCCCTTCCCACACAGGCGGCCAGCCCAGCAGCTGCCTGACAGACTCTGGCTCCCCCGAGCTCTCTGCCGGTGCATGGGGCAGGAACAGACGTGTGCATGTCGTTCTGCCTTGGCCTGGGAGTGTGGACCCCCTGCCTGGCCCCCAGGCTCAGGGGAAAGGGCCCGGAGAGAGCACCACCCCGAGGCGATTTTCTCCCGGGCTTGGGAGCGTTGTGCGCCCTTGGTTGGAACAGTGGGCGGGAGCGCTTGCAAACCGGCCTTTGGAGGCAGCCGGGGAGGTCTTCCAGTGGGAGAGGGCCGGTTGTGCTCAGAGGCCCCACAGGCCAGGGGCAGGACGCAGCAGGGCCCCTGCCCCTGGCCAGCCTTGCCCAGACCTTCCTGGCCTCCGGGGGTACTGCCCCACCAAGGGGCAGGCTGCGGGGACTGGGTCCAGACATGCTCGGGCGCCTCCCCTTGCTCATCCCCGCTGGTGCCTTTCCCCTGGGCCTAGGCCTCGGTTGAGGCCTCCTTGGAGAGGAGGTTGCTGGCAGGGGCTGTCTCCACACTGCAAGGTGCTGGAGCTCAGAGGGCCTCGTCAGAGGGAAGGGACCAGTAAGGGGCTGGATGCCCAAGACGTCTTTGGGCCAGCAGCCTCAGGGAAGCAGGGAGAGCAAGAGGCCCAACTTGCCCCTAGGGCGGCTCTGCCCCTTCCCACACAGGCGGCCAGCCCAGTAGCTGCCTGCCAGACTCTGGCTCCCCCAAGCTCTCTGCCGGTGCAGGGGACAGGAACAGACGTGGGCATGTGGTTCTGCCTTGGCCAGGGAGTGTGTTCCCCGTGCCTTGCCCCCAGGCTCAGGGGCAAGGGCCCGGAGAGAGAACCACCCCAATGCGCTTTTCTCCCGGGCTTGGGAGCATTGTGCGAGCCTGGCGTGAACAGCGGGCGGGAGTGTTTGCAAACAGGACTTTGGAGGCAGCCGGGGAGGTCTTCCAGTGGGAGAGGGCCGGTTGTGCTCAGAGGCCTCACAGGCCAGGGGCAGGACCCAGCAGGGCCCCTGACCCTGGCCAGCCTTGCCCAGACCTTCCTGGCCTCCGGGGGTACTGCCCCACCAAGGGGCAGGCTGCGGGGACTGGGTCCAGACATGCCCGGGCGCCTCCCCAGGCTCATCCCCGCTGGTGCCTTTCCCCTGGGCCTAGGCCTCGGTTGAGGCCTCCTTGGAGAGGAGGTTGCTGGCAGGGGCTGTCTCCACACTGCAAGGTGCTGGAGATCAGAGGGCCTCGTCAGAGGGAAGGGACCAGCAAAGGGCTGGATGCCCAAGACCTCTTTGACCCAGCAGCCTCAGGGCAGCAGGGAGAGCAAGAGGCCCAACTTGCCCCTAGGTCGGCTCTGCCCCGTCCCACACAGGCGGCCAGCCCAGCAGCAGCCTGGCAGTCTCTGGCTCCCCCGAGCTCTCTGCCGGTGTAGGGGGCAGGAACAGACGTGTGCATGTCGTTCTGCCTTGGCCTGGGAGTGTGTTCCCCCTGCCTGGCCCCCAGGCTCAGGGGCAAGGGCCCGGTGAGAGCACCACCCCGAAGCGCTTTTCTCCCGGGCTTGGGAGCATTGTGCGTGCCTGGCGGGAACAGCGGGCGGGAGTGCTTGCAAACCGGCCTTTCGAGGCAGACGGGGAGGTCTTCCAGCGGGAGAGTGCCGGTTGTGCTCAGACGCCCCACAGGCCAGGGGCAGGACCCAGCAGGTCCCCTGCCCCTGGCCAGCCTTGCCCAGACCTTCCTGGCCTCCGGGGGTACTGCCCCACCAAGGGGCAGGCTGCGGGGACTGGGTCCAGACATGCCTGGGCGCCTCCCCAGGCTCATCCCCGCTGGTGCCTTTCCCCTGGGCATAGGCCTCGGTTGATGCCTCCTTGGAGAGGAGGTTGCTGGCAGGGGCTGTCTCCACACTGCAAGGTGCTGGAGCTCAGAGGGCCTCGTCAGCGGGAAGGGACCAGCAAGGGGCTGGATGCCCAAGACCTCTTTGGCCCAGCAGCCTCAGGGCAGCAGGGAGAGCAAGAGGCCCAACTTGCCCCTAGGTCGGCTCTGCCCGGTCCCAAACAGACAGCCAGCTCAGCAGCAGCCTGGCAGTCTCTGGCTCCCCCGAGCTCTCTGCCGGTGTAGGGGGCAGGAACAGACGTGTGCATGTCGTTCTGCCTTGGCCTGGGAGTGTGTTCCAACTGCTTGGCCCCCAGGCTCAGGGGCAAGGGCCCGGAGAGAGCACCACCCCGAAGCGCTTTTCTCCCGGGCTTGGGAGCATTGTGCCTGCCTGGCGGGAACAGCGGGCGGGAGTGCTTGCAAACCGGCCTTTGGAGGCAGACGGGGAGGTCTTCCAGCGGGAGAGTGCCGGTTGTGCTCAGACGCCCCACAGGCCAGGGTCAGGACCCAGCAGTGTCCCTGCCCCTGGCAGCCTTGCCCAGACCCTCCTGGCCTCCGGGGTTACTACCCCACCAAGGGGCAGGCTGCGGGGACTGGGTCCAGACATGCCCGGGCGCCTCCCCAGGCTCATCCCCGCTGGTGCCTTTCCCCTGGGCCTAGGCCTCGGTTGAGGCCTCCTTGGAGAGGAGGTTGCTGGCAGGGGCTGTCTCCACACTGCAAGGTGCTGGAGCTCAGAGGGCCTCGTCAGCGGGAAGGGACCAGCAAGGGGCTGGATGCCCAAGACCTCTTTGGCCCAGCAGCCTCAGGGCAGCAGGGAGAGGAAGAGGCCCAACTTGCCCCTAGGTCGGCTCTGCCCCTTCCCACACAGGCAGCTAACCCAGCAGCTGCCTGACAGACTCTGGCTCCCCCGAGCTCTCTGCCGGTGCAGGGGTCAGGAACAGACGTGTGCATGTGGTTCTGCCTCGGTCTGGGAGTGTGGACCCACTGCCTGGACCCCAGGCTCAGGGGCAAGGGCCCGGAGAGAGCAACACCCCGAAGCGCTTTTCTCCCGGGCTTGGGAGCATTATGCGTGCCTGGCGGGAACAGCGGGCGGGAGTGTTGGCAAACCGGCCTTTGGAGGCAGCCGGGGAGGTCTTCCAGTGGGAGAGGGCCGGTTGTGCTCAGAGGCCCCACAGGCCAGGGGCAGGACCCAGCAGGGACCCTGCCCCTGGCCAGCCTTGCCCAGACCTTCCTGGCCTCCGGGGGTACTGCCCCACCAAGGGGCAGGCTGCGGGGACAGGGTCCAGACATGCCCGGGCGCCTCCCCTGGATCAACCCCGCTGGTGCCTTTTCCCTGGGCCTAGGCCTCAGTTGAGGCCTCCTTGGAGAGGAGATTGCTGGCAGGTGCAGGCTCCACACTGCAAGGTGCTGGAGCTCAGAGGGCCTCGTCAGAGGGAAGGGACCAGTTAGGGGCTGGATGCCCAAGACCTCTTTGGCCCAGCAGCCTCAGGGCAGCAGGGAGAGCAAGAGGCCCAACTTGCCCCTAGGTCGGCTCTGCCCCTTCCCACACAGGCGGCCAGCCCAGCACCTGCCTGAGAGACTCTGGCTCCCCCGAGCTCTCTGCCGGTGCAGGGGACAGGAAGAGACGTGTGCATGTGGTTCTGCCTTGGTCTGGGAGTGTGTTCCCCCTGCCTTGCCCACAGGCTCAGGGGCAAGGGCCCGGAGAGAGCACCACCCTGAAGCGCTTTTCTCCTGGGCTTGGGAGCATTGTGCGTGCCTGGCGGGAACAGCGGGCAGGAGTGTTGGTAAACTGGCCTTTGGAGGCAGCCGGGGAGGTCTTCCAGCGGGAGAGGCCCGGTTGTGCTCAGAGGCCCTACAGGCCAGGGGCAGGACCCAGCAGGGCCCCTGCCCCTGGCCAGCCTTGCCCAGACCTTCCTGGCCTCCGGGGGTACTGCCCCACCAAGGGGCAGGCTGCGGGGACTGGGTCCAGACATGGCCGTGCGCCTCCACTGGTTCATCCCCGCTGGTGTCTTTCCCCTAGGCCTAGGCCTCGGTTGAGGCCTCCTTGGAGAGGAGGTTCCTGGCAGGGGCTGTCTCCACACTGCAAGGTGCTGGAGCTCAGAGGGCCTCATCAGAGGGAATGGACCCACAAGGGGCTGGATGCCCAAGACCTCTTTGGCCCAGCAGCCTCAGGGCAGCAGGGAGAGCAAGAGGCCCAACTTGCCCCTAGTTCGGCTCGGCCCCTTTCCACACAGGCCGCCAGCCCAGCAGCTGCCTGGCATACTCTGGCTCCCTCGAGCTCTCTGCCGGTGCAGGGACCAGGAACAGACGTGTGCATGTGGTTCTGCCTTGGCCTGGGAGTGTGTTCCCCCTGCATTGCCCCCAGGCTCAGGGGCAAGGGCCCGGTGAGAGCACCACCCCGAAGCGCTTTTTCCCCGGGCTTGGGAGCATTGTGCGTGCCTGGCGGGAACAGCGGGCGCGAGTGTTGGCAAATCGGCCTTTGGAGGCAGCCGGGGAGGTCTTCCAGCGGGAGAGGGCCGCTCATGCTCAGAGGCCCCACAGGCCAGGGGCAGGACCCAGCAGGGCCCCTGCCCCAGGCCAGCCTTGCCCAGACCTTCCTGGCCTCCGGGGGTACTGCCCCACCAAGGGGCAGGCTGCGGGGACTGGGTCCAGACATTCCCGGGCGCCTCCCCAGGTTCATCCCCGCTGGTGCCTTTCCCTGGGACTAGGCCTCGGTTGAGGCCTCCTTGGAGAGGAGGTTGCTGGCAGGGGCTGTCTCCACACTGCAAGGTGCTGGAGCTCAGAGGGCCTCCTCAGATGGAAGGGACCAGCAAGGGGCTGGATGTCCAAGACCTCTTTGGCCCAGCAGCCTCAGGGCAGCAGGGAGAGCAAGAGGCCCAACTTGCCCCTAGGTCGGCTCTGCCCGGTCCCAAACAGGCAGCCAGCCCAGCAGCAGCCTGGCAGTCTCTGGCTCCCCCGAGCTCTCTGCCGGTGGAGGGGGCAGGAACAGACGTGTGCATGTGGTTCTGCCTTGGCCTGGGACTGTGGATCCCCTGCCTGGCCCCCAGGCTCAGGGGCAGGGGCCCGGAGAGACCACCACCCCGAAGCGCTTTTCTCACGGTCTTGGGAGCATTGTGCGCGGCTGGCGGGAACAGCGGGCATGAGTGCTTGCAAACTGTCCTTTGGAGGCAGCCGGGGAGGTCTTCCAAGGGCCCGGACTGATCACCACCCCAAAATGCTTTTCTCCCGGGCTTGGGAGCATTGTGCGCGGCTGTCAGGAACAGCGGACATGAGTGCTTGCAAACCGGCCTTTGGAGGCAGCCCGGGAGGTCTTCCAAGGGCCTGTAGAGAGCACCACCCCGAAGCGCTTCTCTCCCGGGCTTGGGAGTATTGTGCGCGGGTGGCGGGAACAGCAGGCAGGAGTGCTTGAAAACCGGCCTTTGCAGGCAGCCGGGGAGGTCTTCCAGGGCCCGGTGTGAGCACCACCCCAAAAAGCTTTTCTCCCGGGCTTGGGAGCATTGTGCGCGGCTGGTGGGAACAGCGGGCATGAGTGCTTGCAAACTGGCCACTGGAGGCAGCCGGGGAGGTCTTCCAAGGGCCCGGAGTGAGCACCACCCCAAAATGCTTCTCTCCCGGGCTTGGGAGCATTGTGCGTGGCTGGCGGGAACAGCAGGAAGGAGTCCTTGCAAACCGGCCTTTGGAGGCAGCCGGGGAGGTCTTCCAAGGGCCTGTAGAGAGCACCACCCCGAAGCGCTTTTCTCCCGCGCTTGGGAGCATTCTGCGCGGGTGGCGGGAACAGCAGGCAGGACTGCTTGAAAACCGTCCTTTGGAGGCAGCCGGGGAGGTCTTCCAGGGCCCGGTGTGAGCACCACCCCAAAATGCTTTTCTCCCGGGCTTGGGAGCATTGTGCGCGGATGGCGGGAACAGCAGGAAGGAGTCCTTGCAAACCGGCCTTTGGAGGCAGCCGGGGAGGTCTTCCAAGGGCCTGTAGAGAGCACCACCCCGAAGCGCTTTTCTCCCGGGCTTGGGAGCATTGTGCGCGGGTGGCGGGAACAGCAGGCAGGAGTGCTTGAAAACCGTCCTTTGGAGGCAGCCGGGGAGGTCTTCCAGGGCCCGGTGTGAGCACCACCCCAAAATGCTTTTCTCCCGGGCTTGGGAGCATTGTGCGCGGATGGCGGGAACAGCGAGTCGGAGTGCTTCCAAACCGGCCTTTGGGGGCACCCCGGGAGGTCTTCCATGGGCACGGAGAGAACACCACCCCGAAGCGCTTTTCTCCGGGGTTTTGGAGGATTGTGCGTGGCTGGCGGGAACAGCGAGTGGGAGTGCTTGCAAACCGGCCTTTGGGGGCAGCCAGGGAGGTCCTCCATTGGCACGGAGAGAACACCACCCCGAAGCGCTTTTCTCCCGGTCTTGGGAGCATTGTGCGAGGCTGGCGGGAACAGCGGGCGGGAGTGCTTGCAAACCGGCCTTTGGAGGCAGCTTGGGAGGTCTTCCAAGGGCCCGGAGAGAGCACCATCCCGAAGCACTTTTCTCACGGAATTGGGAGCATTGTTCGCGGCTGTCAGGAACAGAGGACATGAGTGCTTGCAAACCGGCCTTTAGAGGCAGCCGGGGAGTCTTCCAAGGGCCCGGAGAGAGACCACCCCAAAATGCTTTTCTCCCGGGCTTGGGAGCATTGTGTGCGGCTGGCGGGTCAGCGGGAGGGAGTTCTCGAAAACCAGCCTTTGGAGGCAGCCGGGGAGGTCTTCCAAGGGCCGGGAGAGAGCACCACCCCGAAGCGCTTTTCTCCCGGGCTTGGGAGCATTGTGCGCGGCTGGCGGGAACAGCGGGATTGAGTGCTTGCAAACCGGCCTTTGGAGGCAGCCGGGGAGGTCTTCCAAGGGCCGGGAGAGAGCACCACCCCGAAGCGCTTTTCTCCTAGGCTTGGGAGCATTGTGCGCGGCTGGCGGGAACAGCGGGCATGAGTGCTTGCAAACCGGCCTTTGGAGACAAACGGGGAGGTCTTCCAAGGGCCCGTAGAGAGCACCACCCCGAAGCGCTTTTCTCCCGTGATTGGGAGCATTGTGTGCGGCTGGCGGGACAGCGGGAGGGAGTACTTGAAATCCAGCCTTTGGAGGCAGCCGGGGAGGTCTTCCAAGGGCCGGGAGAGAGCACCACCCTGAAGGGCTTTTCTCCTGGGCTTGGAGCATTTGCACGGATGGCGGGAACAGCGAGTGGGAGTGCTTGCAAACCGGCATTTGGGGGCAGCCCGGGAGGTCTTTCTTGGGCCCAGAGAGAACACCACCCCGAAACGCTTTTCTCCCGGGCTTGGGAGCATTGTGCGCGGGTGGCGGGAACAGCAGGCAGAAGTGCTTGCAAACCGGCCTTGGAGGCAGCCGGGGAGGTCTTCCAAAGCCCGGAGTGAGCACCACCCCAAAATGCTTTTCTCCCGGGCTTGGGAGCATTGTGCGCAGCTGGCGTGAACAGCGGGATTGAGTGCTTGCAAACCAGCCTTTGGAGGCAGCCGGGGAGGTCTTCCAGCGGGAGAGTGCCAGTTGTTCTCAGAGGCCCCACAGGCCAGGGGCAGGACCCAGCAGTGTCCCTGCCTCTGGCAGCCTTGCCCAGACCTTCCTGGCCTCCGGGGGTACTACCCCACCAAGGGGCAGGCTGCGGGGCCTGGGTCCAGACATGCCCGGGCGCCTCCCCAGGCTCATCCCCGCTGGTGCCTTTCCCCTGGGCCGAGGCCTCGGTTGAGGCCTCCTTGGAGAGGAGGTTGCCGGCAGGGGCTGTCTGCACACTGCAAGGTGCTGGAGCTCAGAGGGCCTCGTCAGAGGGAAAGGACCAGCAAAGGGCTGGATGCCCAAGACCTCTTTGACCCAGCAGCCTCAGGGCAGCAGGGAGAGCAAGAGGCCCAACTTGCCCCTAGGTCGGCTCTACCCCGTCCCACACAGGCAGCCAGCCCAGCAGCAGCCTGGCAGTCTCTGGCTCCCCCGAACTCTCTGCCGGTGTAGGGGGCAGGAACAGACGTGTGCATTTCGTTCTGCCTTGGCCTGGGAGTGTGTTCCCCCTGCCTGTCCCCCAGGCTCAGGGGCAAGGGCCCGGAGAGAGCACCACCCCGAAGCGCTTTTCTCCCGGGCTTGGGAGCATTGTGCGTGCCTGGCGGGAACAGCGGGCGGGAGTGCTTGCAAACCGGCCTTTGGAGGCAGCCGGGGAGGTCTTCCAGCGGGAGAGTGCCGGTTGTGCTCAGACGCCCCACAGGCCAGGGGCAGGACCCAGCAGTGTCCCTGCCCCTGGCAGCCTTGCCCAGACCCTCCTGGCCTCCGGGGGTACTGCCCCACCAAGGGGCAGGCTGCGGGGACTGGGTCCAGACATGGCCGGGCGCCTCCCCAGGCTCATCCCCGCTGGTGCCTTTCCCCTGGGCCTAGGCCTCGGTTGAGGCCTCCTTGGAGAGGAGGTTGCTGGCAGGGGCTGTCTCCACACTGCAAGGTGCTGGAGCTCAGAGGGCCTCGTCAGAGGAAAGGGACCAGCAAGGGGCTGGATGCCCAAGACCTCTTTGGCCCAGCAGCCTCAGGGCAGCAGGGAGAGGAAGAGGCCCAACTTGCCCCTAGGTCGGCTCTGCCCCTTCCCACACAGGCGGCCAGCCCAGCAGCTGCCTGACAGACTCTGGCTCCCCTGAGCTCTCTGCCGGTGCAGGGGTCAGGAACAGACGTGTGCATGTGGTTCTGCGTTGGTCTGGGAGTGTGGACCCACTGCCTCGCCCCCAGGCTCAGGGGCAAGTGCCCCGAGAGAGCACCACCCCGAAGCGCTTTTCTCCCGGGCTTGGGAGAATTGTGCGTGCCTGGCGGGAACAGCGGGCGGGAGTGTTGGCAAACCGGCCTTTGGAGGCAGCCGGGGAAGTTTTCCAGTGGGAGAGGGCCGGTTGTGCTCAGAGGCCCCACAGGCCAGGGGCAGGACCCAGCAGGGCCCCTGCCCCTGGCCAGCCTTGCCCAGACCTTCCTGGCCTCCGGGGGTACTGCCCCACCAAGGGGCAGGCTGCGGGGACTGGGTCCAGACATGCCCGGGCGCCTCCCCAGGCTCATCCCCGCTGGTGCCTTTCCCCTGGGCCTAGGCCTCGGTTGAGGCCTCCTTGGAGAGGAGGTTGCTGGCAGGGGCTGTCTCCACACTGCAAGGTGCTGGAGCTCAGAGGGCCTCGTCAGAGGGAAGGGACAAGCAAGGGGCTGGATGCCCAAGATCTCTTTGGCCCAGCAGCCTCAGGGCAGCAGGGAGAGCAAGAGGCCCAACTTGCCCCTAGGTCGGCTCTGCCCCTTCCCACACAGGCGGCCAGCCCAGCAGCTGCCTGACAGACTCTGGCTCCCCCGAGCTCTCTGCCGGTGCATGGGGCAGGAACAGACGTGTGCATGTCGTTCTGCCTTGGCCTGGGAGTGTGGACCCCCTGCCTGGCCCCCAGGCTCAGGGGAAAGGGCCCGGAGAGAGCACCACCCCGAGGCGATTTTCTCCCGGGCTTGGGAGCGTTGTGCGCCCTTGGTTGGAACAGTGGGCGGGAGTGCTTGCAAACCGGCCTTTGGAGGCACCCGGGGACGTCTTCCAGTGGGAGAGGGCCGGTTGTGCTCAGAGGCCCCACAGGCCAGGGGCAGGACCCAGCAGGTCCCCTGCCCCTGGCCAGCCTTTCCCAGACCTTCCTCGCCTCCGGGGGTACTGCCCCACCAAGGGGCAGGCTGCGGGGACTGGGTCCATACATGCCCGGGCGCCTCCCCAGGCTCATCCCCGCTGGTGCCTTTCCCCTGTGCCTAGGCCTCGGTTTAGGCCTCCTTGGAGAGGAGGTTGCTGGCAGGGGCTGTCTCCACACTGCAAGGTGCTGGAGCTCAGAGGGCCTCGTCAGAGGGAAGGGACCAGCAAGGGGTTGGATGCCCAAGACCTCTTTGGCCCAGCAGCCTCAGGGCAGCAGGGAGGGCAAGAGGCCCAACTTGCCCCTAGGTCGGCTCTGCCCCTTCCCACACAGGCGGCCAGCCCAGCAGCTGCCTGACAGACTCTGGCTCCCCCGAGCTCTCTGCCGGTGCAGGGGGCAGGAACAGACGTGTGCATGTGGTTCTGCCTTGGCCTGGGATTGTGGATCCCCTGCCTGGCCCCCAGGCTCAGGGGCAGGGGCCCGGAGAGACCACCACCCCGAAGCGCTTTTCTCCGGGGTTTTGGAACATTGTGTGTGCCTGGCGGGAACAGCGAGTGGGAATACTTGCAAACCGGCCTTTGGGGGCAGCCAGGGAGGTCCTCCATTGGCACGGAGAGAACACCACCCCGAAGCGCTTTTCTCCCGGTCTTGGGAGCATTGTGCGAGGCTGGCGGGAACAGCGGGCATGAGTGCTTGCAAACTGTCCTTTGGAGGCAGCCGGGGAGGTCTTCCAAGGGCCTGTAGAGAGCACCACCCCGAAGCGCTTTTCTCCCGGGCTTGGGAGCATTGTGCGCGGGTGGCGGGAACAGCAGGCAGGAGTGCTTGAAAACCGTCCTTTGGAGGCAGCCGGGGAGGTCTTCCAGGGCCCGGTGTGAGCACCACCCCAAAATGCTTTTCTCCCGGGCTTGGGAGCATTGTGCTCGGATGGCGGGAACAGCGAGTGGGAGTGCTTGCAAACCGGCCTTTGGGGGCAGCCAGGGAGGTCCTCCATTGGCACGGAGAGAACACCACCCCGAAGCGCTTTTCTCCCGGTCTTGGGAGCATTGTGCGAGGCTGGCGGGAACAGCGGGCGGGAGTGCTTGCAAACCGGCCTTTGGAGGCAGCTTGGGAGGTCTTCCAAGGGCCCGGAGAGAGCACCATCCCGAAGCACTTTTCTCACGGAATTGGGAGCATTGTTCGCGGCTGTCAGGAACAGAGGACATGAGTGCTTGCAAACCGGCCTTTAGAGGTAGCCGGGGAGTCTTCCAAGGGCCCGGAGAGAGACCACCTCAAAATGCTTTTCTCCCGGGCTTGGGAGCATTGTGTGCGGCTTGCGGGTCAGCGGGAGGGAGTTCTTGAAAACCAGCCTTTGGAGGCAGCCGGGGAGGTCTTCCAAGGGCCAGGAGAGAGCACCACCCCGAAGCGCTTTTCTCCCGGGCTTGGGAGCATTGTGTGCGGCTGGCGGGAACAGCGGGCGGGAGTGCTTGCAAACCGGCCTTTGGAGGCAGCCGGGGAGGTCGTCCAAGGGCCGGGAGAGAGCACCACCCCGAAGCGCTTTTCTCCTAGGCTTGGGAGCATTGTGCGCGGCTGGTGGGAACAGCGGGCATGAGTGCTTGCAAACCGGCCTTTGGAGACAAACGGGGAGGTCTTCCAAGGGCCTGTAGAGAGCACCACCCCGAAGCGCTTTTCTCCCGGGCTTGGGAGCATTGTGCGCAGGTGGGGGGAACAGCAGCAGGAGTGCTTGAAAACTGGCCTTTGGAGGCAGCCGGGGAGGTCTTCCAGGGCCCGGTGTGAGCACCACCCCAAAAAGCTTTTCTCCCGGGCTTGGGAGCATTGTGCGCGGCTGGTGGGAACAGCGGACATGAGTGCTTGCAAACTGGCCATTGGAGGCAGCCGGGGAGGTCTTCCAGTGTGAGAGGGCCGGTTGTGCTCAGAGGCCCCACAGGCCAGGGGCAGGACCCAGCAGGGACCCTGCCCCTGGCCAGCCTTGCCCAGACCTTCCTGGCCTCCGGGGGTACTGCCCCACCAAGGGGCAGGCTGCGGGCCTGGGTCCAGTCATGCCCGGGCGCCTCCCCAGGCTCATCCCCGCTGGTGCCTTTCCCCTGGGCCTAGGCCTCGGTTGAGGCCTCCTTGGAGAGGAGGTTGCTGGCAGGGGCTGTCTCCACACTGCAAGGTGCTGGAGCTCAGAGGGCCTCGTCAGCGGGAAGGGACCAGCAAGGGGCTGGATGCCCAAGACCTCTTTGGCCCAGCAGCCTCAGGGCAGCAGGGAGAGCAAGAGGCCCAACTTGCCCCTAGGTCGGCTCTGCCCCTTCCCACACAGGCAGCCAACCCAGCAGCTGCCTGACAGACTCTGGCTCCCCCGAGCTCTCTGCCGGTGCAGGGGTCAGGAACAGACGTGTGCATGTGGTTCTGCCTTGGTCTGGGAGTGTGGACCCACTGCCTGGACCCCAGGCTCAGGGGCAAGGGCCCGGAGAGAGCAACACCCCGAAGCGCTTTTCTCCTGGCCTTGGGAGCGTTGTGCGTGCCTGGCGGGAACAGCGGGCGGGAGTGTTGGCAAACCCGCCTTTGAAGGCAGCCGGGGAGGTCTTCCAGTGGGAGAGGGCCGGTTGTGCTCAGAGGCCCCACAGGCCAGGGGCAGGACCCAGCAGGGCCCCTGCCCCTGGCCAGCCTTGCCCAGACCTTCCTGGCCTCCGGGGGTACTGTCCCACCAAGGGGCAGGCTGCGGGGCCTGGGTCCAGACATGCCCGGGCGCCTCCCCAGGCTCATCCCCGCTGGTGCCTTTCCCCTGGGCCTAGGCCTCGGTTGAGGCCTCCTTGGAGAGGAGGTTGCTGGCAGGGTCTGTCTCCACACTGCAAGGTGCTGGAGCTCAGAGGGCCTCGTCAGAGGGAAGGGACCAGCAAGGGGCTGGATGCCCAAGACCTCTTTGGCACAGCAGCCTCAGGGCAGCAGGGAGAGCAAGAGGCCCAACTTGCCCCTAGGTCGGCTCTGCCCCTTCCCACACAGGCGGCCAGCCCAGCAGCTGCCTGACAGACTCTGGCTCCCCCCAGCTCTCTGCCGGTGGAGGGGGCAGGAACAGACGTGTGCATGTTGTTGTGCCTTGGCCTGGGACTGTGGATCCCCTGCCTGGCCCCCAGGCTCAGGGGCAAGGGCCCGAAGAGACCACCACCCCGAAGCGCTTTTCTCCCGGGCTTGGGAGCATTGTGCGCGCCTGGCAGGAACAGTGGGCGGGAGTGCTTGCAAACCGGCCTTTGGAGGCAGCCGTGGAGGTCTTCCAGTGGGAGAGGGCCGGTTGTGCTCAGAGGCCCCACAGGCCAGGGGCAGGACCCAGCAGGTCCCCTGCCCCTGGCCAGCCTTTCCCAGACCTTCCTGGCCTCCGGGGGTACTGCCCCACCAAGGGGCAGGCTGCGGGGACTCGGTCCAGACATGCCCGGGCGCCTCCCCAGGCTCATCCCCGCTGGTGCCTTTCCCCTGGTCCTAGGTCTCGGTTGAGGCCTCCTTGGAGAGGAGGTTGCTGGCAGGGGCTGTCTCCACACTGCAAGGTGCTGGAGCTCAGAGGGCCTCGTCAGAGGGAAGGGACAAGCAAAGGGCTGGATGCCCAAGACCTCTTTGGCCCAGCAGCCTCAGGGCAGCAGGGAGAGCAAGAGGCCCAACTTGCCCCTAGGTCGGCTCTGCCCCTTCCCACAAAGGCGGCCAGCCCAGCAGCTGCCTGACAGACTCTGGCTCCCCCGAGCTCTCTGCCGGTGCAGGGGTCAGGAACAGACGTGTGCATGTGGTTCTGCCTTGCCCTGGGAGTGTGGACCCCCTGCCTGGCCCCCAGGCTCAGGGGCAAGGGCCCGGAGAGAGCACCACCCCGAAGCGCTTTTCTCCCGGGCTTGGGAGCATTGTGCGCGCTTGGTGGGAACAGTGGGCGGGAGTGCGTGCAAAACGGCCTTTGGAGGCAGCCGGGGAGGTCTTCCAGTGGGAGAGGGCCGGTTGTGCTCGGAGGCCCCAAAGGCCAGGGGCAGGACCCAGCAGGTCCCCTGCCCCTGGTCAGCCTTGCCCAGACCTTCCTGGCCTCCAGGGGTACTGCGCCACCAAGGGGCAGGCTGCGGGGACTGGGTCCAGACATGCCCGGGCGCCTCCCCAGGCTCATCCCCGCTGGTGCCTTTCCCCTGGGCCTAGGCCTCGGTTGAGGCCTCCTTGGAGAGGAGATTGCTGGCAGGTGCTGTCTCCACACTGCAAGGTGCAGGAGCTCAGAGGGCCTCGTCAGAGGGAAGGGACCAGCAAAGGGCTGGATGCCCAAGACGTCTTTGGCCCAGCAGCCTCAGGGCAGCAGGGAGAGCAAGAGGCCCAACTTGCCCCTAGGTCGGCTCTGCCCCTTCCCACACAGGCGGCCAGCCCAGCACCTGCCTGAGAGACTCTGGCTCCCCCGAGCTCTCTGCCGGTGTAGGGGGCAGGAACAGACATGTTCATGTCGTTCTGTCTTGGCCTGGGAGTGTGTTCCCCCTGCCTGGCCCGCAGGCTTAGGGGCAAGGGCCCGGAGAGAGCACCACCCCGAAGCGCTTTTCTCCCGGGCTTGGGAGCATTGTGCGTGCCTGGCGGGAAAAGCGGGCGGGAGTGCTTGCAAACCGGCCTTTGGAGGCAGACGGGGAGGTCTTCCAGCGGGAGAGTGCCGGTTGTGCTCAGAGGCCCCACAGGCCAGGGGCAGGACCCAGCGCTGTCCCTGCCCCTGGCAGCCTTGCACAGACCTTCCTGGCCTCCGGGGGTACTGCCCCACCAAGGGGCAGGCTGCGGGGACTGGGTCCAGACATGCCCGGGCGCCTCCCCTGGCTCATCCCCGCTGGTGCCTTTCCCCTGGGCCTAGGCCTCGGTTGAGGCCTCCTTGGAGAGGAGGTTGCTGGCAGGGGCTGTCTCCAAACTGCAAGGTGCTGGAGCTCAGAGGGCCTCGTCAGAGGGAAGGGACCAGCAAGGGGCTGGATGCCCAAGACCTCTTTGGCCCAGCAGCCTCAGGGCATCAGGGAGAGGAAGAGGCCCAACTTGCCCCTAGGTCGGCTCTGCCCCTTCCCACACAGGCGGCCAGCCCAGCACCTGCCTGACAGACTCTGGCTCCCCCGAGCTCTCTGCCGGTGCAGGGGTCAGGAAAAGACGTGTGCATGTGGTTCTGCCTTGGTCTGGGAGTGTGGACCCACTGCCTGGCCCCCAGGCTCAGGGGCAAGGGCCCGGAGAGAGCACCACCCCGAAGCGCTTTTCTCCCGGGCTTGGGAGCATTGTGCGAGCCTGGCGTGAACAGCGGGCGGGAGTGTTTGCAAACAGGACTTTGGATGCAGCTGGGGAGGTCTTCCAGTGGGAGAGGGCTGGTTGTGCTCAGAGGCCTCACAGGCCAGGGGCAGGACCCAGCAGGGTCCCTGCCCCTGGCCAGCCTTGCCCAGACCTTCCTGGCCTCCGGGGGTACTGCCCCACCAAGGGGCAGGCTGCGGGGACTGGGTCCAGACATGTCCGTGCGCCTCCCCAGGATCATCCCCGCTGGTGCTTTTCCCCTGGGCGTAGGCCTCGGTTGAGGCCTCTTTGGAGAGGAGGTTGCTGGCAGGGGCTATCTCCACACTGCAAGGTGCTGGAGCTCAGAGGGCCTCGTCAGAGGGAAGGGACCAGCAAAGGGCTGGATGCCCAAGACCTCTTTGACCCAGCAGCCTCAGGGCAGCAGGGAGAGCAAGAGGCCCAACTTGCCCCTAGGTCGGCTCTGCCCCGTCCCACACAGGCAGCCAGCCCAGCAGCAGCCTGGCAGTCTCTGGCTCCCCCGAGCTCTCTGCCGGTGTAGGGGGCAGGAACAGACGTGTGCATGTCGTTCTGCTTTGGCCTGGGAGTGTGTTCCAACTGCCTGGCCCCCAGGCTCAGGGGCAAGAGCCCGGAGAGAGCACCACCCCGAAGCGCTTTTCTCCCGGGCTTGGGAGCATTGTGCACGCCTGCTGGGAACAGTGGGCGGGAGCGCTTGTTAACCGGCCTTTGGAGGCAGCCGGGGAGGTCTTCCAGCGGGAGAGGGCCGGTTGTGCTCAGACGCCCCACAGGCCAGGGGCAGCCCCAGCAGGGCCCCTGCCCCTGGCAGCCTTGCCCAGACCTTCCTGGCCTCCGGGGGTACTGCCCCACCAAGGGGCAGGCTGCGGGGACTGGGTCCAGACATGCCCGTGCGCCTCCACTGGCTCATCCCCGCTGGTGCCTTTCCCCTGGGCCTAGGCCTCGGTTGAGGCCTCCTTGGAGAGGAGGTTGCTGGCAGGGGCTGTCTCCACACTGCAAGGTGCTTGAGCTCAGAGGGCCTCGTCAGAGGGAAGGGACCAGTAAGGGGCTGGATGCCCAAGACCTCTTTGGCCCAGCAGCCTCAGGGCAGCAGGGAGAGCAAGAGGCCCAACTTGCCCCTAGGTCGGCTCTGCCCCTTCCCACACAGGCGGCCAGCCCAGCAGCTGCCTGACAGACTCTGGCTCCCCCGAGCTCTCTGCCGGTGCAGGGGTCAGGAACAGACGTGTGCATGTGGTTCTGCCTTGGTCTGGGAGTGTGGAACCACTGCCTGGCCGCCACACTCAGGGGCAAGGGCCCGGAGAGAGC
This sequence comes from Dama dama, assembly GCF_033118175.1. NCBI lineage: Eukaryota > Metazoa > Chordata > Mammalia > Artiodactyla > Cervidae > Dama > Dama dama. The sequence continues at coordinate 1,070,721 of NW_026870970.1, forward strand.
AACACACCTAAGCGCTTTTCTCCCGGGCTTGGGAGAATTGTGCGTGCCTGGCGAGAACAGCGGGCGGGAGTGTTGGCAAACCGGCCTTTGGAGGCAGCCGGGGAGGTCTTCCAGTGGGAGAGGGCCGGTTGTGCTCAGAGGCCCCACAGGCCAGGGGCAGGACCCAGCAGGGCCCCTGACCCTGGCCAGCCTTGCCCAGACCTTCCTGGCCTCCGGGGGTACTGCCCCACCAAGGGGCAGGCTGCGGGGACTGGGTCCAGTCATGCCCGGGCGCCTCCCCAGGCTCATCCCCGCTGGTGCCTTTCCCCTGGGCCTAGGCCTCGGTTGAGGCCTCCTTGGAGAGGAGGTTGCTGGCCGGGGCTGTCTCCACACTGCAAGGTGCTGGAGCTCAGAGGGCCTCGTCAGAGGGAAGGGACCAGCAAGGGGCTGGATGGCCAAGACCTCTTTGGCCCAGCAGCCTCAGGGCAGCAGGGAGAGCAAGAGGCCCAAATTGCCCCTAGGTCGGCTTTGCCCCTTCCCACACAGGCGGCCAACCCAGCAGCTGCCTGACAGACTCTGGCTCCCCCGAGCTCTGGCCGGTGCAGGGGGCAGATCAGACGTGTGCATGTGGTTCTGCCTTGTCCTGGGAGTGTGGACACCCTGCCTTGCCCCCAGGCTCAGGGGCAAGGGCCCGGAGAGAGCACCACCCTGAAGCGCTTTTCTCCCGGGCTTGGGAGCATTGTGCACGCCTGCTGGGAACAGTGGGCGGGCGCGCTTGCAAACCTGCCTTTGGAGACAGCCGGGGAGGTCTTCCAGTGGGAGAGGGCCGGTTGTGCTCAGAGGCCCCACAGGCCAGGGGCAGGACGCAGCAGGGCCCCTGCCCCTGGCCAGCCTTGCCCAGACCTTCCTGGCCTCCGGGGATACTGCCCCACCAAGGGGCAGGCTGCGGGGCCTGGGTCCAGACATGCCCGTGCGCCTCCCCTGGCTCATCCCCGCTGGTGCCTTTCCCCTGGGCCTAGGCCTCGGTTGAGGCCTCCTTGGAGAGGAGGTTGCTGGCAGGGGCTGTCTCCACCCTGCAAGGTGCTGGAGCTCAGAGGGCCTCGTCAGAGGGAAGGGACCAGTAAGGGGCTGGATGCCCAAGACGTCTTTGGCCCAGCAGCCTCAGGGCAGCAGGGAGAGTAAGAGGCCCAACTTGCCCCTAGGTCGGCTCTGCCCCTTCCCACACAGGCGGCCAACCCAGCAGCTGCCTGCCAGACTCTGGCTCCCCCAAGCTCTCTGCCGGTTCAGGGGACAGGAACAGACGTGGGCATGTGGTTCTGCCTTGGCCAGGGAGTGTGTTCCCCGTGCCTTGCCCCCAGGCTCAGGGGCAAGGGCCCGGAGAGAGAACCACCCCAATGCGCTTTTCTCCCGGGCTTGGGAGCATTGTGCGAGCCTGGCGTGAACAGCGGGCGGGAGTGTTTGCAAACAGGACTTTGGAGGCAGCCGGGGAGGTCTTCCAGTGGGAGAGGGCCGGTTGTGCTCAGAGGCCCCACAGGCCAGGGGCAGGACCCAGCAGGGCCCCTGACCCTGGCCAGCCTTGCCCAGACCTTCCTGGCCTCCGGGGGTACTGCCCCACCAAGGGGCAGGCTGCGGGGACTGGGTCCAGACATGCCCGGGCGCCTCCCCAGGCTCATCCCCGCTGGTGCCTTTCCCCTGGGCCTAGGCCTCGGTTGAGGCCTCCTTGGAGAGGAGGTTGCTGGCAGGGGCTGTCTCCACACTGCAAGGTGCTGGAGATCAGAGGGCCTCGTCAGAGGGAAGGGACCAGCAAAGGGCTGGATGCCCAAGACCTCTTTGACCCAGCAGCCTCAGGGCAGCAGGGAGAGCAAGAGGCCCAACTTGCCCCTAGGTCGGCTCTGCCCCGTCCCACACAGGCGGCCAGCCCAGCAGCAGCCTGGCAGTCTCTGGCTCCCCCGAGCTCTCTGCCGGTGTAGGGGGCAGGAACAGACGTGTGCATGTCGTTCTGCCTTGGCCTGGGAGTGTGTTCCCCCTGCTTGGCCCCCAGGCTCAGGGGCAAGGGCCCGGTGAGAGCACCACCCCGAAGCGCTTTTCTCCCGGGCTTGGGAGCATTGTGCGTGCCTGGCGGGAACAGCGGGCGGGAGTGCTTGCAAACCGGCCTTTCGAGGCAGACGGGGAGGTCTTCCAGCGGGAGAGTGCCGGTTGTGCTCAGACGCCCCACAGGCCAGGGGCAGGACCCAGCAGTGTCCCTGCCCCTGGCAGCCTTGCCCAGACCTTCCTGGCCTCCGGGGGTACTGCCCCACCAAGGGGCAGGCTGCGGGGACTGGGTCCAGACATGCCCGGGCGCCTCCCCAGGCTCATCCCCGCTGGTGCCTTTCCCCTGGGCCTAGGCCTCGGTTGAGGCCTCCTTGGAGAGGAGGTTGCTGGCCGGGGCTGTCTCCACACTGCAAGGTGCTGGAGCTCAGAGGGCCTCGTCAGAGGGAAGGGACCAGCAAGGGGCTGGATGGCCAAGACCTCTTTGGCCCAGCAGCCTCAGGGCAGCAGGGAGAGCAAGAGGCCCAACTTGCCCCTAGGTCGGCTTTGCCCCTTCCCACACAGGCGGCCAACCCAGCAGCTGCCTGACAGACTCTGGCTCCCCCGAGCTCTGGCCGGTGCAGGGGGCAGATCAGACGTGTGCATGTGGTTCTGCCTTGTCCTGGGAGTGTGGACACCCTGCCTTGCCCCCAGGCTCAGGGGCAAGGGCCCGGAGAGAGCACCACCCTGAAGCGCTTTTCTCCCGGGCTTGGGAGCATTGTGCACGCCTGCTGGGAACAGTGGGCGGGCGCGCTTGCAAACCTGCCTTTGGAGACAGCCGGGGAGGTCTTCCAGTGGGAGAGGGCCGGTTGTGCTCAGAGGCCCCACAGGCCAGGGGCAGGACGCAGCAGGGCCCCTGCCCCTGGCCAGCCTTGCCCAGACCTTCCTGGCCTCCGGGGATACTGCCCCACCAAGGGGCAGGCTGCGGGGACTGGGTCCAGACATGCCCGTGCGCCTCCCCTGGCTCATCCCCGCTGGTGCCTTTCCCCTGGGCCTAGGCCTCGGTTGAGGCCTCCTTGGAGAGGAGGTTGCTGGCAGGGGCTGTCTCCACCCTGCAAGGTGCTGGAGCTCAGAGGGCCTCGTCAGAGGGAAGGGACCAGTAAGGGGCTGGATGCCCAAGACGTCTTTGGCCCAGCAGCCTCAGGGCAGCAGGGAGAGTAAGAGGCCCAACTTGCCCCTAGGTCGGCTCTGCCCCTTCCCACACAGGCGGCCAACCCAGCAGCTGCCTGCCAGACTCTGGCTCCCCCAAGCTCTCTGCCGGTTCAGGGGACAGGAACAGACGTGGGCATGTGGTTCTGCCTTGGCCAGGGAGTGTGTTCCCCGTGCCTTGCCCCCAGGCTCAGGGGCAAGGGCCCGGAGAGAGAACCACCCCAATGCGCTTTTCTCCCGGGCTTGGGAGCATTGTGCGAGCCTGGCGTGAACAGCGGGCGGGAGTGTTTGCAAACAGGACTTTGGAGGCAGCCGGGGAGGTCTTCCAGTGGGAGAGGGCCGGTTGTGCTCAGAGGCCCCACAGGCCAGGGGCAGGACCCAGCAGGGCCCCTGACCCTGGCCAGCCTTGCCCAGACCTTCCTGGCCTCCGGGGGTACTGCCCCACCAAGGGGCAGGCTGCGGGGACTGGGTCCAGACATGCCCGGGCGCCTCCCCAGGCTCATCCCCGCTGGTGCCTTTCCCCTGGGCCTAGGCCTCGGTTGAGGCCTCCTTGGAGAGGAGGTTGCTGGCAGGGGCTGTCTCCACACTGCAAGGTGCTGGAGATCAGAGGGCCTCGTCAGAGGGAAGGGACCAGCAAAGGGCTGGATGCCCAAGACCTCTTTGACCCAGCAGCCTCAGGGCAGCAGGGAGAGCAAGAGGCCCAACTTGCCCCTAGGTCGGCTCTGCCCCGTCCCACACAGGCGGCCAGCCCAGCAGCAGCCTGGCAGTCTCTGGCTCCCCCGAGCTCTCTGCCGGTGTAGGGGGCAGGAACAGACGTGTGCATGTCGTTCTGCCTTGGCCTGGGAGTGTGTTCCCCCTGCTTGGCCCCCAGGCTCAGGGGCAAGGGCCCGGTGAGAGCACCACCCCGAAGCGCTTTTCTCCCGGGCTTGGGAGCATTGTGCGTGCCTGGCGGGAACAGCGGGCGGGAGTGCTTGCAAACCGGCCTTTCGAGGCAGACGGGGAGGTCTTCCAGCGGGAGAGTGCCGGTTGTGCTCAGACGCCCCACAGGCCAGGGGCAGGACCCAGCAGTGTCCCTGCCCCTGGCAGCCTTGCCCAGACCTTCCTGGCCTCCGGGGGTACTGCCCCACCAAGGGGCAGGCTGCGGGGACTGGGTCCAGACATGCCCGGGCGCCTCCCCAGGCTCATCCCCGCTGGTGCCTTTCCCCTGGGCCTAGGCCTCGGTTGAGGCCTCCTTGGAGAGGAGGTTGCTGGCAGGGGCTGTCTCCACACTGCAAGGTGCTGGAGATCAGAGGGCCTCGTCAGAGGGAAGGGACCAGCAAAGGGCTGGATGCCCAAGACCTCTTTGACCCAGCAGCCTCAGGGCAGCAGGGAGAGCAAGAGGCCCAACTTGCCCCTAGGTCGGCTCTGCCCCTTCCCACACAGGCGGCCAGCCCAGCAGCTGCCTGACAGACTCTGGCTCTCCCGAGCTCTCTGCCGGTGCAGGGGGCAGATCAGACGTGTGCATGTGGTTCTGCCTTGTCCTGGGAGTGTGGACACCCTGCCTTGCCCCCAGGCTCAGGGGCAAGGGCCCGGAGAGAGCACCACCCTGAAGCGCTTTTCTCCCGGGCTTGGGAGCATTGTGCACGCCTGCTGGGAACAGTGGGCGGGAGCGCTTGCAAACCGGCCTTTGGAGGCAGCCGGGGAGGTCTTCCAGTGGGAGAGGGCCGGTTGTGCTCAGAGGACCCACAGGCCAGGGGCAGGACGCAGCAGGGCCCCTGCCCCTGGCCAGCCTTGCCCAGACCTTCCTGGCCTCCGGGGGTACTGCCCCACCAAGGGGCAGGCTGCGGGGCCTGGGTCCAGACATGCCCGGGCGCCTCCCCAGGCTCATCCCCGCTGGTGCCTTTCCCCTGGGCCTAGGCCTCGGTTGAGGCCTCCTTGGAGAGGAGGTTGCTGGCAGGGGCTGTCTCCACACTGCAAGGTGCTGGAGCTCAGAGGGCCTCGTCAGAGGGAAGGGACCAGTAAGGGGCTGGATGCCCAAGACGTCTTTGGCCCAGCAGCCTCAGGGCAGCAGGGAGAGCAAGAGGCCCAACTTGCCCCTAGTGCGGCTCTGCCCCTTCCCACACAGGCGGCCAACCCAGCAGCTGCCTGACAGACTCTGGCTCCCCCAAGCTCTCTGCCGGTGCAGGGGACAGGAACAGACGTGGGCATGTGGTTCTGCCTTGGCCTGGGAGTGTGTTCCCCCTGCCTTGCCCCCAGGCTCAGGGGCAAGGGCCCGGAGAGAGCACCACCCCAATGCGCTTTTCTCCCGGGCTTGGGAGCATTGTGCGAGCCTGGCGTGAACAGCGGGCCGGAGTGTTTGCAAACAGGACTTTGGAGGCAGCCGTGGAGGTCTACCAGTGGGAGAGGGCCGGTTGTGCTCAGAGGCCTCACAGGCCAGGGGCAGGACCCAGCAGGTCCCCTGCCCCTGGCCAGCCTTGCCCAGACCTTCCTGGCCTCCGGGGGTACTGCCCCACCAAGGGGCAGGCTGCGGGGACTGGGTCCAGACATGCCTGGGCGCCTCCCCAGGCTCATCCCCGCTGGTGCCTTTCCCCTGGGCATAGGCCTCGGTTGATGCCTCCTTGGAGAGGAGGTTGCTGGCAGGGGCTGTCTCCACACTGCAAGGTGCTGGAGCTCAGAGGGCCTCGTCAGCGGGAAGGGACCAGCAAGGGGCTGGATGCCCAAGACCTCTTTGGCCCAGCAGCCTCAGGGCAGCAGGGAGAGCAAGAGGCCCAACTTGCCCCTAGGTCGGCTCTGCCCCTTCCCACACAGGCGGCCAGCCCAGCAGCTGCCTGACAGACTCTGGCTCCCCCGAGCTCTCTGCCGGTGCAGGGGTCAGGAACAGACGTGTGCATGTGGTTCTGCCTTGGTCTGGGAGTGTGGACCCCCTTCCTGGCCCCCAGGCTCAGGGGCAAGGGCCCGGAGAGAGCACCACCCCGAAGCGCTTTTCTCCCGGGCTTGGGAGCATTGTGCGCGCTTGGTGGGAACAGTGGGCGGAGGTGCGTGCAAAACGGCCTTTGGAGGCAGCCGGGGAGGTCTTCCAGTGGGAGAGGGCCGGTTGTGCTCAGAGGCCCCACAGGCCAGGGGCAGGACCCAGCAGGTCCCCTGCCCCTGGTCAGCCTTGCCCAGACCTTCCTGGCCTCCAGGGGTACTGCCCCACCAAGGGGCAGGCTGCGGGGACTGGGTCCAGACATGCCCGGGCGCCTCCCCAGGCTCATCCCCGCTGGTGCCTTTCCCCTGGGCCTAGGCCTCGGTTGAGGCCTCCTTGGAGAGGAGGTTGCTGGCAGGGGCTGTCTCCACACTGCAAGGTGCTGGAGCTCAGAGGGCCTCGTCAGAGGGAAGGGACCAGTTAGGGGCTGGATGCCCAAGACCTCTTTGGCCCAGCAGCCTCAGGGCAGCAGGGAGAGCAAGAGGCCCAACTTGCCCCTAGGTCGGCTCTGCCCCTTCCCACACAGGCGGCCAGCCCAGCACCTGCCTGAGAGACTCTGGCTCCCCCGAGCTCTCTGCCGGTGCAGGGGACAGGAACAGACGTGGGCATGTGGTTCTGCCTTGGCCAGGGAGTTTGTTCCCCTTGCCTTGCCCCCAGGCTCAGGGGCAAGGGCCCGGAGAGAGAACCACCCCAATGCGCTTTTCTCCCGGGCTTGGGAGCATTGTGCGAGCCTGGCGTGAACAGCGGGCGGGAGTGTTTGCAAACAGGACTTTGGAGGCAGCCGGGGAGGTCTTCCAGTGGGAGAGGGCCGGTTGTGCTCAGAGGCCCCACAGGCCAGGGGCAGGACCCAGCAGGGCCCCTGACCCTGGCCAGCCTTGCCCAGACCTTCCTGGCCTCCGGGGGTACTGCCCCACCAAGGGGCAGGCTGCGGGGACTGGGTCCAGACATGCCCGGGTGCCTCCCTAGGCTCATCCCCGCTGGTGCCTTTCCCCTGGGCCTAGGCCTCGGTTGAGGCCTCCTTGGAGAGGAGGTTGCTGGCAGGGGCTGTCTCCACACTGCAAGGTGCTGGAGATCAGAGGGCCTCGTCAGAGGGAAGGGACCAGCAAAGGGCTGGATGCCCAAGACCTCTTTGACCCAGCAGCCTCAGGGCAGCAGGGAGAGCAAGAGGCCCAACTTGCCCCTAGGTCGGCTCTGCCCCGTCCCACACAGGCGGCCAGCCCAGCAGCAGCCTGGCAGTCTCTGGCTCCCCCGAGCTCTCTGCCGGTGTAGGGGGCAGGAACAGACCTGTGCATGTCGTTCTGCCTTGGCCTGGGAGTGTGTTCCCCCTGCCTGGCCCCCAGGCTCAGGGGCAAGGGCCCGGTGAGAGCACCACCCCGAAGCGCTTTTCTCCCGGGCTTGGGAGCATTGTGCGTGCCTGGCGGGAACAGCGTGCGGGAGTGCTGCAAACCGGCCTTTCGAGGCAGACGGGGAGGTCTTACAGCGGGAGAGTGCCGGTTGTGCTCAGACGCCCCACAGGCCAGGGGCAGGACCCAGCAGTGTCCCTGCCCCTGACAGCCTTGCCCAGACCTTCCTGGCCTCCGGGGGTACTGCCCCACCAAGGGGCAGGCTGCGGGGACTGGGTCCAGACATGCCCGGGCGCCTCCCCAGGCTCATCCCCGCTGGTGCCTTTCCCCTGGGCCTAGGCCTCGGTTGAGGCCTCCTTGGAGAGGAGGTTGCTGGCAGGGGCTGTCTCCACACTGCAAGGTGCTGGAGCTCAGAGGGCCTCGTCAGAGGGAAGGGACCAGCAAGGGGCTGGATGCCCAAGACCTCTTTGGCCCAGCAGCCTCAGGGCAGCAGGGAGAGCAAGAGGCCCAACTTGCCCCTAGGTCGGCTCTGCCCCTTCCCACACAGGCGGCCAGCCCAGCAGCTGCCTGACAGACTCTGGCTCCCCCGAGCTCTCTGCCGGTGCAGGGGGCAGATCAGACGTGTGCATGTGGTTCTGCCTTGTCCTGGGAGTGTGGACACCCTGCCTTGCCCCCAGGCTCAGGGGCAAGGGCCCGGAGAGAGCACCACCCTGAAGCGCTTTTCTCCCGGGCTTGGGAGCATTGTGCACGCCTGCTGGGAACAGTGGGCGGGAGCGCTTGCAAACCGGCCTTTGGAGGCAGCCGGGGAGGTCTTCCAGTGGGAGAGGGCCGGTTGTGCTCAGAGGACCCACAGGCCAGGGGCAGGACGCAGCAGGGCCCCTGCCCCTGGCCAGCCTTGCCCAGACCTTCCTGGCCTCCGGGGGTACTGCCCCACCAAGGGGCAGGCTGCGGGGCCTGGGTCCAGACATGCCCGGGCGCCTCCCCAGGCTCATCCCCGCTGGTGCCTTTCCCCTGGGCCTAGGCCTCGGTTGAGGCCTCCTTGGAGAGGAGGTTGCTGGCAGGGGCTGTCTCCACACTGCAAGGTGCTGGAGCTCAGAGGGCCTCGTCAGAGGGAAGGGACCAGTAAGGGGCTGGATGCCCAAGACGTCTTTGGCCCAGCAGCCTCAGGGCAGCAGGGAGAGCAAGAGGCCCAACTTGCCCCTAGGGCGGCTCTGCCCCTTCCCACACAGGCGGCCAACCCAGCAGCTGCCTGACAGACTCTGGCTCCCCCAAGCTCTCTGCCGGTGCAGGGGACAGGAACAGACGTGGGCATGTGGTTCTGCCTTGGCCTGGGAGTGTGTTCCCCCTGCCTTGCCCCCAGGCTCAGGGGCAAGGGCCCGGAGAGAGCACCACCCCAATGCGCTTTTCTCCCGGGCTTGGGAGCATTGTGCGAGCCTGGCGTGAACAGCGGGCGGGAGTGTTTGCAAACAGGACTTTGGAGGCAGCCGTGGAGGTCTACCAGTGGGAGAGGGCCGGTTGTGCTCAGAGGCCTCACAGGCCAGGGGCAGGACCCAGCAGGTCCCCTGCCCCTGGCCAGCCTTGCCCAGACCTTCCTGGCCTCCGGGGGTACTGCCCCACCAAGGGGCAGGCTGCGGGGACTGGGTCCAGACATGCCTGGGCGCCTCCCCAGGCTCATCCCCGCTGGTGCCTTTCCCCTGGGCATAGGCCTCGGTTGATGCCTCCTTGGAGAGGAGGTTGCTGGCAGGGGCTGTCTCCACACTGCAAGGTGCTGGAGCTCAGAGTGCCTCGTCAGAGTGAAGGGACCAGCAAGGGGCTGGATGCCCAAGACCTCTTTGGCCCAGCAGCCTCAGGGCAGCAGGGAGAGCAAGAGGCCCAACTTGCCCCTAGGTCGGCTCTGCCCCTTCCCACACAGGCAGCCAACCCAGCAGCTGCCTGACAGACTCTGGCTCCCCCGAGCTCTCTGCCGGTGCAGGGGTCAGGAACAGACGTGTGCATGTGGTTCTGCCTTGGTCTGGGAGTGTGGACCCCCTTCCTGGCCCCCAGGCTCAGGGGCAAGGGCCCGGAGAGAGCACCACCCCGAAGCGCTTTTCTCCCGGGCTTGGGAGCATTGTGCGCGCTTGGTGGGAACAGTGGGCGGAGGTGCGTGCAAAACGGCCTTTGGAGGCAGCCGGGGAGGTCTTCCAGTGGGAGAGGGCCGGTTGTGCTCAGAGGCCCCACAGGCCAGGGGCAGGACCCAGCAGGGCCCCTGCCCCTGGTCAGCCTTGCCCAGACATTCCTGGCCTCCAGGGGTACTGCCCCACCAAGGGGCAGGCTGCGGGGACTGGGTCCAGACATGCCCGGGCGCCTCCCCAGGCTCATCCCCGCTGGTGCCTTTCCCCTGGGCCTAGGCCTCGGTTGAGGCCTCCTTGGAGAGGAGGTTGCTGGCAGGGGCTGTCTCCACACTGCAAGGTGCTGGAGCTCAGAGGGCCTCGTCAGAGGGAAGGGACCAGTAAGGGGCTGGATGCCCAAGACGTCTTTGGCCCAGCAGCCTCAGGGCAGCAGGGAGAGGAAGAGGCCCAACTTGCCCCTAGGGCGGCTCTGCCCCTTCCCACACAGGCGGCCAACCCAGCAGCTGCCTGACAGACTCTGGCTCCCCCAAGCTCTCTGCCGGTGCAGGGGACAGGAACAGACGTGGGCATGTGGTTCTGCCTTGGCCTGGGAGTGTGTTCCCCCTGCCTTGCCCCCAGGCTCAGGGGCAAGGGCCCGGAGAGAGCACCACCCCAATGCGCTTTTCTCCCGGGCTTGGGAGCATTGTGCGAGCCTGGCGTGAACAGCGGGCGGGAGTGTTTGCAAACAGGACTTTGGAGGCAGCCGTGGAGGTCTACCAGTGGGAGAGGGCCGGTTGTGCTCAGAGGCCTCACAGGCCAGGGGCAGGACCCAGCAGGTCCCCTGCCCCTGGCCAGCCTTGCCCAGACCTTCCTGGCCTCCGGGGGTACTGCCCCACCAAGGGGCAGGCTGCGGGGACTGGGTCCAGACATGCCCGGGCGCCTCCCCAGGCTCATCCCCGCTGGTGCCTTTCCCCTGGGCCTAGGCCTCGGTTGAGGCCTCCTTGGAGAGGAGGTTGCTGGCAGGGGCTGTCTCCACACTGCAAGGTGCTGGAGCTCAGAGGGCCTCGTCAGAGGGAAGGGACCAGTTAGCGGCTGGATGCCCAAGACCTCTTTGGCCCAGCATCCTCAGGGCAGCAGGGAGAGCAAGAGGCCCAACTTGCCCTTAGGTCGGCTCTGCCCCTTCCCACACAGGCGGCCAGCCCAGCACCTGCCTGAGAGACTCTGGCTCCCCCGAGCTCTCTGCCGGTGCAGGGGACAGGAACAGACGTGGGCATGTGGTTCTGCCTTGGCCAGGGAGTGTGTTCCCCGTGCCTTGCCCCCAGGCTCAGTGGCAAGGGCCCGGAGAGAGAACCACCCCAATGCGCTTTTCTCCCGGGCTTGGGAGCATTGTGCGAGCCTGGCGTGAACAGCGGGCGGGAGTGTTTGCAAACAGGACTTTGGAGACAGCCGGGGAGGTCTTCCAGTGGGAGAGGGCCGGTTGTGCTCAGAGGCCCCACAGGCCAGGGGCAGGACCCAGCAGGGCCCCTGACCCTGGCCAGCCTTGCCCAGACCTTCCTGGCCTCCGGGGGTACTGCCCCACCAAGGGGCAGGCTGCGGGGACTGGGTCCAGACATGCCCGGGCGCCTCCCCAGGCTCATCCCCGCTGGTGCCTTTCCCCTGGGCCTAGGCCTCGGTTGAGGCCTCCTTGGAGAGGAGGTTGCTGGCAGGGTCTGTCTCCACACTGCAAGGTGCTGGAGATCAGAGGGCCTCGTCAGAGGGAAGGGACCAGCAAAGGGCTGGATGCCCAAGACCTCTTTGACCCAGCAGCCTCAGGGCAGCAGGGAGAGCAAGAGGCCCAACTTGCCCCTAGGTCGGCTCTGCCCCGTCCCACACAGGCGGCCAGCCCAGCAGCAGCCTGGCAGTCTCTGGCTCCCCCGAGCTCTCTGCCGGTGTAGGGGGCAGGAACAGACCTGTACATGTCGTTCTGCCTTGGCCTGGGAGTGTGTTCCCCCTGCCTGGCCCCCAGGCTCAGGGGCAAGGGCCCGGTGAGAGCACCACCCCGAAGCGCTTTTCTCCCGGGCTTGGGAGCATTGTGCGTGCCTGGCGGGAACAGCGGGCGGGAGTGCTTGCAAACCGGCCTTTCGAGGCAGACGGGGAGGTCTTCCAGCGGGAGAGTGCCGGTTGTGCTCAGACGCCCCACAGGCCAGGGGCAGGACCCAGCAGTGTCCCTGCCCCTGGCAGCCTTGCCCAGACCTTCCTGGCCTCCGGGGGTACTGCCCCACCAAGGGGCAGGCTGCGGGGCCTGGGTCCAGACATGCCCGGGCGCCTCCCCAGGCTCATCCCCGCTGGTGCCTTTCCCCTGGGCCTAGGCCTCGGTTGAGGCCTCCTTGGAGAGGAGGTTGCTGGCAGGGGCTGTCTCCACACTGCAAGGTGCTGGAGCTCAGAGGGCCTCGTCAGAGGGAAGGGACCAGTAAGGGGCTGGATGCCCAAGACGTCTTTGGCCCAGCAGCCTCAGGGCAGCAGGGAGAGCAAGAGGCCCAACTTGCCCCTAGGGCGGCTCTGCCCCTTCCCACACAGGCGGCCAACCCAGCAGCTGCCTGACAGACTCTGGCTCCCCCAAGCTCTCTGCGGGTGCAGGGGACAGGAACAGACGTGGGCATGTGGTTCTGCCTTGGCCTGGGAGTGTGTTCCCCCCGCCTTGCCCCCAGGCTCAGGGGCAAGGGCCCGGAGAGAGCACCACCCCGAAGCGCTTTTCTCCCGGGCTTGGGAGCATTGTGCGAGCCTGGCGTGAACAGCGGGCGGGAGTGTTTGCAAACAGGACGTTGGAGGCAGCCGTGGAGGTCTTCCAGTGGGAGAGGGCCGGTTGTGCTCAGAGGCCTCACAGGCCAGGGGCAGGACCCAGCAGGTCCCCTGCCCCTGGCCAGCCTTGCGCAGACCTTACTGGCCTCCGGGGGTACTGCCCCACCAAGGGGCAGGCTGCGGGGACAGGGTCCAGACATGCCCGGGCGCCTCCCCTGGCTCAACCCCGCTGGTGCCTTTTCCCTGGGCCTAGCCCTCGGTTGAGGCCTCCTTGGAGAGGAGATTGCTGGCAGGTGCTGTCTCAACACTGCAAGGTGCTGGAGCTCAGAGGGCCTCGTCAGAGGGAAGGGACAAGCAAGGGGCTGGATGCACAAGACCTCTTTGGCCCACCAGCCTCAGGGCAGCAGGGAGAGCAAGAGGCCCAACTTGCCCCTAGGTCGGCTCTGCCCCTTCCCACACAGGCGGCCAGCCCAGCAGCTGCCTGACAGACTCTGGCTCCCCCGAGCTCTCTGCCGGTGCAGGGGGCAGATCAGACGTGTGCATGTGGTTCTGCCTTGTCCTGGGAGTGTGGACCCCCTGCCTTGCCCCCAGGCTCAGGGGCAAGGGCCCGGAGAGAGCACCACCCCGAAGCGCTTTTCTCCCGGGCTTGGGAGCATTGTGCACGCCTGCTGGGAACAGTGGGCGGGAGCGCTTGTTAACCGGCCTTTGGAGGCAGCCGGGCAGGTCTTCCAGCGGGAGAGTGCCGGTTGTGCTCAGACGCCCCACAGGCCAGGGGCAGCCCCAGCAGGGCCCCTGCCCCTGGCAGCGTTGCCCAGACCTTCCTGGCCTCCGGGGGTACTGCCCCACCAAGGGGCAGGTTGCGGGGACTGGGTCAGACATGCCCGTGCGCCTCCACTGGCTCATCCCCGCTGGTGCCTTTCCCCTGGGCCTAGGCCTCGGTTGAGGCCTCCTTGGAGAGGAGGTTGCTGGCAGGGGCTGTGTCCACACTGCAAGGTGCTGGAGCTCAGAGGGCCTCGACAGAGGGAAGGGACCAGCAAGGGGCTGGATGCCCAAGACCTCTTTGGCCCAGCAGCCTCAGGGCAGCAGGGAGAGGAAGAGGCCCAACTTGCCCCTAGGTCGGCTCTGCCCCTTCCCACACAGGCGGCCAGCCCAGCAGCTGCCTGACAGACTCTGGCTCCCCCGAGCTCTCTGCCGGTGCAGGGGTCAGGAACAGACGTGTGCATGTGGTTCTGCCTTGGTCTGGGAGTGTGGAACCACTGCCTGGCCCCCACACTCAGGGGCAAGGGCCCGGAGAGAGCACCACCCTGAAGCGCTTTTCTCCCGGGCTTGGGATCATTGTGCGTGCCTGGCGGGAACAGCGGGCAGGAGTGTTGGCAAACTGGCCTGTGGAGGCAGCCGGGGAGGTCTTCCAGCGGGAGAGGGCCGGTTGTGCTCAGAGGCCCTACAGGCCAGGGGCAGGACCCAGCAGGGCCCCTGCCCCTGGCCAGCCTTGCCCAGACCTTCCTGGCCTCCGGGGGTACTGCCCCACCAAGGGGCAGGCTGCGGGGACTGGGTCCAGACATGCCCGGGCGCCTCCACTGGCTCATCTCCGCTGGTGCCTTTCCCCTGGGCCTAGGCCTCGGTTGAGGCCTCCTTGGAGAGGAGGTTGCTGGCAGGGGCTGTCTCCACACTGCAAGGTGCTGGAGCTCAGAGGGCCTCGTCAGAGGGAAGGGACCAGGAAGGGGCTGGATGCCCAAGACGTCTTTGGCCCAGCAGCCTCAGGGCAGCAGGGAGAGCAAGAGGCCCAACTTGCCCCTAGGTCGGCTCTGCCCCTTCCCACACAGGCGGCCAGCCCAGCAGCTGCCTGACAGACTCTGGCTCCCCCCAGCTCTCTGCCGGTGAAGGGGGCAGGAACAGACGTGTGCATGTGGTTCTGCCTTGGCCTGGGACTGTGGATCCGCTGCCTGGCCCCCAGGCTCAGGGGCAGGGGCCCGGAGAGACCACCACCCCGAAGCGCTTTTTTCCCGGGCTTGGGAGCATTGTGCGTGCCTGGCGGGAACAGCGGGCGCGAGTGTTGGCAAATTGGCCTTTGGAGGCAGCCGGGGAGGTCTTCCAGCAGGAGAGGGCCGCTCATGCTCAGAGGCCCCACAGGCCAGGGGCAGGACCCAGCAGGGCCCCTGCCCCAGGCCAACCTTGCCCAGACCTTCCTGGCCTCCGGGGGTACTGCCCCACCAAGGGGCAGGCTGCGGGGACTGGGTCCAGACATTCCCAGGCGCCTCCCCAGGTTCATCCCCGCTGGTGCCTTTCCCTGGGACTAGGCCTCGGTTGAGGCCTCCTTGGAGAGGAGGTTGCTGGCAGGGGCTGTCTCCACACTGCAAGGTGTTGGAGCTCAGAGGGCCTCCTCAGATGGAAGGGACCAGCAAGGGGCTGGATGTCCAAGACCTCTTTGGCCCAGCAGCCTCAGGGCAGCAGGGAGAGCAAGAGGCCCAACTTGCCCCTAGGTCGGCTCTGCCCCTTCCCACACAGGCCGCCAGCCCAGCAGCTGCCTGACAGACTCTGGCTCCCCCGAGCTCTCTTCCGGTGCAGGGGACAGGAACAGACGTGTGCATGTGGTTCTGACTTTGCCTCGGCGTGTGGACCCCCTGCCTGGCCCCGAGGCACAGGGGCAAGGGCCCGGAGAGAGCACCACCCCAAAATGCTTTTCTCCCGGGCTTGGGAGCATTTGCGTGGCTGGCGGGAACAGCTAGTGGGAATGCTTGCAAACCGGCCTTTGGGGGCAGCCGGGGAGGTCCTCCATGGGCCCGGAGAGAACACCACCCCGATGCGCTTTTCTCCCGGGCTTGGGAGCAGTGTGCGCGTGTGGCGGGAACAGCAGGCAGGAGTGCTTGCAATCCGGCCTTTGGAGGCAGGCGCGGAGGTCTTCCAAGGGCAAGGAGTGAGCACCACCCCAAAATGCTTTTCTCCCATGCTTGGGAGCATTGTGCATAGCTGGTGGGAACAGCGGGCATGAGTGCTTGCATACCGCCCATTGGAGGCAGCCGGGGAGGTCTTCCAAGGGCCCGGAGAGAGCACCACCTCGAAGCGCTTTTCTCTCGGGTTCTGGAGCATTGTGTGCGGCTGGTGGGACAGCGGGAGGGAATTCTTGCAAACCGGCCTTTGGAGGCAGCCAGAGAAGTCTTCCAAGGGCCCGGAGAGAGCACCACCCCGAAGCGCTTTTCTCTGGGGTTTTGGAACATTGTGTGTGGCTGGCGGGAACAGCGAGTGGGAGTGCTTGCAAACCGGCCTTTGGGGGCAGCCGGGGAGGTCCTCCATGGTCCCGGAGAGACCACCACCCCGAAGCGCTTTTCTCACGGTCTTGGGAGCATTGTGCGCGGCTGGCGGGAACAGCGGGCATGAATGCTTGCAAACTGTCCTTTGGAGGCAGCCGGGGAGGTCTTCCAAGGGCCCGGACTGATCACCACCCCAAAATGCTTTTCTCCCGGGCTTGGGAGCATTGTGCGCGGCTGTCGGGAACAGCGGACATGAGTGCTTGCAAACCGGCCTTTGGAGGCAGCCCGGGAGGTCTTCCAAGGGCCCGGAGAGAGCACCACCCCAAAATGCTTTTCTCCCGGGCTTGGGAGCATTGTGCGTGGCTGGCGGAAGCAGCGGGAATGAGTACTTACAAACCGGCCTTTGGAGGCAGCCGGGGAGGTCTTGAAAGTGCCCGGAGAGAGCACCACCCCGAAGCGCTTTTCTCCCGGGCTTGGGAGCATTGTGCGCGGCTGGCGGGAACAGCAGGCAGGAGTGCTTGCAAACTGGCCTTTGGAGGCAGCCGGAGAGGTCTTCCAAGGGCCCGGAGTGAGCACCACCCCAAAATGCTTTTCTCCCGGGCTTGGGAGCATTGTGCGCGGCTGGTGGGAACAACGGGCATGAGTGCTTGCAAACCGGCCTTTGGAGGCAGCCGGGGACGTCTTCCAAGAGCCCGGAGAGAGCACCACCCCGAAGCACTTTTCTCCCGGGCTTGGGAGCATTGTGCGTGGCTGGCGGGAACAGCAGGAAGGAGTCCTTGCAAACCGGCCTTTGGAGGCAGCCGGGGAGGTCTTCCAAGGGCCTGTAGAGAGCACCACCCCGAAGCGCTTTTCTCCCGGGCTTGGGAGCATTGTGCGCGGGTGGCGGGAACAGCAGGCAGGAGTGCTTGAAAACCGGCCTTTGCAGGCAGCCGGGGAGGTCTTCCAGGGCCCGGTGTGAGCACCACCCCAAAAAGCTTTTCTCCCGGGCTTGGGAGCATTGTGCGCGGCTGGTGGGAACAGCGGGCATGAGTGCTTGCAAACTGGCCATTGGAGGCAGCCGGGCAGGTCTTCCAAGGGCCTGTAGAGAGCACCACCCCAAAATGCTTTTCTCCCGGGCTTGGGAGCATTGTGCGTGGCTGGCGGGAACAGCAGGAAGGAGTCCTTGCAAACCGGCCTTTGGAGGCAGCCGGGGAGGTCTTCCAAGGGCCTGTAGAGAGCACCACCCCGAAGCGCTTCTCTCCCGGGCTTGGGAGCATTGTGCGCAGGTGGCGGGAACAGCAGGCAGGAGTGCTTGAAAACCGGCCTTTGGAGGCAGCCGGGGAGGTCTTCCAGGGCCCGGTGTGAGCACCACCCCAAAAAGCTTTTCTCCCGGGCTTGGGAGCATTGTGCGTGGCTGGTGGGAACAGCGGGCATGAGTGCTTTCAAACTGGCCATTGAAGGCAGCCGGGGACGTCTTCCAAGGGCCCGGAGTGAGCACCACCCCGAAGCGCTTTTCTCCCGGGCTTGGGAGCATTGTGCGCGGCTGGTGGGAACAACGGGCATGAGTGCTTGCAAACCGGCCTTTGGAGGCAGCCGGGGACGTCTTCCAAGGGCCCGGAGAGAGCACCACCCCGAAGCACTTTTCTCCCGGGCTTGGGAGCATTGGGCGTGGCTGGCGGGAACAGCAGGAAGGAGTCCTTGCAAACCGGCCTTTGGAGGCTGCCGGGGAGGTCTTCCAAGGACCTGTAGAGAGCACCACCCCGAAGCGCTTTTCTCCCGGGCTTGGGAGTATTGTGCGCAGGTGGCGGGAACAGCAGGCAGGAGTGCTTGAAAACCGGCCTTTGCAGGCAGCCGGGGAGGTCTTCCAGGGCCCGGTGTGAGCACCACCCCAAAAAGCTTTTCTCCCGGGCTTTGGAGCATTGTGCGCGGCTGGTGGGAACAGCGGGCATGAGTGCTTGCAAACTGACCATTGGAGGCAGCCGGGGAGGTCTTCCAAGGGCCTGTAGAGAGCACCACCCCGAAGCGCTTTTCTCCCGGGCTTGGGAGCATTGTGCGCAGGTGGCGGGAACAGCAGGCAGGAGTGCTTGAAAACCGGCCTTTGGAGGCAGCCAGGGAGGTCTTCCAGGGCCCGGTGTGAGCACCACCCCAAAAAGCTTTTCTCCCGGGCTTGGGAGCATTGTGCGCGGCTGGTGGGAACAGCGGGCATGAGTGCTTTCAAACTGGCCATTGGAGGCAGCCGGGGAGGTCTTCCAAGGGCCTGTAGAGAGCACCACCCCAAAATGCTTTTCTCCCGGGCTTGGGAGCATTGTGCGTGGCTGGCGGGAACAGCAGGAAGGAGTCCTTGCAAACCGGCCTTTGGAGGCAGCCGGGGAGGTCTTCCAAGGGCCTGTAGAGAGCACCACCCCGAAGCGCTTTTCTCCCGGGCTTGGGAGCATTGTGCGCAGGTGGCGGGAACAGAAGGCAGGAGTGCTTGAAAACCGGCCTTTGGAGGCACCCGGGGAGGTCTTCCAGGGCCCGGTGTGAGCACCACCCCAAAAAGCTTTTCTCCCGGGCTTTGGAGCATTGTGCGCGGCTGGTGGGAACAGCGGCCATGAGTGCTTGCAAACTGGCCATTGGAGGCAGCCGGGGAAGTCTTCCAAGGGCCCGGAGTGAGCACCACCCCAAAATGCTTTTCTCCCGGGCTTGGGAGCATTGTGCGTGGCTGGCGGGAACAGCAGGAAGGAGTCCTTGCAAACCGGCCTTTGGAGGCAGCCGGGGAGGTCTTCCAAGGGCCTGTAGAGAGCACCACCCCGAAGCGCTTTTCTCCCGCGCTTGGGAGCATTCTGCGCGGGTGGCGGGAACAGCAGGCAGGAGTGCTTGAAAACCGTCCTTTGGAGGCAGCCGGGGAGGTCTTCCAGGGCCCGGTGTGAGCACCACCCCAAAATGCTTTTCTCCCGGGCTTGGGAGCATTGTGCGCGGATGGCGGGAACAGCGAGTCGGAGTGCTTCCAAACCGGCCTTTGGGGGCACCCCGGGAGGTCTTCCATGGGCACGGAGAGAACACCACCCAGAAGCGCTTTTCTCCGGGGTTTTGGAGGATTGTGCGTGGCTGGCGGGAACAGCGAGTGGGAGTGCTTGCAAACCGGCCTTTGGGGGCAGCCAGGGAGGTCCTCCATTGGCACGGAGAGAACACCACCCCGAAGCGCTTTTCTCCCGGGCTTGGGAGCATTGTGCGCGGGTGGCGGGAACAGCAGGCAGGAGTGCTTGAAAACCGTCCTTTGGAGGCAGCCGGGGAGGTCTTCCAGGGCCCGGTGTGAGCACCACCCCAAAATGCTTTTCTCCCGGGCTTGGGAGCATTGTGCGTGGCTGGTGGGAACAGCGGGCGGGAGTGCTTGCAAACCGGCCTTTGGAGGCAGCCGGGGAGGTCTTCCAAGGGCCAGGAGAGAGCACCACCCAGAAGCGCTTTTCTCCCGGGCTTGGAACATTTGCGCGGATGGCGGGAACAGCGAGTGGGAGTGGTTCCAAACCGGCCTTTGGGGGCACCCCGGGAGGTCTTCCATGGGCACGGAGAGAACACCACCCCGAAGCGCTTTTCTCCGGGGTTTTGGAGGATTGTGCGTGGCTGGCGGGAACAGCGAGTGGGAGTGCTTGCAAACCGGCCTTTGGGGCCAGCCAGGGAGGTCCTCCATGGGCACGGAGAGAACACCACCCCGAAGCGCTTTTCTCCCGGGCTTGGGAGCATTGTGCGAGGCTGGCGGGAACAGCGGGCGGAAGTGCTTGCAAGCCGGCCTTTGGAGGCAGCTTGGGAGGTCTTCCAAGGGCCCGGAGAGAGCACCATGCCGAAGCACTTTTCTCACGGAATTGGGAGCATTGTGCGTGCCTGGCGGGAACAGCGGGCAGGAGTGTTGGCAAACTGGCCTTTGGAGGCAGCCGGGGAGGTCTTCCAGTGGGAGAGGGCCGGTTGTGCTCAGAGGCCCTACAGGCCAGGGACAGGACCCAGCAGGGCCCCTGCCCCTGGCCAGCCTTGCCCAGACCTTCCTGGCCTCCGGGGGTACTGCCCCACCAAGGGGCAGGCTGCGGGCCTGGGTCCAGTCATGCCCGGGCGCCTCCCCAGGCTCATCCCTGCTGGTGCCTTTCCCCTGGGCCTAGGCCTCGGTTGAGGCCTCCTTGGAGAGGAGGTTGCTGGCAGGGGCTGTCTCCACACTGCAAGGTGCTGGAGCTCAGAGGGCCTGATCAGAGGGAAGGGACCAGCAAGGGGCTGGATGCCCAAGACCTCTTTGGCCCAGCAGCCTCAGGGCAGCAGGGAGAGCAAGAGGCCCAACTTGCCCCTAGGTCGGCTCTGCCCCTTCCCACACAGGCGGCCAGCCCAGCAGCTGCCTGACAGACTCTGGATCCCCCGAGCTCTCTGCCGGTGCAGGGGGCAGATCAGACGTGTGCATGTGGTTCTGCCTTGGCCTGGGAGTGTGTTCTCCCTGCCTTGCCCCCAGGCTCATGGGCAAGGGCCCGGAGAGAGCACCACCCCGAAGCGCTTTTCTCCCGGGCTTGGGAGAATTGTGCGTGCCTGGCGGGAACAGCGGGCGGGAGTGTTGGCAAACCGGCCTTTGGAGGCAGACGGGGAGGTCTTCCAGTGGGAGAGGGCCGGTTGTGCTCAGAGGCCCCACAGGCCAGGGGCAGGGCCCAGCAGGGCCCCTGCCCCTGACCAGCCTTGCCCAGACCTTCCTGGCCTCCGGGGGTACTGCCTCACCAAGGGGCAGGCTGCGGGGACTGGGTCCAGACATGCCCGGGCGCCTCCCCAGGCTCTTCCCAGCTGGTGCCTTTCCCCTGGGGCTAGGCCTCGGTTGAGGCCTCCTTGGAGAGGAGGTTGCTGGCAGGGGCTGTCTCCACACTGCAAGGTGCTGGAGCTCAGAGGGCCTCGTCAGAGGGACGGGACCAGCAAGGGGCTGGATTCCCAAGACCTCTTTGGCCCAGCAGCCTCAGGGCAGCAGGGAGAGCAGAGGCCCAACATGCCCCTAGGTCGACTCTGCCACTTCCCACACAGGCGGCCAGCCCAGCACCTGCCTGACAGACTCTGGCTCCCCCGAGCTCTCTGCCGGTGTAGGGGGCAGGAACAGACGTGTTCATGTCTTTCTGTCTTGGCCTGGGAGTGTATTCCCCCTGCCTGGCCCGCAGGCTTAGGGGCAAGGGCCCGGAGAGAGCACCACCCCGAAGCGCTTTTCTCCCGGGCTTGGGAGCATTGTGCGTGCCTGGCGGGAACAGCGGGCGGGAGTGTTGGCAAACCGGCCTTTGGAGGCAGCCGGGGAGGTCTTCCAGTGGAAGAGGGCCGGTTGTGCTCAGAGGCCCCACAGGCCAGGGGCAGGACCCAGCAGGTCCCCTGCCCCTGGTCAGCCTTGCCCAGACCTTCCTGGCCTCCAGGGGTACTGCCCCACCAAGGGGCAGGCTGCGGGGACTGGGTCCAGACATGCCCGGGCGCCTCCCCAGGCTCATCCCCGCTGGTGCCTTTCCCCTGGGCCTAGGCCTCGGTTGAGGCCTCCTTGGAGAGGAGATTGCTGGCAGGTGCTGTCTCCACACTGCAAGGTGCTGGAGCTCAGAGGGCCTCGTCAGAGGGAAGGGACCAGCAAAGGGCTGGATGCCCAAGACCTCTTTGGCCCAGCAGCCTCAGGGCAGCAGGGAGAGCAAGAGGCCCAACTTGCCCCTAGGTCGGCTCTGCCCCTTCCCACACAGGCGGCCAGCCCAGCACCTGCCTGAGAGACTCTGGCTCCCCCGAGCTCTCTGCCGGTGTAGGGGGCAGGAACAGACGTGTTCATGTCGTTCTGTCTTGGCCTGGGAGTGTGTTCCCCCTGCCTGGCCCGCAGGCTTAGGGGCAAGGGCCCGGAGAGAGCACCACCCCGAAGCGCTTTTCTCCCGGGCTTGGGAGCATTGTGCGTGCCTGGCGGGAACAGCGGGCGGGAGTGCTTGCAAACCGGCCTTTGGAGGCAGACGGGGAGGTCTTCCAGCGGGAGAGTGCCGGTTGTGCTCAGACGTCCCACAGGCCAGGGGCAGGACCCAGCGCTGTCCCGCCCCTGGCAGCCTTGCACAGACCTTCCTGGCCTCCGGGGGTACTGCCCCACCAAGGGGCAGGCTGCGGGGACTGGGTCCAGACATGCCCGGGCGCCTCCCCAGGCTCATCCCCGCTGGTGCCTTTCCCCTGGGCCTAGGCCTCGGTTGAGGCCTCATTGGAGAGGAGGTTGCTGGCAGGGGCTGTCTCCACACTGCAAGGTGCTGGAGCTCAGAGGGCCTCGTCAGAGGGAAGGGACCTGCAAGGGGCTGGATGCCCAAGACCTCTTTGGCCCAGCAGCCTCAGGGCAGCAGGGAGAGGAAGAGGCCCAACTTGCCCCTAGGTCGGCTCTGCCCCTTCCCACACAGGCGGCCAGCCCAGCAGCTGCCTGACAGACTCTGGCTCCCCCGAGCTCTCTGCCGGTGCAGGGGTCAGGAACAGACGTGTGCATGTGGTTCTGCCTTGGTCTGGGAGTGTGGACCCACTGCCTGGCCCCCAGGCTCAGGGGCAAGGGCCCGGAGAGAGCACCACCCCGAAGCACTTTTCTCCCGGGCTTGGGAGCATTGTGCGAGCCTGGCGTGAACAGCGGGCGGGAGTCTTTGAAAACAGGACTTTGGAGGCAGCTGGGGAGGTCTTCCAGTGGGAGAGGGCCGGTTGTGCTCAGAGGCCTCACAGGCCAGGGGTAGGACCCAGCAGGTCCCCTGCCCCTGGCCAGCCTTGCCCAGACCTTCCTGGCCTCCGGGGGTACTGCCCCACCAAGGGGCAGGCTGCGGGGACTGGGTCCAGACATGTCCGTGCGCCTCCCCAGGATCATCCCCGCTGGTGCTTTTCCCCTGGGCGTAGGCCTCGGTTGAGGCCTCTTTGGAGAGGAGGTTGCTGGCAGGGGCTGTCTCCACACTGCAGGGTGCTGGAGCTCAGAGGGCCTCGTCAGAGGGAAGGGACCAGCAAAGGGCTGGATGCCCAAGACCTCTTTGACCCAGCAGCCTCAGGGCAGCAGGGAGAGCAAGAGGCCCAACTTGCCCCTAGGTCGGCTCTGCCCCGTCCCACACAGGCAGCCAGCCCAGCAGCAGCCTGGCAGTCTCTGGCTCCCCCGAGCTCTCTGCCGGTGTAGGGGGCAGGAACAGACGTGTGCATGTCGTTCTGCCTTGGCCTGGGAGTGTGTTCCAACTGCCTGGCCCCCAGGCTCAGGGGCAAGGGCCCGAGGAGAGCACCACCCCGAAGCGCTTTTCTCCCGGGCTTGGGAGCATTGTGCCTGCCTGGCGGGAACAGCGGGCGGGAGTGCTTGCAAACCGGCCTTTGGAGGCAGACGGGGAGGTCTTCCAGCGGGAGAGTGCCGGTTGTGCTCAGACGCCCCACAGGCCAGGGGCACGACACAGCAGGGCCCCTGCCCCTCGCAGCCTTGCCCAGACCTTCCTGGCCTCCGGGGGTACTGCCCCACCAAGGGGCAGGCTGCGGGGACTGGGTCCAGACATGCCCTTGCGCCTTCACTGGCTCATCCCTGCTGGTGCCTTTCCCCTGGGCCTAGGCCTCGGTTGAGGCCTCCTTGGAGAGGAGGTTGCTGGCAGGGGCTGTCTCCACACTGCAAGGTGCTGGAGCTCAGAGGGCCTCGTCAGAGGGAAGGGACCAGTAAGGGGCTGGATGCCCAAGACGTCTTTGGCCCAGCAGCCTCAGGGCAGCAGGGAGAGGAAGAGGCCCAACTTGCCCCTAGGTCGGCTCTGCCCCTTCCCACACAGGCAGCCAACCCAGCAGCTGCCTGACAGACTCTGGATCCCCCGAGCTCTCTGCCGGTGCAGGGGTCAGGAACAGACGTGTGCATGTGGTTCTGCCTTGTTCTGGGAGTGTGGACCCACTGCCTGGACCCCAGGCTCAGGGGCAAGGGCCCGGAGAGGGCAACACCCTGAAGCGCTTTTCTCCCGGGCTTGGGAGCATTGTGCGTGCCTGGCGGGAACAGCGGGCGGGAGTGTTGGCAAACCGGCCTTTGGAGGCAGCCGGGGAGGTCTTCCAGTGGGAGAGGGCCGGTTGTGCTCAGAGGCCCCACAGGCCAGGGGCAGGACCCAGCAGGGCCCCTGCCCCTGGCCAGCCTTGCCCAGACCTTCCTGGCCTCCGGGGGTACTGCCCCACCAAGGGGCAGGCTGCGGGGACTGGGTCCAGACATGCCCGTGCGCCTCCACTGGCTCATCCCCGCTGGTGCCTTTCCCCTGGGCCTAGGCCTCGGTTGAGGCCTCCTTGGAGAAGAGGTTGCTGGCAGGGGCTGTCTCCACACTGCAAGGTGCTGGAGCTCAGAGGGCCTCGTCAGAGGGAAGGGACCAGCAAGGGGCTGGATGCCCAAGACCTCTTTGGCCCAGCAGCCTCAGGGCAGCAGGGAGAGCAAGAGGCCCAACTTGCCCCTAGGTCGGCTCTGCCCCTTCCCACACAGGCGGCCAGCCCAGCAGCTGCCTGACAGACTCTGGCTCCCCCCATCTCTCTGCCGGTGGAGGGGGCAGGAACAGACGTGTGCATGTGGTTCTGCCTTGGCCTGGGACTGTGGATCCCCTGCCTGGCCCCCAGGCTCAGGGGCAGGGGCCCGGAGAGACCACCACCCCGAAGCGCTTTTCTCCCGGGCTTGGGAGCATTGTGCGCGCCTGGCGGGAACAGTGGGCGGGAGTGCTTGCAAACCGGCCTTTGGAGGCAGCCGGGGAGGTCTTCCATTGGGCAAGGGCCGGTTGTGCTCAGAGGCCCCACAGGCCAGGGGCAGGACCCAGCAGGGCCCCTGCCCCTGGCCAGCCTTGCCCAGACCTTCCTGGCCTCCGGGGGTACTGCCCCACCAAGGGGCAGGCTGCGGGGACAGGGTCCAGACATGCCCGGGCGCCTCCCCTGGCTCAACCCCGCTGGTGCCTTTTCCCTGGGCCTAGGCCTCGGTTGAGGCCTCCTTGGAGAGGAGATTGCTGGCAGGGGCTGTCTCCACACTGCAAGGTGCTGGAGCTCAGAGGGCCTCGTCAGAGGGAAGGGACAAGCAAGGGGCTGGATGCCCAAGACCTCTTTGGCCCAGCAGCCTCAGGGCAGCAGGGAGAGCAAAAGGCCCAACTTGCCCCTAGGTCGGCTCTGCCCCTTCCCACACAGGCGGCCAGCCCAGCAGCTGCCTGACAGACTCTGGCTCCCCCGAGCTCTCTGCCGGTGCAGGGGACAGGAACAGACGTGGGCATGTGGTTCTGCCTTGGCCTGGGAGTGTGTTCCCCATGCCTTGCCCCCAGGCTCAGGGGCAAGGGCCCGGAGAGAGCACCACCCCGAAGCGCTTTTCTCCCGGGCTTGGGAGCACTGTGCGTGCCTGGCGGGAACAGCGGGCGGGAGTGCTTGCAAACCGGCCTTTCGAGGCAGACGGGGAGGTCTTCCAGCGGGAGAGTGCCGGTTGTGCTCAGACGCCCCACAGGCCAGGGGCAGGACCCAGCAGTGTCCCTGCCCCTGGCAGCCTTGCCCAGACCTTCCTGGCCTCCGGGGGTACTGCCCCACCAAGGGGCAGGCTGCGGGGACTGGGTCCAGACATGCCCGGGCGCCTCCCCAGGCTCATCCCCGCTGGTGCCTTTCCCCTGGGCCTAGGCCTCGGTTGAGGCCTCCTTGGAGAGGAGGTTGCTGGCAGGGGCTGTCTCCACACTGCAAGGTGCTGGAGCTCAGAGGGCCTCGTCAGAGGGAAGGGACCAGCAAGGGGCTGGATTCCCAAGACCTCTTTGGCCCAGCAGCCTCAGGGCAGCAGGGAGAGCAAGAGGCCCAGATTGCCCCTAGGTCGGCTCTGCCCCTTCCCACACAGGCGGCCAGCCCAGCAGCTGCCTGACAGACTCTGGCTCCCCCGAGCTCTCTGCCGGTGCAGGGGGCAGATCAGACGTGTGCATGTGGTTCTGCCTTGTCCTGGGAGTGTGGACACCCTGCCTTGCCCCCAGGCTCAGGGGCAAGGGCCCGGAGAGAGCACCACCCTGAAGCGCTTTTCTCCCGGGCTTGGGAGCATTGTGCACGCCTGCTGGGAACAGTGTGCGGGAGCGCTTGCAAACAGGACTTTGGAGGCAGCCGGGGAGGTCTTCCAGTGGGAGAGGGCCGGTTGTGCTCAGAGGCCCCACAGGACAGGGGCAGGACCCAGCAGGGCCCCTGCCCCTGGCCAGCCTTGCCCAGACCTTCCTGGCCTCCGGGGGTACTGCCCCACCAAGGGGCAGGCTGCGGGGACAGGGTCCAGACATGCCCGGGCGCCTCCCCTGGCTCAACCCCGCTGGTGCCTTTCCCCTGTGCCTAGGCCTCGGTTGAGGTCTCCTTGGAGAGGAGATTGCTGGCAGGGGCTGTCTCCACACTGCAAGGTGCTGGAGCTCAGAGGGCCTCGTCAGAGGGAAGGGACCAGTAAGGGGCTGGATGCCCAAGACGTCTTTGGCCCTGCAGCCTCAGGGCAGCAGGGAGAGCAAGAGGCCCAACTTGCCCCTAGGTCGGCTCTGCCCCTTCCCACACAGGCGGCCAGCCCAGCACCTGCCTGAGAGACTCTGGCTCCCCCGAGCTCTCTGACGGTGCAGGGGACAGGAACAGACGTGTGCATGTGTTTCTGCCTTGGTCTTGGAGTGTGTTCCCCCTGCCTTGCCCACTGGCTCAGGGGCAAGGGCCCGGAGAGAGCACCACCCCGAAGCGCTTTTCTCCCGGGCTTGGGAGCATTGTGCGTGCCTGGCGGGAAGAGCGGGCAGGAGTGTTGGCAAACTGGCCTTTGGAGGCAGCCGGGGAGGTCTTCCAGTGGGAGAGGGCCGGTTGTGCTCAGAGGCCCCACAGGCCATGGGGAGGACCCAGCAGGGCCCCTGCCCCTGGCCAGCCTTGCCCAGATCTTCCTGGCCTCCGGGGGTACTGCCCCACCAAGGGGCAGGCTGCGGGGACTGGGTCCAGACATGCCCGGGCGCCTCCCCAGGCTCATCCCCGCTTGTGCCTTTCCCCTGGGCCTAGGCCTCGGTTGAGGCCTCCTTGGAGAGGATGTTGCTGGCAGGGGCTGTCTCCACACTGCAAGGTGCTAGAGCTCAGAGGGCCTCGTCAGAGTGAAGGGACCAGCAAGGGGCTGGATGCCCAAGACCTATTTGGCCCAGCAGCCTCAGGGCAGCAGGGAGAGGAAGAGGCCCAACTTGCCCCTAGGTCGGCTCTGCCCCTTCCCACACAGGCGGCCAGCCCAGCAGCTGCCTGACAGACTCTGGCTCCCCCGAGCTCTCTGCCGGTGCAGGGGTCAGGAACAGACTTGTGCATGTGGTTCTGCCTTGGTCTGGGAGTGTGGACCAACTGCCTGGCCCCCAGGCTCAGGGGCAAGGGCCCGAGGAGAGCACCACCCCGAAGTGCTTTTCTCCCGAGCTTGGGAGCATTGTGCGTGCGTGGCGGGAACAGCGGGCGGGAGTGTTGGCAAACTGGCCTTTGGAGGCAGCCGGGGAGTTCTTCGAGTGGGAGAGGGCCGGTTGTGCTCAGAGGCCCCACAGGCCAGGGGCAGGACCCAGTAGGGCCCCTGCCCCTGGCCAGCCTTGCCCAGACCTTCCTGGCCTCCGGGGGTACTGCCCCACCAAGGGGCAGGCTGCGGGGACTGGGTCCAGACATGCCTGGGCGCCTCCCCAGGCTCATCCCCGCTGGTGCCTTTCCCCTGGGCATAGGCCTCGGTTGATGCCTCCTTGGAGAGGAGGTTGCTGGCAGGGGCTGTCTCCACACTGCAAGGTGCTGGAGCTCAGAGGGCCTCGTCAGCGGGAAGGGACCAGCAAGGGGCTGGATGCCCAAGACCTCTTTGGCCCAGCAGCCTCAGGGCAGCAGGGAGAGCAAGAGGCCCAACTTGCCCCTAGGTCGCCTCTGCCCCTTCCCACACAGGCAGCCAACCCAGCAGCTGCCTGACAGACTCTGGCTCCCCCGAGCTCTCTGCCGGTGCAGGGGTCAGGAACAGACGTGTGCATGTGGTTCTGCCTTGGTCTGGGAGTGTGGACCCCCTTCCTGGCCCCCAGGCTCAGGGGCAAGGGCCCGGAGAGAGCAACACCCCGAAGCGCTTTTCTCCTGGCCTTGGGAGCGTTGTGCGCGCCTGGCGGGAACAGTGGGCGGGAGTGCTTGCAAACCGGCCTTTGGAGGCAGCCGGGGAGGTCTTCCAGTGGGAGAGGGCCGGTTGTGCTCAGAGGACCCACAGGCCAGGGGCAGGACCCAGCAGGGCCCCTGCCCCTGGCCAGCCTTGCCCAGACCTTCCTGGCCTCCGGGGGTACTGCCCCACCAAGGGGCAGGCTGCGGGGACTGGGTCCAGACATGCCCTTGCGCCTCCACTGGCTCATCCCCGCTGGTGCCTTTCCCCTGGGCCTAGGCCTCGGTTGAGGCCTCCTTGGAGAGGAGGTTGCTGGCAGGGGCTGTCTCCACACTGCAAGGTGCTGGAGCTCAGAGGGCCTCGTCAGAGGGAAGGGACCAGCAAGGGGCTGGATGCCCAAGACCTCTTTGGCCCAGCAGCCTTAGGGCAGCAGGGAGAGGAAGAGGCCCAACTTGCCCCTAGGTCGGCTCTGCCCCTTCCCACACAGGCGGCCAGCCCAGCAGCTGCCTGACAGACTCTGGCTCCCCCGAACTCTCTGCCGGTGCAGGGGTCAGGAACAGACGTGTGCATGTGGTTCTGCCTTGGTCTGGGAGTGTGGAACCACTGCCTGGCCCCCAGGCTCAGGGGCAAGGGCCCGGAGAGAGCAACACACCGAAGCGCTTTTCTCCCGGGCTTGGGAGAATTGTGCGTGCCTGGCGAGAACAGCGGGCGGGAGTGTTGGCAAACCGGCCTTTGGAGGCATCCGGGGAGGTCTTCCAGTGGGAGAGGGCCGGTTGTGCTCAGAGGCCCCACAGGCCAGGGGCAGGACCCAGCAGGGCCCCTGCCCCTGGCCAGCCTTGCCCAGACCTTCCTGGCCTCCGGGGGTACTGCCCCACCAAGGGGCAGGCTGCGGGCCTGGGTCCAGTCATGCCCGGGCGCCTCCCCAGGCTCATCCCCGCTGGTGCCTTTCCCCTGGGCCTAGGCCTCGGTTGAGGCCTCCTTGGAGAGGAGGTTGCTGGCAGGGGCTGTCTCCACACTGCAAGGTGCTGGAGCTCAGAGGGCCTCGTCAGAGGGAAGGGACCAGCAAGGGGCTGGATGGCCAAGACCTCTTTGGCCCAGCAGCCTCAGGGCAGCAGGGAGAGCAAGAGGCCCAACTTGCCCCTAGGTCGGCTCTGCCCCTTCCCACACAGGCGGCCAGCCCAGCAGCTGCCTGACAGACTCTGGCTCCCCCGAGCTCTCTGCCGGTGCAGGGCGCAGATCAGACGTGTGCATGTGGTTCTGCCTTGGCCTGGGAGTGTGGACACCCTGCCTTGCCCCCAGGCTCAGGGGCAAGGGCCCAGAGAGAGCACCACCCTGAAGCGCTTTTCTCCCGGGCTTGGGAGCATTGTCCACGCCTGCTGGGAACAGTGGGCGGGAGCGCTTGCAAACCGGCCTTTGGAGGCAGCCGGGGAGGTCTTCCAGTGGGAGAGGGCCGGTTGGGCTCAGAGGCCCCACAGGCCAGGGGCAGGACCCAGCAGGGCCCCTGCCCCTGGCCAGCCTTGCCCAGACCTTCCTGGCCTCCGGGGGTACTGCCCCACCAAGGGGCAGGCTGCGGTGACTGGGTCCAGACATGTCCGTGCGCCTCCCCAGGATCATCCCCGCTGGTGCCTTTCCCCTGGGCGTAGGCTTTGGTAGAGGCCTCTTTGGAGAGGAGGTTGCTGGCAGGGGCTGTCTCCACACTGCAAGGTGCTGGAGCTCAGAGGGCCTCGTCAGAGGGAAGGGACCAGGAAAGGGCTGGATGCCCAAGACCTCTTTGACCCAGCAGCCTCAGGGCAGCAGGGAGAGCAAGAGGCCCAACTTGCCCCTAGGTCGGCTCTGCCCCGTCCCAGACAGGCAGCCAGCCCAGCAGCAGCCTGGCAGTCTCTGGCTCCCCCGATCTCTCTGCCGGTGTAGGGGGCAGGAACAGACGTGTGCATGTCGTTCTGCCTTGGCCTGGGAGTGTGTTCCCCCTGCCTGTCCCCCAGGCTCAGGGGCAAGGGTCCGGAGAGAGCACCACCCCGAAGCGCTTTTCTCTCGGGCTTGGTAGCATTGTGCGTGCCTGGCGGGAACAGCGGGCGGGAGTGCTTGCAAACCGGCCTTTGGAGGCAGCCAGGGAGGTCTTCCAGCGGGAGAGTGCCGGTTGTGCTCAGACGCCCCACAGGCCAGGGGCAGGACCCAGCAGTGTCCCTGCCCCTGGCAGCCTTGCCCAGACCCTCCTGGACTCCGGGGTTACTATCCCACCAAGGGGCAGGCTACGGGGACTGGGTCCAGACATGCCCGGGCGCCTCCCCAGGCTCATCCCCGCTGGTGCCTTTCCCCTGGTCCTAGGCCTCGGTTGAGGCCTCCTTGGAGAGGAGGTTGCTGGCAGGGGCTGTCTCCACACTGCAAGGTGCTGGAGCTCAGAGGGCCTCGTCAGCGGGAAGGGACCAGAAAGGGGCTGGATGCCCAAGACCTCTTTGGCCCAGCAGCCTCAGGGCAGCAGGGAGAGGAAAAGGCCCAACTTGCCCCTAGGTCGGCTCTGCCCCTTCCCACACAGGCAGCCAACCCAGCAGCTGCCTGACAGACTGTGGCTCCCCCGAGCGCTCTGCCGGTGCAGGGGTCAGGAACAGACGTGTGCATGTGGTTCTGCCTTGGTCTGGGAGTGTGGACACACTGCCTGGACCCCAGGCTCAGGGGCAAGGGCCCGGAGAGACCACCACCCCGATGCGCTTTTCTCCTGGGCTTGGGAGCATTGTGCGTGCCTGGCGGGAACAGCGGGCAGGAGTGTTGGCAAACTGGCCTTTGGAGGCAGCCGGGGAGGTCTTCCAGTGGGAGAGGGCCGGTTGTGCTCAGAGGCCCTACAGGCCAGGGACAGGACCCAGCAGGGCCCCTGCCCCTGGCCAGCCTTGCCCAGACCTTCCTGGCCTCCGGGGGTACTGCCCCACCTAGGGGCAGACTGCGGGCCTGGGTCCAGTCATGCCCGGACGCCTCCCCAGGCTCATCCCCGCTGGTGCCTTTCCCCTGGGCCTAGGCCTCGGTTGAGGCCTCCTTGGAGAGGAGGTTTCTGGCAGGGGCTGTCTCCACACTGCAAGGTGCTGGAGCTCAGAGGGCCTCATCAGAGGGAAGGGACCAGCAAGGGGCTGGATGCCCAAGACCTCTTTGGCCCAGCAGCCTCAGGGCAGCAGGGAGAGCAAGAGGCCCAACTTGCCCCTAGGTCGGCTCTGCCCCTTCCCACACAGGCGGCCAGCCCAGCAGCTGCCTGACAGACTCTGGCTCCCCCGAGCTCTCTGCCGGTGCAGGGGGCAGATCAGACGTGTGCATGTGGTTCTGCCTTGGCCTGGGAGTGTGTTCCCCCTGCATTGCCCCCAGGCTCAGGGGCAAGGGACCGGTGAGAGCACCACCCCGAAGCGCTTTTCTCCCGGGCTTGGGAGCATTGTGCGCGGGTGGCGGGAACAGCAGGCAGGAGTGCTTGAAAACCGGCCTTTGCAGGCAGCCGGGGAGGTCTTCCAGGGCCCGGTGTGAGCACCACCCCAAAAAGCTTTTCTCCCGGGCTTGGGAGCATTGTGCGCGGCTGGTGGGAACAGCGGGCATGAGTGCTTGCAAACTGGCCATTGGAGGCAGCCGGGGAGGTCTTCCAAGGGCCTGTAGAGAGCACCACCCCAAAATGCTTTTCTCCCGGGCTTGGGCGCATTGTGCGTGGCTGGCGGGAACAGCAGGAAGGAGTCCTTGCAAACCGGCCTTTGGAGGCAGCCGGGGAGGTCTTCCAAGGGCCTGTAGAGAGCACCACCCCGAAGCGCGTTTCTCCCGGGCTTGGGAGCATTGTGCGCAGGTGGCGGGAACAGCAGGCAGGAGTGCTTGAAAATCGGCCTTTGGAGGCAGCCGGGGAGGTCTTCCAGGGCCCGGTGTGAGCACCACCCCAAAAACCTTTTCTCCCGGGCTTGGGAGCATTGTGCGCGGCTGGCGGGAACAGCGGGCATGAGTCCTTGCAAACCGGCCTTGGAGGCAGCCGGGGAGGTCTTGAAAGTGCCCGGAAAGAGCACCACCCCGAAGCGCTTTTCTCCCGGGCTTGGGAACATTGTGCGCGGCTGGCGGGAACAGCAGGCAGGACTGCTTGCAAACTGGCCTTTGGAGGTAGCCGGGGAGGTCTTCCAAGGGCCCGGAGTGAGCACCACCCCAAAATGCTTTTCTCCCGGGCTTGGGAGCATTGTGCGCGGCTGGTGGGAACAACGGGCATGAGTGCTTGCAAACCGGCCTTTGGAGGCAGACGGGGACGTCTTCCAAGGGCCCGGAGAGAGCACCACCCCAAAAAGCTTTTCTCCCGGGCTTGGGAGCATTGTGCGCGGCTGGCGGGAACAGCAGGCAGGACTGCTTGCAAACTGGCCTTTGGAGGCAGCCGGGGAGGTCTTCCAAGGGCCCGGAGTGAGCACCACCCCAAAATGCTTTTCTCCCGGGCTTGGGAGCATTGTGCGTGGCTGGCGGGAACAGCAGGAAGGAGTCCTTGCAAAGGGGCCTTTGGAGGAAGCCGGGGAGGTCTTCCAAGGGCCTGTAGAGAGCACCACCCCGAAGCGCTTTTCTCCCGCGCTTGGGAGCATTCTGCGCGGGTGGCGGGAACAGCAGGCAGGAGTGCTTGAAAACCGTCCTTTGGAGGCAGCCGGGGAGGTCTTCCAGGGCCCGGTGTGAGCACCACCCCAAAATGCTTTTCTCCCGGGCTTGGGAGCATTGTGCGCGGATGGCGGGAACAGCAGGAAGGAGTCCTTGCAAACCGGCCTTTGGAGGCAGCCGGGGAGGTCTTCCAAGGGCCTGTAGAGAGCACCACCCCGAAGCGCTTTTCTCCCGGGCTTGGGAGCCTTGTGCGCGGGTGGCGGGAACAACAGGCAGGAGTGCTTGAAAACCGTCCTTTGGAGGCAGCCGGGGAGGTCTTCCAGGGCCCGGTGTGAGCACCACCCCAAAATGCTTTTCTCCCGGGCTTGGGAGCATTGTGCGCGGATGGCGGGAACAGCAGGAAGGAGTCCTTGCAAACCGGCCTTTGGAGGCAGCCGGAGAGGTCTTCCAAGGGCCTGTAGAGAGCACCACCCCGAAGCGCTTTTCTCCCGGGCTTGGGAGCATTGTGCGCGGGTGGCGGGAACAGCAGGCAGGAGTGCTTGAAAACCGTCCTTTGGAGGCAGCCGGGGAGTTCTTCCAGGGCCCGGTGTGAGCACCACCCCAAAATGCTTTTCTCCCGGGCTTGGGAGCATTGTGCGCGGATGGCGGGAACAGCGAGTGGGAGTGCTTGCAAACCGGCCTTTGGGGGCACCCCGGGAGGTCTTCCATGGGCACGGAGAGAACACCACCCCGAAGCGCTTTTCTCCGGGGTTTTGGAGGATTGTGCGTGGCTGGCGGGAACAGCGAGTGGGAGTGCTTGCAAACCGGCCTTTGGGGGCAGCCAGGGAGGTCCTCCATTGGCACGGAGAGAACACCACCCCGAAGCGCTTTTCTCCCGGTCTTGGGAGCATTGTGCGAGGCTGGCGGGAACAGCGGGCGGGAGTGCTTGCAAACCGGCCTTTGGAGGCAGCTTGGGAGGTCTTCCAAGGGCCCGGAGAGAGCACCATCCCGAAGCACTTTTCTCACGGAATTGGGAGCATTGTTCGCGGCTGTCGGGAACAGAGGACATGAGTGCTTGCAAACCGGCCTTTAGAGGCAGCCGGGGAGTCTTCCAAGGGCCCGGAGAGAGACCACCCCAAAATGCTTTTCTCCCGGGCTTGGGAGCATTGTGTGCGGCTGGCGGGTCAGCGGGAGGGAGTTCTTGAAAACCAGCCTTTGGAGGCAGCCGGGGAGGTCTTCCAAGGGCCGGGAGAGAGCACCACCCCGAAGCGCTTTTCTCCCGGGCTTGGGAGCATTGTGCGCGGCTGGCGGGAACAGCGGGATTGAGTGCTTGCAAACCGGCCTTTGGAGGCAGCCGGGGAGGTCTTCCAAGGGCCGGGAGAGAGCACCACCCCGAAGCGCTTTTCTCCTAGGCTTGGGAGCATTGTGCGCGGCTGGCGGGAACAGCGGGCATGAGTGCTTGCAAACCGGCCTTTGGAGACAAACGGGGAGGTCTTCCAAGGGCCCGTAGAGAGCACCACCCCGAAGCGCTTTTCTCCCGTGATTGGGAGCATTGTGTGCGGCTGGCGGGACAGCGGGAGGGAGTACTTGAAATCCAGCCTTTGGAGGCAGCCGGGGAGGTCTTCCAAGGGCCGGGAGAGAGCACCACCCTGAAGGGCTTTTCTCCTGGGCTTGGAGCATTTGCACGGATGGCGGGAACAGCGAGTGGGAGTGCTTGCAAACCGGCATTTGGGGGCAGCCCGGGAGGTCTTTCTTGGGCCCAGAGAGAACACCACCCCGAAACGCTTTTCTCCCGGGCTTGGGAGCATTGTGCGCGGGTGGCGGGAACAGCAGGCAGAAGTGCTTGCAAACCGGGCTTGGAGGCAGCCAGGGAGGTCTTCCAAAGCCCGGAGTGAGCACCACCCCAAAATGCTTTTCTCCCGGGCTTGGGAGCATTGTGCGCAGCTGGCGTGAACAGCGGGATTGAGTGCTTGCAAACCAGCCTTTGGAGGCAGCCGGGGAGGTCTTCCAGCGGGAGAGTGCCAGTTGTTCTCAGAGGCCCCACAGGCCAGGGGCAGGACCCAGCAGTGTCCCTGCCTCTGGCAGCCTTGCCCAGACCTTCCTGGCCTCCGGGGGTACTACCCCACCAAGGGGCAGGCTGCGGGGCCTGGGTCCAGACATGCCCGGGCGCCTCCCCAGGCTCATCCCCGCTGGTGCCTTTCCCCTGGGCCTAGGCCTCGGTTGAGGCCTCCTTGGAGAGGAGGTTGCCGGCAGGGGCTGTCTGCACACTGCAAGGTGCTGGAGCTCAGAGGGCCTCGTCAGAGGGAAAGGACCAGCAAAGGGCTGGATGCCCAAGACCTCTTTGACCCAGCAGCCTCAGGGCAGCAGGGAGAGCAAGAGGCCCAACTTGCCCCTAGGTCGGCTCTACCCCGTCCCACACAGGCAGCCAGCCCAGCAGCAGCCTGGCAGTCTCTGGCTCCCCCGAACTCTCTGCCGGTGTAGGGGGCAGGAACAGACGTGTGCATGTCATTCTGCCTTGGCCTGGGAGTGTGTTCCCCCTGCATGTCCCCCAGGCTCAGGGGCAAGGGCCCGGAGAGAGCACCACCCCGAAGCGCTTTTCTACCGGGCTTGGGAGCATTGTGCGTGCCTGGCGGGAACAGCGGGCGGGAGTGCTTGCAAACCGGCCTTTGGAGGCAGCCGGGGAGGTCTTCCAGCGGGAGAGTGCCGGTTGTGCTCAGACGCCCCACAGGCCAGGGGCAGGACCCAGCAGTGTTCCTGCCCCTGGCAGCCTTGCCCAGACCTTCCTGGCCTCCGGGGGTACTACCCCACCAAGGGGCAGGCTGCGGGGACTGGGTCCAGACATGGCCGGGCGCCTCCCCAGGCTCATCCCCGCTGGTGCCTTTCCACTGGGCCTAGGCCTCGGTTGAGGCCTCCTTGGAGAGGAGGTTGCTGGCAGGGGCTGTCTCCACACTGCAAGGTGCTGGAGCTCAGAGGGCCTCGTCAGAGGGAAGGGACCAGCAAGGGGCTGGATGCCCAAGACCTCTTTGGCCCAGCAGCCTCAGGGCAGCAGGGAGAGGAAGAGGCCCAACTTGCCCCTAGGTCGGCTCTGCCCCTTCCCACACAGGCGGCCAGCCCAGCAGCTGCCTGACAGACTCTGGCTCCCCCGAGCTCTCTGCCGGTGCAGGGGTCAGAAACAGACGTGTGCATGTGGTTCTGCGTTGGTCTCGGAGTGTGGTCCCACTGCCTCGCCCCCACACTCAGGGGCAAGGGCCCGGAGAGAGCAACACCCCGAAGCGCTTTTCTCCCGGGCTTGGGAGAATTGTGCGTGCCTGGCGAGAACAGCGGGCGGGAGTGTTGGCAAACCGGCCTTTGGAGGCAGCCGGGGAAGTCTTCCAGTGGGAGAGGGCCGGTTGTGCTCAGAGGCCCCACAGGCCAGGGGCAGGACCCAGCAGGGCCCCTGCCCGTGGCCAGCCTTGCCCAGACCTTCCTGGCCTCCGGGGGTACTGCCCCACCAAGGGGCAGGCTGCGGGGACTGGGTCCAGACATGCCCGGGCGCCTCCCCAGGCTCATCCCCGCTGGTGCCTTTCCCCTGGTCCTAGGCCTCGGTTGAGGCCTCCTTGGAGAGGAGGTTGCTGGCAGGGGCTGTCTCCACACTGCAAGGTGCTGGAGCTCAGAGGGCCTCGTCAGAGGGAAGGCACCAGCAAAGGGCTGGATGCCCAAGACCTCTTTAACCCAGCAGCCTCAGGGCAGCAGGGAGAGCAAGAGGCCCAACTTGCCCCTAGGTCGGCTCTGCCCCGTCCCACACAGGCAGCCAGCCCAGCAGCAGCCTGGCAGTCTCTGGCTCCCCCGAGCTCTCTGCCGGTGTAGGGGCCAGGAACAGACGTGTGCATGTCGTTCTGCCTTGGCCTGGGAGTGTGTTCCCCCTGCCTGGCCCCAGGCTCAGGGGCAAGGGCCCGGAGAGAGCACCACCCCGAAGCGCTTTTTTCCCGGGCTTGGGAGCATTGTGCGTGCCTGGGGGAACAGCGGGTGGGCGTGCTTGCAAACAGGACTTTGGAGGCAGACGGGGAGGTCTTCCAGCGGGAGAGTGCCGGTTGTGCTCAGACGCCCAACAGGCCAGGGGCAGGACCCAGCAGTGTCCCTACCCCTGGCAGCCTTGCCGAGACCTTCCTGGCTTCCGGGGGTACTGCCCCACCAAGGGGCAGGCTGCGGGGACTGGGTCCAGACATGGCCGGGCGCCTCCCCAGGCTCATCCCCGCTGGTGCCTTTCCCCTAGGCCTAGGCCTCGGTTGAGGCCTCCTTGGAGAGGAGGTTGCTGGCAGGGGCTGTCTCCACACTGCAAGGTGCTGGAGCTCAGAGGGCCTCATCAGAGGGAAGGGACCAGCAAGGGGCTGGATGCCCAAGACCTCTTTGGCCCAGCAGCCTCAGGGCAGCAGGGAGAGCAAGAGGCCCAACTTGCCCCTAGGTCGGCTCTGCCCCTTCCCACACAGGCGGCCAGCCCAGCAGCTGCCTGACAGACTCTGGCTCCCCCGAGCTCTCTGCCTGTGCAGGGGTCAGGAACAGACGTGTGCATGTGGTTCTGCCTTGGTCTCCGAGTGTGGACCAACTGCCTGGCCCCCAGGTTCAGGGGCAAGGGCCCGGAGAGAGCACCACCCCGAAGCGCTTTTCTCCCGGGCTTGGGAGAATTGTGCGCGCTTGGTGGGAACAGTGGGCGGGAATGCTTGCAAACCGGCCTTTGAAGGCAGCCGGGGAGGTCTTCCAGTGGGAGAGGGCCGGTTGTGCTCAGAGGCCCCACAGGCCAGGGGCAGGACCCAGCAGGGCCCCTGCCCCTGGCCAGCCTTTCCCAGACCTTCCTGGCCTCCGGGGGTACTGCTCCACCAAGGGGCAGGCTGCGGGGACTGGGTCCAGACATGCCCGGGCGCCTCCCCAGGCTCATCCCCGCTGGTGCCTTTCCCCTGGGCCTAGGCCTCGGTTGAGGCCTCCTTGGAGAG
Organism: Dama dama; assembly: GCF_033118175.1. NCBI lineage: Eukaryota > Metazoa > Chordata > Mammalia > Artiodactyla > Cervidae > Dama > Dama dama. The sequence goes on from NW_026870970.1 coordinate 1,107,856, forward strand.
GAGGTTGCTGGCAGGGGCTGTCTCCACACTGCAAGGTGCTGGAGATCAGAGGGCCTCGTCAGAGGGAAGGGACCAGCAAAGGGCTGGATGCCCAAGACCTCTTTGACCCAGCAGCCTCAGGGCAGCAGGGAGAGCAAGAGGCCCAATTTGCCCCTAGGTCGGCTCTGCCCCATCCCACACAGGCGGCCAGCCCAGCAGCAGCCTGGCAGTCTCTGGCTCCCCCAAGCTCTCTGCCGGTGTAGGGGGCAGGAACAGACGTGTGCATGTCGTTCCACCTTGGCCTGGGAGTGTGTTCCCCCTGCCTTGCCCCCAGGCTCAGGGGCAAGGGCCCGGTGAGAGCACCACCCCGAAGCGCTTTTCTCCCGGGCTTGGGAGCATTGTGCGTGCCTGGCGGGAACAGCGGGCGGGAGTGCTTGCAAACCGGCCTTTCGAGGCAGACGGGCAGGTCTTCCAGCGGGAGAGTGTCGGTTGTGCTCAGACGCCCCACAGGCCAGGGGCAGGACCCAGCAGTGTCCCTGCCCCTGGCAGCCTTGCCCAGACCTTCCTGGCCTCCGGGGGTACTGCCCCACCAAGGGGCAGGCTGCGGGGACTGGGTCCAGACATGCCCGGGCGCCTCCCCAGGCTCATCCCCGCTGGTGCCTTTCCCCTGGGCCTAGGCCTCGGTTGAGGCCTCCTTGGAGAGGAGGTTGCTGGCAGGGGCTGTCTCCACACTGCAAGGTGCTGGAGCTCAGAGGGCCTCGTCAGAGGGAAGGGACCAGCAAGGGGCTGGATGCCCAAGACGTCTTTGGCCCAGCAGCCTCAGGGCAGCAGGGAGAGCAAGAGGCCCAACTTGCCCCTAGGTCGGCTCTGCCCCTTCCCACACAGGCGGCCAGCCCAGCAGCTGCCTGACAGACTCTGGCTCCCCCGAGCTCTCTGCCGGTGCAGGGGGCAGATCAGACGTGTGCATGTGGTTCTGCCTTGTCCTGGGAGTGTGGACACCCTGCCTTGCCCCCAGGCTCAGGGGCAAGGGCCCGGAGAGAGCACCACCCTGAAGCGCTTTTCTCCCGGGCTTGGGAGCATTGTGCACGCCTGCTGGGAACAGTGGGTGGGAGCGCATGCAAACCGGCCTTTGGAGGCAGCCGGGGAGGTCTTCCAGTGGGAGAGGGCCGGTTGTGCTCTGAGGACCCACAGGCCAGGGGCAGGACGCAGCAGGGCCCCTGCCCCTGGCCAGCCTTGCCCAGACCTTCCTGGCCTCCGGGGGTACTGCCCCACCAAGGGGCAGGCTGCGGGGCCTGGGTCCAGACATGCCCGGGCGCCTCCCCAGGCTCATCCCCGCTGGAGCCTTTCCCCTGGGCCTAGGCCTCGGTTGAGGCCTCCTTGGAGAGGAGGTTGCTGGCAGGGGCTGTCTCCACACTGCAAGGTGCTGGAGCTCAGAGGGCCTCGTCAGAGGGAAGGGACCAGTAAGGGGCTGGATGCCCAAGACGTCTTTGGCCCAGCAGCCTCAGGGCAGCAGGGAGAGCAAGAGGCCCAACTTGCCCCTAGGTCAGCTCTGCCCCGTCCCACACAGGCGGCCAGCCCAGCAGCAGCCTGGCAGTCTCTGGCTCCCCCGAGCTCTCTGCCGGTGTAGGGGGCAGGAACAGGCGGGTGCATGTCGTTCTGCTTTGGCCTGGGAGTGTGTTCCAACTGCCTGGACCCCAGGCTCAGGGGTAAGGGCCCGGAGAGAGCACCACCGCGAAGCGCTTTTCTCCCGGGCTTGGGAGCATTGTGCACGCCTGCTGGGAACAGTGGGCGGGAGCGCTTGTTAACCGGCCTTTGGAGGCAGCCGGGCAGGTCTTCCAGCGGGAGAGTGCCGGTTGTGCTCAGACGCCCCACAGGCCAGGGGCAGCCCCAGCAGTGTCCCTGCCCCTGGCAGCCTTGCCCAGACCTTCCTGGCCTCCGGGGGTACTGCCCCACCAAGGGGCAGGCTGCGGGGACTGGGTCCAGACATGCCCGTGCGCCTCCACTGGCTCATCCCCGCTGGTGCCTTTCCCCTGGGCCTAGGCCTCGGTTGAGGCCTCCTTGGAGAGGAGGTTGGTGGCAGGGGCTGTCTCCACACTGCAAGGTGCTGGAGCTCAGAGGGCCTCGTCAGAGGGAAGGGACCAGCAAGGGGCTGGATGCCCAAGACCTCTTTGGCCCAGCAGCCTCAGGGCAGCAGGGAGAGCAAGAGGCCCAACTTGCCCCTAGGTCGGCTCTGCCCCTTCCCACACAGGCGGCCAGCCCAGCAGCTGCCTGACAGACTCTGGCTCCCCCGAGCTCTCTGCCGGTGCAGGGGTCAGGAACAGACGTGTGCATGTGGTTCTGCCTTGGTCTGGGAGTGTGGAACCACTGCCTGGCCCCCACACTCAGGGGCAAGGGCCCGGAGAGAGCAACACACCGAAGCGCTTTTCTCCCGGGCTTGGGAGAATTGTGCGTGCCTGGCGAGAACAGCGGGCGGGAGTGTTGGCAAACCGGCCTTTGGAGGCAGCCGGGGAGGTCTTCCAGTGGGAGAGGGCCGGTTGTGCTCAGAGGCCCCACAGGCCAGGGGCAGGACCCAGCAGGGCCCCTGACCCTGGCCAGCCTTGCCCAGACCTTCCTGGCCTCCGGGGGTACTGCCCCACCAAGGGGCAGGCTGCGGGGACTGGGTCCAGTCATGCCCGGGCGCCTCCCCAGGCTCATCCCCGCTGGTGCCTTTCCCCTGGGCCTAGGCCTCGGTTGAGGCCTCCTTGGAGAGGAGGTTGCTGGCCGGGGCTGTCTCCACACTGCAAGGTGCTGGAGCTCAGAGGGCCTCGTCAGAGGGAAGGGACCAGCAAGGGGCTGGATACCCAAGACCTCTTTGGCCCAGCAGCCTCAGGGCAGCAGGGAGAGCAAGAGGCCCAACTTGCCCCTAGGTCGGCTCTGCCCCTTCCCACACAGGCGGCCAACCCAGCAGCTGCCTGACAGACTCTGGCTCCCCCGAGCTCTCTGCCGGTGCAGGGGGCAGATCAGACGTGTGCATGTGGTTCTGCCTTGGCCTGGGAGTGTGGACACCCTGCCTTGCCCCCAGGCTCAGGGGCAAGGGCCCGGAGAGAGCACCACCCTGAAGCGCTTTTCTCCCGGGCTTGGGAGCATTGTGCACGCCTGCTGGGAACAGTGGGCGGGCGCGCTTGCAAACCGGCCTTTGGAGACAGCCGGGGAGGTCTTCCAGTGGGAGAGGGCCGGTTGTGCTCAGAGGCCCCACAGGCCAGGGGCAGGACGCAGCAGGGCCCCTGCCCCTGGCCAGCCTTGCCCAGACCTTCCTGGCCTCCGGGGGTACTGCCCCACCAAGGGGCAGGCTGCGGGGACTGGGTCCAGACATGCTCGGGCGCCTCCCCTGGCTCATCCCCGCTGGTGCCTTTCCCCTGGGCCTAGGCCTCGGTTGAGGCCTCCTTGGAGAGGAGGTTGCTGGCAGGGGCTGTCTCCACACTGCAAGGTGCTGGAGCTCAGAGGGCCTCGTCAGAGGGAAGGGACCAGTAAGGGGCTGGATGCCCAAGACGTCTTTGGCCCAGCAGCCTCAGGGCAGCAGGGAGAGTAAGAGGCCCAACTTGCCCCTAGGTCGGCTCTGCCCCTTCCCACACAGGCGGCCAACCCAGCAGCTGCCTGCCAGACTCTGGCTCCCCCAAGCTCTCTGCCGGTGCAGGGGACAGGAACAGACGTGGGCATGTGGTTCTGCCTTGGCCAGGGAGTGTGTTCCCCGTGCCTTGCCCCCAGGCTCAGGGGCAAGGGCCCGGAGAGAGAACCACCCCAATGCGCTTTTCTCCCGGGCTTGGGAGCATTGTGCGAGCCTGGCGTGAACAGCGGGCGGGAGTGTTTGCAAACAGGACTTTGGAGGCAGCCGGGGAGGTCTTCCAGGGGCAGAGGGCCGGTTGTGCTCAGAGGCCCCACAGGCCAGGGGCAGGACCCAGCAGGGCCCCTGACCCTGGCCAGCCTTGCCCAGACCTTCCTGGCCTCCGGGGGTACTGCCCCACCAAGGGGCAGGCTGCGGGGACTGGGTCCAGACATGCCCGGGCGCCTCCCCAGGCTCATCCCCGCTGGTGCCTTTCCCCTGGGCCTAGGCCTCGGTTGAGGCCTCCTTGGAGAGGAGGTTGCTGGCAGGGGCTGTCTCCACACTGCAAGGTGCTGGAGATCAGAGGGCCTCGTCAGAGGGAAGGGACCAGCAAAGGGCTGGATTCCCAAGACCTCTTTGACCCAGCAGCCTCAGGGCAGCAGGGAGAGCAAGAGGCCCAACTTGCCCCTAGGTCGGCTCTGCCCCGTCCCACACAGGCGGCCAGCCCAGCAGCAGCCTGGCAGTCTCTGGCTCCCCCGAGCTCTCTGCCGGTGTAGGGGGCAGGAACAGACGTGTGCATGTCGTTCTGCCTTGGCCTGGGAGTGTGTTCCCCCTGCCTGGCCCCCAGGCTCAGGGGCAAGGGCCCGGTGAGAGCACCACCCCGAAGCGCTTTTCTCCCGGGCTTGGGAGCATTGTGCGTGCCTGGCGGGAACAGCGGACGGGAGTGCTTGCAAACCGGCCTTTCGAGGCAGACGGGGAGGTCTTCCAGCGGGAGAGTGCCGGTTGTGCTCAGACGCCCCACAGGCCAGGGGCAGGACCCAGCAGTGTCCCTGCCCCTGGCAGCCTTGCCCAGACCTTCCTGGCCTCCGGGGGTACTGCCCCACCAAGGGGCAGGCTGCGGGGACTGCGTCCAGACATGCCCGGGCGCCTCCCCAGGCTCATCCCCGCTGGTGCCTTTCCCCTGGGCCTAGGCCTCGGTTGAGGCCTCCTTGGAGAGGAGGTTGCTGGCAGGGGCTGTCTCCACACTGCAAGGTGCTGGAGCTCAGAGGGCCTCGTCAGAGGGAAGGGACCAGCAAGGGGCTGGATGCCCAAGACCTCTTTGGCCCAGCAGCCTCAGGGCAGCAGGGAGAGCAAGAGGCCCAACTTGCCCCTAGGTCGGCTCTGCCCCTTCCCACACAGGCGGCCAGCCCAGCAGCTGCCTGACAGACTCTGGCTCCCCCGAGCTCTCTGCCGGTGCAGGGGGCAGATCAGACGTGTGCATGTGGTTCTGCCTTGTCCTGGGAGTGTGGACACCCTGCCTTGCCCCCAGGCTCAGGGGCAAGGGCCCGGAGAGAGCACCACCCTGAAGCGCTTTTCTCCCGGGCTTGGGAGCATTGTGCACGCCTGCTGGGAACAGTGGGCGGGAGCGCTTGCAAACCGGCCTTTGGAGGCAGCCGGGGAGGTCTTCCAGTGGGAGAGGGCCGGTTGTGCTCAGAGGCCCCACAGGCCAGGGGCAGGACGCAGCAGGGCCCCTGCCCCTGGCCAGCCTTGCCCAGACCTTCCTGGCCTCCGGGGGTACTGCCCCACCAAGGGGCAGGCTGCGGGGCCTGGGTCCAGACATGCCCGGGCGCCTCCCCAGGCTCATCCCCGCTGGTGCCTTTCCCCTGGGCCTAGGCCTCGGTTGAGGCCTCCTTGGAGAGGAGGTTGCTGGCAGGGGCTGTCTCCACACTGCAAGGTGCTGGAGCTCAGAGGGCCTCGTCAGAGGGAAGGGACCAGTAAGGGGCTGGATGCCCAAGACGTCTTTGGCCCAGCAGCCTCAGGGCAGCAGGGAGAGCAAGAGGCCCAACTTGCCCCTAGGGCGGCTCTGCCCCTTCCCACACAGGCGGCCAACCCAGCAGCTGCCTGACAGACTCTGGCTCCCCCAAGCTCTCTGCCGGTGCAGGGGACAGGAACAGACGTGGGCATGTGGTTCTGCCTTGGCCTGGGAGTGTGTTCCCCCTGCCTTGCCCCCAGGCTCAGGGGCAAGGGCCCGGAGAGAGCACCACCCCAATGCGCTTTTCTCCCGGGCTTGGGAGCATTGTGCGAGCCTGGCGTGAACAGCGGGCGGGAGTGTTTGCAAACAGGACTTTGGAGGCAGCCGTGGAGGTCTACCAGTGGGAGAGGGCCGGTTGTGCTCAGAGGCCCCACAGGCCAGGGGCAGGACCCAGCAGGGCCCCTGCCCCTGGCCAGCCTTGCCCAGACCTTCCTGGCCTCCGGGGGTACTGCCCCACCAAGGGGCAGGCTGCGGGGACAGGGTCGAGACATGCCCGGGCGCCTCCCCTGGCTCAACCCCGCTGGTGCCTTTCCCCTGGGCCTAGGCCTCGGTTGAGGCCTCCTTGGAGAGGAGATTGCTGGCAGGGGCTGTCTCCACACTGCAAGGTGCTGGAGCTCAGAGGGCCTCGTCCGAGGGAAGGGACCAGTAAGGGGCTGGATGCCCAAGACGTCTTTGGCCCTGCAGCCTCAGGGTAGCAGGGAGAGCAAGAGGCCCAACTTGCCCCTAGGTCGGCTCTGCCCCTTCCCACACAGGCGGCCAGCCCAGCACCTGCCTGAGAGACTCTGGCTCCCCCGAGCTCTCTGCCGGTGCCGGGGACAGGACCAGACGTGTGCATGTGTTTCTGCCTTGGTCTGGGAGTGTGTTCCCCCTGCCTTGCCCACAGGCTCAGGGGCAAGGGCCCGGAGAGAGCACCACCCCGAAGCGCTTTTCTCCCGGGCTTGGGAGCATTGTGCGTGCCTGGCGGGAAGAGCGGGCAGGAGTGTTGGCAAACTGGCCTTTGGAGGCAGCCGGGGAGGTCTTCCAGTGGGAGAGGGCCGGTTGTGCTCAGAGGCCCCATAGGCCATGGGGAGGACCCAGCAGGGCCCCTGCCCCTGGCCAGCCTTGCCCAGATCTTCCTGGCCTCCGGGGGTACTGCCCCACCAAGGGGCAGGCTGCGGGGACTGGGTCCAGACATGCCCGGGCGCCTCCCCAGGCTCATCCCCGCTGGTGCCTTTCCCCTGGGCCTAGGCCTCGGTTGAGGCCTCCTTGGAGAGGATGTTGCTGGCAGGGGCTGTCTCCACACTGCAAGGTGCTGGAGCTCAAAGGGCCTCGTCAGAGGGAAGGGACCAGCAAGGGGCTGGATGCCCAAGACCTCTTTGGCCCAGCAGCCTCAGGGCAGCAGGGAGAGGAAGAGGCCCAACTTGCCCCTAGGTTGGCTCTGCCCCTTCCCACACAGGCGGCCAGCCCAGCAGCTGCCTGACAGACTCTGGCTCCCCTGAGCTCTCTGCCGGTGCAGGGGTCAGGAACAGACGTGTGCATGTGGTTCTGCCTTGGTCTGGGAGTGTGGACCAACTGCCTGGCCCCCAGGCTCAGGGGCAAGGGCCCGAGGAGAGCACCACCCCGAAGCGCTTTTCTCCCGGGCTTGGGAGCATTGTGCTTGCCTGGCGGGAACAGCGGGCGGGAGTGTTGGCAAACTGGCCTTTGGAGGCAGCCGGGGAGTTCTTCCAGTGGGAGAGGGCCGGTTGTGATCAGAGGCCCCACAGGCCAGGGGCAGGACCCAGCAGGGCCCCTGCCCCTGGCCAGCCTTGCCCAGACCTTCCTGGCCTCCGGGGGTACTGCCCCACCAAGGGGCAGGCTGCGGGGACTGGGTCCAGACATGCCCGGGCGCCTCCCCAGGCTCATCCCCGCTGGTGCCTTTCCCCTGGGCCAAGGCCTCGGTTGAGGCCTCCTTGGAGAGGAGGTTGCTGGCACGGGCTGTCTCCACACTGCAAGGTGCTGGAGCTCAGAGGGCCTCGTCAGAGGGAAGGGACCAGCAAGGGGCTGGATGCCCAAGACCTCTTTGGCCCAGCAGCCTCAGGGCAGCAGGGAGAGCAAGAGGCCCAACTTGCCCCTAGGTCGGCTCTGCCACTTCCCACACAGGCGGCCAGTCCAGCAGCTGCCTGACAGACTCTGGCTCCCTCGAGCTCTCTGCCGGTGCAGGGGGCAGATCAGACGTGTGCATGTGGTTCTGCCTTGGCCTGGGAGTGTGGACACCCTGCCTTGCCCCCAGGCTCAGGGGCAAGGGCCCAGACAGAGCACCACCCTGAAGCGCCTTTCTTCCGGGCTTAGGAGCATTGTGCCCGCCTGCTGGTAACAGTGGCCGGGAACGCTTGCAAACCGGCCTTTGGAGGCAGCCGGGGAGGTCTTCCAGTGGGAGAGGGCCGGTTGTGCTCAGAGGCCCCACCGGCCAGGGGCAGGACCCAGCAGGGCCCCTGCCCCTGGCCAGCCTTACCCAGAACTTCCTGGCCTCCGGGAGTACTGCCCCACCAAGGGGCAGGCTGCGGGGACTGTGTCCAGACATGCTCGGGCGCCTCCCCTGGCTCATCCCCGCTGGTGCCTTTCCCCTGGGCCTAGGCCTCGGTTGAGGCCTCCTTGGAGAGGAGGTTGCTGGCAGGGGCTGTCTCCACACTGCAAGGTGCTGGAGCTCAGAGGGCCTCGTCAGAGGGAAGGGACCAGTAAGGGGCTGGATGCCCAAGACGTCTTTGGCCCAGCAGCCTCAGGGCAGCAGGGAGAGCAAGAGGCCCAACTTGCCCCTAGGGCGGCTCTGCCCCTTCCCACACAGGCGGCCAACCCAGCAGCTGCCTGACAGACTCTGGCTCCCCCAAGCTCTCTGCCGGTGCAGGGGACAGGAACAGACGTGGGCATGTGGTTCTGCCTTGGCCTGGGAGTGTGTTCCCCATGCCTTGCCCCCAGGCTCAGGGGCAAGGGCCCGGAGAGAGCACCACCCCGAAGCGCTTTTCTCCCGGGCTTGGGAGCATTGTGCAAGTCTGGCGTGAACAGCGGGTGGGAGTGTTGGCAAACAGGACTTTGGAGGCAGCCGGGGAGGTCTTCCAGTGGGAGAGGGCCGGGTGTGCTCAGAGGCCCCACAGGCCAGGGGCAGGACCCAGCAGGTCCCCTGCCCCCTGGCCAGCCTTTCCCAGACCTTCCTGGCCTCCGGGGGTACTGCCCCACCAAGGGGCAGGCTGCGGGGACTGGGTCCAGACATGCCCGGGCGCCTCCCCAGGCTCATCCCCGCTGGTGCCTTTCCCCTGGTCATAGGTCTCGGTTGAGGCCTCCTTGGAGAGGAGGTTGCTGGCAGGGGCTGTCTCCACACTGCAAGGTGCTGGAGCTCAGAGGGTCTCGTCAGAGGGAAGGGACAAGCAAAGGGCTGGATGCCCAAGACCTCTTTGGCCCAGCAGCCTCAGGGCAGCAGGGAGAGCAAGAGGCCCAAATTGCCCCTAGGTCGACTCTGCCCCTTCCCACAAAGGCGGCCAGCCCAGCAGCTGCCTGACAGACTCTGGCTCCCCCGAGCTCTCTGCCGGTGCAGGGGTCAGGAACAGACGTGTGCATGTGGTTCTGCCTTGGCCTGGGAGTGTGGACCCCCTGCCTGGCCCCCAGGCTCAGGGGCAAGGGCCCGGAGAGAGCACCACCCCGAAGCGCTTTTCTCCCGGGCTTGGGAGCATTGTGCGCGCTTGGTGGGAACAGTGGGCGGGAGTGCGTGCAAAACGGCCTTTGGAGGCAGCCGGGGAGGTCTTCCAGTGGGAGAGGGCCGGTTGTGCTCAGAGGCCCCACAGGCCATGGGCAGGACCCAGCAGGTCCCCTGCCCCTGGTCAGCCTTGCCCAGACCTTCCTGGCCTCCAGGGGTACTGCCCCACCAAGGGGCAGGCTGCGGGGACTGGGTCCAGACATGCCCGGGCGCCTCCCCAGGCTCATCCCCGCTGGTGCCTTTCCCCTGGGCCTAGGCCTCGGTTGAGGCCTCCTTGGAGAGGAGATTGCTGGCAGGTGCTGTCTCCACACTGCAAGGTGCTGGAGCTCAGAGGGCCTCGTCAGAGGGAAGGGACCAGCAAAGGGCTGGATGCCCAAGACGTCTTTGGCCCAGCAGCCTCAGGGCAGCAGGGAGAGCAAGAGGCCCAACTTGCCCCTAGGTCGGCTCTGCCCCTTCCCACACAGGCGGCCAGTCCAGCACCTGCCTGAGAGACTCTGGCTCCCCCGAGCTCTCTGCCGGTGTAGGGGGCAGGAACAGACGTGTTCATGTCGTTCTGTCTTGGCCTGGGAGTGTGTTCCCCCTGCCTGGCCCGCAGGCTTAGGGGCAAGGGCCCGGAGAGAGCACCACCCCGAAGCGCTTTTCTCCCGGGCTTGGGAGCATTGTGCGTGCCTGGCGGGAACAGCGGGCGGGAGTGCTTGCAAACTGGCCTTTGGAGGCAGCCGGGGATGTCTTCCAGCGGGAGAGTGCCGGTTGTGCTCAGACGTCCCACAGGCCAGGGGCAGGACCCAGCGCTGTCCCTGCCCCTGGCAGCCTTGCACAGACCTTCCTGGCCTCCGGGGGTACTGCCCCACCAAGGGGCAGGCTGCGGGGACTGGGTCCAGACATGCCCGGGCGCCTCCCCAGGCTCATCCCCGCTGGTGCCTTTCCCCTGGGCCTAGGCCTCGGTTGAGGCCTCATTGGAGAGGAGGTTGCTGGCAGGGGCTGTCTCCACACTGCAAGGTGCTGGAGCTCAGAGGGCCTCGTCAGAGGGAAGGGACCAGCAAGGGGCTGGATGCCCAAGACCTCTTTGGCCCAGCAGCCTCAGGGCAGCAGGGAGAGGAAGAGGCCCAACTTGCCCCTAGGTCGGCTCTGCCCCTTCCCACACAGGCGGCCAGCCCAGCACCTGCCTGACAGACTCTGGCTCCCCCGAGCTCTCTGCCGGTGCAGGTGTCAGGAACAGACGTGTGCATGTGGTTCTGCCTTGGTCTGGGAGTGTGGACCCACTGCCTGGCCCCCAGGCTCAGGGGCAAGGGCCCGGAGAGAGCACCACCCCGAAGCGCTTTTCTCCCGGGCTTGGGAGCATTGTGCGAGCCTGGCGTGAACAGCGGGCGGGAGTGTTTGCAAACAGGACTTTGGAGGCAGCTGGGGAGGTCTTCCAGTGGGAGAGGGCCGGTTGTGCTCAGAGGCCTCACAGGCCAGGGGCAGGACCCAGCAGGGCCCCTGCCCCTGGCCAGCCTTGCCCAGACCTTCCTGGCCTCCGGGGGTACTGCCCCACCAAGGGGCAGGCTGCGGGGACTGGGTTCAGACATGTCCGTGCGCCGCCCCAGGATCATCCCCGCTGGTGCTTTTCCCCTGGGCGTAGGCCTCGGTTGAGGCCTCTTTGGAGAGGAGGTTGCTGGCAGGGGCTGTCTCCACACTGCAAGGTGCTGGAGCTCAGAGGGCCTCGTCAGAGGGAAGGGACCAGCAAAGGGCTGGATGCCCAAGACCTCTTTGACCCAGCAGCCTCAGGCCAGCAGTTAGAGCAAGAGGCCCAACTTGCCCCTAGATCGGCTCTGCCCCATCCACACAGGCAGCCAGCCCAGCAGCAGCCTGGCAGTCTCTGGCTCCCCCGAGCTCTCTGCCGGTGTAGGGGGCAGGAACAGACGTGTGCATATCGTTCTGCCTTGGCCTGGGAGTGTGTTCCAACTGCCTGGCCCCCAGGCTCAGGGGCAAGGGCCTGGAGAGAGCACCACCCCGAAGCGCTTTTCTCCCGGGCTTGGGAGCATTGTGCGTGCCTGGCGGGAACAGCGGGCGGGAGTGCTTGCAAACCGGCCTTTGGAGGCAGCCGGGGAGGTCTTCCAAGGGCCTGTAGAGAGCACCACCCCGAAGCGCTTTTCTCCCGCGCTTGGGAGCATTCTGCGCGGGTGGCGGGAACAGCAGGCAGGAGTGCTTGAAAACCGTCCTTTGGAGGCAGCCGGGGAGGTCTTCCAGGGCCCGGTGTGAGCACCACCCCAAAATGCTTTTCTCCCGGGCTTGGGAGCATTGTGCGCGGATGGCGGGAACAGCAGGAAGGAGTCCTTGCAAACCGGCCTTTGGAGGCAGCCGGGGAGGTCTTCCAAGGGCCTGTAGAGAGCACCACCCCGAAGCGCTTTTCTCCCGGGCTTGGGAGCATTGTGCACGGGTGGCGGGAACAGCAGGCAGGAGTGCTTGAAAACCGTCCTTTGGAGGCAGCCGGGGAGGTCTTCCAGGGCCCGGTGTGAGCACCACCCCAAAATGCTTTTCTCCCGGGCTTGGGAGCATTGTGCGCGGATGGCGGGAACAGCGAGTGGGAGTGCTTGCAAACCGGCCTTTGGGGGCACCCCGGGAGGTCTTCCATGGGCACGGAGAGAACACCACCCCGAAGCGCTTTTCTCCGGGGTTTTGGAGGATTGTGCATGGCTGGCGGGAACAGCGAGTGGGAGTGCTTGCAAACCGGCCTTTGGGGGCAGCCAGGGAGGTCCTCCATTGGCACGGAGAGAACACCACCCCGAAGCGCTTTTCTCCCGGTCTTGGGAGCATTGTGCGAGGCTGGCGGGAACAGCGGGCGGGAGTGCTTGCAAACCGGCCTTTGGAGGCAGCTTGGGAGGTCTTCCAAGGGCCCGGAGAGAGCACCATCCCGAAGCACTTTTCTCACGGAATTGGGAGCATTGTTCGCGGCTGTCGGGAACAGAGGACATGAGTGCTTGCAAACCGGCCTTTAGAGGCAGCCGGGGAGTCTTCCAAGGGCCCGAGAGAGACCACCCCAAAATGCTTTTCTCCCGGGCTTGGGAGCATTGTGTGCGGCTGGCGGGTCAGCGGGAGGGAGTTCTTGAAAACCAGCCTTTGGAGGCAGCCGGGGAGGTCTTCCAAGGGCCGGGAGAGAGCACCACCCCGAAGCGCTTTTCTCCCGGGCTTGGGAGCATTGTGCGCGGCTGGCGGGAACAGCGGGATTGAGTGCTTGCAAACCGGCCTTTGGAGGCAGCCGGGGAGGTCTTCCAAGGGCCGGGAGAGAGCACCACCCCGAAGCGCTTTTCTCCTAGGCTTGGGAGCATTGTGCGCGGCTGGCGGGAACAGCGGGCATGAGTGCTTGCAAACCGGCCTTTGGAGACAAACGGGGAGGTCTTCCAAGGGCCCGTAGAGAGCACCACCCCGAAGCGCTTTTCTCCCGTGATTGGGAGCATTGTGTGCGGCTGGCGGGACAGCGGGAGGGAGTACTTGAAATCCAGCCTTTGGAGGCAGCCGGGGAGGTCTTCCAAGGGCCGGGAGAGAGCACCACCCTGAAGGGCTTTTCTCCTGGGCTTGGAGCATTTGCACGGATGGCGGGAACAGCGAGTGGGAGTGCTTGCAAACCGGCATTTGGGGGCAGCCCGGGAGGTCTTTCTTGGGCCCAGAGAGAACACCACCCCGAAACGCTTTTCTCCCGGGCTTGGGAGCATTGTGCGCGGGTGGCGGGAACAGCAGGCAGAAGTGCTTGCAAACCGGCCTTGGAGGCAGCCGGGGAGGTCTTCCAAAGCCCGGAGTGAGCACCACCCCAAAATGCTTTTCTCCCGGGCTTGGGAGCATTGTGCGCAGCTGGCGTGAACAGCGGGATTGAGTGCTTGCAAACCAGCCTTTGGAGGCAGCCGGGGAGGTCTTCCAGCGGGAGAGTGCCAGTTGTTCTCAGAGGCCTCACAGGCCAGGGGCAGGACCCAGCAGGGCCCCTGCCCCTGGCCAGCCTTGCCCAGACCTTCCTGGCCTCCGGGGGTACTACCCCACCAAGGGGCAGGCTGCGGGGCCTGGGTCCAGACATGCCCGGGCGCCTCCCCAGGCTCATCCCCGCTGGTGCCTTTCCCCTGGGCCTAGGCCTCGGTTGAGGCCTCCTTGGAGAGGAGGTTGCTGGCAGGGGCTGTCTCCACACTGCAAGGTGCTGGAGCTCAGAGGGCCTCGTCAGAGGGAAGGGACCAGTAAGGGGCTGGATGCCCAAGACGTCTTTGGCCCAGCAGCCTCAGGGCAGCAGGTAGAGCAAGAGGCCCAACTTGCCCCTAGGGCGGCTCTGCCCCTTCCCACACAGGCGGCCAACCCAGCAGCTGCCTGACAGACTCTGGCTCCCCCAAGCTCTCTGCCGGTGCAGGGGACAGGAACAGACGTGGGCATGTGGTTCTGCCTTGGCCTGGGAGTGTGTTCCCCCTGCCTTGCCCCCAGGCTCAGGGGCAAGGGCCCGGAGAGAGCACCACCCCAATGCGCTTTTCTCCCGGGCTTGGGAGCATTGTGCGAGCCTGGCGTGAACAGCGGGCGGGAGTGTTTGCAAACAGGACTTTGGAGGCAGCCGTGGAGGTCTACCAGTGGGAGAGGGCCGGTTGTGCTCAGAGGCCCCACAGGCCAGGGGCAGGACCCAGCAGGGCCCCTGCCCCTGGCCAGCCTTGCCCAGACCTTCCTGGCCTCCGGGGGTACTGCCCCACCAAGGGGCAGGCTGCGGGGACAGGGTCCAGACATGCCCGGGCGCCTCCCCTGGCTCAACCCCGCTGGTGCCTTTCCCCTGGGCCTAGGCCTCGGTTGAGGCCTCCTTGGAGAGGAGATTGCTGGCAGGGGCTGTCTCCACACTGCAAGGTGCTGGAGCTCAGAGGGCCTCGGCAGAGGGAAGGAACCAGTAAGGGGCTGGATGCCCAAGACGTCTTTGGCCCTGCAGCCTCAGGGCAGCAGGGAGAGCAAGAGGCCCAACTTGCCCCTAGGTCGGCTCTGCCCCTTCCCACACAGGCGGCCAGCCCAGCACCTGCCTGAGAGACTCTGGCTCCCCCGAGCTCTCTGCCGGTGCCGGGGACAGGACCAGACGTGTGCATGTGTTTCTGCCTTGGTCTGGGAGTGTGTTCCCCCTGCCTTGCCCACAGGCTCAGGGGCAAGGGCCCGGAGAGAGCACCACCCCGAAGCCCTTTTCTCCCGGGCTTGGGAGCATTGTGCGTGCCTGGCGGGAAGAGCGGGCAGGAGTGTTGGCAAACTGGCCTTTGGAGGCAGCCGGGGAGGTCTTCCAGTGGGAGAGGGCCGGTTGTGCTCAGAGGCCCCACAGGCCATGGGGAGGACCCAGCAGGGCCCCTGCCCCTGGCCAGCCTTGCCCAGATCTTCCTGGCCTCCGGGGGTACTGCCCCACCAAGGGGCAGGCTGCGGGGACTGGGTCCAGACATGCCCGGGCGCCTCCCCAGGCTCATCCCCGCTGGTGCCTTTCCCCTGGGCCTAGGCCTCGGTTGAGGCCTCCTTGGAGAGGATGTTGCTGGCAGGGGCTGTCTCCACACTGCAAGGTGCTGGAGCTCAAAGGGCCTCGTCAGAGGGAAGGGACCAGCAAGGGGCTGGATGCCCAAGACCTCTTTGGCCCAGCAGCCTCAGGGCAGCAGGGAGAGCAAGAGGCCCAACTTGCCCCTAGGTCGGCTCTGCCCCGTCCCACACAGGCGGCCAGCCCAGCAGCAGCCTGGCAGTCTCTGGCTCCCCCGAGCTCTCTGCCGGTGTAGGGGGCAGGAACAGACGTGTGCATGTCGTTCTGCCTTGGCCTGGGAGTGTGTTCCCCCTGCCTGGCCCCCAGGCTCAGGGGCAAGGGCCCGGTGAGAGCACCACCCCGAAGCGCTTTTCTCCCGGGCTTGGGAGCATTGTGCGTGCCTGGCGGGAACAGCGGACGGGAGTGCTTGCAAACCGGCCTTTCGAGGCAGACGGGGAGGTCTTCCAGCGGGAGAGTGCCGGTTGTGCTCAGACGCCCCACAGGCCAGGGGCAGGACCCAGCAGTGTCCCTGCCCCTGGCAGCCTTGCCCAGACCTTCCTGGCCTCCGGGGGTACTGCCCCACCAAGGGGCAGGCTGCGGGGACTGGGTCCAGACATGCCCGGGCGCCTCCCCAGGCTCATCCCCGCTGGTGCCTTTCCCCTGGGCCTAGGCCTCGGTTGAGGCCTCCTTGGAGAGGAGGTTGCTGGCAGGGGCTGTCTCCACACTGCAAGGTGCTGGAGCTCAGAGGGCCTCGTCAGAGGGAAGGGACCAGCAAGGGGCTGGATGCCCAAGACCTCTTTGGCCCAGCAGCCTCAGGGCAGCAGGGAGAGCAAGAGGCCCAACTTGCCCCTAGGTCGGCTCTGCCCCTTCCCACACAGGCGGCCAGCCCAGCAGCTGCCTGACAGACTCTGGCTCCCCCGAGCTCTCTGCCGGTGCAGGGGGCAGATCAGACGTGTGCATGTGGTTCTGCCTTGTCCTGGGAGTGTGGACACCCTGCCTTGCCCCCAGGCTCAGGGGCAAGGGCCCGGAGAGAGCACCACCCTGAAGCGCTTTTCTCCCGGGCTTGGGAGCATTGTGCACGCCTGCTGGGAACAGTGGGCGGGAGCGCTTGCAAACCGGCCTTTGGAGGCAGCCGGGGAGGTCTTCCAGTGGGAGAGGGCCGGTTGTGCTCAGAGGCCCCACAGGCCAGGGGCAGGACGCAGCAGGGCCCCTGCCCCTGGCCAGCCTTGCCCAGACCTTCCTGGCCTCCGGGGGTACTGCCCCACCAAGGGGCAGGCTGCGGGGCCTGGGTCCAGACATGCCCGGGCGCCTCCCCAGGCTCATCCCCGCTGGTGCCTTTCCCCTGGGCCTAGGCCTCGGTTGAGGCCTCCTTGGAGAGGAGGTTGCTGGCAGGGGCTGTCTCCACACTGCAAGGTGCTGGAGCTCAGAGGGCCTCGTCAGAGGGAAGGGACCAGTAAGGGGCTGGATGCCCAAGACGTCTTTGGCCCAGCAGCCTCAGGGCAGCAGGGAGAGCAAGAGGCCCAACTTGCCCCTAGGGCGGCTCTGCCCCTTCCCACACAGGCGGCCAACCCAGCAGCTGCCTGACAGACTCTGGCTCCCCCAAGCTCTCTGCCGGTGCAGGGGACAGGAACAGACGTGGGCATGTGGTTCTGCCTTGGCCTGGGAGTGTGTTCCCCCTGCCTTGCCCCCAGGCTCAGGGGCAAGGGCCCGGAGAGAGCACCACCCCAATGCGCTTTTCTCCCGGGCTTGGGAGCATTGTGCGAGCCTGGCGTGAACAGCGGGCGGGAGTGTTTGCAAACAGGACTTTGGAGGCAGCCGTGGAGGTCTACCAGTGGGAGAGGGCCGGTTGTGCTCAGAGGCCCCACAGGCCAGGGGCAGGACCCAGCAGGGCCCCTGCCCCTGGCCAGCCTTGCCCAGACCTTCCTGGCCTCCGGGGGTACTGCCCCACCAAGGGGCAGGCTGCGGGGACAGGGTCGAGACATGCCCGGGCGCCTCCCCTGGCTCAACCCCGCTGGTGCCTTTCCCCTGGGCCTAGGCCTCGGTTGAGGCCTCCTTGGAGAGGAGATTGCTGGCAGGGGCTGTCTCCACACTGCAAGGTGCTGGAGCTCAGAGGGCCTCGTCCGAGGGAAGGGACCAGTAAGGGGCTGGATGCCCAAGACGTCTTTGGCCCTGCAGCCTCAGGGTAGCAGGGAGAGCAAGAGGCCCAACTTGCCCCTAGGTCGGCTCTGCCCCTTCCCACACAGGCGGCCAGCCCAGCACCTGCCTGAGAGACTCTGGCTCCCCCGAGCTCTCTGCCGGTGCCGGGGACAGGACCAGACGTGTGCATGTGTTTCTGCCTTGGTCTGGGAGTGTGTTCCCCCTGCCTTGCCCACAGGCTCAGGGGCAAGGGCCCGGAGAGAGCACCACCCCGAAGCGCTTTTCTCCCGGGCTTGGGAGCATTGTGCGTGCCTGGCGGGAAGAGCGGGCAGGAGTGTTGGCAAACTGGCCTTTGGAGGCAGCCGGGGAGGTCTTCCAGTGGGAGAGGGCCGGTTGTGCTCAGAGGCCCCATAGGCCATGGGGAGGACCCAGCAGGGCCCCTGCCCCTGGCCAGCCTTGCCCAGATCTTCCTGGCCTCCGGGGGTACTGCCCCACCAAGGGGCAGGCTGCGGGGACTGGGTCCAGACATGCCCGGGCGCCTCCCCAGGCTCATCCCCGCTGGTGCCTTTCCCCTGGGCCTAGGCCTCGGTTGAGGCCTCCTTGGAGAGGATGTTGCTGGCAGGGGCTGTCTCCACACTGCAAGGTGCTGGAGCTCAAAGGGCCTCGTCAGAGGGAAGGGACCAGCAAGGGGCTGGATGCCCAAGACCTCTTTGGCCCAGCAGCCTCAGGGCAGCAGGGAGAGGAAGAGGCCCAACTTGCCCCTAGGTTGGCTCTGCCCCTTCCCACACAGGCGGCCAGCCCAGCAGCTGCCTGACAGACTCTGGCTCCCCTGAGCTCTCTGCCGGTGCAGGGGTCAGGAACAGACGTGTGCATGTGGTTCTGCCTTGGTCTGGGAGTGTGGACCAACTGCCTGGCCCCCAGGCTCAGGGGCAAGGGCCCGAGGAGAGCACCACCCCGAAGCGCTTTTCTCCCGGGCTTGGGAGCATTGTGCTTGCCTGGCGGGAACAGCGGGCGGGAGTGTTGGCAAACTGGCCTTTGGAGGCAGCCGGGGAGTTCTTCCAGTGGGAGAGGGCCGGTTGTGATCAGAGGCCCCACAGGCCAGGGGCAGGACCCAGCAGGGCCCCTGCCCCTGGCCAGCCTTGCACAGACCTTCCTGGCCTCCGGGGGTACTGCCCCACCAAGGGGCAGGCTGCGGGGACTGGGTCCAGACATGCCCGGGCGCCTCCCCAGGCTCATCCCCGCTGGTGCCTTTCCCCTGGGCCAAGGCCTCGGTTGAGGCCTCCTTGGAGAGGAGGTTGCTGGCACGGGCTGTCTCCACACTGCAAGGTGCTGGAGCTCAGAGGGCCTCGTCAGAGGGAAGGGACCAGCAAGGGGCTGGATGCCCAAGACCTCTTTGGCCCAGCAGCCTCAGGGCAGCAGGGAGAGCAAGAGGCCCAACTTGCCCCTAGGTCGGCTCTGCCACTTCCCACACAGGCGGCCAGTCCAGCAGCTGCCTGACAGACTCTGGCTCCCTCGAGCTCTCTGCCGGTGCAGGGGGCAGATCAGACGTGTGCATGTGGTTCTGCCTTGGCCTGGGAGTGTGGACACCCTGCCTTGCCCCCAGGCTCAGGGGCAAGGGCCCAGACAGAGCACCACCCTGAAGCGCCTTTCTTCCGGGCTTAGGAGCATTGTGCCCGCCTGCTGGTAACAGTGGCCGGGAACGCTTGCAAACCGGCCTTTGGAGGCAGCCGGGGAGGTCTTCCAGTGGGAGAGGGCCGGTTGTGCTCAGAGGCCCCACCGGCCAGGGGCAGGACCCAGCAGGGCCCCTGCCCCTGGCCAGCCTTACCCAGACCTTCCTGGCCTCCGGGGGTACTGCCCCACCAAGGGGCAGGCTGCGGGGACTGTGTCCAGACATGCTCGGGCGCCTCCCCTGGCTCATCCCCGCTGGTGCCTTTCCCCTGGGCCTAGGCCTCGGTTGAGGCCTCCTTGGAGAGGAGGTTGCTGGCAGGGGCTGTCTCCACACTGCAAGGTGCTGGAGCTCAGAGGGCCTCGTCAGAGGGAAGGGACCAGTAAGGGGCTGGATGCCCAAGACGTCTTTGGCCCAGCAGCCTCAGGGCAGCAGGGAGACCAAGAGGCCCAACTTGCCCCTAGGGCGGCTCTGCCCCTTCCCACACAGGCGGCCAACCCAGCAGCTGCCTGACAGACTCTGGCTCCCCCAAGCTCTCTGCCGGTGCAGGGGACAGGAACAGACGTGGGCATGTGGTTCTGC
Organism: Dama dama; assembly: GCF_033118175.1. Lineage (NCBI taxonomy): Eukaryota > Metazoa > Chordata > Mammalia > Artiodactyla > Cervidae > Dama > Dama dama. Next base: position 1,126,989 of record NW_026870970.1, read on the forward strand.
CTTGGCCTGGGAGTGTGTTCCCCATGCCTTGCCCCCAGGCTCAGGGGCAAGGGCCCGGAGAGAGCACCACCCCGAAGCGCTTTTCTCCCGGGCTTGGGAGCATTGTGCAAGTCTGGCGTGAACAGCGGGTGGGAGTGTTGGCAAACAGGACTTTGGAGGCAGCCGGGGAGGTCTTCCAGTGGGAGAGGGCCGGGTGTGCTCAGAGGCCCCACAGGCCAGGGGCAGGACCCAGCAGGTCCCCTGCCCCCTGGCCAGCCTTTCCCAGACCTTCCTGGCCTCCGGGGGTACTGCCCCACCAAGGGGCAGGCTGCGGGGACTGGGTCCAGACATGCCCGGGCGCCTCCCCAGGCTCATCCCCGCTGGTGCCTTTCCCCTGGTCCTAGGTCTCGGTTGAGGCCTCCTTGGAGAGGAGGTTGCTGGCAGGGGCTGTCTCCACACTGCAAGGTGCTGGAGCTCAGAGGGTCTCGTCAGAGGGAAGGGACAAGCAAAGGGCTGGATGCCCAAGACCTCTTTGGCCCAGCAGCCTCAGGGCAGCAGGGAGAGCAAGAGGCCCAAATTGCCCCTAGGTCGGCTCTGCCCCTTCCCACAAAGGCGGCCAGCCCAGCAGCTGCCTGACAGACTCTGGCTCCCCCGAGCTCTCTGCCGGTGCAGGGGTCAGGAACAGACGTGTGCATGTGGTTCTGCCTTGGCCTGGGAGTGTGGACCCCCTGCCTGGCCCCCAGGCTCAGGGGCAAGGGCCCGGAGAGAGCAACACCCCGAAGCGCTTTTCTCCCGGGCTTGGGAGCATTGTGCGCGCTTGGTGGGAACAGTGGGCGGGAGTGCGTGCAAAACGGCCTTTGGAGGCAGCCGGGGAGGTCTTCCAGTGGGAGAGGGCCGGTTGTGCTCAGAGGCCCCACAGGCCATGGGCAGGACCCAGCAGGTCCCCTGCCCCTGGTCAGCCTTGCCCAGACCTTCCTGGCCTCCAGGGGTACTGCCCCACCAAGGGGCAGGCTGCGGGGACTGGGTCCAGACATGCCCGGGCGCCTCCCCAGGCTCATCCCCGCTGGTGCCTTTCCCCTGGGCCTAGGCCTCGGTTGAGGCCTCCTTGGAGAGGAGATTGCTGGCAGGTGCTGTCTCCACACTGCAAGGTGCTGGAGCTCAGAGGGCCTCGTCAGAGGGAAGGGACCAGCAAAGGGCTGGATGCCCAAGACGTCTTTGGCCCAGCAGCCTCAGGGCAGCAGGGAGAGCAAGAGGCCCAACTTGCCCCTAGGTCGGCTCTGCCCCTTCCCACACAGGCGGCCAGCCCAGCACCTGCCTGAGAGACTCTGGCTCCCCCGAGCTCTCTGCCGGTGTAGGGGGCAGGAACAGACGTGTTCATGTCGTTCTGTCTTGGCCTGGGAGTGTGTTCCCCCTGCCTGGCCCGCAGGCTTAGGGGCAAGGGCCCGGAGAGAGCACCACCCCGAAGCGCTTTTCTCCCGGGCTTGGGAGCATTGTGCGTGCCTGGCGGGAACAGCGGGCGGGAGTGCTTGCAAACCGGCCTTTGGAGGCAGCCGGGGAGGTCTTCCAAGGGCCTGTCGAGAGCACCACCCCGAAGCGCTTTTCTCCCGCGCTTGGGAGCATTCTGCGCGGGTGGCGGGAACAGCAGGCAGGAGTGCTTGAAAACCGTCCTTTGGAGGCAGCCGGGGAGGTCTTCCAGGGCCCGGTGTGAGCACCACCCCAAAATGCTTTTCTCCCGGGCTTGGGAGCATTGTGCGCGGATGGCGGGAACAGCAGGAAGGAGTCCTTGCAAACCGGCCTTTGGAGGCAGCCGGGGAGGTCTTCCAAGGGCCTGTAGAGAGCACCACCCCGAAGCGCTTTTCTCCCGGGCTTGGGAGCATTGTGCGCGGGTGGCGGGAACAGCAGGCAGGAGTGCTTGAAAACCGTCCTTTGGAGGCAGCCGGGGAGGTCTTCCAGGGCCCGGTGTGAGCACCACCCCAAAATGCTTTTCTCCCGGGCTTGGGAGCATTGTGCGCGGATGGCGGGAACAGCGAGTGGGAGTGCTTGCAAACCGGCCTTTGGGGGCACCCCGGGAGGTCTTCCATGGGCACGGAGAGAACACCACCCCGAAGCGCTTTTCTCCGGGGTTTTGGAGGATTGTGCATGGCTGGCGGGAACAGCGAGTGGGAGTGCTTGCAAACCGGCCTTTGGGGGCAGCCAGGGAGGTCCTCCATTGGCACGGAGAGAACACCACCCCGAAGCGCTTTTCTCCCGGTCTTGGGAGCATTGTGCGAGGCTGGCGGGAACAGCGGGCGGGAGTGCTTGCAAACCGGCCTTTGGAGGCAGCTTGGGAGGTCTTCCAAGGGCCCGGAGAGAGCACCATCCCGAAGCACTTTTCTCACGGAATTGGGAGCATTGTTCGCGGCTGTCGGGAACAGAGGACATGAGTGCTTGCAAACCGGCCTTTAGAGGCAGCCGGGGAGTCTTCCAAGGGCCCGAGAGAGACCACCCCAAAATGCTTTTCTCCCGGGCTTGGGAGCATTGTGTGCGGCTGGGGGGTCAGCGGGAGGGAGTTCTTGAAAACCAGCCTTTGGAGGCAGCCGGGGAGGTCTTCCAAGGGCCGGGAGAGAGCACCACCCCGAAGCGCTTTTCTCCCGGGCTTGGGAGCATTGTGCGCGGCTGGCGGGAACAGCGGGATTGAGTGCTTGCAAACCGGCCTTTGGAGGCAGCCGGGGAGGTCTTCCAAGGGCCGGGAGAGAGCACCACCCCGAAGCGCTTTTCTCCTAGGCTTGGGAGCATTGTGCGCGGCTGGCGGGAACAGCGGGCATGAGTGCTTGCAAACCGGCCTTTGGAGACAAACGGGGAGGTCTTCCAAGGGCCCGTAGAGAGCACCACCCCGAAGCGCTTTTCTCCCGTGATTGGGAGCATTGTGTGCGGCTGGCGGGACAGCGGGAGGGAGTACTTGAAATCCAGCCTTTGGAGGCAGCCGGGGAGGTCTTCCAAGGGCCGGGAGAGAGCACCACCCTGAAGGGCTTTTCTCCTGGGCTTGGAGCATTTGCACGGATGGCGGGAACAGCGAGTGGGAGTGCTTGCAAACCGGCATTTGGGGGCAGCCCGGGAGGTCTTTCTTGGGCCCAGAGAGAACACCACCCCGAAACGATTTTCTCCCGGGCTTGGGAGCATTGTGCGCGGGTGGCGGGAACAGCAGGCAGAAGTGCTTGCAAACCGGCCTTGGAGGCAGCCGGGGAGGTCTTCCAAAGCCCGGAGTGAGCACCACCCCAAAATGCTTTTCTCCCGGGCTTGGGAGCATTGTGCGCAGCTGGCGTGAACAGCGGGATTGAGTGCTTGCAAACCAGCCTTTGGAGGCAGCCGGGGAGGTCTTCCAGCGGGAGAGTGCCAGTTGTTCTCAGAGGCCTCACAGGCCAGGGGCAGGACCCAGCAGGGCCCCTGCCCCTGGCCAGCCTTGCCCAGACCTTCCTGGCCTCCGGGGGTACTGCCCCACCAAGGGGCAGGCTGCGGGGCCTAGGTCCAGACATGCCCGGGCGCCTCCCCAGGCTCATCCCCGCTGGTGCCTTTCCCCTGGGCCTAGGCCTCGGTTGAGGCCTCCTTGGAGAGGAGGTTGCCGGCAGGGGCTGTCTGCACACTGCAAGGTGCTGGAGCTCAGAGGGCCTCGTCAGAGGGAAAGGACCAGCAAAGGGCTGGATGCCCAAGACCTCTTTGACCCAGCAGCCTCAGGGCAGCAGGGAGAGCAAGAGGCCCAACTTGCCCCTAGGTCGGCTCTACCCCGTCCCACACAGGCAGCCAGCCCAGCAGCAGCCTGGCAGTCTCTGGCTCCCCCGAACACTCTGCCGGTGTAGGGGGCAGGAACAGACGTGTGCATGTCGTTCTGCCTTGACCTGGGAGTGTGTTCCCCCTGCCTGTCCCCCAGGCTCAGGGGCAAGGGCCCGGAGAGAGCACCACCCCGAAGCGCTTTTCTCCCGGGCTTGGGAGCATTGTGCGTGCCTGGCGGGAACAGCGGGCGGGAGTGCTTGCAAACCGGCCTTTGGAGGCAGCCGGGGAGGTCTTCCAGCGGGAGAGTGCCGGTTGTGCTCAGACGCCCCACAGGCCAGGGGCAGGACCCAGCAGTGTCCCTGCCCCTGGCAGCCTTGCCCAGACCCTCCTGGCCTCCGGGGGTACTGCCCCACCAAGGGGCAGGCTGCGGGGACTGGGTCCAGACATGGCCGGGCGCCTCCCCAGGCTCATCCCCGCTGGTGCCTTTCCCCTGGGCCTAGGCCTTGGTTGAGGCCTCCTTGGAGAGGAGGTTGCTGGCAGGGGCTGTCTCCACACTGCAAGGTGCTGGAGCTCAGAGGGCCTCGTCAGAGGGAAGGGACCAGCAAGGGACTGGATGCCCAAGACCTCTTTGGCCCAGCAGCCTCAGGGCAGCAGGGAGAGGAAGAGGCCCAACTTGCCCCTAGGTCGGCTCTGCCCCTTCCCACACAGGCGGCCAGCCCAGCAGCTGCCTGACAGACTCTGGCTCCCCCGAGCTCTCTGCCGGTGCAGGGGTCAGGAAAAGACGTGTGCATGTGGTTCTGCGTTGGTCTGGGAGTGTGGACCCACTGCCTCGCCCCCACGCTCAGGGGTAAGGGCCCGGAGAGAGCAACACCCCGAAGCGCTTTTCTCCCGGGCTTGGGAGCATTGTGCGTGCCTGGCGGGAACAGCGGGCGGGAGTGTTGGCAAACCGGCCTTTGGAGGCAGCCGGGGAAGTCTTCCAGTGGGAGAGGGCCGGTTGTGCTCAGAGGCCACACAGGCCAGGGGCAGGACCCAGCAGGGCCCCTGCCCGTGGCCAGCCTTGCCCAGACCTTCCTGGCCTCCGGGGGTACTGCCCCACCAAGGGGCAGGCTGCGGGGACTGGGTCCAGACATGCCCGGGCGCCTCCCCAGGCTCATCCCCGCTGGTGCCTTTCCCCTGGTCCTAGGCCTCGGTTGAGGCCTCCTTGGAGAGGAGGTTGCTGGCAGGGGCTGTCTCCACACTGCAAGGTGCTGGAGCTCAGAGGGCCTCGTCAGAGGGAAGGGACAAGCAAGGGGCTGGATGCCCAAGATCTCTTTGGTCCCAGCAGCCTCAGGGCAGCAGGGAGAGCAAGAGGCCCAACTTGCCCCTAGGTCGGCTCTGCCCCTTCCCACACAGGCGGCCAGCCCAGCAGCTGCCTGACAGACTCTGGCTCCCCCGAGCTCTCTGCCGGTGCATGGGGCAGGAACAGACGTGTGCATGACGTTCTGCCTTGGCCTGGGATTGTGGACCCCCTGCCTAGCCCCCAGGCTCAGGGGAAAGGGCGCGGAGAGAGCACCACCCCGAGGTGATTTTCTCCCGGGCTTGGGAGCGTTGTGCGCCCTTGGTTGGAACAGTGGGCGGGAGTGCTTGCAAACCGGCCTTTGGAGGCAGCCGGGGAGGTCTTCCAGTGGGAGAGGGCCGGTTGTGCTCAGAGGCCCCACAGGCCAGGGGCAGGACCCAGCAGGGCCCCTGCCCCTGGCCAGCCTTGCCCAGACCTTCCTGCCTCCGGGGTTACAGCCCCACAAAGGGGTAGGCTGCGGGGAATGGGTCCAGACATGCCCGGGCGCCTCCCCAGGCTCATCCCCGCTGGTGCCTTTCCCCTGGGCCTAGGCCTCGGTTGAGACCTCCTTGGAGAGGAGGTTGCTGGCAGGGATTGTCTCCACACTGCAAGGTGCTGGAGCTCAGAGGGCCTCGTCAGAGGGAAGGGACCAGCAACGGGATGGATGCCCAAGACCTCTTTGGCCCAGCAGCCTCAGGGCAGCAGGGAGAGGAAGAGGCCCAACTTGCCCCTAGGTCGGCTCTGCCCCTTCCCACACAGGCGGCCAGCCCAGCAGCTGCCTGACAGACTCTGGCTCCCCCGAGCTCTCTGCCGGTGCAGGGGGCAGGAACAGACGTGTGCATGTGGTTCTGACTTGGCCTGGGAGTGTGGACACCGTGCCTTGACCCCAGGCTCAGGGGCAAGGGCCCGGAGAGAGCACCACCCTGAAGCGCTTTTCTCCCGGGCTTGGGAGCATTGTGCACGCCTGCTGGGAACAGTGGGCGGGAGCGCTTGCAAACCGGCCTTTGGAGGCAGCCGGGGAGGTCTTCCAGTGGGAGAGGGCCGGTTGTGCTCAGAGGCCCCACAGGCCAGGGGCAGGACGCAGCAGGGCCCCTGCCCCTGGCCAGCCTTGCCCAGACCTTCCTGGCCTCCAGGGGTACTGCCCCACCAAGGGGCAGGCTGCGGGGACTGGGTCCAGACATGCTCGGGCGCCTCCCCTGGCTCATCCCCGCTGGTGCCTTTCCCCTGGGCCTAGGCCTCGGTTGAGGCCTCCTTGGAGAGGAGGTTGCTGGCAGGGGCTGTCTCCACACTGCAAGGTGCTGGAGCTCAGAGGGCCTCGTCAGAGGGAAGGGACCAGTAAGGGGCTGGATGCCCAAGACGTCTTTGGCCCAGCAGCCTCAGGGCAGCAGGGAGAGCAAGAGGCCCAACTTGCCCCTAGGGCGGCTCTGCCCCTTCCCACACAGGCGGCCAACCCAGCAGCTGCCTGCCAGACTCTGGCTCCCCCAAGCTCTCTGCCGGTGCAGGGGACAGGAACAGACGTGGGCATGTGGTTCTGCCTTGGCCAGGGAGTGTGTTCCCCGTGCCTTGCCCCCAGGCTCAGGGGCAAGGGCCCGGAGAGAGAACCACCCCAATGCGCTTTTCTCCCGGGCTTGGGAGCATTGTGCGAGCCTGGCGTGAACAGCGGGCGGGAGTGTTTGCAAACAGGACTTTGGAGGCAGCCGGGGAGGTCTTCCAGTGGGAGAGGGCCGGTTGTGCTCAGAGGCCCCACAGGCCAGGGGCAGGACCCAGCAGGGCCCCTGACCCTGGCCAGCCTTGCCCAGACCTTCCTGGCCTCCGGGGGTACTGCCCCACCAAGGAGCAGGCTGCGGGGACTGGGTCCAGACATGCCCGGGCGCCTCCCCAGGCTCATCACCGCTGGTGCCTTTCCCCTGGGCCTAGGCCTCGGTTGAGGCCTCCTTGGAGAGGAGGTTGCTGGCAGGGGCTGTCTCCACACTGCAAGGTGCTGGAGCTCAGAGGGCCTCGTCAGAGGGAAGGGACCAGCAAGGGGCTGGATGCCCAAGACCTCTTTGGCCCAGCAGCCTCAGGGCAGCAGGGAGAGCAAGAGGCCCAACTTGCCCCTAGGTCGGCTCTGCCACTTCCCACACAGGCGGCCAGCCCAGCAGCTGCCTGACAGACTCTGGCTCGCCCGAGCTCTCTGCCGGTGCAGGGGGCAGGTCAGACGTGTGCATGTCGATCTGCCTTGGCCTGGGAGTGTGGACACCCTGCCTTGCCCCCAGGCTCAGGGGCAAGGGCCCAGAGAGAGCACCACCCTGAATCGCTTTTCTTCCGGGCTTAGGAGCATTGTGCCCGCCTGCTGGTAACAGTGGCCGGGAGCGCTTGCAAACCGGCCTTTGGAGGCAGCCGGGGAGGTCTTCCAGTGGGAGAGGGCCGGTTGTGCTCAGAGGCCCCACAGGCCAGGGGCAGGACCCAGCAGGGCCCCTGCCACTGGCCAGCCTTACCCAGACCTTCCTGGCCTCCGGGGGTACTGCCCCACCAAGGGGCAGGCTGCGGGGACTGGGTCCAGACATGCTCGGGCGCCTCCCCTGGCTCATCCCCGCTGGTGCCTTTCCCCTGGGCCTAGGCCTCGGTTGAGGCCTCCTTGGAGAGGAGGTTGCTGGCAGGGGCTGTCTCCACACTGCAAGGTGCTGGAGCTCAGAGGGCCTCGTCAGAGGGAAGGGACCAGTAAGGGGCTGGATGCCCAAGACGTCTTTGGCCCAGCAGCCTCAGGGCAGCAGGGAGAGCAAGAGGCCCAACTTGCCCCTAGGGCGGCTCTGCCCCTTCCCACACAGGCGGCCAACCCAGCAGCTGCCTGACAGACTCTGGCTCCCCCAAGCTCTCTGCCGGTGCAGGGGACAGGAACAGACGTGGGCATGTGGTTCTGCCTTGGCCTGGGTGTGTGTTCCCCCTGCCTTGCCCCCAGGCTCAGGGGCAAGGGCCCGGAGAGAGCACCACACCGAAGCGCTTTTCTCCTGGCCTTGGGATCGTTGTGCGTGCCTGGCGGGAACAGCGGGCGGGAGTGTTGGCAAACCCGCCTTTGGAGTCAGCCGGGGAGGTCTTCCAGTGGGAGAGGGCCGGTTGTGCTCAGAGGCCCCACAGGCCAGGAGCAGGACCCAGCAGGGACCCTGCCCCTGGCCAGCCTTGCCCAGACCTTCCTGGCCTCCGGGGGTACTGCCCCACCAAGGGGCAGGCTGCGGGGACTGGGTCCTGATATGCCCGTGCGCCTCCACTGGCTCATCCCCGCTGGTGCCTTTCCCCTGTGCCTAGGCCTCGGTTGAGGCCTCCTTGGAGAGGAGGTTGCTGGCAGGGGCTGTCTCCACACTGCAAGGTGCTGGAGCTCAGAGGGCCTCGTCAGAGGGAAGGGACCAGCAAGGGGCTGGATGCCCAAGACCTCTTTGACCCAGCAGCCTCAGGGCAGCAGGGAGAGCAAGAGGCACAACTTGCCCCTAGGTCGGCTCTGCCCCTTCCCACACAGGCGGCCAGCCCAGCAGCTGCCTGACAGACTCTGGCTCCCCCCAGCTCTCTGCCGGTGGAGGGGGCAGGAACAGACGTGTGCATGTTGTTGTGCCTTGGCCTGGGACTGTGGATCCCCTGCCTGGCCCCCAGGCTCAGGGGCAAGGGCCCGGAGAGACCACCACCCCGAAGCGCTTTTCTCCCGGGCTTGGGAGCATTGTGCGCGCCTGGCGGGAACAGTGGGCGGGAGTGCTTGCAAACCGGCCTTTGGAGGCAGCCGGGGAGGTCTTCCAGTGGGAGAGGGCCGGTTGTGCTCAGAGGCCCCACAGGCCAGGGGCAGGACCCAGCAGGGCCCCTGCCCCTGGCCAGCCTTGCCCAGACCTTCCTGGCCTCCGGGGGTACTGCCCCACCAAGGGGCAGGCTGCGGGGACAGGGTCCAGACATGCCCGGGCGCCTCCCCTGGCTCAACCCCGCTGGTGCCTTTCCCCTGGGCCTAGGCCTCGGTTGAGGCCTCCTTGGAGAGGAGATTGCTGGCAGGGGCTGTCTCCACACTGCAAGGTGCTGGAGCTCAGAGGGCCTCGTCAGAGGGAAGGGACCAGTAAGGGGCTGGATGCCCAAGACGTCTTTGGCCCTGCAGCCTCAGGGCAGCAGGGAGAGCAAGAGGCCCAACTTGCCCCTAGGTCGGCTCTGCTCCTTCCCACACAGGCGGCCAGCCCAGCACCTGCCTGAGAGACTCTGGCTCCCCCGAGCTCTCTGCCGGTGCAGGGGACAGGACCAGACGTGTGCATGTTTTTCTGCCTTGGTCTGGGAGTGTGTTCCCCTTGCCTTGCCCACAGGCTCAGGGGCAAGGGCCCGGAGAGAGCACCACCCCGAAGCGCTTTTCTCCCGGGCTTGGGAGCATTGTGCGTGCCTGGCGGGAGGAGCGGGCAGGAGTGTTGGCAAACTGGCCTTTGGAGGCAGCCGGGGAGGTCTTCCAGTGGGAGAGGGCCGGTTGTGCTCAGAGGCCCCACAGGCCATGGGGAGGACCCAGCAGGGCCCCTGCCCCTGGCCAGCCTTGCCCAGACCTTCCTGGCCTCCGGGGGTACTGCCCCACCAAGGGGCAGGCTGCGGGGACTGGGTCCAGACATACCCGGCCGCCTCCCCAGGCTCATCCCCGCTGGTGCCTTTCCCCTGGGCCTAGGCCTCGGTTGAGGCCTCCTTGGAGAGGATGTTGCTGGCAGGGGCTGTCTCCACACTGCAAGGTGCTGGAGCTCAGAGGGCCTCGTCAGAGGGAAGGGACCAGCAAGGGGCTGGATGCCCAAGAACTCTTTGGCCCAGCAGCCTCAGGGCAGCAGGGAGAGCAAGAGGCCCAACTTGCCCCTAGGTCGGCTCTGCCCCTTCCCACACAGGCGGCCAGCCCAGCAGCTGCCTGACAGACTCTGGCTCCCCCGAGCTCTCTGCCGGTGTAGGGGTCAGGAACAGACGTGTGCATGTGGTTCTGCCTTGGTCTGGGAGTGTGGACCAACTGCCTGGCCCCCAGGCTCAGGGGCAAGGGCCCGAGGAGAGCACCACCCCGAAGCGCTTTTCTCCCGGGCTTGGGAGCATTGTGCTTGCCTGGCGGGAACAGCGGGCGGGAGTGTTGGCAAACTGGCCTTTGGAGGCAGCCGGGGAGTTCTTCCAGTGGGAGAGGGCCGGTTGTGCTCAGAGGCCCCACAGGCCAGGGGCAGGACCCAGCAGGGCCCCTGCCCCTGGCCAGCCTTGCCCAGACCTTCCTGGCCTCCGGGGGTACTGCCCCACCAAGGGGCAGGCTGCGGGGACTGGGTCCAGACATGCCCGGGCGCCTCCCCAGGCTCATCCCCGCTGGTGCCTTTCCCCTGGGCCTAGGCCTCGGTTGAGGCCTCCTTGGAGAGGAGGTTGCTGGCAGGGGCTGTCTCCACACTGCAAGGTGCTGGAGCTCAGAGGGCCTCGTCAGAGGGAAGGGACCAGCAAGGGGCTGGATGCCCAAGACCTCTTTGGCCCAGCAGCCTCAGGGCAGCAGGGAGACCAAGAGGCCCAACTTGCCCCTAGGTCGGCTCTGCCACTTCCCACACAGGCGGCCAGCCCAGCAGCTGCCTGACAGACTCTGGCTCCCCCGAGCTCTCTGCCGGTGCAGGGGGCAGATCAGACGTGTGCATGTGGTTCTGCCTTGGCCTGGGAGTGTGGACACCCTGCATTGCCCCCAGGCTCAGGGGCAAGGGCCCAGAGAGAGCACCACCCTGAAGCGCTTTTCTTCCGGGCTTAGTAGCATTGTGCCGGCCTGCTGGTAACAGTGGCCGGGAGCGCTTGCAAACCGGCCTTTGGAGGCAGCCGGGGAGGTCTTCCAGTGGGAGAGGGCCGGTTGTGCTCAGAGGCCCCACAGGCCAGGGGCAGGACCCAGCAGGGCCCCTGCCCCTGGCCAGCCTTACCCAGACCTTCCTGGCCTCCGGGGGTACTGCCCCACCAAGGGGCAGGCTGCGGGGACTGGGTCCAGACATGCTCGGGCGCCTCCCCTGGCTCATCCCCGCTGGTGCCTTTCCCCTGGGCCTAGGCCTCGGTTGAGGCCTCCTTGGAGAGGAGGTTGCTGGCAGGGGCTGTCTCCACACTGCAAGGTGCTGGAGCTCAGAGGGCCTCGTCAGAGGGAAGGGACCAGTAAGGGGCTGGATGCCCAAGACGTCTTTGGACCAGCAGCCTCAGGGCAGCAGGGAGAGCAAGAGGCCCAACTTGCCGCTAGGGCGGCTCTGCCCCTTCCCACACAGGCGGCCAACCCAGCAGCTGCCTGACAGACTCTGGCACCCCAAGCTCTCTGCCGGTGCAGGGGACAGGAACAGACGTGGGCATATGGTTCTGCCTTGGCCTGGGAGTGTGTTCCCCATGCCTTGCCCCCAGGCTCAGGGGCAAGGGCCCGGAGAGAGCACCACCCCGAAGCGCTTTTCTCCCGGGCTTGGGAGCATTGTGCAAGTCTGGCGTGAACAGCGGTGGGAGTGTTGGCAAACAGGACTTTGGAGGCAGCCGGGGAGGTCTTCCAGTTGGAGAGGGCCGGTTGTGCTCAGAGGCCCCACAGGCCAGGGGCAGGACCCAGCAGGTCCCCTGCCCCTGGCCAGCCTTTCCCAGACCTTCCTGGCCTCCGGGGGTACTGCCCCACCAAGGGGCAGGCTGCGGGGACTGGGTCCAGACATGCCCGGGCGCCTCCCCAGGCTCATCCCCGCTGGTGCCTTTCCCCTGGTCATAGGTCTCGGTTGAGTCCTCCTTGGAGAGGAGGTTGCTGGCAGGGGCTGTCTCCACACTGCAAGGTGCTGGAGCTCAGAGGGCCTCGTCAGAGGGAAGGGACAAGCAAAGGGCTGGATGCCCAAGACCTCTTTGGCCCAGCAGCCTCAGGGCAGCAGGGAGAGCAAGAGGCCCAACTTGCCCCTAGGTCGGCTCTGCCCGTTCCCACAAAGGCGGCCAGCCCAGCAGCTGCCTGACAGACTCTGGCTCCCCCGAGCTCTCTGCCGGTGCAGGGGTCAGGAACAGACGTGTGCATGTGGTTCTGCCTTGGCCTGGGAGTGTGGACCCCCTGCCTGGCCCCCAGGCTCAGGGGCAAGGGCCCGGAGAGAGCACCACCCCGAAGCGCTTTTCTCCCGGGCTTGGGAGCATTGTGCGCGCTTGGTGGGAACAGTGGGCGGGAGTGCGTGCAAAACGGCCTTTGGAGGCAGCCGGGGAGGTCTTCCAGTGGGAGAGGGCCGGTTGTGCTCAGAGGCCCCACAGGCCAGGGGCAGGACCCAGCAGGTCCCCTGCCCCTGGTCAGCCTTGCCCAGACCTTCCTGGCCTCCAGGGGTACTGCCCCACCAAGGGGCAGGCTGCGGGGACTGGGTCCAGACATGCCCGTGCGCCTCCCCAGGCTCATCCCCGCTGGTGCCTTTCCCCTGGGCCTAGGCCTCGGTTGAGACCTCCTTGGAGAGGAGGTTGCTGGCAGGGATTGTCTCCACACTGCAAGGTGCTGGAGCTCAGAGGGCCTCGTCAGAGGGAAGGGACCAGCAACGGGATGGATGCCCAAGACCTCTTTGGCCCAGCAGCCTCAGGGCAGCAGGGAGAGGAAGAGGCCCAACTTGCCCCTAGGTCGGCTCTGCCCCTTCCCACACAGGCGGCCAGCCCAGCAGCTGCCTGACAGACTCTGGCTCCCCCGAGCTCTCTGCCGGTGCAGTGGGCAGGAACAGACGTGTGCATGTGGTTCTGACTTGGCCTGGGAGTGTGGACACCGTGCCTTGACCCCAGGCTCAGGGGCAAGGGCCCGGAGAGAGCACCACCCTGAAGCGCTTTTCTCCCGGGCTTGGGAGCATTGTGCACGCCTGCTGGGAACAGTGGGCGGGAGCGCTTGCAAACCGGCCTTTGGAGGCAGCCGGGGAGGTCTTCCAGTGGGAGAGGGCCGGTTGTGCTCAGAGGCCCCACAGGCCAGGGGCAGGACGCAGCAGGGCCCCTGACCCTGGCCAGCCTTGCCCAGACCTTCCTGGCCTCCAGGGATACTGCGCCACCAAGGGGCAGGCTGCGGGGACTGGGTCCAGACATGCTCGGGCGCCTCCCCTGGCTCATCCCCGCTGGTGCCTTTCCCCTGGGCCTAGGCCTCGGTTGAGGCCTCCTTGGAGAGGAGGTTGCTGGCAGGGGCTGTCTCCACACTGCAAGGTGCTGGAGCTCAGAGGGCCTCGTCAGAGGGAAGGGACCAGTAAGGGGCTGGATGCCCAAGACGTCTTTGGCCCAGCAGCCTCAGGGCAGCAGGGAGAGCAAGAGGCCCAACTTGCCCCTAGGGCGGCTCTGCCCCTTCCCACACAGGCGGCCAACCCAGCAGCTGCCTGCCAGACTCTGGCTCCCCCAAGCTCTCTGCCGGTGCAGGGGACAGGAACAGACGTGGGCATGTGGTTCTGCCTTGGCCAGGGAGTGTGTTCCCCGTGCCTTGCCCCCAGGCTCAGGGGCAAGGGCCCGGAGAGAGAACCACCCCAATGCGCTTTTCTCCCGGGCTTGGGAGCATTGTGCGAGCCTGGCGTGAACAGCGGGCGGGAGTGTTTGCAAACAGGACTTTGGAGGCAGCCGGGGAGGTCTTCCAGTGGGAGAGGGCCGGTTGTGCTCAGAGGCCCCACAGGCCAGGGGCAGGACCCAGCAGGGCCCCTGACCCTGGCCAGCCTTGCCCAGACCTTCCTGGCCTCCGGGGGTACTGCCCCACCAAGGGGCAGGCTGCGGGGACTGGGTCCAGACATGCCCGGGCGCCTCCCCAGGCTCATCACCGCTGGTGCCTTTCCCCTGGACCTAGGCCTCGGTTGAGGCCTCCTTGGAGAGGAGGTTGCTGGCAGGGGCTGTCTCCACACTGCAAGGTGCTGGAGCTCAGAGGGCCTCGTCAGAGGGAAGGGACCAGCAAGGGGCTGGATGCCCAAGACGTCTTTGGCCCAGCAGCCTCAGGGCAGCAGGGAGAGCAAGAGGCCCAACTTGCCCCTAGGTCGGCTCTGCCACTTCCCACACAGGCGGCCAGCCCAGCAGCTGCCTGACAGACTCTGGCTCGCCCGAGCTCTCTGCCGGTGCAGGGGGCAGGTCAGACGTGTGCATGTGGATCTGCCTTGGCCTGGGAGTGTGGACACCCTGCCTTGCCCCCAGGCTCAGGGGCAAGGGCCCAGAGAGAGCACCACCCTGAATCGCTTTTCTTCCGGGCTTAGGAGCATTGTGCCCGCCTGCTGGTAACAGTGGCCGGGAGCGCTTGCAAACCGGCCTTTGGAGGCAGCCGGGGAGGTCTTCCAGTGGGAGAGGGCCGGTTGTGCTCAGAGGCCCCACAGGCCAGGGGCAGGACCCAGCAGGGCCCCTGCCACTGGCCAGCCTTACCCAGACCTTCCTGGCCTCCGGGGGTACTGCCCCACCAAGGGGCAGGCTGCGGGGACTGGGTCCAGACATGCTCGGGCGCCTCCCCTGGCTCATCCCCGCTGGTGCCTTTCCCCTGGGCCTAGGCCTCGGTTGAGGCCTCCTTGGAGAGGAGGTTGCTGGCAGGGGCTGTCTCCACACTGCAAGGTGCTGGAGCTCAGAGGGCCTCGTCAGAGGGAAGGGACCAGTAAGGGGCTGGATGCCCAAGACGTCTTTGGCCCAGCAGCCTCAGGGCAGCAGGGAGAGCAAGAGGCCCAACTTGCCCCTAGGGCGGCTCTGCCCCTTCCCACACAGGCGGCCAACCCAGCAGCTGCCTGACAGACTCTGGCTCCCCCAAGCTCTCTTCCGGTGCAGGGGACAGGAACAGACGTGGGCATGTGGTTCTGCCTTGGCCTGGGTGTGTGTTCCCCCTGCCTTGCCCCCAGGCTCAGGGGCAAGGGCCCGGAGAGAGCACCACACCGAAGCGCTTTTCTCCTGGCCTTGGGAGCGTTGTGCGTGCCTGGCGGGAACAGCGGGCGGGAGTGTTGGCAAACCCGCCTTTGGAGGCAGCCGGGGAGGTCTTCCAGTGGGAGAGGGCCGGTTGTGCTCAGAGGCCCCACAGGCCAGGGGCAGGACCCAGCAGGTCCCCTGCCCCTGGCCAGCCTTTCCCAGACCTTCCTGGCCTCCGGGGGTACTGCCCCACCAAGGGGCAGGCTGCGGGGACTGGGTCCAGACATGCCCGGGCGCCTCCCCAGGCTCATCCCCGCTGGTGCCTTTCCCCTGGGCCTAGGCCTCGGTTGAGGCCTCATTGGAGAGGAGGTTGCTGGCAGGGGCTGTCTCCACACTGCAAGGTGCTGGAGCTCAGAGGGCCTCGGCAGAGGGAAGGGACCAGCAAGGGGCTGGATGCCCAAGACCTCTTTGGCCCAGCAGCCTCAGGGCAGCAGGGAGAGCAAGAGGCCCAACTTGCCCCTAGGTCGGCTCTGCCCCTTCCCACACAGGCGGCCAGCCCAGCAGCTGCCTGACAGACTCTGGCTCCCCCAGCTCTCTGCCGGTGCAGGGGGCAGATCAGTCGTGTGCATGTGGTTCTGCCTTGGCCTGGGAGTGTGGACACCCTGCCTTGCCCCCAGGCTCAGGGGCAAGGGCCCGGAGAGAGCACCACCCCGAAGCGCTTTTCTCCCGGGCTTAGGAGCATTGTGCACGCCTGCTGGGAACAGTGGGCGGGAGCGCTTGCAAACCGGCCTTTGGAGGCAGCCGGGGAGGTCTTCCAGTGGGAGAGGGCCGGTTGTGCTCAGAGGCCCCACAGGCCAAGGACAGGACGCAGCAGGGCCCCTGCCCCTGGCCAGCCTTGCCCAGACCTTCCTGGCCTCCGGGGGTACTGCCCCACCAAGGGGCAGGCTGCGGGGACTGGGTCCAGACATGCTCGGGCGCCTCCCCTGGCTCATCCCCGCTGGTGCCTTTCCCCTGGGCCTAGGCCTCGGTTGAGGCCTCCTTGGAGAGGAGGTTGCTGGCAGGGGCTGTCTCCACACTGCAAGGTGCTGCAGCTCAGACAGCCTCGTCAGAGAGAAGGGACCAGTAAAGGGCTGGATGCCCAAGACATCTTTGGCCCAGCAGCCTCAGGGCAGCAGGGAGAGCCAGACGCCCAACTTGCCCCTAGGGCGGCTCTGCCCCTTCCCACACAGGCGGCCAACCCAGCAGCTGCCTGACAGACTCTGGCTCCCCCAAGCTCTCTGCCGGTGCAGGGGACAGGAACAGATGTGGGCATGTGGTTCTGCCTTGGCCTGGGAGTGTGTTCTCCCTGCCTTGCCCCCAGGCTCATGGGCAAGGGCCCGGAGAGAGCACCACACCGAAGCGCTTTTCTCCCCGGCTTGGGACCTTTGTGCATTCCTGACGTGAACAGCGGTCGGGAGTGTTGCAAACAGGACTTTGGAGGCAGCCGGGGAGGTCTTCCAGTGGGAGAGGGCCGGTTGGGCTCAGAGGCCCCACAGGCCAGGGTCAGGACCCAGCAGGGCCCCTGCCCCTGGCCAGACTTGCCCAGACCTTCCTGGCCTCCGGGGGTACTGCCCCACCAAGGGGCAGGCTGAGGAGACTGGGTCCAGACATGTCTGTGCGCCTCCCCAGGATCATCCCCGCTGGTGCCTTTCCCCTGGGCCTAGGCCTCGGTTGAGGACTCTTTGGAGAGGAGGTTGCTGGCAGGGGCTGTCTCCACACTGCAAGGTGCTGGAGCTCAGAGGGCCTCGTCAGAGGGAAGGGACCAGCAAGGGGCTGGATGCCCAAGACCTCTTTGGCCCAGCAGCCTCAGGGCAGCAGGGAGAGGAAGAGGCCCAACTTGCCCCTAGGTCGGCTCTGCCCCTTCCCACACAGGCGGCCAGCCCAGCAGCTGCCTGACAGACTCTGGCTCCCCCCAGCTCTCTGCCGGTAGAGGGGGCAGGAACAGACGTGTGCATGTGGTTCTGCCTTGGCCTGGGACTGTGGATCCCCTGCCTGACCCCCAGGCTCAGGGGCAGGGGCCCGGAGAGACCACCACCCCGAAGCGCTTTTCTCCTGGGCTTGGGAGCATTGTGCGTGCCTGGCAGGAACAGCGGGCAGGAGTGTTGGCAAACTGGCCTTTGGAGGCAGCCGGGGAGGTCTTCCAGCGGGAGAGGGCCGGTTGTGCTCAGAGGCCCTACAGGCCAGGGGCAGGACCCAGCAGGGCCCCTGCCCCTGGCCAGCCTTGCCCAGACCTTCCTGGCCTCCGGGGGTACTGCCCCACCAAGGGGCAGGCTGCGGGGACTGGGTCCAGACATGCCCGGGCGCCTCCCCAGGCTCATCCCCGCTGGTGCCTTTCCCCTGGGCCTAGGCCTCGGTTGAGGCCTCCTTGGAGAGGAGGTTGCTGGCAGGGGCTGTCTCCACACTGCAAGGTGCTGGAGCTCAGAGGGCCTCGTCAGAGGGAAGGGACCAGCAAGGGGCTGGATGCCCAAGACCTCTTTGGCCCAGCAGCCTCAGGGCAGCAGGGAGAGCAAGAGGCCCAACTTGCCCCTAGGTCGGCTCTGCCCCATCCCAGACAGGCAGCCAGCCCAGCAGCAGCCTGGCAGTCTCTGGCTCCCCCGAGCTCTCTGCCGGTGTAGGGGGCAGGAACAGACGTGTGCATGTCGTTCTGCCTTGGCCTGGGAGTGTGTTCCCCCTGCCTGGCCCCCAGGCTCAGGGGCAAGGGCCCGGAGAGAGCACCACCCCGAAGCGCTTTTCTCCCGGGCTTGGTAGCATTGTGCGTGCCTGGCGGGAACAGCGGGCGGGAGTGCTTGCAAACCGGCCTTTGGAGGCAGCCAGGGAGGTCTTCCAGCGGGAGAGTGCCGGTTGTGCTCAGACGCCCCAGAGGCCAGGGGCAGGACCCAGCAGTGTCCCTGCCCCTGGCAGCCTTGCCCAGACCCTCCTGGCCTCCGGGGTTACTACCCCACCAAGGGGCAGGCTGCGGGGACTGGGTCCACACATGCCCGGGCGCCTCCCCAGGCTCATCCCCGCTGGTGCCTTTCCCCTGGGCCTAGGCCTCGGTTGAGGCCTCCTTGGAGAGGAGGTTGCTGGCAGGGGCTGTCTCCACACTGGAAGGTGCTGGAGCTCAGAGGGCCTCGGCAGCGGGAAGGGACCAGCAAGGGGCTGGATACCCAAGACCTCTTTGGCCCAGCAGCCTCAGGGCAGCAGGGAGAGGAAGAGGCCCAACTTCCCCTAGGTCGGCTCTGCCCCTTCCCACACAGCCAGCCAACCCAGCAGCTGCCTGACAGACTGTGGCTCCCCCGAGCGCTCTGCCGGTGCAGGGGTTAGGAACAGACGTGTGCATGTGGTTCTGCCTTGGTCTGGGAGTGTGGACACACTGCCTGGACCCCAGGCTCATGGGCAAGGGCCCGGAGAGAGCAACACCCCGAAGCGCTTTTCTCCCGGGCTTGGGAGCATTGTGCGTGCCTGGCGGGAACAGCGGGAGGGAGTGTTGGCAAACCGGCCTTTGGAGGCAGCCGGGGAGGTCTTCCAGTGGGAGAGGGCCGGTTGAGCTCAGAGGCCCCACAGGCCAGGGGCAGGACCCAGCAGGGCCCCTGCCCCTGGCCAGCCTTGCCCAGACCTTCCTGGCCTCCGGGGGTACTGCCCCACCAAGGGGCAGGCTGCGGGGACTGGGTCCAGACATGCCCGTGCGCCTCCACTGGCTCATCCCCGCTGGTGCCTTTCCCCTGGGCCTAGGCCTCGGTTGAGGCCTCCTTGGAGAGGAGGTTGCTGGCAGGGGCTGTCTCCACACTGCAAGGTGCTGGAGCTCAGAGGGCCTCGTCAGAGGGAAGGGACCAGCAAGGGGCTGGATGCCCAAGACCTCTTTGGCCCAGCAGCCTCAGGGCAGCAGGGAGAGCAAGAGGCCCAACTTGCCCCTAGGTCGGCTCTGCCCCTTCCCACACAGGCGGCCAGCCCAGCAGCTGCCTGACAGACTCTGGCTCCCCCCAGCTCTCTGCCGGTAGAGGGGGCAGGAACAGACGTGTGCATGTGGTTCTGCCTTAGCCTGGGACTGTGGATCCCCTGCCTGACCCCCAGGTTCAGGGGCAGGGGCCCGGAGAGACCACCACCCCGAAGCGCTTTTCTCCTGGGCTTGGGAGCATTGTGCGTGCCTGGCAGGAACAGCGGGCAGGAGTGTTGGCAAACTGGCCTTTGGAGGCAGCCGGGGAGGTCTTCCAGCGGGAGAGGGCCGGTTGTGCTCAGAGGCCCTACAGGCCAGGGGCAGGACCCAGCAGGGCCCCTGCCCCTGGCCAGCCTTGCCCAGACCTTCCTGGCCTCCGGGGGTACTGCCCCACCAAGGGGCAGGCTGCGGGGACTGGGTCCAGACATGCCCGGGCGCCTCCCCAGGCTCATCCCCGCTGGTGCCTTTCCCCTGGGCCTAGGCCTCGGTTGAGGCCTCCTTGGAGAGGAGGTTGCTGGCAGGGGCTGTCTCCACACTGCAAGGTGCTGGAGCTCAGAGGGCCTCGTCAGAGGGAAGGGACCAGCAAGGGGCTGGATGCCCAAGACCTCTTTGGCCCAGCAGCCTCAGGGCAGCAGGGAGAGCAAGAGGCCCAACTTGCCCCTAGGTCGGCTCTGCCCCTTCCCACACAGGCGGCCAGCCCAGCAGCTGCCTGACAGACTCTGGCTCCCCCGAGCTCTCTGCCGGTGCAGGGGGCAGATCAGTCGTGTGCATGTGGTTCTGCCTTGGCCTGGGAGTGTGGACACCCTGCCTTGCCCCCAGGCTCAGGGGCAAGGGCCCGGAGAGAGCACCACCCCGAAGCGCTTTTCTCCCGGGCTTAGGAGCATTGTGCACGCCTGCTGGGAACAGTGGGCGGGAGCGCTTGCAAACCGGCCTTTGGAGGCAGCCGGGGAGGTCTTCCAGTGGGAGAGGGCCGGTTGTGCTCAGAGGCCCCACAGGCCAAGGGCAGGACGCAGCAGGGCCCCTGCCCCTGGCCAGCCTTGCCCAGACCTTCCTGGCCTCCGGGGGTACTGCCCCACCAAGGGGCAGGCTGCGGGAACTGGGTCCAGACATGCTCGGGCGCCTCCCCTGGCTCATCCCCGCTGGTGCCTTTCCCCTGGGCCTAGGCCTCGGTTGAGGCCTCCTTGGAGAGGAGGTTGCTGGCAGGGGCTGTCTCCACACTGCAAGGTGCTGCAGCTCAGACAGCCTCGTCAGAGAGAAGGGACCAGTAAAGGGCTGGTTGCCCAAGACGTCTTTGGCCCAGCAGCCTCAGGGCAGCAGGGAGAGCAAGAGGCCCAACTTGCCCCTAGGGCGGCTCTGCCCCTTCCCACACAGGCGGCCAACCCAGCAGCTGCCTGACAGACTCTGGCTCCCCCAAGCTCTCTGCCGGTGCAGGGGACAGGAACAGATGTGGGCATGTGGTTCTGCCTTGGCCTGGGAGTGTGTTCTCCCTGCCTTGCCCCCAGGCTCATGGGCAAGGGCCCGGAGAGAGCACCACACCGAAGCGCTTTTCTCCCCGGCTTGGGAGCTTTGTGCATTCCTGACGTGAACAGCGGGCGGGAGTGTTGCAAACAGGACTTTGGAGGCAGCCGGGGAGGTCTTCCAGTGGGAGAGGGCCGGTTGTGCTCAGAGGCCCCACAGGCCAGGGTCAGGACCCAGCAGGGCCCCTGCCCCTGGCCAGACTTGCCCAGACCTTCCTGGCCTCCGGGGGTACTGCCCCACCAAGGGGCAGGCTGAGGAGACTGGTCCAGACATGTCTGTGCGCCTCCCCAGGATCATCCCCGCTGGTGCCTTTCCCCTGGTTGTAGGCCTCGGTTGAGGACTCTTTGGAGAGGAGGTTGCTGACAGGGGCTGTCTCCACACTGCAAGGTGCTGGAGCTCAGAGGGCCTCGTCAGAGGGAAGGCACCAGCAAAGCGCTGGATGCCCAAGACCTCTTTGACCCAGCAGCCTCAGGGCAGCAGGGAGAGCAAGAGGCCCAACATGCCCCTAGGTCGGCTCTGCCCCGTACCACACAGGCAGCCAGCCCAGTAGCAGCCTGGCAGTCTCTGGCTCCCCCGAGCTCTCTGCCGGTGTAGAGGGCAGGAACACACGTGTGCATGTGGTTCTGCCTTGGTCTGGGAGTGTGGACCCACTGCCTGGACCCCAGGCTCAGGGGCAAGGGCCCGGAGAGAGCAACACCCCGAAGCGCTTTTCTCCCGGGCTTGGGAGCATTGTGCGTGCTTTGTGGGAACAGTGGGCGGGAGTGCTTGCAAACCGGCCTTTGGAGGCAGCCGGGGAGGTCTTCCATTGGGAGAGGGCCGGTTGTGCTCTGAGGCCCCACAGGCCAGGGGCAGGACCCAGCAGGTCCCCTGCCCCTGGCCAGCCTTTCCCAGACCTTCCTGGCCTCAGGGGTACTGCCCCACCAAGGGGCAGGCTGCGGGGACTGGGTCCAGACATGCCCGGGCGCTTCCCCAGGCTCATCCCCACTGGTGCCTTTCCCCTGGGCCTAGGCCTCGGTTTAGGCCTCTTGGAGAGGAGGTTGCTGGCAGGGGCTGTCTCCACACTGCAAGGTGCTGGAGCTCAGAGGGCCTCGTCAGAGGGAAGGGACCAGCAAGGGGCTGGACGCCCAAGACCTCTTTGGCCCAGCAGCCTCAGGGCAGCAGGGAGAGCAAGAGGCACAACATGCCCCTAGGTCGGCTCTGCCCCTTCCCACACAGGCGGCTAGCCCAGCAGCTGCCTGACATACTCTGGCTCCCCCGAGCTCTTTGCCGGTGCAGGGGGCAGATCAGAGGTGTGCATGTGGTTCTGACTTGGCCTGGGATTGTGGACACCGTGCCTTGCCCCCAGGCTCAGGAGCAAGGGCCCGGAGAGAGCACCACCCCGAAGCGCTTTTCTCCCGGGCTTGGGAGCATTGTACACGCCTGCTGGGAACAGTGGGCGGGAGCGCTTGCAAACCGGCCTTTGGAGGCAGCCGGGGAGGTCTTCCAGTGGGAGAGTGCCGGTTGTGCTCAGAGGCCTCACAGGCCAGGGGAAGGGCCCAGCAGGGCCCCTGCCCCTGGCCAGCCTTTCCCAGACCTTCCTGCCTCCGGGGTTACAGCCCCACCAAGGGGCAGGCTGCGGGGACTGGGTCCAGACATGCCCGGGCGCCTCCCCAGGCTCATCCCTGCTGGTGCCTTTCCCCTGGGCCTAGGCCTCGGTTGAGGCCTCCTTGGAGAGGAGGTTGCTGGCAGGGGCTGTCTCCACACTGCAAGGTGCTGGAGCTCAGAGGGCCTCGTCAGAGGGAAGGGACCAGCAAGGTGCTGGATGCCGAAGACCTCTTTGGCCCAGCAGCCTCAGGGCAGCAGGGAGAGGAAGAGGCCCAACTTGCCCCTAGGTCGGCTCTGCCCCTTCCCACACAGGCGGCCAGCCCAGCAGCTGCCTGACAGACTCTGGCTCCTCCAAGCTCTCTGCCGGTGCAAGGGACAGGAACAGACGTGGGCATGTGGTTCTGCCTTGGTCTGGGAGTGTGGACCCACTGCCTTGCCCCCACGCTCAGGGGCAAGGGCCCGGAGAGAGCAACACCCAAAAGCGCTTTTCTCCCGGGCTTGGGAGCATTGTGCGTGCCTGGCGGGAACAGCGGGCGGGAGTGTTGGCAAACCGGCCTTTGGAGGCAGCCGGGGAGGTCTTCCAGTGGGAGAGGGCCGGTTGTGCTCAGAGGCCCCACAGGCCAGGGGCAGGGCCCAGCAGGGCCCCTGCCCCTGGCCAGCCTAGCCCAGACCTTCCTGGCCTCCGGGGGTACTGCCCCACCAAGGGGCAGGCTGCGGGGACTGGGTCCAGACATGCCCGGGCGCCTCCCCAGGCTCTTCCCCGCTGGTGCCTTTCCCCTGGGGCTAGGCCTCGGTTTAGGCCTCCTTGGAGAGGAGGTTGCTGGCAGGGGCTGTCTCCACACTGCAAGGTGCTGGAGCTCAGAGGGCCTCGTCAGAGGGAAGGGACCAGCAAGGGGCTGGATGCCCAAGACCTCTTTGGCCCAGCAGCCTCAGGGCAGCAGGGAGAGCAGAGGCCCAACATGCCCCTAGGTCGGCTCTGCCACTTCCCACACAGGCGGCCAGCCCAGCAGCTGCCTGAGAGACTCTGGCTCCCCCGAGCTCTCTGCCGGTGTAGGGGGCAGGAACAGACGTGTGCATGTCGTTCTCCCTTGGCCTGGGAGTGTGTTCCACCTGCCTGGCCCCCAGGCTCAGGGGCAAGGGCCCGAGGAGAGCACCACCCCGAAGCACTTTTCTCCCGGGCTTGGGAGCATTGTGCGTGCCTGGCGGGAATAGCGGGTGGGAGTGCTTGCAAACAGGCCTTTGGAGGCAGACGGGAAGGTCTTCCAGCGGGAGGGTGCTGGTTGTCCTCAGACGCCCCACAGGCCAGGGGCAGGACCCAGCAGTGTCCCTGCCCCTGGCAGCCTTGCCTAGACCTTCCTGGCCTCCGGGGGTACTGCCCCACCAAGGGACAGGCTGCGGGGACTGGGTCCAGACATGCCCGGGCGCCTCCCCAGGCTCATCCCCGCTGGTGCCTTTCCCCTGGGCCTAGGCCTCGGTTGAGGCCTCCTTGGAGAGGAGGTTGCTGGCAGGGGCTGTCTCCACACTGCAAGGTGCTGGAGCTCAGAGGGCCTCGTCAGAGGGAAGGGACCAGCAAGGGGCTGGATGCCCAAGACCTCTTTGGCCCAGCAGCCTCAGGGCAGCAGGGAGAGCAAGAGGCCCAACTTGCCCCTAGGTCGGCTCTGCCCCTTCCCACACAGGCGGCCAGCCCAGCAGCTGCCTGACAGACTCTGGCTCCCCCCAGCTCTCTGCCGGTAGAGGGGGCAGGAACAGACGTGTGCATGTGGTTCTGCCTTGGCCTGGGACTGTGGATCCCCTGCCTGACCCCCAGGCTCAGGGGCAGGGGCCCGGAGAGACCACCACCCCGAAGCGCTTTTCTCCTGGGCTTGGGAGCATTGTGCGTGCCTGGCAGGAACAGCGGGCAGGAGTGTTGGCAAAGTGGCCTTTGGAGGCAGCCGGGGAGGTCTTCCAGCGGGAGAGGGCCGGTTGTGCTCAGAGGCCCTACAGGCCAGGGGCAGGACCCAGCAGGGCCCCTGCCCCTGGCCAGCCTTGCCCAGACCTTCCTGGCCTCCGGGGGTACTGCCCCACCAAGGGGCAGGCTGCGGGGACTGGGTCCAGACATGCCCGGGCGCCTCTCCAGGCTCATCCCCGCTGGTGCCTTTCCCCTGGGCCTAGGCCTCGGTTGAGGCCTCCTTGGAGAGGAGGTTGCTGGCAGGGGCTGTCTCCACACTGCAAGGTGCTGGAGCTCAGAGGGCCTCGTCAGAGGGAAGGGACCAGCAAGGGGCTGGATGCCCAAGACCTCTTTGGCCCAGCAGCCTCAGGGCAGCAGGGAGAGCAAGAGGCCCAACTTGCCCCTAGGTCGGCTCTGCCCCTTCCCACACAGGCGGCCAGCCCAGCAGCTGCCTGACAGACTCTGGCTCCCCCGAGCTCTCTGCCGGTGCAGGGGGCAGATCAGTCGTGTGCATGTGGTTCTGCCTTGGCCTGGGAGTGTGGACACCCTGCCTTGCCCCCAGGCTCAGGGGCAAGGGCCCGGAGAGAGCACCACCCCGAAGCGCTTTTCTCCCGGGCTTAGGAGCATTGTGCACGCCTGCTGGGAACAGTGGGCGGGAGCGCTTGCAAACCGGCCTTTGGAGGCAGCCGGGGAGGTCTTCCAGTGGGAGAGGGCCGGTTGTGCTCAGAGGCCCCACAGGCCAAGGGCAGGACGCAGCAGGGCCCCTGCCCCTGGCCAGCCTTGCCCAGACCTTCCTGGCCTCCGGGGGTACTGCCCCACCAAGGGGCAGGCTGCGGGAACTGGGTCCAGACATGCTCGGGCGCCTCCCCTGGCTCATCCCCGCTGGTGCCTTTCCCCTGGGCCTAGGCCTCGGTTGAGGCCTCCTTGGAGAGGAGGTTGCTGGCAGGGGCTGTCTCCACACTGCAAGGTGCTGCAGCTCAGACAGCCTCGTCAGAGAGAAGGGACCAGTAAAGGGCTGGTTGCCCAAGACGTCTTTGGCCCAGCAGCCTCAGGGCAGCAGGGAGAGCAAGAGGCCCAACTTGCCCCTAGGGCGGCTCTGCCCCTTCCCACACAGGCGGCCAACCCAGCAGCTGCCTGACAGACTCTGGCTCCCCCAAGCTCTCTGCCGGTGCAGGGGACAGGAACAGATGTGGGCATGTGGTTCTGCCTTGGCCTGGGAGTGTGTTCTCCCTGCCTTGCCCCCAGGCTCATGGGCAAGGGCCCGGAGAGAGCACCACACCGAAGCGCTTTTCTCCCCGGCTTGGGAGCTTTGTGCATTCCTGACGTGAACAGCGGGCGGGAGTGTTGCAAACAGGACTTTGGAGGCAGCCGGGGAGGTCTTCCAGTGGGAGAGGGCCGGTTGTGCTCAGAGGCCCCACAGGCCAGGGTCAGGACCCAGCAGGGCCCCTGCCCCTGGCCAGACTTGCCCAGACCTTCCTGGCCTCCGGGGGTACTGCCCCACCAAGGGGCAGGCTGAGGAGACTGGGTCCAGACATGTCTGTGCGCCTCCCCAGGATCATCCCCGCTGGTGCCTTTCCCCTGGTTGTAGGCCTCGGTTGAGGACTCTTTGGAGAGGAGGTTGCTGACAGGGGCTGTCTCCACACTGCAAGGTGCTGGAGCTCAGAGGGCCTCGTCAGAGGGAAGGCACCAGCAAAGCGCTGGATGCCCAAGACCTCTTTGACCCAGCAGCCTCAGGGCAGCAGGGAGAGCAAGAGGCCCAACATGCCCCTAGGTCGGCTCTGCCCCGTACCACACAGGCAGCCAGCCCAGTAGCAGCCTGGCAGTCTCTGGCTCCCCCGAGCTCTCTGCCGGTGTAGAGGGCAAGAACACACGTGTGCATGTGGTTCTGCCTTGGTCTGGGAGTGTGGACCCACTGCCTGGACCCCAGGCTCAGGGGCAAGGGCCCGGAGAGAGCAACACCCCGAAGCGCTTTTCTCCCGGGCTTGGGAGCATTGTGCGTGCTTTGTGGGAACAGTGGGCGGGAGTGCTTGCAAACAGGCCTTTGGAGGCAGCCCGGGAGGTCTTCCAAGGGCCCGGACTGATCACCACCCCAAAATGCTTTTCTCCCGGGCTTGGGAGCATTGTGCGCGGCTGTCGGGAACAGCGGACATGAGTGCTTGCAAACCGGCCTTTGGAGGCAGCCCGGGAGGTCTTCCAATGGCCCGGAGAGAGCACTACCCCAAAATGCTTTTCTTCCGGGCTTGGGAGCATTGTGCGCGCGTGGCGGGAACAGCAGGCAGGAGTGCTTGCAAACCGGCCTTTGGAGGCAGCCGGGGAGGTCTTCCAAGGGCCTGGAGAGAGCACCACCTCGAAGCGCTTTTCTCTCGGGTTTTGGAGCATTGTGTGCGGCTGGTGGGACAGCGGGAGGGAATTCTTGCAAACCGGCCTTTGGCGGCAGCCAGAGAAGTCTTCCAAGGGCGCGGAGAGAGCACCACCCCGAAGCGCTTTTCTCCGGGGTTTTGGAACATTGTGTGTGCCTGGCGGGAACAGCGAGTGGGAATGCTT
This sequence comes from Dama dama, assembly GCF_033118175.1. Taxonomy (NCBI): domain Eukaryota; kingdom Metazoa; phylum Chordata; class Mammalia; order Artiodactyla; family Cervidae; genus Dama; species Dama dama. Next base: position 1,153,323 of record NW_026870970.1, read on the forward strand.
GCAAACCGGCCTTTGGGGGCAGCCGGGGAGGTCCTCCATGGTCCCTGAGAGAACACCACCCCGAAGCGCTTTTCTCACGGTCTTGGGAGCATTGTGCGCGGCTGGCGGGAACAGCGGGCATGAGTGCTTGCAAACTGTCCTTTGGAGGCAGCCGGGGAGGTCTTCCAAGGGCCGGACTGATCACCACCCCAAAATGCTTTTCTCTCGGGCTTGGGAGCATTGTGCGCGGCTGTCGGGAACAACGGACATGAATGCTTGCAAACCGGCCTTTGGAGGCAGCCCGGGAGGTCTTCCAAGGGCCCGGAGAGAGCACCACCCCAAAATGCTTTTCTCCCGGGCTTGGGAGCATTGTGCGTGGCTGGCGGAAGCGGCGGGAATGAGTACTTACAAACCGGCCTTTGGAGGCAGCCGGGGAGGTCTTGAAAGTGCCCGGAGAGAGCACCACCCCGAAGCGCTTTTCTCCCGGGCTTGGGAACATTGTGCGCGGCTGGCGGGAACAGCAGGCAGGACTGCTTGCAAACTGGCCTTTGGAGGCAGCCGGGGAGGTCTTCCAGGGCCCGGTGTGAGCACCACCCCAAAATGCTTTTCTCCCGGGCTTGGGAGCATTGTGCGCGGCTGGCGGGAACAGCGGGCATGAGTGCTTGCAAACCGGCCTTTGGAGACAAACGGGGAGGTCTTCCAAGGGCCCGTAGAGAGCACCACCCCGAAGCGCTTTTCTCCCGTGATTGGGAGCATTGTGTGCAGCTGGCGGGACAGCGGGAGGGAGTACTTGAAATCCAGCCTTTGGAGGCAGCCGGGGAGGTCTTCCAAGGGCCGGGAGAGAGCACCACCCTGAAGGGCTTTTCTCCTGGGCTTGGAGCATTTGCACGGATGGTGGGAACAGCGAGTGGGAGTGCTTGCAAACCGGCATTTGGGGGCAGCCCGGGAGGTCTTTCTTGGGCCCAGAGAGAACACCACCCCGAAACGCTTTTCTCCCGGGCTTGGGAGCATTGTGCGCGGGTGGCGGGAACAGCAGGCAGGACTGCTTGCAAACTGGCCTTTGGAGGCAGCCGGGGAGGTCTTCCAAGGGCCCGGAGTGAGCACCACCCCAAAATGCTTTTCTCCCGGGCTTGGGAGCATTGTGCACGGATGGCGGGAACAGCAGGAAGGAGTCCTTGCAAACCGGCCTTTGGAGGCAGCCGGGGAGGTCTTCCAAGGGCCTGTAGAGAGCACCACCCCGAAGCGCTTTTCTCCCGGGCTTGGGATTATTGTGCGCGGGTGGCGGGAACAGCAGGCAGGAGTGCTTGAAAACCGTCCTTTGGAGGCAGCCGGGGAGGTCTTCCAGGGCCCGGTGTGAGCACCACCCCAAAATGCTTTTCTCCCGGGCTTGGGAGCATTGTGCGCGGATGGCGGGAACAGCGAGTGGGAGTGCTTGCAAACCGGCCTTTGGGGGCACCCCGGGAGGTCTTCCATGGGCACGGAGAGAACACCACCCCGAAGCGCTTTTCTCCGGGGTTTTGGAGGATTGTGCGTGGCTGGCGGGAACAGCGAGTGGGAGTGCTTGCAAACCGGCCTTTGGGGGCAGCCAGGGAGGTCCTCCATTGGCACGGAGAGAACACCACCCCGAAGCACTTTTCTCCCGGGCTTGGGAGCATTGTGCGAGGCTGGCGGGAACAGCGGGCGGGAGTGCTTGCAAACCGGCCTTTAGAGGCAGCTTGGGAGGTCTTCCAAGGGCCCGGAGAGAGCACCATCCCGAAGCACTTTTCTCACGGAATTGGGAGCATTGTTCGCGGCTGTCGGGAACAGAGGACATGAGTGCTTGCAAACCGGCCTTTAGAGGCAGCCGGGGAGTCTTCCAAGGGCCCGGAGAGAGACCACCTCAAAATGCTTTTCTCCCGGGCTTGGGAGCATTGTGTGCGGCTGGCGGGTCAGCGGGAGGGAGTTCTTGAAAACCAGCCTTTGGAGGCAGCCGGGGAGGTCTTCCAAGGGCCAGGAGAGAGCACCACCCCGAAGCGCTTTTCTCCCGGGCTTGGGAGCATTGTGCGCGGCTGGCGGGAACAGCGGGATTGAGTGCTTGCAAACCGGCCTTTGGAGGCAGCCGGGGAGGTCTTCCAAGGGCCGGGAGAGAGCACCACCCCGAAGCGCTTTTCTCCTAGGCTTGGGAGCATTGTGCGCGGCTGGCGGGAACAGCGGGCATGAGTGCTTGCAAACCGGCCTTTGGAGACAAACGGGGAGGTCTTCCAAGGGCCCGTAGAGAGCACCACCCCGAAGCGTTTTTCTCCCGTGATTGGGAGCATTGTGTGCGGCTGGCGGGACAGCGGGAGGGAGTACTTGAAATCCAGCCTTTGGAGGCAGCCGGGGAGGTCTTCCAAGGGCCGGGAGAGAGCACCACCCTGAAGGGCTTTTCTCCTGGGCTTGGAGCATTTGCACGGATGGCGGGAACAGTGAGTGGGAGTGCTTGCAAACCGACATTTGGGGGCAGCCCGGGAGGTCTTTCTTGGGTCCAGAGAGAACACCACCCCGATACGCTTTTCTCCCGGGCTTGGGAGCATTGTGCGTGGATGGCGGGAACAGCAGGAAGGAGTCCTTGCAAACCGGCCTTTGGAGGCAGCCGGGGAGGTCTTCCAAGGGCCTGTAGAGAGCACCACCCCGAAGCGCTTTTCTCCCGGGCTTGGGATTATTGTGCGCGGGTGGCGGGAACAGCAGGCAGGAGTGCTTGAAAACCGTCCTTTGGAGGCAGCCGGGGAGGTCTTCCAGGGCCCGGTGTGAGCACCACCCCAAAATGCTTTTCTCCCGGGCTTGGGAGCATTGTGCGCGGATGGCGGGAACAGCGAGTGGGAGTGCTTGCAAACCGGCCTTTGGGGGCACCCCGGGAGGTCTTCCATGGGCACAGAGAGAACACCACCCCGAAGCGCTTTTCTCCGGGGTTTTGGAGGATTGTGCGTGGCTGGCGGGAACAGCGAGTGGGAGTGCTTGCAAACCGGCCTTTGGGGGCAGCCAGGGAGGTCCTCCATTGGCACGGAGAGAACACCACCCCGAAGCGCTTTTCTCCCGGGCTTGGGAGCATTGTGCGAGGCTGGCGGGAACAGCGGGCGGGAGTGCTTGCAAACCGGCCTTTGGAGGCAGCTTGGGAGGTCTTCCAAGGGCCCGGAGAGAGCACCATCCCGAAGCACTTTTCTCACGGAATTGGGAGCATTGTTCGCGGCTGTCGGGAACAGAGGACATGAGTGCTTGCAAACCGGCCTTTAGAGGCAGCCGGGGAGTCTTCCAAGGGCCCGGAGAGAGACCACCTCAAAATGCTTTTCTCCCGGGCTTGGGAGCATTGTGTGCGGCTGGCGGGTCAGCGGGAGGGAGTTCTTGAAAACCAGCCTTTGGAGGCAGCCGGGGAGGTCTTCCAAGGGCCGGGAGAGAGCACCACCCCGAAGCGCTTTTCTCCCGGGCTTGGGAGCATTGTGCGCGGCTGGCGGGAACAGCGGGATTGAGTGCTTGCAAACCGGCCTTTGGAGGCAGCCGGGGAGGTCTTCCAAGGGCCGGGAGAGAGCACCACCCCGAAGCGCTTTTCTCCTAGGCTTGGGAGCATTGTGCGCGGCTGGCGGGAACAGCGGGTATGAGTGCTTGCAAACCGGCCTTTGGAGACAAACGGGGAGGTCTTCCAAGGGCCCGTAGAGAGCACCACCCCGAAGCGCTTTTCTCCCGTGATTGGGAGCATTGTGTGCGGCTGGCGGGACAGCGGGAGGGAGTACTTGAAATCCAGCCTTTGGAGGCAGCCGGGGAGGTCTTCCAAGGGCCGGGAGAGAGCACCACCCTGAAGGGCTTTTCTCCTGGGCTTGGAGCATTTGCACGGATGGCGGGAACAGTGAGTGGGAGTGCTTGCAAACCGGCATTTGGGGGCAGCCCGGGAGGTCTTTCTTGGGTCCAGAGAGAACACCACCCCGAAACGCTTTTCTCCCGGGCTTGGGAGCATTGTGCGCGGGTGGCGGGAACAGCAGGCAGAAGTGCTTGCAAACCGGCCTTGGAGGCAGCCGGGGAGGTCTTCCAAAGCCCGGAGTGAGCACCACCCCAAAATGCTTTTCTCCCGGGCTTGGGAGCATTGTGCGCAGCTGGCGTGAACAGCGGGATTGAGTGCTTGCAAACCAGCCTTTGGAGGCAGCCGGGGAGGTCTTCCAGCGGGAGAGTGCCAGTTGTTCTCAGAGGCCCCACAGGCCAGGGGCAGGACCCAGCAGTGTCCCTGCCTCTGGCAGCCTTGCCCAGACCTTCCTGGCCTCCGGGGGTACTACCCCACCAAGGGGCAGGCTGCGGGGACTGGGTCCAGACATGCCCGGGCGCCTCCCCAGGCTCATCCCCGCTGGTGCCTTTCCCCTGGGCCTAGGCCTCGGTTGAGGCCTCCTTGGAGAGGAGGTTGCCGGCAGGGGCTGTCTGCACACTGCAAGGTGCTGGAGCTCAGAGGGCCTCGTCAGAGGGAAAGGACCAGCAAAGGGCTGGATGCCCAAGACCTCTTTGACCCAGCAGCCTCAGGGCAGCAGGGAGAGCAAGAGGCCCAATTTGCCCCTAGGTCGGCTGTACCCCGTCCCACACAGGCAGCCAGCCCAGCAGCAGCCTGGCTGTCTCTGGCTCCCCCGAACTCTCTGCCGGTGTAGGGGGCAGGAACAGACGTGTGCATGTCGTTCTGCCTTGGCCTGGGAGTGTGTTCCCCCTGCCTGTCCCCCAGGCTCAGGGGCAAGGGCCCGGAGAGAGCACCACCCCGAAGCGCTTTTCTCCCGGGCTTGGGAGCATTGTGCGTGCCTGGCGGGAACAGCGGGCGGGAGTGCTTGCAAACCGGCCTTTGGAGGCAGCCGGTGAGGTCTTCCAGCGGGAGCTTGCCGGTTGTGCTCAGACGCCCCACAGGCCAGGGGCAGGACCCAGCAGTGTCCCTGCCCCTGGCAGCCTTGCCCAGACCCTCCTGGCCTCCGGGAGTACTGCCCCACCAAGGGGCAGGCTGCGGGGACTGGGTCCAGACATGCCCGGGCGCCTCCCCAGGCTCATCCCCGCTGGTGCCTTTCCCCTGGGCCTAGGCCTCGGTTGAGGCCTCCTTGGAGAGGAGGTTGCTGGCAGGGGCTGTCTCCACACTGCAAGGTGCTGGAGCTCAGAGGGCCTCGTCAGAGGGAAGGGACCAGCAAGGGGCTGGATGCCCAAGACCTCTTTGGCCCAGCAGCCTCAGGGCAGCAGGGAGAGCAAGAGGCCCAACTTGCCCCTAGGTCGGCTCTGCCCCTTCCCACACAGGCGGCCAGCCCAGCAGCTGCCTGACAGACTCTGGCTCCCCCGAGCTCTCTGCCGGTGCAGGGGGCAGATCAGACGTGTGCATGTGGTTCTGCCTTGTCCTGGGAGTGTGGACACCCTGCCTTGCCCCCAGGCTCAGGGGCAAGGGCCCGGAAAGAGCACCACCCTGAAGCGCTTTTCTCCCGGGCTTGGGAGCATTGTGCACGCCTGCTGGGAACAGTGGGCGGGAGCGCTTGCAAACCGGCCTTTGGAGGCAGCCGGGGAGGTCTTCCAGTGGGAGAGGGCCGGTTGTGCTCAGAGGCCCCACAGGCCAGGGGCAGGACGCAGCAGGGCCCCTGCCCCTGGCCAGCCTTGCCCAGACCTTCCTGGCCTCCGGGGGTACTGCCCCACCAAGGGGCAGGCTGCGGGGCCTGGGTCCAGACATGCCCGGGCGCCTCCCCAGGCTCATCCCCGCTGGTGCCTTTCCCCTGGGCCTAGGCCTCGGTTGAGGCCTCCTTGGAGAGGAGGTTGCTGGCAGGGGCTGTCTCCACACTGCAAGGTGCTGGAGCTCAGAGGGCCTCGTCAGAGGGAAGGGACCAGTAAGGGGCTGGATGCCCAAGACGTCTTTGGCCCAGCAGCCTCAGGGCAGCAGGGAGAGCAAGAGGCCCAACTTGCCCCTAGGGCGGCTCTGCCCCTTCCCACACAGGCGGCCAACTCAGCAGCTGCCTGACAGACTCTGGCTCCCCCAAGCTCTCTGCCGGTGCAGGGGACAGGAACAGACGTGGGCATGTGGTTCTGCCTTGGCCTGGGAGTGTGTTCCCCGTGCCTTGCCCCCAGGCTCAGGGGCAAGGGCCCGGAGAGAGCACCACCCCGAAGCGCTTTTCTCCCGGGCTTGGGAGCATTGTGCGAGCCTGCTGGGAACAGTGGGCGGGAGTGTTTGCAAACAGGACTTTGGAGGCAGACGGGGAGGTCTTCCAGCGGGAGAGTGCCGGTTGTGCTCAGACGTCCCACAGGCCAGGGGCAGGACCCAGCGCTGTCCCTGCCCCTGGCAGCCTTGCACAGACCTTCCTGGCCTCCGGGGGTACTGCCCCACCAAGGGGCAGGCTGCGGGGACTGGGTCCAGACATGCCCGGGCGCCTCCCCAGGCTCATCCCCGCTGGTGCCTTTCCCCTGGGCCTAGGCCTCGGTTGAGGCCTCATTGGAGAGGAGGTTGCTGGCAGGGGCTGTCTCCACACTGCAAGGTGCTGGAGCTCAGAGGGCCTCGTCAGAGGGAAGGGACCAGCAAGGGGCTGGATGCCCAAGACCTCTTTGGCCCAGCAGCCTCAGGGCAGCAGGGAGAGCAAGAGGCCCTACTTGCCCCTAGGTCGGCTCTGCCCCTTCCCACACAGGCGGCCAGCCCAGCACCTGCCTGACAGACTCTGGCTCCCCAGAGCTCTCTGCCGGTGCAGGGGTCAGGAACAGACGTGTGCATGTGGTTCTGCCTTGGTCTGGGAGTGTGGACCCACTGCCTGGCCCCCAGGCTCAGGGGCAAGGGCCCGGAGAGAGCACCACCCCGAAGCGCTTTTCTCCCGGGCTTGGGAGCATTGTGCGAGCCTGGCGTGAACAGCGGGCGGGAGTGTTTGCAAACAGGACTTTGGAGGCAGCCGTGGAGGTCTTCCAGTGGGAGAGGGCCGGTTGTGCTCAGAGGCCTCACAGGCCAGGGTCAGGACCCAGCAGGTCCCCCGCCCCTGGCCAGCCTTGCCCAGACCTTCCTGGCCTCCGGGGGTACTGCCCCACCAAGGGGCAGGCTGCGGGGACTGGGTCCAGACATGCCTGGGCGCCTCCCCAGGCTCATCCCCGCTGGTGCCTTTCCCCTGGGCATAGGCCTCGGTTGATGCCTCCTTGGAGAGGAGGTTGCTGGCAGGGGCTGTCTCCACACTGCAAGGTGCTGGAGCTCAGAGGGCCTCGTCAGCGGGAAGGGACCAGCAAGGGGCTGGATGCCCAAGACCTCTTTGGCCCAGCAGCCTCAGGGCAGCAGGGAGAGCAAGAGGCCCAACTTGCCCCTAGGTCGGCTCTGCCCCTTCCCACACAGGCAGCCAACCCAGCAGCTGCCTGATAGACTCTGGCTCCCCCGAGCTCTCTGCCGGTTCAGGGGTCAGGAACAGACGTGTGCATGTGGTTCTGCCTTGGTCTGGGAGTGTGGACCCACTGCCTGGACCCCAGGCTCAGGGGCAAGGGCCCGGAGAGAGCAACACCCCGAAGCGCTTTTCTCCTGGCCTTGGGAGCGTTGTGCGTGCCTGGCGGGAACAGCGGGCGGGAGTGTTGGCAAACCCGCCTTTGAAGGCAGCCGGGGAGGTCTTCCAGTGGGAGAGGGCCGGTTGTGCTCAGAGGCCCCACAGGCCAGGGGCAGGACCCAGCAGGGACCCTGCCCCTGGCCAGCCTTGCCCAGACCTTCCTGGCCTCCGGGGGTACTGCCCCACCAAGGGGCAGGCTGCGGGGACTGGGTCCTGATATGCCCGTGCGCCTCCACTGGCTCATCCCCGCTGGTGCCTTTCCCCTGGGCCTAGGCCTCGGTTGAGGCCTCTTTGGAGAGGAGGTTGCTGGCAGGGTCTGTCTCCACACTGCAAGGTGCTGGAGCTCAGAGGGCCTCGTCAGAGGGAAGGGACCAGCAAGGGGCTGGATGCCCAAGACCTCTTTGGCACAGCAGCCTCAGGGCAGCAGGGAGAGCAAGAGGCCCAACTTGCCCCTAGGTCGGCTCTGCCCCTTCCCACACAGGCGGCCAGCCCAGCAGCTGCCTGACAGACTCTGGCTCCCCCCAGCTCTCTGCCGGTGGAGGGGGCAGGAACAGACGTGTGCATGTTGTTGTGCCTTGGCCTGGGACTGTGGATCCCCTGCCTGGCCCCCAGGCTCAGGGGCAAGGGCCCGGAGAGACCACCACCCCGAAGCGCTTTTCTCCCGGGCTTGGGAGCATTGGGCGCGCCTGGCGGGAACAGTGGGCGGGAGTGCTTGCAAACCGGCCTTTGGAGGCAGCCGGGGAGGTCTTCCAGTGGGAGAGGGCCGGTTGTGCTCAGAGGCCCCACAGGCCAGGGGCAGGACCCAGCAGGGCCCCTGCCCCTGGCCAGCCTTGCCCAGACCTTCCTGGCCTCCGGGGGTACTGCCCCACCAAGGGGCAGGCTGCGGGGACAGGGTCCAGACATGCCCGGGCGCCTCCCCTGGCTCAACCCCGCTGGTACCTTTCCCCTGGGCCTAGGCCTCGGTTGAGGCCTCCTTGGAGAGGATGTTGCTGGCAGGGGCTGTCTCCACACTGCAAGGTGCTGGAGCTCAGAGGGCCTCGTCAGAGGGAAGGGACCAGCAAGGGGCTGGATGCCGAAGACCTCTTTGGCCCAGCAGCCTCAGGGCAGCAGGGAGAGGAAGAGGCCCAACTTGCCCCTAGGTCGGCTCTGCCCCTTCCCACACAGGCGGCCAGCCCAGCAGCTGCCTGACAGACTCTGGCTCCCCCGAACTCTCTGCCGGTGCAGGGGTCAGGAACAGACGTGTGCATGTGGTTCTGCCTTGGTCTGGGAGTGTGGACCAACTGCCTGGACCCCAGGCTCAGGGGCAAGGGCCCGAGGAGAGCACCACCCCGAAGCGCTTTTCTCCCGGGCTTGGGAGCATTGTGCGTGCCTGGCGGGAACAGCGGGCGGGAGTGTTGGCAAACTGGCCTTTGGAGGGAGCCGGGGAGTTCTTCCAGTGGGAGAGGGCCGGTTATGCTCAGAGGCCCCACAGGCCAGGGGCAGGACCCAGCAGGGCCCCTGCCCCTGGCCAGCCTTGTCCAGACCTTCCTGGCCTCCGGGGGTACTGCCCCACCAAGGGGCAGGCTGCGGGGACTGGGTCCAGACATGCCCGGGCGCCTCCCCAGGCTCATCCCCGCTGGTGCCTTTCCCCAGGGCCTAGGCCTCGGTTGAGGCCTCCTTGGAGAGGAGGTTGCTGGCAGGGGCTGTCTCCACACTGCAAGGTGCTGGAGCTCAGAGGGCCTCGTCAGAGGGAAGGGACCAGCAAGGGGCTGGATGCCCAAGACCTCTATGGCCCAGCAGCCTCAGGGCAGCAGGGAGAGCAAGAGGCCCAACTTGCCCCTAGGTCGGCTCTGCCACTTCCCACACAGGCGGCCAGCCCAGCAGCTGCCTGACAGACTCTGGCTTCCCCGAGCTCTCTGCCGGTGCAGGGGGCAGATCAGACGTGTGCATGTGGTTCTGCCTTGGCCTGGGAGTGTGGACACCCTGCCTTGCCCCAGGCTCAGGGGCAAGGGCCCAGAGAGAGCACCACCCTGAAGCGCTTTTCTTCCGGGCTTAGGAGCATTGTGCCGCCTGCTGGTAACAGTGGCCGGGAGCGCTTGCAAACCGGCCTTTGGAGGCAGCCGGGGAGGTCTTCCAGTGGGAGAGGGCCGGTTGTGCTCAGAGGCCCCACAGGCCAGGGGCAGGACCCAGCAGGGCCCCTGCCCCTGGCCAGCCTTACCCAGACCTTCCTGGCCTCCGGGGGTACTGCCCCACCAAGGGGCAGGCTGCGGGGACTGGGTCCAGACATGCTCGGGCGCCTCCCCTGGCTCATCCCCGCTGGTGCCTTTCCCCTGGGCCTAGGCCTCGGTTGAGGCCTCCTTGGAGAGGAGGTTGCTGGCAGGGGCTGTCTCCACACTGCAAGGTGCTGGAGCTCAGAGGGCCTCGTCAGAGGGAAGGGACCAGTAAGGGGCTGGATGCCCAAGACGTCTTTGGCCCAGCAGCCTCAGGGCAGCAGGGAGAGCAAGAGGCCCAACTTGCCCCTAGGGCGGCTCTGCCCCTTCCCACACAGGCGGCCAACCCAGCAGCTGCCTGACAGACTCTGGCTCCCCCAAGCTCTCTGCCGGTGCAGGGGACAGGAACAGACGTGGGCATGTGGTTCTGCCTTGGCCTGGGAGTGTGTTCCCCATGCATTGCCCCCAGGCTCAGGGGCAAGGGCCCGGAGAGACCACCACCCTGAAGCGCTTTTCTCCCGGGCTTGGGAGCATTGTGCAAGTCTGGCGTGAACAGCGGGTGGGAGTGTTGGCAAACAGGACTTTGGAGGCAGCCGGGGAGGTCTTCCAGTGAGAGAGGGCCGGTTGTGCTCAGAGGCCCCACAGGCCAGGGGCAGGACCCAGCAGGTCCCCTGCCCCTGGCCAGCCTTTCCCAGACCTTCCTGGCCTCCGGGGGTACTGCCCCACCAAGGGGCAGGCTGCGGGGACTGGGTCCAGACATGCCCGGGCGCCTCCCAAGGCTCATCCCCGCTGGTGCCTTTCCCCTGGTCCTAGGTCTCGGTTGAGGCCTCCTTGGAGAGGAGGTTGCTGGCAGGGGCTGTCTCCACACTGCAAGGTGCTGGAGCTCAGAGGGCCTCGTCAGAGGGAAGGGACAAGCAAAGGGCTGGATGCCCAAGACCTCTTTGGCCCAGCAGCCTCAGGGCAGCAGGGAGAGCAAGAGGCCCAACTTGCCCCTAGGTCGGCTCTGCCCCTTCCCACAAAGGCGGCCAGCCCAGCAGCTGCCTGACAGACTCTGGCTCCCCCGAGCTCTCTGCCGGTGCAGGGGTCAGGAACAGACGTGTGCATGTGGTTCTGCCTTGGCCTGGGAGTGTGGACCCCCTGCCTGGCCCCCAGGCTCAGGGGCAAGGGCCCGGAGAGAGCACCACCCCGAAGCGCTTTTCTCCCGGGCTTGGGAGCATTGTGCGCACCTGTTGGGAACAGTGGGCGGGAGTGCGTGCAAAACGGCCTTTGGAGGCAGCCGGGGAGGTCTTCCAGTGGGAGAGGGCCGGTTGTGCTCAGAGGCCCCACAGGCCAGGGGCAGGACCCAGCAGGTCCCCTGCCCCTGGTCAGCCTTGCCCAGACCTTCCTGGCCTCCAGGGGTACTGCCCCACCAAGGGGCAGGCTGCGGGGACTGGGTCCAGACATGCCCGGGCGCCTCCCCAGGCTCATCCCCGCTGGTGCCTTTCCCCTGGGCCTAGGTCTCGGTTGAGGCCTCCTTGGAGAGGAGATTGCTGGCAGGTGCTGTCTCCACACTGCAAGGTGCTGGAGTTCAGAGGGCCTCGTCAGAGGGAAGGGACCAGCAAAGGGCTGGATGCCCAAGACGTCTTTGGCCCAGCAGCCTCAGGGCAGCAGGGGGAGCAAGAGGCCCAACTTGCCCCTAGGTCGGCTCTGCCCCTTCCCACACAGGCGGCCAGCCCAGCACCTGCCTGAGAGACTCTGGCTCCCCCGAGCTCTCTGCCGGTGTAGGGGGCAGGAACAGACGTGTGCATGTCGTTCTGCATTGGCCTGGGAGTGTGTTCCAACTGCCTGGCCCCCAGGCTCAGGGGCAAGGGCCCGGAGAGAGCACCACCCCGAAGCACTTTTCTCCCTGAGTTGGGAGCATTGTGCGTGCCTGGCAGGAACAGCGGGTGGGAGTGCTTGCAAACCGGCCTTTGGAGGCAGACGGGGAGGTCTTCCAGCGGGAGAGTGCCGGTTGTGCTCAGACGCCCCACAGGCCAGGGGCACGACCCAGCAGGGCCCCTGCCCCTCACAGCCTTGCCCAGACCTTCCTGGCCTCCGGGGATACTGCCCCACCAAGGGGCAGGCTGCGGGGACTGGGTCCAGACATGCCCGGGCGCCTCCACTGGCTCATCTCCGCTGGTGCCTTTCCCCTGGGCCTAGGCCTCGGTTGAGGCCTCCTTGGAGAGGAGGTTGCTGGCAGGGGCTGTCTCCACACTGCAAGGTGCTGGAGCTCAGAGGGCCTCGTCAGAGGGAAGGGACCAGCAAGGGGCTGGATGCCCAAGACCTCTTTGGCCCAGCAGCCTCAGGGCAGCAGGGAGAGCAAGAGGCCCAACTTGCCCCTAGGTCGGCTCTGCCCCTTCCCACACAGGCGGCCAGCCCAGCAGCTGCCTGACAGACTCTGGCTCCCCCCAGCTCTCTGCCGGTGGAGGGGGCAGGAACAGACGTGTGCATGTGGTTCTGCCTTGGCCTGGGACTGTGGATCCCCTGCCTGGCCCCCAGGCTCAGGGGCAGGGGCCCGGAGAGACCACCACCCCGAAGCGCTTTTCTCCGGGGTTTTGGAACATTGTGTGTGCCTGGCGGGAACAGCGAGTGGGAATGCTTGCAAACCGGCCTTTGGGGGCAGCCGGGGAGGTCCTCCATGGTCCCTGAGAGAACACCACCCCGAAGCGCTTTTCTCACGGTCTTGGGAGCATTGTGCGCGGCTGGCGGGAACAGCAGGCATGAGTGCTTGCAAACTGTCCTTTGGAGGCAGCCGGGGAGGTCTTCCAAGGGCCGGACTGATCACCACCCCAAAATGCTTTTCTCTCGGGCTTGGGAGCATTGTGCGCGGCTGTCGGGAACAACGGACATGAATGCTTGCAAACCGGCCTTTGGAGGCAGCCCGGGAGGTCTTCCAAGGGCCCGGAGAGAGCACCACCCCAAAATGCTTTTCTCCCGGGCTTGGGAGCATTGTGCGTGGCTGGCGGATGCAGCGGGAATGAGTACTTACAAACCGGCCTTTGGAGGCAGCCGGGGAGGTCTTGAAAGTGCCCGGAGAGAGCACCACCCCGAAGCGCTTTTCTCCCGGGCTTGGGAACATTGTGCGCGGCTGGCGGGAACAGCAGGCAGGACTGCTTGCAAACTGGCCTTTGGAGGCAGCCGGGGAGGTCTTCCAAGGGCCCGGAGTGAGCACCACCCCAAAATGCTTTTCTCCCGGGCTTGGGAGCATTGTGCGCGGCTGGTGGGAACAACGGGCATGAGTGCTTGCAAACCGGCCTTTGGAGGCAGCCGGGGACGTCTTCCAAGGGCCCGGAGAGAGCACCACCCCGAAGCGCTTTTCTCCCGGGCTTGGGAACATTGTGCGCGGCTGGCGGGAACAGCAGGCAGGACTGCTTGCAAACTGGCCTTTGGAGGCAGCCGGGGAGGTCTTCCAAGGGCCCGGAGTGAGCACCACCCCAAAATGCTTTTCTCCCGGGCTTGGGAGCATTGTGCGCGGCTGGTGGGAACAACGGGCATGAGTGCTTGCAAACCGGCCTTTGGAGGCAGCCGGGGACGACTTCCAAGGGCCCGGAGAGATCACCACCCCGAAGCACTTTTCTCCCGGGCTTGGGAGCATGGTGCGTGGCTGGCGGGAACAGCAGGAAGGAGTCCTTGCAAACCGGCCTTTGGAGGCAGCGGGGGAGGTCTTCCAATGGCCTGTAGAGAGCACCACCCCGAAGCGCTTTTCTCCCGGGCTTGGGAGTATTGTGCGCGGGTGGCAGGAACAGCAGGCAGGAGTGCTTGAAAACCGGCCTTTGCAGGCAGCCGGGGAGGTCTTCCAGGGCCCGGTGTGAGCACCACCCCAAAAAGCTTTTCTCCCGGGCTTGGGAGCATTGTGCGCGGCTGGTGGGAACAGCGGGCATGAGTGCTTGCAAACTGGCCACTGGAGGCAGCCGGGGAGGTCTTCCAAGGGCCTGTAGAGAGCACCACCCCAAAATGCTTCTCTCCCGGGCTTGGGAGCATTGTGCGTGGCTGGCGGGAACAGCAGGAAGGAGTCCTTGCAAACCGGCCTTTGGAGGCAGCCGGGGAGGTCTTCCAAGGGCCTGTAGAGAGCACCACCCCGAAGCGCTTTTCTCCCGGGCTTGGGAGCATTGTGCGCAGGTGGCGGGAACAGCAGGCAGGAGTGCTTGAAAACTGGCCTTTGGAGGCAGCCGGGGAGGTCTTCCAGGGCCCGGTGTGAGCACCACCCCAAAAAGCTTTTCTCCCGGGCTTGGGAGCATTGTGCGCGGCTGGTGGGAACAGCGGACATGAGTGCTTGCAAACTGGCCATTGGAGGCAGCCGGGGAGGTCTTCCAAGGGCCCGGAGTGAGCACCACCCCAAAATGCTTTTCTCCCGGGCTTGGGAGCATTGTGCGTGGCTGGCGGGAACAGCAGGAAGGAGTCCTTGCAAACCGGCCTTTGGAGGCAGCCGGGGAGGTCTTCCAAGGGCCTGTAGAGAGCACCACCCCGAAGCGCTTTTCTCCCGCGCTTGGGAGCATTCTGCGCGGGTGGCGGGAACAGCAGGCAGGAGTGCTTGAAAACCGTCCTTTGGAGGCAGCCGGGGAGGTCTTCCAGGGCCCGGTGTGAGCACCACCCCAAAAAGCTTTTCTCCCGGGCTTGGGAGCATTGTGCGTGGCTGGCGGGAACAGCAGGAAGGAGTCCTTGCAAACCGGCCTTTGGAGGCAGCCGGGGAGGTCTTCCAAGGGCCTGTAGAGAGCACCACCCCGAAGCGCTTTTCTCCCGGGCTTGGGAGCATTGTGCGCGGGTGGCGGGAACAGCAGGCAGGAGTGCTTGAAAACCGTCCTTTGGAGGCAGCCGGGGAGGTCTTCCAGGGCCCGGTGTGAGCACCACCCCAAAATGCTTTTCTCCCGGGCTTGGGAGCATTGTGCGTGGATGGCGGGAACAGCAGGAAGGAGTCCTTGCAAACCGGCCTTTGGAGGCAGCCGGGGAGGTCTTCCAAGGGCCTGTAGAGAGCACCACCCCGAAGCGCTTTTCTCCCGGTCTTGGGAGCATTGTGCGCGGGTGGCGGGAACAGCAGGCAGGAGTGCTTGAAAACCGTCCTTTGGAGGCAGCCGGGGAGGTCTTCCAGGGCCCGGTGTGAGCACCACCCCAAAATGCTTTTCTCCCGGGCTTGGGAGCATTGTGCGCGGATGGCGGGAACAGCGAGTGGGAGTGCTTCCAAACCGGCCTTTGGGGGCACCCCGGGAGGTCTTCCATGGGCACGGAGAGAACACCACCCCGAAGCGCTTTTCTCCGGGGTTTTGGAGGATTGTGCGTGGCTGGCGGGAACAGCGAGTGGGAGTGCTTGCAAACCGGCCTTTGGGGGCAGCCAGGGAGGTCCTCCATTGGCACGGAGAGAACACCACCCCGAAGCGCTTTTCTCCCGGGCTTGGGAGCATTGTGCGAGGCTGGCGGGAACAGCGGGCGGGAGTGCTTGCAAACCGGCCTTTGGAGGCAGCTTGGGAGGTCTTCCAAGGGCCCGGAGAGAGCACCATCCCGAAGCACTTTTCTCACGGAATTGGGAGCATTGTTCGCGGCTGTCGGGAACAGAGGACATGAGTGCTTGCAAACCGGCATTTAGAGGCAGCCGGGGAGTCTTCCAAGGGCCCGGAGAGAGACCACCTCAAAATGCTTTTCTCCCGGGCTTGGGAGCATTGTGTGCGGCTGGCGGGTCAGCGGGAGGGAGTTCTTGAAAACCAGCCTTTGGAGGCAGCCGGGGAGGTCTTCCAAGGGCCGGGAGAGAGCACCACCCCGAAGCGCTTTTCTCCCGGGCTTGGGAGCATTGTGCGCGGCTGGCGGGAACAGCGGGATTGAGTGCTTGCAAACCGGCCTTTGGAGGCAGCCGGGGAGGTCTTCCAAGGGCCGGGAGAGAGCACCACCCCGAAGCGCTTTTCTCCTAGGCTTGGGAGCATTGTGCGCGGCTGGCGGGAACAGCGGGCATGAGTGCTTGCAAACCGGCCTTTGGAGACAAACGGGGAGGTCTTCCAAGGGCCCGTAGAGAGCACCACCCCGAAGCGCTTTTCTCCCGTGATTGGGAGCATTGTGTGCGGCTGGCGGGACAGCGGGAGGGAGTACTTGAAATCCAGCCTTTGGAGGCAGCCGGGGAGGTCTTCCAAGGGCCGGGAGAGAGCACCACCCTGAAGGGCTTTTCTCCTGGGCTTGGAACATTTGCACGGATGGCGGGAACAGTGAGTGGGAGTGCTTGCAAACCGGCATTTGGGGGCAGCCCGGGAGGTCTTTCTTGGGTCCAGAGAGAACACCACCCCGAAACGCTTTTCTCCCGGGCTTGGGAGCATTGTGCGCGGGTGGCGGGAACAGCAGGCAGAAGTGCTTGCAAACCGGCCTTGGAGGCAGCCGGGGAGGTCTTCCAAAGCCCGGAGTGAGCACCACCCCAAAATGCTTTTCTCCCGGGCTTGGGAGCATTGTGCGCAGCTGGCGTGAACAGCGGGATTGAGTGCTTGCAAACCAGCCTTTGGAGGCAGCCGGGGAGGTCTTCCAGCGGGAGAGTGCCAGTTGTTCTCAGAGGCCCCACAGGCCAGGGGCAGGACCCAGCAGTGTCCCTGCCTCTGGCAGCCTTGCCCAGACCTTCCTGGCCTCCGGGGGTACTACCCCACCAAGGGGCAGGCTGCGGGGCCTGGGTCCAGACATGCCCGGGCGCCTCCCCAGGCTCATCCCTGCTGGTGCCTTTCCCCTGGGCCTAGGCCTCGGTTGAGGCCTCCTTGGAGAGGAGGTTGCCGGCAGGGGCTGTCTGCACACTGCAAGGTGCTGGAGCTCAGAGGGCCTCGTCAGAGGGAAAGGACCAGCAAAGGGCTGGATGCCCAAGACCTCTTTGACCCAGCAGCCTCAGGGCAGCAGGGAGAGCAAGAGGCCCAACTTGCCCCTAGGTCGGCTCTACCCCGTCCCACACAGGCAGCCAGCCCAGCAGCAGCCTGGCAGTCTCTGGCTCCCCCGAACTCTCTGCCGGTGTAGGGGGCAGGAACAGACGTGTGCATGTCGTTCTGCCTTGGCCTGGGAGTGTGTTCCCCCTGCCTGGCCCCCAGGCTCAGGGGCAAGGGCCCGGAGAGAGCACCACCCCGAAGCGCTTTTCTCCCGGGCTTGGGAGCATTGTGCGTGCCTGGCGGGAACAGCGGGCGGGAGTGCTTGCAAACCGGCCTTTGGAGGCAGCCGGGGAGGTCTTCCAGCGGGAGAGGGCCGGTTGTGCTCAGACGCCCCACAGGCCAGGGGCAGGACCCAGCAGTGTCCCTGCCCCTGGCAGCCTTGCCCAGACCCTCCTGGCCTCCGGGGGTACTGCCCCACCAAGGGGCAGGCTGCGGGGACTGGGTCCAGACATGGCCGGGCGCCTCCCCAGGCTCATCCCCGCTGGTGCCTTTCCCCTGGGCCTAGGCCTCGGTTGAGGCCTCCTTGGAGAGGAGGTTGCTGGCAGGGGCTGTCTCCACACTGCAAGGTGCTGGAGCTCAGAGGGCCTCGTCAGAGGGAAGGGACCAGCAAGGGGCTGGATGCCCAAGACCTCTTTGGCCCAGCAGCCTCAGGGCAGCCGGGAGAGGAAGAGGCCCAACTTGCCCCTAGGTCGGCTCTGCCCCTTCCCACACAGGCGGCCAGCCCAGCAGCTGCCTGACAGACTCTGGCTCCCCCGAGCTCTCTGCGGTGCAGGGGTCAGGAACAGACGTGTGCATGTGGTTCTGCGTTGGTCTGGGAGTGTAGACCCACTGCCTCGCCCCCACGCTCAAGGGCAAGGGCCCGGAGAGAGCAACACCCCGAAGCGCTTTTCTCCCGGGCTTGGGAGAATAGTGCGTGCCTGGCGGGAACAGCGGGCGGGAGTGTTGGCAAACCGGCCTTTGGAGGCAGCCGGGGAAGTCTTCCAGTGGGAGAGGGCCGGTTGTGCTCAGAGGCCCCACAGGCCAGGGGCAGGACCCAGCAGGGCCCCTGCCCGTGGCCAGCCTTGCCCAGACCTTCCTGGCCTCCGGGGGTACTGCCCCACCAAGGGGCAGGCTGTGGGGACTGGGTCAAGACATGCCCGGGCGCCTCCCCAGGCTCATCCCCGCTGGTGCCTTTCCCCTGTTCCTAGGCCTCGGTTGAGGCCTCCTTGGAGAGGAGGTTGCTGGCAGGGGCTGTCTCCACACTGCAAGGTGCTGGAGCTCAGAGGGCCTCGTCAGAGGGAAGGGACAAGCAAGGGGCTGGATGCCCAAGATCTCTTTGGCCCAGCAGCCTCAGGGCAGCAGGGAGAGCAAGAGGCCCAACTTGCCCCTAGGTCGGCTCTGCCCCGTCCCACACAGGCGGCCAGCCCAGCAGCTGCCTGACAGACTCTGGCTCCCCCGAGCTCTCTGCCGGTGCATGGGGCAGGAACAGACGTGTGCATGACGTTCTGCCTTGGCCTGGGAGTGTGGACCCCCTGCCTGGCCCCCAGGCTCAGGGTAAAGGGCCCGGAGAGAGCACCACCCTGAAGCGCTTTTCTCCCGGGCTTGGGAGCATTGTGCACGCCTGCTGGGAACAGTGGGCGGGAGCGCTTGCAAACCAGCCTTTGGAGGCAGCCGGGGAGGTCTTCCAGTGGGAGAGGGCCGGTTGTGCTCAGAGGCCCCACAGGCCAGGGGCAGGACGCAGCAGGGCCCCTGCCCCTGGCCAGCCTTGCCCAGACCTTCCTGGCCTCCGGGGGTACTGCCCTACCAAGGGGCAGGCTGCGGGGCCTGGGTCCAGACATGCCCGGGCGCCTCCCCAGGCTCATCCCCGCTGGTGCCTTTCCCCTGGGCCTAGGCCTCGGTTGAGGCCTCCTTGGAGAGGAGGTTGCTGGCAGGGGCTGTCTCCACACTGCAAGGTGCTGGAGCTCAGAGGGCCTCGTCAGAGGGAAGGGACCAGTAAGGGGCTGGATGCCCAAGACGTCTTTGGCCCAGCAGCCTCAGGGCAGCAGGGAGAGCAAGAGGCCCAACTTGCCCCTAGGGCGGTTCTGCCCCTTCCCACACAGGCGGCCAACCCAGCAGCTGCCTGACAAACTCTGGCTCCCCCAAGCTCTCTGCCGGTGCAGGGGACAGGAACAGACGTGGGCATGTGGTTCTGCCTTGGCCTGGGAGTGTGTTCCCCCTGCCTTGCCCCCAGGCTCAGGGGCAAGGGCCCGGAGAGAGCACCACCCCGAAGCGCTTTTCTCACGGGCTTGGGAGCATTGTGCGAGCCTGGCGTGAACAGCGGGCGGGAGTGTTTGCAAACAGGACTTTGGAGGCAGCCGTGGAGGTCTTCCAGTGGGAGAGGGCCGGTTGTGCTCAGAGGCCTCACAGGCCAGGGGCAGGACCCAGCAGGTCCCCTGCCCCTGGCCAGCCTTGCCCAGACCTTCCTGGCCTCCGGGGGTACTGCCCCACCAAGGGGCAGGCTGCGGGGACTGGGTCCAGACATGCCTGGGCGCCTCACCAGGCTCATCCCCGCTGGTGCCTTTCCCCTGGGCATAGGCCTCGGTTGATGCCTCCTTGGAGAGGAGGTTGCTGGCAGGGGCTGTCTCCACACTGCAAGGTGCTGAAGCTCAGAGGGCCTCGTCAGAGGGAAGGGACCAGCAAGGGGCTGGATGCCCAAGACCTCTTTGGCCCAGCAGCCTCAGGGCAGCAGGGAGAGCAAGAGGCCCAACTTGCCCCTAGGTCGGCTCTGCCCCTTCCCACACAGGCGGCCAGCCCAGCAGCTGCCTGACAGACTCTGGCTCCCCCAAGCTCTCTGCCGGTGCAGGGGTCAGGAACAGACGTGTGCATGTGGTTCTGCCTTGGTCTGGGAGTGTGGACCCACTGCCTGGACCCCAGGCTCAGGGGCAAGGGCCCGGAGAGAGCAACACCCCGAAGCGCTTTTCTCCTGGCCTTGGGAGCGTTGTGCGTGCCTGGCGGGAACAGCGGGCGGGAGTGCTTGCAAACCGGCCTTTCGAGGCAGACGGGGAGGTCTTCCAGCGGGAGAGTGCCGGTTGTGCTCAGACGCCCCACAGGCCAGGGGCAGGACCCAGCAGTGTCCCTCCCCTGGCAGCCTTGCCGAGACCTTCCTGGCCTCCGGGGGTACTGCCCCACCAAGGGGCAGGCTGCGGGGACTGGGTCCAGACATGCCCGGGCGCCTCCCCAGGCTCATCCCCGCTGGTGCCTTTCCCCTGGGCCTAGGCCTCGGTTGAGGCCTCCTTGGAGAGGAGGTTGCTGGCAGGGGCTGTCTCCACACTGCAAGGTGCTGGAGCTCAGAGGGCCTCGTCAGAGGGAAGGGACCAGCAAGGGGCTGGATGCCCAAGACCTCTTTGGCCCAGCAGCCTCAGGGCAGCAGGGAGAGCAAGAGGCCCAACTTGCCCCTAGGTTGGCTCTGCCCCTTCCCACACAGGCGGCCAGCCCAGCAGCTGCCTGACAGACTCTGGCTCCCCCGAGCTCTCTGCCGGTGCAGGGGGCAGATCAGACGTGTGCATGTGGTTCTGCCTTGTCCTGGGAGTGTGGACACCCTGCCTTGCCCCCAGGCTCAGGGGCAAGGGCCCGGAGAGAGCACCACCCTGAAGCGCTTTCCTCACGGGCTTGGGAGCATTGTGCGAGCCTGGCGTGAACAGCGGGCGGGAGTGTTTGCAAACAGGACTTTGGAGGCAGCCGGGGAGGTCTTCCAGTGGGAGAGGGCCGGTTGTGCTCAGAGGCCCCACAGGCCAGGGGCAGGACGCAGCAGGGCCCCTGCCCCTGGCCAGCCTTGCCCAGACCTTCCTGGCCTCCGGGGGTACTGCCCCACCAAGGGGCAGGCTGCGGGGCCTGGGTCCAGACATGCCCGGGCGCCTCCCCAGGCTCATCCCCGCTGGTGCCTTTCCCCTGGGCCTAGGCCTCGGTTGAGGCCTCCTTGGAGAGGAGGTTGCTGGCAGGGGCTGTCTCCACACTGCAAGGTGCTGGAGCTCAGAGGGCCTCGTCAGAGGGAAGGGACCAGTAAGGGGCTGGATGCCCAAGACGTCTTTGGCCCAGCAGCCTCAGGGCAGCAGGGAGAGCAAGAGGCCCAACTTGCCCCTAGGGCGGCTCTGCCCCTTCCCACACAGGCGGCCAACCCAGCAGCTGCCTGACAGACTCTGGCTCCACCAAGCTCTCTGCCGGTGCAGGGGACAGGAACAGACGTGGGCATGAGGTTCTGCCTTGGCCTGGGAGTGTGTTCCCCCTGCCTTGCCCCCAGGCTCAGGGGCAAGGGCCCGGAGAGAGCACCACCCCGAAGCGCTTTCCTCACGGGCTTGGGAGCATTGTGCGAGCCTGGCGTGAACAGCGGGCGGGAGTGTTTGCAAACAGGACTTTGGAGGCAGCCGTGGAGGTCTTCCAGTGGGAGAGGCCCGGTTGTGCTCAGAGGCCTCACAGGCCAGGGGCAGTACCCAGCAGGTCCCCTGCCCCTGGCCAGCCTTGCCCAGACCTTCCTGGCCTCCGGGGGTACTGCCCCACCAAGGGGCAGGCTGCGGGGACTGGGTCCAGACATGCCTGGGCGCCTCCCCAGGCTCATCCCCGCTGGTGCCTTTCCCCTGGGCATAGGCCTCGGTTGATGCCTCCTTGGAGAGGAGGTTGCTGGCAGGGGCTGTCTCCACACTGCAAGGTGCTGGAGCTCAGAGGGCCTCGTCAGCGGGAAGGGACCAGCAAGGGGCTGGATGCCCAAGACCTCTTTGGCCCAGCAGCCTCAGGGCAGCAGGGAGAGCAAGAGGCCCAACTTGCCCCTAGGTCGGCTCTGCCCCTTCCCACACAGGCAGCCAACCCAGCAGCTGCCTGACAGACTCTGGCTCCCCCGAGCTCTCTGCCGGTGCAGGGGTCAGGAACAGACGTGTGCATGTGGTTCTGCCTTGGTCTGGGAGTGTGGACCCACTGCCTGGACCCCAGGCTCAGGGGCAAGGGCCCGGAGAGAGCAACACCCCGAAGCGCTTTTCTCCTGGCCTTGGGAGCGTTGTGCGTGCCTGGCGGAACAGCGGGCGGGAGTGTTGGCAAACCCGCCTTTGGAGGCAGCCGGGGAGGTCTTCCAGTGGGAGAGGGCCGGTTGTGCTCAGAGGCCCCACAGGCCAGGGGCAGGACCCAGCAGGGACCCTGCCCCTGGCCAGCCTTGCCCAGACCTTCCTGGCCTCCGGGGGTACTGCCCCACCAAGGGGCAGGCTGCAGGGACTGGGTCCTGATATGCCCGTGCGCCTCCACTGGCTCATCCCCGCTGGTGCCTTTCCCCTGTGCCTAGGCCTCGGTTGAGGCCTCCTTGGAGAGGAGGTTGCTGGCAGGGGCTGTCTCCACACTGCAAGGTGCTGGAGCTCAGAGGGCCTCGTCAGAGGGAAGGGACCAGCAAGGGGCTGGATGCCCAAGACCTCTTTGGCCCAGCAGCCTCAGGGCAGCAGGGAGAGCAAGAGGCCCAACTTGCCCCTAGGTCGGCTCTGCCCCTTCCCACACAGGCGGCCAGCCCAGCAGCTGCCTGACAGACTCTGGCTCCCCCCAGCTCTCTGCCGGTGGAGGGGGCAGGAACAGACGTGTGCATGTTGTTGTGCCTTGGCCTGGGACTGTGGATCCCCTGCCTGGCCCCCAGGCTCAGGGGCAAGGGCCCGGAGAGACCACCACCCCGAAGCGCTTTTCTCCCGGGCTTGGGAGCATTGTGCGCGCCTGGCGGGAACAGTGGGCGGGAGTGCTTGCAAACAGGACTTTGGAGGCAGCCGGGGAGGTCTTCCAGTGGGAGAGGGCCGGTTGTGCTCAGAGGCCCCACAGGCCAGGGGCAGGACCCAGCAGGGCCCCTGGCCCTGGCCAGCCTTGCCCAGACCTTCCTGGCCTCCGGGGGTACTGCCCCACCAAGGGGCAGGCTGCGGGGACAGGGTCCAGACATGCCCGGGCGCCTCCCCTGGCTCAACCCCGCTGGTGCCTTTCCCCTGGGCCTAGGCCTCGGTTGAGGCCTCCTTGGAGAGGAGATTGCTGGCAGGGGCTGTCTCCACACTGCAAGGTGCTGGAGCTCAGAGGGCCTCGGCAGAGGGAAGGGACCAGTAAGGGGCTGGATGCCCAAGACGTCTTTGGCCCTGCAGCCTCAGGGCAGCAGGGAGAGCAAGAGGCCCAACTTGCCCCTAGGTCGGCTCTGCCCCTTCCCACACAGGCGGCCAGCCCAGCACCTGCCTGAGAGACTCTGGCTCCCCCGAGCTCTCTGCCGGTGCAGGGGACAGGAACAGACGTGTGCATGTGTTTCTGCCTTGGTCTGGGAGTGTGTTCCCCCTGCCTTGCCCACAGGCTCAGGGGCAAGGGCCCGGAGAGAGCACCACCCCGAAGCGCTTTTCTCCCGGGCTTGGGAGCATTGTGCGTGCCTGGCGGGAAGAGCGGGCAGGAGTGTTGGCAAACAGGCCTTTGGAGGCAGCCGGGGAGGTCTTCCAGTGGGAGAGGGCCGGTTGTGCTCAGAGGCCCCACAGGCCATGAGGAGGACCCAGCAGGGCCCCTGCCCCTGGCCAGCCTTGCCCAGATCTTCCTGGCCTCCGGGGGTACTGCCCCACCAAGGGGCAGGCTGCGGGGACTGGGTCCAGACATGCCCGGGCGCCTCCCCAGGCTCATCCCCGCTGGTGCCTTTCCCCTGGGCCTAGGCCTCGGTTGAGGCCTCCTTGGAGAGGATGTTGCTGGCAGGGGCTGTCTCCACACTGCAAGGTGCTAGAGCTCAGAGGGCCTCGTCAGAGGGAAGGGACCAGCAAGGGGCTGGATGCCCAAGACCTCTTTGGCCCAGCAGCCTCAGGGCAGCAGGGAGAGCAAGAGGCCCAACTTGCCCCTAGGTCGGCTCTGCCCCTTCCCACACAGGCGGCCAGCCCAGCAGCTGCCTGACAGACTCTGGCTCCCCCGAGCTCTGTGCCGGTGCAGGGGTCAGGAACAGACGTGTGCATGTGGTTCTGCCTTGGTCTGGGAGTGTGGACCAACTGCCTGGCCCCCAGGCTCAGGGGCAAGGGCCCGAGGAGAGCACCACCCCGAAGTGCTTTTCTGCCGGGCTTGGGAGCATTGTGCGTGCCTGGCGGGAACAGCGGGCGGGAGTGTTGGCAAACTGGCCCTTGGAGTCAGCCGGGGAGTTCTTCCAGTGGGAGAGGGCCGGTTGTGCTCAGAGGCCCCACAGGCCAGGGGCAGGACCCAGCAGGGCCCCTGCCCCTGGCCAGCCTTGCCCAGACCTTCCTGGCCTCCGGGGGTACTGCCCCACCAAGGGGCAGGCTGCGGGGACTGGGTCCAGACATGCCTGGGCACCTCCCCAGGCTCATCCCCGCTGGTGCCTTTCCCCTGGGCATAGGCCTCGGTTGATGCCTCCTTGGAGAGGAGGTTGCTGGCAGGGGCTGTCTCCACACTGCAAGGTGCTGGAGCTCAGAGGGCCTCGTCAGAGGGAAGGGACCAGCAAGGGGCTGGATGCCCAAGACCTCTTTGGCCCAGCAGCCTCAGGGCAGCAGGGAGAGCAAGAGGCCCAACTTGCCCCTAGGTCGGCTCTGCCCCTTCCCACACAGGCAGCCAACGCAGCAGCTGCCTGACAGACTCTGGCTCCCCCGAGCTCTCTGCCGGTGCAGGGGTCAGGAACAGACGTGTGCATGTGGTTCTGCCTTGGTCTGGGAGTGTGGACCCACTGCCTGGACCCCAGGCTCAGGGGCAAGGGCCCGGAGAGAGCAACACCCCGAAGCGCTTTTCTCCTGGCCTTGGGAGCGTTGTGCGTGCCTGGCGGGAACAGCGGGCGGGAGTGTTGGCAAACCCGCCTTTGGAGGCAGCCGGGGAGGTCTTCCAGTGGGAGAGGGCCGGTTGTGCTCAGAGGCCCCACAGGCCAGGGGCAGGACCCAGCAGGGCCCCTGCCCCTGGCCATCCTTGCCCAGACCTTCCTGGCCTCCGGGGGTACTGCCCCACCAAGGGGCAGGCTGCGTGGACTGGGTCCTGATATGCCCGTGCGCCTCCACTGGCTCATCCCCGCTGGTGCCTTTCCCCTGGGCCTAGGCCTCGGTTGAGGCCTCCTTGGAGAGGAGGTTGCTGGCAGGGGCTGTCTCCACACTGCAAAGTGCTGGAACTCAGAGGGCCTCGTCAGAGGGAAGGGACCAGCAAGGGGCTGGATGCCCAAGACGTCTTTGGCCCAGCAGCCTCAGGGCAGCAGGGAGAGCAAGAGGCCCAACTTGCCCCTAGGTCGGCTCTGCCCCTTCCCACACAGGCGGCCAGCCCAGCAGCTGCCTGACAGACTCTGGCTCCCCCCAGCTCTCTGCCGGTGGAGGGGGCAGGAACAGACGTGTGCATGTTGTTGTGCCTTGGCCTGGGACTGTGGATCCCCTGCCTGGCCCCCAGGCTCAGGGGCAAGGGCCCGGAGAGACCACCACCCCGAAGCGCTTTTCTCCCGGGCTTGGGAGCATTGTGCGTGCCTGGCGGGAACAGCGGGCGGGAGTGTTGGCAAACCCGCCTTTGGAGGCAGCCGGGGAGTTCTTCCAGTGGGAGAGGGCCGGTTGTGCTCAGAGACCCCACAGGCCAGGGGCAGGACCCAGCAGGGCCCCTGCCCCTGGCCAGCCTTGCCCAGACCTTCCTGGCCTCCGGGGGTACTGCCCCACCAAGGGGCAGGCTGCGGGGACTGGGTCCAGACATGCCCGGGCGCCTCCCCAGGCTCATCCCCGCTGGTGCCTTTCCCCTGGGCCTAGGCCTCGGTTGAGGCCTCCTTGGAGAGGAGGTTGCTGGCAGGGGCTGTCTCCACACTGCAAGGTGCTGGAGCTCAGAGGGCCTCGTCAGAGGGAAGGGACCAGCAAGGGGCTGGATGTCCAAGACCTCTTTGGCCCAGCAGCCTCAGGGCAGCAGGGAGAGCAAGAGGCCCAAATTGCCCCTAGGTCGGCTCTGCCACTTCCCACACAGGCGGCTAGCCCAGCAGCTGCCTGACAGACTCTGGCTCCCCCGAGCTCTCTGCCGGTGCAGGGGGCAGGTCAGAAGTGTGCATGTGGTTCTGCCTTGGCCTGGGAGTGTGGACACCCTGCCTTGCCCCCAGGCTCAGGGGCAAGGGCCCAGAGAGAGCACCACCCTGAAGCGCTTTTCTTCCGGGCTTAGGAGCATTGTGCCCGCCTGCTGGTAACAGTGGCCGGGAGCGCTTGCAAACCGGCCTTTGGAGGCAGCCGGGGAGGTCTTACAGTGGGAGAGGGCCGGTTGTGCTCAGAGGACCCACAGGCCAGGGGCAGGACCCAGCAGGGCCCCTGCCCCTGGCCAGTCTTACCCAGACCTTCCTGGCCTCCGGGGGTACTGCCCCACCAAGGGGTAGGCTGCGGGGACTGGGTCCAGACATGCTCGGGCGCCTCCCCTGGCTCATCCCCGCTGGTGCCTTTCCCCTGGGCCTAGGCCTCGGTTGAGGCCTCCTTGGAGAGGAGGTTGCTGGCAGGGGCTGTCTCCACACTGCAAGGTGCTGGAGCTCAGAGGGCCTCGTCAGAGGGAAGGGACCAGTAAGGGGCTGGATGCCCAAGACGTCTTTGGCCCAGCAGCCTCAGGGCAGCAGGGAGAGCAAGAGGCCCAACTTGCCCCTAGGTCGGCTCTGCCCCTTCCCACATAGGCGGCCAACCCAGCAGCTGCCTGACAGACTCTGGCTCCCCCAAGCTCTCTGCCGGTGCAGGGGACAGGAACAGACGTGGGCATGTGGTTCTGCCTTGGCCTGGGAGTGTGTTCCCCATGCCTTGCCCCCAGGCTCAGGGGCAAGGGCCCGGAGAGAGCACCACCCCGAAGCGCTTTTCTCCCGGGCTTGGGAGCATTGTGCAAGTCTGGCGTGAACAGCGGGTGGGAGTGTTGGCAAACAGGACTTTGGAGGCAGCCGGGGAGGTCTTCCAGTGGGAGAGGGCCGGTTGTGCTCAGAGGCCCCACAGGACAGGAGCAGGACCCAGCAGGTACCCTGCCCCTGGCCAGCCTTTCCCAGACCTTCCTGGCCTCCGGGGGTACTGCCCCACCAAGGGGTAGGCTGCGGGGACTGGGTCCAGACATGCCTGGGCGCCTCCCCAGGCTCATCCCCGCTGGTGCCTTTCCCCTGGTCCTAGGTCTCGGTTGAGGCCTCCTTGGAGAGGAGGTTGCTGGCAGGGGCTGTCTCCACACTGCAAGGTGCTGGAGCTCAGAGGGCCTCGTCAGAGGGAAGGGACAAGCAAAGGGCTGGATGCCCAAGACCTCTTTGGCCCAGCAGCCTCAGGGCAGCAGGGAGAGCAAGAGGCCCTACTTGAACCTAGGTCGGCTCTCCCCCTTCCCACAAAGGCGGCCAGCCCAGCAGCTGCCTGACAGACTCTGGCTCCCCCGAGCTCTCTGCCGGTGCAGGGGTCAGGAACAGACGTGTGCATGTGGTTCTGCCTTGGCCTGGGAGTGTGGACCCCCTGCCTGGCCCCCAGTCTCAGGGGCAAGGGCCCGGAGAGAGCACCACCCCGAAGCGCTTTTCTCCCGGGCTTGGGAGCATTGTGCGCGCTTGGTGGGAAGAGTGGGCGGGAGTGCGTGCAAAACGGCCTTTGGAGGCAGCCGGGGAGGTCTTCCAGTGGGAGAGGGCCGGTTGTTCTCAGAGGCCCCACAGGCCAGGGGCAGGACCCAGCAGGTCCCCTGCCCCTGGCCAGCCTTGCCCAGACCTTCCTGGCCTCCGGGGGTACTGCCCCACCAAGGGGCAGGCTGCGGGGACTGGGTCCAGACATGTCCGTGCGCCTCCCCAGGATCATCCCCGCTGGTGCTTTTCCCCTGGGCGTAGGCCTCTGTTGAGGCCTCTTTGGAGAGGAGGTTGCTGGCAGGGGCTGCCTCCACACTGCAAGGTGCTGGAGCTCAGAGGGCCTCGTCAGAGGGAAGGGACCAGCATAGGGCTGGATGCCCAAGACCTCTTTGACCCAGCAGCCTCAGGGCAGCAGGGAGAGCAAGAGGCCCAACTTGCCCCTAGGTCGGCTCTGCCCCGTCCCACACAGGCAGCCAGCCCAGCAGCAGCCTGGCAGTCTCTGGCTCCCCCGAGCTCTCTGCCGGTGTAGGGGGCAGGAACAGACGTGTGCATGTCGTTCTGCCTTGGCCTGGGAGTGTGTTCCAACTGCCTGGCCCCCAGGCTCAGGGGCAAGGGCCCGAGGAGAGCACCACCCCGAAGCGCTTTTCTCCCGGGCTTGGGAGCATTGTGCCTGCCTGGCGGGAACAGCGGGCGGGAGTGCTTGCAAACCGGCCTTTGGAGGCAGACGGGGAGGTCTTCCAGCGGGAGAGTGCCGGTTCTCAGACGCCCCACAGGCCAGGGGCACGACCCAGCAGGGCCCCTGCCCCTCGCAGCCTTGCCCAGACCTTCCTGGCCTCCGGGGGTACTGCCCCACCAAGGGGCAGGCTGCGGGGACTGGGTCCAGACATGCCCTTGCGCCTCCACTGGCTCATCCCCGCTGGTGCCTTTCCCCTGGGCCTAGGCCTCGGTTGAGGCCTCCTTGGAGAGGAGGTTGCTGGCAGGGGCTGTCTCCACACTGCAAGGTGCTGGAGCTCAGAGGGCCTCGTCAGAGGGAAGGGACCAGTAAGGGGCTGGATGCCCAAGACGTCTTTGGCCCAGCAGCCTCAGGGCAGCAGGGAGAGCAAGAGGCCCAACTTGCCCCTAGGTCGGCTCTGCCCCTTCCCACACAGGCAGCCAACCCAGCAGCTGCCTGACAGACTCTGGCTCCCCCGAGCTCTCTGCCGGTGCAGGGGTCAGGAACAGACGTGTGCATGTGGTTCTGCCTTGGTCTGGGAGTGTGGACCCACTGCCTGGACCCCAGGCTCAGGGGCAAGGGACCGGAGAGGGCAACACCCTGAAGCGCTTTTCTCCCGGGCTTGGGAGCATTGTGCGTGCCTGGCGGGAACAGCGGGCGGGAGTGTTGGCAAACCGGCCTTTGGAGGCAGCCGGGGAGGTCTTCCAGTGGGAGAGGGCCGGTTGTGCTCAGAGGCCCCACAGGCCAGGGGCAGGACCCAGCAGGGCCCCTGCCCCTGGCCAGCCTTGCCCAGACCTTCCTGGCCTCCGGGGGTACTGCCCCACCAAGGGGCAGGCTGCGGGGACTGGGTCCAGACATGCCCGTGCGCCTCCACTGGCTCATCCCCGCTGGTGCCTTTCCCCTGGGCCTAGGCCTCGGTTGAGGCCTCCTTGGAGAAGAGGTTGCTGGCAGGGGCTGTCTCCACACTGCAAGGTGCTGGAGCTCAGAGGGCCTCGTCAGAGGGAAGGGACCAGCAAGGGGCTGGATGCCCAAGACCTCTTTAGCCCAGCAGCCTCAGGGCAGCAGGGAGAGCAAGAGGCCCAACTTGCCCCTAGGTCGGCTCTGCCCCTTCCCACACAGGCGGCCAGCCCAGCAGCTGCCTGACAGACTCTGGCTCCCCCCAGCTCTCTGCCGGTGGAGGGGGCAGGAACAGACGTGTGCATGTGGTTCTGCCTTGGCCTGGGACTGTGGATCCCCTGCCTGGCCCCCAGGCTCAGGGGCAGGGGCCCGGAGAGACCACCACCCCGAAGCGCTTTTCTCCCGGGCTTGGGAGCATTGTGCGCGCCTGGCGGGAACAGTGGGCGGGAGTGTTTGCAAACCGGCCTTTGGAGGCAGCCGGGGAGGTCTTCCAGTGGGCAAGGGCCGGTTGTGCTCAGAGGCCCCACAGGCCAGGGGCAGGACCCAGCAGGGCCCCTGCCCCTGGCCAGCCTTGCCCAGACCTTCCTGGCCTCCGGGGGTACTGCCCCACCAAGGGGCAGGCTGCGGGGACAGGGTCCAGACATGCCCGGGCGCCTCCCCTGGCTCAACCCCGCTGGTGCCTTTTCCCTGGGCCTAGGCCTCGGTTGAGGCCTCCTTGGAGAGGAGATTGCTGGCAGGGGCTGTCTCCACACTGCAAGGTGCTGGAGCTCAGAGGGCCTCGTCAGAGGGAAGGGACAAGCAAGGGGCTGGATGCCCAAGACCTCTTTGGCCCAGCAGCCTCAGGGCAGCAGGGAGAGGAAGAGGCCCAACTTGCCCCTAGGTCGGCTCTGCCCCTTCCCACACAGGCGGCCAGCCCAGCAGCTGCCTGACAGACTCTGGCTCCCCCCAGCTCTCTGCCGGTGTAGGGGGCAGGAACAGACGTGTGCATGTTGTTGTGCCTTGGCCTGGGACTGTGGATCCCCTGCCTGGCCCCCAGGCTCAGGGGCAAGCGCCCGGAGAGACCACCACCCCGAAGCGCTTTTCTCCCGGGCTTAGGAGCATTGTGCGTGCCTGGCGGGAAGAGCGGGCAGGAGTGTTGGCAAACTGGCCTTTGGAGGCAGCCGGGGAGGTCTTCCAGTGGGAGAGGGCCGGTTGTGCTCAGAGGCCCCACAGGCCATGGGGAGGACCCAGCAGGGCCCCTGCCCCTGGCCAGCCTTGCCCAGATCTTCCTGGCCTCCGGGGGTACTGCCCCACCAAGGGGCAGGCTGCGGGGACTGGGTCCAGACATGCCCGGGCGCCTCCCCAGGCTCATCCCCGCTGGTGCCTTTACCCTGGGCCTAGGCCTCGGTTGAGGCCTCCTTGGAGAGGATGTTGCTGGCAGGGGCTGTCTCCACACTGCAAGGTGCTGGAGCTCAGAGGGCCTCGTCAGAGGGAAGGGACCAGCAAGTGGCTGGATGACCAAGACCTCTTTGGCCCAGCAGCCTCAGGGCAGCAGGGAGAGGAAGAGGCCCAACTTGCCCCTAGGTCGGCTCTGCCCCTTCCCACACAGGCGGCCAGCCCAGCAGCTGCCTGACAGATTCTCGCTACCCCGAGCTCTCTGCCGGTGCAGGGGTCAGGAACAGACGTGTGCATGTGGTTCTGCCTTGGTCTGGGAGTGTGGACCAACTGCCTGGCCCCCAGGCTCAGGGGCAAGGGCCCGAGGAGAGCACCACCCCGAAGCGCTTTTCTCCCGGGCTTGGGAGCATTGTGCGTGCCTGGCGGGAACAGCGGGCGGGAGTGTTGGCAAACTGTCCTTTGGAGGCAGCCGGGGAGTTCTTCCAGTGGGAGAGGGCCGGTTGTGCTCAGAGGCCCCACAGGCCAGGGGCAGGACCCAGCAGGGCCCCTGCCCCTGGCCAGCCTTGCCCAGACCTTCCTGGCCTCCGGGGGTACTGCCCCACCAAGGGGCAGGCTGCGGGGACTGGGTCCAGACATGCCCGGGCGCCTCCCCAGGCTCATCCCCGCTGGTGCTTTTCCCCTGGGCCTAGGCCTCGGTTGAGGCCTCCTTGGAGAGGAGGTTGCTGGCAGGGGCTGTCTCCACACTGCAAGGTGCTGGAGCTCAGAGGGCCTCGTCAGAGGGAAGGGACCAGCAAGGGGCTGGATGCCCAAGACCTCTTTGGCCCAGCAGCCTCAGGGCAGCAGGGAGAGCAAGAGGCCCAACTTGCCCCTAGGTCGGCTCTGCCACTTCCCACACAGGCGGCCAGCCCAGCAGCTGCCTGACAGACTCTGGCTCCCCCGAGCTCTCTGCCGGTGCAGGGGGCAGGTCAGACGTGTGCATGTGGTTCTGCCTTGGCCTGGGAGTGTGGACACCCTGCCTTGCCCCCAGGCTCAGGGGCAAGGGCCCAGAGAGAGCACCACCCTGAAGCGCTTTTCTTCCGGGCTTAGGAGCATTGTGCCCGCCTGCTGGTAACAGTGGCCGGGAGCGCTTGCAAACCGGCCTTTGGAGGCAGCCGGGGAGGTCTTCCAGTGGGAGAGGGCCGGTTGTGCTCAGAGGCCCCACAGGCCAGGGGCAGGACCCAGCAGGGCCCCTGCCCCTGGCCAGTCTTACCCAGACCTTCCTGGCCTCCGGGGGTACTGCCCCACCAAGGGGCAGGCTGCGGGGACTGGGTCCAGACATGCTCGGGCGCCTCCCCTGGCTCATCCCCGCTGGTGCCTTTCCCCTGGGCCTAGGCCTCGGTTGAGGCCTCCTTGGAGAGGAGGTTGCTGGCAGGGGCTGTCTCCACACTGCAAGGTGCTGGAGCTCAGAGGGCCTCGTCAGAGGGAAGGGACCAGTAAGGGGCTGGATGCCCAAGACGTCTTTGGCCCAGCAGCCTCAGGGCAGCAGGGAGAGCAAGAGGCCCAACTTGCCCCTAGGGCGGCTCTGCCCCTTCCCACACAGGCGGCCAACCCAGCAGCTGCCTGACAGACTCTGGCTCCCCCAAGCTCTCTGCCGGTGCAGGGGACAGGAACAGACGTGGGCATGTGGTTCTGCCTTGGCCTGGGAGTGTGTTCCCCATGCCTTGCCCCCAGGCTCAGGGGCAAGGGCCCGGAGAGAGCACCACCCCGAAGCGCTTTTCTCCCGGGCTTGGGAGCATTGTGCAAGTCTGGCGTGAACAGCGGGTGGGAGTGTTGGCAAACAGGACTTTGGAGGCAGCCGGGGAGGTCTTCCAGTGGGAGAGGGCCGGTTGTGCTCAGAGGCCCCACAGGCCAGGGGCAGGATCCAGCAGGTCCTCTGCCCCTGGCCAGCCTTTCCCAGACCTTCCTGGCCTCCGGGGGTACTGCCCCACCAAGGGGCAGGCTGCGGGGACTGGGTCCAGACATGCCTGGGCGCCTCCCCAGGCTCATCCCCGCTGGTGCCTTTCCCCTGGTCCTAGGTCTCGGTTGAGGCCTCCTTGGAGAGGAGGTTGCTGGCAGGGGCTGTCTCCACACTGCAAGGTGCTGGAGCTCAGAGGGCCTCGTCAGAGGGAAGGGACAAGCAAAGGGCTGGATGCCCAAGACCTCTTTGGCCCAGCAGCCTCAGGGCAGCAGGGAGAGCAAGAGGCCCTACTTGAACCTAGGTCGGCTCTGCCCCTTCCCACAAAGGCGGCCAGCCCAGCAGCTGCCTGACAGACTCTGGCTCCCCCGAGCTCTCTGCCGGTGCAGGGGTCAGGAACAGACGTGTGCATGTGGTTCTGCCTTGGCCTGGGAGTGTGGACCCCCTGCCTGGCCCCCAGTCTCAGGGGCAAGGGCCCGGAGAGAGCACCACCCCGAAGCGCTTTTCTCCCGGGCTTGGGAGCATTGTGCGCGCTTGGTGGGAACAGTGGGCGGGAGTGCGTGCAAAACGGCCTTTGGAGGCAGCCGGGGAGGTCTTCCAGTGGGAGAGGGCCGGTTGTGCTCAGAGGCCCCACAGGCCAGGGGCAGGACCCAGCAGGTCCCCTGCCCCTGGTCAGCCTTGCCCAGACCTTCCTGGCCTCCAGTGGTACTGCCCCACCAAGGGGCAGACTGCGGGGACTGGGTCCAGACATGCCCGGGCGCCTCCCCAGGCTCATCCCCGCTGGTGCCTTTCCCCTGGGCCTAGGCCTCGGTTGAGGCCTCCTTGGAGAGGAGATTGCTGGCAGGTGCTGTCTCCACACTGCAAGGTGCTGGAGCTCAGAGGGCCTCGTCAGAGGGAAGGGACCAGCAAAGGGCTGGATGCCCAAGACGTCTTTGGCCCAGCAGCCTCAGGGCAGCAGGGAGAGCAAGAGGCCCAACTTGCCCCTAGGTCGGCTCTGCCCCTTCCCACACAGGCGGCCAGCCCAGCACCTGCCTGAGAGACTCTGGCTCCCCCGAGCTCTCTGCCGGTGTAGGGGGCAGGAACAGACGTGTTCATGTCGTTCTGTCTTGGCCTGGGAGTGTGTTCCCCCTGCCTGGCCCGCAGGCTTAGGGGCAAGGGCCCGGAGAGAGCACCACCCCGAAGCGCTTTTCTCCCGGCCTTGGGAGCATTGTGCGTGCCTGGCGGGAACAGCGGGCGGGAGTGCTTGCAAACCGGCCTTTGGAGGCAGACGGGGAGGTCTTCCAGCGGGAGAGTGCCGGTTGTGCTCAGACGTCCCACAGGCCAGGGGCAGGACCCAGCGCTGTCCCTGCCCCTGGCAGCCTTGCACAGACCTTCCTGGCCTCCGGGGGTACTGCCCCACCAAGGGGCAGGCTGCGGGGACTGGGTCCAGACATGCCCGGGCGCCTCCCCAGGCTCATCCCCGCTGGTGCCTTTCCCCTGGGCCTAGGCCTCGGTTGAGGCCTCATTGGAGAGGAGGTTGCTGGCAGGGGCTGTCTCCACACTGCAAGGTGCTGGAGCTCAGAGGGCCTCGTCAGAGGGAAGGGACCAGCAAGGGGCTGGATGCCCAAGACCTCTTTGGCCCAGCAGCCTCAGGGCAGCAGGGAGAGGAAGAGGCCCAACTTGCCCCTAGGTCGGCTCTGCCCCTTCCCACACAGGCGGCCAGCCCAGCAGCTGCCTGACAGACTCTGTCTCCCCCGAGCTCTCTGCCGGTGCAGGGGTCAGGAACAGACGTGTGCATGTGGTTCTGCCTTGTTCTGGGAGTGTGGACCCACTGCCTGGCCCCCAGGCTCAGGGGCAAGGGCCCGGAGAGAGCACCACCCCGAAGCGCTTTTCTCCCGGGCTTGGGAGCTTTGTGCGAGCCTGGCGTGAACAGCGGGCGGGAGTGTTTGCAAACAGGACTTTGGAGGCAGCTGGGGAGGTCTTCCAGTGGGAGAGGGCCGGTTGTGCTCAGAGGCCTCACAGGCCAGGGGCAGGACCCAGCAGGGACCCTGCCCCTGGCCAGCCTTGCCCAGACCTTCCTGGCCTCCGGGGGTACTGCCCCACCAAGGGGCAGGCTGCGGGGACTGGGTCCAGACATGTCCGTGCGCCTCCCCAGGATCATCCCCGCTGGTGCTTTTCCCCTGGGCGTAGGCCTCGGTTGAGGCCTCTTTGGAGAGGAGGTTGCTGGCAGGGGCTGTCTCCACACTGCAAGGTGCTGGAGCTCAGAGGGCCTCGTCAGAGGGAAGGGACCAACAAAGGGCTGGATGCCCAAGACCTCTTTGACCCAGCAGCCTCAGGGCAGCAGGGAGAGCAAGAGGCCCAACTTGCCCCTAGGTCGGCTCTGCCCCATCCCACACAGGCAGCCAGCCCAGCAGCAGCCTGGCAGTCTCTGGCTCCCCCGAGCTCTCTGCCGGTGTAGGGGGCAGGAACAGACGTGTGCATGTCGTTCTGCCTTGGCCTGGGAGTGTGTTTCAATTGCCTGGCCCCCAGGCTCAGGGGCAAGGGCCCGAGGAGAGCACCACCCCGAAGCGCTTTTCTCCCGGGCTTGGGAGCATTGTGCCTGCCTGGCGGGAACAGCGGGCGGGAGTGCTTGCAAACCGGCCTTTGGAGGCAGACGGGGAGGTCTTCCAGCGGGAGAGTGCCGGTTGTGCTCAGACGCCCCACAGGCCAGGGGCACGACCCAGCAGGGCCCCTGCCCCTCGCAGCCTTGCCCAGACCTTCCTGGCCTCCGGGGGTACTGCCCCTCCAAGGGGCAGGCTGCGGGGACTGGGTCCAGACATGCCCTTGCGCCTCCACTGGCTCATCCCCGCTGGTGCCTTTCCCCTGGGCCTAGGCCTCGGTTGAGGCCTCCTTGGAGAGGAGGTTGCTGGCAGGGGCTGTCTCCACACTGCAAGGTGCTGGAGCTCAGAGGGCCTCGTCAGAGGGAAGGGACCAGTAAGGGGCTGGATGCCCAAGACGTCTTTGGCCCAGCAGCCTCAGGGCAGCAGGGAGAGGAAGAGGCCCAACTTGCCCCTAGGTCGGCTCTGCCCCTTCCCACACAGGCAGCCAACCCAGCAGCTGCCTGACAGACTCTGGCTTCCCCGAGCTCTCTGCCGGTGCAGGGGTCAGGAACAGACGTGTGCATGTGGTTCTGCCTTGGTCTGGGAGTGTGGACCCACTGCCTGGACCCCAGGCTCAGGGGCAAGGGCCCGGAGAGGGCAACACCCTGAAGCGCTTTTCTCCCGGGCTTGGGAGCATTGTGCGTGCCTGGCGGGAACAGCGGGCGGGAGTGTTGGCAAACCGGCCTTTGGAGGCAGCCGGGGAGGTCTTCCAGTGGGAGAGGGCCGGTTGTGCTCAGAGGCCCCACAGGCCAGGGGCAGGACCCAGCAGGGCCCCTGCCCCTGGCCAGCCTTGCCCAGACCTTCCTGGCCTCCGGGGGTACTGCCCCACCAAGGGGCAGGCTGCGGGGACTGGGTCCAGACATGCCCGTGCGCCTCCACTGGCTCATCCCCGCTGGTGCCTTTCCCCTGGGCCTAGGCCTCGGTTGAGGCCTCCTTGGAGAAGAGGTTGCTGGCAGGGGCTGTCTCCACACTGCAAGGTGCTGGAGCTCAGAGGGCCTCGTCAGAGGGAAGGGACCAGCAAGGGGCTGGATGTCCAAGACCTCTTTGGCCCAGCAGCCTCAGGGCAGCAGGGAGAGCAAGAGGCCCAACTTGCCCCTAGGTCGGCTCTGCCCCTTCCCACACAGGCGGCCAGCCCAGCAGCTGCCTGACAGACTCTGGCTCCCCCCAGCTCTCTGCCGGTGGAGGGGGCAGGAACAGACCTGTGCATGTGGTTCTGCCTTGGCCTGGGACAGTGGATCCCCTGCCTGGCCCCCAGGCTCAGGGGCAGGGGCCCGGAGAGACCACCACCCCGAAGCGCTTTTCTCCCGGGCTTGGGAGCATTGTGCGCGCCTGGCGGGAACAGTGGGCGGGAGTGCTTGCAAACCGGCCTTTGGAGGCAGCCGGGGAGGTCTTCCAGTGGGCAAGGGCCGGTTGTGCTCAGAGGCCCCACAGGCCAGGGGCAGGACCCAGCAGGGCCCCTGCCCCTGGCCAGCCTTGCCCAGACCTTCCTGGCCTCCGGGGGTACTGCCCCACCAAGGGGCAGGCTGCGGGGACAGGGTCCAGACATGCCCGGGCGCCTCCCCTGGCTCAACCCCGCTGGTGCCTTTTCCCTGGGCCTAGGCCTCGGTTGAGGCCTCCTTGGAGAGGAGATTGCTGGCAGGGGCTGTCTCCACACTGCAAGGTGCTGGAGCTCAGAGGGCCTCGTCAGAGGGAAGGGACAAGCAAGGGGCTGGATGCCCAAGACCTCTTTGGCCCAGCAGCCTCAGGGCAGCAGGGAGAGCAAGAGGCCCAACTTGCCCCTAGGTCGGCTCTGCCCCTTCCCACACAGGCGGCCAGCCCAGCAGCTGCCTGACAGACTCTGGCTCCCCCGAGCTCTCTGCCGGTGCAGGGGGCAGATCAGACGTGTGCATGTGGTTCTGCCTTGGCCTGGGAGTGTGGACACCCTGCCTTGCCCCCAGGCTCAGGGGCAAGGGCCCGGAGAGAGCACCACCCCGAAGCGCTTTTCTCCCGGGCTTGGGAGCATTGTGCACGCCTGCTGGGAACATTGGGCGGGAGCGCTTGTTAACCGGCCTTTGGAGGCGACCGGGCAGGTCTTCCAGCGGGAGAGTGCCGGTTGTGCTCAGACGCCCCACAGGCCAGGGGCAGGACCCAGCAGTGTCCCTGCCCCTGGCAGCCTTGCCCAGACCTTCCTGGCCTCCGGGGGTACTGCCCCACCAAGGGGCAGGCTGCGGGGACTGGGTCCAGACATGCCCGTGCGCCTCCACTGGCTCATCCCCGCTGGTGCCTTTCCCCTGGGCCTAGGCCTCGGTTGAGGCCTCCTTGGAGAGGAGGTTGCTGGCAGGGGCTGTCTCCACACTGCAAGGTGCTGGAGCTCAGAGGGCCTCGTCAGAGGGAAGGGACCAGCAAGGGGCTGGATGCCCAAGACCTCTTTGGCCCAGCAGCCTCAGGGCAGCAGGGAGAGGAAGAGGCCCAACTTGCCCCTAGGTCGGCTCTGCCCCTTCCCATACAGGCGGCCAGCCCAGCAGCTGCCTGACAGACTCTGGCTCCCCCGAGCTCTCTGCCGGTGCAGGGGTCAGGAACAGACGTGTGCATGTGGTTCTGCCTTGGTCTGGGAGTGTTGACCAACTGCCTGGCCCCCAGGCTCAGGGGCAAGGGCCCGAGGAGAGCACCACCCCGAAGCGCTTTTCTCACGGGCTTGGGAGCATTGTGCGTGCCTGGCGGGAACAGCGGGCGGGAGTGTTGGCAAACTGGCCTTTGGAGGCAGCCGGGGAGTTCTTCCAGTGGGAGAGGGCCGGTTGTGCTCAGAGGCCCCACAGGCCAGGGGCAGGACCCAGCAGGGCCCCTGCCCCTGGCCAGCCTTGCCCAGACCTTCCTGGCCTCCGGGGGTACTGCCCCACCAAGGGGCAGGCTGCGGGGACTGGGTCCAGACATGCCCGGGCGCCTCCCTAGGCTCATCCCCGCTGGTGCCTTTCCCCTGGGCCTAGGCCTCGGTTGAGGCCTCCTTGGAGAGGAGGTTGCTGGCAGGGGCTGTCTCCACACTGCAAGGTGCTGGAGCTCAGAGGGCCTCGTCAGAGGGAAGGGACCAGTAAGGGGCTGGATGCCCAAGACGTCTTTGGCCCAGCAGCCTCAGGGCAGCAGGGAGAGCAAGAGGCCCAACTTGCCCCTAGGTCGGCTCTGCCACTTCCCACACAGGCGGCCAGCCCAGCAGCTGCCTGACAGACTCTGGCTCCCCCGAGCTCTCTGCCGGTGCAGGGGGCAGGTCAGACGTGTGCATGTGGTTCTGCCTTGGCCTGGGAGTGTGGACACCCTGCCTTGCCCCCAGGCTCAGGGGCAAGGGCCCAGAGAGAGCACCACCCTGAAGCGCTTTTCTTCCGGGCTTAGGAGCATTGTGCCCGCCTGCTGGTAACAGTGGCCGGGAGCGCTTGCAAACCGGCCTTTGGAGGCAGCCGGGGAGGTCTTCCAGTGGGAGAGGGCCGGTTGTGCTCAGAGGCCCCACAGGCCAGGGGCAGGACCCAGCAGGGCCCCTGCCCCTGGCCAGTCTTACCCAGACCTTCCTGGCCTCCGGGGGTACTGCCCCACCAAGGGGCAGGCTGCGGGGACTGGGTCCAGACATGCTCGGGCGCCTCCCCTGGCTCATCCCCGCTGGTGCCTTTCCCCTGGGCCTAGGCCTCGGTTGAGGCCTCCTTGGAGAGGAGGTTGCTGGCAGGGGCTGTCTCCACACTGCAAGGTGCTGGAGCTCAGAGGGCCTCGTCAGAGGGAAGGGACCAGCAAGGGGCTGGATGCCCAAGACGTCTTTGGCCCAGCAGCCTCAGGGCAGCAGGGAGAGCAAGAGGCCCAACTTGCCCCTAGGGCGGCTCTGCCCCTTCCCACACAGGCGGCCAACCCAGCAGCTGCCTGACAGACTCTGGCTCCCCCAAGCTCTCTGCCGGTGCAGGGGACAGGAACAGACGTGGGCATGTGGTTCTGCCTTGGCCTGGGAGTGTGTTCCCCATGCCTTGCCCCCAGGCTCAGGGGCAAGGGCCCGGAGAGAGCACCACCCCGAAGCGCTTTTCTCCCGGGCTTGGGAGCATTGTGCGTGCCTGGCGGGAACAGCGGGCGGGAGTGCTTGCAAACCGGCCTTTCGAGGCAGACGGGGAGGTCTTCCAGCGGGAGAGTGCCGGTTGTGCTCAGACGCCCCACAGGCCAGGGGCAGGACCCAGCAGTGTCCCTGCCCCTGGCAGCCTTGCCCAGACCTTCCTGGCCTCCGGGGGTACTGCCCCACCAAGGGGCAGGCTGCGGGGACTGGGTCCAGACATGCCCGGGCGCCTCCCCAGGCTCATCCCCGCTGGTGCCTTTCCCCTGGGCCTAGGCCTCGGTTGAGGCCTCCTTGGAGAGGAGGTTGCTGGCAGGGGCTGTCTCCACACTGCAAGGTGCTGGAGCTCAGAGGGCCTCGTCAGAGGGAAGGGACCAGCAAGGGGCTGGATGCCCAAGACCTCTTTGGCCCAGCAGCCTCAGGGCAGCAGGGAGAGCAAGAGGCCCAACTTGCCCCTAGGTCGGCTCTGCCCCTTCCCACACAGGCGGCCAGCCCAGCAGCTGCCTGACAGACTCTGGCTCCCCCGAGCTCTGTGCCGGTGCAGGGGGCAGATCAGACGTGTGCATGTGGTTCTGCCTTGTCCTGGGAGTGTGGACACCCTGCCTTGCCCCCAGGCTCAGGGGCAAGGGCCCGGAGAGAGCACCACCCGGAAGCGCTTTTCTCCCGGGCTTGGGAGCATTGTGCACGCCTGCTGGGAACAGTGGGCGGGAGCGCTTGCAAACCGGCCTTGAAGGCAGCCGGGGAGGTCTTCCAGTGGGAGAGGGCCGGTTGTGCTCAGAGGCCCCACAGGCCAGGGGCAGGACGCAGCAGGGCCCCTGCCCCTGGCCAGCCTTGCCCAGACCTTCCTGGCCTCCGGGGGTACTGCCCCACTAAGGGGCAGGCTGCGGGGCCTGGGTCCAGAGATGCCCGGGCGCCTCCCCAGGCTCATCCCCGCTGGTGCCTTTCCCCTGGGCCTAGGCCTCGGTTGAGGCCTTTTTGGAGAGGAGGTTGCTGGCAGGGGCTGTCTCCACACTGCAAGGTGCTGGAGCTCAGAGGGCCTCGTCAGCGGGAAGGGACCAGCAAGTGGCTGGATGCCCAAGACCTCTTTGGCCCAGCAGCCTCAGGGCAGCAGGGAGAGCAAGAGGCCCAACTTGCCCCTAGGTCGGCTCTGCCCCTTCCCACACAGGCAGCCAACCCAGCAGCTGCCTGACAGACTCTGGCTCCCCCGAGCTCTCTGCCGGTGCAGGGGTCAGGAACAGACGTGTGCATGTGGTTCTGCCTTGGTCTGGGAGTGTGGACCCACTGCCTGGACCCCAGGCTCAGGGGCAAGGGCCCGGAGAGAGCAACACCCCGAAGCGCTTTTCTCCTGGCCTTGGGAGCGTTGTGCGTGCCTGGCGGGAACAGCGGGCGGGAGTGTTGGCAAACCCGCCTTTGGAGGCAGCCGGGGAGGTCTTCCAGTGGGAGAGGGCCGGTTGTGCTCAGAGGCCCCACAGGCCAGGGGCAGGACCCAGCAGGGACCCTGCCCCTGGCCAGCCTTGCCCAGACCTTCCTGGCCTCCGGGGGTACTGCCCCACCAAGGGGCAGGCTGCAGGGCCTGGGTCCTGATATGCCCGTGCGCCTCCACTGGCTCATCCCCGCTGGTGCCTTTCCCCTGTGCCTAGGCCTCGGTTGAGGCCTCCTTGGAGAGGAGGTTGCTGGCAGGGGCTGTCTCCACACTGCAAGGTGCTGGAGCTCAGAGGGCCTCGTCAGAGGGAAGGGACCAGCAAGGGGCTGGATGCCCAAGACCTCTTTGGCCCAGCAGCCTCAGGGCAGCAGGGAGAGCAAGAGGCCCAACTTGCCCCTAGGTCGGCTCTGCCCCTTCCCACACAGGCGGCCAGCCCAGCAGCTGCCTGACAGACTCTGGCTCCCCCCAGCTCTCTGCCGGTGGAGGGGGCAGGAACAGACGTGTGCATGTTGTTGTGCCTTGGCCTGGGACTGTGGATCCCCTGCCTGGCCCCCAGTCTCAGGGGCAAGGGCCCGGAGAGAGCACCACCCCGAAGCGCTTTTCTCCCGGGATGGGAGCATTGTGCGCGCTTGGTGGGAACAGTGGGCGGGAGTGCGTGCAAAACGGCCTTTGGAGGCAGCCGGGGAGGTCTTCCAGTGGGAGAGGGCCGGTTGTGCTCAGAGGCCCCACAGGCCAGGGGCAGGACCCAGCAGGGCCCCTGCCCCTGGCCAGCCTTGCCCAGACCTTCCTGGCCTCCGGGGGTACTGCCCCACCAAGGGGCAGGCTGCGGGGACTGGGTCCAGACATGCCCGTGCGCCTCCACTGGCTCATCCCCGCTGGTGCCTTTCCCCTGGGCCTAGGCCTCGGTTGAGGCCTCCTTGGAGAGGACGTTGCTGGCAGGGGCTGTCTCCACACTGCAAGGTGCTGGAGCTCAGAGGGCCTCGTCAGAGGGAAGGGACCAGCAAGGGGCTGGATGCCCAAGACCTCTTTGGCCCAGCAGCCTCAGGGCAGCAGGGAGAGCAAGAGGCCCAACTTGCCCCTAGGTCGGCTCTGCCCCTTCCCACACAGGCAGCCAACCCAGCAGCTGCCTGACAGACTCTGGCTCCCCCGAGCTCTCTGCCGGTGCAGGGGTCAGGAACAGACGTGTGCATGTGGTTCTGCCTTGGTCTGGGAGTGTGGACCCACTGCCTGGACCCCAGGCTCAGGGGCAAGGGCCCGGAGAGGGCAACACCCTGAAGCGCTTTTCCCGCGGGCTTGGGAGAATTGTGCGTGCCTGGCGGGAACAGCGGGCGGGAGTGTTGGCAAACTGGCCTTTGGAGGCAGCCGGGGAGGTCTTCCAGTGGGAGAGGGCCGGTTGTGCTCAGAGGCCCCACAGGCCAGGGGCAGGACCCAGCAGGGCCCCTGCCCCTGGCCAGCCTTGCCCAGACCTTCCTGGCCTCCGGGGGTACTGCCCCACCAAGGGGCAGGCTGCAGGGACTGGGTCCAGACATGCCCATGCGCCTCCACTGGCTCATCCCCGCTGGTGCCTTTCCCCTGGGCCTAGGCCTCGGTTGAGGCCTCCTTGGAGAAGAGGTTGGTGGCAGGGGCTGTCTCCACACTGCAAGGTGCTGGAGCTCAGAGGGCCTCGTCAGAGGGAAGGGACCAGCAAGGGGCTGGATGCCCAAGACGTCTTTGGCCCAGCAGCCTCAGGGCAGCAGGGAGAGCAAGAGGCCCAACTTGCCCCTAGGTCGGCTCTGCCCCTTCCCACACAGGCGGCCAGCCCAGCAGCTGCCTGACAGACTCTGGCTCCCCCCAGCTCTCTGCCGGTGGAGGGGGCAGGAACAGACGTGTGCATGTGGTTCTGCCTTGGCCTGGGACAGTGGATCCCCTGCCTGGCCCCCAGGCTCAGGGGCAGGGGCCCGGAGAGACCACCACCCCGAAGCGCTTTTCTCCCGGGCTTGGGAGCATTGTGCGCGCCTGGCGGGAACAGTGGGCGGGAGTGCTTGCAAACCGGCCTTTGGAGGCAGCCGGGGAGGTCTTCCAGTGGGAGAGGGCCGGTTGTGCTCAGAGGCCCCACAGGCCAGGGGCAGGACCCAGCAGGGCCCCTGCCCCTGGCCAGCCTTGCCCAGACCTTCCTGGCCTCCGGGGGTACTGCCCCACCAAGGGGCAGGCTGCGGGGACAGGGTCCAGACATGCCCGGGCGCCTCCCCTGGCTCAACCCCGCTGGTGCCTTTTCCCTGGGCCTAGGCCTCGGTTGAGGCCTCCTTGGAGAGGAGATTGCTGGCAGGGGCTGTCTCCACACTGCAAGGTGCTGGAGCTCAGAGGGCCTCGTC
This sequence comes from Dama dama, assembly GCF_033118175.1. Lineage (NCBI taxonomy): Eukaryota > Metazoa > Chordata > Mammalia > Artiodactyla > Cervidae > Dama > Dama dama. Next base: position 1,195,734 of record NW_026870970.1, read on the forward strand.
AGAGGGAAGGGACAAGCAAGGGGCTGGATGCCCAAGACCTCTTTGGCCCAGCAGCCTCAGGGCAGCAGGGAGAGCAAGAGGCCCAACTTGCCCCTAGGTCGGCTCTGCCCCTTCCCACACAGGCGGCCAGCCCAGCAGCTGCCTGACAGACTCTGGCTCCCCCGAGCTCTCTGCCGGTGCAGGGGGCAGATCAGACGTGTGCATGTGGTTCTGCCTTGGCCTGGGAGTGTGGACACCCTGCCTTGCCCCCAGGCTCAGGGGCAAGGGCCCGGAGAGAGCACCACCCTGAAGCGCTTTTCTCCCGGGCTTGGGAGCATTGTGCACGCCTGCTGGGAACAGTGGGCGGGAGCGCTTGTTAACCGGCCTTTGGAGGCGACCGGGCAGGTCTTCCAGCGGGAGAGTGCCGGTTGTGCTCAGACGCCCCACAGGCCAGGGGCAGGACCCAGCAGTGTCCCTGCCCCTGGCAGCCTTGCCCAGACCTTCCTGGCCTCCGGGGGTACTGCCCCACCAAGGGGCAGGCTGCGGGGACTGGGTCCAGACATGCCCGTGCGCCTCCACTGGCTCATCCCCGCTGGTGCCTTTCCCCTGGGCCTAGGCCTCGGTTGAGGCCTCCTTGGAGAGGAGGTTGCTGGCAGGGGCTGTCTCCACACTGCAAGGTGCTGGAGCTCAGAGGGCCTCGTCAGAGGGAAGGGACCAGCAAGGGGCTGGATGCCCAAGACCTCTTTGGCCCAGCAGCCTCAGGGCAGCAGGGAGAGGAAGAGGCCCAACTTGCCCCTAGGTCGGCTCTGCCCCTTCCCACACAGGCGGCCAGCCCAGCAGCTGCCTGACAGACTCTGGCTCCCCCGAGCTCTCTGCCGGTGCAGGGGTCAGGAACAGACGTGTGCATGTGGTTCTGCCTTGGTCTGGGAGTGTTGACCAACTGCCTGGCCCCCAGGCTCAGGGGCAAGGGCCCGAGGAGAGCACCACCCCGAAGCGCTTTTCTCACGGGCTTGGGAGCATTGTGCGTGCCTGGCGGGAACAGCGGGCGGGAGTGTTGGCAAACTGGCCTTTGGAGGCAGCCGGGGAGTTCTTCCAGTGGGAGAGGGCCGGTTGTGCTCAGAGGCCCCACAGGCCAGGGGCAGGACCCAGCAGGGCCCATGCCCCTGGCCAGCCTTGCCCAGACCTTCCTGGCCTCCGGGGGTACTGCCCCACCAAGGGGCAGGCTGCGGGGACTGGGTCCAGACATGCCCGGGCGCCTCCCTAGGCTCATCCCCGCTGGTGCCTTTCCCCTGGGCCTAGGCCTCGGTTGAGGCCTCCTTGGAGAGGAGGTTGCTGGCAGGGGCTGTCTCCACACTGCAAGGTGCTGGAGCTCAGAGGGCCTCGTCAGAGGGAAGGGACCAGTAAGGGGCTGGATGCCCAAGACGTCTTTGGCCCAGCAGCCTCAGGGCAGCAGGGAGAGCAAGAGGCCCAACTTGCCCCTAGGTCGGCTCTGCCACTTCCCACACAGGCGGCCAGCCCAGCAGCTGCCTGACAGACTCTGGCTCCCCCGAGCTCTCTGCCGGTGCAGGGGGCAGGTCAGACGTGTGCATGTGGTTCTGCCTTGGCCTGGGAGTGTGGACACCCTGCCTTGCCCCCAGGCTCAGGGGCAAGGGCCCAGAGAGAGCACCACCCTGAAGCGCTTTTCTTCCGGGCTTAGGAGCATTGTGCCCGCCTGCTGGTAACACTGGCCGGGAGCGCTTGCAAACCGGCCTTTGGAGGCAGCCGGGGAGGTCTTCCAGTGGGAGAGGGCCGGTTGTGCTCAGAGGCCCCACAGGCCAGGGGCAGGACCCAGCAGGGCCCCTGCCCCTGGCCAGTCTTACCCAGACCTTCCTGGCCTCCGGGGGTACTGCCCCACCAAGGGGCAGGCTGCGGGGACTGGGTCCAGACATGCTCGGGCGCCTCCCCTGGCTCATCCCCGCTGGTGCCTTTCCCCTGGGCCTAGGCCTCGGTTGAGGCCTCCTTGGAGAGGAGGTTGCTGGCAGGGGCTGTCTCCACACTGCAAGGTGCTGGAGCTCAGAGGGCCTCGTCAGAGGGAAGGGACCAGTAAGGGGCTAGATGCCCAAGACGTCTTTGGCCCAGCAGCCTCAGGGCAGCAGGGAGAGCAAGAGGCCCAACTTGCCCCTAGGGTGGCTCTGCCCCTTCCCACACAGGCGGCCAACCCAGCAGCTGCCTGACAGACTCTGGCTCCCCCAAGCTCTCTGCCGGTGCAGGGGACAGGAACAGACGTGGGCATGTGGTTCTGCCTTGGCCTGGGAGTGTGTTCCCCATGCCTTGCCCCCAGGCTCAGGGGCAAGGGCCCGGAGAGAGCACCACCCCGAAGCGCTTTTCTCCCGGGCTTGGGAGCATTGTGCGTGCCTGGCGGGAACAGCGGGCGGGAGTGCTTGCAAACCGGCCTTTCGAGGCAGACGGGGAGGTCTTCCAGCGGGAGAGTGCCGGTTGTGCTCAGACGCCCCACAGGCCAGGGGCACGACCCAGCAGGGCCCCTGCCCCTCGCAGCCTTGCCCAGACCTTCCTGGCCTCCGGGGGTACTGCCCCACCAAGGGGCAGGCTGCGGGGACTGGGTCCAGACATGCCCGGGCGCCTCCCCAGGCTCATCCCCGCTGGTGCCTTTCCCCTGGGCCTAGGCCTCGGTTGAGGCCTCCTTGGAGAGGAGGTTGCTGGCAGGGGCTGTCTCCACACTGCAAGGTGCTGGAGCTCAGAGGGCCTCGTCAGAGGGAAGGGACCAGCAAGGGGCTGGATGCCCAAGACCTCTTTGGCCCAGCAGCCTCAGGGCAGCAGGGAGAGCAAGAGGCCCAACTTGCCCCTAGGTCGGCTCTGCCCCTTCCCACACAGGCGGCCAGCCCAGCAGCTGCCTGACAGACTCTGGCTCCCCCGAGCTCTGTGCCGGTGCAGGGGGCAGATCAGACGTGTGCATGTGGTTCTGCCTTGTCCTGGGAGTGTGGACACCCTGCCTTGCCCCCAGGCTCAGGGGCAAGGGCCCGGAGAGAGCACCACCCTGAAGCGCTTTTCTCCCGGGCTTGGGAGCATTGTGCACGCCTGCTGGGAACAGTGGGCGGGAGCGCTTGCAAACCGGCCTTGAAGGCAGCCGGGGAGGTCTTCCAGTGGGAGAGGGCCGGTTGTGCTCAGAGGCCCCACAGGCCAGGGGCAGGACGCAGCAGGGCCCCTGCCCCTGGCCAGCCTTGCCCAGACCTTCCTGGCCTCCGGGGGTACTGCCCCACTAAGGGGCAGGCTGCGGGGCCTGGGTCCAGAGATGCCCGGGCGCCTCCCCAGGCTCATCCCCGCTGGTGCCTTTCCCCTGGGCCTAGGCCTCGGTTGAGGCCTTTTTGGAGAGGAGGTTGCTGGCAGGGGCTGTCTCCACACTGCAAGGTGCTGGAGCTCAGAGGGCCTCGTCAGCGGGAAGGGACCAGCAAGGGGCTGGATGCCCAAGACCTCTTTGGCCCAGCAGCCTCAGGGCAGCAGGGAGAGCAAGAGGCCCAACTTGCCCCTAGGTCGGCTCTGCCCCTTCCCACACAGGCAGCCAACCCAGCAGCTGCCTGACAGACTCTGGCTTCCCCGAGCTCTCTGCCGGTGCAGGGGTCAGGAACAGACGTGTGCATGTGGTTCTGCCTTGGTCTGGGAGTGTGGACCCGCTGCCTGGACCCCAGGCTCAGGGGCAAGGGCCCGGAGAGAGCAACACCCCGAAGCGCTTTTCTCCTGGCCTTGGGATCGTTGTGCGTGCCTGGCGGGAACAGCGGGCGGGAGTGTTGGCAAACCCGCCTTTGGAGGCAGCCGGGGAGGTCTTCCAGTGGGAGAGGGCCGGTTGTGCTCAGAGGCCCCACAGGCCAGGGGCAGGACCCAGCAGGGACCCTGCCCCTGGCCAGCCTTGCCCAGACCTTCCTGGCCTCCGGGGGTACTGCCCCACCAAGGGGCAGGCTGCAGGGCCTGGGTCCTGATATGCCCGTGCGCCTCCACTGGCTCATCCCCGCTGGTGCCTTTCCCCTGTGCCTAGGCCTCGGTTGAGGCCTCCTTGGAGAGGAGGTTGCTGGCAGGGGCTGTCTCCACACTGCAAGGTGCTGGAGCTCAGAGGGCCTCGTCAGAGGGAAGGGACCAGCAAGGGGCTGGATGCCCAAGACCTCTTTGGCCCAGCAGCCTCAGGGCAGCAGGGAGAGCAAGAGGCCCAACTTGCCCCTAGGTCGGCTCTGCCCCTTCCCACACAGGCGGCCAGCCCAGCAGCTGCCTGACAGACTCTGGCTCCCCCCAGCTCTCTGCC